>NW_023416312.1:81405584-82682152 GCF_014176215.1 Rousettus aegyptiacus | reverse complement strand
TACAATAGCAAAATAATTTCCTTCCTTTTTCCATTCCATTGCACCCAGCAACACATTCCCAATAAAAAAAAACAATAAGATAAGCCCATTCTAAAGTCAGTGTAAGATTTTTATTATGATTGATTCAATTTCTTTAAGGCCCTTGAGTTGATCTAATGTGTTTATTGACAAAATATCCCAGAAATAATTATGAAAAAGAATCATGGTAACATTGTGCTCCTTAGGAATGGAAGACAAAAGAAATGTTACTTCTTACAAAGATTGGAGAAGAATTAAAAAGAGAAGCAAGAGTTGAAGAACGATGTCAAAAAATTAGAGAAGCTGCTCACCAGAAGGTAGAATGAGCTTTTACTAATAACTTGAGCTATCTGAGGAAAGGCTTTTGCCAATTTTGATATTTTAAAGTGTGAATTGTCAGAAGAGGCCTAAACTCACAAGAATAGTTATTGATGTAGAGACCCAGTCTGATCTGAACTTGGACTTCAAAGGCTGATCTGAAATGGGACTAGTCTCCAGAATGTGGTCAGTCAATGAGTTAGATTGGTTCTAGTCGTTAAAATAGATTCTTCTTCATGCTGGACAAAAGTAAACTTACCCTTACTACCTTCCGAGCTTTGTACTCATTGTGACTTTAGAAATCTCAAGACAGGATTGAGGGCTCCTTTCAAATAAATCATCATATTTGGAATATCTGTTTTTAATTTTCAGTGGCAAGTTAATATTAAATTTTTAAACATACTAAATATATATTTTTAATATTTTAGAAACATTCACTTCTGGAGAAAAAAAATGCTTTTCGTTTACAAAAAATGCAAAGGAATGACCTTAAGAAAGAAGGACCAGAAGAAAGCATATTTGAAAACAAGAGACAAGATGAATCAGAAGGTGAGAGATAACAAAAGACAAAACAGCTAAATAGAAGATGCATATCTACATATTAAATATTGGTGCTTTTGTAAGGTTCACAAAAAGCAAAATCCTAGAACCTCACACTACCTGTGCTACGCACTGTGTGAGGTACTTGCCAGTTATAGCTCAAGTTGTAAAGAATGTACACACACACACATGCATACCCAATATTATTATATACATTATAATAAATTAAACACTTCTATAAAGTGGCTCAGTAAACAAATTAACTTTAAAAGGAGCCAATAAAAGGAGTCAGTACAAAAATAAAAGATAGAGAGCAAAAGAGACAGTGATATATATGTATATATGTGTGTGTATGTATGTATACACAGAGAGAGAGAGAGAGAGAGAGAGAGAGAGAGAGAGAGAGAGAAGGAGCCAGTAAGAGAGAGAAAACATTACTAAAAAATAGACTGAAACAATGAGGGAAGCAATGAAAGAAAAATATTTTTAAAAAATAGAAGAAAAACATTTAGCTGAAGACAAGCAAGAAAAGATTATACAAAACAGGAAGAGAGCAAGCCAGTAAGAGAATAAAAGAATTTTTAAAGGAGATAAAAGAAGACACATTTAAAATATACTAACCAAGAAACAGAGATAGAAAAAAAATGTAAGAACAAAAAGGTTAAAAAGGAAGGAGCAGTAAGATAATATGGTACAAAGATATTAAAATGGTAGAGGGAGAGGAAAAGAATGAATGAATAGGAGGGGGGAAAAACAGAAAATTGAGCAGAAGAAATCAGTAAGAAAACACACACACATTTGATGAGGGAGTGGGAGGAAGACAAAGGCAAAGAAACAAGAGAGAAAGAAACAGGAAGAAGGAGGAAGAAAGGCAAGCAGCAAATAAAAGAGTAAGAAAGGGAGCAAGAAAAAGACACAAGGAACAAAGAGAGGCAATGGAAGGAGTCAGAGAGGGAGCTAGAGAAGAAAGAAGTTTAAAAAGGGTGTCAGTAAGATAAATTAAAAAGAGAGACTGTGAGAGTGAAAGAGAACTATTTGAAAAAGAGTAGCCAGTAAGAAAATCAAATACAATTGGGAAGGGTGACATAGAGATTAAAAATGAGAAGTTAGTAAAAGAATACAAATAAGGATGGCAGAGAGAGAGAGAGGGTTTTAAAAGAAGCTGGCAAGAAAAAGCAGTACAAGGAAAATAAGATGAATAGAAGAAAAGGACACAGTAGGAAGAGAAGAGGAGAAAAAGAAGAAGGTAGTAAGAAAGGCAGCAAAAGAAAATATAGAAAAAAGCAAAAAAAGAGAAAAAAGAGAGTAAAATAGAAAGAAGTTAAATAGAGACAGCAAAGGGAGAGAATAAAAAATATATAAGAAAAGAGAAAGATTTAAAAAGGAACAGGAGAGGGGAAAAAAAGAAAGGAAGAAAGAATAAACAGACTTTAAAAAGGAACGCCATTAGAAGAAGTGAAATACGAGATGAGAAGAAGAAATGAGGATGATGATGATACAAATGAAGAAGAAGAAGAAGACGAAGAATGAATCATAATAAGAAGTAATAAGAAGAGAAGAGGAGTAGTAGTTGAGGATTATGATGTGAGATGATGAGGATTAGGAGGAGGATGAGGAGGCGGAGGAAGAAGAAGAAGAAGAAGAAGAAGAAGAAGAAGAAGAAGAAGAAGAAGAAGAAGAAGAAGAAAGAGAAAGGAGATGAATAAGATGAAATGGATCCAGTAAAAAGGCTAGACAAAAACAAAAAAGATAGAAAGAAAGAGAGAGAGAGTGTGAAGGAAAGAAAAATAGTTTGAAAAGAGAAGCCTGTAAAAAAGAATAAAATAAAGAAGAGAGGTGGAAGAAAGGGAGGAAGGAAGAAGGAAAAAGGCATGCAGGCCGGAAAAGAAAAGAGAAATAGTATGAAAGTAAAAGAGTGAGGAGATATTGAAAAGGAATAAAGGAGAAAAGGAAGGAAAGAGAAGAAAGTTTGAAAAAAGGGATGTCAACAGGAAAAACTAAAATGAAAAAGAATAAGGAATTTTATCTTGTGTTTGAGAGAGAGGCTTGAAGAGGAGCCAATAAAGAAATTGTAAAATAAACATGATAGATAGTAGATAGATAGATTTAGTTGGCTTTAAAAAGAATAAGTCAGAAATAAACAAGAATGCAAAGCGAGATAGCAGAAGAGAGAAAAAAGAGAAGGAAAGAAAAAAGTTTAAGAACAGGAGCCCATAAAAAGTAAAAGAAAAAAAAAGGAAGGAAAAGGAGGGGATTGGAGACTTGAGGAAGAAAGGCTACAGAGAGTAGGGAGGGAAGGAAGGAAGGCAGGAAGGCAGGAAGGCAGGAAGGCAGGAAGGCAGGAAGGCAGGAAGGCAGGAAGGCAGGAAGGCAGGAAGGAAGGAAGGAAGGAAGGAAGGAAGGAAGGAAGGAAGGAGAAGGAAGGAGGAGGGGAATGAAGATAGAAGGGTATAGATGGGTGAATGAGAGAGAAAGGAAGAAAGGAAAGAAAGGGGGAGAAGAGGAAGGATTGAAGTTAGACAGGCAAAGAAAAAAGGCATAATAAAAAAAGGGAGCAATAGAGAGACATATGGAAAGTGAATAAAGGAAAGAAGAAAGGGAAATAGAAAGAAAAAAATGAATGAGATAAAGAAATAGAATGACAGATGATTTATAATTACATAGATAGATGATAGATGATAGATTAGATAGAGATATAGATAGATAGATGATAGATAGATAGATAGATAGATAGATAGATAGATAGATAGATAGATGATAGATAGATAGATAGATCAGACTATAAAAGGAAGTATCAGTAAAAAGTTTTTTTTAAGTACAAGAAAAATACAACAAAAATTAAAATCAGGAGCCAGAAAAAAGGGAGTATAGAAAGGTGGGAAGAAGGGAGGGAAGGAAAGAAGGCAGGCAATTTCAAACAGGATGTCAATAGGAAAAAGTAAAATAGAGGAGAAAGAATTTGAGAGAGAGGAGGTTGAAAAGATGGAACCAGTAAGAAACTCAAGTACAAGTGTGAATGTGAGATTTAAAGAGTAGAGGCCATTGAAGAAGACAGTAAAATATGATTAGCTATAGATATAGATATAGATAGATGATAGATGATAGATAGATAGATATAGATGATAGATAGATAGATAGATAGATAGATAGATAGATAGATAGATAGATAGAATAAGAATTTTAAAAGAAACCAATAAAAAGGCAACAGAAAAAGGGTTTAAAAGAGGAAGAAGGGAAAAAAGTATAAAAATAGAGGTCTGTAAAACTACAACAAAATCAAACAAGATGCAGGCATAAATGTAGGCAAAGAAAACAAATATAAAGTGTGGAAGAAAGGGAGTGAGAAAGAAACATAGAGAATAAAGGAAAGGAAGAAGAACACAAAACAAAATGAAATTAAAATGATGTGATTAAATAGAAAAAGAGTAAAAAGGAGACAAAGAGAATAAGAGTGATAGAAAATACAAAGAAGGGATTGAAAATGAGCCAGTAAGAAAATCAGTACACTGGTGGGGGGGGGGAATTTAAGAAGCCAGTAAAAAAAAGAATATTAGCAATGACATGGATGAACCTAGAGGTAATTATACTGAGTGAAATGTCAGACAAAGATAAATACCATATGATTTCACTTATATGCAGAATCTAAGGAGCAAAAGAACTAATCAAAAATAGACTCACAAATATAGTAGACAATTTGGTGACGGACAGAGTGGAGGGAGGGTTGGGGAGCTAGGAGAATGGGGTGAAGGGTTAAAGAAGTACAAATTAGTAGTTGATAGTTGATCACGGGCATGGGGAGCACAGCAGAGGGAATATAGTTAGCATTAATATGATAGCTAGGTGGAGGGCCAGGGAAGGGAGGCAGCAGTTGGGGGTATTTTATGAACTATATAGATGTCTAACCAATGTATTGTATACTTGAAACTAATTTAAATAAATATTTTTAAAAGAACATTAAATAAAGATAGACATAGAGATGACTGAGAGGTAGGTAGGTAGACAGACAGACAGACAGAATAGGCAGCCAAACATTTAAAAAAAATGAAAACAGAAGTCAGAAAAGTGTGAACAACAAGAAGGAAATAGGACAGGAAAAAAAAAGAGTGAGAAAGGGATTGAGAGAGGGATAGAAGTTCAGGGAGGAAGAATGGAAGGAAAGAAGGAGAAAGGGAGGGAGGGAAAGAGGAAATTAGTTTTAAAAATATGAGATAAAAGAATTAAGAAGGAAAGAGAATGAGAGAGTAAATGAGAAAGGAGTTTGGAAAAGAGAATGCAGTAAAAAAACTAAGTATAATTTTGTGGGGTGGGGAGAGTTTTAAAAAGTAGAAATTAGTACAAAAAGACAGTAAAATGAAGATAGAAAAATAGATCATTGATATAGATAGATAGATAGATAGATAGATAGATAGATAGATAGATAGATAATAGATAGATATAGATAAAGTAGGAAGCCAATACATAGGTAAGTATATAGATATAAAAGGAAAGACATAATAGAGGGAGAGCAAGAGAAGGAGGTAGCGGAAAAGAAAAGGAAAGAAAGGAAAGGAAAAGAAAGGGAGGTAGGGAGGGAGAGAGAGGAGGGGGGGAAGGAGGAAGGAAGGAAAGACAGACTTTAAGTAGAAGCCAGTAAATTAAGCAGCACACAAAAGAAAGGGAGAGAGTTATAAAAGAGAGAGAAGCAAAGGAAAGAAGTTTCTAAACGAAGAGCCAGTAACAAAGGGAGCAAAAGGAGGGAGGAGGAAAGGAGGGAGGGGGAAGGGAGGGAGGAAGGAAGGAAGGAAGGAAAGAAGGAAGGAAGGAAGGAAGGAAGGAAGGAAGGAAGGAAGGAAGGAAGGAAGGAAGGAAGGAAGAAAAAGGCAAGGGAATAAAGAGAAATTTAAAAGGGATGAGGCTAAACAAATATTTGAAAAGATGCTCAACATCGCTAGCTATTAGGGAAATGCAAGTCAAAACCACAATGAGATACCACCATCTCACACCTGTTAGAATAGCTGTAATCAACAGGACAAGTAATAACAAATATTGGAGAGGATGCGGAGAAAAAGGAACCCTCATACACTGCTAGTGGGACTGCAAATTGGTACAGCCACTATGGAAAACAGTATGGAGGCTCCTCAAAAAACTAAGAATTGATCTACCATATGATCCAGCAATCCCTCTACTGGGTATTTATCCCAAAGACTTGAAAACCCATATCCAAAAAGATATTTGCACACTGTTGTTCATAGCAGCATTATTCACAGTGGCCAGGACATGGAAGTGCCCTACAATAGATGATTGACTAAAGAAGCTCTGGTACATATATACAATGGAATATTACTCAGCCATAAGAAAAGATGAAATACTGCCATTTGCAACAACATAGATGGACCTCGAGATAATCATGCTAAGCAAAATAAGCCAGACAGAGAAAGTTGACATCACATATCGCTTATATGTGGGATATAAACCTAAAAGCAATGAATGAACAGGAGAAACAAACGGAGACTCATGGACATGGACGATTGACTAGTGATTACCAGAGGGTAGGGGGTGGGGGGAGGAGGGAGGTAGATGGAGTAAAGGGGATTAAATACGTGGTGACAGAAAGAAATCTAACTGTGAACACACAGTGTAAGTATATATATGCCTTACTGTTAAGTGTACAGATGAAACATTGGATTTCGTTAACCAATGTCATCATTAAACAAATAAACAAAGAAAATAAACAAATAAATAATTTTAAAAGGCGGATGAGACTAGAAAAAGTACTAAAATAACATAGGAGGTACAATGTGAGAGTTCGAAAGGTGTGGAGGGCAGAGAGTAAAAGAGCAATCTATGATTTCGCTCATAAGTGTAAAATAAAACTGAAAGCAACAAATAAGACAGGGATTCACAGATACAGTTTAGTGGTTACCAGAGGGAAAGAGGGAAGGAAGGAAGTAGATAAGGATAAAGGGGGTCAAATATATAGTGATGGAAGGAGATTTGACTTTGGGTGGTGACAAACAATGCAATATATAGATGATATATTATAGAAGTGTACATTTGAATCCTATATAATTGTATTAACCAATGTCACCCCGATAAATACAATTAATTTTTTCTTAAATCAGATAGATGGGTAGGTTTATTTGAGTAGGTGTTTGGGAGTGGCAGTACTTGCTGATGGATCTTTGACTTGAAGCACTACCATTGCCAGACCCAAGATTGTACCAGTTCACTGTTGCTATGATGAATACATTATTGAGACACTGAGAGTGTCAGCAGTGAGAGAGACCGAAAACAACATTGTTTCCTACCAGTGTTTAGTGAAATCCTAGGGTTCCACAAATGTTTGATATGACCTTTATTAAAAAGCTTTAAAGCCCAAACTATACTAAAGGAAAATGTGTCCACTCAAATGTCAGGCTATTATTTATTATGAGGTATATATACCTCAAAAGAATTACTCTTTGTATCTCAGTACACATATTTAAACATCTTTTAAATTTCATTCATTAATAATAATAGCTGAATGTTTACTGTGGGGCAAGTATTTTTCATGCATTATTGGATTTAATAGTGTGGTTAACATTAGTTTCCCACTTTGCAGATGAAGGAACTGAATCTCAGGGGTTAATTTTCTTAAGTTAAAATAAGATAGGTCCATATGTGGTACATATATACAATGGAATATTACTCGGCCATAAGAAGATGGAATACTGCCATCTGTGGCAACAGAGATGGATCTTGTTATTGTCATGCTAAGCAAAATAAGTCAGAAAGAAAAAGTTGAGAACCATATGATTTCACTCATATGTGGGCGATAAAACAGAAAGCAACAAACACAGTAGAAAAACAAACAAAAATTCATAGACACAGACTACGATTTAGTGGTTACCAGAGGGAAAGAGAGGAGGAAGGAAGTAGATAAAGATAAATGGGGTCAAATATATGGTGATGGAAGGAGATTTGACTTTGGGTGGTGAACACACAGTGCAATATATATATATGATGCATTATAGAATTGTATACTTGAAACATATACAATTTTATTAACCAATGTCACCTTAATACATTTAATAAAATAAAAAAGTCAGTTTGAAAATATATTAAAATTAAATAGATAGATGGATTAATCTATACATACATACTTAAATACATATATTGATACACAGATTTATAGATAGAATGGATTTTTTTACAAGCCACCATTTTTATTGCTATAATAGACATAAGTTTACTCAGTCAAATTATTATATGCATTTCTAAACATGCTTGGTTTCTGTCCTTATCTTTTTTTATTATTAGTGTCAAATATACACTACATTGGCTAGACATTTAATAGTTCATTAAACGATCCCCCTGATTACTCTTTCTTTCCTCTGGCTCTACACATAGCCATTACATTATTGCTAATTGCGTTCCCTATGCCATGCTCTCCATCCATGTAACCATCTCTCAACTACTAACTTGTACTTCTTTAATGCTTCACCCTTTTCTCTCAGCCCCACAATACCCTCCCTCCTCTCTGGCTGTCACTAGATTGTCCTCTATTTATGAATCTGTTTTTGATTACCTTGTTCTTTTTGTTCCTTAGATTCCGCATATAAGCAAAATCATTTATCTTTCTCTGACTTATTTCACTCGGCATAATACCTCTTGGTCCACCCATGTTGTTGTGAATGGTACGATTTCATTTTTTTATGGCTGAGAAATATTCCATTGTATATATGAACCATAACTTCTTTATCCAATTGCCTGTCGATAGGCATTTGGGTTGCTTCCATATCTTGGCTATTGTAAGTTGTGCTGACATGAACATAGGTATGCAGAGATCTTCAGGAATTATTGTTTTGGATTTCTTTGAAATAACCAGAAGTGCAATTGATCACTGGATCAAAAGTTGATCCTTTTTTAATTTTTTGAGGAACCTCAAAAAAATTATGTCTTCCATAGTGGCTGTACCAAATTGCAAATTGCAATCAACAGTGTATGAGGGTTCCCTTTTCTCCACATCCTCACCAACACTTTTTCTTTGATTTATTGATGATAGCCATTCTTGTAGGTGTGAGGTGATATCTCATTATGGTTTTAATTGGCATTTCTCTGATGATTTTGATCTTTAGCATCTTTTCACATGTCTAGTGGCTATCTGTATTTCCTTTCTGGAGAAATTTTATTCAGGTCTTCTGCCCATTATTTAATTGGATTGCCCATTTGTTGTTGTCATTGTCATTGTTGTTGTTGAGTTGTACGAGTTTTTTTTATATATTTTGTATACTAACCCCTTATCAGATGTATTATAAGCGAATATCTTCTCCTATTCAGTAGGCTGTCTTTTCGTTTTGTTGATGGTTTCCTTTGCTGTGTAAAAACTTTTTAGTTTGATGTAGTCTTACTTGTTTATTTTTTCTTCTGCTCCCCTTGCCCATGGAGATATGTCAACAAAGAAATTACTAGTAGCAATATCAGAGAGAGTACGCTCCGTTTTCTTTTAGAAGTTTTATTGTTTGGGGTCTTACATGTAAGTCTTTAATAAATTTTGAGTCTATTCTTCTATATAGTGTAAGAAGGTGGTACATTTTCATTTATTTGGACATTTATCCAATTTTCCAAACACCGCTTATTGAAGAGACTGTCTTTACCCCATTGTATATTCTTGCTCACTTTGTGATGTAGGCATGGATTTATTTCTGGGCTCTCTAATCTGTTCTATATATCAGTGTATCTATTTTCATGCCAGTGCCATGCTGTTTTGATTACTGTTGCTTTGTAGTATAGTTTGACATCAAGTAGTGTAATACCTCCAACCTTGTTGTTCTTTCTCAAGATTGCTGTGGCTATTTGGGGTCTTTTATGGTTCCATATAAACTTTAAGATTGTTTGTCCTAGCTCTATGTAAAATGCCATTGGTATTTTGATAGGGATTGCATTGAATCTATAGGTTGCTTTGGGTAGTATGGTCATTTTAATGATGTTGATTCTTCCTACCCAAGAGCATGGTATATGCCTCCATTTCTTTGTATCTTTGTATTTCTTTTTTCTGTGATTTATAATTTTCTGAGAACAGGTCTTTTACCTCTTTGGTTAATTTTATTCTCAGGTATTTTATTGTTTTTGATGCAATTGAAAATGAGACTGTTTTCTCACTTTATCTTTCTGAAAGTTCACCACTGGTGTATAAAAATTTCACTGACTTCTGAGTATAAATTTTGTATCTTGCTACTTTACTGAATTCATTAATCAGTTCTAACAGATTTTTGGTGGAATCTTTAGGGTTCTCTCTATATAGTATCATGTCATCTGCAAATAACAAGAGTTTTACTTCTTCCTTTCCAATCCAGATAGCTTTTATTTCTCTTTCTTGTATGATTGCTGTGGCTAGGACTTCCAATACAATGTTGAAGAGGAGTGGTGAAAGTGCGCATCCTTGTCTTATTGTTCATCTTAAGGGAAATGCTTTTAGCCTTTCCCCATTGAGTATGACATTAGCTGTAGGTTTGTCATATATGACCTTAATTATGTTGTGGTATGTTCCCTCTAGACCCACTTTGCTGACAGTTTTTATCATAAATGGATGCTAGATTTTCGTTGAACACTTTTTCTGCATCTATTGATATGATCATATGATTTTTATCTTTTGATTTGTTAATGTAGTGTATCATATTAAATGATTTACAGATATTATACCAACCTTGCATCCCAGGAATACATCCAACTTGTTCATGGTGTATGATCTTTTTAATGTATTAATAAATTTGATTGGCTAATATTTTGTTGAGGATTTCTGCATCAATGTTCATAAGAGATATTAGCCTATAGTTTTCCTTTTTTGTAACATTTTTCCTGGTTTTGGAATCAAGATCATAGTGGCCTTATAAAATGAGTTAGGGAGTCTTCCCTCATCTTGAATTTTTTAGAATAATTTAAGAAGAATAGGTGTTAATTCTTCTTTGAATGTTTGGTAAAATTTGCCTATGAAGCCATCCAGTCCAGGACTTGTTTTTTGGGAGGTTTTTGATTACTGATTCGATTTTGTTGGTGGTAATTGGTCAGTTCAGATTTTCTGTTTTTTTCTTTACTCAATCTTTGGAGATTGTATGTTTTTAGGAATGTATCCTTTTTTTCAGATTGTCCAATTTGTTGGCATATACTTGCTTGTAGTATTTTCTCTTTTTTTTGTATTTCTGTGGAGTTTGTAGTTATTTCTCCTTTTTTATTTCTGATTTTATTTATTTGAGTATTCTCTCTTTTATCCTGGATAAGTCTAGTTAATGGTTTGTCAATTTTGATTATCCTTTCAAAGAACCAGCTCATAGTTTCATTAATCTTTTGTATTGGTTTTCTAGACTCTATTTCATTCATTACCTCTCTGACCTTTATTATTTCCTTCCTTCTATTCACTTTGAGCTTTGTTTGCTCATCTTTTTCTAGTTCTTTTAAGTGTAATGTTAGATGGTTTATTTGAGCTTTTTCTTGCTTCTTGAGGTAGGCCTGTATTGCTATGAATTTCCCTTTTAGGACTGCTTTCACTGTGTCCCATAGATTTCAAGTTTTTGTGTTTTCATTTTATTTTGTCTCTAGGCATCTTTTAATTTCTTCCTTAATCTCATTGTTAACACATTCATTGTTTAATAGCATGTTATTTAGCCTCCAAGTGTTTGTGTATTTTGCAGTTTTTTTCTTGTATTTGATTTCTAGTTTCATACCATTTTGATCGAAGAAGATAGTTGATATGATTTCAATCTTCTTAAATTTATTTATACTTGTTTTGTGTCCTAAAATGTGGTCTATCCTGGAAAACATTTCATGTGCACTTGAGAAGAATGTATACTTTGCTGCTTAGGAGTGAAAAGCTCTGAAATGTGTCTATTAGGACCATTGTTTCTTTGTTGAAATCTTGCCCAGAAGATCTGTCCATTGGTATCAATGCGGTGTTAATGTGCCCTACTATGACTATTGATCTCTCATTTTATGTTGGTTAATAATTACTTTATGTATGTAGGTGCTCCTATGTGGGGTGCATCCATGTTTACTATGGTTATATCCACTTGATGTATTGATCCCTTTATCATATGTAATGCCCTTCTTTGTCTCTCATTATAGGTAGCAATGATTGCTGAAAAGAGAAGCCAATAGTTGAGACAGGACAAAAATAAAGTGGGAAAGGAAAAAATGTAAAGTAGCCAATGTCATGAGTATAAAAGAAATAGGGAAGAAAGGAATGAGGGAGGATGGAAGGGGAGAAGTTTGGGAGGGAGGGAGGGGGAAGAGTGGATAAAGAGAAGGAAGGATCAGGAAAAGAAGGTATTTATAAGGGAAGACTTGCTGGGTAAAGAAGAAACAAAGAATGTGAACATGAGAGACAGTGAGAGGATGCTGAAAAGGAGAAGCTAGTGAGAAAATTAAGTACAGTCATAGGGGCAAGGGGAGAGAGGGTAGATCTAAATAGTTAACAAATACAGTAAAATAAAGATAGATAGATAGATAGATAGATAGATAGATAGATAGATAATAGATAGATCCGATTTCAAAAATAAAAGCCAGTAAAAATAGCGGTACAAAAAAGAGTTTCAGAGGAAAGAGAGAAGAAAAAAATGTAAGTGAAGTTATTTCAAAAGTATAGGAGAGAAGAGAGGGAGGGATAGGAGAAGAGGAATGAAAGAGAAAAAGTTTAGAGATGAATCTAAGAAAAAGAGTTAAAGAAGGTAGAGTATATGAGAGTGAGAGGGAAGAGCCAGTAAGAATATCAGGTAATATTGTGTGTGATATGGGAGCAATTTAAAAAGTAGAAGTCAGTATCATAAATTATATAAATGTCTAAGCATTGTACTGTATACCTGATACTAATATAAAATTTTAAAAGTAGAAGTCAGTAAAAAGTAAAATAAACATAGATGATTAATAACTAGATAAACAATGAGATGTGTGGGTACATACAAAAGAAAGTATATGAAAGAGAATAAAAGGGAAACAAATGAGATAGACAGATGATAGATAGATAGATAGATAGATAGATAGATAGATAGATATAGATTCATACATACATACACATGCATAGAAAATACATTAACAGGCAGAAGCCAGTAAATAAGATAGATAGAAAGTTAGAAAGAGAAATGGAAGGGGGAAAAGGGTTGTAAAAGAGGA
This sequence comes from Rousettus aegyptiacus, assembly GCF_014176215.1. Classification (NCBI taxonomy): domain Eukaryota; kingdom Metazoa; phylum Chordata; class Mammalia; order Chiroptera; family Pteropodidae; genus Rousettus; species Rousettus aegyptiacus. The sequence continues at coordinate 82,669,156 of NW_023416312.1, read as the reverse complement.
GACACCAAAAAGAGATAAAGAATGGAAGGCAAAAGAGAAGGGGAGGGATAAGAGAGACAGGAAGGAGAGAAGGAAGGAAAGAGAAAGACTGACAAAGGAACAAAGAAAGGTGGAGGGAATAAGGGCATTGAGGGAAAGGATGGAGAGAGAAAAGAACATTATTAAAGAAAAAAAAAGGAAAAAGAAAAGGAAGGAAATTTGAAGGGGCAAAGAGGGAAGAAGGAAGGAAGGAAGGAAGGAAGGAAGGAAGGAAGGAAGGAAGGAAGGAAGGAAAGAAGAAGAAGCAAAGGAAATAAGCGAATAGATAAAAGGAATAAAGGGGGAAGAAATGAAAGAGAAGGTTATGTGTCCCTAGGGGAAAAGAAAAAAGTAAAATAAGAAGGGAAAAAAGTTATTGTAAGGTGATAGTGAGAGGATGTTGAAAAGGAGCTAGTGGAAAATTAAGTACAATCATGAAAAACAGGATGAGAGAAAGAGATCTAAAAAAATGAAGATACATAGATAGAAAAGACTGGACTTTAAATGTAGAGCCTTTTTTTTAAGAGTTTAAAAAATATATTGAAAGCATTATAGAACACAGGAAGAGAAAAAAGTTTAAAAGAGAAGCAGGTGAAGATTTTAAGAAGGAACAAAAAGAATGAGGGAAGAGAGAAGGAAGAGATGGAAGGAGGAAAGTAGAAAGAAAGCAAATCATTTTGGAAAGGATGAGGCTAATAAAATCAGTAAAATAAAAAAAAAATAGCAGAATTTGAGAATGAGACACTCAAGAGGGAAGAGTTTAAAACCAGGAGTTACTGTGGAAAAAATTATGTACAACCAAGGATGTCTGGGAGAGAAAAATCTAAAAATAAGTCAATTTTAAAATAAGGTAAAATAAAGATGGGTAAATTTATGATAGCTAGGCAGTAGGTAGGTATATAGACAAAAGAAAGAAAAAAGGGAAGGAGGGAGGAAGGCTTTGAAATAGGAGAAACCAATAGTAAGGCAGGATGAAAAATATAGAAAGTGATAGAGAAGGAAAGGAGATTTTAAAAGGAGTCAGGAAATGGAGAAAGTAAGAAAGAGAAAGAGGACACAGAAGGAAAGAAGGAAGAAAAGTTTATACAGGATGAGTTGGTAAGGACAAGAGTTACATAAAGGAGAGGAAATGTGAGGGTGTGAGAGAGAACCATATAGGAAATCAAGTATAATTGTATAATGTGCAAGAGATTTAAAAAGTAAAAGTCAGTAAAGACAGTAAAATAAAGACAGACAGAAAGATGAATAGTAATTGTATAGATAGACAGCCAGTTAGGCATGTAGATAGGTAGAAAGAACTGATTTTACATAGAAGGCAGTAGTAAAGAGAGGGCAAAGATGTATAATGAGAGGGGAAGGGAAGAAAAATGTTTAAAAAGAGGAGTAGTAAAAAAAATGGAAGGAAGAAAAGAGAGAGAAAGAGAGGAAATAAAGGGGAGGGAGAGAGGAAGAAAAGAGGGATGAAAGGAGGAAGGAGTGGGAAAATCAGATGAAAACAAAAGGGAGAAAGGATGGGGTGGATGGATGGACATAAGGTAGAAAGAGATAAGAGGCAGGAATAAAGGAATGAGCAAAGAAAGGAAGGATGAAGAAAGCAGGAAGAAGGAAAGAGGAAGGAAAGAAGGGAGGGATGGAGGGTGGGGAAGAAAAGAGAAAGAGATAATGAAAGAAATTGAATGAGAAAAGTTAAAGGATATAAGGAAAGGAGGGAGGAAGAAAGGAGTAGAGGGCAGAGAGGTCTAAAGAGAATAAGTCAGTTAAAAATAAAGATAGATAGATTAAAATTATATAGGTAGGTAGGTAGACAGGATTTATAAGGAGGACCTGATACAAAAGAAAATATTAAAACAGGAGAAAGAGAGAGTGAAGGAAAAAAAGTTTAAAAGGAGAACCAATAAATAAAGGAGTATAAGAAGTGTGGAGGGAAAGATGGAAAAAAGGAGTAGGAAGAAAGAGAAGGAAGGAAGGGAGGATATAAAGAAGAGAGAAAGTAGGAGGGAAGTAGAAAGGGAAGAAAGAAGGATGGAAGGCAAAAGTGTAGGTTCATATAAAAAGGCAAATCCAGAGAGAAAGAGAGAGGGAGGGAGGGGAGAGGAGGAGAGGAGAGGAGGGGGAGAGGAGAGGAGAGGAGAGGAGAGGAGAGGAGAGGAGAGGGAAGGGTAAGAACACGACTTAGAGACAAGTAATGAAGATAGAAACATGGAAGGGAGAGGAGAAAAAACGATGATGGAAAATAGGAAAGAAGAAAGAAAAAAGTATAAAGTAGTATTTATAAATGATGAACCAGTAGGGAAAAGAGTTAAATAAAACAATAAAAATGTGAGAGGGAGAGGAGAGGCCGATAAGAAAATGAGGTACAATTTTGTGTAATGGAGAGGAGATTTAAAAAGTAGAAGTCAATATTTTTAAATGACAATAAAATAAAACTGGGAGAATGGAGAGAATGTTCTCGAAAAGATATAAGCCAATATGAACGACAAAATACGAAATAGATACAAAGCATTAGAATAAAAGAAATAGACAAAAAAATCTTTTAAACAGGAGACAGTAAAAAATGGAAGAGAAGGAGGGAAGGAAGAGAGGGTGGAAGGTAAGCATGTAATAAGGAAAGGAGGAGGGGGAGAGATAAAGGGATGAAGAGATTAAGAAGTGAAGGAAGGAAAAGAAGGAAGGAAAAATAGAGAAAGATAAAGAGGACAAGGAACTAGAGCTAGAAAAGACAGAAAATGGTTATTAGAGAAGGAAGAAAAGAAAGACAGAAGGGGCAAGATAGAAAGGAGGAAGTGAATTTAAAGTGATAAGGAAAGGAGTTTAAAGTGATAAGTCTATAGGAAAGACTGAAATACAAGAGAATATGAGAATCTGAGAAGGGTTTGAAAAGGAGGTACTAATAAGAAAATTAAACACAATTGTGGACAGTAAGGAAAGAGTTCTAAAAAGAAGTCAGTTAAAATATTACAGTGAAATGAGATAGGTGGATAAATGACAGCTAGATAGGAAGGCAGGTAGATAGGTAGGTAATATTTTAATATATATAACCATAGTTGAGTGATACATGATGGATGGGTAAATGGATGGATAGATGATAGATAGAACTTATTTCAAAAGGAGAACCTAGTGAAAGGTCAATACATAAAAGATAGAAAAAGATTTAGAAAGGGAAAGGAGAAATGAAAAATGTTTTTAAAAGAGGTCAAGTACATAGAGAGTAAAAAAAAGAGGGAAGATGGATAAGATGACAGGATAGGATAGGATAGAATAGGAATAGGAATAGGAATAGGAATAGGAATAGGAATAGGAATAGGAATAGGAATAGGAATAGGAATAGGAATAGGAATAGGAATAGGAATAGGAATAGGAATAGGATAGGATAGGACAGGATAGGACAGGACAGGAAAGGACAGGACGGGGGAAGGGAAGGAAAGCAAGAGAGGAAGGCAGGCAAGCATGAAGACAGGCAAAGAGGAGAAACAAATATAGAAAGGTTATAAGAAAAGACAGCGAAGTGGAGTAAAAGAAGGAAAGAATGAAGAAGGAGATAGGAAGATATTTAGGATGAATTTAATTTAAAAGAAATGCAAAATAGAGATAAATATGAGAATGAGACATAAAAGAAAGAAGGAAGAAGAGTCAGAGACAGAAAGAAAGCAATAATGTTTCACAAGCAGAAAGGTGCCAATAAAAAGAGTGTAAAATATATAAAAGTAAAAAAAGAGAAAGTTATAGGATAGAAAAGGAAAGAAAGACAGGAATAGAGAACAAAAACGAGAAAAGATTAAAAATCAGAAACCTGTAAGAAGACTTTATACAAAAAAGGAAAGTTTAAAAAGGAGCCAATAATAAATTTAAGAAATGTGAAAAAAATGAATGAATAAGGCTATGAAAGTGATAGTGTGAGAGAGAAAGAAGAGAAGATGTTGAACAAAAGTCAACAAGAAATGCCACTGCAAACAAATAAATAAATAAATAAATAACGAAAGCAAGAGAGAAAGTGAGTGATATAAGATCTAAAAGGAGAAGAAAAATTTAAAACATAGTGTAAAAAATAGAAAGAACAAAATAATGGAAGTGGAAGTGAAAGAGTGGGAAGGAATGAAGGAGTAAGAAGGAAGAGAGGGATGAATGGAAAGGAGAGAAGGAGGGATCAAGAGATGGAAGGAGGTAGGAAAGAAATTGAAGAATTTTGAAAAGGATGAGGCTTAGGAAAAATGGCAAAATGAAAAAGCAGAAAGAATGTGTGAGTGAAAAACAGAAGAGTTTAAAAGGAGGAACTAATGTGAAAATTAAGTACAATTGCACAAAGCAAGGAGGGGATTCTAAAAAGAAGTCAATTGAAGCTAGAGTCAAATAAAGATGTATAGATTGATGAAAGCTTGGTGATTAGATGATAGATTAGATAGATAGATGATAGACAGACACACGATGGGATTTCTAAAAGGAGAATCCAGTAATTAAACAAGACAAAAATATAGAAAGTGAGAGAGAAGGAAAGAAGTTTTTGAAAGGAACTAGTAAAAGGAAGGAGAGAGTGGAAGCAAGGAAAATGGAGGAAGTGGAAGAGAAAAGGAAGAAAAAGAGTTTATAAAGGATGAGTCGGTAGAGAAAAGAGAATATATAGAGAGAGAGAAGGAGAAGGAATGTCAGAGTGAGATGAAGGACCAGTAAAATCAAATACAATTTTATGGTGTGTGTGATTTAAAAAGTAGAAGTCAGAAAAACGAAGACAGAAAGAAAAAGATAGCCATATATATACCCAGCCAGCTAGGTAGATAGGTAGGTAGAAAGAAGTGATTTTTAAAAGGAGAAAGTAGAGTGATGTCAGAAACATGGCAAAGTGAGAGACATCCCCAGATCTCTCCTCTTGAAACAATGATAAGCGGAACATTTAAAACTAAACAAAAAATACCCGAACTGCACACTGACACGTCTGAACATGGGATCTGTGCACAAGAGCTACCACAGGTCAGAATCCCAGGTGTCGGGCAGTGGACTGGAAGAAACAAAGAAGCTGCCTCTCACAGCCAGAGCTCCGCATAGGAGGAAAGGGAGAGGAGAAGGTGCGGCAAGTTCCCCAAATAGCCTTGCTTGGGACATCAGTGAGCTTCACGTGGTCAGTGGCATTACACAGGCATCAGGGCAGAAAGCAGAGGAGGGAGAAAAGCGGAGAGCAGCAGGTACAGCAAAGAAACAAGAATTGAATATTACGAGTCTTGGTTGCGGCTGAGCTGCAGACCCCATCCCCCCAAACAAAGGCCCACCCCCCATCCATACCTATACCCTCTGAGATGCCACAGAGCCCCAAGGCGATCTGAGCAAACGCTACCAAAACTGTCGCTAACACTGACAAGAAATGAGATTGTGGGTAGCGAGCATAATTAAACATATATAAGAAAAAAAGATATTATTAGACTTTATATAAAGCAGAGATCCAAGAGGCTTAGACGCCACCTACTGGAAACCAAAAGAAAAACACCTTTGCAAGAGGCTATGGACCATTATATAATAAAACTTTCCCGGCGGGGGGGCGGGGGGAAGCAGAATACACTTCCATTAATGCCTGAATGGAGAAATAGTCCACTAAACACCATGAACAACCAAGGTGACAAAGCATCTCAGAAAGAAAGAGAAAAATCTCCAGAAAATAAAGTTACAGAATTGGAAATATATGACTTAAATGACAGAATTCAGGATGGTACATCTGAAAAATTCAATGAGATCCAAAATGAGTCATATCAACAATTTCAAGAATTGAAAAAACAACTAGATGAGCAGAATGAGTTCTTTAGCAAGAGGATTGAAACCCTCAAAAAGAATCAAATACACCCGGAGATAAAGAACATGCTGCAAGAGTTGAAAAATGGAATAACAAGCTTAGGAAAAAGAGTAGACCAAATGGAGGAAAGGATCGGTGATGTTGAAGACAGAAATCTAAAAATAACTCAGAAGGAAGAAGAGAGAAACAGAAGAATGAAAAATAATAAAAAGAGAAATACAAGAACTAGCTGATACCACCAGGAGAGGAAACATAAGAATAATGGGAATTCTCTAAGAGGAGGAAAAGGAGCAGGAAATAGAAAGCATTTTGAGACCAATAGTTGACAAGAATTTCTTAAATCTAAGAAATGAGTTGGAGCTTGAAATTCAAGAAGACAATAGAACACACAATTATCTCAACCCCAAAAGCCTTTCACCAAGTCCCGTTGTATTAAAATTATCAAAAATCAATGACAAAGACAGAATTCTCAGGGCAGCCATGGAAAAGGAGACATTACCCTCTAAAGGAAAACCCATTAGATTATCGTTGCACCTCTCAGCACAAACCTAACAAGCTAGAAAAGAGTGGAATCAAATATTCAAGTTATTAAATGAAAGGAACTATCAGCCAGGAAAATGTATAAATTCTAAGCACTCCTTTAGATATGAAGGGGAAATAAAGACCTTTCCAGACATACAAAAATTGAGGGAATTCACTACAAGGAAATACTGAAAGGGGTCAGCTCACCTAAAGCAAACTGACAAAAACAAACAACACATAATTAGAAGTGAGGTGACCAGAAGACTGATAAAAGCAGAGGAATGCAATTCTTACTAGGAACTGGGCTTATAAGCTTTAAAATAAAAACTGATTTGATTCGGCAAGAAAGGAATGAACGTTCAGCATACATATGGACAAATTGAGACAACAATGACTGAAAAGGGGAGGATTCAAGATCCAAATTCACAAAGGAGAATGGAAATAGGATGTAGACAGAAGAAAAAGGATGACTGTAGATATGTAACTATCCTTTACATATTCATAATGGTAACCACATGCCAAAGATTCAGAACTGAAGTATATATCATAAAACAAGGACCAGAGGCAAAAACCACAAAAACCAACCAAAATAAAGAAAACAGAAACACAACGACAAGGAAACAATAGAAACACCAAGCTACCAGAAAGCAAAAGATATAATGGCGATAAGAAGACTTCATGTTTCAATAATCACCCTAAATGTAAATGGACTGAACTCACCAATAGAAAGGCACAGAGTTGCGGATTGGATCAAAAAACAAAACTCAAACATATGCTTCGAAGATAAATATAGATGCAAAGTGAAAGGATGGAAAATGATATTTCAAGGAAATGGCATTCAGAGAAAAGCAAGAGTAGTGGTAATAATATCAGACAAAATAGACTTCATACTAAAAAATGTAAAGAAAGATACTGAGGGACATTCATAATGATAAAGGGAATCATGCACCAAGAAGATATAACACATATTAATATCTATGCTCCCAATCAGGGAGCCCTGAAATATATAAAGCAATTACTAACAGATCGAAGGGAAAAACAGATCAAAACACTATCATAGTAGGGAACCTAAACACCCCACTGTCAGATATGGACAGATCATCCAAACAGAAAATCAATAAGGAAATAACATCCTTAAATGGTACATTAGACCAACTGGACATAATTGAAAGTTACAGTGTCTTTCATCCCAAAACAGCTGCTTATACATTCTTCTCTAGTGCACATGGAACATTCACAAGGATTGACCACATACTGGGACACAGAGATAGCCTCAACAAATATAAGAGGGTTGAAATCATACCAACCATATTCTATGATGATAATACTTTGAAACTAAAGATCAACTTCAAAAAGACATCAGGAATAACCACAAATACATGGAGATTAAACAGCATGCTACTGAATAATAACTGGGTCAGAGAAGAAATAAAAAGAGATTAAGAAATGTATAGAAACAAGTGATAATGATAGTACAACATATCAAAATTTTTGAGATGGCAAAAGCGGTCATAAGAGGAAAATTTATATCATCACAGGCCTATCTCCAAAAACAAGAACGAGCCCAAATAAACAACCTAACACTTCATCTTTAAAAAAACTAGAAAAGGAAGAACAAATGAAGCCTAAAGTCAGTGGAAGGAAATAAATAATCAAAATTAGAGCAGAAATAAATGAAATTGAAAATTTAAAAAAAGGGATAGAAAAAATAAATGCAATGAAGAACTAGTTCTTTGAAAAGTTTAAAAAATTGACAAATCTCAGGCTAGACTTACTAAAGAAAAAAGATAACAGACACAAATAAACAAAATCAAGGATGAAATAGGGGAAATTATGACAGACATTGCAGACATACAAAGGATCGTACAAGAATGCTATTAAAAAGTATATAACACTAAATTTAATAACCTATAAGAAATGGATCAGTACTTAGAAAAATACAACCTTTCTAGATTGAATCATGAAGAACTGGAAAATCTAAATAGACCAATCAGCAGTATGGAAATGTAAACAATCATCAAAAACCTAGCAAGAAGTCATAGTCCAGGAACAGATAGCTTCACCAGTGAAATCTACCAAACATTCAAAGATGATTTAGTTCCTATTCTCCTCTAACTTTTCCAAAAAATCAAAGAGGAGGCCATACTTCCCAATTCTTTTTATGAGGCCAATATTACCCTGATACCAAAACCTGGTAAAGATAAAAGAAAAGAAGGAAACTACAGACCAATATCTTTCATGAATACAGATGCAAAAATCCTTAATAATATACTAGTGAACTGAATATAGCAACATATTAAAAAGATTATATGCCACGATCAAGTGGGCTTCATTTCAGGGGCACAGGGATGGTTCAACATATGCAAATCGATGGATGTAGTACACCACATAAACAAATCAAAAAATAAGAATCATATGATCATATAAATAGATTCAGAAAAAGCCTTCAACAAGATACAGCATCCATTTATGATCAAAACACTTAACAAAATTGGTATAGAAGGAAAATACCTTAATATAATAAAGGCCATATATGACAAGTTCTCAGCCAACAGTATAGTTAATAGTGAAAAGGTAAAAACCTTCCCTCTAAGATCAGGAACAAGGCGAGGCTGTCCACTATCGCCACTGTTATTCAATATAACATAGGAGGTCCTAGCGAGTGCAATCAGGCAAGGGAAAGATATAAAAGGCATCCAAATAGGAAATGAAGAAGTCAAACTGTCACTATTTGCAATGACATGATTCTCTATATAGAAAACCCTAAAGACTGCATGAGAACACTACTAGAAACAATAAGCAAATACAGTAAAGGTTCTGGAGACAAAATCAATGTTCAATAATTCATAGTGTTCCTATAGTCTAATAATGAAATGTCAGAGAAGGAAGTGGAAAAAATAATTCCTTTTTCAATTGCAACGAAAAGAATAAAATACATATAAATAAATCTAATGAAACTTAAAGGACCTCTATGATGAAAACTGTAAGACCCTATTAAAATAAATTAAAGAAGATACGAAGAAATAGAAACATATTCCATGTTCTTGAATTGGAAGAATCAATGTAGTTAAAATGACATTGCCTAAAGCATTATGCAGATTTAATGCAATCCCCATCAAAATCCCATAGGCATTTTTTTAAAGAAATAGAACAAAAAGTCATCATATTTGTATAGAAGCACAAAAGACCCGGAACTGTCAAATCCATCATAAGAAGAAAGAACGAGGCTGGAAGTATCACTCTGCCTGACATCAAATTATACCACAAGGTGACAGTAATGGCATGGTATTGGCTGAAAAACAGACATGGACCAGTGTAACAGAATTGAGAGTCCAGAAGTATACCCATATTTATACAGGCAAATAATTTTCAACAAAAAAAGCCAAAAACATACCGTGGAGAAAGGAAAGCCTCTTCAATAAATGGTGCTGGGGAAACTGGAAAGCCACCTGCAAAAGAATAAAACTAGACTGTTGTCTATCACCACACACCAAAATTAACTAAAAATGGATTAAGGACCAGAATATAAGACAATAAAATGCATAGAAGAAAACATAAGAAATAAACTCAAGAAACTTGGACTTAAAGAGAATTTTATAAATTTGACCTCAAAGGCAAGGGAAGTAAAAGCAAAAATAAATGAATGGGACTACATCAAACTAAAAAGCTTCTGCTCAGTAAAAGAAACCATCAACAAGGTAAAGAGACAACCATTTGAATGGGAAAATGTATTTGCAAGCAATGCCTCCGATAAGGGCCTAATATCCAAAATATACAAATAACTCACATGACTGAATAACAACAACAGCAATGACGACAACAACAACAACAAATGATCCAATAAAAATGGGCAGACAACCTGAACAAACACTTCTCCCTAGAGGACATACAAATGGCCAATAAATATATGAAAAGATGCTCAACATCACTAGCTATTAGGGAAATGCAAATCAAAACCACAATAAGATACCATCTCACACCTGTTAGAATAGCTATAATCAACAGGACAAATAATAACAAACGTTGGAGAGGATGCAGAGAAAAAGGAACTGCTGCTGGGACTGCAAATTGGTATAGCCGCTGTGGAAAACAGTATGGAGGTTCCTAAAAAAACTAAGAATTGATCTACCATATGATCTGGCAATCCCTCTACTGGTTATGTACCCCAAAGACTTGAAAACTCATATTTGAAAAGTTATTTGCACACCGATGTTCATAGCAGCATTATTTACAGTGGACAGGAAGTGGAAGCAACCGAAGTATCCTACGATAGATGATTGGCTAAAGAAGCTCTGGTACATACATAAAATGGAATATGACTCAACCATAAGAAGAGATGAAATACTGCCATTTGTGACAACATGATTGGACCTTGAGATAATCATGCTAAGTGAAATAAGCCAGACAGAAAAAGTTGAAAATCACATGATATCACTTATATGTGGGATATAAATATACAAGCAACAAATGAACAGGACAAACGAACCAGAGACTCATGGATATGGACAATGGACTAGTAGTTACTAGAGGGAAGGGGGAGGGGGGAGGGGAGAGGTAGATGGGGTGAAATATTTAAATTATTTCGATTTTGTTAATTAATTAGTTTTAAAAAGTAAAGCAAAATAATGCTATGCAAAAATAAAAATAATTTAAAAAAATAAAAAGTCATTATAAGCTAAAAAATAAATAATAGAAAGTAGTGAAGACAGAAAATGAGAACATATTAAGTAAGAGAGAAACAAAAAGTTCAAAATGAAGAGTAGTAAAAATAAAGTAAGAGAAGAATGTAAGGAAAGTGGGGGAGGAGAGAGAGAGAGGAAGAAAGAGGGGTGAAAGAAAGGAAACAAGAAGATAAGGAAGAAGGCAAAAATGAAAGAAGACAAGAGGGTGATGATGGGGTGAATGAATGGAGAAAGAAGAAGGTAGGAGGAAAGAAGAAAGAAATGAGAAAAGGAAGAAAAGGATATAGAGGTAGAAGATAGGGAAGGAGGAGAAAGAGAAGAAAGAATGAATGAAAGCCGGACAAGAGGGAGGGAGGAAGGCAGTCAGTCATGCATGTACACAGGCAGGGAAAGAAAAGAGAAAGACATTCAGAGAGACCATGAAAGAAATGAAGTGAGGAAAAGATAAAGAGTAGGATGTAAAGAAGAGAGGCGGAGAGAGAAATGGAGAGCAGGGAGAGAGAGACCTAAAAAAGTCAGTTAAAATACAGTAAAATATAGTTGGATAGATGGATGATAGGTAGCTTGCTGGGTAGGTAGATTAATAGATAAGTTGGTGAATAGATAGGTAAGTAGGCAGGATTTTATATGGAAGTCCTGCTTTTTTTTAAAGACAATATCAAAAAGATACAAAGAAGAGTGAAGGAAAGGAAAAGTTTAAAAGAGGAACCAGTAAAGAAGGAAGGGTATAAGAGGGAAGGAGGGAGAAAGAGAGGGAGGTAGTGAAGGTAGAAATGTAGAAGGGAGGTAGGGAGGGGAGTGGAAGAAGAGAGAGGGAAGAATGGGAGGATATGTTCAAAGGGAGGTGAGATAAGGAAAAGAGGAAGGAGGAAAGAAAGAATTCTAAAATGGGGTAAGGCTAGGATATAGTCAAATAAAAAGAAAGAATATGAGCATGAGAGACAGAGGAGTTTAAAAGGAGGAACTAGTAAGAAAATTAAATACAGGATAATTTTAAGAGGAGAAACCAATACTAAGACAGAACAAAAACATTAGATAGTAAGAGAAGCAAAGAAGAATTTTTTAATTAGCATATAAAAAGAGAGTAAAAGAATGAGTGAAGAAGTGAGAGGATGGAAAAGAAGGAAGGGGAGGAAGAAAGACGTTTATAAAAGATGAGTCAGTAGAGAGCAGAGTTAAAGAAGGAAAGAGGATGTAAGAATTAAACGTAGTAGCCATAATGAACATCAAGTATAGTTGTATGATGATGGACAGATTTAAAAAGTAGAAGTCAGAAAAAGTCAAAGATTATTGATAAATGAATAAATAGGTAGGTAGGTAGGTGATGATAGATAAATAGATGATAGATATAGATAGATGATAGATAGATAGATAGAAAGATAGATAGATAGATGATAGATAGATAGATAGATGTTAGATAGATAGATAGATAGATAGATAGATAGATAGATAGATAGATAGATAGATAGATAGAGACAAACAGACAGACAGACAGACAGATGCTGGCATAGATATGTACATAGATAGAACTAATTTGAAAAGGAGAAATCAGTAAATAGTACTTAAAAGTAATTAGTTATAAAGGGAAAGATAAAAAAATGAAAAACTTAAAAAGTGGGCCAATAAATAAAAAGTAAAAAGAAAGGTGGATAGAGTAGGGTAGGATAGGGTAAGGTAGGGTAGGGTAGGGTAGGGTAGGATGGAATAGGATGGGATAGGGTGGGGAAGAGAAGGGCAGAGGGAAGTGGGAAGGGGAGGGAAGAAGAAGAGAAAGGGAGGAAGGGAAAAGGAATAGAGAAAAAGAAGTTTTAAAAGCAGAGCAGGAAAAGAAATACTTTTTTTAATTGAGAGATAAAATGTGTGCAAGAGAAAGTTTTTAAAAGACGAGCCAGTGATATACAATTTGAGAAGGAGGAAGGAATGGAAAGTTTAAGAAGGAAGAGTCAGTAAGGAAAGCTCACAATTTATTTCAATGAGATGATGATGCTCTAATCTTCTGACTCTGGGATAATAAATCACTTTAGCAGCTATATTTCTCCCTCCATCTGCAACTGTTAACTTCCAGAAGAAAGTTTCAGGTAGGTATCTTAAACAGTGGCCACTTCAAATGCTTTTTGAAAAAGTAAATATAAAATAATGTATGTTAACAATATTACAGAGGTTACAGGAGCATGAAGATGTCTGTTTCACATATGAAATTGACTTATACTGTTATAATCAGGTTGTCATCTTCCACCATGTAGACACTAAGGGATACACATCTTATAACTCAAATGAAAAGCCAATTAGTACACATATAGTTTGGAAATGGAATCCTTTTTGTCTCTACATGCTTAGAAACAGAATCTGTAGTCACCTCTTTCACAGGTAAAGTATATGTATATGATTGCCTCTGCCAGGCTGAGGCACAGCCAAGAACTGTCATGGCCACTGTGGCTTACATGGTTTCCAACACATATATTATGCTGGTATGTATACCCACACAGAGAGAAAGCCAGGTTCTCCGTCAGCAAGTTGGAAGAATGGAGTTTTTCCTTTCTCCCTGATAACAACTCTGCCCCCACTCAAGTATAGCTTTAACTAGACAACATAATATAAAAGTGGTTTTCCTGCCTTCCCATCACATCTCCCTATTCTAGAATTTTTTTCAGCCTTGCTACTATTGACATTTTGGGTTAGATAATTATTTGTCGTAGGGCCTGTCATATGCATTGTAGGATGTTTAGCAACATCCCTGGCTTCTACTCACTAGATTTCAGAAGCAACCCCGCCCCCCGCCATCTACCTTTATAATAACCAAAAATGTCTTCAGACACTTCCAAAAATCCTCTGAGGTACAAAATCACCTCCCATTGAGAATCATGACCTTTCCTCTCCAATTCCTCCCCACAACCCCATATATAGACTAGCATAAGGCTCTCCTCCTATTGGGTGTGAAAAGGTAAATAGAACCTATCTTGGATAACTGTCATCTCCATTATTAAAAATAAATATTTTATTGTGTCTCTTTAAGCTTCTTATCCAAAGATAAAGAAAACGAATGACACTGCCAATAACCTGAAATTACACCAACGACAAAAACATAATTGAGAAGTTATGATTCGAAATACTAAAATAGTAATTGGTGGAAAGATTGGATTTGGTACTGACCTCTTCTGCTTATAATGCAGATAAATCCTCTATACTCTTTGTAAATGATGGATTTTGAGTAACACCAACAATGCTACATCTTCTCTTGCCTTCTGGATTAGACTCCCTACTTACACAGTTTATGGCACTGCCTCCACACACCTATGAGCAGGGCAGTCGACATTTTGTAGCTGACAACCCCGCAAGCCCAGGTCAGAGCCCTGTCTTCTCCACAGCCCTTGCTCTTCATCTCATTTCTGTACCTTTCCATTCCTAACAAGATCCCAAGGCATTTTTTTAGCCTGTGCCTCAACTGGCTGCTGCTACCTCTGCTGCCACTCTTGCACCAGTAGTTCTGCCTCCCAGGGAAGCTTTTACCTGCATCTTATTGGAGAATCATCCTTGCAGATTGCTGATTGGAGATGCTACTGATGTTTCTGAAGTCTATGGCCCTAGAAATCTAGCGAGGACCAAGATCCCAAGTAATGCTCTTTCTTAAAACTCTTCCCTTCCTTAGGCTTTGGACTTTTCATGCTTGAACTATCTTCTGCCACTTCGCTAGTAGCAGAAATATTTTATTCTGTCACATGTTTTTCTGTGGTAGCGGAGCATGCCATCAGTGTTGCCTACTCTTTTTCCGCTGTTCCTTTTAGAACAGCTCGACTGAGTAGTTGTTGTTGTTTTAACATTTCAACCCACTTCTTGAGTAGGCTTCTTTAACACGTGTAGAACTAGCACTATTTGTTGAATCTGTGTCTTCCTTTTGCTTTCTGGCTCAGTTATTGATGTTTCTAACAAACTCCTCTAGGTTCTCCTCCTCTACATCCTCTAACATACACCTCTAGATCCCTAAAATGGCTCAGACTTTCAGGGAATCTCCCCATCTTTCTGCTTCTTTCCCAAAGACGGTGTCCAGATGTCAGGAATAAGAGATATGGCTTATCTTCTTATTCCTCTATTGTTGGCAGTATGGACATTACCTAAGAGTTTATTAGAAATGCAGATTATCAGGCCCCACCCCAGACCTTCTTAATCAGAAGCTGCATTTTCACAAGATCCCCAGTGGTTTATATGCATGTTAAAGTTTGGGAAACACTGGCTTTCATGATCTCATGAAGGCAGAATAAAGTCAGAGTGCTTAGGTAAAATGTCCTCTGCTTGCTCTGGTCTCCAAAGATATGCCCTTATCTCCATTGAAATAGTGCTTAGTCTGTTCACATTCACAGTTGGAGTCAGCTGTCATTCAGTGACTCAGGCTCTGGTCTCACTGGACTTAGTAGAACACTTCGTTTTTCCCATTCCACATCAGTTCTAGCTGGCTGCCCCACAACACTCAGGGTGGAGCCTTCTCACCTCTACCACAGTGACTCCCCTCACAAGCTCCCCATTTATGCTCCCAGCCCTTCCTGGGTCATGTGTACACCACATGGGAACTACGAGTGGCTTAAGAAAGCAAAACCTCAAGGGAAAATAGGGAGAGGTTGGTAAAAGGGTATAAATTTTCAGCTATAAGATGAATAAGGTCTGAGTTTCTAATGTAAAATATGATGACTATAGTTAACACTGTGTTGTATTATTGAAACTTGCTAAGACTGTAGAACGTAAATGTTTTCAACAACAACAACAAAAGATAAATATGTCAGGTGACAGATGTGTTAACTGAATGGGAGAAATCCTTAAATAATGTATACATATATCAAATCACCACGATGTACACCTCAACTATCTTATAACTTTATGTTATGTCAATTATATATCTCAAGCTGAATTTAAAAAAAAAAAGAAAGAAAGAAAAGGAAAGTAAAACCTCAGAGAGAGCCTTGCTCTGCCTGACCACACTCTATTGCAAAGTTTCTGGGCCATGACACAGGTGAAGAGGAAGAGGCAGGGGAGGGGATCGCCTAAGGGAGATCTCTTTCTAGAATCCTAAATGGAAAACAATAGTTCTTTTCTCTCTGTGTTAGCTTCATTTATCTGAAACAACCAAGGCCCAAGGAAAGGAAAATATGAAGCCCCATCTGAGTTCTTTGTTCTCCAGCCTCTCCTACCACCCTTCCATTTTCTCACCATCTCTGAGCTATAGATTTTCCCCAACCTTGATTGTGATGATGGCTTCATGGGTTTATAAGTATGTCAAAACTAAACAGATGGTATGCTTTATATGTTTGTAGTTTATTGTACTTTAATTATACTTCAATAAAGTTTTAAAATTATGTGATCTCTCTTTTATGCACTTTTAGAATCAGTTCGGCATTCTTATAGTTTTGTAATGATTCCTACCAAAACATCATCAACCTTGCTATCTCCTCAGCATGATGTACAGAGTAACACGACAGAACAAAAGGTAGAAAGTTGTATGTCTCAGATGTTTTGTATTGATCACTTATTTATCTGGTTACCTTTCAATTCTATAGAGATATCTCCTTCACTGGCATATGAATGGTCAGAGATAATGGGATCCTACACAAGTCTCGACCCTCTGGTTGGCAGAGAGAAGGTTCTGACTCAGCTTAATGCTAAATTTGCCATGTAGTTTAGAAGAAACTAACTTAAATATTTGATGATGATAATGATGATGATTATGATGATATCTAACATTTATTGAGACTCTGCTGTGGGCTAGGTCCTGTGCTAAGCTAGAAGGAAGGGAAAAGAGGGAAAGTAGATGACATAGGATATAAAGATGGAAAGACATCATCACTGCTCTCAAGGACTCACCGTCCTGGGATCAGACACACATAAACCAAAGTCCTTAAATAAAATGAGAGGACAGTCCTGATTTGTACAAAATGCAGTAGGAGTGCAAATTTAGAGACTAGTCCTGCCTAGAGAAGTATAAAAAAAGACTTTATTAAAGGAAGGCTTAATTGAATTAGGTTTTGAAACGTGACTGGGAAGTTTCCAGGCATAAGAATACAGTGAGACAGTATTATAGACAAATGTTAAAGTGTTAAGTGAAAACATGGAAGTGCCAGCCAGCAAAGCCAGGACAGTGGTAGGAGTGGAGACTAAAAAGGTAGGTTCAAACCAGAGCTTGTATACCTTGATCAAGTATGAATTGATTCTCTCAGTAGTAGGGAGCCATTGCAGTTTTTTGAAAAAGAATATGAAATAAAAATGATTTGGGTTTTTATAAAAGATAATAGAGTTACAGTGTATGACATAGATACAGTGAGAAAAGAGACAAGATGGTTTTGAGTCTACTGAGATAGTCTAGATAAAAATGATAAGGAACTGAAGTAAGACAGTAGCAATGAGGGTAAACTAAAGACCACAGATTTAAGATATTACAGTCATACTACGTCAGAATATGGTGACTCAATAGATGTGTGGATCCAGAGAGATGGAGATGATGGTGATGATGATTGATGATGATGATTTAAATTTTGTATATAGGTTTTCTTTTCACTGTGCTCCCATAGTGAGCTCATTATACTATAACGTATTTGTTCCACTGGATGATAAACTTCTTGAGGTCGGGAGTTACATATCTTATTTCAATTCCAAGCAGTGTGCTCAATAAGCATTAGATTGTATTAGATTGGCCTTATCTGAATGGAATGGAACAACTATAAGGTCTCTAGAATAGAGCACTGGATGGATTATTATGCCTTTAACCAAAATATGGAAGAAAGAAGAGGAGTGAGTTTGGAAAGATGAAAGTACATGGGTATATGATAAGCTTCATTTTGAACTAGTTAAGTTTAGGTACCTGTGAGAGATATCCAGTAAGAGGTTGATTATATGTATTAGCATTGAGACCAGAGCTTAAGAGAGAGGTAGGGGATGCATAGGGGAGGGGATACTGTATTAATTTGATTGCTATACAGTCAGCAAAAGTCTCCTTTTGAAGCTTAATTACTAATGAATGTTTTTTTCTTGACTATTAAACCATAAAGAAAGATAAAGAAATGACTAAAACATCACATCCTTTAAACGATGAAGGTAAGATAATGAACAATATTTACAACTGTTCTGTTATTGTGCAGTTAAATAACTGTAGTTCTGCCATATAGTTTTCCAAGTTATTCTTTTTTCTTGATTAAAGAATCTGTTATTATTTTGATAAAGGAAGATATAAACATTTTTCATGATTATAAATGTTAATATCCCACATTTTTGAGTGATTGCTGGGTAAACAGACCCTTTAGAATTTGTAAAGTATGGGCATGTTAAAGCCCCTGCTGTGGCTGCCTATACTGATAGGCAGAGTATGTTCCTGACATACTGCAATTTGGGAGTCCCACTGCAAAGAATTGTCCCCATGAAAGTCTGTATCCTCTAATGCCATCCCTTCTCTCTAGAAATAAAAATACATCCTGTTCTCATCTTTCCAGGGCTAGATTAGAGATTAACTAAGTCTCTGCAAAAGATTCCTATGCATATCTTAACACACATCAAGAGCACTAGGACATCTAGACCTGGGTGGCCCATTAGTACCTCAAATTCAATGTGCACAAAACAAAATTCATCATCTTCCAGTCCCTGTTCTCTGTTCTTCCTAATTTTATCCAGGCACAAAACCTAAG
Organism: Rousettus aegyptiacus; assembly: GCF_014176215.1. Lineage (NCBI taxonomy): Eukaryota > Metazoa > Chordata > Mammalia > Chiroptera > Pteropodidae > Rousettus > Rousettus aegyptiacus. The sequence goes on along the minus strand of NW_023416312.1, from coordinate 82,650,503 downwards.
TAATCTGTAACTCTTTCCTATTGCTCATGTTCTACATCCAAAAGTTGCCACTTCCTGTCCAATCTACCTCTCATCACCATCCCCTCCTTTCCATTCTCAACATCCCTCCCCCTAACTACTGCAATAATTTTCCTCCAACCTCTTCTTCCTCCCAATTTATCCCACATTTTGCTGTGAATGTAATCTTCCAGAAATACAGTTTTGGACATATAATTCCTCTACTCAAAAGTCTTTCGTGATTCTCCCTTGCAAAATAGTTCATTCTGGGGAAGGAGGAATGGTAGGAGATTAAGCTGGCAAAGTAACTTAAGAGCCAGAAGTTAGGCAGCTCTGCCTTGTCCCTGAGGGCATTGGTGAGCCATTAGAAGTTTGTAGGCAGAGGAGTTCAAAAAAGGCATCTTATACTTGGAGGTACTGTATGAACTTGCATAAATAAATACATCCTTGACTATGGCAATTCTAGACATTATGACAGTCCATCAAGGAGAACTATATCATTTTTTTTCATATTTAAGAATACTTTTTCTTTCCCTCAGCAATTAAAAGCATTTCACTTCAATCTCCAGGTGTTTCTGGTAAAACAGAAAATATTCCCAGACACTCCACACAGGATTTACTGAAACAAGAGGCAAGTAACATTTTTTCCCAGATATAGACAGAACAAATGAAGTAAAAAATTATGGTCAGTATTCAGAACAGCCTTATTCCCTGAAATTAACCCCTTACAGTAAGATTTTATAAAAATCGAAATGCAAATACACAGTAATAATCTTGTGCTACTTCAGACTTCTGATGCTTATGGCTACCAGGTTAATGTTACCATACTGTAAGTATGGGGAATATCAGTAACAAATTGTAAGCTAGCAAAAGGAAAGTGGTGAGCCTGAGATTATAAATGTGTTAAACAACTCAAAAATATGAATGTTATATTTGCCTCAGTTCTCAATAGAGATTTAGCACAAGCAACTTGATTGTTCCCACTTAGCCCTTAGGTTATAGGCTTCCTAAATCATGAGCTTCAAGGTACATACCTGTATACTGCAGAGGAAGCAACAAATTGAGCTTTTGTGAATTATTTTTTCTTCTAGTACTGATGGGGTATGCCATGCTACCTTACCCTATCCTTTCTGTGACCGGCGATCTCTCACCAGATTTTGGAAAGTTGGCAGCAGACATCTCAAGGTGCAGCCTCTGGTCACAACAAAGATTGCCTCTGATTTGTGAACTTGTCAACAGACTTAATTACATATAAATGCTCAGATTGTGGCATGTTAGCCACAATATGATTTTCTTCACAAGCATTTATGAAATCTGCTGTGTACAGGGCACTGTGCTACTATGTCAACATCCACAATCAGTATGCCTAGTATCTAAAAAAAGAAACTACTTAACTACTATAAAATAGTTTAGTACAACAGGAATTACTTTTTTCACTAGTATTACTATAGAGCCAGAAAAAAAGTGTCCCCTGAGTGTAACATGAATGGCATACATAATATTACCTAATTTACCCCAAAAAAGTCAGTGAACAAATACATATCATCTGTTTTTTAAAAAGGTTTTAATATATACTGGACAACATGAGTACATCAAATTGTCGCAAATAATTTATTTTGAGAAATAACGTAACCAATTTTATTAAGATACAATACTATTTTCTAACTTATTTCACCCATCTCATCAATGTCAAGAAATGCACTTCAGGTGGCTTGTGTTCAGCTATCAGACCTGGAACAAAATAAATACTACTCTGTTGGATTTATTTTCCTGTATAATTACCTAAGCAGGTAGAACCCTTGGCCAAATCAGAGTCATATCCCATGGCTGCAGAAAACCTGCACTCTGCCTTCTAGCTCTTGAAACTCATTTTCCATATACTTAACTTTGTTTAAAAATCACACATCATCTTTTTAGCTTTTCAGTTGATTACCTTACATGCTGATCAGTGCTTGCCTAAGTTAATTTTATTCATTTGTTTGTTTATTTATTTATCTATCTATTTATTATTCTTATGGTGACATTGGATAAAGAAATCGGTAAGTTTCAGATGTGCAATACAACAGTAAAGCATATATATATATATATATATATATATATATATATATATATATATATTACATTGTGTTTGTTTTCACCACCCATAGTTAGATTTTTCTGTCACTACATATTTGACCCCTTTCACCACATCTAATTCTACCCATCCCACTACACTCTGGTAACAACTAGTCTATTGTCCATGTCCATGAGTGTCTGTTTGTTGCTGTTAGGTTTATATCCCACATATAAGTGATATCATGTGGTGGTTTTTAACTTTTCTGTCTGGCTTACTTCACTTAGCATGATTATCTCAAAGTCCATCCATGATGTTGTAAATGGCAGCATTTCTTCTCTACTTATGGCTGAGTAATATTCCATTGTATATATGTACCACAGCTTCTTTAGCCAATCATCTATCGTAGGAGGCTTCAGTTGCTTCCATGTCCTAGCCACCATGAATAATGCTGCTATAAACATCTGTGTGCAAATATCTTTTTGGATATGGGTTTTCAAGCATTCAAGGTAGACACCCAGAAGGGAGATCAATTCTTAGTTTTTTGAGGAACTTCCATACTGTTTTCCATAGTGGCTGTACCAATTGCAGTCCCACCAGCAGTATATGAGGGTTCCTTTTTCTCTGCATCCTCTCCAACATTTCGGATTACTTGTCCTGTTGATTATAGCTATTCTAACAGATGTGAGATGGTATCTCATTGTGGTTCTGATTTGCATTTACCTAATAGCTAGCAAATTTGAGCATCTTTTCAAAGATTTGTTGGCCATTTGTATGTCCTCTAGGGAGAAGTGTCTGTTCAGATCCTCTGCTCATTTTTTTCTTTTGTTGTTGTTGTTGTTGTTATTGAGTTTCACGATTTTTTTTTGTATATTTTGAATATTAGGCCCTTATCAGAAGTGTTGCTTGCAAATATATTTTCCCATTCAGATGGTTGTCTCTTTACCTTGTTGATGGTTTCTTTTGCTGAGCAGAAGCCATTTAGTCTAATGTAGTCTCATTCATTTATTTTAGCTTTTACTTCCCTTGCTATTAAGGTCAAATTCATAAACTTCTCTTTAAGTCCAAGGTCCTTGAGTTTAGTTCCTATGTTTTCTTCTATACATTTTACTGTTTCAGGACTTATATTCAGGTCCTTATTCCATTTTAAGTTAATTTTGGTGTGTGGCGATAGACAACGGTCCATTCTTTTGCAGATGAATTTCCAGTTTCCCCAACACCACTTACTGAAGAGGCTTTCCTTTCTCCACTGTATGTTTATTCAGTGGAAAATAATTTGCCCAAATATATATGGGTTTACTTCTGGGCTCTCGATTCTCTTCCACTGGTCCATTTGTCTTTTCTTTACCAATGCCATGTCGTTTTGATTGCTGTCGCCTTATAGTATAATTTGAAGTCAGGCAGAGTGATACCTCCAGCCTCGTCCTTTTTTCTCAAGATGGCTTTGGCAATTTGAGGTATTTTGTGCTTCCATGCATTAAATCTGCATAATGCTTAGGGTAATAAGGTCATTTTAACTATGTTGATTCTTCCAATACAAGTACCCAGAATATCTATTTCATTGTGTCTTCTTCAGCTTCTTTTAATAGGGTCTTATAGTTTTCATGATATAGGTCCTTCACATGTTTCATTAGATTTAATGCTAGGTATTTTATTCTTTTTGTTGCAATTTAAAAAGGAATTACTTTTTCCACTTCTCTTTCTGACACTTCATTATTAGAATATAGGAACACTATGGATTTTTGAACATTGATTTTGATTCCAGAAAATTTACTGTATTTGCTTATTGTTTCTAGTAGTATTCTTGTGGAGTCTTTAGGGTTTTCCATATAGAGAATCACGTCATCTGCAAAAGTGACAGTTTGACTTCATTTCCTATTTGGATGACTGTTATATCTTTCTCTTCCCTGATTGCACTCGCTAGGATCTCCAATGTTATATTGAATAACAGTGGTGGATAGTGGACAGCCTTGCCTTATTTCTGACCTTAGAAGGAAGTTTTTTTTAGTTTTTCACCATTAAGTATAATGTTAGCTGAGGGCTTATCATATGTGTCCTTTATTATATTAAGGTATTTTCCTTCTATAGTGATGTTATTAAGTGTTTTGATCATAAATGGGTGCTGTGTCTTGTCGAAGGCTTTTCTGCATATATTGATATAATCATATGATTCTTATTTTTTAATTTGTTTATGTGGATTTGGATTTGTGCATGTTGAACCATCCCTGTGCTTCTGTGAGAAAGTCCACCTGATCATGGTGTATATTCCTTTTAATAATGTACTATATTCAGTTCGCTAGTATCTTATTTAGGATTTTTGCATCTGTGTTCATGAGAGATACTGGTCTGTAGTTTTCTTTTCTTGTATTATCTTTACAGGTTTTGGTATCAGGGTAATATTGGCCTCATAAAATGAGTTGGTAAGTATTGCCTCCTCCTCAGTTTTTTGGAAAGAGTTTGAGGAGTATAGGTATTCAATCTTCTTTGAATGTTTGGTAGAATTCACTGGTCAAGCCATCTGGTCCTGGACTTTTACTTTTTGGTAGGTTTTAGATATTTGTTTCAATTTCCATCCTGCTAATCTTTCAATTTAGATTTTCCAGTTCTTGATTCAGTCAAGGAAGGTTGTATTTTTCTAAGTATTGGTCCATTTCTTATAGGTTATTAAATTTAGTGTTATATACTTTTTCATAGCATTCTTATATGATCCTTTGTATTTCTATGATTCCAGTCATAATTTCACCTCTTTATCCCTGGTTTTATTTATTTGTGTCCTTTCTCTTTTTTCTTTAGTGAGTCTAACCAGGAGGTTGTTAATTTTTTAAACTTTTCAAAGAACCAGCTCTTTGTTGCATTTATATTTTCTATTTATTTTTTGGTTTTCAATTTCATTTATTTCTGCTCTAATTTCGATTATTTCCTTCTACTGACTTAAGGCTTCATTTGTTCTTCCTTTTCTAGGTTTTTAAGATGAAGGTTTAGGTTGTTTATTTGGGCTGGGTCCTTTTTTTTTGGATATAGACTTGTAATGATATGAACTTTCCTCTTATGATCGCTTTTGCCATGTTCCAAAAGTTTTGATATGTTGTACTATCATTATCATTCATTTCTATGTATCTCTTAATCTCTCTTTTTATTTACTCTCTGACCCTTTTATTCATCAGTAGTATGTTGTTTAATCTCCATGTATTGTGAATCTTCTCACTTTCTTTTTACAGTTGATCTCTAGTTTCAAAGCATTGTGATCAGAGAATATGGCTGGTATGATTTCAACCCTCATATTTGTTGAGGCTATCTCTGCCCCAATATGTGGTCAATCCTTGAGAATGTTCCATGTACACTAGAGAAGAATGTATAAGCAGCTGTTTGGGGATGGAATCCTCTGTAAATGAAAATTGTGTCCAGTTGGTCTAATGTGTCATTTAAGGACATTATATCCATATTGATTTTTTGTTTGGATGATCTGTCCATATTTGACAGTGGGGTATTTAGGTCCCCTAATATGATAGCGTTTTGATATATTTCTCTCTTTCATTCTGTTTGTAATTGCTTTACATATTTTGGGGCTCCCTGATTGTGAGCATAGGTATTGATAAGTGTTATATCTTCTTGGTGCATGATTTCCTTTATCATTATGATGTGTCCCTCAGTATCTTTCTTTACATTTTTTATTTTGAAGTTTACTTCATCTGATATTAGTACCACTACTCCCACTTTTATCTGAATGTCATTTCCTTGAAATATCATTTTCCACCCTTTCATATTGAGTCTATATCTGTCTTTGGACCGGAGATGTATCTCCTGGAGACAGCATATGATTGGGTTTTGTCTTGTTTTTTGATCTGATCTGAAACTCTATGCCTTTTTATTGGTGAGTTCAGTCCATTTACATTTAGGATAGTAATTGAAATATGAGGTTTTCCTATAATTTTTTACTTTTGCTTTCTGGTAGCCCAGTGTTTCCATTGCTTCCTTGTCCTTGTGTTTCTGTTTTCTTTATTTTGGTTGGCTTTTGTGGGTTTTCTCTCTGGTTCTTCTTGTTTTATGTTATACATTTCAGTTCTGAATCTTTGGTGTATGTTTACCATTATGTAGAGGATAGTATACACACATACACACATGTATATATACATATATATGTACATATATACAGTCACCCATTTTCTTTCACACATGTCTTATCTCCATTCCCCTTTGTGAATTCGGAGCTTTGAATTCTCCTGTTTTCAGTTGTTATTGTCTCAATTTGTCCTTGTATATGCAGAACGTTTATTACTATCTTGCTATAGCAATTCTCTTCTTATTGTTTAAGCTTATAATGTCCTGTTCTTAGTAAGGGTTGCACTCCTCTGCTTCTATTTGCCTCATAGTCACCTTACTCATAATTATGTATTTTTTGGTTATTTTGTTGTAGATGAGCTGACCCCTTTCAGTATTTCCTGTATTGAAGGCCTCATAGTAGAGTATTCCCTCAATTATTGTATGTCTAGAAAAGCCTTTATTTCTCCTTCATGTCTAAAGGAGACCTTAGCTGGATACATTATTCTAGGGTGATAGTTCCTTTCACTTAAAATTTTGAATATGTGATTTCACACCTTTCTGGCTATTAAGGTTTGTTCTCAGAGGTCCAATGATAATCTAATTGGTTTTCCTTTATAGATTACCTTTTTTCCATGGGTGCCCTGAGAATTCTTTTTTTTTTATTGATTTTGGATAATTTTAATATACTGTGTTTTGGAGAAGGCCTTTTTGGGTTGAGGTAATTAAGTGGTCTGTTGACTTCTTGAATTCCGAGCTCCGTTTCATTCCTCAGATTTGAGAAATTCTCATCAATGATTTCTTCGAAAATTCTTTCTATTCCCTGCTGCTTTCCCCGCCCCCTCGAGAATGCCCATTATTCTTATGTTTCCTCTCCTGATGGTATCAGTTAGTTTTTGTATCACTCTTTCATTATTTTTCAATCTTTGCTTTTTCTCTTCTTCCTTCTGATTTATTTCTTAATTTCTGTTTTTGATATCATTGATCCTTTCCTCCATTTGGTTGACTCTATTTCCCAAGCTTGCTATTTCATCCTTCATCTCTTTTAGTGTGTTCTTTTCTCCAGAAATTCTATTCGGTTCTTTTTCAGTTTTTCAATCTCCTTGCTAAACAAACAAACAAACAAACAAACAAACAAACAAACAAACCCTCATTTTGCTGGTCTAATTGTGTTTTCATTTCCTGGAATTGTTGACATTAATTATTTTGGATCATTGATTTTTTTTCAGGAGTACCATCCTCAATTCTCTGTCATTTAAGTCACATATTTCTATGTCTTTAATCTTATTTTCTGGAATTTTCTCTTTCTTTCTAAGCTACCTTGTCACCTTTTTTGTTAATGGTGTTTAAGGGACTATTTCTCCACTTGGGCATTAGTGGACGTGTACTCTGCTATTTTTTTTTTTACAGAAAGATTTATTATATAAAGATCTCTCTTTACTCTGCTGCCATGAAGGCATTTTTCTTTTTGTTTCCAGTAGGTGACATCCAAGCCTCTTAGAGCTCTGCTTTAAATAAAGTCTTAATAATGCCTTTTTTTCTTATATGTAATCATGCACACTACCTTCAGTCTCAGTCCCTTTCAGTGTTAGTGACAGCTTCAGTTGTAGTTGCTCAGTGTCCCTTGGGGCTCAGTGGCTTTTTGTCTTGAAGGGAGGTGCCCTCCCTCTGTGTTGGAGGATGGGGGTTGTGGCTCATCCTTGGGTTTTGCAACTGCAGCTGGTAATAACCAGCTGTTGCTTCTCTATCATCCCTATTTCTCTGCTTTCTGCCCTGGTCCTTGGGCACTGCCGCTATGTGGAGCTTCCAGCTCTCTCAGGCAGGGCTCTTCAGGGAACCTGCCACACCTTCTTTCTTCCCTCTTTTCCTGCAGGGAACTCCAACTTGGAGAGGCAACTTCCTTGTTTTTCCCAGTCTGCCACAAGACTCCTGCAGTCTGACCTGTGGTAGCTCATATTCACAGACCCCTCACTCAGATGTGCTTGTGTGCAGGTTGAGTGTTTTTTGTTGAGTTTTAGATGTTCAGCTTATTGTTCTTTCAAGGAGAGATATTTGCGGACATCTCTCACTCCACCATGCTTCTGGTGTCACTCCAGTTAGTTAATTTTAGAATAACAACAATTTCTACAGACCTTCGAATTTTATAATGTATATAATATAAACCAAATAATACATATATGTGTATTATAAATAGACTTTTAAAATAGTTTTCTTAAATGTCTGAGTTTTAAGGATGAGAAATAGTTGATGATTAAATTCTTTAAAAACTCCTTTGAAGATTTTCTTTGTTTTTATTTTTTCATGTTCTATATATAGGTGACATATACTGATTCAAATGAGAAAAAGTCCAAGAAATCAAGCTTATACTCTGAGTCAGGTAAATGTTAGCAACCATTATCAAGTAAATCCTACAATCTATTAATTCAATTTTTTTAGTAACATTTATTAAACTTCTGCTACATGCCAGGCACTATTAATTATTGAACATATAAAGCAGAAAAGCTATTGTCCTTACCCTGATTTTACAGGTTAGGGACAGTCATGCCAATAATAATAACACAATGTGATAAATACAATAAGGGAGGTATGTACAAATTCCAGTGGAAGCATAGGGAGGCTAAGGAAGCTTCTACAGAAGAGGCCACAATTGAGCTGAGATGTGAAGGATGAGAAAGAATTTTCTAAGCAGACAAATGGAAGGATAACCTTACAGGAAAAGGGAATACATTTACCAAGTTATAGACATTAAAGCATAGTGTGTTTATAGATATACAGTTATATTTAGGATTGCTTTAGCTAAAAGTTCAAGTTACAGAATTGCAGGAGATGAAACCAGAAAGAAGCATCCCTAAGTGTACCATGGATGGCAAACTTAATACGACATACTTTACCAAAAGGGTTGGATCGTTAAGATTCTAGTAGGCCATGCCAAAAATTGTACCTTTTATCCTGTTATTGAAGAGCAACTGTTGAAGAATATTGGCAAGGGCATAATATAATCAGAATTTGCCTTTTCTAAAAATGGAAAATGAAAATATGGGGAAGAGACTAGAGACAATGAGACAATAAAAATTACATTTGGCATTTATTGAATAGTTACAATATACCAGGTACTCTGCTAAACTATATTCTCTCATTTAACCCTCCCAACAATTTAATGACGTTTGAGCTATTTTTATCTACCATTTTACATATAAGTAAACTAAGTCTCAGGGTGTTAAATTATCTTGTCCAATGATTCATATAATATGTGGCAAAGGCAGGGTTTTGACCCATGTCTTAGTCAGCTAATCCTTACAATACCATGCTGCCTCTTACTACAATTAAAGAGACTATTACAACAATCAAGGCTAGAAATGTGCCCTGAACAAAGTCAGTGGCAGTGAAGTTGAAGAACTGGTGCAGTTTGACTCAAACTAAAAGAGTTTGAAAATGAATGATATTTGGTTACTGATTGAATATGGGAGATGAAGGAGTTGAAAAGAACTTCCAGATCTATAGATGGGCAACTACATGGATAATGAACAATAGTGCCATTAAGTAGATAGGAAATACAGTAGGATGAACAAGTTTGGAAGAGAAAAAAATAGTTCAGCTTTGAATACACTGAGTTTGAGTTACCTGCAGGCATTAAGTGGGACATGTAAGTAGAAGAGTCAAGCAGGCAGTTACAGATACTGGTCTGGGACTTTTGGGAGAAGCAATGAAAAGAACACCTTATATCAAAAGCTATGGGAAATAACAAAAGCTGTTCCCATAGGTTTTGATATGTGTTCTTGTCTAATAAGATTATACTTTCTCCGTTTAATTCTCTCTTTGATCTAAGAGTTATCCATAAGTATGTTTCTTAGTTATCAAGAAATTAATATTTTGAGTCACAGAAAATATAGCCTGTAAATCTTTAACACATTGAAGTTGTTAAGATTCTCTTTGCGGCCAAAAATGTGATTGATATTTGAATGTTCCATGGATGTACCAAAAAAAAAAATGTATATTCTCTATTCGAAAGATGTAAGGCTGTAAGTGAATAATAAATTATATTTATTGATTATTTTATTCAATTATTATATGTCTTTACTGATTTTTTGTCTACTAGATTTTTCTTACTGTCTACTAGATGTGTCCAACCATCAAAGATGTGTATTGAAATTTTACACTATAATTTTATTTTTATCAAATTTCTACTGCATTTCCAATAAGTTTTGGACATTTAGGCTCTTTAGGATATTTAATCCACCACATTGCTAAAAACCATAGAAGAATTCTTTATTTTTTAACAGTTGCATTAGTTATCTATTGGTGAGCAACAAATCACCCCCCCCAAAAAAAAAAAAACTTGCCGACCTAAAAAAAAGTTATCATCTCACAGTTTTTGTGATTAGGAATACAGGATCAATTTAGCTGGGTGGTTCTGACTCTGGGTGTCTCATAGTTATTGTCAAGATGCCATCCAGGGCTGCTGCAGTCATCTAAAGGTTTTGCTGGGACTGGAGGAGTCACTTCCAAGGTGACTCACTCACATGGCTGTTGGTAGATCTCAGTTCCTTGACATTTGGGCTTCTCCACAGGGCTTCTTCAGAATCTTCATGATATGGTGTTGGACTTCCCCCAGAATGAGTGATCCAAAAGAAAGGGGCTGAAGCCACAAAATATTTTATAACCTAGTCTCAGAAGTTATACAATACCATATACTATTCATTTGAAGCAAGTCACTAAATCTAACCCACACTCAAGGGGAAGACAATTAACCTCCACTTCTTGGAGTATTCTCAACAAATTTGTAGACATATTTTAAAACCAACATAACAGTATTGTCATCACACTTAATCTTTCAGGGTTGTACACTATTAATTCCAGCTCCTATCCTTTCTAAAATAGTACATATGCAAAATCATCTGATACACAAAGAAACACAGACAGTATGCAGAATTTAAGTAAAACTTTTTAAAACAGATCATTGCAATTTATTGGTTACTCACAATACACTTTACATTTATTGAGATAAAAATAAATAGTAATTCACTTTGACTTTTAACTAGCTCTAATGGTTAATACTACTTTCTATGATTCAGAGCATTCCACTTGTCTAAAACTCTTTAGTCATTCATGCACATAATTGATATATACCACCTCAGTATTCCTATGGACATATTCTACATGAAGACTTGCTTTAATATAATTATCCTGAAATATTTACTAAAATCCACTTATGGAACTTTTCTAGATGGCATACAAAGCATGTTAGATAGTATTTGAGTGGGAAGAGATTAATGACAAGCAGACTAATGAGCAAACATTGAGCCAACACATATATTAAAAATTAATTCAAGAAATAAATGCTATTGAGTGCTTACAACATGCCAGGCACTATAAACCAGAAATCACAATATAGCATAATAAGTCCTATAATAGAAGGATATATAAAGTATTTTGGGAGCATTAACAGATAATGCAGGTCTACCTAGGCAGATTTCAAGGAAAGCTCTCTGAAGGAGGTGACATGAGCTGAATGAGACCAGAAGGATGAGAAATTTTAAATAGGGACCCTAGAATTGCAAAGGAAATAGTAAAGGTAAAGGCAAAGGCAAAGGGGAGCATAAAATATATGTAGACTAGTGATCAGAGATGAGGCTAGTGAGGTAAGCAATGGCCCCATTTCTTAAGGTATATTTTATGCCTTCCTGGGAGTCCCTGGAAGGTTTTAACAGTGCACTGACAGTAGGAAATAAATATCTATTATGTTGGTTACCATTTTACAAGTAACTTGTGAAAGATACCGATGAAGAATAATTTTCTTTTTCTCTGAAAATCCACCTGCAGTTCACAGAATCATCCCTTCTCATGATTCATCAATTAAGTAAGTATGTAAGAAAACTTAATAAATTAATGCAAATTAAAATTTTAATAATTACACAGGAGTGCTGCTTGAGGGCAGATTCTCCTGTGGAATCTCCCATTCTTGTAGTTCTATACTTTTATGCAATGAAATTCATCTTTTGCAACCTGTCAGGACTAAGCTAAAATTGTAATATAGGCAAAGTTTGTCATTCATGCTCTTCCACCTACTTCTCTCTTTATTCTCACTTTGGTTCTGTGCTCCCCAAATATATAGAGTCTTCACTCCCCTTTTAGGTAGCACTACCTCTTCTCTCCAGGTAACTTTCTTGGATCTGGATCAATTCTTTTCCTCCCTCCCCATTCAAACATGCATAACTTGTGCCTTTTGAGGTGACTGAATCCCTAATGATGATAAATTAGTTCACTATATAGTATTAACAACTTAATCTGTTACCTCATTCTAAGGATATTTCCACTGTAATCCAAAGCTATACTGAGGACAATACCAAGCCCTTGAATCTTGGTGGCCACCTATTCTGCTGATGTCCTGTTACTCAAACTTGAATAAAACTTCATGCACATAAAATAACTCCTGATGAAATACACATACCCAACACCATTATCCTTTAAACACTCAGCAAACCAAATGAGGTCCAGGATAGGTTTTATAAATCCTAAACCTTAATGAAAATGGTTGGGTAAATTGAAGTAGTAATGTGTGGTGGTGAATGGTTTTGACATTCAGACCTAGCTTCCTAGAGAAGGATTTTGAGCTTAGAAGTGGTTGAGCTTAGAAGTCAGTTGTCTGACTTACTGAGTGCTTATGAGATACGAAGATGCTGAAGTAAACTGACTAGCCCGATATTAGGACAGTTTAAAGAAATAAAGGTGAGAGAATACTGATTGGCATAGCTTTATAAAGTATTCATTCCTGCCTCCCTCTTCCTCCTACCCCGCCCCCACCAGATTACGAAGCTACAGAATCACTTAAGTCTTTCCAACAGCAAATGCTCTGGATAACCTTTAATTAAAAATCTTAGCTCAGCTAAGATGAAGAAGCTCATGGCCTGGATGGAGCTTCTCTCCCCTATTCTTCTCAAATACACAGGGTTAAAATACCTTTAGCTATACTTAGGGACAATTCCATGCCAGAGCACAACAAAACATAATCAGGAATACCATCTGGTCCGGCTCTATCCATTGCACACATGTCACATTCCCTTACCTTACACAGAATAACATAGGTTCAAGGCCTCTAACTTAATCATCTTGTTTTGATGTGTCTCCTTGCTTCCCAGGGCTCAACTGTGGACACATCATATTGTTCCACCATTTAACTCCTCTTTCTTCTCTCCCCTCAGTTTCTTAGTTCTCTCTTTTTTTCTAATGCTAATTCAAACGGCATACACAGTAAGCTTAATAAAATTAGGAACCAAATAAATCAGGACAAGTGGAAGAAAATTTGTTAAGATAGTGGTGGGGTAAACAGTTGTAATAATTAAGCTTTCCATTTAGATACTAAGTGTGTTCTCTTGATCCAACTGGAAGGTGAGAGGAGAAACAGTAAAAAAAAAAGTATTGAGTCCGTTGCCCTGAAGTTTGCATTTCACTCATTGGGTGACAAATAGTTTTGAGGATGGAGATGATATTATCAAATTGATAACTGCTGAATACTTCTAAGAGCAGCATGTGGGACAAATTGAAGACAGTTGCAGAAGTCCATTAATAATTGGTGGCCTGCACAATGGCCTTCATTTTAGAGTAGAAATAAGTATGCATTGATCTAAAACATTTTAAATGGGAATTTATTTACCAAACTTTCTTGAGAACCTACTGTGTTCAGAGCATAGTGCTGGGTATTAGGGGGAATCCAAGATGAAGAAGAGAGCACTGCCTTTTACCTTGGTTATGCTTCACAAAATATCAGGAGAAGAGACAGAGGCATGAGGAATGGCTGAGAGTGAGTGAATTGAGAGCAGGGTGGTTGATAAAATGGCAGGCAAAGGAAAGGCCACCCATAGAACTACCCAGTCTCTGGTTTTCAGATTGGAACACTGATGTTAGGATACAGAGGTGCTGTTTTAAAATCTTTTCCGCCACTGGGATGAGTTTGGGATTTGGCAACAGAATGGACTATGTATATGGATGATGAGGAGGTATCAGGCATCAGCCCAAAGCTATGGGCTTGAGATACAAGTAGAAGACCATTGGTTAAATTAAAAATTAGATATTCAGAAGGATTAGGCAGACAAATTAAACTTTAGTATTGTCACATTAGTGGTCTTATATGAGGCTTTTCTCATTTATTTGGCTAGTTTTGTTCTCAGATGTTTATGTATTTCATGCCTTTGGGACAGAGAGCCTGTGGGGACAGGTTGCAACAAATACACAGGACTCGCTGGGTTCCACTTGCTGCCTGTATGTGGTAGAGAGAGCAAAAACAGAATCTAGGCACATTAAATTGCAGAGGATCTACATGAAGGAAATTGTGCTGGAGTTGGCCTAAGAAACCGGGTCTTAGTAAAATAAATGAAACCAGAGAATAGGAACTATGCCACTGATGTTAGCATTCATGTTCCAGATTCCATACTGCAAAAAGGTACTAGTCTGAGGATGGGCTATTGCTACCTAACCCTATCTGAGACCTGTAGAGTTTTCTTTCACTACTTAGAATTAGGTTGTATTTTCACAGTCTGGCCATATTTCTCAAAATTGAATTCTAGGCCTTGGGAGAAAATGTACAATTCAATAAAATAAGGGTAGGCCAAGGAAAAATGAAGATAGATTGCCATATTTCTTTTAAGAAGGTCAGGAAGAAGAAAGGTAAGAGATCCATGTAGGCAGGAAAATATAAAAGTAAATCAAAATTAGTCTTAGGCCTTGATTTTTAAACTATTTTTATTATTCTATAATTTATATGATTGCATTGTTCTCTTGCTACAGTTTAGTAAAATACATTTTGAGTTCTGAGTAGTAGTAAGTGATAATAATTCTGATTAGAACATACAGTAGAAAAGGGCTACATCTAATTCAGTACTGCATATGGTCAGAACTCCATTATTTTAATCCATCATTATCAATAATTATCCACAGATTTTTTTCCTACTGGGGGGCAAGCGAGGAGATTAGGTGTTTGAGGAGGTGGATGGAAAGTAAATTATCAGAAAACTGATCAAGCAGAGCAGGCAAAAAGGACTAGCCAATCTCTTCTCTCTCCAACCCCATGTTCTTCCCAACTCAAAACAAAACAAACATGGCTAAGGTGGATCAAGAGGAGTAATATCAGATAGAGGTTAGTTTATGCAGCAGCTATTACTCTACTGTTAAATGCAGTAATTATTCTATTCCTCTGAGTAATAGCGTAGGAAGCTAAATAGGGGGATTAGACAAAAAAAAATAAATCTTATTCTTCTACAAAGCTTATTATTCTCTGTGAATTGCTAGGAAGAAAATTGCCAGGCACAAAGGAGATAATCTGATTCAATGATTTGAAATTTGGGGGTGGGGGGTTGGAGTTACATAAATTATTAACCATAATTAATTAGATCAATCTATTTTTAACTTTCAGACAACAAAACTACTATCAAAATTGCTGTCAAGAAAAAGTATGTACAATGAAATCTACTGATAATGCAACATGTTACGGACATTTTCTAATATGTTATTAGAGAAAAATCTGAATCAGACAACCAGCAAAGCCAACTGTTGACATCAGTTTCTCTCATTGTCTTTTTCTCTTCCTTGACTTTCACTCTCAGTTATTCTTGATTTTTGCAGAGGTCCAAAGTTATTGTTAAAAGAGTTACTGTTACAAGGGGTCCAAAGTTACTGTTATTGGTCCTTTGAGCAGAAGTCTCAGGAGGATGGATTGGGGGAGCCTTAGAAGGTTTGATTATCATGGGAAAACTAGAAAATACCAAAGATTGACTCCGTGATGGGAAGGCATTAAAGGAAATGCCTTTGTAGATCACTGCAGTTCTAGGTCAGGGCCGAGTGCCCTGCCCTTGGGCAAGTGAGCCAGGATGCCTGGATCTGTCTCATAATTTTACTGGGAGTAAGGAGAATCTTAGGGTGACTACTTCATCAAAATAAGGGAACTGGTCACCTAAGATGCTGCAATTTGGACCAGGCAAAGATAAAAGGGTGAACTTGATAAACCCAAACTCTGGGTCTACACAGAGGAATCATGAAAAAGAGAAGTGTTCAGGGGAATAGCATATTCACACACTTTTTCACATATAAACCTGCTCAATTCATAGAAAATGCAGCAAATACAAAGACCTAAACTTACAGGCATCTAAAGGATATTTCTCAATTTAGTAGTATAATGAAAATAAGCTGAAATATCAGATTCTCTATCACATTTTACTTTATTAAATACTTTAGAAATACCCCTATTTTATATATCTGCTCAGCTATCCTACGAGTAATAATATAGGTCTGCTGTACGTTATATCTGGTAATGAGAAAATAACATATATTGAGATTCTTAGTTCATATGTATCGAAATACACTTAGACCAATTTAGACCAAAAAGTTTAAATGTTTAGATGTTATGCTAAGTAGTATTTGATTTAGGACATGTTTGTATATAAAAAGTGTTTTTCAACCATATGTTGTCATCCCAAACTATATTTTTTAAACTCAACAGCAATTTTTTGTTTGGGCAGTAAGTAAAAAAAAAAGTGCATTTAGAGAACTAGATAGTAGTAATGTTTGCACAACATTGTGAATGTACTTTATGCTGCTGAACTGTACACTTTAAAATGGCAAAATGGTAAATTTTACATTATGTGTATTTTACCACAATAAAAAATACATTAAGAGATTCAGGAATTGGAGTGGAATAAAATGGCTTTTTCCTGAAGTGGGCTTCAAATCTTCTCTAATGAGTCAGGAGAGAGAATGCCACATATGACAAAATGTTAACTTTTATTTGAATGTTGACCTAAACCTTAACAATCTGGGAGCTATCTTTGGAGATAATTGGAAGGCAACAACCACATTATAGGGAATCTGGTGCCAAAATGCCAGGATATCAAACAATGCATAGCTAGAATGTCAGGCACCCAGCCTTTGCTTCCACTGACTTTTATCTAAAGCTTTGAGAAGTAGAGTTCCTGTCAGAGATACACACTCTTGGTCTGGCTGTCTTGAGGGTAACAACTTAAAAACATTGACAAGAGGAATTTTATGTTCCCAAAATATATCTGCAATAAGTAGAAGTACATAAACAGATACAGGGTTTGGCAGGTGCGCTTTGCGTCTGCTCCTGGTCCATTGTAAGCTGTGACAGCACAATTAACCACAGTGGAAATAGTCATTCAAATCTGGTTCTTGGGTTTCTACTTTAGCTCATACTGAAGGGAGACCCTAACTTTCCTCTACTGTTCAGCCTTCTGGCTCTTTGAATTCCATTTCTAGCTCAGCCCTTTTTTTCTACCTAAATTAATGTGTTTCTCTACTTCATAAGCTGTCCTCTGTCTCCCTACCCAAGACAGTTTGTACTAATAATAATTTTTGTTGGACCCGAAGCCTGTTCGTTTCCCCTGAATCATCAGTGTTGTTGTCCATCAATTAAATCTTAACAAGTAACTAGTTATTTGCATCTATAAATATAGTCAATTGACAGAGGAAGGCAGCAACAGATGGACCACAGAACCCACAGGCTGACCCTTCCACCCTGGGGCTTTATTTTTCACCCTCACCTCCTAGCTAAACAGATGCCTGAGTAAACGGAGGTTATCCATGAAGATACACAATGTATTGACTGCAAATACATTCCATGAAATAGTTGTAGAAGTAATCTGTTTTGTATTTTTAAAGAAATATTGCTTGGATCAGAAACATAATCTTACTTCTTGCCAAAGTATTTGTTTTCTGTGAGCCTAGACACCCAAATGGTTATTTTTTTTAACCAAAAAGCCATTTATCCTCAGTAGTAAATGCTGAAAATAAAAGTTCCAAGGACTTTTGAATCAAAGGGAATCTTATTCAAATAGATCACAATCACAGAGAATAAATGAACCTGAAATTAATCTGGTATTCTAAAGAGATCCTTCCCTGTGTTTTCTCTACCATGAATGAATTCTGGCTATACATTGTTTGATATAAGGAATTAAAGGTTAGTTCTTACCCCTAAAATAGAGTAAATTTATATGTGTTTTCCCTTGATCCCTGCTCACCTCCTTTCCAGGTAAGAATTGAAGAATTGAACAGCATAATTCATGACATAATGACCTGGGCTGCAGCTACAGTGACCAGTATATTACACCCACTAATCATTAAATATGAAGAAAGTTTGCAAAATATTACATATCCAATGCCTGACGACTCTACCCTCTCTTCAGATAGTTCAAGTTGCTGCAGTGAAACATTTCCATATAAAACAAGTAAGATGTGTCAGGCAGAGCCCCGTGTGAAGGCAGCTGACAAGTCAATAGAGCAACTGGCAGCACCACTAAAACCATCTTTTGCCCATAAAGAAATAAAAATTTTAGGAAAAACATATCACAGTAAAGAACGACCTAAAATTTCTGAACCTAAACATAATGAGACCTCTGAATCTCTCACAGTTAAAACCTGTAAATCCGATAGTTACCTTTTCTCACCAATCGAAACAGGCACAACAAAATCTAAAGATGCTACCATTGAAACAGATGGCTTAGAACATCCACTGTCTTCCAGTGAAAAAGTAAAAGCTATAAAGGAGATGCAGGAGTTAAAGAACGTTTTTCTTGACTTTAAATATCACCTAAAACTGGAAACTGAGTTGATCTTAAAAAATATTTTTCATGAAATGGTGTCTGAGTTAACCCAAACCATCCCCACCCTTTCCTCTGTTGCGGCCCAAACCTTGATTGACCAAACTGTCAATGACAAAACTGACTTGCTCTCCAATGTCGATATCTCTTTAGCAGCTGCTGAAATTATGGAAAATGTGCTTGAGAAGCTACAGTCTGCAGTTGAGAAAAAGTGTATGGAGGTATTTTCACAAGAAAATATGTCAGTTCTCTTTAAATCGGATTTAACAGCCAGTGGAGAACATTTCATATCTCCAAAAGAAGAAACTTCAGAAGCTTCACTGCCTTATACTTTGGAGAACATGAATGATATTGCAGAGGATGTGGTTCATGTTATTTTAGAAAAGCTGACAGCTTTTGCATCTTCTAAGCAAAATGAACTTGCTCATCTTGAAATCACAACTGGACCTGCTTATCAGCAACACAGGAAAGATCCGACATACATGTTTCTTCAAAGAGTCAGCAAAAAGAAATCCAATGTTGAAACCGATGTAGCCAAATTGATTGATAAAGGAGAAATACAAAATCTTGTGTCAAATATTTTTTCCCAATCCTCTCTAATTGGTTATATAAAGGAAGCAATCAGCACTATACTTGGTTATATACGAAATGGACTTAAAAATGAAAGGCTTATTGCAACCGAAGAAACGGTGATCATCCTTCAGCTAATTGATGATATCTTGTCTCAGCTACATCAGGAACTCATGAACACAAATGTTCAAAAGTGTAGACACCCCAGACTGAGCAGTCCTTCTGGCACTAAAGAAGAGAACAAAATCACCAGCACTATAGTAGCTAATGGTCATAGATCTGAATGCCTATTTCCACCTATTAATGTTCCTGGCATGGTTTTTTATTCTGAAGATGAAAATGAAGAAATAGACAAAATCGTAGAAACTGTACTGCTTTCATCTATCAAAAACGAAAAATCAAAGTTACAAGAACAGATTCATGACCACTGGTTAACAAGGGAAAATGCTGGTTTTGAGTACAAAAGAAATATGAACTTATCTACAAAGACTACTTATCAAGACAAAGTAGAATTTCAGGATTGGGGATTAAAGGCTGACATTCCAACTTTTAAGAATAAGGAATTTTCTAAGTACAAGTCATGTTTGAATAGAGACATTTTGCTTTTCAGCCAAAATGAAAAGCATCAAATACAAAAAGCCTCAGATAATATAATTACAAGTATTTTAGCACAGGTGCTCAAAGACACATATTCTAGGCCCTTTGGTCACTTAGATTATAAAAATAGTAAAGAAGCTTCACTTTTTAGCTCAGAAGAACTACAAGATCTGTCACATCAAGAATGTATGGACCAGATGTTCTCTGTATCAGAAATCCATAGAGTAGCTCAAGAAATTGTAGATGCTGTATTAATAATACTTCATATAGCTTCTATTGACATTATCAGATATTCTTTACCAGTACAGCAAACTTTTCTAGATAATGTTGACATACCAAATAAAGAGCCATTAGAATTATGGTTTGAGAGTAAAAGGAAGATGAATTTTTTTTCTGTACTTGGTATAGAACCTACAAAAGATCCTTGGTTAGAACCTAGAGAAAGTGAATCAACATCTGAACCTGTAGTTAACATTAATGAGAAGATCATTTATACAATTTTTAAGAAACTGAACTCATTTATTTATCCAAAATTGCAAAACTGCTCCAAGCCAGAAAGCCATGCTGCCCGTTTGAAGCCTGCACCTGACAGGTTTTGCTCTCACCTGAGTGCTTACACAACTAAAGTAGTAAAAATTGTTTTGGATGTTATCCAGAAAGAATTAAAACGCAATGAGAAAAATCTAAATCTTAGGAAGAGTGGACCTCCCCAAAACTTTATAGATACAGGATTTTTTTCTGACACTGAAAAAGAATTAGACTCTGCCATCACAACACTAAATAATGACATTATGACAAGTTCATTAGCAACTCGTATTTGTGAAGTGCTAAGTGTAAATACAGTTACGAGAAATGTTCTAGTCCCTTCAGATAAGTTAAGATCTAATATACCACATGGAACTGTTAACATTGATCAACAAAAACTTTTGCCTTTTTATTGTCCTTGTATGCAAGAGAAAGTTCACAAATGTCCCAGATTGCACGTGTTAGATAGAATCGGAGGTACATTATATGACATGTTACATGAGCTCATAAGAGACTGTCCATATTCTGCCCTTTCTGATGAGCAAAACAGAAACTGGATCAATGAGAATTTGAGAAAAATCACTGCATTGCAGTCTAATATTCACCTCACTTCTCATACAATTCTAGAAGATATCATTATAAAATTATGTAGTGTGGAGATGGATCACATTTTCACAAATTCAGAATTTAAAACTATCTCAGAGTATATTGATACTGACAGTCTATCTTTTGCTTTGCTCATTGAGGAATTGAGTAGATGTTCTGACATAATTTCCAGTATGATGTCCACTGTGATCCAGCCAGATAGTCAAGAGGTGACTAACAACAAGGGAAATACTACTGCCCCCAAAACAGGGACTACAAAAGAAAAGCATCTAAATAAACTGAAAGTTACGGCTTCAGATATCCTTGAAATGGTTTTTTCTAAATTGGAGGGGTTTGCCAATATAAATTTAGAAATTCTGGGTACTATAATCAATGAAAATAAAAAGAGCAACAAGACATACTGGAAAAGTCAAAGTACCAACGTTTGTGCTAACACACATGAGAAACGATTGCAGTCTGCTTTATATGTGCATGCAAAGAAAGTATCAAGTACTATTTTGAAAGCTATTCAAATCGAATTAAGTGTGAGCTTGCCAGATTTGGAAACATGTATAAGCAAGCCACTAAGAGAGAAACAAATGGTTAAGAAAGTAGTCACTTTAATTTTAAATGCAATGCCTCCAGATATGTTTAATGAAACTGAACCAGAAGAGAGAGGCATTGAAAATTACAGATATAGGCCAACCTATGGAAATTTTCTTCCTGGAGGAGCTGACCCAGAGTCATATCCAGAAGATCCTGTGGATACAGAGAAGGAAAATGCTGGTGAACAAAGACCACCAGAAGAAGAATTTAAAATAGATTCTCTTAAGCAACAGGAACTAGAAAGAACATTTAAAAAAAATGAGGTAGAAAAATTCAAAGAGCCACAAAATTTCCCAGTTGTGCCCATTATAAGAAATATTTTGAATGAAATTTTTCAGAATAATTTAATTGATCGAATAAATGTGATTCCTTTCCTTCAATCACATTTATGTGACATTCTTCATGCTGGTGATGAACCAGTTGCTCAAATAGCTGTTCAATCCCTGGGTAAAACAATGGATCCTTTAGTGTCTGAAGAAGATGTAACTATTGTTGCAGATAATGTTGTTAGAATCATATTTCAAAAACTTTATTCTACTGCCATAACAGATATAAATGCAAATGAAAATAGCTATAACACTATCTCCTTTCCAGAAAATATCTCTTTCCTTGAACATACAAGTGAAGGAAAGTCCTCTGTTTATTCTACCATATTGGACAGAAGTCCAGGTACACTTCAGCCCACATTCAATAGTGGTAAACTGACCAAAATAACTGTAGCTGAAGATATTATACAATCAGTATTAACAAATTTAGAGGCATTTGCTACTTCCAAAGTAAAAGCTCTCTTTTGTCCTCATATCAATTTCACAAGTCCAATGGCTTTACCTTCACAGTGGGATGAAACTGCTTTAAGCCAACCTTGGTTCTCAACCAAAGATTCACATTCTGATGATCAATTTTCCTGTTGCTCAGTTTATCATGATAAGTCAGGACAAACTACCTCTGTCTGTCAACTAACTGCCTCTAAATTAAATATATATGCAAGAGAAGTGGCTAGACAAATTTTACAAGGGATAAAACATAAGTTAGATAAAGAAATAATAAGTCCTTTCTTAATTCACGATGTTGTGGTTTCTGAAAGTATTCCAACTCAGATTGTTAATACAGTGTTAGATAGTATGTCTACTAAAGGTAAATATGAAAAAAACATATTTGACAGAGAGATTGATCCAGATTGGCCAAAAGATGTTGTAGAAAAGCTGTTCAATAAAAGTGATTATCGAAACAAACTTCAGTTTCAAATACTAGATACCATTGAGGCTATCTTAAGTGACATCTGTGAGAAAACAATAGAAGAGAATAATCTCCCATTTGCTGCATCCACTGTTAAGTGTAATGTAAATGGGAGCTATTTAGAAGCAAATTCTGAAGTAGACCCAGAATGTACAAATAAAGTTATTCCAATGCTTTTAGTTCCTAAGTCATGTGTTGCTATAATTTCCAGCGATATGGTGAACATTGTTCTTCAAAATCTCACTTCTGCTGTCATGCTTAGCATACATGCAAAAGATTCTATTTCTCTGAGATCTCCCCTGATGTTTTCTGATGAATTTCCTGAAGCAGAGCATCAACGACCTCCTGTTACGGACTCAGTGAATGAAAGGAAAAGGGATAGATTTCCATTTAAAAGAAAGGGAAGATATGTACATCTGAACTCAGCTTATTCTGATGATAACCAGACGACTGTACTTAAGAACCAAGACATCAAGAAATCTGCTCCTGACCCATGTGAGGAAAATGCTCACTTCATTACTAAAACTATTTTGAATAGATTAAAATCTTTTGTCACAGAAAGAATAGATTCGATATTTACTCTTGGTACTCAAGCAAGAGAAAACCCATATGCTGGCCCAGAATTCACAAGTTGTGAACTAGATGACAGCATATCTCTTGAATCAAACCAAACACCATCAGATGTAAATACCTTGAATATATCAACAGCTAAAACTATTCTCAGTCCAGAGGTCTCAGGTGACACACTTGCTAATTACAGGGAAAATCATCAACCTAAAATCCATATATCACAGGCTAGTCTTAAGGAATATGCTAATATAATCGCCAGTACCATTTTGGTGCTAATAAAAAATGATGTAGACCTAGAAATCCAAAAGATGTATTCATATCCCAACAAGAATTCATTTCAAGAAAATATCATTACAAGTGAAACTGTGAACAACATCTTAAAGAGTTTACATGATAAAATATCTCTAAAGGGAAGTAGTGTTTACTCAAAGCAAAACCCTAGCAATTTTAGGCAACTAGGTGTACAAAATGAAATGTTGCCAAGTCAAAGAAAAATGAAAGACAACATTGAACTGTCTACTTTTTCAAAATACCCAGATCAAAACCAAGTTATATCAGAAGCTGAAAACCTGAGAAAGGTTTTGGAAGAAATGTTTAGAAATGGAGAATCTAGATGGAAAAAAATGACTGCTTTAAGTACAGTTAAGGAAATTTTAAAGAAGGTGCATCGAAGGGTAACAGAAAATATAGAACGCTGTCCTCCTTTGGACAAACTCCCCCACTTTACATCTGATTCTAAAATTAAAATAGCAGTAGCTCACAAAAAAACCTTGCAGTCACATATAAGCAGTGTTGCAGATGACATAGTTGAAAGTGTTTTCAGAAAAATGTTCTCCATAGTTATATCATCCTTCTGTGATAACAATGAGACTAGGGGAGAATTGAAAGCATCTAGAAGTAATGAATTAGTGATGAATCCATCGTGCTTTAGGGTGTTGAAAAAAGAAAAAAGAAGTGTTTTTCCTGAACATGTGTTATCACAAACTTATCCTCAAACAGGCATTAGAAGTGTCACTTCATTGGAAAACACTTTACTGCAATTTTCTCCACTGCAAGTGGGTGAAGAATTGGTCCAAAAGGTTCTTAAAAAGATCACAAATTTTGCTTTGATGAATCTAGAAGAGAGTTTGAATCCTAAAGGTCAATCTGATAAAATGCAATCCATGAGGCCATACAGTTCTAAAGCTAGTTCCAAGGGCAGTCCTAAGGCAAGTTTTAAAACAGATCTTGAAACAAAATCAAAAGTTACCTATTTGTCTAAATTTGGTACAAAACCACAGCTAGGGCCTAGTGGTGTGAAAGCCAAAAACAAGGCCAATTTAGGTCCTGGAAAGAAGACTCTAAAAGGCAGCCAATCCAAGACTGCCATTGGGCTGCCGCATCTGCTATCAAAAGGGGATGCCAAAAACTCCTTACTGAGAACAAAACTCCCCATTGCAGAACTAAAAATGTATGCCAAGGATATAGTAAGTAATATACTGGAAACAATTCTGAATGAATTTGAAAAGGTAAGGCAAAATAGGACAATGGTAAATGTAAACACTTTACCTTCTGAACAAATTGTGACAGCACGTGAAATAGTAAATGCAGTTTTGCAAGGATTATGTGCTACAAAGAACAATTTGCCCAACCCAATAAAAGGCTCATACTTAGATGTTTGTAAACTTTCACAACGGAATTTTAGTAAAATCTCTCTTGCAAATCCAGAAACCTCTTTCTCTTTGGAGAATGTTTCTTCACAGCTAGAAAAAATCTTTCCTAAAGAAAATATTTTTAAACAAATGTTTGATAAATGGCAAACAGAATCAGATGACATGGAAAATGAAAAATATAAGCTATTGATGATAGCTGAGACTGTTTTGAATGAAATTTCAATGAAAGCAAAAGAATTAAAACAGTCTGTTTCACTTTTAAATTTGTCACCTCTTGAAGCTCATAAAAACAAATACCATAATTTTGAAAAAGCTGCTTCTAGAGCTGAGGGGTTGCAAGCACAAATTAACATATTTGGCCAAGAAATTGTTGAAAAGTTATTTGAAAAATTAGAGTTGTGCTTCTTGACTCAGATGTTGATAACAGATAGTAAAGAAACACCAGTAAGCAAGAAAAAAACTACCGCTAGAAGTAAATGTGGTTCCTTAAGAACAAAGAACCTCAGTAATGTTCCAACTTATAAGAAAAAATTGAAAGATAAAAAATCTGGAGGTTGTAGCCACCAAATTGCTCAAGAGATCATGGAAGGGGTTCTGAATACCTTAGAGTTATTTGCAGACCTACAGTTTAAACATGTCTCTACATATGCTTTTTCTGAAATCATGAAAATACCTATTGAAAATTTTGTTGCTGTGCAACAGAAATCATTAATGAAAACAATATCGCCCAAGTTAAAACCACTGAGTAAGTTTCCTGATGACTCTGAATCAATCAGTATGGTTTGTCAGGAAAACCTACAGAATACTCTTCAACGTCTTCACTCATTCTATTCAGAACTGTTTACTTATACTGCTAATACTGTCAACAACATGCTTGGTATAATTAAGATCACTCTGGACAAAGAGAAATGCCAAGTAGAACCATCTTCAATTAATGTATTTAAAGAAAACATTGTAGCAAGTCAGGTCATCAGCACACTGATGGACCAGTGTACTCATTTCTATGAGTCGATGATCAAAAGTCATCTACATGAAAACCTATTCCAAGGAGCTGAAAATGCCTACACTATTAATTGGCCAGAAATTGCAACCAGGATTGGAATGTCTACTTCAAAGTCAAACAGAGTTAGCTGTGAGGATGATCCTCCACAGAGCCCTGGTTTGATGTTTTATTCACAGGAAAATATGAAAATAAAAGACAAGGCTTCTGCAAATCTACCTTCATATGCCAGATACTCTGAAGGAGCTATAAATCAAACCACAGAGCCAATGGAAGGGCTCAAATCAGAACTTAAACCATCATATTCTAGAACTGAAGTCCAAAGCCTCAGTCATTTTGACCAGGTCATGAAAGGAAGTAGCTCTCTCCCAGAAGGCAATGTCTTACAAAATCTATCTCAGAAATCCAGTGACTCTACACAAGCAGCATTTGAACACCTCATGTCCTTCAGCAAAATGGAAGGCGAAAATCAAAGAGTACTTCACCATGAGCCTCCCAAATCGGTTGTTAAGCCAAGCCCAATACAGACAACTGTTTCTCCACTGAAAATATGTTTAGCTTCAGAAAATATCATCAATACCGTGCTGTTGAATTATGGCCTTCCATGTCAAACCTTGCACACTAATGAAATTATAGAAACAATGAAACCACTTTTTGTATCAAAGGAGAAGCCCTTGTCTGTAATGTCTGAAGAACAAAAGGATGAGAAAAGCTTGTTTAAAAAATGGGGGAAACGAACCAGCTGTAAAACCAAAGAAAACATGAGCCTTGTAGCAAGTGGAGAAGATTTAACTTTACTGGAAAAGTGGAAAAATAAGTACTATAAGTCAGAGAAAATAGCAACTCTTGAGGAGGCTGAAATTACTTCCTTTGCAGATCAGGAACTAGGACCCCATGAAATCCATCTGGTAGCAAGATATGTTACTACATCTGTGGTCATGCATTTCAAGAACTTTGAAACCAGAGGTGAGTAAAGGATAACTTATAAAGACTTGGCATCATTTTAGGGGGGAAAAGTCAATGATAATTTTAAGAGTTTTTTTTTAAATACCCAAGAAACTGCATTCCCTGCTTCTCTGAAAATAGCCTTGCATTTGGGGTGCCTTTTTATCTACTTATATGTTTTTCAAATGGCCAGTATGCTAAAAAAAGAAAAAAAATTACTCATTTACACAATTTTTATTGGGAGGGGTGTTGTTTAATTTTTTCTACCTACAGATGAGATTAAATGAGCATAAATTAAAGTGGGATGTTTTAGTTGGGCATGAAGTATGACTATGAAATGATGAGACCAGTTTTCTTGCTTGGGACATACAACTACTCTAAAGGCAATTCCCAAGCAAGTTCCAAGAGGGTTTTTTTAAGTACTTTTCAAAAGACTTATTAACATTAAAGTCAGACTTCATGTATAGTTAATTGGCTATGAAGTAATGACCCAACTTCTTTTTAAGGTATACAGTCTTTGCAATCATTAATGATAGGATTTATAAGAACAGTGGCATAAAAACTTCTTGTTCTGTTCTTGTTCCAGTGTTCTGACTCAAATTCTTTTTAGATATAATACTCTAAACCCATGCTTACAAATATGATATTTTCACTCCTTTTCTATGAATGCTCGCATGTGTATATTAGGTGCAACCATATAAAATAGTCATTTTTGTAATGTGTAAAACTATCAAACATCAGCAGTTTCATTTGGTTCAATTTAGTATATACTATATAGTCCCAAACTGGATAATTAGCTGAACAGCTGAAAATGTTTGATAGAATTTTATTAAGTCTCTAGCTATCACTGGAATCACTCTAGGACATTGCAATGCATTTATCTGCCCCAGGATTTTCATGTTCTTAAAGCAACATAGTTATCAAGAAAGAAACCAGAATTTAGAGATTTGAAATCTACTGGTCTATTTTCTTTACTTTCCTGCTGAAATAAAGATTCCACAGATGGGAAATAGAGATTTAAAGAAAACTCAGTTCCTTTCTTGACTAGAGTTTTCTATTTCTTGAGTGAGGTACACCAAGGTGAAATTTATATAGAAAATATTGCCAGTATTTTGAATAGTCAACATTTTCCCTTAATGCATGCTAAAAATAGCAATGTGTTCTGTTTTAAGGTCCTCTTGATGAAAAAGTATCTATTGCTTCCCCACTGTTAAAGAAAAAATATGAATCAAAACAGCCAAGAAGCATAAACAGTCATTCTTCACTTAATATATTTTGTGAACATCTCACTAAATTGGTTATTTTGTATATAATTTCAAGCATTTCTGATTTCACTGAAGATGGTGGAACAAAACAGAAATCACTGGAAAACCAAGATGGAACTTTTAAAAAGGTTATTTTAGTTCATTTCCAAGGGTTTGAGAGCCACTCGGTTTCTATCAGAGAACTTGCTTTAAGCATTTCTGAAAAAATATTTCCAATCCTTTTTAATAGTGATATTTTAAAGGCAGACATTACACAAATGGTTTCTGTGAAGACAAAATATATTTACTGCCCAAGAGTAGCTGTGGATGACTTCAACAATCTCTTTCGGGATCTCTTAATAGCAGTGACCCATGTTCTGTCCAAAGAAATAGGATTAAGTCATCAGCCTAACAACAAAGGAAGAAAGAAATCACTTTCTATGCTTAAAAGCCATAGTCTGCCCATCTGCAACAAAACCAAAACTATAAAAAGACAGACAGGCCCTAGAGGTTGGAAATCAGCTTCTACTCACCGAATTAATCAATTACTACAGAAAAATAAACTAAATTCTCTGGCATGCAAGTTAGGCACTCTGGTTGATAGCCTAAAAACTCATGAATCCAAAGAAGTAGTCAATAAAATTTTCAATATTGTTTTCAATTTGTTTTTGCCAGATGAATGCCCAAATTGGGATATGAATTCTGGTAAAAAGGCAAGAAAAATATTCCTATCTTCAGGTAACCAGCAAAGTCATAAAATACCTAAAAATTACCAAGTGCTCTCCTTAAAATCAGTTTTTCTTCTGAATGTTGTATGTGAAAAAATTATTAGAATACTTTTGGAAGAATGCACAACCAACAGTTTCCTTATCAGTGGTCCTCTTTCTGATGAAATACCAGCAGAACACCAACTATTCAATATACTTCAAAATGTAGAGGATTATTGCAGGGGAACAATGGACTATGGCTCATCATTTGAAGAATATGACATGTCAGGCCTTTTGGAAAATCAGGCAGGAATAGATTATGAATCTATGCTTAGTATTATTTCCCATAGCTTGGTAAAATCTTTAATGGAAAAACTGTCAAGTGGTATACAGAGGCCTCTCAGAAGTCCACATTTTACAAATAAGCATTTAACATATAGGACAAGAGAGAGTTTTCCTAGTTCTCCAAAAGCGAGAAGGCCAGAATTAAAAGAATCAAGACAGGGTAATGGCTCTGTAAGATCTATGAGTTATGACAACCAGCCTTGGACAGGTAAAAAGGAAGTGAATGCCACAGTCATTCTTAATATGCAGCATCTAGGAGGCATGAGCACAAGAGTTTACTCTGCCACATTTCTAGAGGAAATAATTGCAGGCATTTTTCTTAATCTTTCCATCTCATTACAGAGGGAAAATGTAAACATCACTGAAGCCCAGCTCAATGAGATGAATATATTAAATGTCAAATCCGTGGTGAATGAGTTTAATAATGTTCGAGTCACTGTTTTACGGGATATTGAAGAAAGAATATGGTTTCCACCAATCTATAAAGAAACTGTTAGCAAGATTGTTGACTCCATTTATAATGATGTTTCCTGGAAATATGCATCGCAAGTTACCTGTGGCAATCATCTGGCACATGCTACCACCTCAATAGCAGAACAGATAACTAGTGGCATATTGAAAGAGAGTGTAGACTACCAACTCCCACTGTGCTTTGTAGGAAAGCTCATGCCTAATTCATATTACCCTCTTAAAGCTGAAAATATACTGCAGAAACTTCAAAAGAACCTGAAAGAACTTAATTATCATGGTCAACATTCAACAGGCTATACTACCATGTTATCACATTCATTTTTAGAAGACGTCATCAGGAGGCTATTATCTCAGCTCATTCTTCCACCCAGCAGAGCTTCATCCTTTAGAAAGAAATACTTAATGACTTCAGATTTTAAGGAGATATCCTCCTGTATAATAAATAAGGTTTTATTAGCCATTTCAAAGCATAAGATCTGGCTCACTAAATATGATTATCAATATCTAGATACAGAAAAAAACCTTCAAAATATGGTGGAGTGTATTTATAATAATATTTTGCAGATGTCTGACTCTCTTGTATCAATACAGAAAGATATAGTAAGCCAAAGCCCGATTATGGTTGACCGAATGGCCAGTCTCATTATTCAAGAGGTTATTGAAAATCATCTTCAACCTTTTTTGTGTAGAGAGGGCTTACCTCATTCAGCAACTCCATTGGATGAACTATCAAATATGATTAAAGAGGTTCTCAGTGAAATCACAGAGTCACACAGACCCCAGAAGCCATCCGTAGGTATGGACTTTTTTCCTAATACATTTGTAGAAGAAATTGTTGCCAGATTATTATTAAAGGTCTTTAATCCAAAATGTAGCACTGAGTGTGAACTGGGTAAGATGACTGAAAATATAGTAAACTCAATAAATAATCGTTTTAACAAAGCTAAAATCGGCATTCTTCGTGATGACCAAGAGCAGTCTTTCCCCACTATGGACACTGTGGATGAACTCATCAATTCAGTTTATGAAAATGTTCTGAAACAGCATGGGCTGAACCCTCAGGTTGATAATAAAGAACTCAAAGACAGTAATATTTTTGCAGAACATATTACCAATTTAATTGTAGCAGCTATTTCTGATTATCTTTCTCATCCATTGTTTTCTGGAGGTTTGTCAGCTTCTTATGCTACTTTATCAGCAGAGAACATCATTCAGAACATCTTCAGTGGCGTCAGTGAATCTACCAAGTCAAGCCAGCATTTGTCTCCATATAACGCCTTGCCACATTATACAGTTTTAGAATACATAATCAGAATATTATTACCTGGAATCTTTCCTTCTGCATCTAACATGGTTCCAAATAGTAAAGCTCCAAAAGATAGACCAGAAATTAATTGCTATGAAATGTCTTCAAAGTTAATCAGTGATGTTAGAATGAGAATTTCCCAACATGAAATTCAATTTTCAAAAGATGAAGAAGAAATCAAATCTGTTTATTCAGAGGATGATACTCAACATCTCGTTGATTCTGTATTCAGAAATATCTTGCAAAACTCAGGGTCTCAAGAAGCAGTTGAGCATGATACCACAAGCAGTAACAATGTTCTTATTGATAGAATAGCAAGTTTTATCACTAAAAATATCTGTCGACAACATCTTCACCCATTTACGTATGGAAGGTCATTACTTCCTCCATCATGTACATACTTTGATGATGCAAAAAGGCAACGTTATTTCACCAGTGTTTACTCCTCACCCTTTTTGGAAGATGTGATCTCTTGGGTTTTAAGTAAAATATTCCGCCAAGTGTTAAGTATTGTGCAAAGAAAATCAGTAATAGATTTGGAAAAAGAACTATTGGAAACAGCTGAAAACCTCATATATTCAATAACAGAAGAATTCTCAAAAGCTCAAGTTAGCATCCTAGAAAATGCTAAGGAACAATTGAGTTTGCCACCAGTAGATAGAGATATAGTGATTAAAATTGCTGACATAGCATATAACAAAGTGTTACAAGAATATGAACAGGAACCTGAGAAGGAATTTCTCAGTGACACAAAGACATTGGCTGAGAGGGTAACTAAAATTATCCTGGCTGAAGTTTTCAATTTCCAAATTCATCCAGATTTCATAGCAAAGCTACCTTTTAGATCACATTCAAAACTCAATGCTGATGTTTTGATAAAGAGAGTGCATTATGCTATTTGTAAATTAAGAGTCCAAAGACAGACATATACCACCATATTGTCATATACACATTTGGAAAAAATAGTCACTAGAGTTTTATGCCAGATAAGTTCATTAAACTACAGTGTACAAGAGTCAGACCTTTTGCAGTCAGACTTTAGTGACACAGTTGTGAGACAGACTGATGAAATCATGTCAATAATTTCTAAACATGCAATATGCATTATTAAACATGGAAATGAAAACCAAAATATGATTTCAGAAAAAGATATTCAGGCTATCATCAATGCCATTTATACTGATATTTTTCATTCAAATCTATACCAGTCTCTTACAAAAGATAAAAAAAACATAAGTAATATACCTGTTACAAAAATAGCAAGTTATATAATAAAAGAAATATTTAACCATCATTTTGAGTCATTTTTATCTGAAGGTAAAACTCTTCCTTCAAATACTTATCAACAGAAAGCAATAGATCCTAAAAAAAGAGAACTATCTTTCATTGTGAATTCAGCTGTCTTTTGGGAGGAAGTAATTTCTGAGCTTTTATGCAAAATCCTTTATATATTCTCACATAATGTCATGTCTCGCAAAAACTCACGTAAACCAAAAGCCAGAATTACTGACATTGTTACAACATTAGTAAAATCAATTGTGCTGGAGTTCACCACATCACAAATTTTAGTTGCTGACCACTTAGATGAAAACCTGTATTTTTCAGAAGGATATAAAGAAATGATTAAAAAAATGGTCAACCTAATTTATGAAAATATATTAGATGAGTATAAATCTCTAATTCATATTTATAGAGCTATACAAAGTGATGCTGTCACTTTTGGGAAAAAAATATATTATTTGTTGTTAGAAGAAATTTATGATTATCAGGTGGAGTCATTACTCTTGGGAGAATTAGCAACTTCTTTCTATTCCTCTCTCCAAGATGAAAACATCATCAGAAATGTGCTCAACACCATCAACGATAGCCATGTCTTGCCATCATGCATTACTCTATTACCTCATTCCCTTTTAGAAGATATAATTTACAAGCTTCTAGGATATATATTTCATTCACTTGAAACTAAAAATGAACTAAACAAGAAAGAGGTGCCACCAGACTATGAGTTTGTGAATGCAGCTTCAAAACTGACTAATGAGATTATAAAAGAAATTTCTGAACATGAAATTAGACTTGCTACAACAGAGGAACATGTGGGAAATATGCAATTAGGGGCAATTGAGAACCTTGTAGACTTCATATGTAACAATATTATGAAAAAACTTAAATTTGAAGATAAAGCACAAAAAGATACATGCAAAAAAGGAGGCTCATTCCTTGGTAGAATAGCTGGTTTCATTATGAAGGAAATTGTGGACCACCATCTGCAGCCATTTCTACATGATGAAGAGTCATCTCCCAGTGACTTACCCCAAAACAACTATGTAATTGAACTCTTGAATCCTAGTAAAGAAAAAATACAATCCTTGCCACAAGCTTCTGTGTATTCTGCTACATTTTTGGAAGATATCATAATTGATCTTGTTCACAAATTTTATATTCTCCCAAGTATTGCTGAAGATCCTAAGGACAAAGAGATATCAGAAAGAGACCTTGTGGGTATGGCTACGAAATTTGCAAGTGCCCTGATAGGGGAATTTAGAAAAAAAGAAATTAAAGTTCTAGCAAATGTTGAAGAAATGTTTTCATTTCCACCAATAGATAAAGAGACAGTCAATACAATATCCGATTCTGTGTATGATGAGCTCATAGCAATGTATGGATCTAACACTGTTCAGAAAGATGATAGAAGTGGCATTGTCATAGAAACGATTGCTGCTTTAGCCGAGAAAGCAATTTCTGCTTTCAGTATTCAACCACTTTTTTCGGCAGACTGGTCTTCCACCTTCTTTACATTTCTAGGCGTGGATAACATCATCCAAAGAGTTCAACACCTACCCTACAAAACCTTTACAAAGATAAACAGAAACTTGATGGAGAACCCAGTTTTTTCACTAGAACAATTATCTACACTTACTCCTGTAACCTCAGACCTGAAAGACAAAATAGACACTTTGGAAATAAATAGAGGAATACTTAATGGAAAAGAGAATTTCAAAAAAGAGTATACATCAATGAAAACAGGCAGCATCTACAAGCCCATATGTACCACTGTAATAACTAACACCATGAAAAGCAAAGTAACTACTCTAGCATCAGGGCTAGTTAGAGATGTGGGAAATAAAAAAAAAGGGAGTAAAAAGGGAAAAGAAAGTTCAATTGGAAAAGATAATGAGAAGACATCAAAATTTATTTCTCCAACAACCAGTGTAGAAAGTAAAGATACTCAGGGACAAAATTTGAGTAGAGCACTTACAAAGAATGAAATCAAGAAGAACAAAAGTTTGGCTAGAAAAGATGAGAAAGGGCGAGGTGATGAGGTATACCAATGTCATTCACCAGCTACTGATAATACAAAAACTAAGAAGGTTATCCTGGAATCAGATTTTAAAACAGATGATAAAAATAAGAGGGACAAGAAAAGAGAAAATTCATTAGAAAAAGAGGACAGACCTTTTGAATTACTATTTCTGAAATCCAAGGTGAGAAATAGAGAGAATCAAGAGAAAAGAGATTCTCTAGCTTACCAAGTTATAGATGACAAACACATCTTACATCCTAAACATGTCCAAAATGTCACTGAAAGCATTTACAGGAATGTTTTAGAAATATCTTCTTTCCAAGGACCAGTAGATGATTCAAAATCCCCAAATCTCCTAGGTGATAAAACAGCTTATGTAACTCAAGCACATGGCAAGGATTTTGCCCAGCCTCCCTCTATGACTATTTCTATGGAAGAGGAAGAGAATGAGAAAAGTAAAGAGATTAAAAGTAAGCCTAGTAAACCAGACAATCCTCAGAACCCACCAGAAAATAGCCCCGGGATTTTTCCTGCTAACTTTTTAGAAGATGTTATCTCTGAAATAGTCAAAAAGTTGATTTTTTCTTCCTCACCAGGCACAGATGATGCCTGTCAAAATGTAACTAATAATGTAAATGAAGCTGAGCTCTATGACACAGCTATGAAACTGATTGATTCCCTGATAAAGGAGTTTTCAAATGCTCAAATTAAAGAATTAACCTCAGATCAGGGAAGTCAATTATTTTCATCTGCAGATAAAGTTTCATCGGTTCATAAAGTACTCGGGCAAAAAGAACTATCTGTGGATAAAGCACCTCTCAAGAAGAATGTAACCATGAATAAAATAACTCCCATACATAAAATGGCACCTGCAATTAAAACATCTTTTTTAAATGAGGTACCTTTTGTAACTAAAATACCATCAATTGACGAAATGTTGGTCAAGAAGATTGTTCATTCCTCTATATGTAATATTTTGCAGGAATATAGATCTCAGGACTCCATTTGTAAGCATATAAATAGTAATGGTGAAAATTTAGCAAGAAGGCTAGCTAATGCAGTAATAGAAGAGATTTTTCAGCATCAGCTAAACTTGCTTTTTGGTGATGAGGTTCCAGCTTCAGTATGTTTGCCTCTAGAATCGAAGGAAGTTATGAAAAAGGTCCGTAAGGTGGCACAAACAGCCTGCAAACAATGTCAAACATCTTCACCATATATCATAATGTTGCCTTATGAATTTTTAGAAAGTGTAATTTTTTCTCTTCTATCAAAAATTTTCTCAAGAGTAGCCAATGCTAAAGCAGAAACATCTGAGGATAATTTATACTCAGAACTGGATTTCCTTCAAATGAAGTTCGTAAGTACAATTGTGACAGAGATCTCCAAAAATGAAGATATAATTATACAGTATGTAGAATCCTTACATCCTAATGATAATGAAATTATTCAATTGGTAGTTCAGACTATTTATAATAATCTTTTGCCACAATTTGGATCTCAAGAGTGCATACAGAATTGTGTCAGCAGTGGTTGCAAAATACTTTCTGAAACTGTAGCTAATTTAGTTGTGCAGGAAGTGGCTGGCAATCAGTTACAGAACTATTTTTCTGGAGAGCTAACACCACATCAGTGTACAGAAGTTGACAGTATTGTTGAAAATATCCTTAAAGATGTTATCCAAGCCAATGAATTTCCCCAGCCTCAACCATCACGGGCTTTCAAACTGCCCTTTAACATAATAGAAGAAATTGCTGCAAATTTTTTGTCAAAGCTTTTATCTATGTTTCCAAAAATGGATAAGGAACAAAATAGTTTTCTAAATACCGAAATGCAAAAAATAACCACAAAAATCTTAAGTTCATTCCAAGAATATATCTGTAAAAGTCAGATCACAGTAGTATCAAAAGCCAAAGAATCACCCACAGTATCATTAGCAGACAGTGCAACTATTGAAAAAGTAGTTACTTCTGTTTATAGCAGTGTTTTAAAGCACTCTGGCTCCCATATTTCAGTGTACAAAGACTTAATGAGTAAGAGCAATGTTCTCTCTGTTATAATAGGATGTTTAATGGTGAAAGAAATTTCCAATTCAGAATTTCATCCTCAAATAGGGGAAGAAGCATCAAGTTCAGAGTTAGTTCTGGAAGCTGTCAAAATTATGGAAAAAGTAGTTAAGATTATGGATGATCTTAAGTTGAAGAAAAAGTCTTCATCTGAAAAAGATGCCAGGTTTTTAGAAGAAATACTGGCCTTGTTTTTGGCAAAAATGGTAAAGTTGTCAAGTACCTCAAGTGAAGATGTTAAAAACTTATCAAAACCTGAGTTAAATAAAATTGCATCTCAATTGACAAAATCCATGACAGCTGAAATTTCCAGAAATAACACTGTTATAGCTGCTAATCCTGAAGAAAAAATTTTAAATCCAGAAAGTATAAAAATTATTTCTCAGATGGTAGATTCTGTTTATAATCATGTATTAAAACAATCTGGAACTCATGAAGAACTTTACTATGACATGCAAAGTACAAAAAAAATATTTCCAAAAGAAGTGGCTTTTTTAATTATGAATAAAGTTTCAAATTGTCCATTAGAAAAACTTAGCCCAAAAGATTCACATGCTGATCTCTTTGGCGATCTGGACATTGGTCGAATTGTTGAAAAGGCACAAGAGCATGCTGTTAAAATTGAGCCTGAGCCAGAGCAAAAAGAATTAGATCAAGATATAAGTGAAGAGAAACTTTCGATTAAAATAATTCCTCACTGTGGGAAACAACCAATCATCATTGATCCAGACATTGTTGCAGAACACTTAGGAGTCATTTCTATAAAAACACAGTCTCTTGAAAAAATGCAGACAGAGTGTTTAGCTAGAACTGGACATAGCATTGAAGAACTGAGAAGATTGTCAATAAGTGGAAAGAGTTACTCAACAGACTCACCTGATTCAGGAAAGAAAAAGAGAGAAAGACGTATCTCATTGGATAAGGCTGGACGACTGAACATAAAGCCATTAGAGGTAAGTGCAAAAGACAGTGATGAAAAAAAAATGAATACTTGTTGAGACCTGGTTGTCCTTATATGATTTCCTTCCTCAGGTAGGTGTGCATGAATGCATTTGTAAAACATGGTCAATGTTCTCTTTCCCAGCCCAGTAGAATTGGACACTCTGATTCATCGAATACAATTCTGTTTTCCTAGGACTTAATCAGTGGCAGTGTGGCTCAGTGTAAAGGTGGCAGGCTAGTTTCCATTAGCCAGTCAGTCTGAACTGTTATTTCTTATAGAATGGAAATACCCTTAACAGCAAACAGAACTGATTGGAATTGTAGTCCTCATTTGGCAACTCAGAAGAAATACAATTTTTACAATCTCCGTGGTTCTTTTTCATGGATACATACATTATTATAGTATTATGTGAGTCCAAAAGAGTCAGTTAGAATCTCAGCTAAACCAGGCTCTATTAGAGACTGAAATCCTCAAACTTAAGGTTCTACAGTAGCATTGTTTTTATTTAGCAACCCTCATCAACAGATAACAGACTTCAAGCTCTTTAGAGTTCATTCATTTTTTTATTTCACTTTCATTACACAACACTTTCCCAGTTACCAATACTTTTACATTCTCAGGACATACCCAGTTTCTTTCCTATTCTACCCTTGTCCTAAACTTGGTTGTCTTCATGCTGCTATTTTTATGAACTAGTTTCTGTGCAGTTGTTTTCCATTTGGACTCTAAATGTACTTAAAAGGGGACTCAAAACACCAAAAAACTGTCATTGGTACAATGCAATTATTGAAAAAGTAGTTCTGATTACTGATCTAAGGACATGAAGGCATAGGGATGGTCTTGCCAGGAGATGGAGTGACACTGATCCAACCCCATGTTCTCATTTAATACCAAATTCTCTTGGTATAAATAAGCCTCTTGTACTTGATGGTATGAACTCATACTAGGGATGTAGCCTGTGGCTTACAAACTAAGAAAAGTTCTATAGAACCAACCTACCTAGAGTATAAGCCTAGGAACATGTTTTCCTTATTATTATTTTCTAACACATTGAACTTAATCTCTGAGTTGGTGAATACATTGAGGGGTACTTTTCGTTGTCTCAAATACTGAGACTGTCATGTACAGTGATGGAATTTCCTTGGTCCTTAGTTTCTTGAACCAGACGTAGGTCCCTTCCAGTTCTAAAATATCCTTTTCTCTCTGGGTTCTCAAAATTACATAAGTGTTTACTTAGCAGTCTTCATTTATATGCAAGTAATTCCTTGGGATAAGACCTATGTATGTAAGTTGTAGAACATTACCCCCAAGTCATTACCTCTTAATCATCTGCAGAAATATCTATCGGTTCTTCTTAGTTACCTGTTTTCTTCTCTCTTACCTTTTATCAGTACTTTGACTATTTCTCTATAGCCCAGATGAAGTTGGAGGAGAAGAGCTAATTCAAAACAACTATATCTGCAAATCTTAAGGGGAGTAAATGCTGTCTTAAGGAAAGTAAACAGACACAGATAACTAACTCAGCGAAGACAGATGCTTTGAGGATCTCTGGTGCCATCCATCCTCGGCACTGGAATGGGGGTTGCAGAAAGAACAGTAAATTAGTTTAGAGAACCCAGACAACTCCCTGGCTATTTCTCAGTCAGGAATCGACAACCAGAGCTTCATTTTGTATTTAAAGATACCAGACCTTTCCAAGACATCAGATCAATGCCTATTAAATGCTCATACATTGACATATTCCAAAGCCATGACTTTTGAATTTTTTTAACCACCGTTTCCTTCCACCAGCACAAATAATCAAAATCACAGGGTTTCCATTTCTTAAAGAAGTTCTTCCATTTTGTTTTGTATAAAAGATACTACTTTAAAGCAGCATTTATCTGAAAATCTGGTTCGCAGTGTTACAAAAAGATCTAAGGTTGATAACTTAAATTAACTTAAAGGTCCTTTGGCATCATCAAAGTCTACAAGAATGGGGAAGTCATTTATGTAATTATAATTGTCTTTTCCTTGATCTATTTTTAACATTGCAAAATGTAAATGACATTTGACTAGAGAGGTGAAGAAGAATGAAGATTTACTCTTTGAAGCTCCCTTTAGAAAATATGCTCAAAAGGTTAGGGCATAGAGGGGTAAGCAGTGAACATTCAAAGTCATACACAATTTTTGGCTAATAATCACCATTTTTTTAAATCCAGGTCAGCAATACCTTCTTTTTCATGAAAATAGCTGTGTTTAGATTGCTCTATAACTAGTTCCCTACTAAGAAGTTTAGAAAAACAAAACATGCTATCACATCTAAATCTGTTACTAAACTTTCAGGATAAATGATGAAAACAAAATGTAAGTAAAGTATTTGTACATTTTGCATATCTTGGCAAGTAAAAAGTTAAATATGAAGCAAAAGAAAGAACCTTAGTTAGGTTCTCTCCTTTAGACAGGAGTGATATTATTCTTGAATGCAAAATATTATAGAAATGAGCAATATTACTTATGATTTTTATTTCTTCTTTTAAATATGCCATTAATATATATGTAAATGTCATTTGAAAGATAATTATACTAAGCCAAAACTAGAAACCATATGAAAATTGCATTACTACAATAGAAACACAGGAAAAATTAGTGAGACAATTGTTTTTGATATTTATTGTCTCTTCAATTCCAGACTGCTAGTAGAAATTCATTTCAGAATTTAATAAAGCCTGACATCAGCAAAGTGGAGCTTTTAAAAGATGTCCAAAGCAAAAAAGATCTTATCATTCGGTTGGTAACTCATGACATCGATCAAGAAATTTTAGAAAATGAAGAGAGCTTAACTTCTGATGAAGATGAAGTTGTTTTACAAGAGGTTGTAAAAGAAGAATTTCCAGAAGACCTATTTGAAGATGAAGGAAAAGAAGATGTGAAGTCCATTGCAAACACAGTGGCTTTTCTCAAGCCACAGAAGGGTAAGAGCAGTCTGAAAAAATTTTTGTCACTAGGAAAATGTTATAATCCCAGATATAGTGTAATTACAACAAATATTGAATCATCACCAACTCAATGCACAGAATCTAAGGAGACACAAATGAGAAGAATTGTTCCT
This sequence comes from Rousettus aegyptiacus, assembly GCF_014176215.1. Taxonomy (NCBI): domain Eukaryota; kingdom Metazoa; phylum Chordata; class Mammalia; order Chiroptera; family Pteropodidae; genus Rousettus; species Rousettus aegyptiacus. Next base: position 82,610,056 of record NW_023416312.1, on the reverse strand, counting down.
AAGGCTAATGTGACTACGTCAAAATCCTTGACTGACGCAGACTCTTCCTTTTGGGAAAGGAAGACACAACTAAGTGTAAGTGAGAAATGTGACTTTCAATGGGTTTCTACAGAAAAGGCATAGTTTTACAAACTTAGTCTGAGTAATGTACATTGGATAGGAATAAAGGGTATAAACTGATCCAGGCAGTCTCTTCCAATTCGGATGATATTTACAGCAAAGGGAAATGATTAACAGATGAAGCCAGGAGACTCAACCGAAGAAAAACAGATCATGGAAAGATGCCTAGGTTAGTTAGAAGGATAGGTAGAACAGAAAATGGAAACCAGTTAGAAGAAATACATGCTCATTATTTTAAATGATAGATTTCATCCTTTTTTCCCTATATTCTGACCTGTAAATATTTATTGGAAGTTTTGTGTACAGAAACTCTATGCCAGTGAGCAAGGCCAGAAGATAGGCTGGAGGGGAATAAAAACAAATTCAGCCTATCTGGGTTTGAATTCTATTTTTACCCTTTAGTAGCTATATGACTTTTGGACAACTTCTTAACCAACTTTTTTTCTTAAAAATTACTTACCCAATGTATATAAGCATAGTAAATTAGTCAAAATGTACTGAATATTTCTCCTGCAATTATCTCATAAACTTTTACACATAGATCCTGTCCCTAGTTCAGTATCCTTCAAGTGATGCTCTGGGCTTCATTGATACCTTGAGTTGGCCTTAGCAAAAAAAAAATTGTACCATATCATGTGTTTGGAGGATACATATGATTTAGGATTTCTTTGTGAGACAATTTTCTGGATTATTCATGTGCAGTGATTTCCAGGTTAACTCAGAAGTGGCAATGAACCAGAGAAAACAGAGATACAACTCTGACCAGTTTAGGAGCTAACCAGGGTCAATAGTCTTAACTCAAACTCTGATCTATTTATTGGGATCTATTTATTTGGAAGTCATGTGAGATTTCATAACCAAATATGATGTGCCTGGTCAGAAATGCTGGCTACATAGATAACTAAGGAAATGTTATAGTATATTTTATTTGATTCATTGTCAACTCTCTTTGTATACTTGACTTGGACTTTTCCAGAGAGAAGAAATGAAATTTAGTACTGAATCAACACATAACTTCATACATAGAATAATGAGTACATCATCATACAATGAAGAGGATCTGCCTTCATTTTCTAGGTACAGTCGGTTAAAGCAATATGAGTTAGTAAAGAAAATAGAAATCTGAAATGAAAATTATGTTGATGGAAAGGATGAGCCCCTTAAGTAAACCTCTGAGGAAGTCAGTGTTTAGCCCTTCAATCTCCCCTCCTTCCCCTAGCTCCCGTCTGTGGTTACTATCTGGGCCTCCCCTTCCAATCTTCTCTCCCATTCCTATGTATCTGGTCTCTACTTCCTTTTCTCAATTCTTGGACCTGCTTTATAGTATAGTGATCTAGTTAGCATAGTTAGATTGAGTCTTTAAGTGTTAGGTTCTTGAACCTGGGAGGCATGCGCCCAGGGTCAACAACAGTCCCTGCACTAATGACCCACATAAAGGGGTTCCTATTTAGTTCCTTTATGTACCTAAGTGCTCAACAGTGTGGCACTGTCAGAGGAATCCCAAGAATGGAGGTGGTGATGTAAGTTTGAAGATTCGGGGAAAATTTCTCAAAAGCAGTGAAATTTGGGTTGAGCTTTAAATGGTAGATAAGATTTAGATAAGACCATTCAAGTTGGGAAGATTGTAAGAAAAAGGCTGGACTATACAGTATTTTGTAGGGGACATGGAGGAACAAAGTACACTGCAGAGTTGAAGTCTTATTAACACTTTTTCTAGAATAGTCAAAACGTGTTTTAGATTGTTCTTATGTTTATAATAACATTCATAAACTGGGAAGGGTAGCACTTTGTATTATGGGAGAAATAGGGTATAAGAAGAAAAATCTACCTGGTTGTAACTATGTTCTATTCCACTTGGCGCTATGAAACTAAAGTTTCTTTTTGACTTGATGCCAGTTTAGGACATCCACTTTTGGCCAACCATTTACCCTATCTCCCCTCACGATTATTTTAACATACATCATTAGTAATGCAGGTAACTCTCAATTATTTGTATCATTGGATAAGGGGACACATATTAAATAAAAGTCAATGTGGTAATTACTTTCATTTAATTTGAAAACTCAGGCATACCATTATTCCAGGTTTGCTTCTATATGAATAATGACTTTGAAAGGTTGTTCTTTTACTTAACCAGCATTCCTTCATATATTAAACACATAGAAAATGAAATGTCTTTTATCTTTTTTTAGTGATGATGATGATTGTCCCTCAGATCCAAGTGCCAAAATAACAGAAGGTTAGATTGATTTTTCTTAATTTAAATTAGGTAGTATTTAAAAGGAGACTTTGTTTGTTGCATTTATAAATTTTCCTGTTGTCAAAATTGAAGTCTAGTACCTATCTGACACCATACTTAGTTATTACAGTATTATTGACTTTATCTATTGGGATGATCACTTTGTAAAGGTATATAAATGTCTGATCACTATGTTGTATACCTGAAATTAATATAATATTGTATGTCAACTGTAATTTAAAAATAAAGTTTTTAAAAAGTAAAGTAAAAAAAAAACCTGAAGTAACACTAAGTAGGTTGATCTACTTTGGGGCAGTACTGGATCGATTAATTAATTAACATGGACCAAGTATTTTGCTTTTTCTGAATCACTAATAAGATTTCATTAATATTTCTGGTGCAAAGTATGCAGTGTGATATTGTGAGTTTATAATTACCTTTCTCCTATACGAAATATCCAGGAAATAAGGGGTTTATCACATCTACATGTGGACTAGAGCCCATGCTACTAGGATGTAATTACCCCTTTAAGAGTATATGTTTGCTTTCTATATATAACTAGTTTAGTCCAAATAAATACTTTAAAAAGCTTGTAAAGCTAAAAATTAAACCCAAATTTATTTGCTTACATTAAAATTTAGCTAGGGTGGATCCCACTTTATTCTTTGTCTCTGTTATAACGAACTCATTAAAATATTTATGAGTTGAGTTTTTGGTTCTCTATTCTTTTAAACCTCAAAGGATCAGTGTGTTTCTAACAATAACAGAATTGACCTAGAGACAGGAGTTTGTGTTTACTGTAAATGTTGCCCTTGAAACTCAAACCACAATTTGAGTTCACCTTGATTATTTCAAGCCTGCAACCTACTCACTCAAGAAGTTACCCAAGAAGCCTCTACTATCCACTTGGGAGTGTAAATAATAAAAGATGAACCATAGAATAGTGGTAAATTTGCCAGAATTCCATGAACAGGTCATAGTCAGAAGATGACATATGACAGGTGTGCTTCCTGAAGTATGGAATCAACACGGGTTGTTAGGGCCAGAAATAAGCCATCTTGTATGAACTCCTCACTTTGTAGATAGAGATACTGAGGTTCATGGTAGAGAAGTGACTTGTCCAAGGTCATGCAGTGAATCAAAATATAGATCCCAAGTCTCCTAAACCTGAATCCAGTGTCATTTTTTTCTTCAACTTCATTTCACTGAGTTATGCTTACTTCCTATATCCTTTGGTAATATTTCATTTGTCCATTCATTTATTCACTCAAAATTTACTGAGCACTTTCTTTGTACTGGAGATATAGCTGTGAATGAGAGAGACAAAGTCTTTCATTCTAACTTGAGAGTAAGAGGAGATATAAACACAGTAGTTCTACATAGGAATAAGTACTTCCCATCTAACCTAAAGTGAAAACCATAATCTTTACAATGGTTTACGAGGCCCTTTAAGATCTGGATACCATTCTTCCTCCCCATGATTTCTCTGACTACTTCTCCTTATGATCCCTCTTAATCACTTCACTCTAGCAGCACTGACCCTCAAAAATGCCAGGCATTCTCCTTTCTCTGGGTCTTTGCACTTGCTGAGGTCCCAAAGACTTTCTTCTCCTAGATAACTGCATAGCTCAGTCCTCATCTTCTTCAGATCTTTACTCGACTATCACCTTCTAAGTCAACCCTTCCCTGTACGTCCTCCTTAAAATGCAAATTTCTTTCCAACCCAGCACTCCCTATCTTCCTTCATGATTTATTTTCTCCCTAGCACTTACATCATCTGATAAATTATACATTTTTATTTGCTTTTGGCTATCTCTTTCCCCTAGAATGTTAGTTCCATGAGGGCAGGGATTTTTGTCTGTTTGTTGCACCCTCACTTGCCTAGAAAAGAGGCCCATAGTAGGTGCTCAGTAAATATTTGCAGAATTCATGAATGAATCTGAAAAAAAAAGACAGTAGAGCCAACGTGATAGAGAGTAGCTGGTTAGAGTAGTTTGGTCCAAAAAGTCCAGAAACACCAGACCTTAATTATAAGAAGGAAGCAGCCACGAGAAGACCTGGAAATGGGAGGGTCCCAAGCACAGGATACAGTAAATGCAAAGACACAAGAATGGAATGATCATAGTACGTTAGAGGAAAAGAGAAAAAGGCAAGTTCCCGGAGCCCGGTGAAAAGGAAAGTGGTATGAGGTGAGGTTAGAGAGATAGCTAGGGGACAGATCATGTTAGGGTCTGTTGTAGGCCATGGATAGAAGTGTGGGTTACTTTTCTGGTACGAATCTTGTGGAGGATTTTTAAGCAGAGAAGTGACATAATTTATGATTTAAAAAAAATCCGTCTGGCTATTGATTGGAGAATGAGCTAGGTAGGTTAGGGTTAAAGCAGGGAGACCAGTTTAGGAGACTATTACAATAATCCAGCCAAGAAGTTATAGTGGCTTGGACTAGGAGGATAGCAGTGGAGGTGGTAAGAAGTGAACCAATTCAGAATATATTTAGAAGGTGAAGTCAGCAGAAATACTAATGGACTAGATGTTGGAAGTGAGGAAAATAGAAAAATCAAGGATGGAGGTTCCAGTCAAGATAGTTAAGTAGGTAAATGCTGTGTTTACCTCCTCTCATGACCACATCAAAATTACAACTAAACTACAGAACAACCATCACTGGAAGTCACCTGAAGTCTATATGAACAGAAGTTGTACAACTGGGGACATACTGAATAGGCTACCTTGAGACTAGTAGGCGGGACAGAGACACAGAACAGGCTAGTCCCATGATCGCCTGTGGTGGTTGAGAATTGGGATATCTCATCTGCACAGGTCTCACCGGAGGACCAAGGGGACCCAACCACCTACCACACTCCCCAGCCCAGGGTTCCAGCACTGGGGAGAAAAGCCGCCACAACTTCTGTCTATGAAAACAAGTAGAGATTGTGGCTGAGAGAGATGAAGGGTGGCTGAAGTTTCAGACATTCATCTTAAGGGACCCAAGTGTGGATTTACTAATGGACTCACTTACTCTGAATCCCAATGCTGGGGCAGCTGCTTGAAAAGCACCAGGGACATACAAGGAGGAACTGGCTTGTCTGGCTGAGGGCTGGAGGGGCAGCTTTCTCCTAGACAGAAGTGCTGGCAGAATTCAATTTCCCTTCCAGCATGCCCATGCAGGCAGCCACCATATCTGAGTCTCCATCAACCTAGCAAACACTGGTCACCTCACCTTGGTGATTCCCTGAGACCCTGCCCCACTCACCTTGCAGGCCAACCCAAGAGTTTAGAAACAAGTGGCATGATTTGACTTATGCTGAAGACTTTTCTAAAATCTTTCAAGGGTCCACAAAACCCAAACAAGAAGCATCTGGCCTCAGCATGTCCTCTACCTCTTGCTGAGCAGCCTCAAGACTAGCACTAGTGGCAGCTGCCTCGATTCACAGCATGGCTTCTCAAGGCACCTCGAAGGCCAGTACAGGTGGTAGGTATCTGATGATTACTTGGTGACTGTTGCCAGATGTGCTTGGGCAGGGCACATGCTGCAGTTGAGCTTGGCCTGTAGTGGGGCCCCTCCTAGGAGGCCCTGGAGCCAGCACACCTGGTGGCTGGCTTCAGATCAAGCCATAGCACCACCCGGAGCTGCATCTGAGGATGACACACCTAGGGGCAGGCTGGGCAGGCACCAGAGCCCTGCTAAAGTGAATCTTTCTCTATAGGGTCAGCCCCTCACCAGCAAGTCCTCACAACCAATCAGCCCAAAGGTCAATCCCTCCCATTGTCAAGCAAACAGCAACCAAGGCTTAACTACAGGAGGGCATACACAACCCATAAAAAGGACATACCTGGAGGACCCGGCTCACATGACTACGGAAGACTGTGCTACAGGGCCCCACAGGACACCCACTGCATAAAGCCATTCCACTAAGACTGAAAGCCATAACAGCCCTACCTAATATACAGAAACGAACACAAGGAGGCAACCAAAATAGGGAGACAAACATGCATCAAATGAAAGAAAAGAACAAAGATCCAGAAAAAGAACTAAATAAAATAGAGAGAAATAATCTACTAGATGCAGAGTTCAAAACACTGGTTATAAGGATGCTCAATGAACTCATGGTAACAGTAGATGAACTCAGTGATAACAAAGATATAAGGAAACACTTAAATGGAGATAGAAAACATAAAAAAGAACCAGTCAAAAATGAAGAATACAATAACCAAAATGAAGAATGCCTTAGGAGGAATTAATAGTAGATTAGATGAAGCAGGGGATCAAATCAGTGATTTAGAAGATAAGGTAGCAGAAAACACTCAATTGGAACAGCAACAAGAAAAAAGAATCCAAAAAAGTAAGGGTAGTTTAAGGGGACTCTGGGAAAACATCAAGCAAATCAACATTCACATCATAAGAGTACCTGAAGGAGAGAGAGCAAGAGTTTGAAAACCTATTTGAAGAAATAATGACAGAAAACTTTGGTAACCTGGTGAAAGAAATAGACATACAACCCCAGGAATCTCACAGAATTTCAAACAAGGTAAACCCAAAGAAGCTCACACCATCATCATTAAAATGCCAATGGTAAGAATGTGGGGCAGGTGGGCGGAAGACCGACCAGTGCTCCACAGCTGTCTGTAACACCCAAAGTCTGCGGTCCCCCTTTGCACTGAGACTCCACCATGGTGCACACAGGCACCCATGGGACGTGTCTCCCCATGTCCAGCATGGTCATCCTCGGGGATCTGAGAAAGATGAACAAACATTAGAATGGTTATATAAACTCTCATCCCCACAACAATGCACCCTTGCCAAGCTCTGCATATCTGCATTAAAAACACAAACAAACAAACAAACAAACAAACACCTTGGGAGGCTTTGTTTATCCCTCTTGTGACTATATCAAAGTTGTGACAGAAACACAGAGCAAACAGCAAGCAAAGTCACCTGGTATCTAGATAGAAGCACTACAACTAAGAAGAGAAATAATTAATCAACCTACAACATTAGAAGGTAGGAGAAGGCGAAGATGTGAGACTGCCCTGTCCTGAGCAGCTGAGTTGGACAGAGGCTATGGCAGTGGCACCTGGCAGCTACAGATGCCTCTTAAAGGGGCCATGTCTGCAAGTGGACTTTTGTGAAGATGGACCTGCTTGCTCTGAGCGCCAGCCCCAGGTTAGCTGCATGGGGAGCACCAGAGACTTACAGGGGGACACTGAGATGTCAGGGTGAGGGCCGGAGGCGAGGCTCTCTCCTGGGCAAAAGTGCTGGTGGTATCCATTGTTCCTCTGTTGAGCTCTTCCACCCTCCCAGTGTGCAGACTCAGAGCCTCTATAGCTGAGAGGTCATCAAACTGGATAACAGAGATTGCTCCACCCAGAGGATTCCCTGAAACTTCGCCTCTCCCAGCTCACAGCCCCACCCAAACTACATCCAGGTATGTTCTCCGCAAGTCCCATGCTCCTTATTAAGCAGCACCAAGACACACACTGGTGGCAGCTGGCTTCGGTTTCCGATGGGGTTTCTTGAGGCAACTATAAGCACGGCATCGGGGGAATGCTTGCTGTATCTTAAGGTAGCCCTGAAGAGACACAGGCTGAGGCTAAACTTGGCCAGCAGCTCAACCCCTCTCAGGACTGTGCCACTGGATCCTTACTATACAAAGCCACACTATTAAGACTGGGAGACTTAGGAACTTTGCTTAGTACATAGAAATAGACACAGAAAGGCAGCCAAAATAAGAAGACAAAGAAGTAGAAACTATATGACAGAACAGAACAGAGATCGAGGAACAATGCAGTCAAGCAATCTAAAAGATTGAGAGTTCAAAACACTGGTTATAAAGACTCAAAATGAGCTGGGAAATGCAGAAAACTTTAACAAAGATAAAAAAAAACATTAAAATGGAAATGGAAATTATAAAAGGGAACCAATCTGAAATGAAGAACACATTATCTGAGATGAGAAGTATATTAAATGGAATAAATAGGAATAAACAAAGTGAATAAAGAAAAGGGTCAAAGGACCTATCTAGAGGATGGGAAAGCCAAGGACATGCAAGCAGAATAGCAAGAGATAAGAGGCTAAGACCATAAAAATAACCTAAGGAGTATATGGGGCACTATTAAAGGTCCAAATATCCATCTGATTGGTGTAAATGAAGAAAATCAAGATGTTGAACAGTTGTTTGAAGAAATAATGATGGAAAACTTCCCAATCTGGTCAAGGAAATGGACATAAAACCCTAGAAAGCTCAGAGAATTCCAAAAATCAGGGATCCAAGACACGTAATTAAAATGCCAAAGGTTAAATACAAAGAAAGAATATTAAAAGCAGCAAGAGAAAAACATATAATTTCTTATAAAGGATGGCAGCTGATTTCTCAAAAGAAACTATGCAGGACAGAAGGGCTTGGCACCAAATATTTGACAGGATGAAGACCCAGGATCTACAACCAAAGATACTTTATCCAGCAAAACTATCATTTCAGTTGAAGGACAGATAAAAAGCTTCTCAGACAAAAATAAGCTGAAGGAATTTATCACCATCAAGCCAATATTACAGGAAATGTTGGAGGGACTTCTTTAAAAAAAATACAAAAGACTCACTTCAGATTAAAAGACACACACAGACTAAAAGGAAGGGGATGGAAAAAGATATTGCTTTGGTGGACCTAGAAGGTATTTAAGTCAGACAGAGAAAGATAAGCACTATATGATTTCACTTATATGTGAAATCTAAGGAATAAAAAGAACAAATTAATCAAAAACAGATTTGCAAATATAATGGGCAATTTGATGATGGACAGAGAGGAGGGGCCTTTGGGGGGCTGGGAGAATTGAGTGAAGGGTTAAAGAAGTGCAAATTAGTAGCTGATGGAGGGTCACAGAGATGGGGAGCACGGCATAGGGAAAGCAATTACCATTAATACTTTGGCTAGGTGGAGGGTCAAGGGAGGGAGGGAGCAATTGGGGCGATCGTTTTATGAACTATATAGATCTCTAACCAATGTACTGCATTCTTGAAACTTAAATAATTTTTTTAAAAAAGACCATCAGCTGATTTCTCAACAGAAACTTTGCAGGATAGAACAGATTGGCAGAAAATACTCAAAGTCATGAAAAGTAAGGGCCTACAACCAAGATGACTCTATCCAGCAAAGTTTTAATTTAGAATCAAAGGATAGATAAAGAGCTTCCCAGAAAAGAAAAAGCCAAAGGAGTTCATCACCACAAAGTCAGTATTACAGGAAATATTGGAGGGACTTTTTGAAAGAAGAAGAGGAAGGAGGAGACAAAGAAAAAAGAAGAAAAGGAAGAAGAAAAGATCAAAAATATAAATAACAAAATGGCAATAATTACATATCTACCAACAACTATTTTAAATGTAAATGGATTAAATGCTCCAGTGAAAATGAGTTAACTAAATGGATAAGAAGATAAGACCTTTACATATACTGCCTACAAGAGACTCACTTCAGATCGAAACACTGAAAGTAAAGGAATGAAAGATATTTTATGAAAATGCAAATGGAAAAAAAGCTGAGGTAGCAATACTTATACAAGATAAAATAGATTTTAAAATAAAGGCTATAACAAGAAACAAAGAAGGACCCAGTAATCCCACTTCTGAGTATTTATTTGAAGAAACCCAAACCAGTACTTTAAAGGGACATGTGAATTTATATGTTCTTTGCAGCATTATTTAAAATAGCCAAGATAAGGCAGCAACCTAGTGTCCATCAATGGATGAATGAATAAAGAAATATTATATATATAATGGAATATTACTCAGCCATAAAAAAATGAAATCGTGCCATCTGCAACAACATGGGTGGACTTAGAGGATGTTGTGCTGAGTGGAGTAAGTCAGACAGAGAAAGACAAATGCCATATAATTTCACTTACATTTGGAATCTAAGGAACAAAATAAAAAATCAAACAAAATAGAAACATGCAAAGAACATTTTGAGGGTTGCCAGATGGGAGGGTGGTTGGTGGATGAGTGAAAAAGTTGAAGGGATTGAGAAGTACAAATTGGTAGTTATAAAATAGCTATGGGATATAAAGTATAGCATAAGCAATATAGTCAATAATATTGTTATAACTACATATGGCATCAGATGAACACTAGATTTATCCAGGTGATCACTTCGTAAATTATATAAATATCTAATCACCATGTTGTACACCTGAAACTAACATAATGCCAAAAAATTTTTAAAAGAAATTGAAAAAAAAATTAAGTATGATTCCTACAATTTTGATTTGAGCAATCAAGTGGCTTGTGGTGCCATTTGGTGAGACAGGGAGTAAAACAAAAGTGGGGAAGGGAAAGGGAATTAGAATTTTGTTTGGGCTGTGTGAGACTGAGAAACCATCAGACATTCAAGTAGAGAGATCACATAAGCATTTGGATAGGTAAGTCTAGAATTCAGTGTGGTGATCAGGGCAATACAAATCCTGAGTTTCATAGAATAGACAACAAAATTTCAACTTGATTCTGATTATCTAGAACTTTCAACACCTGGAAGTTTTCTATGCCCTCTTCATCGAAAGTTTCCTAGGTATATCCAGAATGGTTGCTATGCATTTAGCCTAGGCACTTAAAAACTGATATTTGGAATGATGGCTATAATAAATGAAAAATGGCCCCAATCGTTAAAAAAAATCAGTTCAAATATGTGCAGTATACAAGACTTCCTTAGTTAAGAATGCGCATTCAGACACTTTAGAACAATTAACGACCAACGATAAAATTTAGGGACTAATCTGGTTAACCAGTTTCATCAGATAATTTAACTAATGGTTTCCCTCATATTCCAGGTAACTGCGGTTTTACCATAGTTTTTCTAGAACCCTTGTCACAAAAGGTAATCCAGAGAGAGTCCTCTCATCTTGGTCCTTTATGATTACAGACATACAAAATGCATATCAAATATATACACATTATTTCATTTGGTACTTTCGTGAGAAAGTAATCACAACCCTATGGTACATATGAGGAAACAGAGTCAGAGAAGTTAAAAGCAACCTGCCAGTGTTCACTGAGCTTTCAGTAGTGAAGCTGAGACTGAAACACACTGCAAACAAGTCCAGTGCTGTTTTTGCTTCTAGTTGTCCCACTAGCTGTGGGTCTTTCAAAACTTCTCAGTATCATTTTTACCTCCTTAGGCCAAATTTCAATCATTGATGTCTCCTGGAACTCAGGATATTGCCTCAGTGCCCTCTTGATTTTCACAGGAAATAACTATTTTATAAGACCCACACTTTCATTTCTAGCATTCCTTTAGCTGGCAGCTTCATTCATTTTTCTTTTAACTATCTATAACCAGAGAGCTGTAGGGGTCCTTAGAAATCACCCACAGCCTAATTTCTCATTTTACAGATGAGCAGAGAGGCCCACAGAGTTTGAGGGTTTGTGCAAGGATGCATAGCTAGTTGCAAAGCCTGCCTCTCCTGAAGTTCAGGCCGGTGCTCCTTCCACCATGTCAGACTCCATCTTTCCCAATTTCTGAGTGAAGAGTCAAGACCCATGCCCAGAATTCTAGGGGTCTCACCTCTTTCAGCTTTTTCTGTGTGCCTAATTTCTATAATTCTTTGATAAAATTATTGAGATTATTTTTGTGCCGAAATGTGTACGTGTTTCATAAACAACTCTTCCAATTTTGTGTTTTGATCACAGATAGTTTTGAACTGGAGAGTGCAAGCAATGTTGAGGTAAATATTTTTCACTGGCCCCTCCCAGTGAGATAGTGGAGACCTGATAGAAATAAGGGACTGCCTGTGTAATGTGCTTCAAGCTCCAGGAAAAGATTAATCTGTATATATGAATACATATGCTCTCCAGTGTCAGAGAGAAAAAGAAGCCAGCATTTTCCCTTTAGTGCCAAAGTCCTTACCGTAGTCTGTTGGGCCCTACATGAGCTGCCCCACCCTTTCTTCCCCACCACGTTACTCTGTCATTTTGTTACCCTTTGTCTACTCAATCTGTCACTCCAGACACACTGACCTTCTTACTGCTCACCTAACATGCCAAGCACACTCCCATGTCAGATGCACTTTGCACTTCATTTTCCTCTTCCAAGAACACTCTATGTGTCTTGTTCTCCTATTTCCTCACAATTTTTGCTCAAAAGTCAACTTCTCAGTGACGCCTTCCCTGACAACCCCATGTAAAATAAACACACACACATAGTATTCCCCTTATCTTGTTTTACTTCAGAGCACTTAAGTCACCATTCATTCATTCATTGGACAATTATTTATTGAGTGCATACTATGTGCCAGACCCTGAAGATTCAGCAGTAAACAAAGCAGATAAATATTCCTACCCTCATCCTCTTATGTTCCTATATACTCATTTGAACATAAGCCTCATGACAGCAAGAGCTTTGTCTGTTTTGTTCATAACTGTATGCCCAGCACCTAACACAGGACTCAAGCATAGTAGATGACCAACAAATGTTGGTTGAAAGAACATCATTAGCTGTCAGGGCCAAATTTAGTCTCTACATCAGTAGCTCCACAGCTCCTTTCTCTATGAATCTGATGTACAGCTACATTTGGGAACTACTACACAAAGCAGAGGTTCTCAATCCTGGCTACATAGTGAAATCATCTGGAAAACTCTACAAAATAACTGATGATGAGGTTCCATCCCCAGAGATTCTGGTTCAGTTGGTCTGGGTTGCAGCCTGGGCCTTGGGTGTGTTCTAAAAGCTGCTCAGGTGATTTTAATGTACAGCCAACATTGAGAACCACTGACAACATACTCATGTCAGGACGTTTGGTATAATCTGCCTTTCTTGCTTCCTTTTAATCAGGAATTCTCAACTTGGCTGCACATTAGAGTCACCAGAACAACTTAGAAAACAAACCAATACTTGCCCCCACCATAAGGGATTCCTGTTCAGTTGGGGTGGGTCCCAAGCATGCCTACTTTTAATATTTCTCCAGATAATTCTATTGCACAGCCAGTGTCGAGAACCACTTCTTTAGATTGTCCCTGTCCCAGTTTAATCTCTTTAAGTATCCTATTTTACAAAATATTGATCCATAAGCTGCCTCAAATACTCCAAGAAAAATTAGCATCATACTTTTATAATACTATGTTCTCCACACCATTGATACAAAGCACACTTCTCTCATCTCACATGCGTTTAGGACTTGCCCCTTCCCTTTTAATTTTTTCCACCATAGAGTGGCTACCCTGCAGCCACTCCTCCAGCCTATTTTGTGCCCTTCTGGGATCCTGCTGCTTCTATATTCCAGGAGATACTAAAGGTCCACAAAAGCCAGCATCCAAGCTGCTATCCCTGCCCTACCACTTTCATGCTCCTGCAACCCACACAGTAACTTGCTTGCTCCATATCTCGCAATGGTTAAGAATTATTTAAAAGGAGATCGAAGTAGTAAAATAGATATCCCTTTTCTCCCCTTCTCCCCTGAAGACCTCCCCTGTCATATTCTTCTCTCAGAGAAGAAACTAAAACATTTTATCTATTCCAAGCTCCAGGAAAGATGTGCAGGCATGGCTGACATGTTTTTGTAACCTGGGAACCCTTGAAATTATCCTACAAGGCAGCCTATATTTTCCAAGTCTAGGGCCAATCCTGAGTATCATAATTGGCAAGAATTATGAGAAGTCATGCCTAGGATGCCACAATGGTTGTGACCTTTAAAGTTTCTAGGTATATCTCATGTTCATTGTCCAATGGCAGAGGCTTGTTAGTATTTCACCTTTGTCTTGGCAGTTTGTCACCCTCTACCAACGCGAAAGTGCTCTGGCCGGCCTATATTCTTCAAATAATGGCATCTCAGGTATAACATATTTATCATTTTATGATAAAGCTCTCAAATGTGTCATTTTGAATATAGAAGTTTTTATTATTCACTCCTTGCAGTGAGTGGCTCCCACATTGCATTGTCTCCACCCACCACCATTATGGGGTTGAAATAATATTACTGTGTATACAGACTGCAACCTCCAGGTTATTATGCAGTTCTCCCACTTGAATCTCACAGCAAAGGGCCATTAGGTACTGAAAGTAACACTTATTAGGTATTGGCTATGTACCAGGCATTCTGCTAAGTGCTTTTATCACATCTACCCTGTAAAGCATCATCTTCATTGTACTGACAGAAACAGTGTCACTGAAGCAAAATAGCTTACCATACAATGCTTCCATCTGCAAGTCTTAGTCTTATTTTACAGTAGAGAAAATGGAGATAAATGACCTGCCTGAGGTTGCACAGCCAGCAAGTGGCAGAGCTAGGGCTCAAAATCACAGGTCTTGTGGCTTTTATCCCACATTCTTTCCTCCTGCCAGCCAGGGCCTACATCTAGTTGTCACTGCATCTCAGAATTGAACAGTGACCAAGGACAACCTGCAGAGTTGAATGGCAAGTAAAACAGATTTCATCTAAGTTTCTGTGTCCAACCAAATAGTAAAATCACTTTCTTCTTCACCTTTACTTTACAGGGACACCTCCTTCCAACCCCTGCATTCTGCACATTACAGGAACTCACTGTACAGCAGTTATAAATTAATATTTTTTGTTCTGATAGGGGGTTTTGGAGGAAGAAATGCACAAATGGCCAACCTTGTACTAAGATGCTCAAACAGTACAAAAGGCCCACAAAGGAGAATTTATTCAGAAATTACAATGATGCCTGTTTATGAAAACCCACGGGAACAGGAGGACTTTAGGACCAACACATGTCCAATACGGTTTATAGTATATTTTGTACAAATATGCACTGGGAGTCTAAATCAGCTCATGGTATGAAATGTTATTCTGTAGCACTTAGCATGTATTGTGGCCCATTCACTTTGGCCATAAACACCCCAGGCATATCTGTCTTAAGTGACCAATGCCAAGTAGGTGAACCATACTACACTGCCCACAAAGCGATCAAAGTAGCATCAGGGTATCTTGAAAGAGAGTCGGTCTCAGCAAGCTGACTTCATTTTGACACATCCAACTTCTACTTCCAATACACTACGAATGCCACACCTATTGCTTGATTTCTCTTTTCTGCAGTTTTGCTTTGAAAGGAGTAGGAATTGTCACCCAAAGAATTCACTGTGCCCCTAGGGATGAGTTTCCTATGTATTGTTATTCTAGCCAGTGCCAAACTTGAACAGTATGCAGAATCTACTAGTGACTGCAAGTAGCAGGGCAGTGTCTTAAAGTGTCTTTCAGGTACTGCTCGCATCAGGATCACTCGGGATCCTTATTAACAGTGCAGAATCCTGGCCCCTCCCAGACCTGCCAAGTTAGTGTCTGTGGGAAATTACGTCCAGGCATCTACACTGTTAACAAGATTCTAAAATTGCAAAAAAAAAACAAGTTTCATTTTTCAGAACATGGCCTTGCAGCACATGCCTCAATCCTGTAACTGAAAGTCTGTCTTGCTTTTTCTAACTATAAAGTCTCTCCATTCAAACCTTTGTCTTTGCCTCTGCAGACTTTGCTTTTTCCTTATTAATATCTAGGTTGTTCTTATTTCTTAAACTATCAGAAGATTCCAATACTGCATTATTAATTTGAAAAGTTAAACTCTCCCCTTTATTTGGGAGTAAATTTGCTATCTGCTACCTTAGTTTCAATCATAGATTCTTGACATTTCCAGTTTTATATTGCTGGAGAAGATAAAAACTAGGTAAGTGCAGAATAAGAGAACTTTGTATTTTACTAGAAATAAAGTATGTGTTTTATCGCTCTGTCTTTTCATGACATCCTGTCATGATGCATCAATAGAGTAGATAAATGCTCACTTTTGTCCTTATAGATACCATAATCATTCTGTTCACATCAAATATGATGTTTTAAGAGCCATTTGCATGAAACAAGTGGCACAGAAAAATGGGTCTAAATGGAGGCTTATTGGCTACACAAGTCCTTATAGCTCACATAACAACAACAACAAAAAAACACTTGGGGGTTCAATAGAAAGTTTACCCAGAGTGAGTCAGAAATGATGGCCTTTTTAATGCACTGCTCCTTTTACCTGAACATTCTGAAATGGAATCCCACACTGTTAAGATTCAAAAGCTACCTTTTCACGTGGAATTAGCTCATTATCAGTCTTTTTTGGATAATGATCTGCTAGCATGAGGGAGACAGTGCTGCTAAGCTGACTCAACAAGCTTCAGGGTACAGGCAGTGCAAAGCTGGCCTGCATATCAGAAGGCCTGGGCCCTAGTACCAACTTGAACACTTCCTGTCCATGTGACCTTAGACGAGGCATCTGACCTCACTAAATTTCTCCTGGTTCCTTCCCAGGGGTGTCAGAAGGAAAAAACAGAAGATCCTTTGTGAACACACTTTCAAAACCCAAAAGTTATTAAAGTGATTCTAAATCCTAAATTATCAATCCCCTAGCCTGACATCTTCAATTGGAAAGCCCAATAAATGACCATATTTCTCATTTGTTTTGCTCACAGACACTGATAAGCCCAGTACTTCCAAACAGGGATCTGAAATAATGAGGAAGGTATCATCAGTTCTGTCCAAAGTATTTTCAAGATCTAAAGACAATGTTCCCAAATCTTCCTCACCCTCACCCCCTCGCCAGGACAGAAGCTGAGGCTGTTACACTGACATCAGTAAGCCAGTTGACCTTTCTCCAAAAATAAATGATTTTTGAAACATGACATTGTGTCCTACATGCTGACTCTATAAATACTGAAAATAAGAGCAAAGATACTACAAAAAGGCAGCTGACAAAAAGGAGGGTTTGATAAATGCTTTTAATAGGCATTTTGGTATGAGAAGAGGGGCTGTGCCCCTTCTGTACATATATCTACCAGGCAGTGTGGGATTTAATCTGTTTTTAAGGACCCTGCAACCTTGCTGGGAAGATAAAGACTAACTTAGAAGCAAAAGTGTGACACTAGTAAGACAGTGTGCCCTCAGGTATTTTGAGTGTTCCAGGGTGCAAAGAAGGGAGTTATTGCTGTGAACTGAAATGGTCAGGATAAGTTTCCAGGAGGAACAGGAATTGAGGCAATCTTCACAGGACGGGTAGTATTAGGCAGGCCTAGGAAGCACCAGAGAGGCTTTCACCTCAGGTCACACAGCTGCATACAATGCTACCATGCCTGAATGGTTTAGTTCAGTGCTGTCTGATAGCAATGATGAAAATTGTCTAAATATACTCAGTCCAAGACAGTACTCGCTAGCTCCACGTGGCTATTTAATCACTAGTATAACTGAGGAACTGAATTTTTCATTTTGACTTATTTCAATTTAAATAGCAACGTGAGGCTAGTGGTTCCCTTACTGAACAATGCAAATCACGTTAGTACATGGCCTCAGGCACTAACCAATTCAGATTAGGTTGACAGGTTCCCTGAAAATTCATTTCCAAAGTGTATCCCCAAACATCTACAGCAGTGCAGTGATCTGACTCTTCAGAAGGACTTCAAAGCCTCCAGGCATCCTCTTGGCCCCTTTAAGACACATGTTGCCAGGAGGAGCTCATGCTTTCCAATAATACCTGTATTTTTACACTTGAAAAAACTCAATTGGAGAAAAATTAGGCCAATTCTAGAACTCCAAAGTCAAGGAATCACAAAGAGCAAATCAGACACAACGATTGGCAAAAAATTGCTTCCATGGGACAGAAACATCATTCTAGTACTAAACCATTCTGGCCTCCCTCTATCTAGTCAGTAAACAAGAAGATGATCACTAAACCAGTCATTCTCAAACACCAGCTTTATCTAAGAAGTTAGGTTAGAGGAAGGTCCCAACATTATCCAAAACTCCCCAGGGAAATATTTCTAGACAAATTTCCTTCATGCTGTACCTGTAGTCCAAAAATGTTATGTTAACCAAACTTTAGCAAACAGAATGGCAGGTGGTTCTGCCCAAATATCATCTATACTCATATATGGCTGGCTTCATCTGCTTACTCTTTCCTGCCCTTATATACTGCAGTTCATCACATGGAACAGCCTAAGTTTTAAACTTATTTTTTAAAGGTTAACAATGACAAACACCAATCTTACATATGGCTTTATTAATAATAAAAATCCAGTTCATATTCAAAAGCACAAAAGGTACAACAAAAAGTAAGCCTTTTCCCATCTCCTCTCCCAGTTGCTACCTGGTTCTCTCCCTAAGCAATCTCTTTTACAATGGGTCAAGTATCCTTCCTGAGATACTCTATGGATAACAAGTGTATTAACATATGACTTTAGAAAGAAGTCTAATTGAACATCCCCCCTCAAAAAAGCAGAGAGAGGCATTGAGGGCGGCAGGTGAGAATGGAAGGAGAGATAGGGAATATGAGTATGCTATTTGACAGCTACTATTATTTCCTGGTGCCACTTCTTTGGTCTGTTTCTGTGGCTGCATTTGTGCTTAAATTAGTCAATCCTCATTTTTAAAAAATGCTTTTTGTCTAACAAACTAAATGTCAAAAGGTAGCACCAAAATGGGAGTAAAGGTACCTACCATAGCTGTTCAAAGCCTGCTGGTTAACATATATTAAGAATGTATAAACTAGTATCTACAGTGCTTGGAGCTAGGATCATTTAAATATAAAGAAACAGACAAAAGTACTCTAAAAGTAAAAATGCATAGCTTCACTCACAATGAAGGAAAATGCAAATCAGAATAACCTGAAAGTATCACAATATACCTTCCAGGAAAAAAAAATACAATGATAAAATCAAGTATTGTCCAGAATGTAGAGAAAGAATGACATTTGAACTTTTCAGTGCTCATGGTACAAATTGGATCTTTCTGAAAAGAGCTCTAACAATAAGTAAGACAATCTATGGTTCTATCTGTACTTTTGGACCTGAGAACTCCAATTTGGGGAATGTGATTCAAGGGAACAATTTTAAAAGGACTCTGTATAAAAATGTTCATAGCAGTACAATAATTATGGTTAAAAAAATTAAAACAATCCAAGTGGCTGTTAAAGAGGCAAAGGAAAAAAAACAATCCAGGTGGAGGACTGATACAGCATATCAAAAGAAGAAAATACTATACAGCCACTGAAAACGAAGGATAGTGACACTATAAACACAGAAAAATGCACATATGAAATAAGTAAAATCAGTTCACAAAATAAGATATGCACTCTAATAATCAGACAGTATACTTTATGATTTAGCAATCATATGGTATACTAACAAAAATCCAAATAATTTAGATATTTAAATTAATAATCATGGAGTTTTAGCTGCTTGCTAATGTCTTTCTCTTGAAGAATCATCATAATAATGATCACCAACATCACTTCTTAAGCCAATTCCAACCCTAACCTAAAGTGAATGGAATATTAAATGTCTCAGTTTCTTATGAGGCATGAGAAAAAAAGAGGAATTGTTCAGACTTTTTCAATGGCTTCTTTAATGAGGTCAAGTCATCTTCAGTCATCCCCAACGTATGCTTCTAAATTCTCAGCAGATAAAAGATATCCAAATTTTTGACAGATGTTCATTATAGAGTGTCTGTCGGCCTTAAGTACACAATTACAACAGCTATATGTATCTGTGTGACAAGCATAAACTTTAGGGTAATTTCATTAACGTGCGTCATATGGTTTTGCCTCTTTATAGGACCTGGCATATAATTTCAGTATTTTTAATGATTCATCTAGGGAACAATTCATCTTTGAACAATATATTCTATTGGTCATATTTGATAGATTGCCAAATGCTTATCACAAATGTAATTGTTATTTCCTACTGAAAAAATATGACTGCTCCTGTCATCTATTTTATGACACAGTTTCCAGTAACACTTGCAGAATAAGGAGCCACTTATTTAGTAAAGAATGCTATATTAAATCCTTCTAGTGCAAATAATCATACCCCAAATTAAGTAATCCATGTTTACATTTCCCAATAAGACACCATGAACATTTAACTTTCGTCTTAGGTCTTAACAACACAGTGAGGAGCACTTTACACCAGGGGCCCCAACCTTCGGGCCACAGACCGGTACCAGTCCATAGCCTGTTAGGAACTGGGCCACACAGCAGGAGATGAGGGGCAGCAAGCAAGCGAAGCTTCAATTGTATTTGCAGCTACTCACCAGTACTAGTGCCACCACCTCACTCCACCTCAGATTATCAGGCATTAGATTCTCGTAGGAGCACTGGTCCCTGGTGCCAAAGAGGTTGGGGACTGCTGCCCTACAGGAATGGCTCAGTATCAGGAGACAGATAAGCCTCGCTTTAAAGACCCTCACCAAGAACCTGCAGACATAGATGTTCCGGGTCCATGGTGGACTATCTCCCAACAGATATTTGCTTTGGCAAGACGTTCTGAACTGTAACACATAGTCTAAGACTTTTCCTACCCATTTTTCCTTCTTTTTCTCTCTCCTCCACAGGTATTAAACCTGCATCTAGTCCAATAGCTCTCCCTAATTCATTAGACTCCCTCCTTATTTTCCCTTAGGCGTTTCCCTTAATAATATGTTATATCTAATCCCATCTTGGGATCTGCTTCTCAAAGAACCCAAACTAACAGAAATGGTGTCAATGGTGGTCCAAGAAAACAGGCTGTGATGAGATGAGGTTCTGGGACTGCTTCAGTCATTACCTGGTGGGCAAAATTGACACTGTCCTGAGAGACGTGTGGGGCATGCATAAAGATTTCTCTGGAGATGACCTGGGAAAACTGAAAAAATGGCCTTGCAGCAGTGATGATTCAGACTTTTGAAAATATTGGAAGAATAAGGCCTACAGTGACAGTGGAGATGGCTGGATACTGCACTGCTGCAGGGTTAGGAGAAATGGATGACAGTTAAGTACCTAAAGAATAAGTGTGAGAGCCAGAGGGCTTCCATGGAGCTTACAAAGAGGTCCCTATTTCCTTCAGTGGAAGAGTGGACATAACTGAACAACAAAGGACATAATACAGTTGCAGAACTTCAGGGAAATACTCAATATTTAAACCATGGCAGGTCTGTTTTGCTGAACTCAGGACCACATGACTTCATGTGGTCGGAAAATCCTGGGACCCTAAATCATGGAGTGGGAATATCTGGCCAGACTTCCTTGATGGTGTTGGTTCTACAGATATCCCCACACAGCCCTCAGTTTGCAGAGGGGGCCACTACTCTTTAGTAAGAGCTGGCACTTGTTCTGTGCTGATAGATGCTACAAACGATGCTCCTCCCACAAAGCAACCAGTGCCCCCTTTTGAGGAGCTGTGTCCAGCCCATCTCCTTGTTACTAAGCTGATAACTAGGGTTAAATCTCAGCATAATGTACCTGGGGAAACCTGGGCCTGATAAATAAGTAAAGTATTAGAGGCTTTGTTCATCCCTGTTGTGACCAAATCAAAGTTGTGACAGAAACAAGGAGCAAACATCAAGAAAAATCACCTGGGATGTAGATGGGCAAGCCCTACAACTAGAGAGAGAAATAAAAAATCACTCTGTAATGGGAGGAGTTAGGAGAGGGTGAAGACACGAGGCTGCCCGGTCCTGAGCAGCTGAGTGGGAGACAGACCATAGCAGTGGCAGTCGGCAGCTGCAGACTCTTGACAGGGCCATGTCTGCAACTGAACTTTTGCAGTAACGGACCTGCTCACTGAGCACCAGAGCCAGGTCAGATGCTCCTGGGGCACCAGGGACTTACAGGGGGACACTGAGTTGTTGGAGTGAGAAAAAGAGGTGAGGCTTTCTCCCAGGCAGAAGTGTTGGCAGTATCCATTATTCCTCTGTTGAGCCCTCCCCACTCCCAGTTTGTGGACACAGTGCTGCCATAGCTGAGAGGTCATCAAACTGGATAAGAGGTCACTCTGCCCAGAGGATTCCCTGAAATTCTACCACCCCCAATTTGCAGCCCTACCCAAGCCACATCCAGTTGTGTCCTCGGTGATTCAGGTGTCCCTTGCTGAGCAGTGCCTAGACTCACACTAGTGTCAACTGGCAACTATAAGCATAGCATCTGGGGATTGCTTGTTGGATCTTAACAGGTGGCCCTGGAGGTACACAGGCTGGGGTTAACCTTGGCCTACAGCTGAAACCCTCTCAAGATTGAGCCTCTGGACACTACTTCACAAAAAGCCACACTAATAAGATCGGGAGACTTAGGAGCTTTGCTTGGTATATAGAAACAGACACAGAAAGGCAGCCAAAATGGGAAGACAAAGAAGCAAAAATCATATGAGAGAAGAGAACAGAGATCCAGAAATAATGGAATCAAGCAATCTAACAAATGTAGAGTTCAAAACACTGGTTTTAAGGATGCTTAATGAATTTAGGGGAAGCGTAGATGAATTCAGTGAGAACTCTAGAGATAAAAAACCTAGAAGTGGAAATGGAAATTATATAAAAGGGAACCAGTCAGAAATGAAGAATACATTATCTGAGATGAAGAGTATATTAGAGGGAATCAATAGAGTTGAGAAAGAAGAGGATCGAATCACTGATATACAGGATTGGGAAGTCAAGGACACTCAATCAGAATGGCAAGAAAAGTGTAAAAATATCTGGATCATAGGGATACCAGGAGGAAAACAAGACGCTGAAGAGCTACTTGAAGAAATAATGATGGAAAACTTCCTAACCTGGTGAAGAAAATAGACATATAAGCCAAGATGCTCAGCGAGTCCCACAAAAGATGAACTTAAAGAGGTCCACACTAATATATATCATGATTAAAATGCCAGAGTTTAAACACAAAGAGAGAATCTTAAAAGCAGCAAGAGAAAAGCAGTTAGTTACCTACAAGGGAACACCCATAAGACTTGCAGTAGATTTCTCAAAAGAAACTATGCAGGACAGAAGGACTTGGCACAAAATATTCGATGTGATGCAAACCCAGGATCTACAACCAAAAATACTTTATCTGATAAAGCTATCATTTAGCGTGGAAGGACAGATAAAGAACTTTCCAGACAAAAATAAACTGAAGGAATTTATGAACACCAAGCCAGTATTACAGGAAATGTTGGTGGGACTTCTTTAAGGAAAAAAGAAATGTGTATCAAAACAGAAATAAAGAAGGGTAATAACTACATACCTATCAACAAGTACCTCAAAATGGAAAAGAATTAAGTGCTCCAACCAAAATATAGGGTGGCTGAATAGATAAGAAAACAGACTGCCTATAAGAGACTCACTTCAGATTAAAAGACACACGCAGACTAAAAGGAAGGGGGTGAAAAAAGATATTGCCTTGATGGACCTAGAGGGTATTGTGCTGAATGAAATGAGTTGGCTAGAGAAAGATAAATATCGCATGATTTCACATACAGGTGGAATCTAAAGAACAAAATAAACAACAACAACAAAAAGAGAAATAAACTCATACAGAGAATATTTTGAGGGCTACTAGATGGGAGCAGGTTTGGGGGAATGGCAACAAAAGCCAAAAGGATTAAGAGGCACAAATGGATAGTTGCAGAATAGACATGGAGATGTAGAGTATAGCATGGGAAAGATGGTTATGTGGCTCTCTGATCACTATACAACTGAAACTGGTATATTATTGTATGCCAACTGTATTTGAAAAACAACTCATTAAATTGTACAAAGTAAATATGAGCAACTAATTGTCTTTTATATTTCAATAAAGCTTTGGGGGGGGGGAGCATAGGCCAAAGAGCCACAATGCTTAGCTAGAAGGTACTGACAGGAGCTAAGGAAGCACTGGGTTTTGATTTTAAGGGTGCTCTATCAAAAGTGCCAGGAAAACAAGAATTCAGCCGTGGGAGCAATTTCTCAGGATAGTGTATTTAACAACCTGACAAGGACTAGAGTAGGTAAGAAGCCTCTACTAACTTAGGTGGCTCTTAGAGACCTGGAGAAAGTGATGGCCACCACTAAGCAAAGTGAAATGCCTGAGCTGTCCTGCAAACAGCAGAGGAATGAAAAAACAGAGGGAAGTAGGAAGGTTGGAGTAGATAAAGTGAGGTTGAAAACCCCAACAGAGGGCAGTGTTCCACAGGGGGGCCCAGAGGACACTGCATTCACTGAGGCCATCAGGAAGGCACTGGTGAATAGAGCACCAGCATCATTAAGTTCAGAGGTAGCCTCCTCTGCCGGCCAAGGATGGCAGTAAGAGACCACCACAGAGCTTGGGCCCCATAGCAATAGACACCGGAAGCCAGGAAGCCACAAATACCAAAATGAACCACAAGGTCTGAAGGACAGTCAAGGGGGATTTACCCATAGGGTGCTGTGGAGATGGCAAATGGGCCATAGTGTCCTTAGGAACAATACAAACAGACAGCCAATAAGGGTATTGCTCAAGCTCTACAAGCTGAAAAAGACAAGAGTGGAGGAGCAGGGGGTTAGGGGAGGATTCCCCAATAAAAAAGTCCTAATTCCTTGCTCAGTTTCTAGACTTCAGTCTATTTTCATATCTGGAAAATGTAGCTGGATCCCTAGGGAGGTCAAAGGCAAGTAGGTGATGATTCCCCCAGTAATTTTCCTAAAGGGGCCTGTAGCCATGCACTTGGCTATATGTACACTGGGGAAAGAACCACCAGATCTTTAAGGAATACTGGACTCAAGATCAAAGTTGACATTGATACCTAGAGACTCAAAGCATCATCGGGGCCTCTGTTAAACTGGGGCCTTCAAGGGCCAACTAATAACTGAATTCCTCACTAAAACAAGACTCACAGTGGGCCTACAGACCTACCCAGTGGTCATTTCCCAGTTCTCAAGTGTGCAACTGGAACTGAGTTGGTGGCTGGGAGTAGCTCCAATGTGGGTCCTTGGCCTGTAGGGTGAGCTGTCACAACGAGGAAAGCTAAGTGGAAACCTCTGAAACTGCCCTCTCCCCTACCACCATCAATAATAAAATGGTTATCCTTCTGGATCAACTTGGCTGAGGCTATAGCACCCCATTTGTCAATCAAATACTAACCCAGGTGTTGCTGTAAAGGTATACTGTAGATGTGATTAACAATCAATTGATTTTAAGTAAAGGCGATTATGTTCAATTATTTGGATGGGCCTTATCCAATCAGTTGAAGGCCTTAAGAGCACAATTGAGATTTCCCTGAAGAAATTCTGTAGTGGACTGCAGTGTCAGCTCCTGCCCAAGAGTTTCCAGCCTATCAGCCCACCCTATAAATTTCAGATTTGCCTAACCAGCCCCCACAGCTGCATAAGATATATCTATTATTTGCCATATATTTCAGAGAAGATGGAGTAGATCAGTGCCATTTCTAAAAACCTAACAGAAGCAGAGTAGCAGTCCCTAGCAAATATTTGTGGGTTCCTATATGACCAGCTTAATAAGGGATCAGGTTGAGCTTGGTTTACAGATGAGTCAGCTCAGTATGTGGATGCAAAATGAAGATGGATGGTATGTGCACTATAGTCACATTCAGAAGTGGAGAAGGAAATTTTTTCCAATGGATAAAATCATAAGCAGTGCACTTGACATGATGTGGAAGAAGTGGCCCGAAATGAGACTACTGAATATAAAGATTCCTGGGCAGTAGCCAATGGCCTGGTCATCTAGTTAGTCTGGAAGGAAAAGGGCTGGAGTATCAGAAACAAGAAGGTCTGGTGTAAAGGCTGTGGACTGACATATGGGAGTGGGCAAAGTGTGAAGATTCCTGTACTACATGGTAACACCCTCCAGAGAGCATCTACCACAGAAGAGGCACTAAACCGCCAACACAATAAAATGATTCAGCCAGGTGAATGGCCTTCATTAATGGCTACCACCCAAGTGGCATGACAGACACACAAGCAGAGTGATTACATGGCTAACGAAGGCCCAACAGCAATGATTCTTGCTTACCAAGGCTGATCTAACAGGACTCCTCTGATAGGCAACTTTGGCTCAAGGACTCAGCACTAGTACTACTGAAATGTTCTTGGAACTCCACAGCAGTCTTGAGACTTTTCCTACATAGCCTTCTTTAGTTACTTTCATCTCTTCCCCAGAGGTCAGGTCTATACGAATCTGGAAGCTTTTCCAGACTCCTCTAGCTCCCTTCCTATTTTCCCACTTGGGCATTCCCCCCCCCAAAAAAAAATTGCTTGCACTACTAATCTAGGACCCAAACTAACAGACCACATAACCTAACTTAGTGCACTTACTATTAAAGCTCTAGTCCAATGTTTTTGCAAAGTCAGAAATTCACTTTTAATAATTCAGCAGGTGTATTGAGGTCCTGTGAACTAGTCCCTACTAAACTCATAAGTGATTGATGCTATAACAGAAAACAAACACTCTCAAAATGGGAAAGAACGGCCAAGCAGACCAGATATATATGCAATGGAATGGACAAAGTGTTCCCATCTCAGCAAGAGCAGCTACTCGAAAAGCAGACTAAACTCAGAAGTAGCCTGGTACATCTGGAACATGGAAAGGGAGCTGGCTAGCCAACCCAAATGTCCATCCACTGAGGAATGGATAAACTAAATGTGGTGTATCCAAACAATGGGATATTATTCATCCATAAAAAGGAATGAAGTAGTGATATATGCTATGACATGGATGAACGCAAAAACAACTAAGTGAAAGGCAGTGAATACAAAAGGCCACATATTGTATAATTCCACTTATATGAAATGTCCAGAATAGGCAAAATCCATAGAAATGAAAATCAGATTGGTAGTTGCCAGTGATGAGGAGGAGGGAATGGGAAGTAACCACTTAATGCATACAGGGTTCATTTTGGGGTGATGAAAATGTTTTGGAACTAGATAGGGGTAGTGTTTTTACAACACTGTGAATGCACCAAATGCCACTGAGTTGTTCCCTTTAAAGTGGTTAACTTTATGTTATGTGAATTTCACCTCAATAACAATAAATAAATAAATTGCGAGGAAAAATTAAAAAAGACATACGAACCAAAAAAAAAAAAGCAGGAAGGGGTGGGGAGGGAGCAGGCTGATGTTATCATTCATTATCACATTCACATCAAGCTGTCCAAACCTAGTTAAGCCACATTCTTTACTCTATGGGTCTACCTGCCAACTGGAAAAGTCATTGGAAGGGTTCTAAACATCTAACGCAAAGACTGGAGTTCTAGAATTACCTGGTATTTCCCTTTTCCCAGCCATTTCATTATAAATTTGGGTCATAAATCCAAGGGCTATATTTATAAATCCAATTTTAAGAGACACACTCTGATAAATACCAAGCCGATTCTGAGGGACAATGGATTTCGCTTAAAACTCCAGGACATTGGTTGTTAAACTACAGCTCTCTCAGCAACTAATACTCAAGAGATTAAAGAATTCAGCCTCAAAAGATTTTACATACAGAAATAATAAGAGCATAACTGAAATTGACTGCATTTTAAAAACAGTTCATTTCCCATTCTACTGAGCAGCTGCCTGGCTGCAGTCTCAGTGATGCCTGCGGTCACTGGGATTTGAGGGCTCCCAGTCACGGGAGTGCCGGGCCCTTCTATGCCTATGAGATTTATCTCGGCTCCTACTTCTACTTCTATGGCTATGCCCCTCAGAACGCCCCTCATGCCAGCCAGAATGTGTGTTTGAGTTTCGACCTCTGTCTCTGTCTCTGTTCTTTTCTTCTCTTTCTTCCTTCCTGCTTGAGGACTTGTGTTCATGCTTGAGCTTCTCCTTCAGCTCCCTCTCTCGGTCCTCTGAATGTCTAAGGCAGGTCATCCTGTTCTCAGGGGAGCTGGGCTGGTGCTTCCGCACCTCCTTGGACTCTGGTTTCTGATGCCTCTCTGAGTTCTTGCTGCTGTGCTTTTTAGAGCCAGAGTTATCCTTTTCCTTTATTATCTTACTTCTGGGAAATGAAAAGGAGGCGGGCTGTTCTGCCTGTACCTCCCAGTCAGTCTTCTCTTTGTCTTTCTTTCTTTTCTTTCTTTCCTTTTTGTCTGGAGGAGAAAAGTGGTGCAATCAATAAGAAAAGAAAGATGGAGGATATGCAAAAGGAAAGCATCCTTGGCAGCAATGTCAAGCAATCAGTCTATATACTTTCAGAAAAGTACCTCTGAGAAGCCAAGTTGGATCTGTGACCCTTGACATATAAAGTTGCTGTCTAAGGCAATTGCCACCCTTAATTACCTCTTTAAAGACCCTGCATCCAAATACAGTCACTTTCTGGGGTACTGAAGGTTAAAGCTTCAACATATGAATTTTGAGGGACACGATTCAACTCATATTAGCCTTTCTTTTTTTTTAGCCTTTCCACTGATACCTCTCCTTTCCATTTAAAGTAAGGTTCCCCACTCCTTACCACCTCCATACTTAAGAACTGATTATCAACTCAGCGAATACAAGGAATAGCAAACACTAACATTACCCAGAATCTTCTCTTGGGTCTTAATGTTTTACCTTTTTTGTGTTTTTTGGTGGGTCTGTCATCTTCAGAGCCCTCAGATGAATTTGGTAAGGTGGTATGAGCCCCACAGCCCTCATCTTGGAGCTCTTTGGTCAAATCATCCATTTCTTCTGAATCCTTAGGAGCCCGATAATTTGATACATGATCCACTCGGATAGTTCTTCCTTTGATCTAAGACAGATAGGCAATGCTTCAGCAAGGACAGCCTTCCCATCAAATTATTTGAACCCAGTTGCAGAGAGCCATGGTTTGAACTCCACCTATTACCTTCCTGCTAATTTTATTTCTAGGAAAATCTCTAAAACAGACCTGCCCAACTGGTGTATCACAGCACATATACCTAGATATGAATTCACTCAGCCCTCGAGGCAACCAGGTGAGGCCTGGGCAGCTGGAGATCCCAGGGCAGTTGTACCAGGCAGCCTCCTCAGTGTACATCAGTGTGCCATACAAATATCTTCATGTTCTACATGTGCCACAAAGCAAAAAAGGCTGGGAAGTTCTGCTGACAAGCAGCAGAAAAAACCATGATAATTTAGATGCACAACAGTGAGTTATCCCCAATATCTAACATTAATTTACAGTGAAATATACTGTGCAAAAGCCTGGCAGTTAGAAGGAATTCCTGAAACTGAGCTTAATGCTACAGCTGCTTCCTTGACACAGCAATTAGGATGAGGTCAAGGCAGATCAAAACTTGAAAGGGGGGAAAGAATTTAGAAACACCTCTCTTGTTTTGTTTTGTTCTTTGTTTTTTTCCTAGCTATATTCAATTACCTTGTTATTTTGTACAGTCAGGAAAAGACCACTATCTTTTTTTCTTAAGCCTTCACACCATGTTTCACCACCACCCTATGGGAACGACTGGCTCACACTGATACTTTCACTGGGAGTCAACTCTCCAGGTGAGCAACAATTAACCCCTTACTTAAAACAAAAAAAAATATTCAGGCAGATACAGACTTATTCTATAAGCAAAATCATCTGAAAGCTGAAGTGTGGGTTTTATAGTTATAACATGAGAGTAGATTTTTATTCTTACCTTTAAGCCTAAGCAGCTTCTGTTATCATTCCCTATTTCAAAACATCTTTGAAAACTTTTCTTTTTATGTTGACTCCATTTGACTGTTGGGTCTCAAAAATCAAGCCTAGAACCTTGCTCCACCCTGTCCTATAGTCTCCAACTGTTCCATACTGGTACAATCAGTGACCAACTTTCCAAGTCAAGAGTCACCCCCCAACCTGTGACAATGCTCATTCAACTGCAGTGCTTTTCCTAAATGAGCGCAGGGACCAGGTGGAGCATAGATAAGCCTGACTTGCCCCATCCCCTTTTCTCAGCCCAATGTCTCACTTACGAGGGTGGACACAAGAGGGAACAAAAGAGAGAAAACTTCAGAAGGAGTTAGTTTTGTAGAGTCTGTCATCAACTTTTAACTAGAGAATTTCCAGGACCAAGTATTGTTAAGTCAGTGGAGACATATGACAGACATACACGGCTATGTCCTAGGTCATGAAGCAATGACAGAGCTCCAAATCCCAACATAGGACAGCATGGAAAAGCAGTGTTTGCTAGTGTCTTTGTTTTCCAACACACCAGAGATGAGAGTGGAGTGTGAGGAAGAAAAGATGAGAAATATAGGCCTGTGGGGGCTAAGGAAACATAGTAGCTATGCTCCTGAAGAAATATTTAAGAGATAGGGGAAAAGAAAAAGATGGTAGGGTTATGAGCCAATTAAATTATTTCCTGAGATCATTTGCTGGTCAGTATGTCCCCACACCTCTACAACCCTCAAAACATGCTCAACTGACCAGTACTATCCTTGAGCCTGTGGATATCAGGTAGAAAATGAAACCAAACCTCTACACAGTAAGAGTCCAGCCGAATTCTGTTTAGTAAACATGCTCACCTTGATCCCATTAAAATTGTCAACAGCCAAAATTGTGCTCCTCTGGTCTTCATAGCAGAGAAAACAGAATCCTTTAGATTTTCCAGTCTTCTTGTCCCGCACCAGATTAATGTTAACAATCTCCCCATATCTATTTATTTTATAAAAAAGAAACTATTAATTTAAAATGTCAAAAAACTTTTAGACTGGATGACAAAACAAAATTCAAATAATATAATATGTACAAGAGACACATCTAGAGCAAGATGAAAGAGAAAGGTTAAAAATAAATAGTATCGGGAATACCCAATTAAACAATTGGTGGTAATATTAAGCTCAAAGATGAATTCGAGGGCCCTCAAAAAAGGTCCTAAAATATAACAAAGGTATATAAGTCATGAAACTTTATGCATAAATTAACAAATCAAAAATTTAATTTAAAAACTATAATTACAAAGAAAATCAAATAGCGAAAGTTATGCGATGCTAGCACACCACTTTGACGATTTCTTCTTAAGAATCTATAAAATATGCATTAAAATTGACTATAGAATAGGTCTCAAAGTAAACTTCTATAACCTCCAAACACAGAACAGACCATGTTCCCCAATCATGTTACAAAGCTGTAAATAATACTTTAAACAAAAAACACCCTGCTAAGTAGAACTTGAAACCTACTCTCCTAGCTAACAACTGAATGACAGAGAAAATCAAACAAACAAAAAAAAGTCAATGGCAGACTATTTAGAAAATTACAAAAATGAGAATATATACCAAAACTTATGGAATGTTGCTGAAACCATACTTAGAAATATCTGTAACCTTAAAGAATTTTATGGTTAAAAAAAGAAAAATTATGTAAAAGAAAGTAAATCTAAGGAAAGCAGATGAGCATTAATAGAGATAAAAACATGGAGATATGATGTACACCATAAGGAATATGGTCAATACTAATATGATAGCATTGTACGGTGTCAGTTGGTTTCTGGACTTACCATATTGATTACTTCTTTAGGTATATAAATGTTAATAACTATGGTGTACTCCTCAAACAAATACAATATTGTATGTTAGCTATATTTTTTTCTGGCTTTATTGAAATATAATAGACAATTAGTTGCTCATAATTACATTGTACAATTCAATGAGTTTTTCTTCAATAATAATTGGGAAACAATAATATATTAGTTTCAGTTGTACGGCATAGTGATTAGAGATCTATATAACTCACAAAGTGATCACCCCATTAAATCTGGCACCCCTATTCCGCCTTACATGTTTTTTATATTATTGACTATTGGTTTTACGCTACAGTTTATATATCCATGTCTATTTTGTAACTATCCATTTGTACTTAATCCCCTTTCCCTTTTTCGCCATTCCCCAAACTCCCTCCCATCTAGTAGCCCTCAAAACATTCTCTGTATCCATGAGTTTGTTCCTGTTTGTTGTTGTTGTTTATTTTGTTCTTTAGATTCCACCTGTATGTGAAATCATGTGCTGTCTTTCTCTGCCTGACTTACTTCATTCAGCATAATACCCTCTAGGTCCATCAAGGCAATATCTTTTTTCACCCCCTTCCTGTTAGTCTGTGTGTTCCTTTTAGTCTGAAGTGAGTCTCTTATAGGCAGTCTGTTTTCTTATCCATTCAGCCACCCTATATTTTGGTTGGAGCACTTAATTCTTTTCCATTTTGAGGTACTTGTTGATGGGTATGTAGTTATTACCCTTCTTTATTTCTGTTTTTGATACACATTTCTTTTTTCCTTAAAGAAGTCCCACCAACATTTCCTGTAATACTGGCTTGGTATTCATAAATTCCTTCAGTTTATTTTTGTCTGGAAAGCTCTTTATCTGTCCTTCAATGCTAAACAATAGCTTTGTTGGATAAAGTATTCTTGGTTGTAGATCCTGGGTTTTCATCGCATCGAATATTTTGTGCCAAGTCCTTCTGTCCTGCATAGTTTCTTTTGAGAAATCTACTGCAAGTCTTATGGGTGTTCCCTTGTAGGTAACTAACTGCTTTTCTCTTGCTGCTTTTAAGATTCTCTCTTTGTGTTTAAACTGGCATTTTAATCATGATGTATATTAGTGTGGACCTCTTTAAGTTCATCTTTTGTGGGACTCGCTGAGCATCTTGGCTTGAATGTCTATTTTCTTCACCAGGTTAGGAAGTTTTCCATCATTATTTCTTCAAATAGGTTTTCAAATTCTTGTTCTCCCTCTTCTCCTTCAGGTACTCCCTATGACATGGATACTTTTACATTTAATAGTGTCCCATAGGCTCTTTAAGCTATTATTATATTCTTGGCATCTTTTTTCTTGCCATTCTGATTGGATATCCTTGGCTTCCCCATCCTGTATATCAGTGGTTTGATCCTCTTCTTCATCCACTCTTTTGATTCTCTCTAAAATACTCTTCATCTCAGATAATATATTCTTCATTTCTGACTGGCTCCCTTTTATAATTTCCATTGCCACTTTTGTTTTATATCTCTTTGTTAACATTCTCACTGGGTCCATCTACCCTCCCCCTAAGTTCATTGAGCATCCTTAAAACCAGTGTTTGAACTTTACATTTGTTAGATTGCTTGACAACATTTT
Organism: Rousettus aegyptiacus; assembly: GCF_014176215.1. Lineage (NCBI taxonomy): Eukaryota > Metazoa > Chordata > Mammalia > Chiroptera > Pteropodidae > Rousettus > Rousettus aegyptiacus. The sequence continues at coordinate 82,576,944 of NW_023416312.1, read as the reverse complement.
TCCTGAAGTTCTGTTCTGTTCCTTTATATGAGCTCTGCTTCTTTGTTTCCATTTTGGCTGCCTTTCTGTGCTTGTTTCCATGTACTAAGGAAAGTTCCTAAATCTTCTGATCTTATTAGTGTGGCTTTGCACAGTAGGTGTCCACAGGCACAATTCTGAGAGGGGTTCAGCTGCAGGCCAAGTTTACCCCCAGCCTGTGTGTCCCTCCGGGCCACCTGTTAAGATTCAGCAAGCAATCCCCAGATGCTGTGTTTACAGTTGCCTAAGAAGCTATGCCAGAAACTGAGATTAGCTGCCACTAGTGTGAGTCTTGCAGCTGCTCAGCAAGGAGCACAGGACTAGCCAAGGACACAATTGGATGTGGCTTGGATAGGGCTGCAAGGTAAAGGAGGTGGAGATTCAGGGAATCCTCTGGATGGGGCGACCTCTGTTATCCAATCTGATGACACCTCAGCTATGACAATAGTGCATTCACAAACTGGGAGTGGGGAGGACTCAACAGAGGAACAATGGATACCATGGCACTGTTGCCCAGGAGAAAGCCTTGCCCCTGGTACTCACTCTGATAATTCAGTGTCCCCCTGTAAGATCCTGGTACCCACCGAGCAGTCTGCCCAGCACTTGTGCTCACAGCAAGCAAGTCCCTCACCACAAAACTCTGCTCATGAACACACACCCTTAAGAGGCGTCGGCAGCTGCCATAGCTTCTATCTCACTCAGCTGCATGGACTGGGCAACTTCGTGTCTTTACCCATGCCTACCATTGCAGGGTGATTTCTTATTTCTATCCCAAAATGTAGGGCTTCTGTTCATCTAGACACCAGGCGATTCTACTTGCTGTTTGCTCCATATTTCTATCACAACTTTGATGTAGTCATAACAGGAGATAAACAAAGCCTGTATCATATAAACCATTTTGTCCAGTCTCTGGTAGCTATATTTCAATTAAATTCTTAAAAAAAATGGAGTGAGTTTGGAGAAATATCACAGAGTGAAGAGACATCCCAGATTTCTCCCCTTGAAACAACAATAAGCCGAACATCTAAAACTCAACAAAAAATACCCAAACAGCACACCAGCACGTCTGAGCGTGGGATCTTTACATAAGAGCTACCACAGGTAAAAACCCCAGGTGTCTGGCACTGGGCTAGGAGAAATAAAAAAGTTGCCTCTCGCAGCCACTGGAGCCCCCTGTAGGAGGAGGGAGAGGGGAGAAGGTGCAACCAGTTCCTTGAACAGCCTTGCCTGAAAGAGCTGTGACCTCCATGTGGCTGACAGCAGGGCCCAGTCATCAAGGCAGAAAACAAGAAGAGGGATGGCAGAGAAACAATAGTTGATTTTATCCAGCTGTGGCTGTAAAACTGAGGCTGAGCCACAGCACCCATACCCCCACCCAAAGAATCCCTCCCCCATATCCTCCAACACCGGACACCAAGGAACACCAGGGGAATCTGAACAAACACTACCGAAACTGTCGTTAACACTGACAGGGTCTGAGACTGTGAGTACAAAGCAAGATTAAACATCTATAAGAAAAGAAAGGCATTATTAAGGCTTTATATAAAGCAGGGATCCAAGAGGCTTAGATGCTACCTATTGGAAACCAAAGGAAAAATGTCTTCTTTACAACAGGCTAAAGAGAGACCTTAATATAATCAATCTTATTTCTAGGGGGGGGGAGCAGAATACACTTCCATTATTTCCCATACGGAGAAACAGTCCTTTAAACACCATGAACCCATGAGCAACCAAGGTGACAAGGCATCTCAGAAAGAAAGAGAAACATCTCCAGAAAATAAGCTTACAGACATAGAAATATGTGACTTAAATGACAGAGAATTCAGGAATAGTACTTCTGAAAAACTCAATGAGATCAGAAACAAGTCATATCAACAATTTCAGGAATTGAAAAAGCAACTAGATGAGCAGAATTAGTTCTTTAGCAAGAGGATTGAAACCTTCAAAAATAACAGAAAAGAACTTCTAGAGATGAAAAACACACTAAAAGAGATGAAAAATGAAATAGCAAGTTTGGGAAATAGAGTTGGCCAAATGGAGGAAAGGATCCGTGATATCGAAGACTGAAATCTAGAAATAAATGAGAAGGAAGAAGAGAGAATTTGAATAATGAAAAATAACGAAAGAGAAATACAAGAATCAGCTGGTACCATCAGGAAAGGAAACATAAGAATAATGGGCATTCACAAAGGGGAGGAAAATGAGGCGGGATTAGAAAGCATTTTGAGACAAACAGTTGACAAGAATTTCCCAAATCTATGGAATGAGCTAGAGCTAGGAATTCAAGAGATCGACAGAACATGCAATTATCACAACCCAAAAAGGTCTTCACCAATACAAAATGTATTAAAATTATCAAAAATCAATGACAAAAAAGAATTCTCAGGGCAGCCAGAGAAAAGAAAACGGTACCTTATAAAGGAAAACCCGTTAAATTACAGTCAGACATCTCAGCACAAGCTACACAAGCCAGAAAGGAGTGGAATCAAATATTCAAACTATTAAATGTGAGGAACTACCAGCCAAGAATAATGTATCCAGCAAAGCTCTCCTTTAAATATGAAAGAGAAATAAAGACCTTTCCAAACGTACAAAAATTAAGGGAATTCTCTACTACGAGGTCTGCACTCCAGGAAATACTGAAAGGGGTCAGCTCATCTAAAACAAAATGACAAAAAAATTCATAACTAGGAGTAAGGTGATTAGCATGCAGATAGAAGCAGAGGAGTGCAACCCTTACTAATAACAGGGCATTATAAGCTTAAACAATAAGAGGTTTGCTATAGCAAGATAGTAATGAACGTTTAGCATACATAGGGACAAACTGAGACAACAATGACTGAAAAGGGGAGGATTCGAAGATCCAAATTCACAAAGGTAAATGGAGATAAGGCATGCACAGAAGAAAATGGATAACCATATATAGAACTATCCTTTACATATTCATAATGGTAACCACACGCCAAAGACTCAGAACTGAAGTATATAACATAAAACAAAAAAGGACCAGAGGGAAAACCCATTAAACTCAACAAAAATACAAAAAATATCCACATAAGAACAAGAAAGCAATAGAAACATTGAGGTACCAGAAAGCAAAAGATAAAATGGTTATAGGAAAACCTTATATTTCAATAATCACCCTAAATATAAACTGGCCAAAATTACCAATAAAAAGGCACAGAGTTGCAGATTGGATCAAAAAGCAAAACCCAACCATATGCTGCTTCCAGGAGACACATCTCAGTTCCAAAGACAGAAACAGACTCAAAGTGAAAGGGTAGAAAATTATATTTCAAGCAAATGGTATTCACAAAAAAAGCAGGAGTAGTGGTGCTAATATTGGATGAAACAGACTTTAAAATAAAAAGGGTAAAGAATGATATTGGGGGACACTTCATAATGATATTGGGAATCATATGCCAAGAAGATGTAACACTTATTAGTATCTATGCTCCCAATAAGGGAGCCCCAAAATATGTAAAGCAATTACTAACAGAACTAAAGGGAGAAACAGGCCAAAACACTATAGTAGTAGAGGAGCTAAATACTCCACTGTCGGACATGGACAGATCATCCAAACAGAAAATCAATAAAGAAATACCATCCATAAATACATATTAGAAAAACTGAACATAATTGACATTTACAGAGCCTTTACATCTAGAACAGTTGGTTATATTTCATCTCTAGTGCACATGGAACATTCTCGAGGATCAACGACATACTGGGACACAGAGATAGCCTCAACAAATATTATGAGGGTTGAAATCATACCAACCATATTCTCTGATCATAATGCTTTGAAACTAGAGATCAACTGCAAAAAGAAATCAGGAATAACCACAAATACATGGAGATTAAACAGCATGCTACTGAATAATAACTGGGTCGGAGAAGAAATAAAAAGAGAGATCCAGCAATACATGGAAACGAATGAAAATGACAGTGCAACATATCAAAACTTTGGAACACAGCAAAAGCAGTAATAAAAGGGATGTTCACAAAATTATAGGCCTATCTCAAAAAATAAGAACAAACCCAAATAAACAATCTAACATTTCATCTTAAAAAAATAGAAAAGAACAAATTAAGCCTAAAATCAGCAGAAGTAAAGAAATAATCAAAATTAGAGCAGAATTAAATGAAGTTAAAAACAACAACAACAACAACAACAAAAAACCAGAAAAATTAAATGTCACAAAGAGCTGGTTCTTTGAGAAGGATAATAAAATAGACAAACCCCTGGAAAGACTAAGAAAAAAAAAGGACACAAATAAACAAAAATATGGTTAAAAGAGGAAAAAATGCAACAGACACTGCAGAAATACAAAGGATCATACAAGAATATTATGAAAAAGTATATAACACCAAATTTAATGACCTAGAAGAAATGGACCAGTACTTAGAGATATACAACCTTCCTAGACTGAATCAAGAACTAGAAAATCTAAAAAGACCAATCAGCAGTATGGAAATTAAAACAATCATCAAAAACCTACCAAAAAGTAAAAGTCCAGGAACAGATGGCTTGACCAGTGAATTCTACCGAACAGTCGAAGAAGATTCAATATTTATTCTCGACAAACTCTAACTAAAAATCAAAGAGGAAGCAATAGTTCCTAACTCATTTTCTGAGGCCAATATTACCCTGATACAAAAACCTGGTAAAGACAACACATAAAAAGAAAATTATGGACCAAGATCTTTAATGAACACAGACGCAAAAATCCTAAATAAGATACTAGTGAACCAAATCTAGCAACATATTAAAAAGATTATACACCATGATCAAGTGAGCTTCATTCCAGGGGCATGGGGATGATTCAATATACACAAATCAATTGCAGTGATACACGTTATAAACAAATTAAAAAATAAGAATCATATGATATCAAAAGATGCAGAGAAAGTCTCTGATAAGATAGAACATTCATTTATGATTGAAATAGTTAACAAAATCGATATAGAAGGAAAGCGCCTTGACAGAATAAAGGCCATATATGACAAACCCTCAGCCAACATTATACTTAATAGTGAAAAACTAAAAACCTTCCCTCTAAGACTAGAAACAAGACAAGGCTGTCCACTAACAACACTGTTATTCAGTGTATAACACTGGAGGTCCTAGTGAGTGCAATCAGTCAAGAGAAAGATATAAAATGCATCCAAAGAGAAAACGAAGAAGTCAAACTGTCACTATTTGCAGATGACATGATTCTCTATATAGAAAACCCTAAAGATTCTACAAGAACACTACTAGAAACAATAAGCAAATACAGTAAAGTTTCTGGATACAAAATCAATGTTCAAAAATCCATAGCATTCCTATACTCTAATAATGAAGTGTCAGAGAAAGAAGTGGAAAAAATTATTCCTTTTGAAATTACAACAAAAAGAATAAAATATCTAGGAATAAATCTAACAAAACATGTGAAGAATCTGTATAATAAAAACTATAAGACTCTACTAAAGGAAATTGAAGAAAATACAAAGAAATGGAAAGATATTCTGTGTTCTTGGATTGGAAAAATCAACATAGTTTATATGAATTTAATACCTAAAGCATTATACAGATTTAATGCAATCCTCATCAAAATCCTATAAGCTTTTTTTAAAGAAATAAAACAAAAAATCAAGAGATTTTTTTATGAAAGCACAAAAGACTTTGAATTGTCAAAGCCATCCTGAGAAAAAAGAACAAGTTTAGAGGCATCACTCTACCCAACTTCAAATTATACGACGAAGCAACAATAATCAAAACGACATGGTATTGACAGAAAAACAGACACACAGACCAGCAGAACAGAATCTAGAGTTCGGAAGTAAACCCACATTTATACGGGCTAATAATTTTCGACAAAAAAAGCCAAAAATATATAGTGGAGAAAGGAAAGCCTCTTCAATAAAATGGTCCTGGGAAAACTAGAAAGCTACTTGTAAAAGAATGAAACTAGACTGTTGTCTTTCACTGTACACCAAAATTAACTCAAAATGGATTAAGGACTTGAATATAAGACCTGAAACAATAAATTGCATAGAAGAAAACATAGGAACTAAACTCATGGACGTTGGACTTCAAGAGGATTTTATGAATTTGACCTCAAAGGCAAGGGAAGTAAAGGCAAAAATAAATGAATGGGACTACATCAAACTAAAATCTCCCCAGAAAAAGAAACCATCAACAAGATAGAGAGACAACCATCTGAATGAGAAAATGTATTTGGCAAGCAATGCCTTTAATAAGGGTCTAATATCCAAAACATACAAAGAACTCATAAAACTCCATAACAGCGAAAAAACAAACAAACAATCCAATTAAAAAATGGGCAGAGGACCTGAACAGACACTTCTCTCAAGGAGATATACAAATGGCCAACAAACATTAAAGGATGCTCCACATCGCTAGCTAGCAGGAAAATACAAATCCAAACCACAATGAGAAACCATCTCATACCTGTTAGAATAACTGTTATCAACAGAACAAGTAATAATAAATGTTGGAGAGGATGTGGGGAAACAGGAACTCTTATACACTGCTGGTGGAACTGCAAATTGGTACAGCCACTATGGAAAACAGTGTGGAGGTTCCTCCAAAAACTAAGACTTGATCTACAATATGAACCAGCAATTCCTCTACTGGATATTTACCCCAAAGACTTGAAAACCCATATCTGAAAAGATATTTGTACACCGATGTTCACAGCAGCATTATTCACGGGGGCCATGACATGGAAGCAACTGAAGTGTCCTATGATAGATTATTGCCTAAAGAACCTGTGCTACATATATACAAAGGAATATTACTCAGCCATAAGAAGAGATGAAATACTGCCATCTGCAACAACATGGATGGACCTCAAGATAATCATGCTAAGTGAAATAAGCCAAACAGAAAAAGTTCAAAACCACATGATATCACTTATATGTGGAATATAAACCTAAAAGCAACAAATAAACATGACAAACAACAGAGACTCATGGACATGGACGATAAACTAGTGGTTACCAGAGGATGGAGTGGGGAGGGTGGTGGGAAGTAGATTGGGTAAAAACTGTCAAATACGTGGTGATAAAGAAATCTAACTATGGGTGATGAACACACAATGCAATATATATAAGCTTTATTGTTGAATTGTACACTTGAAACTTACCAATGTCACCATAAAAAAATATAATTTTTTAAAAAACAAAATTAAAAAGGAAATAAAAAAATGATTACCATGTAGTATAACATATCAAATAATAAAAGTCCATAGTAATACAATACATGGCAAAGTGTTATAACAAAGTGTTAATATCCTTACTACATGAGGTCTCTTGTAAAATCAATAAGAAAATGAGGAACACACCGATAGAAAAAAAATAGGCAAGGGTAGACAATTGACAATGAAAAAGAAATAATAATGGCCTATAAATCTATGAAAAGATGTTTCACCTCATTGATGATGAAATAAATGCAATGTAAAATAATAATGATAAGCATAGACAAATATTTTTTTAAGATAACCACTGCCGATTAGGATTCGGAAAAATGTGCACTCCAATGAGAGCTGAAATTGATACTACCTTTTCAGAGAATAATTTGGCAATGAAACATCTTTAAAATGCTAACATATTGATCCAGTAATTTTACCAAGGAAATCATCAAGAATGTATACAAAGATGTAGAGATGGCAATGTACATTGCAGTATAATTTGTAACAGCAAAATACTGGAAATAATGCCCAACATTTTTAAGATGATAAAGAAATACACCAAATTGTTAAGTTTCTCCTTTAAGTATATTCTATTTTCTTTTTTATATCTTATTTTTTGCCAAATATTCTATAATAACTATACAGTACTTTGATAATCAGAAAATAAAAGCCAATTATCAGTAGCTTCATGTAGAGCAATGTGGGTAGCCATAATAGAGAATTAGAATAAACACACATACCAGCTGATCATCACTCAATGCTAATTAAGACAAAAACAGCTCCTAGATGTAAGGCTGGAGCAGGCAGAGGTACCTTGTAGGGGTGAATTTATAAGCTGTACCTGCTGTGAACTTCTGGAAGCCCAGAGGATGCAGCCTCTGCCCCCACCAGGGCCCTCTATGTGGGCTGCCCAGGCCCTCTACTATTGCCCTCTTATGTGTATTGACCAAATTCTTTCCCATATCCTTCTGCCCCATATGCTGCCCAACCGCTCTGCCAGGGCCCTCTGCCTATGGGATGACCACGACCACCCTCTGCCATGCATCGCCTCTGCCAGGGTGTGCTGTTTATTTGCTAAAGCCCGTTTCCCATGGTCCTATGCCTATATATGCTGTCCAACTTTTCTGCAACAATCCTCTGCCCCTGAGGGCTACACAACCCAGAGGCCATGGCCCTCTGTTCCTGTGGTGCTGCCAAAGTCCTCTGGCCCTATGAAATGTCTAATCACTCTGTGTAGCTCTCTGGTTGTGCCCAGCCCCTCTCGACCCGCTGCCACTACCAGTGTGAGCTGCCAAGACTCTCTCCCACCCAGTGCTGCTACTATCATCTTACAGAATGAAAAATATAAGGTTCTCCTATTCACTCTTGTTCCTCATCAGCCTGTGATTTTCACCATCTGAGTAAAGAGACTGGCTCTGCTCACCAACATTATACTTATCTAAAAGCAAATAAAAGCAAACTACTGCCTAAACCTTTTACTTTTTTTCACCAGTTCCTCTGTGCTTTGCCCTAAGTCTATAAGGCCACAGAAGTGTGGGCTCAGAAGGGTCCTATGAGTTACCCCTAGTTTATGGAGCCTGAGGAGATAGGCCAACATAAGTCTTCCTGGGAGTTCCAGTCTGTTCCAGAATAGGCCCACACTGAAGAATACCCAGTGAAAAAGCAGTAAAAATAGACCAGAATGCCCAAGACAGCCTCTTAAATCATCCAAGTTCTTGGATTTTCCACATTGGGAGAGTTCTAGAACCATGACCTAGACTAGAACAGGAGCTCCAGCCTTCTTCATGAAGGCAGGCCAGTCAGCCTAAAACGAAATGGCTTTTGTGATGCCACAAAATGCATTATGGAAGCAAACTACTCTGATGACCCAGAAGGCAGGAAATGAAAGAGGACTTACTGTGAGAACACACAGATGATGTCCCCTTCAGTCAGTTCATAAGGAAGCCCACCTAGAAGAAAATAACACATTTCAGTTCACCAAACATTTACCAACTGTCTATTACATGCCAACCACTGGAAGGTGCAAAGAGTAAGCCACGGGGCCCGTCCTTAGAGAACTCACAGCCTGATGCAATGACAGAAGCACATATACAGTACAGTAGTACAGAAAAAAAAGAGTACTAACTGTGAGTGAAAAGGTTGAGGTCACCACTAACCACACTAATCCCCCTCATACCTAAACTATTATGGACAAAGCAGATCATTTCCAGCACAAAACTTTGCTTCCACAAACATATCTTCAACTCATCTGCTCTTTACTCACAAATTTACAGCTTAGATTCAAAATCACTTTAAATATGTAAATATTAACCCCACCTCACACAGACTAAGGACAATAAAGACAACTGTTAAGCATTCACTGGAAATAAATTCCCCTGCAAATGTTTCCTTTCTCATATGTAAAATGGGGTATTATTACTTACCTCACAGAATTGTTAATAAGAATTAAATAAAACAACTGAATATAAAGTGCTTAGCACCATGTCTGGTGCAATAGCCTCTTTGAACTAATTGTCAAATTACTGGATGTATCACAGTGAACATAGAGATGGTAATATGGCCATGGACAGAAGGCAGCAGCTAATCAGATGAGAAAAAAAAATGAATTCTGAAGGAAGGATATTGGGCTGGGGAAGGAATTAACAGTAATATGGGATAGTGGCTAAGACCATGAGTTTTAGAATCCCATAGTTCTGGTTGTTCCACTTACAAGCTATGTGACCTTAATAAGTTCATTAACTTCTCAGTGCCTCAGTTTTCTCAGCTGCATAATGGGGGTCAGGGGGAATGATGAGACAGAGAAAGATAAATACTATATAATTTCATTTATATATGGCATCTAAAAAACAAAATAAATGGACAAAACGGAAACTCATAGATACAGAGAACAGATTGATGGTTGCCACATGAGGGGGGCTGGTTAAGGGGATGAGTGAAAAAGGGGGAGGGATTAAGATGTATAAATTGCCTGTTATAAAAAGTCACATGGATGTAAAGCACAGCACAGCGAATATAGTTAATAATATTGTAATAACTATGTACAGTGTCACATGAGTACTAGACTTATGCAGGTGTCCTCTTCCTAAGTTATATGTATGCCTAATCACTATGCTGTGCACCTTAAACTCATATATTGTATGTCAATTGTAATTGAAAGAAAAAACACTTTTAATTATAAAATAATAATGGTCTGAGAAACAAAGTAGCAAGACTCTTAGTACAGTGAATGGCAGACAGTAACTACCAGAACAGTGATGTGGCAGAGAGAGGAAACTAGATATCGGGGAGAAAAGAGATATGGAAAACAGATTTATGGGCAAACAGCAGAAAGAATCAAAAGTAGGTGATGAATGCTGGGAAGAATGAGGGGTGGAAACGCTGAAATGTTAGGAAGCAGTCCAGAAGAGAAAGAGGAGCACAGTGGGAGAAGGACGGGATAAAGACGTGGACCTCACCCAGGAAGATCCAGGCGCTGTCTTTGTACTCAGAGTGCCAGGACACCTTATCCGCCACCCCAAGCTGGACCTCACGCTCATTCAGCTCATTGATCAGCTTCACTTTAGTTAAAGGGCTGCACAGGGGACGGAAAAGCGGTTAAGTGAGGCCTGGTCTGGCGTAAGGGAGATCAAAACTAGGGGACTAGTTTTCTAATCTCCGTGCCTCCCCTCAGCGGGGTAAGCGCTCTACCACCCCAGCCCCAGTGGGTCACCCCTGGGGGTCCGCCTCCAACCTCCCCACTCCCCGGAGAGAAGCAGAGGCCTTACTTCATCCCTGCGAGTTTGCGCTCAGCACCGAAGGATCGACTTCCGGGTGAGGCTGCACTGCGCATGCGCGGCCCCGGGGTCGCGCGCCCAATGGATTCCGCGGAACTCAGGCTGTTCGGCGCACGTCTACGCGCTAGCTCCGGTGGCAGCTTTATTCTTTAGTGGAGTTGTCTCTTGCAGAGAATTTTTTCTGGTATCTTTGCTTTCGCTCTCTGTGGAATGGGACAACGGTGCGAGTCTGGTCTACTACAAAACCCCCAGCTCCTAGACGATGCCTGGCATTGATTGTGTTAGCTATAAATGATCCAGTAGGAAGGAGATAATGTTTGCTAAATGAAGACTGAAGAGGGAGCCTGATATGGCGACTTAAGTCCCAGCCTTCTCTCCGAGTACAGATACCCACTCGGGCTTTCACTCCCAGCCACTCGCTCACTCACACACCCATCAAAGCATCCGTGTTCAGGACTTACGGCAGAAAAGTGAAGAACATGTGTGAGAGGGTAAATCTTTTTTTTCCCTTCAAATTTGAATGCATAGACAACTGAACATTCAGCCTCTATAGGTCTGAGTACCCAGATTTGTGTGAGAGCTTCTACATTCACCCTTTTCCATGGCTTCTCTTCTACCTAAGCAGGAGACAGTAATTAATGTTGTTAAATACCTAGCAATTGAGCAGATCATGCTAGGTTAATGTGCTAAGCAATTTGCATGTATTGGCCCTGCACTCTCACAACAAACCAGTAAAGTTTATAATTATCTCCCCATTTTATAGAGGAAGACATTGAGATTCAAAGGAGTTAATTAGCTTGAAAGGTACTCTGCCTCTACCGAACAGATCTGGTTGATTTGATCAGTCCTTACTGAGCATCTATATTTGTCCTGTACAGCAAGTCTGTAGGCAGGAGTGTAAGGTTGGGTTCTCTACCCTCGAGGAGCTAATATTGAGAAGACAAGACATATTTGCTTGATAGATATCACTCTGGAAATAATCAGAAATCCATAGAAGAGATGGTGGCATATAATGTGTGATTTACATCATATTGAAGATTTGAATCCATCTTGCATGTATTCACATCAAGACCTAGTCTCAGCCCATGCATGGTCTAAAAGTGAAGGTCCAGAACTTTGTAGTTCTCTGTGTAGGCTTAGCTTTAGGCCCTTTTATAAAGGACAATGGTGATGATGACAACTGCACCTTCAATGGCTCATCATGTACCCAATGTCCTGCCAAGAAGCAGAACAGAGGCTGCTCACCAATGACGGTTTCTCTTCATTCATTCTCTGCCCTTCCCCCACTCTAACCCAGCTATTCATTAACTTTGTGCAATTATCTTGGCAGTGAAAACTAAACAGTGACAGATTGCATATGGGTTTTATCTGTTCCTAGGAATCTTAGGTTGCTTAGTTGTATGATAGAAGTAGCCACTGCAGCATCATGTGGTTGGATTTTTCAGGCCATTGTGAAATGACAGAATTAAGGCTACACCTAGACTTCAATCATCAGAGTTCAAAAGGAAGCTGAAGCAAAATAGGAGAGTAAGACCAACCAAAAGGAAGGACAATTTAGGTTGAGGAGAATATAAGAAGACTACTACTGTCCAACTGGTGAGTTCAACAGAGATTTTCTGAAGTTAGGAGAGCTGAAAACTATCCCAATTTGGAACATCTCAATGGATGTGCCTACAATTGATAGGAATTGGTAGGTAAGATGAGGCCTAGAGACTTACATAAGGCTGAGTGGAAAGGAGGTGGGAGTCCAGAGGACCCCTTGAACTTAACGTCTGAGAGAAGGGCTAGGGTTTGCCATCTAAGGTGACTATTAGTGATCACCAATAACATTCATTTAGTACCCACTGTATGCAGGGGTCAGTCCTGTGTTCTGTATGCAATGTTAAGGAAGCCAAAGGCAATCCCCTCATTCAAGGAAAGGCTGAACAACATGTCTAACCAAATCCATCCCTCCACTTCCCACTACCACACCACATTCAAAAACAGCTTTCCTTCCTGACTTCCCTATTTCAGCAATGTTATCACCATTTTTCACAGCTTCCCTGGTTCAAAAACAGGGGTGTCTTTTTCAGTCTTCACTATTATTCACCTAAAGATATCTATCCAACCCAATCCCTAATAATTGTTCTACTGCAGTGTCTATAAAATGCATCTCATCCAGTCATAGTTCAGTTCTGAGACATTGCATGCCTTCTAGCTCTTCCAGCCAGGCTCCATTTCTACACATTCTCTGGAGGGCCTCTTTCATTATTCAACCTGGACACCTCTTCTGAGGGAGCCTAATACCCCAGGGCCACTCTCCTCACTCTGAATGAAGCCTTGCCAAGCCCCAAACTTCCATCAAGGTATCTCTCGTGCAGGAAACCTTTCCTGACCTTGCCAGCCCACGGTGATGGTTCCCACTTCGTAACTCTGCAGTGCACCACAACTCTTTTATATTCTTCCCCCAAGAAAGACTGTGAGATCCTAGAAGGTAAAGGCTCTGCATTTTTAAGCCCTCAACACTTCAGACCTCAAGCATTTTCCTGTATACATAGTAAGTAACCAATACACTTCTTGGTTAATGAAATTGAAAATACACACAGTTATGGTTACCTTTAGGGAAACAGATGCATATAGGGGGAAGAGACTTTTATTTTCCTTTTTCTTTCCTTTCTATACCGTTAGAATTTTCTTACCTTTATCCAGATATTACTTACATTTTTATTGCCATGTTATCTTGGCAGAGAGAGCATGATCTTTATTCTCCCACTTTTGTCTTTTATTCATTAATTCGACAAATATCTATCAAGTAACTATTATATTCTAGACACTGTTCTATGTGCTGGGGTTATAACAGTAAATAAGGCACACAGAGTTCCTGTCCTCTTGGAATTAAAAGTCTTGTTGGGAAGAGGGAAAATAAACACATAAATGTATATTAAATGTTGATAAGGGCTATGAAGGAAAAATAAAGAAGGGTAAAGGGACAGAGAGTGACAGAGTGTTGCTATTTTTAAAGGGTTGTGATCAGTCAAAGTAGCCCTCCCTGATAAAGTGGCATGGAGGCAGAGACCTACAAGAAGATGGGGAGCAAGCCATGGGGGTATCTTGGAGAAGAGTGTTCCAGGCAGAGGGAACAGTAAGTACAAAGATCCCGAGACAAGACTACATTTGAGAAACAACAAAGATGCCACATCATGTACCAGACACTGTTCTAGGTACTTCACACACATTAATTCATTTACTTCTTGCAACAACCCTATGCAGTAGATACTATTATCCCTATTTTACACATGAGGCAACTGAAGTACAGAAAGGTTAATTCCCTTGCCCTAGGTCACATAGCTGGTAAATGATAGAGCCAGGATTTGAAACCAGGTAGTATGGCTCCAAAGTCTGCTCCCTTAGCCACTATGCACAGGATAAGTGGGAGTGAGGGGAGTAGATCATGCAGGGCCATGTGTATTTAACTCAGTGTGAGGTGTGAAACCACTGAAGAATTTTAATTTGACTTATGTTTAGCAGGATCGCTTTGGATGCAGACTGGGCGTTGGGGAGAGTGGGCAGGAGGCACCCAGGATAGTAGCAGAAAGACTAGTGAGAAACATCTGCAGTAATCCAGGCAAGAGATGATGGTGGTTTACCTCAGGGTGATAGCAAAGGAGGTGGTGTTCCATGCTGGTATATTTAAACAATAAGAACACACATGACACCAACATTAAGGTATATCCTGTGTTTTTGAATGCTCAGGTGCTGGGCTAAATGTTGGGGATACTTCAGTGAAAATGTTGCCAGATTGTTACATATATTAATAAATATAATACAAAGGGATTAGTATCATAATGAGTAAAATGCTATTGGAACCAGATGAGGAATCATTCAATTTGGACTACTGAGGGTCAGAGGACGCAGGGTGTTGAAAGCAGATTGTTGGGGAAAGCTACAGAAAGGCAGGTGACAGTTGAATTAGGTCTTGAAGATAGTCGCCATGTAGATGGAGGACAGGGATGGGTGCCATGCAGAGAGAGCATTCCAAACAGAGGAACCAGCAGAAAAACCTCCAGAAGCTAGAGCATTAAAGTATGAAAAGTGTTTGGTGTGACCAGGGGATAAGATGGGGTAAGTCATCTGATGAAGATGGAAGAGTCCAGGCCATTTTGTGAAGGGCCTTGTAGATAAAGCCAAGAAGTTCAGATTCCAGCCTACATGCAATGAAAAGTTATCACGTGGCTCAATCATTCAGTCATTCAGCCAACCAACAAGGCAGCCACTTTTGTTGAGGAACTGCATTAGGTGCTGAGAATAGTAAGGCGAACATGCTCAGCTGCAAGGGAAAACATATATGTGAAAAAAAAGACATCTGAGTATGCTCCCTTGACTCTAGGAATGCAATGTTCATTTTATTTTAGATCACTTTAGAACAAGTATGAAGGATGAATTGAAGACATACAAGTCTTTATTTTTTACCTTTGAGAAACTAATCAATAACATATTAGCCAAGAAAATGCTTCTTTACTCATTAATTTTAGTCCACAGGAAGGAGAAAAATGCTCAGGGCACTGTATAACCCTGTGTATTGTTTGTCCTTTAACCAGTCATGGGCCCTCTATAGCACAAGGAATTACATTCAGAATCATAGGTGCTCATCCTGTAGAAGGCAGTAGTGCCCATTTTCAGAAATATACGGTATTTCTTTTACTTCTCCAGTCTCAGCATGGCTTCTTCTGTATATACCCTTAGTTATAGGACTTCTGTATAGACTTCATATGATTCTCAATGATGGTTGTTCTGTAATTTAGTTGTAATTTTGTTGGGTCATAAGAGAATGCAAGCAAAGCATTTACCTATTCTGTCATCTTGACCGGCAATCTCAAGACACACAAGTCTTGATGTCAGAAGACTAATGGCTGTGATGGGCAGGAATAAAGCCAACAGATTTCAGTGGCACACATTGACTAAAGCAAATGTGGGTAATGAGGAAACATCTGAGGATGGTGCTTAGGTTTCTGGTTTGAGAGACTAGTCAGGTAGTGGCACTCTTTACCAAAGTAAGAAAGGCAGGGAGAAAGACTGATGTGGACAAAAACTGATGAATTCAGTTGGAAAATTTTTGAGTCAAAAGTGCCTGAAGAGCCCAGAGCCTCTAAATTCTAGCTGGTTCCTAGCCTAGTCCCACAGTTGCCAGCCTCCTCTTCCCTTTCAGCATGACAGGTGCTGCTGTGTCCTTCACCAAGGAATTCCTGGCAGGCAGAGTGGCCACGACCATCTCCAAGATGGTGTTAGTGCCCATGAAGCTGGTCAAGCTGCTGCTGCAGGTGCAGTACACCAGCAAGTAAATCACTACTGATAAGCAATATAAGGACATTAAAGACCATGTGGTTTATATCCCCAAGGAGCAGGAGCCCTGTTCTTCTGATGTGGTAACTTGGCCAATGTCATCAGATACTTCCCCACCCAGGTTCTCAACTTTGACTTCAAAGATAAATACAATCCGATCTTCCTGGGTGGTGCAAGAGAACCCAGTTCCAGTGCTACTTTGCAGGGAATCTGGCATCAGGTGGTGCAGCTGAGGCTACCTCCTTGTGTTTTGTGTATCCTCTTGATTTTTCTCATACCTATCTGGCAGCTGATGCAGGCAAACTGGAGCTGAAAGGGAATTCGAAGGCCTTGGTGACTGCCTGGTTAAGATTTACAAATCTGATGGAAATAAGGGCCTGTATCAAGGCTTTAATGTGTATGTGCAGGGTATTATCATCTACCAAGCTGCCTACTTCAGTATCTATGACACTGCAAATGGAATACTTCCAGATCTGAAGAATACTCACATTTTCATCAGCTGGATGATTGCACAGTCCATCATGGCAGTGGCTGGGTTAACTTCCTATCCATTTAACACTGTTTGTGTTAAACATGACGATGCCGTCATGGTGCAAAGGAACTGATATCATGTACACAGGTATGATCAACTACTGGAGGAAGATTGCTCATGATGAAAGAGGCAAAGCTTTTCTCAAGGGTGCATGGTCCAATGTTCTCAGAGACATGGGTGGTACTTTTGTGCTTGTCTTGTACAATGAAATCATAAAGTTCACATAAGTTATTTACTACTCTTTTCCTCCCTATAAATAGGGATGTTGTATTATCTAACATATTTTGAGCATTGTTGACAGATTGTTGACTGTGTATTTATCAGTGGCAACATTTACTGACTGAAAATGATGATCGTGATAATGATGGGATTCAATTATATTTTTATTTCAGTCACTCCTAATAAATAATAATTTTGAAGAAATAAAAAAATATACATATGAAATATTTTTTTTAAAAAGTGCCTGAAGAGCCAAAAAAGAAGACTGAGGAGAAGGATGACAGATGAAGATGAAGAAGCAGGAGAAAGTAGGATTCAAGAAGAAAGCAAGATGGGGAAGTAGGGAGACTCTGTGCTTGCCTCCTATTGGGACCACATCAGAATTACAACTAAACTACAGAAAAACCATCATTAAGAATCACCTGAAGTCTAGTTAAACAGAAGTCCTATTACTAAGGATGTAAAGAAGAAGCCATGTCAAGACTGGTAGGAGGGGCAGAGACACAGAACAGGGACGGTCTGACACCCACGTGTGACAGTTAAAAATCTAGAGGGATATCTCAGCTGGGGAGGGCCCCCCTAAAGAGCGAGGGATCCCAGCTCACCACTAGGCTACCCAGTCAAGGGTTCCTGTGCCAGGGTGTGAAATCACCACAACTTCTGGCTGTGAAAACCAAAGGAGATAGTTGCTATGTGAGAGATGGAGGGTGGCTCAAGTCCCAGGCACCCCTCTTATAAAGTTTGTTTAGGGATTTACTCACTGATGGACTCACTTGCTTGGAGCTCCATTTCTGGGGTAGTAACTTGCTAGAGGAGGAACTGAATTGCCTAGCATCAGGGTGAGGGCTGGAGGGGCAGCATTCACCAGGCAGAAGTGCTGACAGAGCCTCTCTTCCTTTGTTGAGCCCTCCCCTCACACAGAATGCAGACCTTTGCCATATCTGAGTCTCCATCAATCTAGCTAAAACCATTTGCTTTGCCCTGGTGATTCCCTGAGACTCTGCCCTACCCAGGTTGTGGGCCAATAGGCCAACAAAAGTCACTTCCAGTCATTTTTCCACATAAACATTCTATCTTGGCTCATGCCACGAACTTTCCTAAAAGCTCTCAAAGGTTCACAAAACCCAAAAAAGCAGCATCTGACATTGGAGTGCCCTATACCTCTTGCTGGCAACCTCAAGCCCAGAACTGCTGGCAGCCATCCCCACTTCATGGCTTGCCCTCTCTTGGGCACCTCCAAGCTCAGCGCAGGTGGTGACTTTTGCAGATAACTTTGTGGCTCATGCCAGAGGCCTCAAGGTGGGTCACAGCTGGTGGCTGACTTAGCTTTTGGAGGGGCTTTTCCCAGAAGGCCGTAAGGTCTGCACACCCAATGGCCAGCTTCGGACTATGCTGGAGCAGACAACACACCAAAAGGGAAAACTGGAAAGACACCCGAGCACTGCTAAAGTGAGTCCTGCTCTGTTGAGTCAACCCCTCAAAGGCCAGTCCTCAAAACCAATCATCTTATCCCTCCTGTCTACATACAAACAGCAACCAAGGCTCAACTAGAATAAGAGGACACACAATCTACACAAGGCTCACACCTGGAGCAACTAGCTTGAGTGATCAGGGAGACTGAGCTACTGGGCTGCACAGGACACCTACTATATAAGGCCACTTTACTAAGACCAGGAGATATAGCAGCCCTACTTAATATGTAAAAACAAATACAGTCTATGGCCATGCTACCCTGAACATGCCTGATTTGTCTGATCTCAGAAACTAAGCAGGGTCAGGCCTGGTTTGTACTTGGCTGGGAGACCAACTAGGAAGAGCAGTGTTGTAGGTGTAAAAAAAAAGTTGTAAAACAAATACGGGGTTGCAGGCAAAATGGGAAGACAAAGAAACATGTCCCAAATGAAAAAAGAGAATGAAGCTCCATAAAAAACACTAAACAAAATCCAGACCAGCTATCTACCAGATACTAAGTTCAAAACACTGGTTATAAGGAAGCTTAATGAACTTAAGGAAAAGTAGATGAACTCAGTGAAAACTTTAAAAAAGAGATAGAAAATGAAAAAAAAAAGAATCAGTCCGAAATAAAGAATACAATAACGGAAATGAAGATTCGACAGTGGATTAGATGAAGCAGAGGACAAAATCAGTGATTTAGAAGATAAGGTAGCAGAAAACACCCAATCAGAACAGCAACTGGAAAAAAAATTCTTATTGAGGATAGTTTAAGGGGCTTCTGGGACAACATCAAGCATACCAACATTTGTATTATAGGGAGAAGAAAGAGAGCAAGGAATTAAAAACTTATTTAAAGAAACAATGACAGAAAACCTGGTAAAGGAATCAGAAATAAAAGCCCAGGAAATGCAGAGAGTCCCAAACAAGATAAACCCCAACAGACCCACACCAAGATGTATCATAATTAAAATGCCAAAGGTTAAAGACTAAGAGAATCTTAAAAAGCAGCAAGAGAAAAGCTGTTAGTTACCTACAAGGGAGCTCCTATTAGACTGTCAGCTGATTTCTCAACAGAAAGTTTGCAGGCCAGAGGATATTGGCAGGAAATATTCAAAGTGATGAAAAGTAAAGACCTGCAACCAAGATAACTCTAACCAGCAAAGCTATCATTTAGAATCAAAGGAGAAAAATATAGCTTCCCAGACAAGAAAAAGCTAAAGGAGTTCATCACAACCAAACCAATATTACATGAAATATTTAAGGACTTCTTTAAATAGAAGGGGGAAAAAAAGATGAAAATATTAATAATAAATTGGCAGTAACTACATATCTATTAAAAATAGCTTTAAAGTTAAATTGATTAAATGCACCAATCAAAAGTTAGGGTGGCTGAATGGATAAGGTAACATGACTCATATATATATGCTGCCTAAAAGAGACTCACTTCAGATCAAAAGACAAACACAAACTGGATGAAAAAAGATATTTCATTAAAAAATTTGTTAAAAATAAAAATAAAGGCTGGGGTAACAATATTTATACCGGGGAAAACAGACTTTAAAACAAAGGCTATAACAAGAGACAAAGAAGGACCCAGTAATTCCACTTTGGGGCATTTATCCAAAGAAACCCAAAACACTTCGAAGGGACATATGAAGCCATATGTTCATTGTAGCATTATTTACAAGAGCCAAGATAGGAAGGCAACCTGGGTGCCCATCAATGGATGAATAAAGAAGAGGAGGTGCATATATACAATAGAATATTATTCAGCCATTGATAAAGAATGAATCTTGCTCTGAAATAAATGTATGGACCTAGAAGGCATTATACTGAATGGAGTAAGTCAGACAGAGAAAGACAAATGCCACAGGATTTCACTTACATGGGGAATCTAAAGAACAAAATAAACAAACAAACAAAACAGATACAAACTTATAGATGCAGAGAATATTTTAATGGTGTAGATAGAAGGGAGGTTGGAGGGGTGGTTGAAAAAGGGATAGGAATTGAGTATAAATTGGTAGTTATAAAATAGTTATGGGATGTAAAGTATAGCATAAAAAATATAGTCAATAATATTGTTATAATTACATATGGCATCAGACAGGTACTAGATTTATCCAGGTGATCACTTTACAAATTATATAATTGTCTAATCACCATGTTTTACACCTGAAACTAATACAATATTGTATGCCAACTCTAATTGAAAAATAAAAATTATTAAAACAAACAAAAATAATTACTTTAAATGTAAATGGATTAAATGTTCCAATCAAAAGACAAAAAAAATAATGTTAGACTTAAGAAGGAAAAAAAGCATAAATATGAATAACAAAGAGGCAATAACTTTGTACCTATCAGTAATCACCCTAAATGTAAATGGATTAAGAGCTCCAATCAATAGATATACGGTAGCTGAATGGTTAAGAAAACAAGACCCATACATATCCTGTCTACACGAGGCCAACTTCAGATCAAAAACACACAGACAGAATGTAAAGTGATGGATACATATATTTCATATGAATGGAAATGAAAAAAAAAGCGAGGGTAGCAATACTTAGACAAAATAGACTTTAAAACAAAGATGATAATAAAAGACAAAGAGGGACATTACATAATAATAAAAGGATCAATCCAACAAGAGGGTGTAACCATTGTAAATATTTATGCACCCAGCACAGGAGGATCTAAATATAAATGTAAATATTATCCATTATAAATGGAGAGTTCAACAGTAGTACAGTCATAGTAGAGGACTTTAAAACCTCAGTGACATCAATGGACAGATCTTCCAGACAGAAAATCAACAAGGAAACAACAGCCTTACATGGTACACTACACCAGTTGCATTTAATTGATATGTTTAGAGCATTCCACCCCAAAGCAGCAGAATATACATTTGTTATAAATGCACATGGAACATTTTCCAAGACAGAGCATGCTAAGCCACAATACAAATCTCAATAAATTTAAGAAAATCGAAATTATATCAAGCATCTTCTCTATCCACAATGGTGTCACCTAAAAATTAATTACAAGAAAAAAAATCGAAAACACAGACACATGGAGGCTAAATAATATGCTACTAAACAATGAATGGGTTAACAATGAGATCAAGAGAGAAATCAAAAGATACCTCGAGACAAATGAAAATGAAAACACAATTATCCAAATCTATGGAACACAGTGAGAGCAATTCTAAGAGGGAAATTCATAGAAATATAGGCCTACCTCAAGAAACAACAAAAATCTCAAACGATCTAACCTTATACCAAAAGGAACTAGAAAATGAACAGCAAACAAAGCCCAAAGTGAGTAGATGAAAGGAAATAATAAATATCAAAGCAGAAATAAAAAAATAGTCTGAAAATACAATACAGATGATCTATAGAACCAAAAGCTGGTTCTTTAAAAAGATAAACAAAATTGATAAACCTTTAACCAGACTCATCAAGAAAAAAAGAGAGGACCCTTATAAATAAAATCAGAAATGAAAGAGGGGAAGTGACAACTCATACCATAGAAATAAAAAGGATTATAATAAAATATTACAAACAATTATATACCAACGAATTGGACAATCTGTAAGAAATGAATAAATTCCTAGAAACATACCATCTTCCAAGACAATAAAAAGAAACAAACTCTGAACAGACCAATTACTACAAACATAATCAAATCAGTAAAAAGAAAAACTCCCAACAAACAGTCCTGCACTGGATGGCTTCACAGGTGAATTTTACCAAACATTCAAAGAAGAATTAACACCTATTCTTCTAAAACTATTACAAAAAAATCAGGAAGAGGGAAGGCTCCCAAGCTAATTTTAAGAGGCCACCATTACACCAACTCCAAAACCAGACAAAGACACTGATATCCCTTATGAACATACATGTAAAAATCCTCAAGTAAATATTAGCAAACCAAATTCAGGAATACATTAAAAAGATCATACACCACAATCAAGAGGGATTTATTCTTGGAATGCAAGGTTAGTACAATATTCACAAATCAATTAATGCAATATACCACATAAACCAAATGAAAGATGAAAATTATATGAACATAACAATAAATGCAGAAAAAGTGTTTGACAAAATCCAGCACCCATTTATGATACAAAAATTTAAAAACTCAGCAAAATAGGAATAGAGAGAGCATGCCTTAACATAATAAAGATCATAATATAAGATACCCACAGCTAACATCATACTCAATGGTGAAAAGCTGAAAGTGTTTTCATTAAGATAAGGAATATGACAAGGATGTAGGCTTTCACCACTTTCATTTTACACAGTATTGGATGTCCTAGCCACAGCAATCAGACAAGAAAAATAAAAAAAAAGTTATTCAATTTGGAAAGAAAGAAGTAAAACTGTCATTATTTGCAGACGACATGATATTACTACATATAGAGAATCCTAAAGATTCCACCAGACAACTATTAGAACTAATAACTAAATTCAGCAAGGTAGCAGGATACAAAATTAATATTCAGAAATCAGTTGCACTTTTTGTACACCAATAATGAACTATCAGAAAAAAAATTTAAGAAAACAATCCCATTTACAATTTCATCAAAAAATAAAATAAAATACCTAGGAATACATTTAACTGAGGAAGTAAAAGACCCACACTAATAAAATTATAAAACATTGAAAAAAATTGAATAAGATACAAATAAATGGAAGCATATAATGTGCTCATAGATAGGAAGAATTAAATCTTTAAAATGTCTATACTACCCAAAGCTATTTATAGATTAAATTCAATCATTATCAAAATACCAATGGCATTTTCACATAACAAGAAAAAAGAAGCCTAAAATGTATATGAAACCACAAAGACTCTGGAAAGCCACAGCAATTAGGAGAAGTAAGAACAAAGTCGGAGGTATCATGCTACCTGATATCAAACTATACTACACAGCTATAGTAATCAAAACAGCATGGTAATAGCATAAAAACAGACACACAGATCAATGGAACAGAAAAGAGAGCCCAGAAATGAATCCACGCCATACTGTTGAATTATACACTTGAAACTTATTTGCTTTCATTAGTCAATGCCAGCCCAATAATTTTTAATTAAAAAAAAAGAAAGAAATTTATGCCTGTAGGGTCATTTAATCTATGACAAAGGAGGTGAGAATATACAGTAGGGTAAAAACAGTCTATTCAACAAATGGTGCTGGGAAAAATTGAACAAATACATGCAAAAAAAATGATTGGACCACCTTCTTACACCATATGCAAGAATAAACTCAAGATGGTTTAAAGACTCAAGTGAAAGACTCAAAACCATAAAACTCCTAGAAGAAAACATAAGCAGTAAACTCTTAGTAATATTTTTTAATACATCTCCTCGAGCAAGGGAAACAAAAGAAAAAAATAAACAAATGGGACTACATCAAACTAAAGAGTTTTTGCACAGCAAATGAAACCATCAACAAAACAAAAAGACAACCTACTGAATGGAAAAATATATTTACCAATGATATATCTGGCAAGAGGTTAATATCCAAAATTTCTAGAAAACTCACACAAATCAACATAATATATATATGTGTGTGTGTGTGTGTGTGTGTGTATACATATGTGTGTGTGTGTATATATATAAAATGGGCAGAGGACTTGAATATACATTTCTCCAAAGAGGACATATAGATGGCCAATAAACATATGAAAAGATTCTCAATGTTACTAATCATCGGGGAAATGCAAATTAAAACAACAATGAGACATCCCCTCACACTTGTCAGAATGGCCATCATCAATAAATAAACAAACAAGTGTTGGCAAGGATGTGGAAAAAGGGAATCCTTGTGCCCTGTTGGTGGGATTACATATTGGTGCAGCCACTATGGAAAACAGTTTGGAGGTTCCTCAAATATTAAAAATAGAACTATCATATGACCCAACAAGTCCATATCTGGGTATTTATCTGAAGAAACTCAAAACACTAATTTGAAAAGATACATGCACCCCTATGTTCACTGCAACACTATTTACAATAGCCAAGATATGGAAGCAACCTAAGTGTCCATCAATAGATGATTGGATAAAACAGTTGTGGTACATACATATAATGGAATATTACCCAGCCATAAAAAAAAATGAAATTTTACCATTTACAACAACATGGATAGACCTAGAGGAGATTATTCTAAGTGAAATAAGTCAGACAGAGAAAGAAAAATACCATATGATCTTACTCATATGTGGACTCTATAGAACAAAATAAACAAACAAACAAAACAAAAATAGACTCGTAGATACAGAGAACAAACTGGTGATGGCCAGATGAAAAGGGAGTTGTTGGGATAGGTTAAAAAGGTAAAAAGATCAAGGCATGCAAATTGCTGGTTATAAAAATTGTCATGGAAATGTAAAGTACAGCATAGGGAATATAATCAAATGCAATCTCTGTTTTAGTAGGTCTTAAGCAGGGCCTGAGATTCTGTATTTCTACCAAGCTCTTATGTCATACCAAAGCTCTTGATCTGATATGCACTTTAATTAAAAACAGACTAGAAGACACACAATAAAAATATCTGTGTAACATTTTACACTTCATGAAGTCCTTCCACATCCATCATATCTAATTTTATCATCCCCACAACCCTGTAGTGTAGGTATTATTGTCCGCATGTTACACATGAGGAAGTCAAAGCTAAGTCAGAGAGGAGAAGTCCTTAGTCCAAATGAAAACACAGACATAGTGTCAGGCCAGCCCCAAGGTGTCCTGACTCCAGAAACTATGCTTTCCCCACTGAACAGTGGTTTTCACCCTTGGCTGAAGATTTGAATAATCTGAGGAACTTTTAAAACTCCAGATGCATAGGTCACACCCCAGACTAATGACAACAGGATCTCTTGGTGTGTGACCCAAATGTCAGTATCTTTGGAATCACCAATTCCACTGCACAGCTAAGTTTAAGAATCATTTCACTAGAGCAGTGGTTCTCAGAGTGTGGTCCCCAAAATAGCAGCATCAGAATCACCTGAGAACTTGTTAGAAATGCAGATTCTCTGGCCCACTGCATACCCAATGATTCCAAAACTCTGGAAATGAGAAATCCAAGAATCTGGGTTCTGATGCACTTTGAGTTTGAGCATGGGCTTGAAAAGGGTCTTCTTGACTTCATGCATGGAATCTAGGGTTGGGAAAATAAAAGCACACTCTATATCCAGCCATAAAATTAGATCAGGTGCCACACAACTGAAATCAGCCTCCTAATGCATATACCAAAGAATAAGTATATTCTCAGGCTGGCAACCATAACACCAGATACCCATACCACAGCCTTTCTGATCCTTTGTAGGGGAGACATCGGCCAAAGGCCCTCTCAGACTATCAAAATATACTGGAATATACATTGTCTCCAACTCTGCACCTTGCTCCAGTCCCTCACTGAAAACATTAACCTCACTCATTTGTGCTCTCAGCTGAACTAAGTAAATAAGCTTCTAATCACTCTTCTCCCCACCCCTCTCTTCTTGGTATCCAAGATGAGAGTAGCAGGCAAAGGTTAGTTCTATTGTGCCCAAGCAAATGGATTTAGAACCTAAAATAGGAGTGACCTACACAACCACCCTCCTTGAGCCCATTTCACATGCCTCAGCAACGCTGCCTGCCTTTGTCCTAACCCTAGAGCTGAGAAATGGAAAATTCTACAACCTAACATTAAAGCAGACACTTTCTAGAATGTAGCCCACCTCCTCTTTTCCCATCCTAGAGATACCTCAGGTCTACAGGAATAAGAAAGTCAAGTCTGGCAGCCACTACTCATGAGCAGAAACATGGCCCGATGTGGTTGCAGAAAAAAGGTCGCAATGAGTATACACAACAAGAACAGGCTTAGATGGGGATGGGCTCTATTTCAAATGGAATGAAGGGTATTAACACTTCTTGGCTCTTTTTCCTACCCCTCTGAATCCCCAACAAATTGAGTTCTGAGGGGTAAGAAATAAGGAAACAGGACACCCTATTTGAGAGAATTAAGATCTGAGATGTTAGAAAGCAAAAGATAAGAAAGAGCTTAAATGTGTGGTACCTCCCCTGAAAGTATGCTGGACACTGAAATAGCTTGCCTACCCTCACTTTACACTGATTATGATCATCTTGCTTGATTAAAAGCAGTCATAATAGTAACTGAGAATTAGTTATTAAGCAAATGCTTAATTAAGCTGAGATTAGTTGTTAAGCTAATACTTGAGGCTGAGAAAAAGTGGAGATTTAACATCAAGCTATGGAGGAAGAAAAAGTGTGATTAGAGTGAATTATATCTTCTGCCAAACAGGAGATCTGCTGAATGCTACAGTCCCTCCAAAGTCCATGAAGCATCAGTGAAAGGAGAGAGCCTGGTGAGACAGTGTGCACCAGATACTTGTGAGTTGTCTAGTAACTTGGTTGTTGAAGAGGGAGGGACTAGCTCAGGGCCAAGGAGGAGGTCTGCACTGGGACTACTGCCTTCAGAGGGCTGGAGAGGCAAGAAGCTGAGGACTGAAAAAGAGAGGGTGAGTGATTCTTAATAACCAGCAGGATCCCAGATATGGCAAGTTGCCAGCCTGAACGGCCAATGATGGCCAGAACTGTGCTGCAGCTCTGAATCCACAGCTTCTTCTTCTCCAGCCATTGAGAATTTGAGCTAGAGAGCCAGCATGCTCTGTTAAGTGGAAACCCTGCCACTTCAAGACATGGAGTCATCTTTCTCATTTGGAGTGATCCTTGCTGTTATGGCCTCCCTTATTATTGTTGCTAATGCCCTAGTGGCTGTGGCTGTGCTATTGTTGATCCACAAGAATGATGGTGTCAGTCTCTGTTTCACCTTGAATCTGGCTATGGCTGACACCTTGCTTGGTGTGGCCATTTCTGGCCTAGTCACAGACCATCTCTCCAGCCTGGCATGGCCCACACAGAAGACCCTGTGTACTCTTCGGATGGCATTTGTCACTTCTTCTGCAGCTGCTTCTGTCCTCACGGTCATGCTGATTGCCTTTGACAGGTACCTTGCCATCAAGCAGCCTCTCCGCTACTTCCAGATCATGAATGGTCTCATGGCTGGCACCTGCATTGCTGGGCTATGGTTGGTGTCCTACCTCATCGGCTTCCTCCCACTCGGAGTTACAGTATTCCAGCAGACCACTTACCAGGGGCCCTGTAGCTTCTTCGCTGTATTTCACCCACGCTTCATGCTTACACTCTCCTGTATTGGCTTCTTCCCAGTTTTGCTCCTCTTTGTCTTCTTCTATTGCGACATGCTCAAGATTGCCTCTGTGCACAGCCAGCAGATTCGAAAGATGGAACACACAGGAGCCGTGACTGGAGCTTACCGGCCTCCACGGAGTCCCAGTGACTTCAAGGCTGTCCGCACTGTGGCGGTTCTCATTGGGAGCTTCACTCTGTCCTGGACTCCATTCCTTATCACTGGCATTGTGCAGGTAGCCTGCCAAGAGTGCCACCTCTACCTAGTGCTGGAACGGTACCTGTGGCTGCTTGGTGTGGGCAACTCCCTGCTCAACCCACTAATCTATGCCTATTGGCAGAAGGAGGTACGGCAGCAGCTCTACCAAATGGCCCTGGGAGTGAAGAAGGGGCTCACCTCATTCCTCCTCCTTCTCTCAGCCAGGGATGGTGGCCCAGAGGAGTCAAAGGAAAGGTCCTGTTACATTACCACTATCTCCCACTCACAGCTTGATGACTAAAAGGGTAAGGGAAAAGAAGTTTCAAAGTGCCTTCTCTTTCCCCTCTCTGGGTCCCAACTAGAAAATCAGAGGAAACTAGGGGAATGAGAGCACTTACTTCGGGCCATTGACCCCCGCCCCGGATACCCCCGTGACCCAGACTGAGAGGTAACTAACGCATGGTGCTAACTTTCTTCCATAATCAGTTTCCTAATTTGCAAATCTCCATTCCTCCCTGTCCTTCTCTTGCAATGAGTCTGTTTCTCCTGTACAGGTATACTTAAAGCAAGAAATGTACTACTGTATAGATGCTTAAAAGTCAAATCCTACGTTTGAATACACTACAGCAGTACCATCCAATATATGTGAGCCACATATGTCATTTTAAATGTTCCGGTAGCCACATTAAAAGGTAAAAAAGAAACAGCTGAACTTAATATTTTATTTAACTCAATACATCAAAGCATTATTTCAATGTAATCAATATAATAAATTATTACACTATTTTTATGCTAAATCTTTTAAGTCTGTTGTATATTTTACTCTTACAGAACATCTCAATTCGAACTAGCCATATTTCAATGCTTGACAGCCACATGTGGTTAATAGCTACCATATTGAACAGCATAACACTGAAGAAATGAGGTTTTGTTCTTTATAACTGTTTACTATAGTGATTGCTTTGGTAAAGTGAGGAGTCCTGCACCTCCTTCCAATGTAAATCAGACATTTTTAGTGAGTTAACATAAAATGTAGAAACATGTATTAAATTCCGAAGCTTGTTGTTTCCCACATTTCACAGTATTCGAAACAGTTTATTTGGGAAATAGCCTATTGTGTGATTATTTCTGCTATTACCCCTCTCGATCCATCACCTTTCTAACTCTGTGGTACCCATGCCCCTCAGTTGGCTTACTTCACTTGTAGCTACTTGTTGATGACAATGCTGAACCACAAGTTCTGAGACACTAGAAGGGAAGGAAGAGGGAAAAGGGGTAGTTACCAAGAAAGACACTGCCAAGCTATCCACACTGGTCCCACTTTGCTCCTCAGAGCTTAACCTTATTCCATTTACTCTCAAACTTTCATTTTCCTAAGAAATTCAGTCACATAAGAGGATGTGTCTAAAATGGCTCAGGAGACCAGCTGAGGAGCAGATGCCTCTTTCTGCTTTCTGTGGGTACAGAAAAATGACTATGAACAGCTGGGAATTATGCTCAGGCTCTCTCTGGGAATTTCTGGCAGGAGAAATTCAAAAGCAGAGCGGAGAAGTAACCCAAGAACTACCCTCAGCCTTCCTGAGCTTTCCTGTAACCCTTTCCTCAACCTCCTGGTCTCCATAGTGGATTCCTAGAAAATTTGTTTCCTAAGTCCCCAAAGTAAATTATATCCCTGGAAAGTTGCTGAATGGACAAGAGGGCAAGAAGAAACCTCAACAGTATGGATTAATGTGTCTGGGATTTGATGCCAAAACAACCTTGGAAGGTTAACTCCTCAGTATCTCTAAAATGATGGTCTGAGGATGCATTTGAGTCCAATGTGTAATGACTAATTCCAAGAGCTCTGTGAACATTTTCACTCAAATCTCAAACTATAATGTTCAGAATCTGGATGGAATCTGGCCATCCTCCTCTCAAAAGGATGGCACTACATCATGATGCTTTGCACTTGGGTTTTCATTCCCCTTCAGTCATAGATTAACTCCCAGTTTGCTTTTCTTCAGTTGTAAGTTAATGATCATCCTTTTCAATATCTGTACTCTTGAAATTCCCTTCTCCCTATTTTCACCCTATACCTTCAACACAAAAAGCCTGTTTCTCACTAATCTATTCTAATACACATCAACTCTCCTTTGGTAGATATTTATGCAGTTGCTCTGCTTACCACTCTGGTCCAGAGGAGGACCATTGCTTGCTTTCACCATAGTAGGCTTTATGTTCCTACAACTAAAGAACTTTTTGACTCGAGTGCATGATGGAAGCCAATATGATTTAAGGTGCTGAGTACCCAGCAAGTATCAGTTATGCTAGCATAACTGGGTTTTTGGACAAAACTGAAAGCAGGCTAAAATCATGCCCTCCTTAATGGTAATTCAAAGCTTAACTTTCTAGCCTTGCTGCAAAGAGCTAATCTTGCCAAGTTAACACAAGCAAAGTAGAATGGAAATTAGTTACAGGAGAAAGGCAGAACTTGAGGGGAGGCTAGGTGATTGTTGTGTTATTAGGTTCAGTCTGAGAAACCCTGCTATCCCTAGGAGTCAGTGTGAGCAGTAGAAAAATAAAAAGCTTTGAAGTTTAACAGATCAGAGTTCAAATTTTGATTCAGTCATTTAAGTTTTCAAAGCTACACGTTCCTCATTTGTAAAATTGGGGTAATAGTACCTACTTTATATAGTTATAATGAGAATTAATTCCAATAATGCATGTGAAAAATGCCTAGTAATCTTTTAACAGCACATTATTGGTGCTCAGAAAATGTTCTCTTCCTCTTCCTTAAAACTCCTGAAGAATAAAACCTCCAGCTGACCAATTTAAGGGAGTCCATCATCTCTGAGGACATTATGACCTCCTGGACAGGAGAATTAGTCTCTTAACTGTGAATTCCTTAACACCTAAATAAGATTTTTGAAAATGAGTGATGAGAGATGACTCAAGTTGTAAAACACAAACAGTTAATCTAATACCTTAGCAGGATCAATACAGAGCAGATACAACTAAGACAGTACTGTTAAGCACTTGAGTTTAAGAATAACTACAATTAAAAAACGCTGTTTATAAAGCCACCAAGAGCAGAGATACAGAATGCAAATGTCTGATAGCTTTCTTTGATGTGGGCTTATTCACAGATAAGAGAATGCACTGGAGAAGAAATATTTCAATTTCATTCAAGCATCCAGTGTTGTCTCCAGATAGACTTGCAAAAAAGCCAGATCCTGTAAACCAATTTGATTTAAACAGCTAAAAGATATTAAGACCTCCTAAGACAAAATGTATGTCAATCAATCCCACTTAAAATTTCCATGAACAGCTTATCGTAAATTTTTTATAAAAACTAAGTTTTATATTGATTCCTCGGCTAGCTAATGTTATACATAGCACACTTCAGTTTCAGAGGACTACTCTCAAAGACATAAGAACACACAGCACTCTGTACAGGACATTTTAAATGGTCTCACAAGTGTTAGAGGCAGGTTTCTCTGATCTACCAACACTCTCCCGCTTATCCACATGACCAATAAGCCATGTCTTAAGAGATGGCCAGCCAGAGTTAGCCTTGAGATAACTTTTCCGTATATGGAGAATTGTTCACTGGTTCAAATGGGAAATGAACTTGTGACTTTGATTTCATTCTCACTTAGTCACTGGCCAAACTGAATAGAGACCAGTGAAAGCAGCAGGCATGAGAGATACTTCAAGGACATACACAGAACAAAAGGATATATGGTACTGATAGCTGGGCAACAAGAGCAGCAATGGACCCAAGGCCATACCGCAACTCTTTGGCTGCCATTAGCCACTCACTTGTTTCAAAACTCCTTTAGTAACTTCCATATCATCCTTCAAACTGCTGACTGATCTAGAATCTTCTCCTTTTAATTAAAAAATCTTCATTCGTTATTTTTGCAGTCATATGAACTCAATGATGTTTCCTGAAAGTGTCAATTATCATTCATTCATTAGTCTATCCATCTGTCTACCTATCCCACAAACATTTATTCAGAGCTAGGTACTAAAATTGTCCCAGCTTTGCTGGGATTTCTGTTAGAGTTATATATTGATGTAAGTATGATTTTCATTATTCTTTTTTCTAATTATAAAAGCAATTTTTGCTCATTTCAGAAATTTTTGAAAATATATAACGGTGCCCATAATTGTACCATCCAGAGATGATCATTGTTATTCTTCATCTGTTTTCTTCATTTAACCTTATATTGTGCATTTTTTCTTGTCATTTTTTTCTTCAAAAATATGACTTGTAATGGTTGCATGTTTTTTTAACATGAGTATATAATATTTTAACCATTTCCTAATAGTTGTACATTTTTATGTTATTTTCATCATTGTAATACCACTATAAATACCCTTGTATATAAATCTTTGGCACATCTGTTTAATTCCTTAGAATAAATTCTCCACAGCAGTATTACTAGGACAAGAAGCATTAAACATTGATAAGAATTCTGATTCATATTTTTGCTGGAATTCCTTGAAGTGTAAAGTTTCCCTAAGATATCTATTGAGAAGTCGAAAGTGAGCCATAAATGAACATCTCACATTGATATGAATACATCAAAGAAATTAAAAATGCATGGCTTCCTGAAAGCATAAACCATGCTGAGGGAAGTTACCCAGTTGTTTTATATAAAAGGAAACCTATCGATATGCCCTATTGCTAGAGTTAATCTGCAAATTTAGAAGTCTAGACTAATGGAACACAGTAGTTTAAGAACGACCCTCACAGTACAACTACATGATCAGTCCAGTGTTGTGTGATATCCAGATATTGATTTCAAGGTGTTTCCACTCTTAAAAGTTTTTGAGGTAGTTGCTTTGTGCAATGCCATAAAGTGCTAAGGCATGAGAATATGAAAACATGATCACATGGAGCCAGGAGACAGGTTTTGATGTAGTTGGGCCTCAAAGCCATAGACTTGCAGCCTTGTTGAAAGGGAAAGATGAGCTCCACCTAACAGATAAACTGTGTCAGGGTAAAGTGTGTGAGAGTTTAACATGCTACTACCCAGCTGTATGTTCCCTGGATTTACAAGCTGTTGGAACCATAATCAGCCACTGAACTCAAAAAGTCCTCTCATGAGGAGTCCTAGAAATGACCAATGCAGCTGCTAAGGGTCTCAGATTCATTTTAATGCACAAAGCAGTGCCTGTTTCTTTCAAAACACCCTCTATACAGTGGGGCAGGCAGGATTCATTTGCTCCAGAGCACCAGAGGGACAAAAATCATGTAAGACCAAGACCCTGAGGGAAGTGGGGGTCTCATTTATTTGTTTAGGTTTGTTTTTATTTAATGTGTCATCCAATAATCCCATGATTGAATCATATTTCCCATTTACTATAATAAATCCACATCAGTTCCAGTTATGTCTCAATTAAGTTGACATTAAGGCACTAAAAAGCTCATAAACATGTTGAGATAACACAGTCATTGGCCCAGTAAAATGCCACACTGCCTTAATAAAACTGCTCAATGTGCTTTTACCACTCATAATACATTTGCAGATTTGCCTACTGAGCCATTTAACAAATACTAAAGCACTTCCCATAGAAAAGCAAACTTGTGTCATATCATCTCAGAGATGGCTTAAAAAGTGAGAAAACTAAACCGAGAAATTACAACTGAATGGCTAGAGGTTATTTCAAATGTGGAAAAGACTCAGAATCCAAAATTCCAACTATTTTAAAATTACCAAGTCCCTTAGTAATCATATACAACAATGAAGTGTTAAATTGTTTTTCTTACTTACTAAATAAATGGAACAAGGATGCATGAAGGTTTACAGTGAGTTAGGCCAAGCCTGAAATACAACTGAATTCTGATGCTTTGACACTGAATAAAGGAATATCCTTTAGTCAAACCTCAGGAATTAATATTAATGTGGAATGGCCATTCTAACAGAAGATATCAAGATATTTGTTCTTTAAAAAGCAATTTTATTACTTTAACTTACATGTAATATATTGACTGGGCTATGCTAACAAACACATTATCCCTTAAGTGCTATACGTTAGTGAATAGAAAAGAAGTATTTATAATTAGGTCCTTAATAGTTTAATCATTCCTCCCATAAATTTCTTTATAAGCGGAACAACATACTTCTTTGCACTAGAGGAGAGAGTCTGAGAAGTCTAGCCCCATGTCTACATATTCAGTTTCAAACTAGTGGCATCCATATTGATAATTCCAAGTTCTTCAATAAATAGTCTAACACATAACAATAACAAGTTCTTCTGTGTGTGGTGGGCCAGTGGTGAAGGAGGTCATAGAGAAGAAAGGCCAACAAAAAAAAAGAAGAAAAGCAGTAGACAGTGGAGAATAAGAGAAAAAAATAGTATATTTGCAATCACATGTCCCCAGGAAAAGAATTTAAATCCAGTATTACAGTTAGGTGTCAAAGAGTGACCAATCACACAACTATTGACCATATTTCTCTAAGGGTACTATAAAGATAGGGGAATTAATGAAATCAATATTCTTTACTGCTCACCTGCCATAAACTTAAAGTGACCCTGGACAAGGCTGTGTCAGTATACCTCTAGCATAGTGATTACAAGCATGAGCTCATGAGCCAGACTGCCTAGGTTAGAATCCTGGCTCTGCCATTTCCTAAGAACAAGTGTTTCACTTTTCTGTGTCTCAGTTTCTCATATGAAAAATAAGAATAGCACCTACCTCATATCTGGAAGGATGTAAACAGAGTTTTATAAGTACAATACACTTATAACAGCATCTGGCACATAAAAGTCATATAAGTGTTAGCTGCTGCTATTATCATTATTATTTATTATTATTATTAATTATTGAGCTGTCTCATGCTCTAGCCTCTCAACTTGCAAATAAATGAGTGGGTGAGTGAGTAAGTAAGTAAGTAAGTAAGTAAGTAAGTAAATAAATAAATAAATAAATGTTGAAAGCTTTTTCATCATATAACCTACAGACTTTGACCATTATTTTGTCCCTTCGAATCTGGAGTTTCCTAATCAGAAATGTCAGTTGTTTGATCTTCAGGTTGCTGGTAACATGAGGGATTTGCTTGTTCCAAATATATACACACATACACACACACACACGTGATCTGTAGTTAATACAAATCAATCTATATTTTGTTACCAAGCAGCTTCATTGAAATCAAGCTAAACCACATGCTGGGCTTTAAAAAAAAACACTTGATTGAGATGCAATTTACACACCATAAAGATCGCCTGTTTAAAGTATATAATTCAATGTTTCTTAGTATATTTACTGAGTGTGCAACCATCGCCATAATCTAATTTTAGAAATTTTCATTCCAAAATGAAATTTTATACCCAATAGCAGTCTCTCCCCATCATCTCCCACTCCCCACCCCAGCCATAAGCATCTACTAATTTACTTTGTCTTTATGTTTTTTGCTATTCTGGATATTTAATTTAACTGGGATCATATAATACGTGGTTTTTTCCATCTGACTTCCGGCATTTGCCATGTTTTCAAGGTTGATCCATGTTGTAGTATGTATCAGCACTTTTATACCTCTTTATGGCTGAATAATGTTCCACTGAATGGATATACCACTATTTGTTTATCCATTCATCAGTTGATGGACACCTGGGTTGTTTTTACCTTTTAATCACTATGAATAATGCTGCAAGGGTCACATGGAAATTCTACATTTTGCTTTTGAGGAACTGATCAACTATCTTCTAAAGGAGTCACACCATTTTACCTCTCTAGCAATGTACGAGAGTTCCAATTTCTTCACATTCTCTGCAACTCATGTTATTGTCTATCTTTTTGATATACTGGGCTTTTTACCTGGGAAGATACTATTTCTCTTCTGAATCAGTGATGCCTGCTCATGTCTGTGTTACCCTTTCATCCTATTTTTTAAATTAATAGACTTTACTTTTTAGAAAAGATTTTTGGTTTACAGATAAACTAAGCACAGTACAGAGAGTTGACTTGTTTTGTTTTTGACAAACAAGATTTCAGTCAAGGTCCTTAGTCCCTTTAGATATTGTTTCCTTGTACTCAGTAACAAAAAGATTTCTCTTCTCAGTCTACCTTCAAAAGACACTGGTAGATCTATTTCATATCTGATATACCCATAAAAGGTTATACTTCAATCAAAAATTGCAATTTAAATATACAATGGGGAGCTGTTACCTAAGGGAACTCTATGAATATCTTTGTGAAACACTGAATTTTTTATACATGTGAAATAATCCTTAAGATCAGGATTAAGACAAGGATGTCCACTTTCACCACTTTTATTCAACATAGTATTGGAAGTCCTAGCCACAACAATCAGACAAGAAAAATAAATAAAAACCATCCAAATTGGAAAGGAAGATGTAAAACTGTCATTATTTACAGATGACATGATACTATATATAGAGAGAATCCTCAAGGTTCCACCAAAACCTATTAGAACTGATAAATTTATAAAAGTAGTATGATCTAAAATTAGTAGTCAGAAAAAGATTGCATAAATAAATAACCATCAGAAAGAGAAATTAAGAAAACAATCCCATTTACAATTACATGAAAAATATAAAATACCTAGGAATAAATTTAACCGAGAAAGTAAAATACCTGTACTCAGAAAATTAGCAGTCTTAAAAACAAATGCAAATAATGAGATACCACTCCACCTATAAGAATGGCCCAAATCCAGAACACTGAAAACACCAAAAGCTGGTGAGGATGTGGAGAAACAGAAACTCTCATTCATTGCTGGTGAGAATGCAAATGGCACAGCTACTTTGGAAGACATTTCGGAAGTTTCTTGCAAAACTTAACATATTCTTACCATACTATCCAGCAATTGCACTTCTTGGTATTTAGCTACATGAGCTAAAACCTTGTGTCAAAAAAAAAAAACAAAAACCCTGCACATGAATGTTTATAGCAGCTTTATTCATAATTGGCAAAACTTGGAAGCAATCAAGACGTCCTTCAATAGGTAAATGGATAAATATACTGTGGTGTATCTGAAAGAAAAAGAAAAAGAAAAATGAGCTATCAAGCCATGAAAAGACATGGAGGGACCATAAGTGTACATCGCTAAGTGAAAAAAAAGCCAATCTGAAAAGGCTATACACTGCACAATTCCAACTGTATGACACTCTGGAAAAGGCAAAACCATAGAGACAATAAAAGCATCAATGGATTCTAGGTGATTAGAGAAAAGAGAAGAATGAATAGGCAGAGCACAGATGATTTTCAAGACAGTGAAACTATTCTGTATGATACTATAATGGTGGATACATGTTATTATATATTATGTATTAAATACATTATATATATTTGTCAAAGTCCAGAGAATGTATAACACCAAGACTGAATTCTAATGTAAATAATGGATTTGGGGTGCTAATGATATACCAATGTAGATTCATTGATTATAACAAATGAATCACTCTGGTGAAGAATTTTGATGGTAGGGGGAGCTGTGCACATGTGGGGGTAGGAAGTATATGGGAAATCTCTGTACCTTCCACACATTTTTGCTGTGAACCTAAAACTTCTCTAAAAATGTCTTTTAAAATTATTTTTTAGATTCAAATTGTTTTTTAATTTTATTAGTTTCAAGTATATAGTACATTGGTTACACATTTATATAGTTTATAAAATGATCCCCCTAACTGTTCTTTCTCTCCTCTGGCTCTCCACCTAGCCATTACATTATTTTTTTAAAGGTAGTACTTTAAACTGACAGTTAAGAAGTCACTGTAGGGTAGTAGAATGAGACAGAAGAAATCTGATAACTACGTGCTAGTATCAAACATTCCACAATCTGGCTATGTGACTTAGAACAATTTTTCTTAGTTTATCTGGACCCTGTTTTGTTTGCCTGTACATGAAAAGGAGTAGATTTCAGTGAGTCTAAACCTTTTTTGGGTTGTTCCACTCTAGGCTACTCTCCATAATTGGGTTTTCTTCCTTTAAAAAACAAAGCTGGTTATATTATTTCCCTATTTTAAACTTCCTTTGCCTGCCTCCTCCCTCCAGGATAAAATTCAAACTCTTCGTTTAAGCATATAGAGATCCTTCATAATTTGACCCTTAACCACATTATTATTTCCTTTCATTCTAGCCCAAATTTCTTTACAAGTACTCAAAGTATAATCTAAAGGCCACCTGCATCAAGTGCCTGTAACAAAAGTGAAATGCCTTTGCCCCAAGTAAGGTTAGGCTCTCAGGTCATGGGATACAAAAACCTACATTTTCACAAGCTCTCCAGGCAATTCTGCCTCACATGGTATTTGAAAACAACAGCCCTGCATTTTAGCCATGCTGAACTTTTCCACATTGCCCTATCTGGAATGTCCTTCCCTCCTTCATCCACATGGTAACATCTACTTTTTAGCACAAATGTCACCTCCACTATGAAGCCTTTGGCCAATCCTTTATGTAATTGGCTGTTCCCTCCTCTCTGTTTCTACAGTCCTTTGTTCATCTCTATATAGTACTTAGTACCTATTGTGATTATCCACTTAGATGTCTGTTTCTCCTACTATAATGTGAGCTTGAACACAGAAACTGTCTTAACTTATTTTTATATTCCCAGCATCTAGGACATAATAGACATATAATAAATGTTTGTTGAACAAATGAATGGATAAGAATGAAGAACTATACTACTCATTCCACAAATATTTGAGTGCCTACAATATGCCAGGCACTGCCCTAGTACAAGAAAGTAGCCAGAACTTTTTACTTGTAAGACAATTAAAACTCTAGATATGGGGTTCTATTTTAAGCCTCTTTTAGCATTTTATCCATAGAAACTTCCAAATGAGCTACTTGTTTGTTTATTCATGCTTAGGAAATCACCACTTGCCTGATGTTTACAAGTGAGCAGCATTATGAGAATGAATGGCAGTGAGAAAGCACAATGTACTTTGTTCCCATAAATGTGCTTTGAGAGTCCAGACTCAATTTCATAGTCATCTTCTCTTTCTCACTTCCTAGAGAACATTAACTTAAAGAGTTGGCAAAGGAAAAAATAGTAAATGAAGACAAAGTCAAAATGATTCTGCCAATAAATACTTTAATGAGAACTGAGGTCTGTAACATACATAGCAGTAACTGCCCTGGCCTATGCCTTCTGCTCTAGCCCAAGTTTGGGGCTAATCAACTACTTTTAACCCACATTTGAAAAGAAGGCCATTTTGAATGTCACCCATCAGTATCCATCTTCACAGAAGATACCAATCTAAGGCCAGAGTCTGTGTTAACACTTCCTCTCAGGGAAAAGTTAACATGGTAACACAAACACATGAACAATTTTGAACCATACTATTGTCCCTCCAGTAGGAGGCCTTTAGGAGACCTATAGTTCAATAAACACAACTTTGTCAAAATACATTTGAACAGGAAAAAGAGAAAAGAGTAGAAAGGTTGGCAGGGCTTGGCTCACATATAATTCAGTCCTTAGATTTGAAGCCTCTTAAGCTGCTCATATGTAATAAAAAACTGAAGAGCAAGTTATGGAAGATCACTGAGTTGATACCGAAAGCCAAACCCAGTTCTAAAATTGTGTATTGCATTCTCTTAAATTAAAGTGTTTAATCTCTGCTATTCTAAGTTACACTTGCTTAAAAGTCTTTTTAAAAATAATACCTGGCAAGTCAAGCATGCATTGAGTGCTCACCATGTGCCCATTATGATCATTGGCATTTATCAATATAAACAAATTAAAATTCTAACCTACTTATAATCTTCCAGGACGAATAAGACACACACACATGACTGCACGCACACATATAACTAAGAAAATCAATAACAACATATAATTTAGTGCAGACATTAGGTGATCAGCATAATCTCATGGAGGAAGAGTGATACTATCTCCCTCAACCAATAGGCTGCACAAGGACAAGGAATTCTTTTTCAACCCTGCAATGCTCACCACTATACACAAAACACCACACACAGTATCCAATCCATGGTTCTGCACAAAGAAAGTACTCAAACATAGCTAAAGGAAGGAGGTCCACCCCTGAGGAAAGAACCCTATGTGGCCCCAGATTCCTTCACTCTATGAGTGTTTTCTGTCTTATTATTTCCCCAGCTATTTAGGCCCCATAGTTAAGGGGTAGGAAATACAGACCACCTCAGCATGGACTTTTCAATGGGCATCTCCTAGCAGGATTTCCAAAAATTTCATAACCCCTTCCAGATTTGGTTATTTGTTGTTCTTTTGTTTTGTTTTCAGTGGAAAAGAGGAAACTGTCATTTTTTTCCTACTACCTTCAGTTTGTATTAGATTCCATTTGAAAGTCATTGCTTTACTTAATTCAATACTCAGTGGACTAGAACTACCTGGGAACCTAAAGCATTTATTTTAATTTTCATGTTCTAAAAGGATACAATGATGTTCCAGGGTCCAAGTCGAAGCCAGTTTGGCCAAAATCCTTTATAGAGTGCAAAAAAGCCCTCATGTTTCCACATCTGAAAGAAAGATATAATAATAAAGAGTGAATCTCCCTTATTCTTTACATTTGATAATTACTTTTATTTTAGGATCCTCTTCCATGCCCCTCCCCAACAACTTATGGCTCCATGAATGGTCTTTTTTTTTTTAAGACATACATTTGAATTCATATGTAGTCTAAATCCGTCTATCCACTCATTCAATAAATATTAAACACCTAC
This sequence comes from Rousettus aegyptiacus, assembly GCF_014176215.1. Taxonomy (NCBI): domain Eukaryota; kingdom Metazoa; phylum Chordata; class Mammalia; order Chiroptera; family Pteropodidae; genus Rousettus; species Rousettus aegyptiacus. The sequence goes on along the minus strand of NW_023416312.1, from coordinate 82,536,356 downwards.
CATATGCAAGGTATTCTTGATGCTGAGATAACAGTAATACTAGTAAACAAGAGAAAGGATCTGTGATAGCCAGCTTCCAAGATGGCCTCCAATAAAAGCCACCTCTAGTTATTCACACCCTTGTGTAGTCCCTCCCACACATGTCAGGATTGGTCTGTGTCACCAATAGAATATGGTAGTAGTGAATGTATATTACCTCAATGCTTTGTTATAAAATATATTTTACATATGATAAGCTTCTGCCTTGTTCTCTCTTGGGTCATTCACTTTGGAGGAAGCCAGCTTCCATGTCACAAAGAGAGCCCCACAGCCAACAGCCACAGAGGAATGGAGGCTTCCTGCTAACAGCTACATGAGTGATCTCTGAAGCATATATCCCAGCCATAGTCAAGCCATGTGACTGCAGTGCTAGCTGACATCTGGACTTCAACCTCATGAGAGAGCCTAAGATTAAATCTCTGAGCTAAACTGCTTCTGAATTCCTGACCCATAGAAAATATAAGATAATAAATGTTTGTTGTTTTAAGGCACTGAGTTTTGGACATAACTTTTATAGTCCTTGCCCTTATAAAGTGCATACTCTAGTAGAGCTGACAAACAAATACACAAACATATATATTTTTGGGAAATAAGTAATAATAAAAAAACTAAAGCAAGGTAGGGGGATAGGGAGTTGGGCAAGTAACTGTCCTCTAAGTCTGTTCCATCACTGTACATTCTGTGTAATGCCACGGCCTATCTTATGTCAATGCTTTGAGGATTACGTGAGGAACGATGTGAATTGATTTAAGTTCAGGCTTCCTATTTTATACAATGGGGGTCTATACACACTAACTGAATGCTTGTTAGAATTAAATGACAAATTATGTATTCCAAAGGTCATAAACTGGTGATGCATGTTGAATTCAGCCTATAGAAACAGTTCCTATTTAGTGGACAAATATCTATTAAGCAACTCCTGTGTGTTAGGCATTGTGTTAGACATTTAAAAAAATGTTTTGTTTTGTTTTGTTTTGTTTGCCTTTCCACTGGTAAAGTGAAACCCACTGCTATACTGAAAAATGAATATATCTGCATTGTACAATATGAGTATCCAGACTTATAAATATCCTTTATCCCATTCTGTAAATTAAGAACACTCAATTTCTTTGGATAAATTCCCAGAACTGGAATTGCTGGGTCAGATGGTGGTGATTACATTGTAAGGTATATGAGTGTCGAATCACTATATGGTACACCTAAAATTAATATAATATTGTAGACAACTATACTTAAATTTTAAAAAAAACCTGAAGATAATTATCCTTACTAACCATTATTTGGAGTAAATAGTCACATAATAAAGGCACTATTTATGGAAACAGGAGTAATATGCTTCCTCCAATAGATCATCATCAGCAAATGCTGAAGGTCTCTGACCAAAACTGATGTTGGAAAATTGGGCAAATCAGCCAAAATAAAACCCAGATGTAGATAATCTAGAATCATAGACTGCTAAAATTACAAAGGACCTATTATAAATCAGGTAAGTATCACTTTCCTGCTTAAATCTCTCCAATGACTTCCCAGTGGGTTTCATTATAAGTCTGCAATGACCCACAGAATTCTACATGATTTAGTCCCTGGCCCTTTCTCTCCAGTTTAATTTCCTGCTACTTTCTCATTCATTTACCATACTCAGCCACACCAGCCTCGTTTTTAATCCTTGAACATGTCCATCTCATTTCCAACTCAGGGCCTTTGTGCCTGTTCCTTCTTTATGAAATACTTTTCTCTCAGATCTTCATGTGGCTATTTTTTTCTCATCATTCAGACCTCTGCTCAAATGTCACCTCCTCAACAGCCTTTTTCTGGCCATCCTAGCTGAAGTAGTCTCCCATCAACATCACTGAGTCACTATCTCACTATGCTCTGTTAGTTTCTTCATAACATTTACTTCTATCTGAAATTATACTGTTTATTATTTGTGTGTTTTTTGTCTGTCTCTCTCAACTGGAATGCAATCTCTAGTGAAATAGAGACTATGTTTGCCTTGTTCACCATTACACCTCTACCACCTAACACTGCCTGGCACAGTAAAGTTTCCAATAAATATAGGAATAAATATTTGTTGAATACATGAACACACACACACAGTAAGGGTAACTGACACTCCCATGAGCCATCTGAATCCTTATAAAGTTCCCAAAGAGTGACCAACTCCTTCAGAATATTAGAACTAGGAGGCATACTTTTTGGCTTGAGGTAGTTGTGTGAAAACAAATAAGAATTTCTATAGATAGAAACAACAGGCTACTTCATGAAGTTATGCATTCATTCAATAAATAATTTGTGGATACAGTGGTAAACGAGATGCACACGGTCCTGCTTTCAAGGAACTTACAGTCTACTGGGGTGAGCAGACAGACATTAAAAGTAATTATAATAAAATGTAAGAAATGTGAATGTGATATAGCCATATAATGAAGTATTATCTAGTCATAAAAAGGAACAAAATACTGATACATGCTACGACATGGATGAACCTAGAAACATTATGGTAAATGAAAGGAGCAAGTCAAAAAGGTCACATAGTGTATGATTCCATTTGTATGACATACCCAGACTAGGAAAATCTATAGTGATAGAATGTAGTTTAGGATTTTGGGGGGCTGGGGGGAGGAGGATGGCAGTTAAAGGGCATGGAGTTTCTTTCTGAGGTAAAAAAAATGTTGTAAAATTGTGATGATGGTTGTACAGATCTGTGAATATACCAAAAGCCACTTTGAATAGGTGAATTTTATGATATGTGAATTAGTCCTCAATAATTTTTTTTAAATATAATAAATGCTACGATAGAGCAAGTAGGTGAAAATATGTACCTATAACCTAGGTCAATGGTCAGGGAAGGCTTTTAAAAAAAGTAAGGAGAGATGAACAATGAGTAGGAGCTTGCCAAGTGAAAAGCATATTTAGGGTGGGGTGGCAGGCATCTGACAAAGTATATAGCATAGGTGAAAACTTGGGAATGAAAGAAAGTCTAGCACTAGAAATTGTTCAGTATGTCTGGAATGTACAATAAAAGTACAAAGACAAAGCTTTAGAAGCAAAAAGAGGTCAAATCATATAGAGCCTTGGGTCTATGAGAAGCCATTCAACGGTTTTAAGACAGAGATGACAGGATGACATTTGCACTTGTTTGTACCATAGATGAATGCATAATCCCATTTACCAAAGTGGGGACTCTTAGAGATGAAATAATAAAGTATGACGCTATTATATATAATGACAATAGAGTAAAATCATTTTAATAATTTTAATAGCAAATAAGTGAATGAGTGAGTAAATTAAGTACTTGGAAGGTTACTGCCAGCATGAAAATACATTTCTTCCAAGACAATATAGCATAGTGGTTACACATACAAACTTTGGAATCAGACTGGCCCTGCTTTAAACCCCAGATCTGCCACTTGTTAGGTGTGTAATCTTGGATACTTAGCTACTCTGAACTTAAATTCCCTCATTTCTTTCTGAAGGAATATGGAAATGGGAAAGATAGTATCTGCTCCATAAGTGTTGCTGCAAGTTAAATGATATAGCGTGTGGCACATAATAAGCATTCAATAAATGTTAGCTATTACTGTATTATTGTACCTTCTATCTCCTCTTAGCCAATCTTCTTGAAAAAGTATTTTACATTTGTCTGTTTATCCTCACTTCTAAGTGTTTATCTGTCTCTTCCTATTAGAATTACAGTGTCACAAATGCCAGTATTTTGTTCATCAACCTAGAACAGTACCTGGCACATAAGACACTTAAACATTTTTATATTAAATGAATGAATGATTAAATACACTCTTCAGTGCACAGAAATCTGGCTTTTGCAAACATCAATCCAGCAAACTCTAGAAAATATTAAATCCAACAGGTACTTTGCAGTACTTACACTGGATCTCTCTATTCCATTTGACATTAAATAATTATTCATCCCTTCTTGAAACTCATTACTCCCTTGGCTTCCATGACACTACTCTCTTCTAAGTTTCCTCACATCTTTTGAACTGTTATCTTTTGGTGTCTTTCCTGGGTTCCTCATCTGCCATGCCATTAAAAATTAGTATTTCCCAGAGTTCTTTCCTTGCCCCTACTCTTCTCTGTACACCAGTGATTGTCAAGTGGAAGGGTGAGCATGTGAGAAATAGCAAGGGGGGGAGTTTGCAAAACTCTACTCCCCAGAGTCTACAAAGCACTGCCTCTGTGAATCATTATTAATGAAAGGAGTTTTATAATACTCCAGTGTGCTAAGAGGCAAAAAAAAAGGTGTGACCTCCTCTACCTGCTGTCAGTGGTCTCTCTCCCTCCACAGTTATGTTAACACCTGTAGGCTACTGATTCTCAAGGCTCTTAGCTACACCCCTAAACTCTCCCTGAGTTAATACTAAGATTTCCACTTAGTGTTCCTCATGCACTTCAAACTGTGTCCAAAACTGTGATGTCTCCCACAAAACCTGTTCCTCTTCCTGTGACACCTGTCAATGAATGTCACCACATGGTCACCACCTAAATGACATGCAAGTCTCATTATGACAGTTCTTGATACTCAGTAAAGTACTCAACATATATGAGTTATTATTATTCAAGATGCCACCATCTACAGGGAGCCTATCTCAAACTTACAAATTGGATTAAAATTTCCTCCCATAGATCCCTGAGTTTATCACCAAGTTTATCACTTACCAAGATGTGCTGATTATCTGTTTATACACTTGCAGTACATACACTATAATTTCTCTGTAACTACTAAAATGTGCCTGATGTATAATAAATATTTATCAAACTAAACTGAACCACAGAGAAATTGTATAACAATATCATATTTTAGCCTCAAATTTCTTTTTTGTAGAAGTATTATCACCAGTAACTGCATACTACACAATACATTTATGATATTTAGCTTTCTACATGAATAACACAGCAGAAACTTTTACAGACAAAGTATGAACAATAGAACAATGCTGAACTGAAATTGAGTACCAGATTTTCTATCTCAGGGTTTCTGTCTTGTTTGAAGCAGTAAAATGTGGAATACGTTAAGCCCTTTATATCAATAATTCTATTGATATAAAGTGCAAGTTATAAAAGCATACTGTAGTCTCAAGCATTCGAATTGGAATAATAATATTAAGGTCCACTGTGCATCAGCAAATTGCTAAGGAAACAGTTTTTCTACCTGGGAATTACTCTGAGAGGCTACTAAAAATATACATAATGATTCTTCCATCTTTAGAATGATATGTAGCAACTAAGAATAAGGCTTGAAATATCTGAAGTATCCAAGAAAATTAAAAATGCAATTCAAGCCCACAGTGTCCATACCTTTAAAATACCATCCAAAGTACCCTTGTAGAGATCCACATGTCCCACGATTGCCCTCTGGTTCATCATGCGAGTGCGAACCACATCAACTGGATTGGAAGCCAGAGCCCCAGCTAAGCCACATGTAAAGCTGGAACTAAAGATGAAAACTTTAAGATGACAGATTGTCCCACTTCCAACCCTGCCCACTAAACAGAAATTAGGCCAAATTCAAATGTACAATGAGTCAGACTCATCAGATTAAACATGGCAATAGCCCTTTCATTATAATCTAAAGAGAAAGCTAATATTTTCTAAAGAGATATCATTCAAAAGTTGTCGCCCTTACTTTTCAATCTAAAACTTAGCCTTCTTTTTAAAGGGGACAGTTTATAAGTCTAGTGAGATCCATAAGCAGGAAGTGTCACACATCATGTAATAGTTATATAAAATTTTCAAACAATAGCATCATATGCCAAATACATTTTAGTAAAATATCATAAAAGTTGCAAGATGAAGAAAATAAAATGTAGGATGAGACTGGCCACAATCATCAGCCCCAAACTGCAATTTCATTTCACAGGCCCTGCAAAATTTCACCTTTTTTTTCTGATTCTCATTGATAAAAGTTTGCCTTCTGATCCAAAATTAACCAAAACAAACAACAGATGGGCTTATGAGATATAGAGGCTGTGTGTGAACAAATGCAAACCCTACAGACTTCTGATAGGGTGCTGTATTAGACACTGCCCCCAAGTGCCAAAGTGCCCATAGCACCTGGGATATATAGAATAAAGGTATCAATCCTATGAGGATTTCAATGAAAGATACTTTTTCTGCTCAAAATACTAGCAATGTGGCATGAGCACAACCTATCATACTTACACAAAGTGAGTTAAAATTGTGTCTCCCATCACCCCAGACAATATTAAGTGCTTCTTCGTAATATCATAGACCGGTAGCTCTACTCCCACAACAATAGCAGCCCGCTGAGCAGTTGGGACGACACCCTATAAAATATGAGTGACATTAGACACCAAAGAAATACACAGGTAGTGACATAAGTCTAAAAGTAAACAAAACAGTTTGGGAGTTAAAAATTGACAGAGAAGTCCAAGTCTGAAATACAGTGGTGACTCTTTCAAATCAATGCCTGATACTAGAATACTCATAAATTCCCAATTCACTTACTGTACTAAAAATAAAATATTGAGATGACACTTAAAGCACAAGTGACAAAAGAAAAAAATAGATAAACTAGACTTCATCACAATTAAACATTTTTGTGTTTCAAAAGATACCATCAGGAAGTGAAAAGATAACTCACGAAATGGTAGAAAATATTTGCAAATTGTATATCTGAAAAGAGACTAGTATCCAGAATAAATAAAGGGCTCATACGATACAATAATAAAAAAAGACAACAACCCAATTAAAAAATGTACAAAGATCTGAACAGATATTTTGTCAAAAAAGATACACGAATGGCTTTTAAGCACATGAAAAGATGCTCTCAATATCATCAGTCACTGGGGAAAACAAATCCAAATCACAATGACATACCACTAGACACCCACAAAATAAGTGTTGGTGAGGATGTGAAGACATTGGAACCCTTAAACACTGCTGGTGGGAACGTAATATGGGGCAGCCACTGTGGAAAACACTGGCAATTCCTCAAAAAGTTAACCACAGAATTACTATAGGACCCAGCAATTTCACACCTAGATATATATCAAGAAAACTGAAAACATATATTCATGCAATAACCTATACACAAATGTTCATAACAGCATTATTCGTAATAGCCAAAAAGTACAAACAACTCAAATGTCTACTGATTGTGAAGGGAAAAACAAAATGTAGTATATATATACAATGGAATTATTATTCAGCCACAAAAAGAAAGTACTGTTAAATGTTAAAACAAAGATTAAACTTGAAAAAAATGCTAAATGAAGGAAGCCAGTCACAAAAGGCCACATATTGTATGATCCCATTTATGTGAAATGCCAGAATTGGCAAATCTTTAGAAAAAGAAAATAGATTAGTGGTTGTCTAGAGCTGAGAATGTCTGGACACATGGGAAGTGACTGTTAATAGGCAGGTTTCTTTTCATGGTGATGAAAATGTTCTAGACTTAGACAGTAGTGATGGTTCATAAGTCTGAATATACTAAAATCCATTAAATTGTACAATATAAGGTGGTGGATTTTATGGTATGTGAACTTAAAGATGTTATTAAAAAATAATAAAACCATGAAGCAAAAGTCAGTGGGAAGAGAAGAGCTTCCAAATTTAATTCACAGAATTTTAGGATGTTTAGAAATGCCACACTAGGATGATAGCAAAGGTATGATGCAGTCAGAAAGAAGGCCAAGGCAAAAAGGGGTACTTCTTTACAAATCCTCCTGTGATAACACTATCAGCATTTCACTCATCAGCACAATACTCCTATCATAGCTCACATTACAATGCAGGGTGCTAGAGTATTAAAAGTTATGTTTTTTTAAGAATACTAATGATACGAAAAAAAACTTATTATATAACCTTAGAGAAGACATTAAATTACATGTAGCATTATTCTAATTTAGGGAGAACGTATACACATATGCCTTTTTGTAAAAGATTTGAAGGAAATATACCAAAATATTTTTCTTCATCTGGGGTTAGGATAATAGATCAGTTTTTATTTTTATACCTTTCTATATAAAAAAAAGTTCACAATGAATGCTTTATAATTGTATTAATGTCATTTAAAATTGAAAATAAGATATCATAGGGACAACTGCTTTCTGGGATACCTGTTATATTAAAGTGTTCAATCATTTCGAAAATCCCTAACTCAATTTATATAGTGGAAGTGATGTAGCTGTGCTATCATCAGATGTTTGATTCTGCTGATCTAGCTGTCTGAACCAACAGTGCCTTCCGCTAAGACCCTTCCACATACTCAACTGTTAGATGAGCTTTACGGAAGACCACATTGGTGACCAGTAAGGCCCCAAACTGGAGTCCATGGGCCAAATTCAACAAAAACAACACTATTTTGTGTAGTCAGTGTTTCTAAAATGTTGAATTAGTTATACATATACATATACATATATATATATATATACACACATACATATATACATATATATGTGTGTATGTGTGTGTGTGTGTATATAAATAAATAAACAGGACAGTTCACATAGGAATGCAGATTTCCAGCTTCTCTTGAAAGTCCAGAAAATTTGGCCACACCGAATTCACATTGTTCATGGCAGCAATGAGCCGGGCAGATGCTCTCCAGTTACCACAGATACTACCACTCTGTTGTCTCTCTAAATCTAATATTAGTGCCAGTTACACTATTTTTATACTCATGTTGTTATTTCTCACAGTGGAGTTAAAAAGAAAGTGAAATGCTTCCAGACTCATGTAACAACAGAAGCAGGAAAATAAGACATACACAAAGAGAACCATCTGCTTGAAGGAAAATGCAAACATACTTCCTTGTTGAAAGGAAGAAATAATTCTGTATTTCAATATGCAAATAATACAACTGTGTCAAAAGAATACATAACTCAATGTACTTTACTTCTTTACCTTACATGCCTGGATGATGTGAGTAGCTTGGATCATGAAAGAAGCTATGTTCAGTTCTTCAAAAAATTAAACATAGAATTACCACACTATCTAGCAATCCCACTTTTGAGTATATACATAAAAAATTGAAATCAGTCTTTGCATACCCATGTTCACAGCAGCATTATTCACAAGAGCCAAGATAAAGAAACAACCTAAATGTCTGACAACAAATGAGCAAATAAACAAAATGTGGTATATACATACAATAGAACATTATTTAGGCCTTATAAAGGAAAGGAAGTTTGACACATGTGACTACATGAATAAACCTTGAGGGCATTATGCTAAGTGAAATTAGCTGGTCACAAAAAGACGAATACCGTATGGTTACACTTATATGAGGTACCCAGAGTAGTCAAATTCATAGAGACAGAAAGTAGAAGGGTGGTTGCCCGGGGCTGTGGAGAAAGGGAAATTGGGAGTTGTTTAATGGGTACAGAATTCCAGTTTTTCAAGATGAAAAGAACTCTAGAGATTAGTTGTACAGCAATATAAATGTACTTAATATTTCTGAACTGTACACTTAAAATGGTTAAGATGGCAAATTTTGTTATGTGTACTTTACCACAGCTAAATTTTTAATTAAAATTGAAGTAGCTATGCTCTTTTTCATGGCACCTTGGAGGCAGTTGGCTGCTTCAGGATGAAGGTGAACAACTCTTTCCCAGCCACTGGCTGCCGGAAGCTCATTAACCTGAACAGTGAATGAAAGCTTCATACCTTTTATGAGAAGTATATGGCCACAGAAGTTGCTGCTGATGCTGTGGGTGAAGAATGGAAGGGTTATGGGGTTCAAATCAGTGGTGGAAATGACAGACAAGGTTTCCCCATAAAGCAGGGTGTCTGAACCATGGCCGTGTCCACCTGCTACTGAGTAAGGGACATTCCTATTATAGACCAAGGAGGACTGGAGAAAGCACAAATCTGTTCAGGGTTGCACTGTGGATGCCAATCTGAGTATTCTCAACTTGGTCATTGTGAATAAAGGGGAGAAAGACATTCCTGGTCTCACGGATACTACTGTGCCTCATCGCCTTGGGCCCAAAAGAGCTAGCAGAATCTGTAAACTTTTCAATCTTTCTAAAGAAAATGATGTCCACCAATATGTTGTGAGAAAGCCCCTAAACAAAGAAGGTAAGAAACCTAGGACCAAAGCACCCAAATTCAGCATCTTGTTACTCCAAGTATCCTACAACATAAATGTCGGCGTATTGCTCTGATGAAACAGCATACCAAGAAAAATAAGGAAGAGGCTGCAGAATATGCTAAGCTTTTGGCCAAGAGAATGAAGAAGGCCAAAGAGAAATGCCAGGAACAGATTGCCATGAGACGTAGACTTTCCTCTCTGAGAGCTCCTAACTCTAAGTCTGAGTCTAGTCAAAAATGAGATTTTGTAAGAGTAACAAATAAGATGAGAAATTTTAAAAAAAGTAAAAATAAATAAATAAATAAAGTAGCTATGCTCCCCTGACAAAATCTCCAATACTATTTATTGCTCTCTGTCTTTCCTTTAGCATTAGTATGTGAAAAAGTTCTCTGAGTTCCATTTTCTGGTTTTAAATTAAACTGGCAATATTAGTGCAAAACTGGCAAAATATGTATTGAAAAACTAAATTCACTGTGAATTTGAACAAACCAAAATGGCTATCTCAAATAATGTAATAACTTCTTTCACACATATAACTGCCAAAAATTAAGTACAAATAAAGATGACTGATAAGGTTTGGTCCTTTTGCAGGTGATAAGAAGCTTCTTACTTTATTTCTTGGGTTACTGAGAATCCCATACAGTATAAGATGACAATTCATAATTTTATGGCTTTATATAAAAAGTATTCTTAGCAGATTCTAGAAACTAAGTATAGAACAATACCAGGAAAAGAGTACTCACCCTCCACAGACCCCTGGCACCTTCTTGTTGATATATATCAATGAAGTTGCCAATCATGCTGCCTTGGAATAAGCTTCCTTGAGCCTGCATTCGAATCTAAAATAAGAAGAGGTAAACACTGTGTTTTGACAGAGAGAACCAAAATGAGATGTTTCACTTATTTAAAATTAAGAAAACAGTATTTTGGAATTATCAAAAAAATCTTCTTGCTATTATGATGAAATTAATGACAAACTATATATAGAATGTAATTTATGTCAAAGTATATCTTATAAAGATAATTATCAGCCTCACATTCCTATACTAAGTCCATCATTTCTGGAGTTGGAAGAAAATTTGGGGAAAACAACAAGTACTCAGTGTGGGTAAAAACAATTAATTTAAAATATGATTAGTGAAAAATTAAAAACACCCTACATGTTCAAAAACAACAAAGGATTGGTTGCATAAATTATGAAAAATCCATATAATAGAATACTATACAGCCATAAAATTTTGTTGTAGAATATTTGCTGATGATGAAAAATGTCAACAATTAACTGATGAACAGAAAAATCAGGTTTTAAAGCAGTATGTATGGTATATCATTCTTATTGAAAACATATAAACTTAACAAATTAGTAGTTGATAGATGGTCATGGGGATGGGAAGCATGGCATAAGGAATACAGTTAGCATTAATGTAATGGCTAGGTGGAGAGCCAGAAGAGAGAAAGAGCAGTTAGGGGGATTGTTTTGTAAACTATATAAATGTCAACCAATGTACTGTATACTTGAAACTAATAATAAAATAAAATTTTTAAAAAAACATATAAACTTAAAAATAACCATATGCATAACAAAGAGACTGGATGAACATACACATTTGAATGATGATTGTGGTTTAAGTCTGAGTGATGAGGCTACCCTGAGCATTTTTCTCTTTTGTGCTTTTATTTCCTGCCATCTACTTTTTTCTACATTGAACATGTATTGCTTATGTAATTATAAAAAGCAAAATTGTTTTAAAATATAATTTTATGCCTATAAGACCTTAAATTGAGTTTTATGTGTAAAAAGTATGATACTGTATTCTGCAAAGTAGCCTTTGAGAGGCACAAGAAAGGAGATACAGCACTAAACAGCCATGTGAAAGATTTGGTACAATTTTCCCACTAACTCTGCACATATAGAATCACAGTAGCCAGTAAAAGGCAAAAACATTTATGCGATCTGAAGAGAAATATTACTTGGCCATAAGAAGAGATGAAGTATTGTCATTAGCAACAACATGGATGGACCTTGAGATTATCATGGTAAGCAAAATAAGTCAGAAAGAAAAAGTTAAGAACCATGATTTCATACATATGTGCAATATAAAATTGAAAGCAACGAATGAAAACAAACAAAAATTCATAGACACAGACAATAGTTTAGTGGTTACCACAGGGAAAACGAAAAGGAGGGAGGTAGGTAAAGGGAGTCAAATATATGATGATGGAAGGAAATTTAACTTTGGGAGGTGAACACACAATGCAATACACATATGATATACTATTGAATTGTACACTTGAAACCCACATGATTCTATTAACCAATGTCACCCCAATAAATTTAATTCAAGAAAAGAATCACAGTAGTCAACCACTAAATGCTAATGGCCCAAATGTAGGCCTGATTTTCATGAAGCACAACACTAGGTTTCAACAAATGTGATATAACATCAACATGTTCTTATGTGGAAAGTCAGCTGCTACGACTGAGATTTAAATAAGAACTTAACCAAATTAAATCAGAATAGAAACTATCACAAAGACAAACTGAAACCACAAATATCCTATGGTAAGTAAAAGACTTCTTTAAGGAAGTGATTTCTGAGCAGGGCTGAGACTAGGGTGAAGTAAGTGTGGCACTCTCCTTAGGCACAAAATGTGGGAGGGGGAGACACAAAAAAACTTCAGTAATACAGATAAATAATATTTCAATGCAATATTTTATTTTTCCCCTCTTTAACTGCCCCCCCACCAACTTCCACCCCTGACCTATGGATGTTGCCATCTCCCCTTAAGAACTGGACTTCTAAAGGTGGGGTGTCTCCTCCCACAAGTTCATGGTGCACCCCCAGGGTCTGTGCACGGGGAGCAGGGGGAAGCGCGGTGCCCCAGGGGCCTGACACCCGTGGCACACTCGGGGGCTGCGGAGCGCCCTGGTGCACCGGGGTACGGTCCATGGCTCTACCTGGGGCGCAACATCAGGACTTTCTGCACATAAAGCAGACATGCTAGCCACTACACTGTGGAGCCACCCCCTTCATGCAATATTTTCAAAAATTCAAAATTAATACACAAAAATCCACAATGAACCAAATACCAAAACTGTAACTAAAGACAGGATCCAACAGGAAAGGATTAGGGTGAGGTGAGTGAGATAAATTGTACAAAATACCAATACTTTTTCAAAGATTTTTTGCATTCATTTCAATTTTTTTAAATGTTGCATAAAAATGTTATTTCTCTTGATTACTGAGTTTTTTTGGTGACTCCTTACATTTCATACCCAAGTGGACTATATCACTTGTCTCATCCTAGTCCTGGCCCTGTTCTTGAGCGGTCTTTTTTTGGAGGGTTAATTTATTTATTTTAATTAGTTTCTGGCATAATCCTGAGCAGTCTTGAAGGATAAATTCATGAGAAAAGGGGGAAAAGGCATTGAGGCAGAAAGAGAACTACAAGAACAAAGGCAAGGAGGTAACGTATAGTAGTAGATCAGAGAAAAAGCGGTTCAAGGATAAGTAAAAGGATTGAACAGCCCAACTGCAATTATAAATCCTATATTGTTATCATCACAGTCTAAGATTGTGACTATCCCCGCCCCCCAGAATCACTCAGCCCTACTAGATATAAAAAAAAGAAAAAGGTAGATTATAGCATTGGTCAATGGTTGTACTATACCTGAAAGGTCAGAGAAACAATTAAAACCAATTACTTAGGTGATTAAGTCTACAATCCAGAAGGATAACAAAGGAATCTTCAGGAAGTTAAGTATTATTGTTCTTGAAAAGCACATTCTAACGAGTGTAATTGTATTGCAAGTATTTTAGAATTTTAGAATATAGTCAATTCTCTCCATAAATACTTGTTCTGTAAATTGAAAGTGATATAAAAATGTTATAGCTAGATTATTCTCAATATAATCCAGAAAGACAATTTTACATCTCTATCAAGTCACTCTCCTGGTTCTCAGAACTCTCTGAATTGCAATAGATCTCTCTTTCATTAACCTAGCCGCCTATGGTTGCAAATAAATAATGCATATGTCCTCTGACTTTTTCCTCACTTTCTAAAACAATTATTAAAAACTTGAGATTCACTCATACCTTTATCATTTTTACTGCTTTTAATTAATCATAATTTAATTCATCATAAGTTTAAGTTAATAAGTAGAAAATGTTTACCATTTAATGAGATCAAATAAGATGAAGATTAATATCAATAGGTAAATGTTTTCATTCTGTATTTTGATAAAATCTGAAAGAAATCCTATTATATTTTAAAAATTCAGCACTACTAATCTATACTGTTCTGGTTCTAAATTCAGAATATCCCAATGCAAGCCAAAATATACCATTGTGAAGCTAAATCTCACTCTTAATAAAAATATGGATAAGACAGGAAAAGACAGAGATATTATAGACTTAACACACTTTGATTGGCTATTAAAGGAGGCTTCTCTAAAACCTGTATTTCAATTGACCCCTTTGTTTGGTACCCCGGGTTATAACCACAGGACAATATACCATATTAAACTTTGGAATGGGTAAGGGATATGCCTTTCTTTTGTAAAGTGGGGAAAAGACTATTTAAACACAAGTTCACTCTCAAATCTCTTTTAGAAAAGTACAAATGGAAGTAGGGGACCTGGAAATTAATTCCCTTAAAATCGCATAGCCCTTGGAAAGAACTTGTAGAGTTTTGAATACTCTAATTTGAAGACCACTGGATTAATGTAAGTGTGGCACTCTCCTTAGGCACAAAACAAGGAAACAAGCTTAATTAAGTGATTTGCCCAAAGTTTTACAGCTGACAAGTGATAGAGTGGGGATCTAATCTGACTCAAAGCTTGTGCTCCTTACATATCACACTGTATACATCTAACACTACCAGACCTCTCTTACCTTTAGTACATCAGTGGGATTGGCTATAGTTGAAGATATCACTCCAGACACTACCCCACAGATCATATTAATTAGAAGAGTTTCATCTGTAAAAAGGAGCAAAAAAAAAGAAGGAAAGGTCTGCTTGTATTAAGTATCAGTTTCTGAGAATAGAGTACTAAGCTATCAGAGGAAGGGTTCCCTTCCTCTGATAATCTTAAGATAATATTTCTAGATCTTAAATTAATACTGAAACATATAAAGTTATAAAACATAAATCATTATTTTAAAAATATATGTATTTCTAAAGAACACTGGAACATGTCCTATTATTCTATATAACTGCCAATACCACACGTAAATTCAGAATGTGGTATTTCCCCTTAAATCATTTCAAACATCTAAAGAAAATGATTTTAAGTTTTTTCTCTGAATAATTGTCAGCAGTAACTGAATATTAAAAGATAAAATGTTTGTCTATACAAAAATTATCTAAATATTAATTTTGACCAGACTTGATATCTACTAGCCTCTATTTTCAAAAGGTTTCTGTACTCAAATGTGAAAAACTAGCCATTTGAAGCTAAATCCTCTCAGCTAACAAAAACAAAACAAAAAAATCCACAGAACATATTGTCCTAAAGTGAAAATTCAATCTTCACCATGCCTCCTCACAATGAAGAGCCCACAAACAGAAACTAAGTAAACTCAAAGGAAAAATCTGTGAAAGGAAATCACTTTAGGAAAAGAATCCTTCAGGATCCTCAAAGAAAAGGCTCCAGAAAAAAAGTTGATTTAGGACAATAAAGTGATTCAAAGGACATTATTAACCAAAAGGCTGTTCAGCTGTTCCCAACCACGAAATAGCCCCAGGCCTGTGGTAAAATAACCATTTAGTATAGCATCAGGCTGGAAGTGTTGCAGCAGTAAATTTAGAGACATATGATAATACTGAATGTGGGTAAGGTGGCCATAAGTACATTAGTATCTAGAGTAATAGCCTAAATTACTCCACCTAACAAAAGCTTATCAAAATCAGCAGCTAGAAAATTCCTTATAGTTGAAGTCTTCTTGTTGATGACAACAGCATTAATTTTCTGGACAAGCTTGTTCCATATTACCTCTGTGATAACCAGAAGCCTTTTTTTCTTTGACAGGAACAGGCACAAACTTGAAGAGCAGGTCCCCCGTGTGTGTGTGTGTGTGTGTGTGTGTGTGTGTGTGTGTGCGTGTGCGTGTGTGTGTCACTTCTGCAAGGATTAATCCAAAGTCAGTACAAGCTCACTTTGTTCTTGCAATGATTGACCCCATTCTCAGACAGCCTATGATGAACACTTCTCACTAAGTATGATTTCAATAATCCCTTTTAGTGTTACCCCAAAAGAATAAGGAGTCTATACTGACCTTCTAAACGTTCTACAAATAATCTCTTCAAGCTTTGGTAAATGCCAATTTTAATGGTGCCATATGATGCCTGTCTTAGTAAAGCAGGAGCAATTCTGCCAAAAAAAAGTCAATTATACTCAACATGTACTTGCAAATTATACATATCTAGACAGCTTACTCATTTCCATTACCCAGCTCATTCCACCCAACAACAGCAGAATACACATTTTTTTCAAGCACCCATGGATCACTCACCGAGAGAGAATATTTAGGTCATAAAACAAACCTCAACAAATTTTTAAAAATTAAAATCATATTAAGTATGCTTGCTGACCATAATGGAAATAAACTAGAAATCAATAAGGAAAATCCTCAAACACTTGAAAATTAAACAATACATTTCTAAACAATCCATGGGTCACAGAAGTCTCAAAGGAAATTTTAAATATATATAGACCTGAATAAAAATGAAAATTCAACGTATTGAAATCTGTGGGATGCAGCCAAAGCAGTGCTAAGAGGTAAATTAATAGCACAAAAATGCTTATGGTAGAAAGAGAAAGCCTCAAATTAATAATCTATGTTCCCACCTCAAGAAACTAGAGCAAAATAAACCCAAGGTGAGCAGAAGGAAATAATAGAGCATAAATAAAATTGAAAGAGGACAACAGAGAAAAAGCAATGAAACAAAAAGTCAGCTCTTTTTTGAAAAAATCAGTAAGCTTGGTAAACCTCTAGCAAGGCTCACAGTAATAAAGGGAGAAGACATAAGTCACCAATATCAGGCATGAAGCAGGAAATAGCACTACAAATTCTATAGCCATCAGAAAGATAATGAGAATACTATATAAAATTTTATGCTCATAAATTCAACAACTTGGAAAAGTTGGACTAATTCCTTGAAAACTAAAGCCCAATCAAGATGAAGTAGATAATCTGAATAGTCTCATAACCATTAAAAATTTTAATTCATAATTTTAAAATTCCCAAATAAGAAATCTCCAGACAGATAATTTCACTGGAGAGGTCTACCAAACATGCAAAAATTAACACCAATATTACACGATCTCTTCCAGAAAACAGAAAGGGAATGTTCTCAACTCATTTTATGAGGTTAATACTACCCTGATACCAAATCCAGACAAAAACAGTACAAAAAGGAAAAGTATAGGCCAATATCTCTCATGAACTTAGATGTAAAAGTCTTTAACAAAATATTAGCAAACTGAATCCAGTAACGTAGAGAAAACAAGTATACGCCATTACCTACCTCAAAGAGATTTTTAAAAATCAATCTTACTTCCTAACAGTTACAGACATCTTTTGCCTTTCAAGAAGGAGATACTGGAGCAAATTTCACCTTAAGTTTTGATTATAAACTGGAGATATTCTCACTCATACCTCCCTTGAGATTCTTCCAAATTGCAGAACTATATTTTAGTAGTTATAAATAGCAGAAGTTCAGCCATTATAATTTTAAAATAATGGCTAAATATGCATATTTCTGACATTATTGCTTGCTATCACAAAAAATAATCATATGATTATCCATGCTGATGAAATAACAAGGATGTATTACTTGATTTTTCTCCAAGAAAATTATCTTTGAAATTTAAGTCTAACTTAGGTTAATAATAAAATTGATATCTATTCTCTGAGCGATTAACTGGTACCTTAGATACAGGAGTGGCCTAGGAAATGGGCAGCAGATAAACAACAAACTAGACATTAACCACAAACTTCCAGCTAATCGAAAGCTGACCAAAAAAAATGGGTCTCCCCCTCTCTCATTCTGAATTTTCTGTTTAAACTGCCAGAATATTATTTCTTTAATGAGCAAATTTTTAAAAGAAATCAGTATTTAGCAACTCAGGAAGAATATCACAAATATATATACAGTTAACTAGTGTTGCTATTCACGTGTCTATGGATGACTCTCACAAAAACAGGAGAAAGCCCTGCAATGAGATATCCATTTTAAAATGTATCACTTTTAGCTAAACACATTTATAAATGAACACAAAATCCAAAGCTCAAGGCTTATAAGCAAGTGAAATATAAACTGGTACATCAATACTAAACTACAAGTTGAAATGGTGAATATGAAGGGGACAAACTATCGGACAGCTGAAATACATGGCTTCTTTACAGAGTAATTCTATTCATGATATAAGGAAAGAATCCAGTCTCACCCTGAATACAGAGCCAATACACCCTCTTCTTTATATATTCGGAACAAGGCATGAAACATTCCTCGATATTTTATCTCTTTGAAGCGAACATCAATGCTTTGGCCTTGAACTTGCAGTCTTGTCTTAGTTAGGTCCACAGGAAAAGTTCCTATGAAGGAACACACTCATTTATTAGTTTGCCCAAGGAGTCAGGTTCAATGTTGGCTGAATTTATGCCAATGACAATTTTTAAAACAGAAGACTAACTCCTTTTTATAACACACAGAAGACCTCTACTAGAATACCACTGTCAGAGGACAAGAACTGCATGTAATAAAGTGAAATGTACTGTACTATAGCTAGGCAGCAAGATTTAGTCCACATTATAATGAAACCATGATAAAATAAAGTGCTTTCAGTGATCCTAATATACTGCAAATACAAAATAATTTAAATGTTTTAATTCCATCTATAACATACAATCTGGCATTTATCTGTCTCTTCCTTCTGTCTCCCCTCCCACCTCGAGTCTCCCCACTTTTCCTTCATAAAATCTCCTCAAATTTTCACAAAGAACATAGGAAAGCATGGGATTGCTGCTCCAGATACTCTCATATACTATTACAAGGTTTTGTGTGTTTTTTTTCTTTTGTCTGTTTACAAGAAACAAACAGTTCCCTAGTATTATGAAAGATAATAGTAAAGTCCTATATGGTCCACTTATCCTAGTTCCTTAGGTAATCAAGACTAATACTGGCGCAGTGCTTGGGTGGGGGGCGGATTTCTTTAATCAAATTTCTTTCTCTTTGTTAACACATAGAAGTGTCATTACATTGACAAAATGTGTTTTAAGGAATATTTCAAGGTCTAAAACTAACAAGGAGATTATGTAGCTCTGGTCACTGATGACCTTGATATCACAACATTAGAGCATATGCCAACAAAGTCAACAAAGATTAGTTTAGGAAAGAGAAAATTTGGAAGATGAAACATAAAAAATATTTCAAAATTAAAACCAAATAGAGAAGAATCTGGTTTGATCTTGTTAGTCAACTTTCTTCTAAAATGGGACAGAGGTTTGAAAACAAGAAGTTTGGATACTTATACTAAGAAAGTTACAATTTAGTATAAAGGAAAGACCATTAGTACAAGAATGTAGCAGAAATCTCTATCTTATCTAATTCCCTCTGTATTTTCATGTATATTACTTAAGCCAAAAAATTAACAAATCACTAAACTATCTAAAAACTTCCTAAGTTTGACTTTTCTTAACTTCACTTTCCATACCATTAGTACTTTCTCAGGAAATATTACTTGATACCTTTAAGACAATAGTTTTTTAAACAAATAGCACATATCTTTTTACTTTTTCTCTAGTTTCACCCAAAATAATTGTCACCATAAGCTGCCATCTATACCATAAGAAGCAGATTTGTCAACTGTCACATTCTTACCAAACTCAGCAACCATAGAGGCAAGACCGCCATAAACAAAGGGTTTCCAATTCAGACCAGACATCTCATGGCTTACAGTGGCACTTTTCTGGTGCTAAAAATAAACACAAATCAGAACAAGGCACACAAATGAGGATCATTTGTTAGTGTCCAATTACAAAATTTATATCAACAAAATTGGCAAATAAAACAGATGTAAAGGAAAAACCCTACCAAGTGGGATGACACAAAATGGGGAATACTGTTTTATATGATAGATGATCATGAATGTGTTCTTTACTGCCATTCCATAGGGGTAGGTGTGAGATTCACTCAAAGATCAACTTATGCCCTTCATTCTCTCTAGTTTCTTTAATGTTAGCCTCTTCCCTACCCAAAGAAGAGGTATCAGTCCACCCAGCACACCCAACTTAGACATTTAACTAGACAATCACAAGTGAAAGAACCTGGAGTTCAAATTATATAGGCTGAGGCATCTCATAAAAGCAGTTCATGGTATTCAGTCAGCTTGCCTCAGGTACAAAGCACAGGCTGACACTACTACCCTCTCATATTCTTAGCCCTCTCATCTCTCCACTAAACTTTTAGTTTGTCTAGCTACTTCTAGCTATACACAACTTCCCCCGACTAGGCCCAGGCTGAGCTAAGCACCTTTTCACCCTTTTCCTGGTTCCCAGAGGAATGAGTAACATGAATTATGTATTTTCTCTGTGACATTTAATATCTGCCCATCCAGCGAATCTCCTTTTCCCTGGCCTTTCAAAGTGCATACATACAAATACTGTTTTTCTTTGAAGTTCAAGTTCTTTAACAATGTATTCTACTCTCCACCTCCCTTTCTTCCTTTCTCATCCCATCCACATTAGACCTATCATTTTCAGTCTTTACAGCTTTTATCCCAGCTATTTCTCTCTTGGATTGTTTCCCCACAGCTCTTCCCTCTATATCAGTGGTTTTCAAATTTTTTATATTCACCAGAATCATCTAGAAGGTAGATTAAAACACAGATTGCTGATCTAGGTCTAGCCTGAGAATTTGAAAGTTTTCAAATAATGTTGATGCTTCCACACTTTAAGAACTGCTCTAGGCATCACCCACTAAATCGTGGTCCAGCCAGAAGTAATCTTTTCTTAGGATGGATGCTCAGATTTCTTTTCAATATTTTTCAGAGCTTCACAGAATGTATATTATTGAATTTCAAAAGCAGCTTCAGCTCCACTTGATAGCTCAGCTGGTAGAGCAAAAGACTGTAGTCACAAAAGTAACTTCGAGTAGTTTATGGTCAGGAATGAAGACTCTGAAGTCAGACTGCCTAGGTTCAAATCCTGACAACACCACTTATTGCTCTATGCCTGGGTTTTCTGAACTGTAGAATGAGGATAATAATAAATACTATATTATAGGTTGTTCTGAAAATTAAATAACATATGTAAAACACCTAGAAAAGTACTTGACATCTAATTTTACAACTATTAGCTATTAAATATCATTATTACATTTTGAAAAGTACTCAAATATATATTTTAACAGATATTACTTGCTGCCCACTTCCCCCATTGCCCAGTCTTGGGTTAGCACCATTTAGTAATAGTCTCTCTTTAGGGGAGACGAAGTTTTGTTTTGTTTCCACATAAGGAATTCTCTGTAACTAAGCACAGAAAAACAAACTGAAGACAAATGTTTTAGTTAGAGGTCACAAAAATAATTATGGAAATTTCCTTTCGAGCATAGTGTGATCATCCAGTTTATCTGACATAGAGTCTTGGATAGATAACTCTTTTGGAGGAAAATTGTTGAAAGGAATTCTAAAAAGCAAAGTAGAAATAGGCACTTCACACAGCTTCAGCTTAAAATAAGAGTCTTGAGTTCTAAATACTATCTTAACATTTTCAGCTATGCCTACTTTTTAATATTACATTTGATAGCAAAACATGATCCACACAGTGAAAGGGTAGGCATGGAAAAGCAAGGATCATGGCATATCCCCTCTCTGAATTTGTGGATGGAAATGCTCTTTCCATTGACCAATTTAGAGATTCCCAAAAACAGTTAAACATTTCAAATGGCTGCTATACTTCTCTCTAAAGCTTTCTCTTACAACTTCTTTCAACTCTTCTCAATACAGAGATAGCCTCTAGCATAATTTTACTACCTGCTACCTAGCCTTTTAATAAGATGTTCTTAGGAACAATAATAAATCAATTAAAGACAGGGGGCAGAACCAGAGCAGAAAGACCAATCTTAGGTCAGTCAGCCCAGTGGTTCCTTAATGAAGTTTTCACAATTCTGAGGCAAAATGAACAAAGTAAGGGCAACTAGTGCTTTTTTTTCGGCCAAATATATTTAAAGGACTATTAGGAAATTATGTCCTTCCAAATCCTGGAACATTTTTTAAATCACTTTTCTTATATGAAATTATAATAGTAGTTGATAGTTTATTTTGTTTAGTGTCTTCACTTAGCAAAATAAGACTGGCTGCACAAATTTGTGCCTCCTTCCCACACTTTCATTTAAATTGTATTAGTCCATGGAATCCAAAAAGTCTGAGAACCACTGGCCACATTCTGCTACCACTGCCACCTCCCCATCCCCATCTGGTAATAAAATCCCTTTCCCTCTAATGTTAAGAATCTTGCTATGAAGAAGTCCTGTATCTTTAATTAGATCCGATTTTAAAGATTTCTTTCTCCTACTGAGCCAAAAGTTTGACTTCCTATTGTTTTCATCCATTTTTTTGAGATAATATTAAACAATTTTATTTTTTCCCTAGGAGAATCCTTAAAATATTTAATAAAGGCAGATATCATGTTCTTCTACATCTATGTTTCTCAGCTAAGTAACCACCACTATTTTCATCATTCTTACACTTCAATTATTACAGTTGAAAATTGCGGTCGCTTTGGTGGGGGCCATATCACACTACTGAATCATTAAAATGTCAGCTAAAACCTCCAAGTCTTTTACATAAATAAGGCTGTACACATGCATGCATGTTATGTCATACCTATTCCACAGTTGTGCAATGCTTTCTGAACTTTTATTTATCCCTTCTATTTCTTAATCTCAGGGATACAGATAATGACTAGGATGAGGTTTATCTTTTAGTTGCCCCATGTTATTTTCTCCTAACTATGATTCCTGAAGGCAGACACCATGTCTCACAGTACTTTTTATAATCCCCTAGAATAGCTTACATAGAATTGGGTATACATCCATTAAATACTTGGTTGGTTCCAGTGTGGTGTTCTTTATCTATGTATGCAACCTTTATGTAAAAGATTATGGGAGAAATCATGAAAACTAACTAGCCTGACCAATACTACATGCTCTATACAAGACACTTTGCTGATCCTCAGAGATTCTCTGCTTACTAATTCTCTTCCCTTGCTTTTGTTGCAGAGAATTACTTGTGTAAAATACCCCCAAGCACTGTTAAATGATTTTGACTTGTGGGGGCTATCCACAGACCTAGGTAAAAGGAGAGAATTCATATCTGAGTTAAAACAGAAGTATAGTATTTTTATTGTATAAAGAAGCCAATGAAAAATGTCTTCAAAGTGCAGACATGTATTCTAAAATCTGACTAAGATTTGGAAAATTTGATAGCCAAAAGAGGAAACTGTCCTAGAATACAAGTTGCATAGCCCTACATTACTCTGCATATCTGATCACAAAAAAAAAATGGGTGCTTTTTTTGCTTTCTCCTTTAAGAAAGAGTAGGCTTTAGAGATTCTCAGATTCAGGAGGTAATCATGAAGAGTCAAGCAAATATTTATTTAAAGCATATTAAATGCCCAAATCCGCAATGTGCTATGGTCATTATGGTCATATTAAAAAAAAAGAACAAATAAATGTTCAACACCATGACATATTTATCATTCAACTTATCTTTCCTGGATAATCAAGGAGACTGAGGTAGGAATAAAATACAGTACTTGCCTTTCAAGAGCTTATAATCTGATGGAAGAAATCAGAGTAGTTCATTAGAGAAAAATTAAGTACTAAGCTATAAAATACAAACTATAAGAACAGGAGAAGCATGGAATATAAGACAATCAGCATAGGCTTGAATAATTTGGAAAGGCTTGTAGAGGTGTGAAAATTTAAAATGGGCTTTGACAGAGGGCAGGTAGAATCTGGATAGATGTAGGTAAGGGAGAAGAGGAGGCAGAACAGGATGAATAAAGACACAAATGTGAGTAAAAAGCACGGCACGTGGTTTGTTTTGAGAAGGAAGAGTGCAACCTAACTGAAATAGAAAATTCCCTTATCCGATTGAAACGATATCAGTCAAGAAGTATAAGGAACAAACAGGTCACGTTGAAAGGCTTGAAACCAAAGTATGTATGGTGGGGTGCTAGAGATGCTCTAAGTTTTTGAACAGGGAAGTGACTTGAGGAAATCTACATTTTTAGTTAGCATATCAGGGCTGCAGCAAGCAGTGATTACAAACGGAAGAGGCAGAGAAACTAGCTTAGAATAGTGTGAAGTTAAACAGACAAAATGTTTGTTGGCAGTGAAGGTTAGAGAGAAGTTCCTAAAATGGAGACACATAGGGAGCTTGATGATGTAAGGAATGAAGGCAAGGGAAGAGTTTATGATGACTCTAAGCATCCCTAGCCTGGAAAAAAACAAACAAACAAGAAAACACTGACAGAAAACTACAAATGTCCCTTCTGTTACCTCCTCTGAGAAACTAATTTGTGCTGATAAAGGCTCTCAACCCAATTAGTTAGATGAACTGCATTTTAATAGATGCCTTTAATGCCTTGACCTGAAGGAGTGGCAGGGGTAGAAACTGAAGGGAAGCATCCTTCAACAGCATCCCTCACACCAAGACAATGGAGGTGTTTGCTTACTCCGCTTACAATCACGGCCGCCGTTGCAAACTTCACCCTTAGAAAAATTAGGATTATTCCGGGAAAGATACCCATTCACCCTCTGGGTAGCAGGATCTTGCCAGTTCCTCAGCTGTCAGAGCGAGTTCGTGGAGAGACGGGAGGCGCCTGAAGGAGGCGGCCTCCCAGGGGGGTCGAGGAAGCAGGGTTCAACCGAAGAAGTAAAACCACCGATTCCAGAAGAGTGAAAGACAGGGAAGGGACTCGGCTGAGGGGAGAGAGAGACCAAAGGACCGTTAAGCCCCTCCCAGGCCGGTAACAGGCCAGCCCAGCCTCGCGCGGCCTGGCGCGGCCTAGCCCCGCTCCCCAGCCTGAAGTCCAGGAGCTCCCCCTCACCTGCTCTGGCTCTTCAGACGACTGGGAAGCCGAGGCTCCCACAGTCGGAAACGTCACCGCAACGCCAACCCGGAAGCATTGAGACCATCGGAAGTAACCATGTTGTTGCCTCGGCAACGGTGGCGCAGGCATTCCAACGCCACCTCCTCCAAGCCTTAAAAAGGCGCGAAATTAGGAACGGAAGCGACTGGAGTCTTGACAGGGTGGTCGGGTAGTCAGGAAGGCTGCAGGCTTACGGGTTCAAAGGAGCAATCTGACTTTCGGAAGGGAGGTGTTGGGAGAGGAAGCTGAGGTCTAAGAATTTGGCAGCTTCTGCAGTTAACATGCTCGCCAGTGAGGCAGACATGACCCTGCGTTACTACATGCCTCCAGCGAACTAGGCCCAGAAAAAGAGGCGCGGAGTAAAAAGAGGAGCCAGCAGAGACAAGGCGACGCGAGGGGCGGAGCAAGCCGAGTGGAAGGGCCAGAGGACTGCGCGCCAGAAAAGGAAAAAGAGAGAAAGTGAGGGGGCGGGGCAAAGGGCTTAAAATTGGTAAAATGAGGGAAAGGTGATGCGCGGTATTTAGAAAGATCAGGTAAGCAAATACACCTCAGCACCTACTGGGCGCCAGGCGTTATACACAGGCCATGAACTCAAAGTACACAGTTGAGAAAAAGCAAGTTGGAAACAGAACGGGACCATGAAAAGTTAAAGACAAAAAATCTGAGGAGTAGAAATGCTAACAGGGGAATTCTGAGTTAATTCGCAACTCACAATCAACCAGAAAACAATGAGAGGGCCTGCTGACCGTCTTCTGGCTCTAGCCCCTGGGAGTAAAAGTACCAGCTGCAAAGCACCCTGGGTGATTCCATTTATTCAATGCACTACATCTGATTTTTAAGCCCCTTGCAGGAAGGGGCAGGACTACACAACAATAAGGTTTATGTGTTGAGTGTAACAGTTAAGTCACTGCAACACACATGGCCCTAAATGATTATTTGTTGAATGACTACATGTTCGGAATACCTTTATTCCAAAAGGATCTTGCTTATTTTAGTTCACATATTGTTTTTCTTTTTACTCCCTTTAAAGAAATTTTCAGGCAGCACACATTGTTAGCTGACATTACAGAATGCTTATTGAGGAAGATGCCAAGAGCTTCATGTGCACACAACTACCCTATGAGACACATACATTTATTTTCCCCTTTTGATAGATGAGAAAACTGATGTAGTAAAAAGAGAATAACTTGATAAGGGGCAGAGCCAGGATTCAAATTCGGATCTGAATTTAAAAAATAAAGCTCTTAACCACTATTCTATACTCTCAACTTTAATAATACCCTTGTTCCCTTCAGAAACTTAATTACTAAAAATAAAGATAATATAAGAAGCATGTGCGTGCATTCCAAAATGCAAAATGTGAATTCTCTTCAATTTATATCTCAGTGAAGAAAAAGGTTGTAGCTTAGAGTCCTTATCTGTAAGGACTGTACTCTCTCCAGAGGCATGAAGTGTATGTCCAGCTGTGGTCTGAGCTTGTCCCTCACATCCAGGTCTCTGAACCTTGTAGAATCATGGCCCTCCCTGTGAGCAGATCACCATCTTAGCTTTTCTACAAGATTGCATTTTTGGCTCCTCAGCCACTGCCACCACCAGCTGATCCCACTGACCGCCTATATAAACTTTGTTAAAAGGAGCTTTTGTCTTCAAATTACTTATTTTAAAGGTCCTAGAATAGATGAATTTTAAAAGAGCATTTGTAGAAACAATATTATAAATACCACACTTTGACACATTTGCAGTTTGATTGCTTAGCTTGTTCCCAACGTTTTTCTAAAACTACAACATTAAAAAAAATCTAATCCTCATTAGTAAAGTTGGCCATTTTCCTTTTTAATCACCTTCTATTTATAGTCTTTTCCACACGGACCAGTATTTGATTATACTCTGTTTTGTGTTATGCTTGAATTCTGATCTCTTCAAGAGATAAGCTATTTAAGAGGATACAATCCTGGAATCATCATGTTGGAAGATTGAAAGGTCCCTTCTATAGTATGCATTATAGACAGTTGTCCAGTCTCTGCTAGAATACTTCCAGTGTAAGCAAGTATCGCAAGTCGGTTCATTTCACTATTAGCTATCTCTGTTAGAAAAGTTCTCATTTATGTTGAGTCAAAATGTGCCTGCCTCTTTCTACTCTCCAAAGAGACACACCTGGTCTTAAAAAATAAAAAGAGCATTATTTTTGGAGCCAGAATTTCTTTTTTTATTAATCGAGGTAAAGTTCACATCACTAATACAATATTATGTCGAATACATCTCAATAAAACTGGAGAGGAACAACAAACAAAAAATAATATAAATTGAGAACATTTTTATTTTTATTAAAAGACACTATTAAGAAAGTGAAAAGGCAAGCTCCGGACAGGGAGAGTTTTAATTCATGTATCCTACAAAATTGCATATCTAGCATAAAGAAAGAACCTTGAACTCAGCAATGAAAACACAGGCAGCTCAATTTTAATGAGAAAAAATACTTGAAAGGCGTGTCATAAAAGAGTATATCCAAATGATCAATAAGTATATGAAAAGTGTGCAACATTATTAATCACTTGGAAAATTCAACTTAAAATCATAATACACACCCACTAGCATGGCCAAAGTTTAAAGGACTGACAGACAACACAGGGGTTTGGTAGAAAGCATCTAAAATTCTCATACACTGGTAGAGGGGAGACTATTTGTTTCCTATTACTGCATTAAGAAAACATTGCCACCAATTTAGCAGTTTAAAACACTACACGTTTACTATCTCCCAGTTTCTGCAGATCAGAAGTCCAGGTATGACTTAACTAGGTCCTGGACTCTAGGTCTTAGAAAGCTGCAACCAAGGTATCAGCCAGACTTTTTATCTTGAGTTTGACTGGGGTAGAATGCACTTCCAAGTTCACTCATGTTGTTATAGAATTCACTTTATTGCAGCAGTAGCATCCAGGGCTTCTGTTTCTTGTTAGCTGTTGGCTAGAGGCTACTCTCATCCCCTGAGGCTATCCCCAGTTTTCCTACAACATTGCTCTCTCAAAAGGCAGTTCACAATATGGCCACTTGCTTCTTCCCAGCCAGCAGGTGAGTGAGGTCCTCAGATGTAGTTTTACCAGCACAGAATACAGTGGGCGAGACTTATTTTCTCTGATGAAGACTAAACCTATTTAACAAAATTATAAGTAGCTTCTTTTTCTGATTATAAAAAAGTACATAGTCATTCTAAAACATTTAAGCTATACGCAGAAGCGGAAAAAAGGTAAAAATTACCCCAAATCCAAACATCCAAAGACTACTACTCTTAACAGTGTGGAGAGCCTCTTTCAAATCCTTTCTTGATGCATACACACATGTTTATACTATCATTCTTGTGATGTGCATGTTCCAATCACATGCTCCTGCAGGGTGGCCTTGTGTATTGAAGTCAGTGTCCTCAGTACCTCTAATTCATGGTTATCTTACATTTACCCACTTTTAAAAGTTATGCATCTTTATGAAGGGAAAAGGAAAATACAAAAAAAAAACTTACACAGGGAAAATACAAAAGAAGTAACAATAAAATGTAAACATCATCCCCACTATCCATTACTACTGTTAACATTCCCCGCCTTACCTCCTCCCTCCTCTCAGACCATGCTTCTTCCCTTACTACCCCTCGATGACCCTGGAGAGCCAAATACTTCCTCCATTTATCCTTCCTATTAGATTCACTCTCCTCCCAGGTTACCAAAACAAGAAAATCCTTTCCTAACCTGTGTCACCCTCAAGATACCGCCCGATCACCTTCCATTCGTGCCATTTAAAAAATTTTAACAATATTTTACTTAATCCAGTAGATCCAAAGTAATACCATTTCAGAATGTAATCAATATAAAAATATTAATGAAATGTTTTACTGTTTATTTTTATACTGTTTTTTTGTACCTTACATAAGCCATCTCAATTTAATCAAGCCACATTTTAAGTGCTCAATAGCCACGCATGGTGAGTTGGCCACCAAACTAGACAGCAGAATCTAACTTTTTGTGCCATCTGATAAATTATCACATGCCTTGTCCAGTACCCACCCCCAAAGAATTATCTAACTCCCTGCTACGCAAATGTGGTAAACTGGTATCATCAGCACCACCTGGGGCCTCTTAGAAATGGAGAATCTCAGACCCCATGAAGGACCTATTTAAATTAAAACTTGCATTTTTAAGACTATCCACAGTTGATTCATTTGTATATATAACTTAAGAAATCTGTTTTGCTTCCTCTTAAACACTTCCAGTAGCAGGGAACTCACTATTCTACCCCCAAGGAAGCTCATTTCATCTTTAAATTGTTTTAATCATAAGAAAAACATTTGTTCTTCCTTTATTGAGGATTCCCTATAAACCTACCATTGTGCTAAGTACTTCACATGAATTATCTCATTTAAGCTCAGCAGTCTATAAGATAAAGGCTAATTTTTACTCCTTTTGTTGCTCTGTTGTTTATTATAGTAAAATATACATAACATAAAAATTTACCATTTAAACCATTTTTAAGTTTTAAACCACAATTCAGTGGCATCAAGTACATTCACAGTGTTGTACAACCCTCACCACTATCCATTTCCAGAACTTTTCATCATTTCAAACACTTTCCCTTCTCTCCCTCCGTCCCAATAACCACTATTCTGTCTGTCTCTATAAATTTGACTATTCTAGATACTTTATGCAAGTGAAATCATACAATTTTTTGTGTATTTTGTTAATTTTACTTAACATGTTTTCGATGTTCAATCACGTTGTATCCTGTGTCAGAATTTCCTTCCTTTTTACAATAATTATTGGATCATAGTTATACACCATATTTTGTTTATCCATTCATCTGTTGATGGATTTGGGTTGTTGCTGCCTTTTGGCTATTGTAAAGAATGCTGCTATGAACATAGGTGTACAAGAATCTGTTTGAGTCCTTGCTTTGAATTATTTTGTGTATACACCTAGGAGTGGAATTGCTGGATCATATTTAGTAATTCTATATTTAACTTTTTAAGGAACTGCCAAACTTCTCCGTAGCAGCTACACCATTTTATCATAGCCTTTAAAAAATACGTCAGTTATTGTGGCTATTTTTCTAATCAGAAAAGTCATAGATTGAGGGAGATCAGGTAGGGCTGTGTATATCATGGTAAAGACTTTGGATTTCATTCCATAAGTCCAAGAACGTTGACATAATCAGAAGAAAGCAACCTTACAAAAATCAGAAGTGTCTATTATTCATATTTTAAATGAAAAAAGATAAATTTCCATTAAACAAATGGTTTCTAGTTATTATGTGTGATTGCAGACCAAATGTGCCCATTCCTTAACCACCCTTCACTCCCCCCACCACTGAAACTTGTACCTCAAATTGGCCATGGTTAGCAATAGGGATATGTCATGTTTGGTTGTTATGAAGAAAGAGTTGACACAGCTGGTTTGCTGGCTCTTTGCATGTCTCCAAGAGAACCATGATTGACCCGTAGCCAATCCATCAGAATATATCTGTCAGAATGTTCTTTATTAGCAGTCCCCAACCTTTCTGGCATCAAGGACTGGTGCTCCTATGATAATCTAATGCCTGATGATCTGAGATGGAGCTGAGGCAGGTATGCTAAGCTCTGGGGAGCAGCTGCAAATATAGATGGAACTTTGCTTGTTCACCAGCCCCTTACCTCCTGCTGTTTGGCTTGGTCCCTAACAGGCCACAAACCGGAACCAGTCCACAATCCTGGGTGTTAATGACTCCTGCCTTATATCACCAATGGATAGATGATTTTGTTGTGTACACCTGGAGGAATAGGTCATGCCTTACCATCTTGTTAGGATTTCTTTGCATAAACATCAAGATCAATGATGTGAACCTGATTTCATTGTTGAGATCAACAACACTGTTGAGGTCCTGAGTTTCCTGGGCATGGCCGTTGTTAACATGTGCATATGTGCCCAGACCTCCCATCTGTGCCTCTGACCCTGAGACTCAAAACGTGCTTTATTGGGCTAAGATATGTCACATGTGTCCCTGGAGTTCACTGATAAAAGAACGCAAAAGGGAAATTAGAAGGCATTTAGAATTTAGCATTTAGAAAGCATCTAAACACAACATAACAAAAACTGTGGGATATAGCTCAAGCAGTACTTAGAAGAAACTTTAAAGTACTAAATCCCTCAGTTAAAAAAATTTTAAAAATTAAAAATAAAGCACTAAATCCCTATATAAGAAAAGAAAGGCCTCAAACAAATGACCCCAGTTTCGATCTTAGGAAACTAGAAAAATAAATAGAAAACAGAAAAAATAGAGAAAAAAAAACAAATAAAACTAAAAGCTGGTTATTTGAGAAGATTAATAAAATTATCCTAACTAATCAGATTTAAAAAAGAGAGAGAAAACACAAATTACCAATATTACAAATGGGAAAGGGGATATCATGACAGGTCCTCCAGACAACAATATGACAATAAGGGAATGTTATGTAAAACAAACCATAAAAAGATTAGATAAATTAGACTTCAAGATTTTAAAATGTTTGTCCCCAGCCCTCAGGCCATGGGATAGCCTGTTAGGAACCAGGCCACACAGCAGGAGGTGAGTGGCAGGCAGCAAGCAAAGCTTCATCTGTATTTGCAGATGCTCCCCGGCACTAATATCCTCATCTTAGCTCCACCTCAGATCATCAGGCATTATATTCTCAAGAAGGTCGGGGACCACTGCCTTAAAAGGATGCTAACAAGAAAGTAAAAAATAAAACAGAATGAAAGAAAATACAAATCATATGCTTGATAATAGTTTAGTATCTAGAATATATTAAAAAACTCTCAAAATTAACAAAAAATAATAATCCAATTAAAAATTGAGTAATACCAGAAACAGAGAAGGATATTACATTATTATAAAGGAGGGATAAATTTGACAAGAGGTCATACAATTATAAACATTTAAACACCTAATAACAGCTTCAAAATACATGAGACAAAAGTGATAGAACTGAAATATAAAGAAATACACTCATGAAGACTTCAATGCAATTCTCAATGGTTAATAGCAAAATTAGACAGAAAATAAAAAAAAATATAGAATACTTAACACTACAAACTTGTCCTAATTGACATTTATAAAACATTCCAATCAACAACAAAATATAACTTCTTTTTACGTGGCCATTGGTAATTTACCAAAGTAGACCATATACTGGAAAATAAAACAATTCACAATGCATTTAAAACTGTTAAAATTATACAAAGTATGTTCTCTGAACACAATGAAATTAAATTATATTTTATCAGATTGGATTA
This sequence comes from Rousettus aegyptiacus, assembly GCF_014176215.1. Taxonomy (NCBI): domain Eukaryota; kingdom Metazoa; phylum Chordata; class Mammalia; order Chiroptera; family Pteropodidae; genus Rousettus; species Rousettus aegyptiacus. The sequence continues at coordinate 82,503,795 of NW_023416312.1, read as the reverse complement.
AAATAGATCAATAAAACAAAGATGTCTAGGAAATCCCCACATATTTGGAACCTGAATAACACACAGTCAAGAAAGGAATCAAAAGGGAAATTATGAAAAATTTCGAACTGGAGAGATGTCAGAAAGATGGCGGAGTGAGAGACGTCTCCAGATCTCTTCCCTTGAAACAATAGTAAGATGAACATCTAAAACTCAACCAAAAACACCCAACCTACACTCAAGCACATCTGAGTGAGGGATCTGCAAATAAGAGCTATCACAGGTCAGAACCCTGGGAGTCTGGTGGTAGACTGGGAGAAACAAAGAAGCTGCCTCTCGCAACTGGAGCTCTCTACAAGAAGAAGGGGAGGGGAGAAGGTGTGGCAGGTTCCCTGAACAGCCATGCCTGGGATACCTGCAAGATCCACGCAGCTGCAGTACCCAGACATCAGGGCAGAAAGCAGAGAAGTGGGGACAGCAGAGAAGCAACACCTGATTATTACCCAAAATGTGAGGTTGCAAAATGTGAAGCTGAGCCCCCATACCCCAACCCAGATGGCAACTCCCCTCTTATCCTCCAAGACCGAACACCACAGAGCCCCAAGGGAATGTGAGCAAACGCTTCCAAACTATAATTAAAACTGACAGAGGCTGAGACTGAGTGTAGCAATCATAATTGAATATTTATGAGAAAAGAGGCATTATTAAGACTTTATATAAAGAGGAATCCAAGAGACTTAGACACCACCTACAGAAAACCAAAGGAAAAACACCTTCTTAGCAACAGGCTAGAGAGAGATTATTATATAATAAATCTTCTTTCTGGAAAAAAAAAAGCAAAACGTACTTCCATTAATGCCCAGGCGGAGAAACAGTCCATTAAATATCATAGACAACCAAGGTGACAAAGCAGCTTAGAAAGAAAGAGAAAAATCTCTACAAAATAAGCTTACAGACATAGAAATATGCAACTTAAATGACAGAGAATTCAAAATGGTACTTCCGAATCAACTCAATAGGATCGAAAATTTAAAAAACTGAATCAGAAGAATGAGTTCGTTAGCAAGGAAATTGAAACCCATAAAAAAAACAAATAGAATTTCTGGAGATGAAGAACACACTAAAAGAGATGAATGAAATAGCAAGCTTGGAAAATAGAGTCGACCAAATGGAGGAAAGAATCGGTGATATCAAGGACAGAAATCCAATAATAAATCAGAATGAAGAAAACAGAAACTGAAGAATGAAAAATAATGAAAGAGAAATAGAAGAACCAGCTGTTACCACCAGGAAAGGAAAAATAAGAATAATGGGCATTATCAAAGGCGAGGAAAAGGAGCAAGGACTAGAAAGCATTCTCAGACAAATAGTTGACAAGAATTTCCAAAATCTAAGGAATGAGCTGGAGCTTGGAATTCAAGAAGTCAATAGAACGCTCAATTATTTCAACCCAAAAAGGCCTTCTCCAAGACACATTGTATTAAAATTATCAAAAATCAATGACAAAGAAAGAATTCTCAGGGCAGCCAAGGAAAAGAAGGTAACCTATACAGGAAAACCCATTAGATTATCATCAGACTTCTCAGCACAAACTTTACAAGCCAGAAAGTAGTGGAATCAAATATTCAAACTATTAAATGAAAGGAACTACAAGTTAAGAATAATATATAAAGCAAAGCTCTCCTTTAGATATGAAGGAGAAATAAAGACCTTTTTATACATACAAAAGTTGAGGGAATTCTCTTCTGAAGCCTACTACACAAAGCCAAACAATAAGACTGAGAGACTTAAGAACTTTGCTGAATACATAGAAACAGACACCGAAAGGCAGCCAAAATGAGAAGCCAAGGAAGCAGAAAACATTTGAGAGAACAGAACAGAGATCCAGGAATAATGGAGTCAAGCAATCTAATAAATGCACAGTTCAAAACACTGTTTATAAAGATGCTCAATGAACTTATGAGAAGTAGAAATGAATTCACTGAGAACTTTAACAAAATGATAAAAAATAAATAAATAAAATCGGAAATGGAAAATATAAGAGGGAACCAACCAGAAATGAAGAACACATCATCTGAGATGAAGAGGATATTAGAGGGAATCAACAGAGTGGATAAAGAAGAGGATTGAACCACCGATATAGAGGATGGGGAAGCCAAGGATACTCAATCAGAATGGCAAGAAAAAAGAAGCCAAGACCATAATAATAATAATTTAAGGAGCCTATGAGACACAATGTAAACATATCTGTGTCATAGGGATACCAGAAAGAACGCAAGACTTTGAAGAGCTATTTGAAGAAATAATGATGGAAAACTGCCCTAACCTGGTGAAGGAAATAGACATACAACACAGGAAGCTCAGAGAGTCCCAAAAACCAGGAACCCAAAGAGGCCCATACCAAGATAAATCATAATTAAAATGCTAAAGGTTAAATAAAAAGAGAGAATCTTAAAAGCAGCACAAGAAAAGCAGTTAGTTACGTACAAGGGCACACCCATAAGACTGGCAACTAATTTCTCAAAAGAAACTATGCAGGACGGAAAGGGCTTGGCACAAAATATTCGACATGATGAACACCCAGGATCTACAACCAAGAATACTTTATCCAGCAAAGCTATCATTTAGAGTTGAAGGACAGATAAAGAGCTTTCCAGATAAAAATAAGCTAAGGGAATTTAGTATTACAAGCCAGTATTACAGGAAATGTTGGAGGAGTTTCTTTAAAAAGAAAAACACATGCATCCAAAACAGGAATGGAGAATGGTAATAACCACATTCCTGTCAACAAGTACCTCAAATGGAAAAGAACCAAATGTTCCAACCAAAAGATAGAGTGGCTAAGTAGATAAGAAAACAGGACCCCAACATATGCTGCCTGCAGGAGACCCACTTCAAATTAAAAGACACACAGAGACTAAAAGGAAGTGGATAGAAAAATCATTGCCTTGATGGTCCTAGTGGGTATTGCGCTGAATTAAATGGGGTAGAGAAAGACAAATATCACATTATTTCACGTACATGTGGAATCCAAAGAAGAAAATAAACAACAAAAAATGTGAAAATAAACTCATAGGTATAGAGAATATTTTGAGTGATACTAGACGAAAAGGGAGTTGGGGGATGGCAAAAAAGGGCAAAGGGATTAAGAGGTACAAATGGATAATTGCAGAATAGACATGGAGGTGCAGAGTGCAGCACAGGGAAGATGGTTAATAATGTTGTAATAAATATGTAAGGGGGGAAGAGAGTTACTAAATTTAGTGGGGTGATAGCTTTGAGAGTTATGTAGATCTTTGATCACCGTGTTATACATTGAAACTGGTATATTATTGTATGCTAACTATAACTTAAAGAAAAACCTCATTGAATTGTACAATGTAAGTATGAGCAACTAATTATTTATTATGTTTCAATAAAGCCAAAAATAAATAAATAATAATTTTTAAAATGCCAATGGCATTTTTCACAGAACTAGAACAAATAATCCTAAAATTTATGTTGAAGCATAATAGATTCTGAATAGTCATGAAAATCTTGAGAAAGAAGAACAAAGTTAAAGGTATCACACTGCCTGATATCAAACTATATCACAAGGCTGTAGTAATCAAAACAGTATGGTACTGGCATAAAAACAGACACATAGATGAATGGAACAGAATAGACTATCCAGAAATAAATCCATACCTATATGGTCACTTAATCTATGGCGAAGGAGGCAAGAATATACAATAGGGTGAAGACAGTTTATTCAATAAACGTTGTTGGGAAAACAGGACAAATATAAGCAAAAACATGAAACTGTACCACTTATTTACACCATTTACAAGAATAAACTCAAAACGGGTTAAAGATTTAAATGTAAGACCCAAAACCATAAAAGTCCTATACAAAAACGTAGGCAGTAAAATCTCTGACATTGCTCTTAGTAATATTGTTCCTGATATATCTCTTCGGGTAAGGGAAATATAAGAAAAAATAAACAAATTGGACTACATCAAACTAAAAAGTGATTGCACAGCAAAAGAAACAATCAACAAAATGAGAAAATAACCTACTGAATGGGAGAAAATATTTCCCAATGATACGTTTGATAAGGGACTAATATCCAAAATCTATAAAAAACTCATACAACTCAACACCAAAAAAGCAAACAATCAAATTAAAAAATACGCAGACCTGAAGAGATATTTCTCCACAAGGGAAATATAGATGGCTCTCAATATGAAAAGATGCTCAACATCACTAATCACTAGAAAAATGCAAATTAAAACCACAATGGATATCATCTCACACCTGTCAAAATGGCTATCATTCATAAATCAATAAACAAATCTTGGCAAGGATGTGATGTAAAAAGAACCCTCATGCACCATTGGTGGGATTGCAAATTAGTGCAGCCACTATGGAAAATAGTTCGGAGTTTCCTCGCAAATTTAAAAATAGAACTACCTTACGAACTAGCAATTCCACTTCTAAATATTTACATGAAGAAAACCAAAACACTAATTCAAAAAGATATATGCACCCCTGTATTCACTGTAGTGCTATTTACAATAACCAAGATATAGAAACAACCTAAGTCCATCGATAGATGACTGTAGTATGTACATACAATGGAATATCACTCAGCCAAAAAAAAAATGAAATCTTACCATTTGCACCAACATGGATGGACTTAGAAGGTATTATGCTATTTAAATAAATCAGAGAATGAAAAATACCATACAATTTCACTTATATGTGGAATCTATAGAACAAACTGGTGATTACCATATGGGAAAGAGTGTGAGGGGCTGGTGAGAAAGATGAAGGGATTAAGAAGTACAAATTGGTACAAAATAGTCACAGGAAAGTGAAGTACAGCATAGGAAATATAGTCAACAATATTGTAATAACCACGTATACTGCCAAGTGGGTAGTATACAGTGGGTACTAGTGGGTACTAGACTAATTGGAAGGATCACTTTGTAAATTATATAAATGTCTTATCACTATGTTGTACACCTGAAACTAATATAAAATAATATTGAATATCAACATTAATTGTAAAATAAAAAATTTAAAAATTAATTTGTAATTCAAAAACCTTCCCACAAAGAAACTTGAGCCTGGATGACTTTACTGGTGAATTCTCCTAAGCATTTAGGTAAGAAATAATTTAAGTTCTATATAAACCGTTCCAGAAAATATAATAGAAGGCTTCCCAATTCATCCTATGGGACCAATGTGACTTGATACAAAAATCAAAGACATTATAAGAAAAAAAAAAAAAGACCGGTACCCCTTAAGAACTTAGATGCAAAAATTCTTAGCAAAATTTTAGCAAATCAAAGCTAACTATGTCAAAAAAGGATACTTCAAAAAATTCAAAACAGCACCAACAACATGAACTACTACATGAGGATTATCTGAGGAATGCAAAGTAGATTTAACAATCACAAATTAATCACTGTAATTCACCACATTAGCAAAAGAATAAAGAAAAACATATGATCATCTCATTAAACACAGAGAAAGCATTTGACAAAATGTAACAGTTTAGCATAAAATCTCAGATAAAATCTCTCAGCAAACTAGGAATAGAAGGCATCTTCCTCAATCTGGAGAAAGGTAACTATGAATACCTGCAGCTCACATCACATTTAATAAGAGACTGAGTGATTTCCCCCTAACATCAACAACAAGGAAAGACTATCTATTTTTACCACTTCTATTCAATGTTATACTGGAGAGAAAAAATGCATCTAAGCTGGAAAAGAAAAAACATTAAATTTTCATTATTCCTTGATGATAAGTTGTCCAAACAGAAAATGTTCTAGAATATACCAAAAAGCCATAACAATTAATGAGTGAATTTAGCTAGGTTGCATGATACAAAGTCGATATATAAGAATCAATAGTATTTCTATATATTAGCAGTGAATAATTGGACATTTAAATAAAAAATTCAAAACAGCACCAAAAATATGAACTACTTAGGGATAAATCAAATGAAAAATGTGCAAAACCTGTACATTGAAACCTACAAAAGACTACTAAGAGAAATGAAAGACTTAGAAAAATATACTATATTGATAAAGAGTCAACACAATACCAACCAAAAACCTAGGAGGCTTTCTTTCAAAAAATGACATGCCGATTGTAAAATTCATAATTGATATGCAATGAACCTAGAATAGACAAAATGATTTTTAAATAAAAAAGAATAACAGAAGTGAAAGACTTACACAACCCAATTTCAGGATTTATTATGAAGGTACAGTAATCAAGACAGAGTAGTATTTCCAGGAGAGACACACAGATCAATGGAATAGACTGGACGGTCCAAAAGTTTAACCATACATACAGGGTCAACTGATTTTTGACTGTAGGGACTAGGATAATATGTTTAATAAAAGATGCTGTTAAAACTGGATAACCTTATGCAGAAACAATTCAAGTGTGACTCTTATTTCATGTCATATATAAAAATAAACTCCCAATGAATCATAGACTTGAAGGTAAGTGTTAAAATATTTCCTGAAACTGTCATGAAGCAGTTAAACTCAGTTCCAAAATGATAAAGAGGGATTCCATGATGCAAAAAATGTGAAGGATTGTATTCCTTCCTTTACAATAACCAAGTAAAAACCAAAAAATTCAACAATAAACAACAAAAATTCAACAGTAATTGTTTAACCCAGTAATACACAAGTGTATCTGACCATGGAGCTCTTTATTTGCATATTAGTAATATTCTATGAAACACACTTTGGAAATCATGATCTGTTCAAAACTTATGCTTTCCATGTGAGAAATATGACACCCAAAGAGAGTAACTCACTTGACCAAGAACACTTATCTAATGGGAGTTGTCTTTAGGCATAAATCTTCTGCTCCTTGTATTATGCAACTGATTATCATTTTCATTTGACATAGGATATGCTTTGAATTTTTCATAAACAAGTATCACTTCTACTTCTTTTTTATTGATTTTTTGATATTCAATATGTTTTCATATAGTTTCAGGTGTACAGCATAGTGGTTAGGCATTTATATAATTTATGAAGTAATCCCCACATTAGTCTAGTACCCATCTGGCACTATGCATAGTTATTACAATATTATTAACTATATTCCCTATGCTGTACTTTACATCTCTGTGTCTATTTTGTAAAGTATTACTCCTATTTCTGTACTTCTACTGCTCCATGGGCCACCCCTATTTTTATCACTTATCATCATATAGTAGAATAATCGGTCTTTCTCATGAGACCAAGCATTCCTTCTGCACAGTGGAATATGGACTGATCATTTTGTTTCACCCAGTTAGTTCCAGTGGCTAAATATATACTGGAATCTCAATAAGTGTTTCATGAATGAAAGGATTTGGGGGTGGGCGAGGAGGATTTCCATGTGAACAGCCCAAGAATAAGGGTACAGACATCCAAGAGAAGAGTACAAGATTCCAAGCTGGGAAGGAAGAGTCTGAAATAAAAGTGATCTAAGGGAGGGATACAGGATTAGTAGGACACTAAGAACAGTATTTGTACAACAAGGAATGAAGAAAGTGGACCAATGAGACATAGTGGTATCACCAATCCAGGGAAGGTATTTAGTTCAGGACACCTGGTATGTTATTGCATAAGCTCTAAATAACTATACTAAAAGCCAAGAAAATGATGAGCTCTATGCAAAGACAAAGAGCACATATGACATAATATTCACATTAAAATAATTATTTCAGTTAGATAGCATTAGATATATATTATAAATATTTATCAGTTCAATACATTAAGGGAATTCATTTCAGGCTTGTTATTCTCAAAATCAAAATATTAGAATATAGGAAAACGAAGGTACATCGCAAAAATAACTAATGTTTATTGATCATGACAAGCTCTTGATATACATAAAGTTATTTAGGCCTCAAAATTACCCTGTGTTGTAAATATCTCCCCATTCTTTTTAAAAGATTTGAGGAACAGAAGCATCCTCTCTTCTGCAAATCTGTATTCTTTCACAAGAATCTGGGTTGTCCCATTTTTTCCCATAATTTTCAAAACCAAATTCTTTTAATGTAATGAATTTCTCCAATGACCCCAAATTTATAAACTGAGCTTAATTTTCCTGAATTACAGAACATCTTGTTGAGCATATAAAAATGAAACAGGTCCATCATCTCGTTCAGAGCAAACTAGAAATTCAAAACAGCTGCCTCTGTAAGGTGCATCTAAGACTTGTAAGGGTTCCTCACATGGTTTTGTATCAAAATCAGTTTGTAACTTTTCATGAGTACAGAAGTAAAAAAGAATGAATGCTTATTGAGTGCTTAATAAATTTCAGATATTGTGCTGAACATTTTGTAATGCTTTCTGTATGTAATTCTCACGCCTTCTTTATGAGATAAAATGAACCTTGCTTCTAGAATGTTTATAAAAATTGTTTTAAAAGTTACTAAAACAAAGATTTCAAATCCCTAAATTCCTAATAAACATCAGGAATCAGAGGGTGATTCATGATCACACAATTCTTTTAACTGATTAAATCATATGACCCCTATTGCATTCAAGTTTTACATCTGCAAGTCTAGACATTACATCAAAATTCCGATGTCCAGTTGGGGGGAAGCTGGACTCCAGCCTCGAGTACTGCTCAAAGCAGATGAAGTTCACGCTACTTAATTTCCACAGCGCCCTTTTCACTTTTTTCTTTTTTTCTTTTCTTTTTCCCTTTTCTTTTTTGTAAACCTCGGCAGAATGCTAAGATGCCACGGAAAGTTCTCATACTGCACTGAAGTCCAACTGTTTGCTCAGCTCCGGGTTGGTCGCTATGGCAGCCGTGCATTGCTTCTGGGGTTCATCTTTGCCCATTTCCAGAAGATCCCGAAGGCTGAGGAGAGGGGCTCAGTGAGAGACCACCGAAGTCGGGAGTGATGATGAAATGGGGCTGGTCTTTGGGAAAGAGATAGAAGGGTGGGAGCACCGGGCTAACTTCCAAAGTCCTCTACTGGTTCCCAAGGCGGTGCGGGCATGAGGAAAGAGAGGCTGGTCCTAGTAGATGAAGGATCATCAGTTCAGCGTCCCTCCAGCTGGGCGGGGCACAGGCAGCCAGGAGAGATGTGAAGTGACCTGCTCACCCACAAAAACAAAATCGACAAGTTGCAGCGAGTACGCCTCTAGTAGCGCTGAATCTCAGCGGCAGCCGGGTGTCCCCAACGAGCCCCAGAATTAAGACGCTCTCTTCTGCATGTCCAAGGAGCTTAATTAAAATAATAAAGAGAGTGCTCTGGCACCCTCTACGCCTAGAAAAGCCCCTAGTTAATCCCTTAATCCTTGGCTCACAGATGGATGCCAACTGCTCTAAGGAAGTGGGTCCCGCGGGCCAGAGTAGGGTGGGTAAGAGCCAGTGGAAACCTGGAGGGGCATCTGTGGTGGGAGGAAAAAGCCTCCAGTAGGGGGAAGCTAAGCAGGCGGTAGATGAATGCAGGACCCTAGGGCGAACAACGAGGCAGGCACCACAGAGCCTCTTCCTGCTCCTCCTGCTCTTCCTCCACTGAATGTGAAGCTAGGAGATGCAGGTGCAAAGCATCAGGATCTGCTACTCATGCCACGCTATCCCGAGCCAGCCGCGCCGGATGCTGGCGACTCAGGCCGGAAGAAGCTGCGCTGTGCTCGGCGCTGAGGATGCGCGCATGAGGGAAGGGAGGCCAGGCCACATTGGCGGACTCCTGGAGTAGAATTTCATTGGTCAAATTCTGTGCCAAGCCCAATACAGAACAAAGGGTAAAACTTCCTCTAAACGTCGCAAAGTAGTGTGGGCTTCAGGTTTCCAAACACTACGTTCACTCAACCCCTCCACGTCTACAATCACTTCCTCCCACCTGAATCCTATTTGGGGTCACAGAATTGAACAGTGGGACCATTCCTTGGAAATAGATCAGGACAGTCCTTTTAATTTTACAAAAGACAATCAGACAGATTCTGTCACATAGCCACTATCTGGCCAAGTTCTGAACTTGGCTTGAAGAAGAAGCCTCAATGTAGCAGAAAGAAAAGATAATTCCATTCCATTCAATTCAGGGATGGAAGTAAATATTTCTCCATTGACAACCAGCCACCTTTTGGGTCAATGAATGCAGTAAAGATTGGTAAGGCCCAAGCAGAAGACACACTGCAGAGAAAGAAGCTACATCCAGAGTTTAAAAATTCAAGGAAACAGCCAGTGCCTGAGGGCAACGACATGGCCAGAAGGAGACATTAGTACTCTAAGTTGGATGGAAACATGAAGGTGAATTCAATGAAAAGTATATGACATTCTTCCTTACAATGGGAGTTGTCCAGCAGGAAAGGAAATTGTAGCTTGAAGGTGGGGATCTCCATGATGTTGTCAATGGCTAAACCTAGACTCTTGTACCACAAAGATCCTGTGGCAACTTCCCCAATATCCACTCCTCCTTATTTTGGTGTTCATCTCCTGTTCCTTAGTGTCACATTCCTGCCCTGACTTTCTTGAACATGTGATTCCAATCTTAGCAAATTAGCATAATTCAAATCTAAATTAATAAGCATAGTCCCCTTACCTACAATTGGTTGGCCATAGCCATGACTCAATTGGGGCCAATGAAAGTAGCAATTTCCTAGGGGCTCTGGGAAAAAGGTTTTCTTTAATATTCCAGAAAAGATTCAGAGGCAACTCCCTCTCCTGCAAGCACTCAAAGAACCAAGCAGCTCCTGATACTGTGGGCAGCCATACAGCAGCCATAAGGAAGAGCTAAGTTAAAATAAAGCAGGTATTAAGAAAGCATAAGCAGAAAAAAATCTGACTTTGATGCCATTTTCGAGCCTCCGAATCAAACAGCTTTTGAGTCCAGATCTACTTTCATTGATTAAGCCAGTGATATTTTTCTGTTTCTTGTAATCTAGTGTTTCTAACTGATACAGGCCCAATGGCCTTTGTTTTGTTTTTTGTTTGTTTGTTTGTTTTTGTTTGTTTGTTTGTTTTCAGTAGCAAAGACCAAGCATCAGATGAGCAGATTACTTTTAAGTAATTAGACAACTTTTAAGGCCCCATATCAGTGTTAAGATTCTACCTCACCTCAGTGGTAGAGCTAGAGGAAAATCCTAGGGAAGGAGAGTGGATGTAATCTGACCTAAAAAATTCACAACTGTTTTCAAAAGTAATGGAGAGCTAACTTTTCACCCTTTGTATAACTGATTTCGTGGGAGAAATAGCCATTTGCCCAAATCCTTAGTCATGGCAGCTCCTGTGGTGAACCAACTGATGGAATTATTCGTATCTATTATGGCCTATTATGTTTTATTTTATACTTTATTTCCTACTAGACTATAAATTCCATGAAGTTTGGGGCTATCAAGTATCTTTCTACAAAACACAACTAATAAAATAGACACTAAAAAAAATGGGGGCTAAATGAAATCTATCAATCACTTGACATTATAACAGAAAACATTTTATTCTGTAATGCGGTCTTTGCATGTGTGATTTTTAATGCTTTTAATGACATTTTATCACTCCCACCAGTGGATTTCCACTTGAACTAGAGGGAACAATATAATATAAAAAAAAAACTAGCTTAATAACTCTCAAATCTTTCATTTCATGGCATGTCAATTATTATTGAACTAAAATCAAAGATTTAGATATTCTACTTTATCATAACAGGTTTCAGCGTTTACCAACAGTTCATTCTGTTGTTCTTCTCTATTGACCACCAAAAATAACCCACCTCTGGGATTTTCTGGTAGAAATTTTATTTACATTTACCCTCTAAACATTGGTAGATATAAAGATTTCTCTAAACCTTGCCAGTAGACTAGCATATTTTTTAAGGTAAAATTCACATCACATAAAATTAACCATTTAAAAGTGTTCAAGTCAGTGGCATCTAGTACATTCACAATGTTGTGCAACCACCACCTCCCTCCAATTTAAAATCCTTTCATCATCCCAGAAAAACACTCTGTACCCAATGTAAATATAAGCAACTGATTATTGTATTTTAATAAAGCTGAGAAAAATGTTTTACAAATATTTTCTACAATTCTATAAGCTGTCTTTTCACATTCTTTTCCTTTTTTTAAAGAGTTTTAGTTGTTCTACATCCTTCCAATACAATATGGATAAACTTTTTAATTTTAGCTTTTTTCAATGTACATTTTTTTCCAGCTTTATTGAAACATAATAGAAAAATTCATTGCTCATATTTACATTGTACAATTGAATGAGTTTTTAAAATTAGAGTTGACATACAAAAATACATTGTTTCCATTGTACAGCATAGTGATTAGAGATCTATATAACACACAAAGTGATCACCCCACTAAATCTAGTACCCCTCTTCCCCCTTACATATTTATTACAACATTATGAACTATCTTCTTTATGCTACACTTTATATCTCTATGTCTATTTTGTAACTATCCATTTGTACTGCTTAATCTTTTTGCCCTTTTCTCACCATCTTCCCAATTCCTTTCCCATCTAGTAGCCCTCAAAATATTCTGTGTATCTATGAGTTTCTTTCCATTTTTGTTGTTATTGTTTATTTTGTTCTTTAGATTCCACATGTATGTGAAATAATGTGGTATTTGTCTTTCTCTTTCTGACTTTATTCAGCTCAATACCCTCTAAATCCATCAAGGCAATATCGTAATCCATCCCCTTCCTTTTAGTCTATGTGTGCCTTTTAATCTGAAATGAGTCTCTTGTAGGCAACGTATGTAGGAGTCACGTTTTCTTTTCCATTCATCCACTCTATCTTTTGGCTAGAGCACTTAATTCTTTTCTATTTGAGGTACTTGTTGATAGGAATGTAATTATTACCATTCTTTATTCCTGTTTTTGACACATGCTTTTTCTTCTTAAAAAAATCCCAACATTTCCTATAATACTGGCTTAGTGTTGGTAAATTCCTTTAGCTTATTTTTATCAGGCAAGCTTTCATCTGTCCTTCAACTCTAAATGGTACCTTTGCTGGATAAAGTATTCTTGGTTGTAGATCCAGGGTATTCCTCACTTTGAATATTTTGTGCCAAGTCTTTCTGTCCTACATAATTTCTTTTAAGAAATCAACTGCTAGTCTTATGTATGCTTCCTTGTAGGTAATTAACTGTTTTTTTCTTGCTGTTCTCACACGTAAACATTGCTCCTCTCTCAGAATGGTCCTCACCCTGTGAAGCAAAGATCACCTTGAGTGGTTACCTAGATGGCACATATACTGCCAATTGACAGGAGTGTGCAAGCTAGGTAGCCTCTGGCAGACCAGACCCTTTGGCTTCACCAGAATTCTTAGTTTCAAGCAACAAATATAAATTCTGAGTGACTAGTAAGAAAGGGAGCAACTCACAGATGAGGGTTAAGAATCAAACTCAGAGCCGTGCAACTAGGAACAATGCCTAAAATGCTGCAGATTCAGCCTGATGGGTAGACCGATGCTCCTGAACATGCTGGACTCTGCCCCTTCCTACTCCACCACCAACAGCTCTGCTCTGGGAACTCAATTTGGCCACATCTGGGGCTGTTGCAAGAGTGAAAACCCACTGTTATCAACTCTACTTGTCTACCACTCTCCTCACAATTAACAAAATGAACCAAAAGAAAAATTAACATAATGTCCTTTAGCAAAGCATGTACACTAGTTTTCTATTTTTACATGGTTAATTATAAACAGCATGATCCTAAATAGGTAGATAATAAATAGAACTTGTAAACGCTACAAAGTTTCAAGCACGCTAAGTTCTGAATGAACATTCAGTGCTTGAAGTTTCAATAATTTGAAGAGTGAGTGGCTTCCCCTTTTAACTGTCTCATAGGATAAAGTTTTTTTCCCCCAAATGCACCTATTAATTATAACTACTTTTAATTAATGTATTTTGACTAAAATCACCTTTCTCTCATACAACTTGACTTACATTCCTTTCAAAATATGGATGGCATGAGTCTTAAAGTAAATAAAGATATGTGGTGAAAAAATAAAATATGAAAATATGTACTGGCTTCCTTCTGGAGAATGCTTTATTTTATTCCTAAAGAAAAGAGTTGCCGATGTCCAGGTGTCTTAGAAAAATAGTTTTCAAACAGTCTATCTGAGAAAAAGGCAGATCGTATGATATATCAATTGGAATTAGAAGCATTCTGTTAAAAAAATTAAAGAAAACTTTTAGTACTCCAAAATACATACCAATTTCCTTGGTATACTTACCAAATATAAGATGGCTTAATTCACTCTAATAGTTCAGTTAATACAAATATTGCCAGCCAACCAAATAGGGAATTTTGTATGGTTGGGGGAAAAGTGACTTTCTGTTTATAATTCTTAGGAGTAAGGGAGTAGCTTTCTAGAGAGCAATAGTTTTCTAGAGAACTCCTTGCATACGTGAACAAGAAGCCACATCCAATGGAGCTTAACAACTAAAACCTTTCAATTATCATATTCCCACCAAGTTTTATCCTCCTGGCTGGTGATGAAATGTCCAGAGACTATGAGAGGGATTATAGTTCCAGGAAGTAGAATATCCTTAGGGGCTAATATCCTTAGGAACTAAGCATACATACTTTTCTCTCCAAAGGTTTTATTTTATGTTTGCTGCCACCTTTTAATTCATTGTTTGCAACAGGAAAATGTCTCTAATAAATGAATGATACACACTAGTTTATTGATCAGGCCATAAATGGGTCGATTGACTAGGTTTTCGTTAAATATTAAATAATAGAGAAAACATTTATAAGCACACAGTCACTTATATATATGATATCTATAAAATCACTTCTATATAATAATATTTAATTTATAATACCAAATAGTTAGAAATTATCTAAAACTCATTCCCTCCGAATAGTGGACAGTTTAAATAAATAATAATGCATGCATAAGATGCAGCTATTTAAAATAGTCTTTTCCAGATATCCTTGGAGAAAAAGCCAACTCCACGACTGGTGTAGGAAATTACAAGGTGATCCTGGTATACCTTGTCATATTGGAAGTTATGTATCAAAGGCCACTGGGTCATGCTAAACAGGGCTCAGGAGTCAACTTGAAGATCTTCCTGCTTCTGAAAGGGGATAATTTGAGTATCAATGAGAATAATAGCTGTAATGAATTATAAACATCATGATCATAAACAGGTAGATAATAAATAGTAAATCATAGAAAATCTATTCCAAGGCTTTAGGGATTGATGCTCTAGAATAATGCTATGGAACCAACTATTTCAAGAACTGGAAAATACGAGAGAATGAAAGAAGTATTTATCCCATCTTTCATAGACATATTGTACATCAGGACAACCACAGATTTAATAAAGAGGCGTTTCTCTTTCCAAAAGTATTTCAGCTAATAAATGGAGAAGAAATGAAAGAATGCCATCATTTTATTATCTTTAATGAAACAATACAGCTCGGAAAGTATCTTCAGGGGCTGTTAACATCACAAAAACAGGGACAAGTAGGCATTATATGAAATATGAAATATTCTTGTGAAAAATCAAACTAAAATCTAATTAAGCCCATAATCTAAATAATAATTTACAGAAAATACAGAGGATAAATAACACACTAAAGGGAATAATCAGAAAACCCAGACTATGGAAAACTCTACAGGACAGAAAACCCAGTATTGCTTCAACAAATAAATTGAAGGAGACGGAGGGAGGTGCTTTAGATTAAAACACACTTAAGACATACCAAACAATTGTAATATATGGAACTTATTTGGATCTCAATTTCAACAAACAAACTGTAACAAAAACATTCATGATACAATTGGGGGATGCCTGAACACTGACTGAAAGGTCAATGTTATTAAAATTTATTATAAAAATTGTAAGTATAATATTGGCATTATTGTTATATTTTTTAAAAAGTATCTTTTTAAGTATGTATGCTGAAATATTTATGGATAAAATGAATCGATGTCTGGGATTTGCTTCAAGTTAATTAGGAAATAAAGATGAAGGAAAATAGGCCATAAGTTGAATATTTGTTGACCCAGATGGTAGATTCATGGGGGCTAATTACATTGTTCTAACCATATTATAAAGGTAAAATATTTTATAAAATATAATTGTTATAAAATTATATTTAGAATAAGATCTCATTTTTAATTTTGAAATATATATTATACATGTGCACACATGCATAGATTAGAAAGGAAAGAAATCATACCAAAAAAGCCTTATTGGCTATCTGTTTGGTGGGATTAGAAGTGAAATATAATTCTTTATTTGTTTCTGCATTGTTCATTTATAGAAAATAAGTTTTTAATTGATTTGTAGTTCACATACCATAAAATTAACCATTTTTTGAATGACTTCAGTCACTTTCACTTTATTCTCATTGCTAATCACTTACATTTATTCAAATTCCACAAGCACACCTCTTTTCTTATTTTTGTCACTCTAAACCTTTATTTTTTTATTTTTTAAAATTTTTCTACTATAGTTTACATAGACAATTATTTTGTATTAGTTTCAGGTGTACAGCATAGTGATTGGGCATTTATATAATTTATCGAGTGGTTCCCCAATTAGTTTAGTACCCACCTACCCACCTAGCACCATACTTAGCTATTACAGTATTATTGACTATATTCCCTATGCTGTACTTCACATTCCCATGACTATTCTGTAACTGCCAATTTGTGCTTCTTAATACCTTCCTCCTTTTCACCTAGCCCCGCAACACCCCTCCCATCTGGCAACCATCAGTTTGTTCTCTGTATCCGTGAGTCTGTTTTAGTTTTGTTTATTTTCTTCTTTAGATTTCTCATATAAGTGAAATCATGTGGTATATGCCTTTCTCTGTCTGACTTATTTCACTTAGCATAATACCTTCTAGGTTCATCTATGTTGCCAAAACTGGTAAAATTTCATTCTTTTTTATGACAAGTAATATTCTATTGTATATATGTACCACTTTTTTATCTGATCATCTATTGATGCGGACTTAGGTTGCTTCCATATCTTGGCTATTATGAATAATGCTGCAATGAACAATCGGGTGCATATATCTTTTTGAATTAGAGTTTTGGTTTTCTTCGGATAAATACACAGAAGTGGAATTGCTGGTTCATCTGTTAGTTCTGTTTAATTGTTTAAGGAACCTCCAAACTGCTTTTCATAGTGGCTCCAACAATTTGCAATCCCACCAACAGTGCACGAAGGCTCCCTTTTCTTCACATCCTTGCCAACACTTGTTTTTTGATTTACGGATAATGGCCATTCTGACAGGTGTCTGGTGATATTTTATTGTGGTTTTAATTAGCATTTCTCTAATGATTAGTGACATTGAGCATCTTTTCATAGGTCTATTGGCCATCCTTATGTCCTCTTAGGAGAAATGATTATTCAGGTCCTCTGCCCACAAAATTAACCGTTTTAAAAGTGTGCGATCCAATGGCTTTTAGTGAATTCCAAATATTGTGCACATATCACCAATCTAATGCCATATCATTTTCATCACCCTGAAATATATATATAGTATGAGATGGGGACAAAATCATTCTTTCGTATGTGGATATCAACTTGTCCCAAAATCATTCATTGAAAAGACTGTTTTCCCAATTGAATGGTTGTGGGACCCTTGTCTGGACTCTCATTCTATATCGCTTGTCTACATTTCAGCCTTACAGCAAGACCACGCTCTTTTTGATTACCCATTGCTTTGCAGTATGTTTTGAAATGGAGAAATGGAGTCTTGCTACATACACTGTTCTACTTTTTTCAAATTTGTTTTGACTATTCAGGGTCCTTTTCAATTTCATATGAATTTTATGATCAGCTCATACATTTTTGAAAAAGAATAGGTGGTCTTTTGACTGGTCTTACATTCAATCTGTAGGTCAGTTTGAAGAGTGTTGCTCTCTTAACACAAACATCTCTCAGCACCAAGCAACCATAAACTGCTTGCTCTCTCTCTCTCTCTTTGTTTGTATTGGACATTTCATATAGATATAACCATACAAAATGTGGCCTTTGTGCTTGACTTCTTTCACTCAACATATTTTTAAGGTTCATCCATTTGGCAGCATGTGTAGTACTTTATTCCCTATTATGGCTGTATGTGTGGGCATATTGCATTTTGTTTAACTATTTATCAGTCGATGGATATTTGGGTGTTTCCGTTTTGAGATATTATGAATAATGCTGTTATGAATATCAGTGTGTAAGTATTTGTATGAACGCATGTTTTTAATTCTCATGGGTACATATCTAGGAATGAAATTGCTAGATCATGTATTAAATCTGTGTGTGACTCTGTGAGGTGCAGCCAACGTATTTTCCACATTGTCTGCATCATTTTACATTCTTACTAGCATTGTATAAGGTTTAAGCGATAGTTTCTTGGATTGATAACAAAAGACACAAACAACCAAAGAATACATAAATTGGAATTTATGAAAATTAAAAAATTTTGTGCCTCTAAGTTCATTATCAAGATTGTGAAGAGGAGCCTGGGCCAAATGGCTTAGATAATAGAGGCTTCATACATCCCCTCTTGTGACCAAATCGAAGTTGTGATGGAAACATGGAGCAAACAGCAAGGAGAATCTCCTGGCATCTAGATGAACACAAGCCATGCAACAAGGGAGAGAAATAAGAAATAATCCTGCAATGATAAGAGGTAGGACTGGTCGAAACCCGAGGCTGCCCAACCTGGAACAACTGAGTGTGACAGAGGCTATGGCAGCTGCAGACACCTCTTAAATGGGTCAATATCTGTGATCGGACTTTTGTGGTGAGAGACTTGCTTGCTCTGAGCACCAGTGCTGGGTCAGCTGCTCAGGGGGCACCAGGGACTTATAGGGAGACGAGTTGTTTGAACAAGAGCCAGAGGTGAGGCTTTCACCTGGGCAGAAATGCTGGTGGCAACCATCATTCCTTTGTTGAGCCTTACCCCTCCCAGTGTGGAAATGCAAACACTGTCATAGTTGAGATATCATCAAACTGGATAACGGAGGTTGCTCTGCACAAAGGTATTCCCTGAAAATCTGCCTCCCCTAACTATGCCCAAAACTAAGCCATGACCAGTTGTATCTTGGCGAGTCTGGTGCTCTTTGCTGAGCAGCTCCAAGACCCACACAGGTGGGAGCTGGCACTGGTTTCTGGCACAGACTCTTGAGGCATCAATAAGCATAGAATCTGTCGATTGCTTACTGAATCCTAACAACTGGCCCTGGAGGGATACAGGCTGAGGCTAAACTTAGCCTGCAGATGAACCCCTTTCATGACTGTGCTACTGGACACCTACTACACAGAGACACACTCATAAGAATGAGAGACTTAGGAGCTTTGCTTAGCACATAGAAAGAGGCACAGAAAGGCAGCCAAAGTGGGAAGACAGAGAAACAGAAACCATATAAGAGAACAGAACAGAGATCCAAGAATAATGGAGTCAAGAAATCTAACAGATACAGAGTTCAAAACGCTGGTTATAAGGATGCTCAATGATAAAATAGTACATCAGGACAGAAACATGGAGGAGTGAGAGATGTCCCCAGATCTCTCCCCTTGAAACAACAATAAGCTGAACATCTAAAATTCAACAAAACACCCAACTTGCACACAAGCATGTCTAAAAGAGGGATCTGTGAATAAGAGCTACCACAGGTCAGAATCGTAGGATTTGAGCAATAGACTGGGAGAAACAAAAAAGCAGCCTCCCACAGCAGGAGCTCACTGCAGGATGAGGGATTAGAGAAGGTACCGCAGGTTCCCTGCACAGCCCTACCTGAGAGAGCTGTGAGCTCGATGCAGCAGCAGTGCCCAGGGATCAGAACAGAAAGCAGAGAAGTGAGAACGGCAGAGAAGCAACAATTGATTATTACCAACTGTGGTTGCAAAATGTGAAGCTGAGATGCAGCCCCCATTCCCCAACCCAGATGGCACCTCCCCCCATATCCTCCAAGACCCAACACCACAGAGCCACAGGGGAATTTGAGGAAAAGCTCCTGAAATAGTCGCTAACACTGACAGGTACTGAGACTGAGGATAGCGAGCACGATTGAATATTTACAAGGAAAAAAAAACATTACATAAAGCAGGGATCCAAATGGCTTAGACACCACCTACTGGAAACTAAAAGAAAACTACCTTTTTAGCAATAGGCTAAAGAGAGACTTTTATATAATAAATCTTCTTTTTGGGGGGTGGGGGCAGAATACACTTCCATTAAGGTCCAGGTGGAGAAATAGTCCATTAAACACCATTAACAACCAAGATGACAAGGCAGCTCAGAAAGAAATAGAAAAATCTCCAGAAAATGAGCTTACAGACATAGAAATATGTGACTTAAATGACAGAGAATTTAGGGTGATCCTTCTGAAAACACTCGATGAGATCCAAAATAATTCACATTAACAACCCCAGGAATTGAAAAAACAACCATATCAACAGAATAGGCTTTTTTTGTGTGTGTGTGGCAAGGAGATTTAAACCCTTCAAAAGAACCAAATAGAACTTTTGGAGAAAAGAACACACTAAAAGAGAGGAAGAATGAAACAGCAAACTTGGGAAATAGAGTCGACCAAATGGAGGAAAGGATCCGTGATATTGAAGACAGAAATCTAGAAATGAATTGGAAGGAAGAAGAGAGAAGCCAAAGGATAAAAAATAATGAAAGAGAAGTAAAAGAGCTAGCTGATAACATCTAGAGAGGAAACATAAGAATAATGGGTATTCTCGATGGGGAAGAAAAGGAGCAGGGATTAGAAAGCATTTTCAGTAAAATAGTTAATGAGAATTTACCAAAGCTAAGGAATGAACTAGAGCTTGAAATTCAAGAAGTCAACAGAACACACCATTATCTCAACCCAAAAAGGCCTTCACCAAGACACATTATATTAAAATTATCAAAAACAAATGATGAAGAAAGAGTTCTCGGGGCAACCAGAGAAAAGAAGACAGTAACCTATAAAGGAAAACTCATTACATTATCATCGGACTTCTCAGCACAAACCTTACGAGCCAGAAAGGAATGGAATCAAATATTCAAGCCATTAAATGAAGGGAACTTCTAGCTACAAATACTGGATCCAGCAAAGCTCTCCTTCAGATATGAAGGAGAAATAAAGACCTTTCCAGACATACAAAAAAATGAGGGGATTCTCCACTATGAGGCCTACATTACAGGAAATACTGAAAGAGGTCAGCTCACCTAAAACAAAATGACAAAAAATACATAACTATGAGTAAGACAACTAGCAGGCAGATAGAAGCAAAGGAGTGCAACCCTTATTAAGCATAGGGCATTATAAACTTAATGAGAAGCGATTTGCAAGATAGTAATGAATGTTCAGCATACGTAGGGACAAATTGAGACAGCCATGACAGAAAAGGGGAGAATTCAAGATCCAAATTCACAAATGGGAATGGAGATAAGGCACATGGAGAAGGAAAGGGATATATATGTATATACACACACACACATGCACACACACATATAATTTTCTTCTAAATATTCATAATGGTAACCACAAGCCAAATATTCAGAACTGAAGTATATAACATTAAACAAGAAGAATCAGAGGGAAAATACACAAAACTCAACCAGAATAAAGAAAACAGAAACAAAAGGACAAGGAAGCAATGAAAATGCCAAAAACCAGAAAGCAGAAGATAAAATGGCTATAGGAAAACCACATATTTGAATAATCATGCTAAATGTACATGGACTGTACTCACCAATAAAAAGACACGGAGTTGCAGACTGGATCAAAAAACAAAACCCAATCATATATGCTGCCTTCAGGACACACATCTCAGCTCCAAAGACAAATATAGATTCAAAGTGAAAGGGTGGAAAATGATATTTCAAGGAAGTGGCATTCAGAGAAAAGCAGGAGTAGTGGTACCAATATCGGACAAAATAAACTTCAAAATAAAGAAGGTAAAGAAAGATATTGAGGGACAATTCATAATGATAAAGGGAATCATAAACAAAGAATACATAACACTTATTAATATCTATATTCCCAATCAGGGAGCCCCAAAATATGTAAAGCAATTACTAACAGAACGAAAGGGACAAATAGACCAAAACACTATCGTAGTAGGGGATCTAAACACCCCACCGTCGGATATGGACATATCATCCAAACAATAAACCAATAAGGAAATAACATCCTTAAATGACACATAGACCAACTAGACATAATTGACATTTACAGATCTTTTCATTCCCAAACAGCTACTTATACATTCTTCTGTGGTGCACAGGGAATATTCTCAAGACTGACCACATACGGGGACACAGAGAAGGACTCAACAAATATAAGAGGGTTGAAATCATACCAGCCATATTCTCTGATCATAATGCTTTGATGCTGGAGATCAACCGTAAAAGGAAAGTGGGAAGAAACACAGATACATGGAGATTAAACAACATGCAGCTAAATAATGACTAGTCAGAGAAGAAATAAAAAGAGAGATCAGAAACACATAGAAAGAAATGATAATGATAGTACAACATACCAAAACTTCTGGGACACAGCAAAAGTGGCACTAAGAGGAAAGTTCATATCATTACAGGAGTATTTCAAAAACAACAACAACAACAAACAAAAAAACAAGAAGAAGCTCAAATAAACAACCTAACGCTTCATCTTAAAAACCTAGAAAAGTTTCTATAGCCATGCCACCCTGAACAAAGCCCAATCCCATCTGATTTTGGAAGCTAAGCAGGGTCAGGCCTGGTTAGTCCTTGGATGGGAAACTATCTAGGAAGACCAGGTTCTGTAGGCATAAAAAAATAAAAAAATAAATAAGGGATTATAAACTGACAAGGCTCTTGCAATCTGTGAGGTCTACCAAGGGTTGCCTCACCTAAAAAACAAAACAAAACAAAAGAACCAAACAAAAAGTCTAGAAAAGGAAGAACAAAATGAAGCCTAAAATCAGCGGAAGGAAAGAAATAATCAAAATTAGAGCAAAATAAATAAATAAATAAATAAACAAACAAACAAACAGATAGATAGTTAGATAAATAAATAAAATAGAAAACAAAAAAATAGAAAAATAAATGCAACAAAGAGCTGATTCTTTGAGGTTAGTAAAATTGACAAAACTCTGGATAGACCCGCTAAGAAATATAAAAGGACACAAATAAACAAAACCAGGGATGAAGGAGGGGAAATGACAACAGACATTGTAGAAATAAAAAGAATAAAACAATACTATGAAAAAGTATATAGCACCAAATTTAATATCGTAGAAATGGACCAGTACTTGGAAAAATACCACCTTCCTAGACTGAATGAAGAAGAACTGGAAAATCTAAGTAGATCAATCAGCAGTATGGAAATTGAACCAATCGTCAAAAACATTCCTAAAAGTAAAAGTCCAGGAACAGATGGCTTCACCAGTGAATTCTACCAAACATTCAAAGAAGATTTAATACCTATTCTCCTCAAACTCCTACAAAAAATTGAAGAGGCGATAATACTCCCCAATTCATTTTATGAGGCCAATATTACTGCGATACCAAAACATGGAAAAGATAAGACAAAAAAGAAAAACTACAGACCAATCTCTCTCAGGAACACAGATGCAAATATCCTAAATAAGATACCAGCGAACTGAATACAGCAACATATTAAAAGGATTATACACCACGACCATGTGTGCTTCATCCCAGGGGCACAAGAATGGTTCAACATACGCAAATCCATTAATGTGATATACCACATAAACAAATTAAAAAATAAGAATCGTATGATGACATCAATAGATGAGGAAAAAACCTTTGACAAGATACAGCATCCATTTATGATCAAAACACTTCACAAAATTTGAACAGAAGGAAAGTACCTTAACAGCATATATGACAAACCCTCAGCCAACATTATACTTAATGGTGAAAACCTAAAAACCTTCCCTCTAAGATCAGAAACAAGGCAAGGCTGTCCACTATTGCCACTGCTATTCAGTATAACATTGGAGGTCCTAGCAAGTGAAATCAGGCAAGAAAAAGATATAAAAGGCATCTGAATAAGAAACGAAGAAGTCAAACTGTCACTATTTGTGGAAGACATGATTCTCTATATAGAAAACCCGAAAGACTCCACAACAACACTACTAGAAACAATAAGCAAATACAGTAAGTTCTCTGGATACAAAATCAATATTCAAAATCCATAGCGTTATTATACTCTAATAATTAAGCATCAGGAAAAAAAGTAGAAAAAATAATTCCTTCTGCATCTGCAACAAAAAGAAAATACCTAGGAATAAATTCAATGAAACATGTGAAGGACCTATACAATGAAAACTACAAGACCCTATTAAAAGAAACTGAAGAAGACACAATGAAATGAAAAGATAGTCCTTGTTCTTGGATTGGAAGAATCAACATAGCTAAAATGACCATAATACCTAAACCATTATACAGATTTAATGCAATCCCCATCAAAATCTCGTTGGCATTTTTTAAAGAAATCAAACAAAAATCATCAGATTTGTATGGAAGTACAAAAGAACTCGAACTGCTAAAGGCTTCCTGAGAAAAATTAATGAAGGTGGAAGCGTCACTCTGCCCCACTTCAAATCATACTACAAAGCAACAGTAATCAAAATGGCATGATATTGGCAGCAAAACAGACACACAGACCAGTGGAACAGAATCGAGAGTCCAGAAGTAAACCCATATTTATATAGGCAAATAATTTTTGACAAAAAAAGCCAAAAATATACAGTGGAGAAGGAAAAGCCTCTTCAATAAATGGTGCTGGGAAAACTAGAAAGCCGCCTGCAAAAAAAATGAAACTAAACTGTTGTCTATCACTATACACCAAAATTAAGTCTAAATGGATTAAGGACCTGAATATAAGACCTGAAACAAAAAAAAATGCATAGAAGAAAACATAAGAACTAAACTCAAGGACCATGGACTCAAAGAGGATTTTATGAATTTAACCTTAAAGGCAAGGGAAGTAAAAGCAAAAATAAATGTATGGGACTACATCAAACTAAAAAGCTTCTGCTCAGCAAAAGAAATCTTCAACAAGGTAAACAGATAACCATCTCAATGGGAAAATATATTTGTAAACAACACACCAAATAAGGGCCTAATACCCAAAATATACAAAGAACTCATATGACTCAATAACAACAAAAAAATAAAACAATCCAATCAAAAACTAGGCAGAGGACCTGAATAGACACTTCTCCCTAGAGAACATACAAATGGCTAACAAATATATGAAAAGATGCTCAACATTGCTAGCTATTAGGGAAATGCAAATCAAAATCACAATGAAATACCACCTCACACCTGTTAGGCAAGAAATAACAAATATTGGAGATGATGCAGAGAAAAAGGAACACTCATACACTGCTGGTGTGACTGCAAATTGGTACAGCCACATGGAAAACAGTATGGAGTTTCCTCAAAAAACCGAAAATTGATCTACCATATGATCCAGCAATCTCCCTACTGGGTATTTACCCCAAAGCCTTGAAAACCCAGATTTGAAAAGATATTTTCACACTGATGTTCATAGCAGCACTATTCGCAATGGCCAGGACATGGAAGCAACCAAAGTGTCCTACGATAGATGATTCACTAAAGAAACTGTGGCACATATATACAGTGGAATATTAGTCAGTCATAAGAAGAGATGAAATACTGCCATTTGCGACAACCTGGATGGACCTCAAGATAATCATGCTAAGCAAAATAAGCCAGACTGAAAAAGTTAAAAATCACATCATATCACATATGTGGGATAGAAACCTAAAAGCAACAAATGAACAGGACAAACAGAGACTCAAGGACACGGACAATGGACTAGTGGTTACCAAAGGATAGGGGGTGGGGGTGGAGGGAAGAGGTAGACAGTGTTAAGGGGGTCAAATATAGGAAGTTGGGGGAGGGTGAAGTGGGTAAAGGGGATCAAATATATGGTAGCTGAAGGAAACTGGACTCTGTGTGTAATCACACACTAGAATATATAGATGTCGAATTATAATGTACACCTGAAATTTATATATTGTATTAACCAATGTTACCCCAATAACCTTAATTTTTAAAAATCATCCATTCTACTGTACAATGTAATGTTTTTTAATAAATTTACTTAGTTGTACAACTGTCACCATAAGTCAGTTTTAGACCATTTCATCACCCCAGTAAAATCCCTC
This sequence comes from Rousettus aegyptiacus, assembly GCF_014176215.1. Taxonomy (NCBI): domain Eukaryota; kingdom Metazoa; phylum Chordata; class Mammalia; order Chiroptera; family Pteropodidae; genus Rousettus; species Rousettus aegyptiacus. The sequence goes on along the minus strand of NW_023416312.1, from coordinate 82,477,678 downwards.
AAGCCCACTTACAGTTAGTTAATCCTCATATCCACCGTCAGGCTTGTGATTCATCTATTTATTTTCCATGTTTAGAGATTTTCTTTTTCTAGCCATTTCAAATAAGAAGGACCATACAATCATCATTATTTGTTACACAAGTTTTTTCTGCTATATAGAGAGTTCCCAAAAGGGCTCTGTGTATGAGCAGAAATCAGAGAAATCAATAAAGAAAATCAATGAAACAAAGAGCTGGATCTTTGAAAAGATCAATAGAATTGACAAATCTCTAGCAAGTCTGATGAAAAAAGGCACAATTATCAATATCAAGAATGAAACAGGGTCTATTACTATAGATCCTGCAGACATTAAAAGGGTAGAAAGAGAATATTACAAACAATTCCATATGCACACACAATTTAGAATTTAGAAGCAGACCAATTGCTTGAAAAATCACAAACCAATAAAACTCACAAAAGACAAAATAGATATCTGAAATCTTCTATCACTATTAAAAATATTAATTTATAATTTAAAACCTCAAAAAGTAATCTCCAAGCTCAGATTATTTCACTAAATAATCATACCAAACATTTAAATGGAAGTAACATCAATCTACTCAGCCTTCTTCAGAAAATAGAATAGAGATAACACTTCCCAACTTAATTTATGAAGCCAGCATTGTCCTGATACCAAAATCAGACAAAGACCAACATCTCCCATGAACTTAGACACAAAACATAATTTTAAAAAATACCAATAAACTACATCTAACAATATATAAAAACAATTATACAGAACGATGATATGGAATTTTTTTCATGTACTAAAGTCTGGTTCAATATTCAAAAATTCATTCAATGTAACCAACCACATCAACAGGCAAAAAAGAAAAATCCTACAATCATATCAATTGACACTGAAAAGCATTTGGCGAAATCTGATCCCCATTTATATAAAAGCTCTCAGTAAATTAAGAATAGAGGGAAACTTCCTCAACTCGATAAAGAACATCTGCAACAATCTACAGCTAACGTTATACTTAACAGTAATAGATCATCATACTCAACGGTAGAGGGCAGAATGCTTTTCCCAGGGGACTGCAACCCAGCCTTGTGCCTCCAGAGAGGAGCTACAGTCCAATGCACTCACCTCCCTCTGCCCCAGCCTCTGGGTACTGAAGCAAACAGAAGGAAGGACTGTTTATCCTTCCACTAGGTCCTGCACAGCAGGAGGTCAGAGGCTCTGGGACCCCAGTGCCTTTGTCTGCTAGGATGAGTGGCGGCAGATTAGCCTAGGAGTAAATCAGAATAGCCTTACAGGAGCAGCTTCAACCCCCATGCATGCTCCCCTTCCCACCCAGCTTTTTTCCTTCCTCAGCATTTCTCCTTTGAACCTTCTCTTTGTCTGGACCCTATCTTCTGAACACCTTGATATTTCTTTATAAAGTGAAAAATGAAAAAAGTCTGAGTGTTTATTAAAATAATAATTAGTATTTTTGTCAAGGTTTATACTAAATGTTCCACTGCCATGCAGGTTTTCTTAACAGACTGCATGTAGAGCGCAATTTCATGTAGCTTTCTCCGTGAGAAAGAAGAGAAAGTGCATCCCTCATGATTCTTTTGATACTCAACGAGAACTCTCAACATTCTTGAGTGTTCTCTATTCAAAAACAAACTCACAAATATAAAGGACAATCTAGTGACAGCCAGAGGGGAGGGAGAATGAAGGGCTGGGAGAAAGGGGGGAAAGGTTAAAGAAATACAAACTAGTAGTTGATAGATGGTCACTGGGGATGGGGAGCATGGCATAGGGAATGCAGTTAGCATTAAAGAAATGGCAAGGTGTACAGCAATCAGGGATATCATTTATAAACTATGTACATGACTAACAAATGTACTATATGCTTGAAACTAATAATAAAATAATTTTTTTAAATAAGAGGATTTTAAACTGGTGAATTTCTCTCTTGGTTTTTAGCTGTGGTCCACTCAGAGCACTTGATATACCTTTTTCTTTTTATATTAGGAAGAGAAAAAAAACAGCACCACTCCCTCCTGCACACATTTTCAGACTTATGAGGTCACAATTGATACCTACATTTGAAGGAGGAAAATACTGTATCATACCTTGTTTCTTACTTTCATTACATCTTCCTGAGACTGTGGCTGACCAAATAGGCCTTTGGCACTCCTGAATATAATTGGGATAGGTAATAAACAGGCTAGTAAGAAAGAACTAAGCAAGTATTATCAAATCAAGTGTATACAGGGACATCAGACAATGGCTTGAGAGCCTGAGGACTTAATGGGTCACCCCAGCTCTGCCACAGACACCCTCTGCCTCTTTACATCTTCCCAGTAAACTATTCTTATCAACCCGTATCTCACAAATATGTCATTAAATAAACTTAGATAATTAAGGTAAAAATATCGATAGTTTTTTTGGGAGAGGGAAGGGAGTGGTAGGTGAAAGGCATTCTCTGAATAGAAGATTCAGTAAAAGAAAAGCCATTTCACCTTCAGTTTAGAAACAAGTTTTTTCATTTGAGTTCAGTACGCATCTGTTGAGCACTAACTCTATATACAGCATGAAGGTCTGTGTGCTTTGTAACCTTCATATAGGTGTCACAATCTCATAAAGCCAGACTAACTCCTACATAATCTTTCTCCCATGCCTGTGCCAGTCCCCGCCCTAAATTTGGGCCATTTTTGTTCTCTTTCTATTCATGCTCAAAGTCAGCAGAGCATTCTAGATACGGGCACAAAATGGTGCCAAAGTTTGGGTCCCCCACTTGATCCTAAGCTGTGGCTTGAGATTTAAACATGTCTGATTACTCCAGTGACTGAGAAGCTTCCTGATAGAGAAAATATCCTTAAGGAAGAAGGAGCCAAATACAATAAGCTTTAGCCAAAGATAAAGACTAGGTCATCAGAAAGGAGAGACCCTCTGAATCCAGCACTGTGTCTCCTGGCCCTTGTCTGAATCCAGTAGGAGGTATAGAGTGAAGGGGAAGAAGAAGGAAGGGGACTATAAGTGAAAGCTGAAGTACTTGTTTCAAACTTTCACACTCCACATTTCACATTTATCACACATAGTCTCACTTCTTATTTTACTAAAAAGGATCAAATCATCAACGTGAATGCAAGTAACAGAAGACTGGAGGTGACTTTAAAAAAATTATCACATAAAATACATTTGAGGGAAGTTGGTTCCAAGGTTGGTTAATTGAGCAGTTCAAGTATGTCATTGAAGACTCAAGTTGATTTCTTCTTTCTGCTCTACCATCCTCAGAATGATGGTAATATCTCCTGCCATCATCTGTCAGGGCCATACCATGGCATAAGCGTTCCTTGACATCAGATGCAAATGGGAGCATTCAGCATAGAAGGGAGACGTTGCCTACCATATCAGTGATATACCTTCGCTCTCTTTCTCTCTCTCTCTCTCTCTCTCTCTCTCTCTCTCTCTCTCTCTCTCATAATGACAATCAGAGATCTGAAGTCCTTTTCTTTGTCCCAAGAGAAGCCAGATTTAAAGATGCAAGGACACTTTCAGATCCTATGAGGTGAGGCAGGAGTGGGGTTTGGGAGGCAAGGACCAATAGTCTACATAATCGTTTCCGACCAGGATTCTATACCTAAGAATTCTATGTCCCACTTTGGGATATAGGAGTGTCATGTAGTACCCTCAGCTACTTAGCTATGGTCTACTTCTAACACCCCTCCACCTGCAATCAGCCACGATTCCCTAGAGGTTAGGTTCCACTCTAATTTTCTGTGTTATCCAAGAGGAAATCTGAGAATGAATGACTTGGCTTAAACCTGAAATTTATTCCTCTTCCCTACACTCTCATCGATGCATTTATTCATTCAACAAATGTTGAACTCTGTTCCAAAACCAGTATGCTAGGGAGACACTGATGAATGAATCAGGGTTCTCTGCCTTCATGGAGCTTACATTCTGGTGGGGGGAGTTTGTTTCTCCCACAAAGCTTGGCTTGAAATTCATGGCTCTTGCAGGGACCAGAATATAAATGAAACTTATTAGCAATGCTGAATTATTAACTCAGTACAACCCATGTTTTAATCCTTCACAAACAACTATTATTAATGTAAATTATTTTGCTCTTTATACTGCTCATAACATATCACATTTCTCACTGAGGCCATTGTTTCAGATAATTACAGTTTTCAACAAGATAAACACAATGTAGGGCAAAGTACGTGTGGTACAATATGCTTTATTAAGAACATACCATGTCAGCTTAGTGGGCTAGGCCATCGATGGAGCCTGCATCTGAGCCAAGTTTATATATCAACAGAGTTGTTGCCCTTTCTCTGCTCATAGTCAGGAATCGATCAGATTATTCAGCAGAATGGTTTGTAGCTGCATTGTCAGGAGATAAAATATCCATTGCTACCAATCCTCCTTTTACTACACATGCTGGAGGATATATAGTAAAAGAAAATTTCCTTTTCTTTTTTTACATTTCAAAATTTACCCAAGTTTATTGTTTTCATTTTTGCTCTTAGTAAAAAAAAAATCTCAAAAAATAGAAGTAAAAAACTGCTTTTTTATATTTTCTACTTATATTAGTCCTGCTTCAGATGATATCATGGACCCTTGGTGTCTAATTTATCCTGATAGTGTCTAAAGTAGAAGTAAAGCAATTCAGAAATATGATTCTGGTGATCAACGGGGTGACAGATGTTACAGCCAGATGTTGTAAACCTGAAAATTACTTAAATAGAATATGAACCCCAATCAATCTGAATGAATTCCTCTAGCATCTTGGTTCAGGAAAAAACCTGTAAGGGTCCTAATCTTTCACTCCACTCACAACAAAGTGCATGACCCTACATGAGTCACTTAATCTGTGTCTTGGTGTCCCTGCTTTTACAACAGGATTAATAGGACCTATAGTATGCCTGCAGTTACCGAGAAAAGAAAAGAAACGCTCTTTCTGAAATATATCTGAAATTGTCAATCAGTTATCAAGAGAGATTTACTGAGCTCTGCATGTACCCATTTTTATATGCCCAAGGCCAAATTAAGTACCTTACATATACATGTTCAAGAAATATTTGTTGCATGGATGCATGAGAAAATGAATGAATGAGCCATCTACTGTGTGTCAAATCCTGTGCTATGGAATATCTGAGATGCATTCCTTCCTTTAAGAAAATAATTATCGAGTAAAATAAGACATACATAGATAATTTATTTAGCAATTTAAGGTAGTAAATGCCAAATGAATGTTATAGTTCATTATTTTCAAACTAGAATTTCCAAATTCTCTACTTCATTATGAATTCTTCCCTAAAATTTATCTGCTTGATAGTATGCCTGTGATTTTATTGCACAGAACTATTTGATGATGTTTCCTTAAAAGACTTTCAAATATAGAAGTATATTTCATTAGGATAAAATTCCATAGAGAAGCAGAATGGAAACTAAATTTAAGAAGGAAAAAGAAAGATATAAAACATATCCATCACTCCTGAAAGTTTTGCCATGTCTCGTCCTTGTGCATCTTACCCTCCACCCTCAACTCCATTGATGAGTTTGCATTTCTAGGATTTTATATAAATGGAATCATACACTATGTACTCTTTTTTTTCTGACTTCTTTCACTCAGCGTGGTGATTTTAAGATGCATCTATATAGTCCCATGTATTAAAATTTCTTCCTTTTTATTGCTGTATTTCATCCTATGGCTATGCTCCTAATTTCCATTGTATACCATAATTTGTTTATCCATTTATCAGTTAATAGACATTTGGGTTGTTTTCAGTTTGGGCTATTACAAATAAAACTGCTAGGAACATTTGTGTATACGTTTTGAGATGGACATTTATTTTCATTTCTCATGGGTGAATACTTAGAAATGGAATAATTGGGTCATATGGTAGGTTTATTTTTAAATTTTTCATAAACTGTCAAGCTGTTTTTCAAAGCAATTGTACCATATTACATTCCCACCAGCAGAGTATGAGATTTCTAGTTGTTCCACATCTTTGTTAAAGCTTGGTACGATCAGTTTTTAATTTTTTATCTATTCTAATGGGTATGTGGTGGAATCTCGTGCTTTTTAATTTGCACTTCCCTGATGACTGATGATGTTAAGTATTTTCTCATGCATAGGTCATTTATATATATCCTCTTGTCAAGTGTATGTTCATATCTTGTGTCCATTACTGTTTTGTCTCATTATTGAGTGTGTGTATGGATATATGTATTTTTTTCTGGCTATAGTCCTCAGTTTGAAATGTATTGTGAATATTTTCTCCCAGTATCTGGAATGCCTTTTCATGTTCTCAATGGTGTATTTAATTTATTTTTATTAAATTTATTGGGGTGACATTGGTTAATAAAATTGCATAGGTTTCAAGTGTATAATTCAATAATGTCATATGTATATTATATTGTGTGTTTAATGATGTATTTTAAAGGTAAAAAAAACATTTTGAAGTTTTGCTCTTGTTTGTGTTATACCCATAGCTTATTTGAGGAGAATTATCACATAAATAATATTGAGTCGTGATCATGGTATATTTCAGTATTTAGGTGATCTTTAATTTCTCTCAGTTTTGTTTTGTAGTTTCCATGCAGAGGAATTGAATTAAATTTATTCCTAAATATTTTATACTTTAGTGCTATTGTAAATAGAATTGTTTTCTAAGTTTCCTTTTCCAATTTTTTGTTTTTAGTATATAAGGATATAATAAATGTTGTACATTAACCCTGTATCCTGTGACCTTGCTAAATTCAGTTACTGGTTCTAATATTTGTTTTCTAGGTTCTCTGTAATTTTTTCATTAGTAGTTATACCATTAAAAATAATTATTATTTCATTAAAAATAAGGATAGTTTTTCTTCTTCTTTTTTATCTTAATGCCTACAATTTCCTTTTATTTCTTTTTTTATGCAGTGGCTAGGACCTTTAATATCGCGTTGAATAGCAATGGTGATAGTGACGTCTTTGCCTTATTCCTATCTTAGGGAAGATCAATCTTTCATCATTAATAATGATGCTAGCTGTAGGTGTTTTATAGATGCCCTTCATTCATTTGAGGAAGTTTCTTATTATTTCTAATTTTCTGAAAAATTTTGTCAGGAATAGATATTGGATTTTGTCACATGCTTTTTCTACATCTATCAAAATGACTTTATGGGTTTTCTCCTTTATCTTATTAATATGATGAATTACATTAATTGATTATTGGATATTAAATTAACCTTGCAATCTCAGATAAAATCTACTTAGTCTTGAAGTGTCACTTTTTACATGCTGTTTATTTTATTTGCTAGTGTTCTGTTAAGAATTTTTGCCTCTGTGTTCATAAAGAATATTGCTCTGTAATTTTATTTTTTATAATATTTTTCTAACGTTTTTGTATTATGGATATGCTTGCCTCATAAAATGAGCTGGACAATATTCCCTCTTCGTTTGTTTTCTGAAAATTGTAAAATTGGTGCTATTCAGTAAGGAAGCCATTTGGCCCTGCAGTTTTCTTTTAAAGAAGATTCTTTCAACAAATTCAATTTATTTAATAGATATAGGAATACCCAGATTTTCTGCTTGTTCTGACTATTTTGGTAAGTTTTATTTTTCAAAAAAATTGTCCTTTAAATCTATGTTGTTGAATTTGTTGACATAATATCACTCATAATGGTTGTTGGTTTGTTTTTTGTTTGTGTGTGTGTTTTTGGTGCTTGTGTGTGTGTGATTTTTAAAAATATTTTTAAATTTTTTCACTTACATTTGGTACACAATGTTATATTAGTTTCAGGTGCACAACACAGTGTTTAGGTATTTATGTAACTTGTGAAGTGGTCACCTCAATAAATCTAGTACCCATTGGAAACCATACATAGTTACTACAATATTATTGACTATATTCCTTATGCTATACTTTACATCTCCATTACTATTTTGTAACTACCAATTTATACCTTTTAATCCCTTCCCCCACTTCACCCTTACCTCCAACCCCATCAAAATGTTCTCTATATTAATGAATTTCTTTCTATTGTTTGTTTATTTATTTTGTTCTTTAGATTCTCCATGTAAATGAAATCATATGGAATTTGTTTCAGATGACAAGATTTTGTTCTTTTTTATGTCTGAGTAATATTCCATTGTACATATGTACCACTTTTTTATTCATCAATTTATGAACACCTAGGATATCTTAGCTATTGTAAATAATATTGCAATGAATATATAGATGTACATGTCCCTTTAAAGTAGTATTTTGAATTTCTTCAGATAAATACCCAGAAGTGGGAATAATGGATACTTCTTTGCCTCTTGTTATAGTCTTTGTTTTAAAATCTATTTTGCTGGTATAAGTATTGCTATATCAGCTTTTTTGTTTGTTTGTTTGTTTGTTTCCATTTTTATGAAATATCTTTTTACATACCTTTATCATCTGTCTGTATGTATCTTTTCATTTGAAGTGAATCTCTTATAGGCAGCATATGTATGGGTCTTGTGTCTTTTCATTTGAAGCGAATCTCTTATAGGCAGCATATGTATGAATCTTCTGTTCTTATCCATTCAGCCACTCTGTCTTTTGATTGGAGCATTTAAGTAATTGTGGTAAATATGTAGTTATTGTCATTTTATCATTCATATTTTTCTCCTCCTCCTCCTCCTCCTCCTCCTCCTCCTCCTCCTCCTTCTTCTTCTTCTTCTTCTTCAAAGTTCCTCTAACATATCTTGTAATATTGGTTTGGTAGTGATGAACTCCTTTAGCTTTTCTTGTCTGGGAAACTATTCACCTGTCTTTCAATTCTAAATGATAGCTTTGCTGGTTAGAGTAATCTTGTTTGTAAGTCCTTGCTTTTCATCACTTTGAATATTTCCTGCCTATGTCTCTGGTCTGAAAAATTTCTGTTGTGAAATCAGCTGACGGTCTTATGGGAGCTCCCTTGTAGGTAACTAATGGCTTTTCACTCGCTGCATTTAAGATTCTCTTTTTGTCTTCGACCTTTGGCATTTTCATTATGATGTGTCTTGGTATGAGCCTATTTGGGTTAATCTTGCTTGGGACTCTCTGCACTTCCTGGACCTGTATGCCTATTTCTTTTGCCAGGTTAGGGAAGTTTTCCATCATTATTTCTTCAAACAGCTTTTCGATTCCTTGCTCTCTCTCTTTTCCTTCTGGTACCCTTATGATGTGAATGTTGGTATGCTTGATGTTGTGCCAAAGGCCTCTAAAACTATTCTCATTTTTTTCAGATTCTTTTTTCTTGTTGTTATTCTGATTGGGTGTTTTCTGCTACCTTATCTTCCAAATCACTGATTCGATCCTCTGCTTCATCTAATTTACTGTTGATTCCCTCTAATGTATTCTTTCTTTCAGTTATTGTATTCTTCATTTATGACTGTTTCCTATCTCTTTGATGAAGTTCTCACTGCAATCATCAAACATCCTTATAATCAGTGTTTTGAACTCTGAATCTGGTAGATTGTTTGCCTTCACTTTGTTTAGCTCTTTTTCTGGAGCTTTGCTCTGTTTTTTTTCATTTGGGACATGTTTTTTATGCCTCCCAATTTTGGCTGCCTCTTTGTATTTGTTTCTCTGTATTAGATAGATCTACTATGTCGCCTAGTTTTAGAAGAGTGGCATTATGTAATAGGTGTTCTGTGGGGCCCAGTGGCATAGTCTCCCTGATCACCTGAGCCTTGGTTTCCATTTGTACATCAATAGGAGGGATTAACCCTTGAACTGATTGGTTGTAAGGACTAATCTATGACTACAGTGGAGGAGCTGTTGTACAGGAGCTGACCCTACAGACCAGGATTCTCTTCAGCAAGGCTCTGGTGCATCCCCGGTCTGCCTTTTGGATGTGTCATCTTCACATGTGGCCCTGGGTGATCCACAGTGTTTTCTTATTACTCTTTAATGTCTATAGGATATTTAATAACAACTCCTAGCCATAATTGTGATCGTAATTACTATACATGAATTATGTTATATATGTTAACATGTAATAGATTTATTCTTAAAATAAATTAATATATAAATATTTTGAAAATTCTCTGTATTAATTTTAATATGACAAATGTTATGAGTTCCTTAATAAGTAAAAACACTTTGATGTCCTCAATAAATTTTAAGAATGTAAAAAGGTTCTGAGAACTACTGCTGTGTAACATTTCAGTCACTCTTCTGCAATTGATAATTTGTTTTTCTCTAGGTTTTGTCATTATGAATAAAACACTATGAATAGTCTTATACATATCACATTGTGGATGTATATACGTATTGCTCTTAGATGTCTAGAGATGGAATGGCTAAGTATCTTGGTGTGTTTTAAATGGATAGTGGTGAATATCAAACCCCTGCTGAAGTCAGAGTCCATTGGATATAGTCCAAGGAGTGTTGTATAACATTTTAATATACAATGGTGACACTTCTATATTCATCTTCAACTCATTCCTCTTCTCACTCGACACATTCCCTCAATTGAGCTTATATACACACACTACCCTATCCCCAAATCTTTCTCTTCAACTCATAATTATCCCTTGAGTTCTAGACTTCCATATATGACAACCTGTTGGACATCTCAATGTCCCATAGATGATCCACAGAGCAAACAAACCAAATATGTTCTAAATAAAACTAGAAACTGTTATTCCCATATTCTATACCCAGAAACCCACACTAGAGAACTGGGTCTCATCCTACTTTCCACCTTCACACTTAATCCCCACGTACAGGCGTAATCACCAATTCCCCCCTTTTTGTCTGTCCAAATACTAATTAAATCCATCTTCTTCTCTCCCTTCATATTGTTGCTGTCCTGGTTATTTCTTTCTAAACTACCACAGCAACATCCTGTTTATCTCCTAGCATCTAGCCTTAACTCCTCGAGTCTCTCTTCTATTTTGAGTCCATAGAGATTAAACTAAATCACAAATATGCACTTTATTCTTCCATCAAAATATTCAATAGCTCTTATGTCCACGAGCTTAAAGTCCTCGTTCCTGGGCGAAGTATTCAATGTCCTCAGTTGTCTGCCTACCTCCATATACTTCTCCATTTCATTTCCCTCCACTGTCCCTTACCCACAAGTAATACTGCATGATTTCTTCTTCTTCTGCATATAGTTTACTGCTTTGTGTCAGCACAGTTTTTGGAGAAGCAAATGTTAAGATTAGACATGCAAAATATTTATTGGGGAAACCACCTGTAAACAATAAAAGGGGGAGGGAGCAGAAATAGGTGGGAAGAGCTTCAAAAATAGGATGCAGGTCTGACACTTGTGAAAAAAATAGATGAAAGAAGGATTGAGTTCTTAAAAAGTCTTGGATAAAGATAATGGGGAGTACCTAAGCAAAAGTTGCCCATTAGAAGACTACTACAACAGGCAAGAATAGTCTGGTTCTAGTAATTCTGCTATATCCAGTCATTGCCTGAGAGTCCCCCAGAGGGGAAGCATGACTCAGTGGGCACATTGCTATAGAGTCAAAGGTGCTGTAGCTGGAGTCTATCAGTGATCAATGATTTCCATAGCAGGTTCACTCATAGGGAGATCTGAGTGGGGTATTGTCACAGCTGCTACATGCTTCTACCCTTATAGTATTTCACCATGTTGTTCTATCTACCATTCCCACTGTCCACTCCACTTTTGATTGGTTGACTCCCACCAGTAACTTAAGATCAGCCATCACCTTTTTCCCAAAGCTTTCCCTGACACACTCAGGCTGAATCAAGAGCCCATATGAAGCATACCTCTATAGTAGCAATTATATATTTATAAACTTATTTCCTCCACTTGAATGAAAGCAACTTGAAGGCAAGGCCTGGGTCCCATTTATCTCAATATTCCCAATACTTGACATTGTGCTCAGTAAGCATTTGCTGAATGAGTAAATGAATAAATAAATGAATGAATATGCAAACCCAATGTCCCCTACCCAAAATCCAATATTTGCTTTAATTAAACTGGTCCCTTTACCGTCTCATGGAAGCATAATTCTCATTATGTCTCCTTATTTTCCTTCATGTCTCTGTTCTTACCTAAGATACCTCTTCTTTGTTTTATGTAGTTGTATTCATTCTTCAAGACCTTGCTTAGTCTAAACTCAGCTTCAAACTTTCCATGTATACTTCCATCTGCTCTAATTTCCAGTTTCTCTAAATTCTCACTGCACTTGACAATCCAAACCACACAAAGCTAGTGTACTTAATTATACATGTTCTTACATTGCTCACTAATGATTTTGGGGGTTCTGAGCCTAGCTTGCCAGTTAGGTGTTAATGCCATAAGAAAAGAGTCTATGTTGTCTACTTTGTCCTCTCTCTAAATATAGCATAATTCAAAGTACTAACTACAAAAATTTAAACCTTTCAACTCTGAAGGGCTAAGACAATCTCTGCATACTGTTACAAGAGTAGTGTGAAAACTCTCCTTTACTGGAAATTATATAAGTGGGAGAATCAGCCTTGAAATTTATTCAAGAGCCTTCTACTTCTAAAGTGGTTTAATCAGAAATGTGAGAAACAGAAAAAGGCCTTAACTGGAATCTTAGAGACCCAGGTGACTAAACATGTTTTTTTCTACTAAAATTTATGACAGGAATGACTTTTTCTTAATGAGAGAGTCATTATACTAGTTATTTACTCTATTGCACTTATTCTACACGAAGGCAGCATTGTTTGATATACTGTTATTTGATATATCCCCAAGAATCTTTAATCCTAGTCTCTCATACTACCTACACATTTATTCATTTATCCATTCATTACACACACACACACACACACACACACATGCACGCACACACGCATGCATACACACACACAGAGCATCTAAAGAGAGTATAATGGCTAAGATTCCAGGTGCAAAACCAGAATTCCTAGGTTCAAATCCTGGCTTTATCACTTGTGTTGTGTGACCGCAAACAAAGTACTTAATGTCTCTATGCCATCTGTAAATGGGGATGATAAAAATAGTAATTTCTTGATAGAATTGTATGAAATAATTATTTATAAAGTATTGAGAACAATGCTTGGCATACGATAAGTGCTATATATTTTTTTAGCCACAATTGTAATTATTACTACAAAAAGAAAGAAGCCAGTTACAAAAGATGGCATATTATATAATTCCATTTATATGAAATGTTCAGAACAGGGAAATCTATAGAGACAAAGTAGATTAGTGGTAGCCTAGGGCTGAGGGATAAGCTTGTGGTGAGTGGGGTAGGCATGGTAATTAATGTGTATGAGGTTTTTTTGGGGGGTGATGAAAATGTTCTAAAATTGACTGTGGCAGTGGTCACACATATCTGTGATTATAATAAAAACCATTGAACTGTGCACTTTCAATGAGTGCATTGTATGGTATGTGAACTGTATCTCAATAAAATCATTTAAAAAAATCTTGTACACCATCATTCATAGCTTCATTGTTTATAATAGCCAAAAAGTAGAAACAACCCATACTTCCATCACCTGAAGAATGGATAAACAAAAAGTGGTATATATACATAATGGAACATTATGCAGTCATAAAAAGAAATAAAGTACTGATTAATGCTATCAGATGGCTAGACTTACCTCTAAAACATTATGCTAAGTGAAAGAAGCTAGACATGAAATGTTAAATATTCTATGCTCTCCCTTATGTGCAAATCTAGAAACAGCAAATCTATAGAGAAACAAAGTTGATTAAAGGTTGCCAGGGAATGTGGATAGGAGGGCATTGGGAGTATCTATTAACAAGTATAGTATAGGATTTCTTTGGCGGAGTGATGGAAATGTTCTGGAGTCAGCTGTGACAGTTATACAATACAGTTATACAGTTATACACTTTAAAATAGTCTTTTTAAAATCTATTTCTATTTTGTTTTAAAAAATTGCCCCCAAAAAGCTGTACAGGAGTAAATCCTGATATAACAGCAGTCCTTCAAAAAAGAAAAAGAACACAAACAAAACAGTGTTTTTTTAGAAGCTTGGGAAAGAGTTTTAAGGAAAAAGTAGTCAAAATCATCCAATTTCCCATGTGTGGATTCCATTATCACCAGGCATCCCTTTCATTATAGTTTGGTTTCTTGTGTACATTTCCTTTTGAGAGAAAATTTGTTTACCAGGATTTTCTGGTCTTTTTGGTCGTTCTATTTTTCATGAATGAAAAAAAGAATAAATTGGTTTGGAATTTGGGTTTGTTTTATAAATGTTATCTGGTCATCCCACTGAGGCATATTTGACCCCCCTCCTAATTTTAGCTCAAATGTGGAGGCTCTTGATACACTGAGAGAATCTGAGATAAATTTTATTTCTCAAGGGACCCCTGAAAATGCAGGAGGTCCAAACAGGTCTGGGCTTATTTGAGAGAGGAAAAGGAAGTGCTTCCGGACTTTATAGTCTCTAAAGGGTGAGACTGGGGTGAAGCTCTCCATCTGCAAGTTTTGAATTTCTCACTGACAACAAAGGAGAAGATACTGGACTTCTTATCAGCCTGTCCAGAAGCGTGTGTGTGTGTGTGGCGGGGCAATCTATAAATACTCCAAGATTTTGAAACTTTTAATTTTCCATATTTGTTTTCATTATTTGTTGTCTTATTTTGTAAAGTTTATCTTCAGGGCCAGTAGCAAAGGGATGTATAGATGAGAAAGAACAAATCAGCTCAAAAAGAATTGGTAGGATTTAGTGACTAAACTTAAGTGCATGTTAAGCGACTACCAAGGCAAGGTTTTAAGTCTGGGTAACTTTTGAGAGAATGACCACTATTGTCACAGACATTGCGAGGAATGCTGGAAGAGGAAACTTTCTTTACCTTTCAGAACATAGTATTTAGAAAATTTTCCTGCAAGTTGTGTCTTGGCAAATGTTTTTCCTGTAAATGTATTTTTTCTTTAACATTTTAATAGCATTATAGATTTCTATATGTCAGGAATAACATACAAGAAAACCATATGTTTAAAAAAATTAGTAAATTTAACCAATAATTTAAATAACCTGACTTTTATTCCTTTTACTCATCTGATTTAGGTCTTCATTTCTTTGGTATATAATTTTTTTGTCATTGGTGCCTCTGTGTCTTTCATACAAGGAGGTTGCAGAATTCACATTTCTATGTGCTGAGATACTTTGTGCAGCTCGGATTCCCGCATTGCAACTCGGGTTGGAGAGCAGACTTGCAGAAGAGACCAGCATCAGCGCCAGGCCCTTGCCCTGGCCCATGGCCCACGGCCCACGGTCCACAGCCCACTGCCAGAGAGCAGCTGCCTTCGAGAATTTGTAAGGCCATGCACATGTCTGCGCCCGCCCTCCCTGGTCTGTTGGAAAAGAAATCCGGATGTGTGGGGGAGGAAAGGAGGGGGAAGGAGGAGCTGGCGTCTACCCATGAGGCAGCGCGCGTAATTATATCCTTCTACCCTGGTTAGAGGCGCACATTCCGCGCTGGGAGTCACCCGAGGCTGTTACTTTTTCTGTGGCCGACGCCTGGTGTTTTCGTGCTCCTCCCTTCCCTCCTCTTTCTCCTCTTCGGAGTCCTAGTCAGGCCGACCTGTTCTGCTTGCGGTAAGTGTCCCTCACTCCCGCCTGTGCCTCGTGGAGCAGGCAGAAGAATCCCTCCCGCGCAACCGTGACCACCTTTCTCTGAGGGCGCCGCGGCGGCCTGGCTGTGAGGAAGGCATATTGAGGGTCTGGGTGCCAGTGTGGGTCGCCAGGATTTCCCAGGGCGCGGTGGAGGGGACGGGAGCGGTGGCGCGGTGCCGGGTGGGCCACCATTTTGCGCCAGCCCTGGCCGGGGAGGGATCTCGGGAAGGTAGCTGCTCGGCGGCAGGGTTTGGCGGGCTGTTCAGGCCGTGGTCGCGCGGGCCGCAGCCTCTCCCTCATCTCCCGGCGCCTGTGGGTCTGTCTGTACACAGACTGGTTTTTGCTTTTCTTTCCGGAGGCGACTGCCTTTTGTACATTTGATACTGATGTTTAGCGAGACCCGCCCACCCCTAACCCTCTAAAGCCATAGGAAAGGAGACCAGAGACGGTTCCGATATTTTAGGCTTCAGAGGCCCTTGGGGTCCGTCCGTTCTGTCCAGTTCCCCCCCACACACACACACCCCACCCAAGTTACTGGTCTTGGAGTGCTCACACCCTTTTTCTTGCTAAAGGGGCTTCCCTTCTCCGTCAAAGAAATCGTGCTCCATTTCGTTATTGTCTAGAGAAGAAAAGCCCTGAGGAGAAACGTGTAGTTAGGTACACATTTTTTTAACAGTGAGCTTTGCA
The DNA here is from genome assembly GCF_014176215.1 of Rousettus aegyptiacus. Classification (NCBI taxonomy): domain Eukaryota; kingdom Metazoa; phylum Chordata; class Mammalia; order Chiroptera; family Pteropodidae; genus Rousettus; species Rousettus aegyptiacus. The sequence goes on along the minus strand of NW_023416312.1, from coordinate 82,461,446 downwards.
GGTTTTACTTAATTGGAAAAAAATGATCTTGTTATGAAGTTTTAGGCTTCTCTAGACACAGAAGGAGTTCCTCTTAACTTATCTCAAATTTTAATGCTTTTATTAAGGAAAAGAGAAGAAAATGTCAAGTGCACCATCTTCTGTAAGCATGGGAGATCTTCATCCAAGGGATTCTCTTTGTTTGCAAAGATTTTTTAGTTTTTTTTTTAATATGTGAATTTAAATTTTGTCTTTTTTGTTTTCAGTTATGGATTGTGGGTTTTAATATCTGTTAGTGCCATTAAATGTAAAATTGAAACCAAGAAATCGAGTTTTAAACTACAAAAGTCTTTAGCATTTGTAAGATGTCCTGCTTTGAGGGTTACTGAACAAACTCAAACTTTTACCTTAAGAATAAACTTTACCGACTGTATGAAGGAACTGGTTTTGCTTATAAAACTAAGTCAGGGTTGTATGCCCTTGGTGTTTTGACATGCCACAAATTCCACTATAATTGCATTTGTGTATTTGTATCTTGCATTTGTGTATTTCATTGATATCACCCATTTTGAGGTGGGCTGTGATGTGTTGATAAAACTGTTTAGAAGGTGAAGAAACAGCTTCAATGAGAAGATTTTGCTGAGGTCATAATGGCTAGGAATTGATAGAACCTTTTCTTAAAACTAGGTCTTCTAACTCTTCACCCAATATTCAATTTACTGTATTGTGCCCCACTTCTTGTTAGAGTGAGATGGTCAAGGAGAAGCGAGGCTCAGCTAAATATTATTTTTTAATTCTCCTTTTATTTTTAAGACTTCTTATCTTTTCAACTTTTTTAGTATTTAAATAATGTTATTATTTCTAATTATGTTGAAAAATTAAAGAGCCCATTGTGAAAAGTTCTGGTGTTGAAGGGCTCCAAACTTCAGCTTCCCCTGGTCAACCTGTTTTCTTCAGTTAAGTTTTCTAGTCCAATCCAATTTCTTCAGCCCAGAGTTTTACTACTCAGCATTGGGTTTTTTAGTTTCAGAGATAAGTAAGGGGAAAGGGATATGTACCTTCTCTTTTCTCCCATTTGTTCTCTTTATTCAGGAGGACATTTAGAATCATACCAAAATATTTTTTGTTGCTGTTACACTAACTGGGCAGGGAAAATACCTAAATGAATAGCAATTTTTGTAAATAGAAAGGAATCCATAGTTTTAATGACAAATAAGATTATACTGAAAACATATTTTGTTATTTCAAAAGTAACTTTTTAAAGATCAGAAATATATAACTGCATATTTTTTGCATCAAGAGCGATTTAAAAATATGTTTTTCAATCAAGTTCTTTTAAATACCAAATCAGGAAGACTTGGTTTACTCAATAATTTGTATCAAAAAACGTGTGTCTAGACTTTTTTGATTATTTCTCTGAAAAGCAGTTTTCTTTTAAGGAGTGTCTTTATTAACCTTGAACATGTCAGGAAAAATAGTCATAACTGTGTGCCATCTGGGTCCAATATGCTATTTTGATTTTGTTTGATTTTTTTAATATTTTAAGTAATTTTACAGATAACTTACAAAAGAATAAAGAAATAACGAAGCCAAATTTTTTAGATATTTATTAAGAATTTAGACATGGTGTACTTTGTATATACTTAGAAAAGCAAAAGATACATTTCAGAAACTGATAAAAGAACCCGATTGTTATTAAGAAAGATATTAAAGGCATTTGCAAAAGTATAAATTGGTGCTACTCGTCTCATTAATTTTTTATTTTAGAAAAGTTATTTTTATTAAAACTGAATATTATTGTACTTATTGCTTTAAATAAATGCAGATTCAATTTTTCAAGTTTTGATTTTTAATATAGTAAGTTTCAGTAGATACAATCCACATAAATGAAAAGCTCACTGTTGTCTTTAATAAGTTTTAAGAATGAAAAGAGGTCCTGAGACCAAAAAGTTTGACAACTACTGATCTGCTGTACTTTATTTGTGACAATATTTTAACAGTTCTTTACATAAAGTAGAATTTTGTTTCATTTTTAGTGCAAAGTACTGTACAGTAATTTTTTATATGCTTTACTTTCCTGGCGCTACAAGGAAGATATTATTGTTTTTATTTTACAGATAGAAAAACAAAGCTCAAAGGGATTGAGTAAACATTATATGCATTTGGCAGCAAGAAAGTGGTAGACTCCAAATTACCACTCATTTATTCAGCCCTTATGACCAGTGTTGCCAACATTGCACTCCACATTTTTTCTTGACATTTTCCCTAGTGGATAAAATTTACCCCTGTAATGTGTGAATTAATTAATAATACGTATTTCCTGAGGTTACCTTAAGAATTAGTAATTGTAGGATATTTTATGAAACTTATACAAAATATTATATAGTTTGGCTTTGAAAGGCCAATTATGCATTAGTCTTTTTGCCAGGTTCTTATACATATGAATTATAATAAAAACATTTTCTCATAGATAAAAACTTTAACCTAAATGTGATATAAAAATTAGCTCACAGAAAGTAAGGTTTACTGTAGTGCTCCATCCTAAACAGTAGCATAAAAAGTCTTTTAAAATAAAGGCAATCTTTGCAAAATATTATGCTAATGAATTTTAAATCTTAGTGTTAACTACCTATTTTCTATAAATAAAGTATGAAAGTCAATAGAGAACAAAGTGAAAAACCTAAATAAAATTAGGGGGGAAATAATAAAATTATTAAAGAAATATCTTCTCAAAATGTACTTGGACTTCATGTGTTCAGGCTTTCAAGAAAATAAATAATCCCCACAATATAAAAACTTCCTGGACAACAACAACAACAACAAAAGTGGTTAGCCTATGTTTTACTTCTAAATTATATGTGATTTATTCCCAAAACCTGATTTGAGAGTTTTAATTATTTAGGTGCCAGTGAAATTGTCTAAGGAACCAAGGTATAATCCAGTGTTTCTGGGATTTGAGTACTATACCAGTTAATTTCTGTTATAAGAAAAACATTTTCACAGATACTCTTCTATTTAAAATGTTTAAAATATTCTTAGAGCTCTTACATACCATAAAATAAAATAATCAAATAAAGCTACAAAATCGATGCTATTTGAATCACCTTTACTATGTTGAATAATATATTTTGATGAAACAAAGTCACTGCCTGTTTTTATTGAGTTTTTATACCTATAATTCATATCTATGTAAATAATAGCAAGTTTTTTTTCTATTTAGACCCTTTCAATACCTTCATTTCTATAGCTAACCATATTGTCATTTGCCTTTCATTTAGTGCAAGTTCACTATTTAGATATTCTCTCCCTCTGATCTTTTGTCACTAGCCAGCAGCTATAAAAGTTAAAATACTTTACAACAATGCAGTAGTAAGTACACAAAAACATGAATATTAATACAATCCAGCAACTCCACTTCTTGGTGTTTATCAGAAGAAAACAAAAACACTAACTTGAAAAGATATCTGCACCCTCACGTTTATTGCAGCATTATTTACAATAACCAAGACATGGAGGGAAAAACTAAGTGTCCATGGAGGGATGAATGTTAGAGATGTGGTGTATGTACATGCAATGGAACATTATCAAGTCATTTAAGAAAAGGAAATCCTGCCATTTGCAACAACATGGATGGACCTTGAAGGCATTATGCTAAGTGAAATGTCATACAGAGAAAGATAAATACTGTTTAATCTCACTTACATATGGAATCTAAACAAAAAAACCTCATAGATAGAACAGCTTAATGGTTGCCAGAGGGTGGGCAAATTGGATAAAAGTGATCAAAAGGTACAAACTTCCAATTATAAAATAAATAAGTCCTGGGGATGCAATGTACAACATGTTGACTATAGCTAATAAGACTATTGACTATTTGAAAGTTACTAAGAGACTATATCTTAAAAATCTTATTACAAGAAAAAAAATGTAACTGTATGGTGATAGATATTAAGTAGACTTACTGTGGTGATTATTTCACAATATACGTATTCTGAATCGTTATATTGTATACCTGAAACTGATTTAATGTTATATGTTAATTATATCTCAATTTTAAAAACCACAAGTACCGAAATTATATGACAACTTAGTTATAAAGTGGTCACCAAGATGATCTCCAGAGCATGCTAATGTTAATTTTTTAGATAGCTGTCAAATGATATATTGCTTTAGAGCTCTCTTGCACCTGGAATGTGTCTTTTCCCAGAGGTTTGTTAGTTTGAAAAATATTCGTATGGTAATTCATTAGTAAGTGTATTTTTGCTCTTCAATACAAGTACCAGAAACCTAGCTCATAGTAGATCAAACCAGAAATGAACAATTATTCCCTCTCTTATCTGAACAGTCTTAGTAGTTAATTTGCTTCAAGTATGGCTAGCTTCAGGTGTTTAAATGGTATCATCGGAACCTAAATATCTCCCTTCCACCCTTCTCTACCCAAGTCTTATAGCCTTTCTCTCCCTCCCTCCCCCTCTCTCTCCCTCCCTCCCCCTCCATCTCTCTTCCTCCCCCCCCCTCCCTCCCCCTTCTTCCTCTGTCCCCCCCCCCTCCTATCTTTTTTACTGATTTATAGAAAATTTTTCCTTTAGGGGCTTTTGCTCTTCTTTCTTAGGCAGTCTTTCTCCACATGGTAACTCCCCCATGCCCAGCTTTATATCCTACCAGCTTATTGTTTTCTTAATAGCTTTATCGAGATATAATTCACATAACATACAATTCACCCATTCATAGTATACAATTCAATGGTTTTAGTATAGTCACAGTGTTGTGCAACCATTAACAATCAATTTTAGGATATTTTCATCCCCCCCAAAATCCCATACCCATTAGGAGTCATTCCCCATTTCCCTCCCAGCCCTAAGCAACTACTATTTTACTTTCTATCTTTATGATTGTGCTATTTCTGGACATTTCATATAAATGAAATCATACAATACATGGTCTTTTTGACTGGCTTCTTTCACTTAATACAATGTTCTCAAGATCCATCTATATGGTAGTATGTATCAGTACTTCATTCCCTTATATGACTTACCCAATTTTATAGGTATATCACATTGTTTATCCATTTATCAATCGAACATTTGGGTTTCTGCTTTTGGGACTTTATCAATAATGCTACTATAAACATCTGTGTACAAGTTTTCATGTGAACTTGTTTTCAGTTCTCTTGCTATTGCTGAGTCATAAGATAACCTTATGCTTAACTTTGTGAGGAACTGCCAAAGTGTTTTCCTCAGTGTTTGCACCATTTCATATTCCCACCAGCAATGTATGAGGGTTCCCATTTCTCCAAATCCTTGCCGACATCTGTTATTATCTGTCTTTTTTATTATAGCCATTCCAGTGAGTGTGAAATGGTATCCAGTATTTTTTTAATTTTTTTTTTGTGGTAAAATACACATAATATACAATTTATGATTTGAACTATTTTAATCAGTTTTTTTAATTATATAGAATGAACTCAAAAGAATGTTGAATTTTAACTATACAAAAATCTAAAAACAAAAAGTATCTAAATGTACTAAATGTAATTATCCAAGAAGTCTCTAAAAATTAATGGGTGTGTCCCAAGAGGTGTTTGTAAGTTAGTTACTTGGAAATCACTTTTCCTCCATAGGAACAGTGTATTAAACATGAGCATAATATCTCTACCTGAGTTAATAGGTGAAGTGGAGAGTTCTTTACTCTTCTGCCTATTTCAGTGCCAACTCTGAGTTACAGAACCTAGAGACCCTCTGGAGTTGCTATTATAGAAGCTCCAAGATTCTCATTGTGTGTTTTGCTGGATATTCCATTTCTCTGACAGATGACTCAAACTCCCATAGAATTCCTTGTCATAACACCAAAACTCTAAAGTGATGAGAGTTTTTTTTTGTGGTGATAGTTTTGGAGGGCTCAACTACCTTATTGGATAGCACAGTTTTAGACTGAAATTGTGATTCCAAATGGAATCTGAGGGTTTCTTACTCTTTAGAGTGTTTGTGAATGTACTAATTGAGGCTCCTTGGTGGCTGTTATGGGCCCCAAAAGCCATCTCTGTAGTCACAGGCAGTAGATAGGACTTGCTTATATATGCTATTAGTACATTTAGTACTAATTTTAGGGTGTTTGTTCCAATTGATATTTTATATGCTCATTTAATAAAAGTGTTCTATATGAATCTCATAGTTTTGATTCTTAAAAATATATATTCTTAGCAGCAATAGGTTCTTAATGCTGAGCAAGAATTATGTAATTTTATCAACTTGACATATGCATTACCTTTATTCTAGTTACAGGACAAGTGATAACTAACTATTCAAATAATTGAGTAAAGAGATTTGAATAGTCAAACCTCAGAACTAGGGAAATTTCCTTAAGTATTGAATTCACTAGAGATTCTTGTAATAGTAATTCACACATTTATAGCAATAACTTTTTCTGGAGTTAGTTTTTTTTCCCTTTGGTCTGATTCTGTCTAAATAATTAGGAATTGAAAAAAAAAACAGGGAAGCTTACATTTTCAGTTTAAGGATAAAGACAAATGTTGAAGCCTCAATTATATGTTTATCCTAATATTTTAGATTTCTGATGTCTACTTTTTAATTTTTTTTGTTAATGTTACAGTTTTTTTAAGCCCAAAGATCCATAGACATATAAAATTGTAAACTTTTGAGGGCAAAAACTATGATTTATTCACCTTATTTTTTCCCTAAAACTGAGCACATTACCTTGAGCACAAAAAGCAATGAGTTACTCTATGATGAAATCTATCCAACTAATTTTCAGTTCCTTAGTGTTGATAAGAAACAAAAAATCTATAAACTAAAATTTTCTTTTCATGTGTTTTCTTATAATAATTACATTTATTTCTGCTGCAAAGAATAAGTAAGTTACAGATTAATGTCACTTAGCATTTCAAAATTCAGATTTACTGAAACATCTTAGAGGGTGATTACTCATTTTTACAAAAGGATGCCTTTAAAAGATTGTAATTTAATAGATCAGGTTTCTTCAAGTAATAAATTCTTAATACTTCAGCATTTTATTTAACAACTTTGCATTTATTCAGTAATGAACCAATTTGGGGAATTAAGTAGCATGTTTGTATCAAACATATCAAACTGAAAAGGTAAGCTTTTTTATAGGAAAAAAATATTAAATGTGTGTACATTTAATTTAACAAACCTATCTTGTTAATAGATATCTTTATTTTATAGGGCAGAAAACTAAGACCTAACCTTGTCTGGAGTCACATGGTGAGTTTGCTGGACATCAAAATCAGACCCAAAGATTCCTGAATCCTAAGTTGTCTGTTTCAATATTTGGTGTTAAAGTGACTCATAAAGCTGATTGATGTCATATGTTGGTGCTTAGGTAACCCTGCAACTTGATGGATGACAACAAACCTTTTCAACCAAAAAGTAAGTATTGATTTTGCAAGCGCTACTCATATATTTGGCTTTTGTACTTATAACCTTGCTTCATAAGAAAAGGTGAGACAGTAGAAGTGGGCACATTTAAAAAGAAACACATTTATTAAAGTAATATACGCTCATACTAAAAAAGTGTAGACATACAATAAAAGTGTTAGTAAAGGAGGAATGAAGTGTTTCTTCTTCATCGCCAAAGATGATTACTATTATTGGTTTGGTATACATGACCACAAACTTTTTTATGTATAGACAAAAAATAAATTATTTCTAAATGAAATCATACTGTATATGCTATTATGTGCTTTTAAATAATCTTTACTCGATAATCTATCTTGAAATATATTGACAGTGGCAGTACCTAGTTAAAAGAACAAAGAAGACCTATGTGTCACTATGGTATCAAGACTATGGTATTATTAGTAGACATGATCTCCCTTATTTTTTAAAAGTTGGCATTGCCTGACTGCCTGGTTTTTTAGCCCATGGTTCATCATATATGAAGTGCCTACTGCATATCCAGTAGACTGCTGTGTATAATAGGAAATACAAAGGAAGAAGAAAATATGTTCTTTACTCTTAAGGAGCTTACTGTAGAGTCAAACATATATAATTAAGACACATTAATAGTGAGCAATTTGAGATCATAAATAGTAAATCTTGATTGCATGACATAGATTGTCAATGTAGTAAGAGATAGAAGAAAAACAAGGTCTAATGGTGTGTTGAAGTTATAATTGAATCAAGAGTTGGGAAGGGGCAGGGAATTGATATTTTTTGAGTATCTGCTTGAAGTTAGGTACTTTACATTTCATTTTCCTGAATTTACCTTACCACTTTGATTAGGTAGATATTATACCCTTATTAGAAGGAAACAGATTCAGATAATCTCTGGAGTTACGTAATTAGAAATGGTGCAGTGAAAATTTGAGCTGTTCAATTCGATGTTCAGTTCATGCTCTTTCTTCTATACTTGAATAATATAGACAGTATAAGGTAAGGAGGAGGATATTTTAGATGGAAGAAACAGTACAAATAAGGGCTTCAAGAGACACAAAGGATTGTTTTTTCAAGTACTCAGACTATGCAATTGCTAAACTATGAAATGCTTTTTTAATTTTACTTAGAGCATTTTGTGTGTATAATTTTTTAAATTATTTTAATTAGTTTCAAGTATACAGTACATTGGTTAGACATTTATATAGTTTATAAAATGAACCCCCTAATTGCTCCTTCTCACCTCTGGTTTTCCACCTAGCCAATACATTAATGCTAACTGCATTCCCTATGCTATGTTCCCTATCCCCATGACCATCTATCAACTACTAATATGTACTTCTTTAATCCTTCACCCCATTCTCCCGGTCCCCCTAACCTCCTCCCCTCTGTCTGAATTGTCCACTATATTTGTGAGTCTGTTTTTGATTAGTTTTTTTGTTCCTTAGATTATGCATATAAGTGAAATCATATGGTATTTATCTTTCTCTGACTTATTTCGCTCAGCATAATACCCTCTAGGTCCATCCATGTCATTGCAGATGGTAGAGTTTCATTTTTTTAATGTCTGAGTAATATTCCATTGTATATATAAACCATAACTTTTATATCTAGTTGTCTGTTGATGGACATTTAGGTTGCTTCCATATCTTGGCTATCATAAATTGTGCTGCCATGAACATCGGGGTTCATAGATCTTTACGAATTATTGTTTGGCTTTTTTTTTTTTTGGATAAATACCCAGAAGTGCAATTGCTGGGTCAAAAGGTATATCCATTTTTAATTTTTTGAGACACCTCAAAACTGTTTTCCATAGTGGCTGCACCAATTTGCATTCCCACCAACAGCGTATGGGAGTTCCCTGTTCTCTGATTCTCGCCAACACTTGTTATTCTTTGATTTATTGATGACAGCTATTCTGACAAGTGTGAGGTGATATCTTATTGTAGTAATACGTTATTGATACATTTACTTTTTTCTTTTTTTAAAGATATTCAGCAACTTAAACATTTCCTAAATTTTGTTAAAATCTATAGTCAAGTTATCTCACACCTTTCTGTACCTCTTAACTTGATTTTCTACATGGTAAAACTTGTCAGGTAATCTAACAATTTTAATTGTGTATGAGTGTGTGTGTGTGTGTGTGTGTGTGTGTGTGTGTGTGTGTTTTCTCTCCTGGAGACATTCCTCCTAGGAATAATGTTCTCCTGCTCTATTCTGCCTGGTTGCTCTCTAAACTTATTGAACAGCTATTATACTGGGACTTACCTTTGTCTTCATATTGGATAAAGTGTCAGATTTTCTGCATCCTATGTCTTCTTCATTCTTTGTGTCTCATATTTTAGTGGAATTTTTCTAAGGTAGAAAGGGTGAATGGGAGGTAATTTTGTGTCTTTATTCTCAATGAAAGAATATGTACTTCATGCTTGATGAAAATCTTGGCTGAGTTTAGAATTCTAAATTGAAAATTGTTACTGAGACTTTGAAAGAAATATTCTCTCTCTCTCTCTCTCTCTCCCTCTCTCTCTCTCTCTCTCTCTCTCTCTCTCTCTCTCTCTCCCCTATTTCAGATTTTAGTATATTCCCTTATCTCTAGCATTCTGAAATTTCACAGTATGTCCCTCTACTATAGGTTTTTTTCTTCATCATGCTAGGTGCTGGTGGGCCCTTTCAATTTGGAGACTTGTGTCTTTTAAAAGTGAGAATTTTGTCTTTTTTTCCTTTGATTAGATTCCCTCTTTTTCTTTATTCTTTTTCCGGAGCTTAATAAAGGTGAATTGTACCTTTGAAATTGATTTTCTAACAATCTTGTATTCTCTATGTATATTTTTGTCTTTTAGTTCCACTTATGAAACATTTGCTCAACTTCGGCAATTGATTTGTTTACTAAATTTCGATTATATTGTTTATAATCTTTTTTCTGAATGTTACTTTTTATAATATTATTGTCTTCTCTCTCTAAAAATGTTAATTATGTTATCTTAACATTTTTCTCCTGCCTTCTATATTATCTCTGTTTCTCTAAGATCTTTTAATCTGTTTTATTGTTTTGGTCTTTCATATTGGAGGTTTTAGTCATATTTATGATGCTTATTGGTTGTCCATCCATATTTAAGAATGAGGCACTAAAAGGATTACTAGGAGCCCTGTGTGCTTGGTCAGCACTTATAGGCTGATAGTATTCACAGTATGCTCTTTACTTAGTTTTTTCAGGTGAGAAATGTCTAATCGTCTCTAAGATGGAATAAACCTCACTTAATTCCACTCTTTCCATTGAAGCACCTCACCTCTGTTTTGCTCTGCCTGGTATCCCTCAATCTGTTCAAGTTTTTCTATTATATCTCCCATCTGTTGCCTCTTCTTAGTTTAGCTCCCTTTTGTTAATACAAAAGTTTGTGTGTGGAGGGGGTTCAGATAATAGTCTGGTACAGTTATTTTCATAGATATAATCATTGTCTAGTCATAAAACTGAAACTCAGTTTGATTGAATCTGATTGTTACTAAAATTTATTGGCCACTATAAATAACTATTGCCATCCATTATATAGGGAGCTAGCTTAATTTTACTTGTTTTGATCTTAGAGATTGAGTTTTGGGTTTCTTAATTTTGCTACCATGTACTGACTACAAATATCAATTCAGTTCATTGATATTAGAATTATTAAAGTACATGTTAAATATTATACTATTTAAAAAAATACTTAAAAATAAAATTTGCTTCTCTCCTTTCGAAAATTAGATCATTCAAAAATGGCAGAACTCTTTATGGAATGTGAAGAAGAAGAACTGGAGCCATGGCAGAAGAAAGTAGAAGAAATTCAGGATGAAGAAGACGATGAGCTGATCTTTGTGGGAGAGATATCAAGTTCAAAACCAGCCATTTCAAGTAAGCATTTACTTTCAGTGAAGTAAAGTTTTATAAGATGTTCTTTCTAATACAAACATTGATGGGCTGTCTCATAATGTCACTGTTACTCTGTAAAGCCTAGTTCTTACTTCCTTGACTCTAAACTTCTAATAGCACTGTTCAGTTTTATTAGAAATAGAATAATTTATTTTAATTCTCATGATTTCTTGTGGCAGATTGAAAGGTACTAAGTGGAGTGCCACTTCAATTATAAAATCAATGAGGCATGTTAGCATGTTTGTTGTTGATAGTGGAAAAGAATATTTTATTATATTAATTATTGTTTCCTAGTCACTATTGATAATTTTTACACTGAAATATTACCATATTTCAAAATTATTATTCAAATCATCTTATTGAAAGCATGACAGTTCAAGTTGGATTTATATCAATTGTAGATAACTGTTAACAGTACTTAACTAGAATAATGTGTATTAGTTTTAAGTGATTCTATCAAAAAGAAAGTTGACCCTAGTGAAATCGCTAAATTAACTCAGAATTTAAATGATCTTATTAATGTTTTATGTGTGGGCCACAAAATATTTTTAGCATATGGAACCTGAGCTAAATATTTTTAGACCCACCATAGAGGGGATTAAAAACTTGTGTTTGATAGACTACTGTCACCAAAAAGTATTATAGGAATAGCTCTTTAATGGCTTGAGTAAATACTTATTTTGAATTTCTAAATGCAAACAATATCATGTTGTTTGAATAAGTAGATTTTTCTCCCAGAAGACTTGTGTAGCGCTTAGTCAAAGAGCACTGCATTTTCATTATTATAAAATGACCCAACTTTTGTGGTACTTTACCTTATAGAATTATTTTATGAGATCTGGTTCTTTTCTTCTAGGAGGAAACAAAGGAAATTTTTTGAGGTTTTATGGGATTTTTAATGCTTTATATCTTTTCCTGATTAGCAATTTTAGGCAAATATCTACTGTTCCAAATTTTCATTTGATTCCTCAGTAACCTAGAAGTTACGGGTTCACATGGGTACGAGAGTGAGCAATCTTAAATTGATCAAGATCTTGGAAGCTAAGCAGGGTCAGGCCTGGTTAGTACTTGGATGGGAGACTACCTAGGAATACCAGGTGCTGTAGGCGTTAAAAAAATTAAATTGATCAAGAAGCTCATGTTAGGCTCAAATTTACTTTGGGTATAGTATTAGATTTTAGATACTCTGGAAAACTAGTTCTAATTCAGATTGCAGTCTCTGTAGTGTTCTTTTCAGAACTCCAGAGTAATGGTACAGATAATCCAATCAGCTTGCCCGTAATGAAACATCCAGGTTTTTGAGGGTAATAATATGGCATAGGGATTGGGGAAAAGTTTGAGTCACAGGAACCCAAGTCTATATACAGTCTTTCACCATTAAGATAAAGAAATACACTTCAGTTATTGGTTATATATGGATATATTTTGGAAAGTTTTTTTTCTGTTATCTTAATATATATTTCATTCAAATAAATTTTAAAATAAATATAATTTTATAGATATTTTGAACAGAGGTAACGCCAGCTCATCTTCAAAAGGAATAAAGAATGAGACACTCAATCAAGGTAGAGTATTATACTATTTTAATTTTAAGTGAAATATTTTGACAAAATTGGTTGTATAGAAAATATTCAATATATTGTGTAATTTTAAAATACAGGTGTTACTGATGCATTCAAGCCTACAAGTCAACACTACAAAGACCCAACATCAAATCCAGTGGCTGCCTTACCTAGATTTCATCCTGAATCTAAATCTTCACATAGCTCTGTTATTGTTCAGAACGTGTCTAAACCTGTAAGTTTTTCTGAAAATACACAACTAGCTCAGGGACACATTGGATATTATAAGACCCAGTTAGAATTGTGGACTTACAGCTAGTCACCATTTCAGTAGAGGCATAATCACTATAAGAAAATATCACCATCTTTATGAAAGCTTAGCAAATACCCAGAGTAATAAATACAGGAACTAACTATCCAACCTGTTAATAAATCAGATCACATCATTATATTTAGCTTAATTTAAATAGGTATAATATTGATAGCTGCACTATCTAAAGGTAAGTTAAAAAGTATAATCAGTAATGAATATTGCATTATGGCAAAATTCTTAAGATAGTAAATTGAACTAAGTATTCTTAATTGGAACATTGTTCTCAGGTCATTGTCTATTCTGAAAACATGCCTTCATAGTTTAGTTTTTAAACTTTTTACTAGTTAATGGTAATATTCAATATTCCTTAGACTGTTAATATGGGTCCTTTTTTTCCCCTAAATGCTATATATAAATAAATCTCATTTAATTCTTATGACTTCTCTATGAGGTAGGCACAATAATTATCCCATTTTTTAGTTGAACAAACTGAGGCTCAGAGAGGTTAAATAATTCACTCAAGACCACACAGCTGGTAAATGATGGATCTGAGATTGCAATCCAGGTTAGCCCAGTTTTAAAAATATGCACAACATCTATCCATGCATTTAAGTCTATATACTTTAAAAAATAGAAGCAATGCCTTAAGGCAACATAGACTAATTGGGGTTCCCTGAGACTCTTTCAGAAGTCCATGAGGTTAAAACCGTTGTCATAGTAACACTAAGACATTTGCCCTTTTCGCTTTGTTAATATTTAGACTGGTGATGCAAAAGTAGTGGAGGGTAAAACTGCTAGTACTTTAATATGAATTAAGGTAATGGAACAGAATTATACTAGCAGTTTTTGTACTAGTGACCCCTGAGCACCCACAGTAGAAAAATTGACTTTTATTTAAGAATATCCTTGAAGAAATAATACTTTTTACTAATTTTATTAACTCAACCCTTGAATACACTTCTTAAATATTCTGTGTGTAAAATAAGTAGAATGTATAAAGCATTTCTGTATCTTCAGTATGAAGATTTTCTTGAGTAAAAGCACTTGTATGATTGAATTGCAGGCTGAACTCATTGCTTTTTTTAATGGCATGCCATTTTTCCTTGAAAGGATAACTGGCAAAGCACTGTGTATTAATTATTTATTCTGCATAACAATAATACCACAAACTTAGCAGCTTAAAAAATATATACACATATTATCTCATGGTTTCTTTGAGTCAGGAGTTAGAGCATGGCTTGACAGATCCTCTGCTTCAAGGTCTCTCGAGGCTGCAATCAGAGTGTTAGCCAGATCTGCAATATCATTTAATACGGCTTCCAATATCACTTGGTTGTTGGTGGTATCCAGTCCTTTGTTGGTTGTCAGACTGAGGACATCAGCTTCTTGCTTTTGTCAGCTGGAAACTGCCCTCAGTTCCCTGCTATGAAGGCCTTCCTAACATGACTTAGTTGCTTCTGCAAAACCAGCAAGGTAAAGAAAGAGTCCTCAGCAAGATGGGCTGTGTAACAATCATATACATCTCATCAATATTTTATTGGTTAGAAGCAATCACAGGTCTCATACATACTTAAGGGGAGATTTCACAAGTGTGTAAATATCAGAAGGGAATCATGGGGACCACCTTTAGAGTCCATCTAATACATATATTTTTTCAGTCTTCAAAAATGTACAAAGTGCCTGTCACAGAAAAATACTAACAGTATCCTTGCCAACGATAAACCTTGAGCTTTCAAGCAAAAGTTAGAATTTTGGCAAACTTGTATCTGTATTCTGAAACATTTATCAGTAATGGTATGAGCCCTTAGTATTTCAAGAAACCTAGTTTGAAAATGAGAGACTTGAGTGCTGATTCAGTCTTTGATCCTAAATAGAACATTGTCACAACTTCTCTGGGCCTCACTTTCTTCATTTCTAAAATCAGAACCTCTACCCAGACTACTGGCTCTCAAACTCTAAGATCTTCTAAGCATCCATAGACTGTTTTTAATGTTTTTTTTAGAAACCTCATAGGTATGCCTAAAGTAGGCAGGCTACCAGAAACAAAAAAATTATTTGGTTTTAACTGGAATCAGATTAACTCAGTGGTTTCTCACGCTATTAATAAGCTGTTTGTCATTTGGGAACTGGAGGACACTCATCATTTAAATGCAGATAAATAAAAATCATTCATACATTCGATCCATGGAGAAAGAATAATAAAGGGTGGAGGGGTGGTATCTTTCATGTTAGAAAAGTTAGAAACTAGAGTTCATTCAAACTCAGAATTTTTTGTTTCTGTGGACATGATGTCTTAATCAAAGCTGCTCAATCAGGTTGCCAATCCTGCTTTAAAAAAATAAAGGTTTTTTTAAGAATAAAGATTTTTGTCAATCGATGCGTGGTAAGGCCTGGGTATGATTGGTTTTTAAAAAAAATTCAAGGTGCCTTTAATGTGCAGCCAGGGTTGAGAAGGGTGGGTCAGTGGGTGGGTGGGTGGGTGGGTAGATAGATAGATAGATAGATAGATAGATAGATAGATAGATAGATAGATAGATAGATAGACAGACAGACAGACACATATACACATATACATACACATACATACATATACAACATACACATACATATATATGTATATATACATGAACATGTATATACACACATGCGTGTATATACACACACACATTCTCAAATGAATTGAGAATCTTACGTAAGGCAATAGTCTTTGAAAATTTTAAACTTTTTCGTTCTCTTTAACTCAACAACTCTTTTGGGGAAGCAGGGAGATAATTACTTCTTTTAAAGACAGTGTGGTATAGCTTAAGGGCACAGGCTTTGTAATCAGGCCAGCCTAGGTTTTAGTTCCAGCTTTATCAATAACAAGCTGGGTTGTACTAGAAACCTTTCTTAACCATACTTAAGTTTATCTATTTATAAAAGGGAGAAAATATTAGATATTAGTATTGTTGTGGTAATTACTTGATGAAATACATGTACTGTCAAAAAAGCAAGTACATTTTAAATGGACAATAATCGGTAGCTCTTATTTCACTTGTAAAGGTAAACAACTTCAATCTCAGAAGTGACTTGCCCAAGGTTTCATAGCTAAATAAATAGACAGATCTTCTGAATCCCAGTCTATTGCCTATTGTACCTTACCAGTATATTTTGTATCTTGCTGAACTATTTTATGAGATATAAAAAATTCCAAATTGGAGAATTATTTTAACGTGCTATTTGTTGAATAACGTGTTTGCTCTCTGAAATGGTGGTACTTAATTAACCAGAGTCATCACCTAGGAAAGAGTTTAAAGTATTAACTTTATTTGGAGGAACTAATGTTAAAGAACTATTTTGGACATTGCTAGTGAATAGTTTTCATTTTTAAGGGCAAATATTTGGAGAAAATATTTACCCTGCAGTAAGATTGTGCTTGGTTACAGTAAAGTGATATAACCATTGTTGATTTTTTATAATACACATTCAGGCTCAAATGTTTTGTCATTGGATATTTTTCAAAAACATTAAGTCTGTCATTTAATTTATTTAACCATTCTTCCATTGTTGAACATACAAGTTTTCATTTTTTGCTATAATAAATAATTCTCCATGAAATATTTTCATTTCCTTAGCATGAATTCTCGCAGAAGGGGAATATTTGAAATAATCGAGTCAAAAGATAAGAACTTTTTAAAGCCCTTGATAGATAACTGCTAAAGTTTTTTTACAGAAAAGTTTTGCCAGAATATAACCTCTACTTTGCCAATACAATTATTATTTTTGAATTTTAACTTTTTACTTCAAAACAATTTTAGATTTCCAGAAAAATTTTAATAATCTAGAGAGTTCCCTATACTCCTTACCTAGTAGATGCTAATTTTGACAGTCATAATTACCTTTGTGTTTTATAATTTATTAATAGTTGAATCTATAAGGTTATCTTTATAGTATTGACATATAGTTAAATTTACTTTTTTAAAAGTTTATGAAGCAAAATAATTATAACTTTTTACAGGATTTTACAGAGAATTCATCACAAGTTGAATCGGATGATTCTTCAGATTTACTGTTTGACTTGACCCAGGATACAATGCCACTGTCCCAAGAGGGATCAACAATTTATATAGAAGGTTTGGTTTAGCACTTTTTATAAATAAAAGGAAAAATTGAATACACATATGGAATGAATTTCTGTTTTGAAGTCCATACCTTCATGTTAAGTTTTTCATATATTATAAGATGAAAGCTAATAGTTCCTGAATGCCTTTCTTGGGTGATTTTATATAAAATTGTATTTAATAATAGAATATTTTGTTTCTTTTAAGTTGGCTAACATGTATTCTTTGAGCTCATTCTCACTTGGAACCAGCCATGGGCTGAAAAGTCTTAATATAATTTCTGTGAATCAGGGAAGTCCCTTGATGCCCTAATACTATGTTTTTGTTTTTGATTTTTAAATATTAAATGTTTGGAAGGTCATTAATATGAGGAAAAGTGAATAATTATGGTTAATTTCTTCATAGGCTATTTTATGTCTTTCTATCCAAATAAATGATGTAGGTGTGATAATTAAATGCGATTAGAGAGTAGTATTATAAAATGATAGTACTAAAGAAATAGCGATTCGCACATACTAAGTACTCAGTAAATATCCATTAAAGGAATAATGGAAATTTCCAACTGGAGAAGAATTACAGTTCTTTAATTGTATACCATACAAAGTTTTTCATTATCGTGAAATAAATTAGTATGCCTTGAAGGAATTTTACCTAGTTGAAAAAGCCCTATAATCAAAAGCCATTACTATTTCTGTATTAACAAATTTTATATATTTCACTAAATGGAGTGAGGTACACAAGAATTTTTACATGTTTAAATTTTTAACTAATAAATTAGTATGCATTTGCCAAATGAAAATAGTAAGAAATTTATACTAATATGTGTACCAAAAATATTTCCCCATTTTGAAAATACTTGGTTTGATATTCACCTAGCTAGGTGTCATTTATATAGTTAGTAAAATAGCCAAGAACCAAAATAAATGAGATAAAATATTTGAAATCTGAATTTGTCTTTATTCATAGAAAAAGCCAGACTTCTTGAAGCTTCTTGGGAGTGAAGACAGTGACTCTCTCTATAAAGTCATAGTACTACAGAGAGTAGAACTTTGCCCTAATGGTAAATAGGGTTATAGTTGATTAGGAAGATAGCGGTTTCAGCCTCTATTCTAAAGGCTTTTGTGGCCTTTATCAAGTCAACTAACCTCTTTACACCTGATTTTCTCATTATTAAAATAGATACTTTTATTTAATTCATTCATTCTTCAGACCTAAAATCAGCTGTTTGGCGATATAATTTTATCTGCTTATCTCAGAGCTTTTATGAGCCTCAAGTGAGATAAATAAGTGAGAATACATTAAATCCTTAAAGGACTTGACGATAAACAATTCTTAGCATGATAATTATGAATACTAATTTGTGCTATGAGTTCAAAAGAATGAACTCATAGCACATAGTCTAGGATGATCATAGAAGGTTCTTGGAGAAAATTGGATTCGAACTTGACTGAAGAATGAAAATAGGATTTTTATTGGCACTGTCGTGGATAGAGAACAGCACAAGCCAAAGGCAACCAATATAAATAAATGAAAGAGTCAGAATTTAAAACTATTGAGCTCAGAGTAATTTTACTTGACTTAATTTTATTTAACTCATGCTTTAAAAACTTGTATATAAGTGGACAATTTGGTGACAGACAGAGGGGAGGGGGTTTGTGGGGCTGGGAGAATGAGGTGAAAGATTAAAGAAGTACAAATTAGTAGTTAATAGTTGGTCATGGGGATGGGGAGCAGAGGGAATGCAGTTAGCATTAATATGATGACTAAGTGGAGGGCCAGGGGAGGGAGGGAGCAGTTGGGGGGATTGTTTTATGAACAACATAGATGTCTAACCAAAATATTATATACTTGAAACTAATTTAAATAAATTTATGTTTTTAAAAAACTTGTATATAAAAGTCTATTTTTACTATACAGCCTGCTAGATAATCAGTTACCTAGTTCAAAATACCAGCTGTCTGGTTTTTTCAAGTAACCTAAACATCTGAGAATAATGTTTGTGTGATCATGGAGAAATCAGACCCATGTGCCTGTCAGTAATCATGTGCTTAAAGATGGTAAAAATCATTTCTACATTATCTCAAAGAATGAAACATAGATTTGACAAAGGAGCCCACTAATGTAATAATACTCTTATTTTCCTGGCTTATATCTACTCTACAACTATTAGTGAACAGTTGGGAGAATTAAAATACAATGCACACTTTTAGAATCTTTATCACAAAGTATGATTTTGTGTCATTTTCAAAAAGACTTTTGTTGGGTCTGGTTATAGCCTAAATAGCCCCCATTTCTCTTGCAAATGCCCTGAATTATGTAATCCTTTAGTCTTTAAGATGATGGTTTTTAAACTCAAAACTTATTAGCAATGAAATCTCTATTCAAACAAAATTTTATTTAAACATCTAATTAAAAAAAGAAAGGTAAAAGGGGAGTTTCTCTGTATGACATGCCCACTATATTCCCTAATACAGAACCATTAGACTCAGGGGGACATAGTTTGAAAGCCATTATACTAACTCCAAAATTTTCACAAGAATCAGTGAGGTACTACTATCCAAGATTAGTTGTTTCTATTTTGTAAATAGGGAACCAACTTGAGTTTTCCGTTAGACAGCTTTAAGTATTTTTTAAAGTATCTTAAAGGGTTTCTCTAAATTTTTAGAATAGAAATTGTTTTTGTTTACAAGCTCAAATGTATTTAAGCATCTTAAGATAAATTCATTTTTTGTAACCAAGTTTAGAGTATTCTTGGTGCTTTAATTTTTTTCTTGGAATATTTTTTTTTTGGTGTGACTTTTTTCTTGGTACCTATTTATATATTTATTCAAAAGTGTCTTCAGAATTTTCATTTGCATTAAAAGTTTATTTCATGAGAAGAGCCTATTCAAGTCCTCTGCCCATTTTTTTTAATTGGATTGTTTGTTTTTTGTTGTTGAGTTGTATGAGTTCTTTATATATTTTGGATATTAACCCCTTATCAGAGGTGTTGCTTGCAAATATCTTCTCCCGTTTGGTTGGTTGCCTCTTTGTTTTGTTGATGCTTTCTTTTCCTGTGCAGAAGCTTTTTAGTTTGATATAGTCCCATTCATTTAGTTTTGCTTTTACTTCCTTTGCCTTAGAGATCAAATTCATGAAATCCTCTCTAAGACCAAGGTTCATAAGTTTAGTACCTATGTTTTCTTCTATGCATTTTATATTTTCAAGTCTTAAATTTAGGTCTTTGATTCATTTTGAGTTAATTTTTCTGTATGACATCAAATAGCCTAGTTTCATTCTTTTACCCGTGGCTTTCCAAATTTCCCAGCACTATTTATTTAACAGGGATTTTTTTCTCCATTGTATGCTTTTGGCTTTTTTTACTCATAGGCACAGACAACAGTTTAGTGGTTACCAGAGGAAAAAGGGGGGCAGTAGAAAAGGGTAAAGAGAGTCAAATACATGATTACAGAAGATTTGACTTTGGTGAGCACACAATGCAATATACAGAGGATGTATTATAGAATTACACACTTGAAACATGTATAATTTCATTAACCAATGTCACCACAATAAATTAATTTTTTAAAAGATTATTTCATGAATTGGTCAAATATATGTAGTAGATAATAGGTGTTTGTGAAGTTTCTAGCTATTGATCATATAAATTTTGATCATTCTTTATTGTCATTTGTATGATGAGATGATTTAATTATATTACCTTTAATTTAGCTCCAAAGCATTTTTACTTAATTTTAAAGGTAAGGCCATTTTAGCAGCATTTGTAAGCAATATTCTATACTAAAGCATTTAAAATATCTTTTTCACTATTTAAATTATTGTAGCCCTGGATGAAACTCTGCCTATAGTAAAACGTCCTTCAGCTTCTAAAGTAAACAAAATCAATTCAAAAAAGCCGAAGACCAGTCAAGATGTTTCTGAAATAAATTCTTGTGCTTCATTGTCTTTAGTCAACTCTCCTTTGGTGACATCCTCCCCTGTTATATCAAAAGGTAAATATGAATCTGTTGTATAAAAGAGAAAATATTTAGACATAAGTTTTAGAAATTGTGGTGAACTTTAAAAAACTATTATTACTGGTTGTTTACAGTTTAAAAAAGAAAAATTTAAATCATAAAAATCCTTAATTTATTTTAGGTACAGATACCTCATCAATTGAACACAAAACTGGAATGCCTTTTCAAAGATCTTGTCCAAAGTGCAATGTTCAGTTTACTCTTTTGGATGCTTTGAAATATCACATGAAGGTAAACTTTTTCAAAATTTAATTTTTTAAAATATTCAAATTTCTGAAAATATTAAGGATTAATATATAGTAAATGCTAGTTGATCCAGATATTTAGATAAGAAAACTTATTGGTATTTTCATACAGCTTAAGTAAAAATTGATATTCATGATTACCTTCATACAAGATTCAAAAATCTTCAGGCATCAAATTTTAAAAATTATGCATGTATATACACTATAGTATATGCATATTTTAATTTTTAATGAAATATAATAGCCAATTAGTTGCTTTTATTTATATTGTACAATTCGATGAATGTTTTTTTTCAATTATAGTTGGCATACAATAATATACCAGTTTCAGTTTTACAACAAAAATATCAGAGATCCACATAACTCACAAAGTGGTCACCCCATTAAATCTAGTACCCCTGTACCCGCTTACATATTTATTACAACACTATTGACCATCTTCCCCCATGTTGCACTCTACATTTCCATATCTATTCTGCAACTATCCATTTGTACCTCTTAATCCCTTTGCCTTTTCTGTCCTCCCAATCCCGTCCGATCTAGTATCCCTCTAATATTCTTTGTATTTATGAATTTATTTCCACTTTTATTGTTGTTGCTGCTGTTATTTATTTTGTTCTTAGATTCCACATGTATATAAAATCATGCAATATTTGTCTTTCTCTATCCCATTCATTTCATTCAGTGCAATACTCTCTAGGTCCATCAAGGCAATATCTTTTTCCATTCCCTTCTTTTTAGTCTGTGTGTGTCTTTTAACCTGAAGCGAGTCTCTTATAGGCAGCATATGTAGGGGTCTTGTTTTCTTGCCATTCAGCCACTCTATGGTTGGAGCACTTAACTCTTTTCCATTTGACATACTTGTTGATAGGAATGTAGTTATTACCATTCTTTATTCCTGTTTTGGATACATGTTTTTTCTTCTTAAAGAAATCCCTGCAACATTTCCTGTGATACTGGCGTGGTGTTCATAAATTCCCTTAGCTTATTTTTATCTGGGAAACTCTTTATCTGTCCTTCAACTCTAAATGCTAGCTTTGCTGGATAAAGTATTCTTGGTTGTAGATCCTAGGTGTTTATCATGTCGAATTTTTGTGCCAAGTTCTTCCGTCCTGCATAGTTTCTTTTGAGAAATTAGCTGCCAGTCTTATGGGTGCTCCCTTGTAGGTAACTAACTGCTTTTCCTTTGCTGCTTTTAAGATTCTCTCCTTGTATTTAACCTTTAGCATTTTAATTATGATGTGTCTTGGCGTGGGCTTCTTTGGGTTCCTGGTTTTAGGGACGCTCTGGGCTTCCTGGGGTTTTATGTCCATTTCCTTCACCAGGTTAGGGAAGTTTTCCATCATTATTTCTTCAAATAGCTCTTCAACGTCGTCTTTTCCTTCAGGTACCCCTATGAAGTGGATATTTTTACCTTTAATGGCATCTCATTGGCTCCTTAAATTATCATAATCTTAGCTTATTTTTTCTTGCCATTCTGATTGAGTGTCCTTGGCTTTCTCATCCTCTTTATAGGTCATTTGATCCTCTTCTTTATTCACTGTATTTATTCCATTTAATATACTTCTCTTGGATAATATGTTCATTTCTGACTAGTTCCTTTTATAATTTCCATTTCCATTTTTATGTTTTTTATCTCTTTGTTAAAGTTCTCACTGAATTCATTTACATTTCCCATAAGTTCATTGAACATCTTTATAACCAGTGTTTTGAACTCTGCATCTGTTAGAGTGCTTGACTCCATTATTCCTGGATCTCTGTTCTGTTCTCTCATATGGTTTCTGCTTCTTTATCTTTCCATTTGGCTGCCTTTCGGTGTCCATTTCTATGTACTAAGCAAAACTCTTGTCTCCTAGTCTTATTAGTGTGGCTTTGTGTGGTAGGAGTCCAGTGGCACAGTCCTGAGAAGAGTTCAGTTGCAGGCCAAATTTAGCCCCACCCTGTGCCCTTCCGTATCCACCTGTTAGATTCAGCAAGCAGTCCACAGATGCTGTGCTTATAGTTGCCTGAAAAAGGCACACCAGAAACCAAGGCCAGCTGTCACCAGTGTGAGTCTAGGCGCTGCTCAGCAAGGGGCACCTGCCTAAGTGATGATGCACCTGGATGTGGCTTGGGTAGGGCCATGAGTTGCGGGAGGCAGAGTTTCAGAGAATCCTCTGGATGGAGCAACCTCTGTTATCTAGTTTGATGACTTCTCTGCTATGGCACTATGTCTGCACACTGAGAGTTGGGAGGGCTCAACAGAGGAACAATTGATACCACCAGCACTTCTGCCTGGGAGAGAGCCTCGCCTCCGGCCCTCGTTCCAACAAGTCGGTGTCCCCCTGTAAGTCCCTGATGTTTCCTGCACAGTCAAACTTGCACTGGTGCTCAGAGCAAGTAGGTCCATCACTGCAAAAGTCCACTCGTGGACACGGCCTCTTTAAGAGGAGTCTGCAACTGCCACTGCATCCATCCCAGTCAGCCACTGGGGACCGGGCAGCCTCGCATCACTCCTCACCCCATCCTACCTTCTCCTGTTACAGAGTGATTTCTTAGATTTCTCCCTAGTTGTATAACTTATTCATCGAGATCCCAGGCAGTTTTCCTTGCTGTTTGCTCCTTGTTTCTGTCACAACTTTGATTTGGTCACCGGAAGGATGAACAGAGCCTTTATCATCTACACCATTTTTTTTTCTCTCAGATCTGTCTATTTTTTAACTTCATTGTGAATGTACCCTTTAGGATTTTTATAAAGTGTTCCTTTTTTTGGCCTGGATTCTATTTTGTTTGATATCAGGCTCACAACCTTTTCTTTCTTATGTTCATATTCCTGTTATATTCTTTGTTTACCTTTTTATTTTTGACTCTTCCAAATCACTTTGTTTTTGACAGTTTCTTGCTTTTGCCAGAGTTGTTTTTCTTTTTGTCTTCCTACACAAAATTTCTTTTTTTTCAGTAAACATTTGTATTCATTGACAAGATAAATTTAATTGGTATGATAGGTTTAATTGGACTTGATTCTGTTAGAATTTTTGTTGTGCTTTATTTTTTTTAAAGCCTTTCACTTTATGTTTGCTTTGTGTGTACATTGTTTGTGTTTTTAGGAAAGTTTATTTTTTTGCTCTCTAGTTATTCTTAAAGAATTCTAGAGAAATTCTACAACTGAAAATTGTTTACAATAAGCGAATTCATTTTATCTCATTGGAAATAAAAAACTCATGTATGAAAATATTCCCCATTAAGGTCAATTTATATGTGGTCGTGATTGTATTCATGAGATAGATTTCCCCTTCTGGTATTTCAGCATTCTAGATAAATTGTGCTGAGGTTTTAAAGATATAAGTGATGCTTCTTTCTTTGTGTCCCATACATTTCCTTGCACCTTGTGGCTGGTTACCTATGCTTAAAGTCCAGTTCTAACCAAGCTTTACTGAACTATTATGTTATTCTATAATTATCCATAATAATGGTATATAAAACTACCATTCCATTTAAGGTATATCTTGACACATATGAAATATATGTTTTTAGCCAAGGGACAAATTATTATTAAATACTTACATCTGAAAAATGTAATTGCAAGGGAAAATGTTATTATATAGCCATCCCTGATCTTAAGGTTTTCGATTTGTTTTTGAACTTATTTCTTTATTAAAATAATAGGTGTGTATTGTTTGAATTTTTTTAGAGTATATAAAGAATGAAGCCAACATTTTGGTGAATATCTTTCCAAATATATTTGAAGCATAGTTTTACATGAGCTGGCCCTAATTATAAACACAGAGTCATTTAGCATCTAATTTTTAAAAGAGATATAAATAAGGCTCATATTTTTTCTTCCTCTTTTAGTGTTGTTGTCCAGATATGCTAAATCAATTTTTGGAAATGGTAAAAGTAGAAATTTCAAGTACTGAAAATAAAGATAAAGTGGGTGCAGAGAAAGGAAAATTGATCATGTTAGTTAGTGACTTTTACTATGGAAGACATGAAGGAGCTGTTGATGATGAACAGAAGACTTACACAACCTTTAAATGCTTCAGTTGCTTGAAAGTTCTTAAAAATAATATTAGGTATGTAAATATTTATTTCTATTTATGTTTTAAATTAGGATGCTACAGATGCAAATATTGTATCATTATTTTTCTATGTCATCCTACATAAGTGATATTAATACTTTGTACAAAGAACAAAGGCAGATTATCATGTTAAAAAGTTTTTGTCCTTTCTTATATTTTAGGAGTTTGACAGTTGGATCTACTTAGTTGGATTTCTTTCAAATAAGAAAGGACAAGATTTTAAATAAGGGAAAATCACCTCTTTTTTCTATATTTATCATTGAACTAGAAGCCTTCATGAGACATTTGTATTTTTAGCAGCTTTTGAATTTTATCTTTCCTATCATGTGAAGAACTTCTTTATCCAGTTTGACCTCCTCCATACTAGTTTTATTTAATGCTCTAATTTTTCAATTCATATTCACAATTTTTAGTACACTTACCCTGCAGAGAAAATGATCTTCTTTGGTGCTCTTTAGAGGAATACCAGTTCTATGATTGGTATTTTTTCTTGGTTATACTGTACAGTCTGACAGTTTTTCCAACACTATATTCTAAAAAAAATATTAAATGTTCATCTAAGTTGAACAATTTTACAGTGAACATCTGTATATTTACTACCTCAATTTTACCATTAACATTTTATTATACTTGTGTTACCATGTATTTATTCATTCGTAGACCCACCTGATTTTTTTATATACTTTTCACAGTAAATTGCAGACATCAGTGCACTTTTCTTAGGTGAGATACACATATGTATATGCATATATGTACATATCGTGACATGTATACACATAAACTTTAAAAAAATACTTACCTTTGATAAACATTATTTGTAACATTCTTAAGCATCATATAGGTCATTTCTAAGCCTAGGATTTGTTTTATTTCATGGTAAATTCTTGGGTCCAAAATGAAATACATATAAAAACCCTGAAATATACTGTAATATAAGCCTAAAACTAAATTATGAATGCTGTGTTTAGGATAGTGCTTTATAGTTTTCCAAGATCTTTCAAATATTAGTCATATGAGTTTTCATACTTTTTTACCTACTTTTTATTAAACCCGAACAGCCATCAATTGCTAACAGTCCCAGTAGCTTAACAGAAGAGAAATTGTGCTTTGAGATGTCACAATAATAGAATTCCATGACGATTATCCATATTTTTACCATTTTTACAGTAAAATACATCAGAAAATGTTAGAAAATGTTGTAGAATGCATAGAAAAGTGGTTCACTGGTTTATCTTCTTTATTATACTTAAATATTCATGTGATATTAGATTTTTTTTTAGCAATAGTTTTTTGGATTTTCCTTTTGGATTAGCCATTGAATATTAAACGTGAAATTTTCTTCTTTTGTTTTCCTGTCAAGACTGGTTATAGATTTCTAGATTATCGGAATATCTAGAAATTTTAAGCTAACCACATTTTATAATATCTAGGAATTTTATAGCATTTTTGACATTATTCAGTAAATGAAACCTAAACAGTAAACATTGTTATATATGTTAAATAACATTTTACCTTAGTGGTAAAAGCTAGGGTGGCAAATTAACAGTTTTAGAGAATGATAGAAGCTAATAGTTCAAGATTTCTACTCTCTGCTCTGTCAACATGTAGAATATTTTTTTCCCCTACATTGAGAGTCACCAAAACCATGTAGGGCTATTTTATTCTGAGAATAGCTTTGTAAGGGATTTGCTTTTTTCCACACCTCCATCAGGTAGATAGCTATTTGATAAAGGAGATTATTTTATACAAATAAATTTTATTAAAGTTATGAGCTGAAAGTTTAATGGCTCCTGACCTTTATAAGTAAATACTTACGCAAGAATAGGGTTTTTAAAATAGATTATAATAGAGATAATGTTAAAATGAAAGGAAGAAAAAAAAGACATTTCACAGTATACCATAAGCAACTCTAAAGAGAAATAGTGTTTTGAAAGTGTGAAAAGATAAATCTTAAAACCTCCATGATTGCTATCTAGGTTGATGACATTATCACTTTATTTCAAGATTATTTATTTCCTTTAAGGACTCGTAGTGAATAACAATATTTGGCCCAGTTTTATATTGTTATTTTGATTGAATGACCTGACTTTGAAATTCAGTAAAAAGTTTCAGTTAGCTCTGAAATAGATATGCCTGTTTATATTTTAATCTCTGCCATTGAAAATCAGAGTTCCTTCTTCTAAGAAGCCTTTTTGGGAATCTGACATAGTAGAATGTAGAATTAAAAACAGTGCTAAAATGGTCATAGTCTGCAAGTTAAAACGAACCATCTGTGCTAACAGTAAACCAGTGCCATTAAGTAAAACAAAAGGTTCTCATAATTATTAGTATTAAAATACTACTACATGCATTTAGAAACCAAGATACAAATAAGAAAAAAACTAATAATTTGTATTTCAAGCAGCTGAAAACTATTGCATATCTTTAAGGCCTTCAGAATATTTCTTTCATGACTCTAGCTGCTTTTGATGGTAGGGTTTTCTTGCTTTAAGTATTTTATTTTAAAATGTAAATGATATTTTACATATGGAAAAGAAGCCTGCCATTTTTCTTTACAAAAAAAATTTGTTTAAATCTGAAATAGTGATGAAGAGTCATAGCAAATTAGTGGTCTTTCATATTAACTACAATAATTGATTATTTTAAAACAAAGATGAAAGGAAAAAATTTACTGAGCCACTTAATGAAAGTGATTATTTAAAGTACACATTTTTCTAGAAGACTTTAAGGCTTAGAGACATTATTTTGAGTAATACAACTGCATGTTTAACCTTTAGGTTTAGATACTATTTTGCGAGGTTTTTCTTTGGTTATAAATCTGAATAATTGTACCTGTTGACAATTATTTATAGGTTTATGAACCACATGAAACACCATTTGGAACTTGAGAAGCAGAACAGTGAGAGCTGGGAAAGCCACACCACCTGCCAGCACTGTTATCGACAGTATCCCACACCATTCCAGCTGCAGTGTCACATCGAGAGTACACATACACCCCATGAATTTTCTAGTAAGTCACAATTTCATTGAAGTCCTGAACATTAATAATTTTGATCATCTAAACTATGAGGAATACTTAAGCACTCTGATGTAAAAATAGGAGTAAGAAATAGACTTTGTAATTGAAGGCAAAGTTGACAAATTTTAACTTGCAGAAACTTTTTAATAAAAATTACTTACTAAAATTGAAGTCTCTCTTGTAAGTAGAAACTTCCTTGGCATTACTACTGCATTGTATGTAGGAGACTAAATTAGAAAACTCAGATTCTCTGGTTTGCAAATATGAAATCTATGATTTTGACTTACAACTCTAATGAGAAAGGTGGAGTTAGACAGCTTGGATTCAAATTGTATCTCTGCTTCTTAATTCAGCTGCAAGTTCTCAGGCAAGATACTTAGCTTTCTGCGCCTCAGATTCCTCATCTGAAAAATGGGGATAAAAATAGCAGTATGTCTCTCAATGATGGGATGAGAATTATTAAGTAAGCTAATATAAGTATAGTCCTTAGAACAGCGTAACAAAGTTAACATCTATAGAATTGTTGTAACCACCATCGCTATTAGTATTATTTCTCATTGCTGTTGTTACGGATGTACAAAATGAACTTTTTATTTATATACATCTTTAAAATGGTGTAACATGGTTTTTTTCCACTTTCAGCTATTTGTAAAATCTGTGAATTATCATTTGAAACAGAACATACTCTTTTACAACATATGAAGGACACTCATAAACCTGGTGAAATGCCGTATATTTGTCAGGTACACACACATTTTATCGTATATTTACATGTTCGTTTAAATTTCCTGTGCCATGAAATAGTCCTTTTGATATTTTTAACCATTTAAATAAGACAAGTTACTAAAAGTGAAGACTCCCTTTAATAGCTGAAACTCCCTTGGTTTAACTCATATATGTGGGGTGATGGGTTAGATTTGGCCTGCATCTAATAGCTTACTGACCCCCCTGTACTAGGCAAACAAAATACGCTGCTAGAGAAAGACAAACATACGGACTTTCTTACCAAATAGGGAAGGATAAGACATGTCAGAGAAATAGGAGATGCTCTTAGTTATGGGGAGTTCAACTAAATGCTTTGGGGCTGGGATTTTTCCAGAATTTGAAGTGGTTCCCAATAAGATAGCGAGATAAAGATAAATTACCAATGTCATCTCCTGGATGCTATTTAAAATAGTATTCCAAAGAAGAGAATACTCCATTTTATATAGCAAGAAAAATCTTTATAGGACAAGAGGTGTCAGAGTTTGAAAATTCAAGTCAAGATAGGGGGTAGTAAATTTGAAAAGAAGTAGAGATTCTAGTTGTGTTTAGGAATATATCCCTAAACTTTTAACAATAACTTCTCTGTTTCAAAGATTATTGTTATTAGTTGCAGTAATAGGATTCTTGATTGTATAGGCAGCAGAGCTGAATTAGTAGTATGTAATGTTTCTCTAAACAAATGACTCATCATTGCTACTGTGATGTAATTGCATATCAGTTATAAATTTTCAAGTTAAACTAAACCTTCTTTATATTTCTAGGTTTGCCAGTTTAGATCATCAACATTTTCTGATGTAGAAACACATTTTAGAGCATCCCATGAAAACACTAAGAACTTGCTATGTCCATTTTGCCTCAAAGTTAGTAGAATGGCAACCCCCTACATGAATCATTACATGAAACATCAGGTGAGATTTAGCAGTTCTTGTTTGTTCATTTTGTGTTAGTGAAAAGATATGTGTGTGTGTGTGTGTGTGTGTGTGTGTATGTGTATGTATATATATACACACACACACACACATATATATATATATATAAATCTATAAAACTTAGAACATTGGTTAGATTTGTTTGAGAAGGAAGGCAAAGTTGTTCCAAATGACACAATTAATTTATAGTTTATGTTGAATTGCTTGTGAAACTTCCACTTCTTTTCCCTGTCTGTTTCCTGGTGATGATTAGGCTTGTGAATAGTGAAAATTTTGAAAGATAGGTAGAAATAGGAACCCTAGAGT
Source organism: Rousettus aegyptiacus (assembly GCF_014176215.1). Taxonomy (NCBI): domain Eukaryota; kingdom Metazoa; phylum Chordata; class Mammalia; order Chiroptera; family Pteropodidae; genus Rousettus; species Rousettus aegyptiacus. The sequence continues at coordinate 82,430,838 of NW_023416312.1, read as the reverse complement.
GGAAGGGAAGAAGAAATATGAATGGAATATTTAAGTTGGATATTTCAGGGGTCTATAAGTGATGAGAATGGAAAAGATTTTGGAGGTAGTTAATCAGGAGCAGGGAAAAGGTTTCGTATGAAATGAAGAAGGTAAGATTGAGGACTCTGTTCTGTTTTCCTTTTTCTCTTCAAACTTTATTTCTAATTTCTAACCCACTTTTTATTATGAGAAGACACGTCGTTCTTATAAGTCTTTTGTAGCAGACCGTGACAAAGGAAACAGTAACAACACTTATTTCTAGATATGTGAACTATGCCAGAGAATTAAATTTAGTTTTTTTAACCTCTTTCCTAGATGACTTTTGCCAGTTCTGCTTTGTATTTCTGAGATAGCAGTATTCGTGCTTGTACCTTTCCCTTGAATTCTCATTTCGTGCTTGCTTGTTCTTTTCCTGACACAATTCGACTATCTTTTATTTGGGCAGAAAACTTTGTTGAAATCGTAAGCCAAAAACAATGGTATCTTTGCCAAATCATCAGTCAGTGAATTCAGTGAATCTGATTATGTAATCAAGTTTTGTCTCCTCAGTGATCAGCTCCTTATTATTGATTAAATTCTCATGACTAATTTATTCAGCACTGTTGCTAATATTGCTTTTCATTTCCAGTCATTAGATAATCATGAAATCGACTTATAGTTGTTAATTGTGGAAAATCATAAAAGTAGAATATCCAAATACATTCAGGATCACCTACGTTATGACTAGGATGATACCAACATGCTTATTTTTTTTATCCTAGTATGCTGTCTCACCCTAAGAACCTCTGGTGAAATCTTTCCATTCTAGGGTTTCCCCATCAGTGTTCCATTAAATGTTAATAAATGTTCTGCTGTAAAATTGTTCCTGGAAAAAGAAATTCAGTAAATTTCCATTAACAAAATTAAATTAATAGATTTTGTTTATTTTTTTAAATTAGACTTTTCAGAGCTTTAATATACTAAGAAAACATAAATCTCTAAGCAAGGGATATTGCTTATTTGACCATCAAACCCTTTATTTGCTCAATGCCTATAAACATTTTTTGAGGAATAGAGTTTGGAAAACACTGGTCTTGATTCTGTATATTTCATCTTTGACTTTTGATTTGGAAAGGAGTATGAGATATAAAGCTGTAGCTCTGACTATTTCATTATGAAACTTTTAACACAGTTCTTTCTCTCATGCTTTACTAAGCCCCAAGTGTGAAGGGTGTAATATATGCTTAGAAATATAAGAAATATGGATGAGTCTGCTACGTGGACTGTGTCTCTTAAGAAATTTGCCTTGCTGACCAATAGTCACTGTTAATACCCTGAGTTGTATTTTTAATATGCCATGTGTATAGGAAATAGTCAACTCAGCAGATCTGAGTTGCTCACATCATGCACATTTTCAGAAGGGTCTAATTTAATAACTGGCCCTTGGTTAACTCCTGATTATGATGAACACATGCTTTTCTTCTGGGAGTCTGAAGATTTGGTGACTGAACCCTATTTAAAAAAAAAAAAAACAACCTCTGGACTCTTAGACTCAAGAAAACTTCCCTGGCTAATAAAACACTTTATACATGTTGCTGGTTGCTGGGGGAGGGTTATTAAAAGTGTCCTGTGCAACTCCATTGGGAAAAGGCACTTGGAAACTGGTGCCAGTATCCTCCAGACTTCACCCAATGCACTTTTTCCCCCTTTTTTGATCCTATTCTGTATCCTTTCACTGTAATAAATCAGAGTTGTGAGTATAACAACTTCTAAGTCTTAGAAAGTTCTCTTACTGAAGCTTCAAACCTGGGAGTAGTCTTGGAGACTACTGACAGACCTTGGTGCCCAAGTCTTATGTAAGTTTAGAGTACATAAGAGGTAGGCAATTGGCAGTCAATAGAGGAAAGACTATTAATAAGAAAGATCATTAGGCATCCTTCAAAGTATTTGCAATTTATATAATTGTTCAGAAAAGACTTGAAAACTATAGCAGGATTATAAGCTTGTAATTGAGATGATATTAGTGCGATTTTAGACCAGAAGAATTATTGAATCTATGGCCAATTTTATTCTTTTGAAAACTTTGGTTGTAACCTTTTTCCTAAAAGGAATATATTATTATGTCTTGAGTGATTTTAGAATTAACAATACAGTTTGTACAACTTTTAAAAGGATGAAGAATTTCAGATGTGTTAAGTAGCCTCATCATATCTTTATAATGATAACAAGCAACATAACATATACTAATCACTTGCTGTATGGCATTTATTAATTCTTTTACTTGTATTATCTTGTTTAATTCTCACAACTATGTGAACATTTTTCATTTCATAGATAAGGAAACAAAGCTTAATAGAGAATAACTTGCCCAGTGTCACATTATCTAATAAATGGCAGAGCCAAAAATTCACTTAGCACTCAGCTTTTACCACAGAGTCATATTCTTCACTAACATTAAATCTAAAGGTAGATTTACAGATAGTCGGAATTAGCCTTGAAAATCCCCTCAGATCACCCAAATAGTATCGTATGCTTGTCAAATAGTTTAACACAATTTTTCTTTATCCTCGGAAAGATAACTGTTGTTTTTGATTGAACATCATGTTATTTTAAAAATGTACTTTATTACCGTCATCCTTAACACATCACAAACATGTATGCATAAAAGAGATGTGCAAGACTTGAATCCAACTAAAAGAAGAGTAGATTAATGTTTCACATCTCAGAGCTCTGGGCAAATGCTTATTGAATGGAATGGCAGACATTTTGAAGTAGTTAAATTGTGCCTTCTCATGTGCACTCTTGTCAGTCTCTTGCTGTCTACTTCATTATTTGTTTAACAAATATTTATTGAGTGCCTAATATATGCCAGGGACTGTTTTACAGAAGTGAACAAAACAAAGTTTGTTCCCTCTGGAATTTGCATTATGATGGAGTGAGAGAGAGATGTCGGAATGTGCATATATGCCAGCTGGTGATAAGTACCATGGAAAGAAAATATAGGATATAGAGTGTCAGCACTTAGAAGGGGAAGGAATAGTTTCTGTATTTTTATATGGGGTCATCAAGGAGGGCCAAGAAAGAAGGAAGTAAGCCATATGGATATCTGGAAGAGAATGCTCCAAGCAGAGGGGACAGTAAGTAGGCAGTGAGATAAGCATACATCTAGATGTTCAAGGAGCAGCAAGTACCCTAGTGTTGCTGGAACACAGTAAACAAGTGGAAGAGTAGCAAGAAATGAGGTTGTAGCAATGGAATGTATGGCACGTGGTGTAGGGCCTTGTAAGCCAGAGTCAGGATTTTGGAGTATTATGGGAAGCCATTGGAGGGTTTAAGCATGTCAGCATTAGAGAAAATAGACTATTGGGAAGTAAGTGGAAACAAGGAGAACATATGAAGCTATTGTAAGAGTCCAGGTAAGTGACTTGGTCTGGTATGGTGGCAGTGGTTGGAGGTGATGAAAAGTGGAAAGATTATATTTTTGAAGGTAGAGTTGATAGGCTTTATTAATGGGCTTGATGTGGGGTGTGATAGAAAGAGAAGAGTTAAAATTGACCAACATTTTTTTGTCCTGGGCATCTCCAAGAATGGTGTTGCAATATACTGAGATATTGGGAAGATGAAGGAACAGATCTTTTTGAGGGGGCAAGGTGGATGGGGGAAAGTCTAAAGTTCAGTTTTGTTCATGGTGATTTGAAATGCCTATTAGATATCAAGTAATGATGTTGGGTAGGCTGTTTGATGGATGCTATTTTAAATCATGAAACTGGATGAGGTATAGATACAGGTAGCAAAAATATTTTGGGGAACTATACTCTAGGGAACTCTCTGTCCTGTTAACCTTGCTATCTGTTTCTCAACTGAGATTTTTTTTCCCTCTTTCCCTCTCTCTTGAGCACATAGAGGTGAATCTGTTTACGTTGCCTGTACTTATGATATGTTCCAATGCATCATACTTCTAAAATAGTTTTAAAGTGAAACTAGTAATACAAACACTTTATTTATATATTGCCTTGAACTTTGTAAAGAGCTTTTATTTATCAAATGCCTGCTGTGCACCAGAAACTGCTAGGTTCTTTAGTATATGTTACCTCATTTGATATTCCTAAATGATTATTTGTGTTTTAAATGTAAATAGTGATGGGCCTATAGAGATACAGCTTTAGAAAAATCACTTTTGTATTTGTATGTCATTCTAAATTTACATAGGAATATAAAATATATTTTTAATTAATAAGAGCATATACATAAAGATTATAATTGATAATAACTAATAATTGAATACTATCCAGCTATGAGCTAGTGACTTAGATTTCTCATAGGTCCTATTTCCCACTCATAAAATAATAATAGGACTGGGTTTGAGAAGGGACACAGCCAAGGGGTTCTCAAACAGTAATGCTGATTTATTTATGCTTCTATACCCATACTGTACATTATCATAGCCACCTAGCCCTATGTGTCTATTTAAATGTAAATTAGTTAAAATTAAATAAAATTCAAAAATCAGTTTCTCTGTCACACTTGCCACATTTCAAGTGCTCAATAATTACATGTGGCTATTGGACAGTGCACCTATAGAAAGAACATTGTCATCACTGTAGAACATTCTATCAGACAGCACTGCTTTATACAACCATTTCTATAACAATTTGCTTGGGAGAGTGGTTAAATTTGGTTTTAGAAAGTTTATTTTACCAACTTATAGAACGAATGGAAATAACAATAATTAAAAAGAATTTGTTATTTTCAAGGATAAAAATACAGTATAGCTTATTTTCATAGTTTATGTGTTTGAATAGTTTATACTTCAAATTTAAATTTAGAAATTATCAACTCTAATTGAAAAATAAAAATTAAAAAAAAACTTGACGCTACAAATGGTGTAGAACTTGTCTCATTGGATCCTAATTGATATAATTTTCCTGTTGATTGCCTATATAGTAACAAATACTTTTAACTATTAGAGTTAAGAGCAATTTTGAGTCCCAGGATTTATGGCAGTAGAGATTGTTATTTCTACTACTATTTCTAATGTTATTTGTAAACAGAAAAAAGGAGTTCATCGTTGTACAAAATGCAGACTACAATTTTTGACCTGCAAGGAGAAACTAGATCACAAGACCCAGCATCGGACATTTATAAAACCTAAAGAGCTAGAAGGATTGCCTCCTGGTACAAAAGTGAGTTTTAAATATGTTGTATTTTAACATTTTGTATGACAATAGAAATAAACTATTGCTTGGCTTTATCTACTGAATATAATATTAAAAGTTGATTGTTATTAAGATTTTAATTTTAGGTTTTCTCATGTTTGATAAGAGTTGATTGACGTGTTATATTAGAACATATTTCTGTGCGGTGAGTACAACTAGATTAACTGTAGTCAGCCAGTCGTTTCAATATTCCATAGGTTGTTTTTGAGCTATTCCAGTTGGCAGCATGTAAGTCTGCTTCAGCCACTAGACTATAAGGCCAGAAATCATGTTTAATTTATCTTTGTGTCTCCAGTATCAGTCATAGTGCCTTGAATGCCATAGTTTGTTGAAGTTGATATTACTGAGTCTACTCCTAGAGAAGCAAATTCTGGTCCAGAATAGCATTGCTGTTTTAAGTGAGCCAACACATCTGACTGCAAATTTCCTTTTCTCTATTTTCCTTATGTGCATCTGTATTCTCTAACTTTATGGAAAATCGGCTCTTAACTATGCCTCAGTGGATAGATGCATAATGCAAAGTGAGGAATTCCCAAACATTTATATTTGGCTTTGAGTACTTTTGAATGTATGTCTACTATTTGAATTAAGTAAAATAATGTAAAGCAATGCTCTGAAGATGTAGAACAAAAAAAGCTATCCAGTATCCTTCTCTGCAGTCCATTCATTCTGTGCTGGGATTAGACATGCAGAATATAAATGTAAGCAGTGAAGTGCAGTCCTCTCTCATATCTTCCCTTATTAGTAGTAATAATTAGCATGTTATGTTATAATATTATTATACTATTAACCATGGTACTAGTTCTTTAGACTTAAGCTTTCATTGTGATTTTTCATACATTCTATTAATCCATGTAGCAGTTCAATGAGGTAGACAAGGCAGATATTACTTTCATATTATAGATGAGGAGACTTGGCAAGGATAAGTTGCTTACTCAAGGTCACATGGCTAGGAAGGAGTAATATTGAGATTTAATCCGGGATCTTTTGACTCCTAATTTAGTTCTTTTTGTATTGTACATGTATTACAGAGGACTTCCTCACTGGCTGCTCCTCAGATATGTGGGGATAGTATAGTCAAATGTTTAAAGAGAACGTAAACAGGCAACTGTGTTTTACATTATTAACCAATGGGTATAATTGAACATTTTCTTTTTCTGAATACTAAATGATAAATTTTATATTATCTCCCTTTAAGGAAATTTTGAATATTATGAAACTCTCCATGCTGTATGATGAATTGATGTAGCCTCCACAGTAACCTGTGAAATCATAAATCCTGCCCAATGAGCCCCCAGGGAGCGCAGGTCACATTTACTAGAGATCTGTTTTATAGTTACCAAAGGGTAATACAAGCCTTTCAAGAATTACTATTTCAGGCTTTGAGATTTCAGTTTTGACCTCTATATTTATGAAAGCTATTTAATTATATCAGAGCATAAAATAGCCATGGAATGTGCTTTTTTGGTATTCATACAATTTGCACTAACTTCTAATTATCTCTTAATATCTGTGTTAACATGTAAATAGTATCAGTACAAAACCAATATTATAATAGTTAATAAATATTGAAGTAAATTTTATTTAATTGGTATGACCATTTAGAGTAAACGGAAGATGTATCTGATTGTAGTTTACACTTGCTATTTTCAAAGTAATGATGTTTAACTTTTTGTATTGCAGTGCTTTTTGAAACAGCTTTATTGAGATATAATTCATATACCACACTATTCACTCATTTAAAGTGTATAATTCAGTGTTATTTAACCCATTCACAAAGTTGCGCAAACATCAACACAATCTTTTTTAGAACATTTTCACCACCCGGAAAAGAAGCTTCATACCCATTGGTAGTCACTCCCTATCAGGCAAATGTTAATCTATTTTCTGTCCCTATGGATTTTCCTGTTCCAGATGTTTCACATAAATGGAATCATACATCATCTGATTTTTTTTATGACTGGCTTATTTCACTTAGCATAATATTTTCGAGGTTCATCATATTGTAGTTTATATCAGTATTTCCTTTTTATGGATATATCAGTATTTATCAGTACTTCATTCTTTCTATGGCTGAATATTATTACATTATAGGAGTGTACAATATTTATCCATTCATCAATTGATGGGCATTTGGGTTGTTTCCAATTTGGAGCTATAAGAATAATGCTCCTTTGAAAATTTATGTGAATGTAGTTTTTCATTTCTCTTGGGTGGAATTACTAGGATGGAATACCTAGGAGTGGAATTGCTGGGTTATATGATAACTTTTCTGTTTAACATTTTGAGGAACTTCCAAACTGTTTTCCAAAGCTCCTGTACCATTGTACATTCCCACCAGCAATATATGAGGTTGTGATTTCTCCACATCCTTACCAACACATGTTATCATTTGCCTTTTTTATTAAAGCAATTCCTGTTGGTCTAAAGTTACATCTCATTAAAGTTTTGATTAATTTCTTTGACGAGTAATGATGTTGAGCATCTTTCCATGTGCTTATTGGCCATTTGTACATCTTCTTTGAAGAAATGCCTATACAGATCACTTGTCCATTTTTAAATTAGGTTTTTTGTCTTTATGTTGAGTTGAAAGAGTTCTTTATATATTCTATACACAAATCTCTTATTAGAGATATGATTTTCAAATATATCTATGTCTTTTCATTTTCTTAATGGTGTCCTTTGAAGCATAAAAGTTTTAAATTTTTATGAAGTCTAATTTATCTATTTTTTTCTTTGGTTGCTTGTGCTTTTGGTATCATATTTAAGAAATCATTGCCTAACCCAAGGTCACATAGATTTACTCCTGTTTTCTCTTAGAGTTTTATAGTTTTAGCTCTTACAATTTGGTCTTTGCTACATTTTGAGTTCATTTTTGTATCTACTATGAGGTAGGGGTCCAAACTTATTCTTTGGTATGAAGATATCCAGTTGTCCCAACACCATTTGTTGATAAAACAATTGTTTCCCCCGTTGAACTGTTTTGGCACCCTTGTCAAAAACCAAATGACCATAATGTAATGGCTTGCAGTGATCTTTTTAATATTAGTGTAATGATTAATTTTCAAAAATATATATTGCCTTCATTTTTATAGGTTACTATTCGAGCTTCATTTGGACCTCTTCATTCAAAGACATCAACTACATCTTCCAATAATACTCCAAGCACTTCTTCTCTTCAGGTCTCACCTCCTAGGTCTAAAAATACAACTGCTAAAAGTTCCACAAAATCTAATGCAAGTAAAACTAAGACACATAAGGCTCATACAACTACATCCACTGCAAGTAAACCTAGTGCAAGTAAGCAGGGTAAAGGTGCATCCAAATGCAAAGCAAAAACTTCTTATAAGCAAAAGAAACAACGCAACAGAAAGAACAAAATCAGCATAGCTTTGAAGAACTTACGGTAATATCTTTTATTCCTGATTTACAATGTCAATTTAATATTAAATATTAAAAGTTTATTTTAATAATGTAGTTTACCATATCACAAAACTCCCTTGCACATTTATGTGATAATCACTTATCTGGCGTAAAGGCCAAGCAGATAGGCACTTTTTACAACTGCTAAAAAGAACTTGAATAACTGTTTTTATTGTATAATTGTCATCTTTTACACTAATCTTATATTTTGTGTTTATATCTTGTGATAATCGAATTGGTTAATATTGTCCTTTTTATTCTAGAGAAAGGTTAACTGGTGTTAGCATTTTTTACATTATCCTACTTTGTTTCAAAATAAATTTTCAAATTATGAGTCTCTATTTAAAGGTGTTAACCATCCTAGCTTCAATTAATAAAATGCTAATAGTTTTGCCTTATTATTTTTGTTTTACAATATTTTTTCATTTTTTCTGTCTCCATAAGGTGTCATCGAGGACTTCATAAGTGCATTGAGTGTCATTCCAAAATAAAAGATTTTGCAAGTCACTTTTCAATATATATCCACTGTAATTTTTGCAAATACAACACCAACTGTAACAAAGCCTTTGTAAATCATATGGTGAGGTGAGTTAAACACATATACTGCTAGTCAAAACTACCAGTTAAGATGTTTGCTTTTTTTAAAACAAATTTGTCCTATTAGAAGCCAGTTTGTCACGTCACGGAACTAAAAGGATCTAGCAATAGAGAACTTCTAGGATATTACCTAGTACTGTTTTCCAGCATAATAACTGATGAAATTATTAGAACAAAAATTTTAAGGAATTAGACTAATTAAATTAGAATAAATTTATTAGGGAAATTTATTTTTCTAAATCTTTCAAAAAGTGGTCATTTTCAAACAAAATGTTAAATATTTTTAACATATTTATCAAATAAATACATGTAACCACATGAGCAGTCACTTTGAGAGACTCCAGACTTGTCAAAGATGCTAATTACATTATTGACACGTGCATATGTGCACTCTGTCTCTCTCATTCCCTCTTTTTCCCTCCTTCCCCTCCTCCCACCACTGTTAGCCATGTCTTTCAAGTCATTCTTCTTTGCATCCATTCAATGAAATGAGAAATGAGAGGCTATAGGGCTATTCCAGTCATGATGCTACTGTTGGAATATCTTTTCATACATTAATCCAATTTACATTATTTGAGCACCTACTATATACTTTGTTAGAAAAAGACTTTAAAGCCCATATTACTTTCATTTGGACTTTATTTGTAGGCATTTCCTTTGGTATGGATTTTTTTCAATAGATACAAATTGTTCAGATATAAATGTGCTAAGTTTATTATTCAAATTGAGGTAGTTTTATTTTCAGTCAGAAATAAGGTATAAACAATAAAAGCAGCTTACTTAAATCATAACAAGACCTCTATGTTACTTTCTGGTCATAGTTAGCTACCTCTTTCAAGGATTTGCCCACATTTTTTTTATGGCTTCAGCACTGGGCTTACACAATTTTTTTGCCCCTTGATGATCAGCTAACCTCATGGTACCTTGACTTCTTTAATGCTGACATTCCACATCCACTTCTGACATGTTATACTCCTTTCTTTACCACCATCTCATTTTACCTCATCATACACATTCGTTTTTTGAATTATAATTAATTACTCATGACTTTGAGAGTTTTGACCTCTCTTTCTAGTCCAACAGCACCAATCCAACTTTATAGACCACCTCACCCTCAAGGTCATCTGTTTTGAATGTTCTTTGTTTTTGTCCTGTTATAGCCCTTTACATCTTTAGTCATGTTTAACCTGCTACCCTTGACTCTCTTGTCCTTTTTGATCTGTCTCTATACTCAGTTCTAGACTACCAAACTTCAGTTGATTTAATCAGCTCTGAATTGATGATCTTTAACTTTAATTTGATCCTGTCTTTTTAAAAAATACATCTTTGTTTTTATCTACAAGATCTGTTTAAGTCCTTTTCGGTACCCTCAGGATTTTATTCTAGTTTCTCAGTTGTTAGCCTTGACTCCTAATTACTGAGGTCATCCTTTTCATTTTTCACAAGATTAACTTTTTTTCTACCTCAAGTTTTTCCCTTCATTCAGACATTAATCTCAGAAAAGATATGTCCCACTTTTGCAGAGTTAACCCTGCCTCTAATCTCCTCCATTTCCTTTATAGCAGAGTATTCTTTACTATCTTATTTGTCATTTCTTTGTCCTTTGTCATCTGAGTATCACCCCCACCTATCAGTTAAAGCTGCCCCTTTAACAGTTTTCAGTCATGTCTTAATTACTAAATGTACTGACTATTTCATTTGTAGTCCTCTGTGACTTCTGTAGAGCATTTGATAGCTTTGATTGTTCACTTTTTGAATTAAATTTGTTGGGGTGACGTTTAATAAAATTATATAAGTTTCAAGTGTACAATTCAATAATACATCATATGTATGTTGTATTGTGATCATTCACTTTTAAAACTATTCTCAACTTCTTTTAAACTGTTAACTGCCATTTTTGTAAACTTCTATGGCTACTTTTCCATTTTATTACGTTTTTTTCCTTTGTTTTTGTCTCCCCAGCTTATTGAAATATAGTAGACAATTAGTTGCTCATATTTACATTTTTTTTAATTATAGTTGGCATACGATAATATTAGTTTCAGTTGTACACCATAGCAATTAGAGCTCAAGTGATTACCGCACTAAATCTAGTACCCTTCTTCCCCTTTACATATTTATTACAATATAGTTGACTATTTTTCTTATACTACACTTATACTACAAATGACTATTTTGTAACTATCCAGTTGTATTTCTTAATCCCTTCACCTTTTTTCACCATCCCCCAATCCCCTCCTCTCTAATACCCCTCAGAAAATTCTCCATTAGTTGTTTTTTGTTGTTGTTGTTGTTGTTGTTGTTACTGTTGTTTATTTTGTTCTTTAGATTCTGTATGTGCGTGAAATCACATGATATTTTTCTTTCTCTATCTAACTTACTTCATTTAGCACAATGCCCTCTAGGTCCATCAAGGCAATATCTTTTTCTATCCCCTTCCTTTTAGTCAGTGTGTGTCTTTTAATCCAAGGTGAGTCTCTTATAGGTAGCATATGTAGGAGTCTTATTTTCTTATCCATTTAGCCACCCTATCTTTTGGTTGAAGCACTTAATTCTTTTCCATTTGAGTTACTTGTTGATAGGAATATAGTTATTACCATTCTTTATTCCTGTTTTTTGATACATGGTTTTTCTTCTTAAAGAAGTCCCTCCAACATTTCCTGTAATACTGGCTTGGTGATTTCCTTTAGCTTATTTTTGTCTGATAAGCTCTTTATCTGTTTTTTGACTCTAATTATAGCTCTGCTGGATAAAGTATTCTTGGTTGTAGATCCTGGGCTTTCATCACATCAAATGTTTTGTGCCAAGCCCTTCTGTCCTGCATAGTTTCTTTTGAGAAATCAACTGCCAGCCTTATGGGTGCTCCCTTGTAGGTAATTAACTGCTTTTCTCTTGCTGCTTTTAAAATTCTCTCTTCATCTTTACCTTTGGCATTTTAATTATGATATGTCTTGGTGTGGGCCTCTTTGGGTTTCTCTTTCTTGGGACTGTCTGAGCTTCCTGGGGTTGTATGTCTATTTCCTTCACCAGGTTAGGGAAGTTTTCCATCATTATTTCTTCAAATAGCTCTTCAACTTCTTGTTCTCCCTCTCCTCCTTCAGGTACTCCTATTACATGGATGTTTTTGCATTTAATGTTATCCCAAAGCTGCCTTAAATTATTATTATATTCTTCACTTTTTTTTTCTTGCCATTCTGATTGGGTGACCTTGGCTCCCCCATCTTCTATATTGGTGGTTCAATCCTCTTCTTCATCCATTCTGTTAATCCCTTCTAATATACTCTTCATCTCAGATAATGTATTATTCATTACCAACTGGTTCCCTTTTTAATTTCCATTTCCATTTTTTTGGTTTTTATCTCTTTGTTAAAGTTCTCACTGAGTTCATCTACCCTTCCCCTAAGTTCACTGAGCATCTTTATAACCAGTGTTTAGAACTCTGCATCTGTTAGATTGCTTGACTTCATTATTTCTGGATCTTTGTTCTTTTCTCTCATGGTTTCTGCTTCTTTGTCTTCCAGTTTTGGCTGCCTTTCAGTGTTTGTCTCTATGTACTAAGCAAATCTCTTAGGTCTCCCAGTCTTATTAGCATGGCTTTGTGTAGTAGGTTTCCAGAGGCACAGTCCTGAGAGGGATTCAGCAGCAGGCTGGTTTTAGCCCCAGCCTGTCTCTCTCCGGGACCACCTGTTAAGATTCAGCAGGCAGTCCATAGATGCTGTGCTTATAGTTGCCTCAAGAAACCATGTCAGAAACTGAAGTCAGCTGCCACCAATGTGGATCTTGGAGCTTGCTCGGCAAGTTGCACAGGACATGCCAAGGACATGACTGGATGTGGCTTAGGTGGCACCACAAGGTGGGAGAGGTGGAGTTTCAGGGAATCCTCTGGGCAGAGTGACCTCTGTTATTCAGTTTGATGCTGTCTCAGCTATGGCAGCATTGTGTTCACACACTGGGAGTGGGGAGAGCTCACCAGAGGAATAATGGATACTGCTAACACTTCTGCCCAGGAGAGAGCCTTGCCTCCAGCCCTCACCCTGACATCTCAGTGTCCCCCTGTAAGTCCCTGGTGCCCCCCATGCAGCCAACCTGGGTCTGGTGCTCATAGCAAGAAAGTTCCTCATCACAAAAGTCTGCTCATAAACACAACCTCTTTTGAGACATCTGTGGCTGGCAGCTGCCACTGCCATATCCTCTGTCCCACTCAGCCTCTGGGGACTGGGCAGTTTGCGTCCTTGCCCTGTCCTACCTCCTCCCATTTCAGGGTGATTTCTTATTTCTCTCCCCAGTTGTAGGGCTTGTTCATCTAGACTCCAGGCTATAGCTTGCTGTTTTCTCCATGTTTCTGGCACAATTTGATATGGTCATAAAAGCAGATGAACAAAACCTCTATCATCTATGCTATTTTGACTTCTTTTTTCTATTTCACTACCTTTTGTTTCTTCAACTTTTGACCTCTTTATATTTCCTTTCTTAGTATCTTAACCACTGTCAGGATTTTATCTTTTACCTCTCAACTGTAAATTCTTGAATTTAAAAGCTGGGTTTGCCTGAGATCTAACTCTTTATTTTAACTATTTGATAGATATTTTAATCTTTGGCTCACTAGCATCTATAAAGAACACAAACAAGTCAAAAACATTGTCTGTTTAGAATTCAAACTATATCACTCAATATCCTTTAAGCTCAGTCTGTCTTAAGGCATCATTTGCTAATACACTTAAAGTTTCTGAAGCTTGTGTTCTCTTGATCTTCCACCATTCATCATGGCTTCCTGAGAATCCATCTTCTGCAGTTGAACACTCTGCCTCCCAATTACCACAGTGGTTCTTCACCCATACTTCTGTTGCTCTAAACCATTCCCCAGCTAACCTTTCCCACGATATACTGCTGGGAAGAATGCTGGTCTCTTATTCTGTACCAAACGCATGACTGCCCCAATAGGGCTTTAATTCTGCCCCTAATTTATAGAAGATTAAATTGGAAAATATTTTTGGTGTTCCTTAAACCCATGGGTCATTCTGTCCATCCCTCAAAGTGAAAGGGCGGGAAATGATATTTCAAGCAAATGGTATTCAGAGAAAAGCGGGAGTAGTGGTATTAATATTGGATGAAATAGACTTCAATAGACTTCCCCATAGGCTCCTCAACCATCTTCTAGGACTTCCAGCCCCATTATATCTCAGAATATTTCCAATTGGACCCAGGCTTCCTTCATAAACTTTTTCCAATTTCCAGTGAGCCCCAACCCCACCCTGCATTGTCATTACACACTGAGCACTTACACATTGTTAGCCTCATACAGAACTGACATCTACTCTTCTAAAGGCCTTGTAGGTTTCTACATTTCCCTTACTTTTATGGTACCTTGCTTTCCTTGTTGCCTCAGGTACCTGCCCCTTAATGGTACACTCTCACTCTGACCCAGTTGAACTTTTGTCATATGCTTGAACTCTGTGCATACAGAAACTTCATTTTCTCAGGGACTGAGTACCTTTAAACTTTCTCAATGTATAGTTCATCCTACATTCAATATATCTAAAGTGGCTTTTCCTTATTCCTTGTTACTCCTTGGAATACTCCTCTCCTTCCCTCTCAGTTCACCTTCTGTGAAGTATCTGATTACCACAGCCACTCATAGGAGTCTTTTCTTTCTTTGAGTTCTATACCACTCAGCTATTCTACCTCATATTAAATATATGTCTACCTTACCTACTTGAGAGAGTAGTTCTTTGTATTCACCATGGCACTTACTCTGGAGTTATTTTCTTAGAATGATACCTAGCCAAAATCTTTCTTTTCCAGTGCATACATGGTATGCTTGAGATAGTTAACTTGTGTCTAAGGGTAACCAATGACTTGGTGTGTTGGCTGGGTTGGGTCTGTCAGTACAAATCAGGGGCTAGTTCTCGAACTTTAGCTCGCATAATCACCTGAAAAACTTATTGAAACTGATTTCTGAGCCCTACTGCTAGAGATTAATTCAGTAGGTTTGGAGTAGAATCTGAGACTTTGTATTTTTAATTAGCTCCCAGGTGATGGTTTTATGGCTGTTATATGGAGCACACTTTGAGTAGTATTACTGTGCTGCACTAATCCTGTCTAATCCCACCTGGATTTCCAATACAAGAAAGCTTTCCTGATCAGTTTAAAAGGGGATATAAAAGCTATTACCATTAGCTGCAAAATTTGGTTAGTGGTTTTCTTTTCTATGCATAGAGGAAGTATTGTTTTTACTCCTGAGTTCCATGTCTTTTAATTAACTTTCCTTAAAAGACCTCCTAGTTATTGCAAAAGATTCTTTAAGTTTTTCATTTTACTTATAATAAGTAATGTCATTTTGCCCAAGTAGCATTTACTTTGAATATCATTCAGATTCTCCCCCTAGGTATATAAAGATTACAAAGTGATAAATAATTATTATTCATAACAGTTTATATTGTAGCAAAATACGTTATTAGCAAATACCTTTTAGATTGTTTTCAACTCTTAGCAGTTGAGAATTTTCATTCGATGTTCTTCGCATTTTTAACTCTGAGAAGTTTTTTTTTTAATATAATGATGAGGTACTGATCATTTAAGAATATTTTCAGGGAAATATGTTGTAAGAAAATAAACAGGTAAAGTAAAATGTAAGATAAAAATACTGAATTAAACAAAGATGGCTAATAGAATTTTATCATTTAGATCAGAAACTTTTATTCAAAACTAAGAAACTAAGCAACTAAGCACAGACTTGAAATATGGTCATAAAATTAATATGACTTATTGTGTAATAAAATCTCATTTGTCTCCTATCTCTCCAGCTCTCATAGCAACCATCCAAGTAAACGGTTTTATATTTTTAAGAAACATTGTGGAACTCTCAGGTAACTAGTTGACCTTTTTCCATTCCATTTTTATTGAAAAATTATAGTAACTTTTATTAACCTGATGCTGCAGTGCCTAGTTTGGAAAATAAAATTATTTTCCTACTAGACGTAATAGAGTTCTGTTCATTATATCCTTAAATCAAAATGGGGATAGCCTATATTCTCTGGCTAAACTTTATTTCAGTTGTGTTAGGCGTTAAGATGAAACTTTCATGGACTTGCATGAAAAAATAAGGCTTTCCAACAATATTTGAATATTAAAAAGAGTTTAAGATACCTAGTAAAGTGAGTAACACTTTTTTTTTGGTTTTGATCAATATATAGCTTCATGATTTGTAAGGCTTTTTTCTTTCTGAAGTAAAGAAAAGTACACAGCTTGTTTACTGTAAAGAACGAATTGTTGAAGAACATTTCTAAAGGTACTGATAATTAACATTGGTTATACCACACACACTTAGCTCAGAATCTACTAAGCATCATTTTTTTCACATTCTTCTGATTCCTTTCGACTCTGCCTTCTTTTGTTTAATCTTTTAGCTCATATTGTCATTGCTATTTGGAATATTAAAGATCTGTGTAGCACCATGCTAAGACATAGACTTAAGTTTAGCCAGTATTTGTTTTGATGTTCTGTGTAAGTGGAAAAATAGAAGAGAGGCTATTCCCCACTTATCTACATGGCTAACTCCCTCACCTCCAGGTTCCTGCTCCAATGAGTGAAGCTTTCCTTGACCAATCTATTTAAAATATCATTTTTTTTCCTTAGGCCCCACGCCAGCACTTCCTATCTTCTTGTCTTGCTTTATTTTTCTTAATGGCATCTTTTTTACTGACACGTTATATATTTCACCCTTTTGTTCATTGCCTATGTCTCCTCACTAAAATGTGTGTGGTTCAGACATGTGTTGGACATTGAGTAGTGCCTGGCACATGGTAGGCACTCCATAAACATTTGTCAAGTAAATTAATGTTTATGTTGAAAATGACATATGTGGATGATATTGGACCAGCAGCTTATAGGCAGAGGGATGTTTGGTTACATTTTAAAAATATATTGGAACTCTTTTTAAAATATTAACTAAAGTCAAGGAATTAGAAAAAATGAGCTTTATTAGGTATTATGTTTACTGAAAATTTTTATAAGAACGAAAGAGGATTTTTTTTAATTCTAAAGATGAGATTTAATTTGATTTTTACTGACTTGTCAAGCTCAGTTGTATGCTTGGTTCTTAAATTAATTGTATGACTTTGAAGATTTGAAATGCTTTTTCCAACTTGGATGGGTCTCAAATTTAAATAGAAAATTGGTTAATTTCTGTATATGGTATTTAATATATTTATAATTCTATAGAACATTAAATTTTGTAATTACTAGTTTGTTAAAATGCAGTGTTCTTTAGTTGTTTATTGTGTAACTATCATGTATGACAATGTCGCAAGTCCTGTAAAGATGACAGTGATTGAGAAGGTATGGTACCAACCTTCAAGGAATGTACGATTCGTGATAAGATGTGAACATAAATAACTACAGTAATGCAAAGAGGTTTGTAGTAAGTGCCATGAGAGTTACTGATTTCAAAGAAAGATTTCTACTTAAAATAGAGGCACAGGGCCATTCTAGTCAGAAGAAATAGCGTGAATAAAATGCATAAAGGAAAAAAGGTATACACAGTGAATGAGTAGTAGTACATTTTGGATGGAGCATGAAGTTTGTGTAAGAGTATTGAGATGAAAGTCTGGGGAAATAGTTTTGAGATTCGATCCAGATTGTGGAATCTTTGAAAAAGGCTAGGGAATTTAGATTTAATTTTATTTTGCAGACATTGGGGAAACTATTGGTGTTTTGTGCAGAAAGATCAATTTGGAGGGGTATACAGGTGAGTTGTAGCTGTATGAGGCACATAGACTGGTTAAGACAATTATGGTAGGTAAGACTGATTTAATAAGAACCTAGGTTAAGGTGGTAAGATGGTATTACATCATGTTTAAGAACATGGGCTCTGGAATCAAAGGGCTGAGTTTCAAACCTGGTCCTGAATTTAGTAAGTTACTAAATTGACCCTGCCTTATATAAAAAAAAGTTATAGTATCTACTTCTTTACCTCGTTATATAAGACTTAGAAGAGATGATATGTTTAAAACCTTCAGCTTGATTCACTAAGTGCTCGATAAATTGTTGATGTTATAAAATGTTTGAACTATTGACTGTTTTAAGGAAAAAGAAAGGGAATACTAAAATTTTGAGTGTTTGTGTCAGGGATATGTCATCAGAAGAGAAACTATTCAAGAGGAGTGATTTTTGTAGGGTGGGGAAGAAAGCACATGACTTTAGTTTTATGAAGATCATTTTTGATGTGCCAGTATGACACCCAGATGTAAATACACAACAAACTGTTAAGACTAGAGCTGCAGGGGAGAAGTCAGTCTAAGGTATGCTACTAGTTTTTATTCCTATACAGGTGAAATACTTAAAGTATTAAAATTTAAAATGAACTGCAGAAGTACATTTTTGCTATGTTAATAAGCTGATAATAACAATAGTTACATTATTTTAATGATTTCTTTTTAAAGCTGTCCATTTCTTTTCTGATTTTATTGTCATTTAAATAAGATTTCAAATTGTAAACTACACAGAGTGTACCCGTTTGTTCACTCTTGTATCTATAACACCTAGTGTAGTACATAGTATATAAAGGTCACCAGCAAATGTATATTGAATGAATGGGCAAAGGCACAGAAAGATTGTGCTTTGCATAAGTTATACAAGTTGTTAGTGGAACCACAACTGAGCTTTAGGTCTCTTTGCTCCTCTGTTTTAGCAACCAGTGTGAGAGGGAACAATTTATAAATCCCAAAATATTAGCATAACAGGCATGGGTATGCCATTTTCTAAAGCACCATTTCAAATATATCAGCCTTATATAACAAAATTGAAAAGTGGTGGTCATGATGCATAAAAAGCAAATCAAATTATTACATAGAAAAATAATTATTGAACCTATATATAGATTTTCATTAAAGATAAAAATCTTTTCTTTCTGTCTTTCTTTTCATAGGGGCATTACTCTAGTGTGCCTTAAATGTGATTTCTTAACTGATTCTTCCGGTTTAGATCGTATGGCTAAACATTTAAGTCAACGCAAAACTCATACTTGCCAAGTTATAGTAGAAAATGGTATGTATGTATAATTGTGTTACTTTGAATTTCTGATATTTATTCCATTATTATTTATCAGCCACAATATGGGTTCTCAATTGTATTAAATTAGTAGTCTCACTCATATATGCTATTTTAAATGTAAAATTCTTCTAATTTCAGTTCCCAAAAGTACCTCAACTTCTGAACCCACTTCTGAGTAAGTTTAATTTTTATTCAGTGCATTATTCTTTGATGGATTTTAGCACTGTTGCATATTTTTAATGTATCATTAATAGAAATGAAAAATATTAAAGTATTTTGTTTTTGTTTTTGTTTTTAAAGCTACTTGGTGAAATAGAGTCCTGCTCTATGGAGCTCGTGCAACCCGGTACAAAACAAGTTGGAATTTCCTAAGTTCTGAAGTGTTTTCTCACACAAAAATGGTTAAATAACCAAGTTCATGACACTAGCTCTTATTATTCAGCTCTTTTCAGCTTTCAGATGGCACTAGATTCTTATTCCACCTTATCTTTGTGTCAGATTCACATATCTTAACATATGCTTTTTTGCTCCAGTTGATACTCTCCAAAAATAACTTTGTTTCCTATGGTCTTTCTTGCTTTGTTTAAAATAATTTGTGTTTATCTCTGCTGTACTTGCCTCCAGGATATTGCATTCCAAACATTATAGCTATTCATCTTTCTTTTTTTGTCTGCTTTGTCTGGTTTCTTAGTTAATTCCGTCTAAGTCTTATATTTTTAGGTCAGATAGCTATCTTTTTTTCTCATTCCTTGTCTGTCATTGTTCTATTTTTTGTATTTTTCAGATGCAGAAGTAACAGAAATTTCAAAAAAATGTCCAGGGTACTCCTGGTCAGTGTCCCGCTTTGTTGGACACAACTGATGCCTGTTCTTTCTTTCCAAGGAATGTAAATTATTTGACTGTGAGACCTCCTCTAGTTTGTGGCCTTAGGAAATCAGATCTTGGGGAGAGTCCCTTCCTTTGTGACTGGCCTTCCATAAGGCTGATGCTAATTTAGCCAGAGATGACCTCAAAGCCCACCAAATTGAGCACAACTTCCCACTGGGGGCTTTGGTTCTTGATCTTAAGCTTATGGGTCAATTCTGACCAAGAAAAGCCCATCATATCAATGCTTTATCACCCAAGTTTAAGTTTAATCATTTTGGCTGCCACCTTTTAGTCTTCCTCTAGCATGCATACAGTCCAAAGAATATAAAAACTGGCTGTGTAGGGAACCAAGGTTACTTTCATGCTCTTAGAAAACAAATTTCAAAAATTACAGCTCCAAAATTACAGTTACTTGTACTGTCATTTAAAATTTTATCCAGTATTAACCCTAGGATTTTTCAGCAGTACTAATATTTAAAAACTTTTTCAGTTTAATTTAATTTCATCTTGGTTTTATGTTCTTCTATAAATTTATTGATGTTTGTTTTGTTATCTCCACTTTTATCTCTTTAAGACTTTTGTGTTTATTTTGTTTTGATAAGAACTCCAAGAAATTCCTTAGAATCTTCTACAGATTTCTTGGTGGCTTCTTAATTTGGTAATTGTTCAGACCATTAGATGTTATTACATCCTCTATTCAATTGTGAGTTCAAAGACAAAGAATTGGCCAAAAAAAAAGAAAAAACGAAATACTTCCTACAGACCTTAAAACATGTTTTAAAGTTACATTTCTGTTCATCTAATACATAATATCTTCTTAGCCATTAACATAATTCCTTTGGATAAAGATAATATATTCAAAAATATTGGGACCAAAAAATGCACTTGTTTATTACATATATATATATGTATATATATATATATGTATATGTATGTATGTATATATTTTTTAATTTGGTGTTTGTTTATTTTGGTTACATTGAATATAGATTTGCTGAACAGTTTTGATGTTATTACTTATTTTTTTTAATAAAATTTGTATTGTTAAAGTGCCTCAGGAATTATTTTCTAACGCATAACTTCATATAAAAGCTGTAGATTTTATCATACAACTCGGAGCATTGCTTTGCTTCTTACATGGAAGCCAGATTACTTGGCCTGCAGACTGAGAGCTTTATCTACTGAGTACATCTTGCAGTTTTTCTTCCAGCACAGTTAAATGATCACTATTCATACTTTGCTAATTTCTTGAACTTTAAAGAGTGGCAAGAGTCCCTTTGTGATCTTAATAACCAGGAAGGTGAGCAGGCTCTGAAGTTATTTGATTCAATCATGAGTGGTTTTTTTTTTTTTTTCCTCTTAACATCAGCATTTCTTGATTTGTATTTGAAACTGCCTTAGTCCATTTGGGCTGCTATAATAGAATGAATACCATAGACTGGGTGGCTTATAAATAATATAAATTTATTTCTTACAGTTCTGGAGGCTAGAAAGTCCATGATCAGGTTAATGGTAGATTCAATGTCTGGTGAGAACCTGCTCTCTGGTACATAGACTATCATCTTCTTGCTGTGTCCTCACATGATTGAGTGGCAAGAGAGTTCTCTGAGGTCTATTTTATAAGGGCACTAATCCTATTTGTGAGGGCTCCACCCTCATGGCCTAATCACTTCCCTAAGGCCCCATGTTCAAATACCATTACAGTGGGGATTAGGTTTAAACATATGAATTGAGAGGTGACACAGATATTCACTTTATAACAGAAATATTGAAAGGCAGATTCAGTGACCACTTGTTATATAGTCTACTCCTCACAATTCATAGTCAGAAGAGTTGAATTCATTAGTTTTAATTTTCCAGACTGACTTATTTCTGCTGTGAATGATTTTCAGAATCTTCCAAAGTGGCTTATTTCTTAGTAGTGGGCTTAGTGATAGTCTGTTGTTTATTTCCATATCTATCTCTAGGATGTTTTTTTTCATCCACCATCTTTCTACCTATTTTACTTTTCAAAAATTATGGTAAAAATATAAAATTTGCCATTTTAACCATTTGCAAATAAATGGTTCAGTAGCATTAACTACACCAAGTTTTAAACATTTGCCCAGAAATAAATTCTTTTCAGCTTTAACAGGTTTTTTTTTAATATACAGGTATTTTCTCTGCATATGTCATAGTTCAAAAATATGATAAATTACATTCTTGCTATAGCAATATCTTAACACATCAGACAGTCAGTACTAAGCTTGCTTATTATAAGCAGTTAGTTGAGTTTTAATTAGTGCTAATGAGTTTTGGCATGACAGTCTGATCCTTTTACCTTCAGGGATCCTATTACTGTATTCTAAATACAGTAATGCTTTTACCTGGTTTAGAAATAGCTATCTCTTACATAGTTACAGCCGAATAAGAAGTCTGATTGGCTCAGTTTCAGTTCATCACCATTACTTAAAAAATTACTTCTAAACTACAGAGACTTAGTTTCTTGCTCTTTTTGGGTCACACTTTGCCAAAATACTTCTTTAGGCCTCATTTATTTGTTCAACAAATACTAATTGAGCACTTACTCTGTGCCTGACACTATTCTAGGTGCTGGAAAAACAGACTGAAATTTCTGCCCTCATGGAACTTACATTCAGTAGTGGAAAATAGAAAATAAGAAAATTATATAGTATGTTAGATGATAATGCTATCGAGAAAAATTAAGGGAGGATAGTGAGTAGGGATTGAGGGTTGGGAGGCTGCCATTTTAAATTTGATGGTCAGGGTAGGCCTCCATGAGAAGATGACAATTGAGTAAATACCTGAAGTTGATGAGGAAGTGGGCCAATTGGGTGTCTAGCAGAAGAGCCTTTCAGAGAAAGGAATTAGCAAATGCAGAAGCCCTGAAGGGGAAATTGAAATCCTCATATATCGCTGGTGGAAATGTAATGATTCAACCACTGTGGGAAACAGTTTGGCAGTTCCCCAAAAATTTTGACAGAATTATGATATGACCCAGTAATTCCACTTCTAGGTATACAAAAGAATTGAAAGCAGGGACCCTCATACTTGTACATATATATGCATAGCAGCACTGTTCACAGTAGCTAAAAAATGGAAACAGCCTAAATGTCATCAACAAATGAAGGGATAAATGGTAGTGTATTCATAAAATGGGATATTATTTAGTCATGTGAAAAAAATCATAAAAGGTCACATATTATATGATTTCATTTATATGTAATAGCCTGAATAGACAAATCCACAGAGACAGTAAGCAGATGGGTGGTTGCCAGGGGCTGGGGGGAGGGGGGAATGGGGAGTGACTGCTTAATGGTTTTTAAGGGTTTTCTTTTCAGGGTGATGAAAAAGTTTAGGAACTAGATAGAGGTGGTAGTTAGGCACATTGTGAATGTACATATTGTCACTGAATTGTTCACTTTAAGATGGTTTTATGGTATCTGAATCTTCTACAAAAAAAACACTTAGTGAACTAAGAATATGAAGGAAACCTTAACCTGACTTAATAAAAATCTATAGCTAATGTGATGACAGGAAGAAAAAAGAGGGCCATGAAGTAGGATCATGCCTGACTCAAGAAACAGCAACAAGATTGGTGGAGCTACAATAGAGTTGGGAGGGGGCAGGAGAGAGAAGTAGGAGATGGGGCCTGAAAGATGATATGGACCATGTAGTATAGGGCCTTAAATGCAATTGTAAGGATTTGGCTTTCATCCTGGGATAGTAAGCCATTAGTGGATTTTGAATAGAAGAATATTTTATGCCTCAATAAAAAAATCCTTAAATACAGTCTTAAAAGAATCACTAGCTGCTATCTTGAAAGTAAGATGCAGGAGGCCAAGGGCAAAAATAGGGAGATCAGCTAGGAGGCTATTGTAATAATTCAAATAGGAGATGATAGCGATTTAGACCACTGAAAAAGCTTGCTGTCGTCAACAAGCTTGGAGAGGCTACTATGCATCTCTTCTTCTGTTTTTAATCCTCCACACTGAAAAAATACCCATGTAACTGGGATGAAGAGTTATGTGGATAGAGTTCATCCATGAAATAAGACAGCCTTAGGTTTAAATCCTGGATTTGTATTTAACCAGCTGGGTAGCCTCAAGTAAATAACCTAAACTTGGCAAGCCTCAACTTCCTTATCAGCAAAAGGTATGTAACACTAATTTCCTCATAAGTTTGCTATATATATATAGTAAACTTTTGTCACTGATATGACAAAAGGTAGGCACTCAATTCTGATTTCACACTACCACTAATGTTAGCACCTTTCCTGTTGCTGCATCCACTGTTAATACTGTCACTGCTGTTACTATTACTGCTACTGAGAGGAGACCCTGGAAACTACACAGCAGTGGAATCTTCTCATTGACTGTTTTAGTGACAATCCATTAGCATTATGGTTATCCATAACTTTGGCTTATAGTTCCCAGATCTTGCAGTACATTCCCTCAAGCTGCTATCTAGATGACATCTTACCACACTGCTTCAATTATGTGTGTTATAATTCTCTAATGTCGGAAATTCTGGCTTTTCCTGTCTAAAGATTATGAAACGATGCCACTTTGTTGAAAACTAGTACAGAATCCAACCTGCTTTGGAGGAAAACATTCCTTTTGTGGTTACAAAATCCTTTCCTTACAGGAAACTTTGTAGTAATTATTACCAGGAATTCATTTCCAGAAATCTCAGCTACTTATCCAAACTGTTATTAATTGTATGAAAAAGTATAATTGTAAATACCAGCAGTAAAGTGGCCTTTCCTTTTGTAGGACTTTGAAATGATTGAAAGTACTTGCTTTTCTCAGAATTTAGGGATATTGTCATTTGTCATTAAGTCTTAGAATTGATCTGTTAGCCCTATCTCTTCCCCTTTCTCCATCTTCTCCAGTATATCTACCTGAAAAGGTTAATTATGATATTAGAATAAAAGGAGAAATTTAAGTTGTACAAGTTTCTTTTTCTTGATAAGATGTCAAGAATAGAATGGAATATTTCCATCTAGCAAATCCAGAGCATAAGAATCCTTGAGTAAATCAGTAAATATCTAAAGTAAAAGAAGAATACATTCAACACAACTTTATTTTTAAAACTGAATGACCAGGAAAAGCCTGAATGGTCTTTTGTTTTCATTTCTTGGTGCCCTTTACGTCAGGGGAATTGAATAAAGTATAATATACAAATGTTTATCCATAAACTAGATTTCACATACATTAACCTTATTTAAATCTTTAAAAATCAACATAACGATGATTTTTAATCCCATTTTACAGATAGCAAACTGAAGTCACTTGTCATTCTGAAAATAAAATGGTATTAGAAAGTACTGACTTGTTCCTTAGAGAAACATCAGCCTCCCTGCTCTGGTTTTAGTCAAATCCGAGCTTTTCTTTAATGGAAGATCTGCACAATTTCAAAGCTTGCTTCTGATGCATAAATAAGTAAGCAATCTTTATTCAGAGGCCTAGAACTTCATTATCTTTATAGCTGGCTTAAAATGCATATGGCCATGGAAAAAACTAGTGCACGTTCACACTATTTTTGTTGTTCATGGGAATAGTGAACTGGAGAGGATCTTAGAGGTCGTTTCTTCCCATCTCTCAAATAGTGCAAGCTTTTCTAAAATATCTCTTTTTTAAAAGTTCCAGTTGTTGGAACTGGCCCATTCCTAGACTCTCCATCCCTTGAGCTAATAGTGGACATAGCATCAGCGGCCAGCAAATCTGCTACTTAGTTCTGCACACAGCAGGGTGGAGCCCTTAGTCTCAAGCTGAGGAGCACATCTTCCTCTCAGGCTTGAGAGAAAAGGAGAGTAAGAAGCTAGCAATATGGTCATAGCTCTGCAGTTAGACCTAGTTAATACACTGCTCTAACACTGGACAGCGGTGTGACTCTGGACAAGGTGCTGTGATCATTCTGTTCCTCGGGTTATTGTGAAGATAAGCATGATCATGTTATGCCCAGAACAGGAATTTGTGCATAATAAACAAATGTTAGCTGTCATAAATCATCATGATTTCAGTTGGAGTTACAGAGGTTGAAAACTAGGCTAGGTCAGATAGCCTTCCCATCTAATGATGTCCCTGGAAGGATAAGTAGAACCACAATACCTGGGATACCTCCATCCCCTTTATCTGAATCATTTGAGGTTTCCGCATAGAATTGGTGGTTAAGGATCAAGCAGACCAGGTTTCTTTTTTTATTAAATATATTGGGATGATATTGGTTAATACAGTTATATAGGTTTCCAGTATACAATTCAATAATATATTTTCTGTATGTTACATTGTGTGTTCACCCAAAGTCAGATCTTCTGTCACCATATATTTGACCCCCTTTACCCTTATCTACCTCCCCACCTCCCCCCTTTCCCTCCCCACTAAACTGTTGTCTGTGTCTATGAGTTTTTATTTGTCTTGTTTGTTGCTTTTAGTTTTACATTCCACATATAAGTGAAATTATGATTCTCAGTTTTTTCTGTCTGACATTTCAGTGTGCATGATAATCTCAATTCATCCATGTTGTTGCAAATGGCAGTATTTCATCTTTCCTTATGGCTGAACAATATTCCATTGTATATATGTACCATATCTTTATCCAATCATCTATTGAAGAACACTTCTGTTGTTTCCATATCTTGGTCACCATGAATAATGCAGCAATGAATATCAGGGTGCATATATCTTTATGGATAAACATTTTCAGATTTTGGGGGTAGGTACCCAGAAGAGGAATTGCTGGGTCATACGGTCATTCTATTCTTAATTTTTTTTGAGGCATCTTCATACTGTTTTCCATAGTGGCAGTATCAATTTACATTTTCACCAGCAGTGTATGAGTGTTCTTTCCCCACCACACACAACCTCTCTAACACTTGTTATTACTTGTCTTGTTAATAATAGTCATTATAACAGGTATGAGGTGGTATCTCATTGTGGTTTTGATTAGCATTTCCCTAACAGCTGGTAAAGTTGAGCATCTTTTCATATGTCTGTTGGTGGTTTGTATGTCTTCTTGGGATAAGTGTTCAGGTCTTCTGCCCATTTTTTAATTGGATTGTTTTTTTTATTGTTCAGTTGTATAAGTTCTTTATGTATTTTGGGTATTAGAGGCATTGTTTGCAAATATCTTCTCCCATTTAGAAGGTTGTCTCTTAATTTCGTTGATGGTTTCTTTTGCTGTGCAGAAGCTTTTTAGCTTGATACTGTCCCATTCATTTATTTTTACTTTTATTTCCCTTCAGGCCAGGTTTCTTATCTTGCTTTCACCTGACATTTCCTCCAATACTTCGAGAGTAAATACAGTGGTTCACAATACATATTTTATCTCTGGGTAAGGAATTAAGTACCAACCAGAATCAGTTCAGATCATGAGATTCATTTTTCAGCCTATTTTAACTGTGTAATGGCTTAGGGGAATCTTCCTGTGCCCCCAGTGGTCTCTATTAAGACCCCAGAGCTATTACTTACCTACCACCTTTGAAATCTATCTTTTTGGGAAGATGAGGCACTTCTCAATGTCTCCCCTCACTCCCTGCTGCCATCCTAGACATTCATACCAGGGTTCACAGATTTCCCTTGGGATAATTAAGCATCAGTGATAGACCAGAGATAAGTTACTTATAAGAGTAACCCTAACATGAGATCTACCCTCTTATCAAAAATTTTAAGTGTTCTTACCATAAAAAGGGGGTGGTACAAAGAAACATCTGAAAGTGATGGATGTGTTCTGTTACCTCAGTTGTGGTGATGGTTTCATTGGTGTATGCATATGTGCAAACTCATTGAATTGTGTAAATTAAATATATTCGGTTTTTATATATCAATTTTACTTAATAAAGATTTTTTTAAAAATTACTAACCCTTCTAATTCCAGGTATGTTAAATGCCCAGACTGGGATAGGATTAGCTCCTTCTGTATGAGCTTCCATCCCAGGAAATGGTACCAGTCAGAAAAACTACTGATAAACACTGTCCAAACTTCACTAATTTTCCCAGCAGAGGGCACATAGCAGACATGCAATCTCTATTGAATTACCAGTCTTGTGTAATGCTGTAATGCACAGAGAGTGGTCCTCACAGTGTAGAGGTGTTTATACTTCAGAATACTTCTTCATTTCTCTCTCATGTTTAAGAGGCTCTTGCCTACTAGTTTCAGATGAACAGCATAGAACATTTGGTATGACTAGAACAGTTTCATTTATCTAAGAAAGGATCCACTTCAGGCTGGGTTCCATAGTTACCCAGACTGCTAGATTTGAATTTCTGTCTCAGGAAAGGTACTTTCTGATTTTATAGTTCATCAGGAAGCTGAAGGATACAAAGATACATAGAGAGATTGAGAGAGAGAGAGAGAGAGAGAGAGAGAGAGAGAGAGAGAGAGAGGCAGGAGAGACACAGGATCACTAACCTGGAGGCACATCAGAATCAACTGTGGACATTTTAAAAATAAAAATTTCTGAGTTCCAGTCAAGATGGCAGAGTAGGAAAATGTTTTGCGTGCCTCTTCTCACAACCACATCGAAACTACAACTAAACAACAGAACAACCATCACTGAGAATCACGTGAAATCTAGCTGAATAGAAATCCTACAACTAAGGACATACAGAAAAAACCACCTTGAGACTGGTAGGAGGGGCAGAGATGTGGAATGGACTGGTTCCACACCTGCATGTGGTGGATAAAAATCAGGATATCTCAGCTGCAGAGGACTCCCAGGGAAGCAAGGGGTCCCAGCCCCACACCAGGCTCTCCAGGCCAGGGTACCAGTGCTGGAAAGAGATTTCCACGACTCTGTGAAAAACAGCAGAGATTGTGGCTGAGTGAGACAGAGGGCAGCTGAAATCACATGGGGTTCCTCTTAAAGGGCCTTGCACAGGCATATTTTTGGCAGACTCACTCATTCTGAGGAACTTTGTGTTCCAGTACTAGAGCAACAGCTTGAAAGGCACCAGGGAGATACAGGGAGGAACTAAATTGTCTAGCTTCTGGATGAGTGACAGAGAGGCAGCTTTCTCCCAGATAGAAGTGCTGGCAGAATCCATTGTTTCTTTGTTGAGCCCTCCCTTCCCCAGTATACAGATGAAGGCAGCTGCCATCAACCTGACAAACACTTGTTGCCCTGTCCTGGTGATTTCCCTGAGACCCCACCCCACCAAAATTGTGGGCTCAACCAAGCACTTTCAGTAGCTTTTCCATACAAATGGCCTGTCTTGGCTCATGCTTCAGACTTTCATAAAATCTCTCAAAGGTTCACAAACCCCAAACAAACAGCATTTGGCCTTGGCGTGATGAGCAGCTCCAAGGCCGGTACTCATAGCAGCCAGCCTCAGGTCACAGCTTAGCCTCTTGAGGCACCTCCAAGCCCAGCGCAGGTAGTGGCCACTTACGGATGACTTTGTGGTTCATGCCAGGTGGCCCAAAGTAGGACATAGGCTGCAGCTGAACTTGGCCCATAGCGGGGTACCCACTGGCCAGTTTTAGACCCAGCTGGAGCACCACCTAGCCACCTCCAAGGATGACACACCCAAAGGGCACACTTGGCAGACACCAGAGCCCTGCTAAAGCAAATACTGCTCTGTAGGGTCAGCTCCTGTACAATAGCTCCTCCGCTGTAGTCACAGGAAGTTCTCATAACCAATCAACTTCAGGGTCAATGTCTCCCACTGACATGAAAACAGTAACCAAGGCTCAACTACAACAGGAAAACACACAACCCACATAAGGGACATACCTGGAGTGCCTGGCTCAAGTGGCTAGAGAGACTGTGCCATTGAGCTCCACCAGACACCTGCTACATAAGGCCATTCTACAAAGACTGAGACAAATAGCAGCTCTACCTAATACATAGAAATAAATACATGCAAGCAGCAAAAATGGGGAGACAAAGAAACATGTTCCAGATTTAAAAACAAAACAGAACAAAGCTCCAGAAAAAGAAACAAAATGGAGACAAGCAATCAACCACATGCAGAATTCAAAACACTGCTTATGAGAATGCTCGATGATCTCAGTGAAAACTTCATCAAAGAACTAGGAAACAAACAAACAAAAAAAAAACTAGCCAGAAATGAAGAATACAGTAACTGAAGTAAAGACTACATCGGAGGGAATCAACAGTAAATTAGATGGAGCAGAGGATCAAATCAGTGATTTGGAGGATAAGGTAGCATAAAACACCCAGTCAGAACAGCAACAAGAAAAAATAAAAAAAAAAGTGATGATAGTTTAAGGGGCCTCTGGGACAACATCAAGTGTAATAACATTCACATCATAGGGGTATCAGAAGAAAAGAGAAATCAAGGAATTGGAAACCTATTTCAAGATATGACTGAAAACTTTCCTAACCTGGTGAAGGAAATAGACACGCAAGCCCAGGAAGTATAGAGAGT
The DNA here is from genome assembly GCF_014176215.1 of Rousettus aegyptiacus. NCBI lineage: Eukaryota > Metazoa > Chordata > Mammalia > Chiroptera > Pteropodidae > Rousettus > Rousettus aegyptiacus. The sequence goes on along the minus strand of NW_023416312.1, from coordinate 82,400,291 downwards.
CCCAAACAAGATGAACCCAAAGAGGCCTACACCAAGACACATCATAATTAAAATTCCAAAGGTTAAGAACAAAGAATCTTAAAAGCTGAAAGAGAAAAGCAGTTACCTACAAGGAAGCACCCATAAGAATGTCAGCTGATTTCTCAACAGAGAGTTTTTAGGCCAAATGGGTCTGACCGGAAATATTCAAAGTGATGAAAAGCAAGGACCCACATCCAAGATTACTCTACCCAGTAAAACTATCATTTAGAATTGAAGGACAGATAAAGAGCTTCCCAGAAAAACAGTTAAGGAGTTCATCACCACCAAATCAGTATTACAAGAAATGTTAAAGGAACTTCTTTAAGAAGGAAAAAAAATCAAAAATATGAATAACAAAATGACAGTAACTACATATGTATCAACAATTACTTTAAGTGTAAGTGGATTAAATACTCCAATCAAAAGACACAAGGTGGCCAAATGGATAAGAAAAAAAACCCCTTACATATGCTCCCTACCTACAAGAGACTCATGTCAGATTGAAAGACATAAGACTGAAACTAAAGAGATGGAAACAAAAGAATCTGGGGTAGCAATACTTATACCAGACAAAATAAGCTTTAAGAGAAAGGCTATATAATAAGAGACAAAGAAGGATCCAGTAATCCCACTTCTGGGTATTTATACAAAGAAACCCAAAACACTAGTTTTAAGCAACATGTGCATCTGTATGTCCATTGCAGCATTATTTACAATAGCGAAAATATGGAGGCAACTTGAGTGTACATCAGTGGATAAATTGATAAAGAAGAAGTGGTATATAGATACAGTGAAATATTATTTATCCACAAAGAAAGAATGAACTTTTGCCATCTGCAACAACATGGATGTACCTAGAGCAGCAGTCTCCAAAATTTTTGATACTGGAGACTGGTTCTCCTATGAGAATCTAATGCCTGATGATCTGAGGTTGAGCTGGGGGACAGCTGCAAATACAGATGAAGCTTCGCTTTTCACCTCGTGCTATGTGGCCCGGTTCCTAACAGGACATGGACCAGTACCAGTCCACTGCCCAGGGGTTTGGGATCCCCGGCCTAGAGGGTATTGTACTGAGTGAAGTAAGTTATATAGAGAAAGACAAATGCCATGATTTCACTTATATGTGGAATCTAGAGAACAGGATAAACTGACAAATAGAAACAATCTCATAGACATGAGAGCATTTTGATGGTTGCTGGGTGGTGGTGGTTGAGGATGAGTGAAGTGGGGGTTGGAATTAAGCGGTACAAATTGGTAGTTAGAAAAGTCATGGACATGTGGAGTATAGCAAGAAGAATATAATCAGTAGTACTGTAATAACTACATATGGAATCAGATGAATTATGTATCTGGTCACTTGTATACTTAAAAGTAATATAATGTTGTATATCAACTGTAATTTAAAAATAAAAGTATTAAAATGGAAAAAAACAAATTCCTGGGTCCTGCCCACAGCTCTAGTAGATCAGTGTCCAGGGCTAATATCCTATACTTTAACAAGTTGCCAACCAATTTTATTCTGTCAGTTGTGAAGCAGCATTTGTGGAATCTTTTGTATCCCCATCTCAGTCCTGCTTCCCCAGCACTAGCACTTAGGAGCATTGACAGTCATGAGGTTGAAGTCAGAACAAAGTTTTAAACCAGGGGAGTGTAGGCCAGCCCTTCCAGAGGAATCAAAGCCCCTCCCAGCGAGGGGATGAGGGATGGTGGGTAGAGCGAGGTCTCTGTAAAGTAAGGCAGCAACTCTCTCAGATGTTACAGAATAATTACTGGCCTCTCCTCCATCTGCCACTCAAAGTTGCAGGAAAAGTCAAGTCTTGCTATCCAGGGAGCTCTCAGCATGTCTTCACATCCTTCACCCTCACCCCACACATACTCTCAGAGGGGACTGTAGTCAGCTTCACTTGGGGTGGGGGTGGGGGGTGAGCAGGGAACGTTCCAGCTGTTCTGGGCTGGGTATCCCTCCTGGGCACTCCTCTAGGTGGCAGTGCTAGAGAAACATCTGGTCTTGGCCTCGGTGACTGAAGGATCCTGCCGAGGTAGTCTTTGGCCAGAGCAAGTCTTCAGGCTGAATCTGGGGCCCTGAGCAAATGCACAGATATTGGGTAGGGATAGTTCTGGGAGGGGGGTCAGTGATAGATCCTACAGCCTCAAAGGCTGAGTAGAAGAATACAGCTGGCTTTGCGGTTCCCAGCTATTGTCCTATCGGCAATGACATCTTAGGAAATCCTTTGGCCCAGAGCTGACACTTCTGTCAGCCACTTGGGCTTCTTACACAGATCTGGTCATGGGCATCCCATTCAAGGTGGAATGTCCCGGTCTGGCCTGAATACTAAATGACCTGCTAACAAAACCCTCATGGGTCAGGGGGACTAGCTGGAGTCAACCTGCAATCCCTTAAAGGTCCTAGAGCTTGGAACTAGCTGGACAGACAGTATGATATCATAGAAGGAGGCTTGACTTAAAGTAAGACAGATCTCACTTCACCACTTACTACCCTGGACAAGTTACTAAATCTTTTGGTGCATCTGTATTCTTACCTGTAAAATGTAACCTTTATCACTACCTCATAAGGTTGAAAGAGCATTAAATAAGCTAGTGAAGGAATGTGTCATGTTTTAACACAGGACCTGGCACATAGTAGGCATTCAAATGTTAGTAGTTATTTCTCCAGATACTGTCTCTTTAGCACCAGTGAAGACTCAAGGGCACAGGTCAGGAAAGTGAAGAGAAGCTGTAAAGGAGAGCTACTGACCTTTATGGATCATTCCAGAGACATAGTGAGGCTAAATGAGGAGCCTGGAAACACCATGCTTCCCTTGAATCATCCTACTCCTTACCACCCTCAAGGAAGCAAAGAAGTCATGGTTCTCTGGCCTCCAGAGTCCCCTTCTGAGTGCAGCCCATTCCCAAGTCCTCCTGCTCAATCTGAGGGATACCTGAGTGTCATTAGGCCATCCTACTATTGTGAGAAGAAAGTTCTGGAGCTAGGAAACTGGGTGGAACCCAGAGATTCTCAAGATTCCTGGGGCCACAGTGAAGATCCCCAGGACTTCTTGGCTGTCTCCAAGCTCCTGAGGGAGAGTAATGTCATACTGCAGGAAGGGACAGAATCAAGCAGGTGACACACACAAGATAGAGACAGGTAGGATCGGTGGGTACCTGCTATTCACAGCAAAACTATCAAAGCCTTGGCAGAACCAAAAGATGATAATCTTGGAGAAGTTTCCAGTGTCTGTTTTTCAAGGTGGGGGCCAGCAAGTTTAGAAGTGGCAGCCCTGAGGCCTACACTCAGGAGTCACCAAGACGGGGTATCTATTTTTCTCAGAGTAGTTAAGAAAAATGGAGGCTTTTCCCTCTTGCAGGTCAGCAAACCTGCTGAATCTTTCCAAAGGTTACTGAACGTAGATGATGCTAAAACCTTTGACTGGCTTCCCACGGCATTTAAATAAAACCCTAACCCAACATACCTGGCCTTACCTACTTCATTACCTCATCTCCCACAGTCTCTCCCTCTTTCGCTCAACCACACCAGTATCATTTCCATTCCTCAAACACACCAACCTCATTCCTGCCTCAGGACTTTGGCATTTGCTGTTCCTCTGCTTGGGGTTCTCTCCCTGGCCTCACAACTAGTTGCTTTTCTTCACTCAGGTCTCAGCTCAAATGTTATATCTTCAAAGATGTCTTCTGTGACCACTCTAATATGTCGCCCTCCCCCCACATCCCTCACTTTCTATCCATTTATCCTGTTTAATGGCCCTTAGAGTCTTTATTACTGTCTCAAATTATCTCATTATGTATTTCATTTCTGATTTAGTATGTCTCCTTTATGAAAACAGGGTTTTATTTTGCTCACCTATGTACCTAGGGCTTTAGAACAATGGCACATTGTAGGTGCTCAGTAAATGTTCGTTGAACAGTGTCAGAGGCAATCCAGATCTAGAAGAGGCAATCCTGATTAGAGGACTTGGAATGTTGTCCTAGTTACAGCAGAAATGACCAAAACAGGCCAAGACCCAGACTGAAATGTATTCATTATAATCAACAAGTATATCTGAAGATACTGAGAGGTGATTCAGCCCTGCAGCCAGGTTGTAAGAGCCAAAAGGCACCACGCCAGCAGGTAGTGTCCTGGGCAAGGAGTCGGCATCTGAAGTCTGAGACAAAGTCGCAGTTATTCCATTGTGGAGAAGCATAACGACAGGGGTTTCAGCAGGCAGTTCACCAGCAGACAATAGGCTCCCAATCCTCGGGTGAGACTGAGGGGCTGGGCATTAGGTGGGGACAACTAATAAGAAAATAACCTTCACCAGGAGACTAGGCAGGCTGCAAAGACTGGGATCCAGGCAGAAGCCAAGTAATGAGAACCAACCTGGGCCTGAGCTGAGCCTGAGGGTTGGTGGTGGCAGGGGTGGGGGATAAACCAGTGTGAGAGGAAGAGGGCTGCAGAGACAACCAAGAAGGACTAGATAGGCTATTTGCTTCGGTGGGAGGTGCATCTGGGACTTATTACTCTTTGCTGGCAGGAGGCAAGAGGCAGACCTGCATTTGACTACCAGAGAAATGTGCTCAGGGGCTATCTACCTGAGACCCTTTCCCCACAGGCTTCCAAAAACAGAGGTGGCTTAAGGAGCACCCTAAAGCAAAGAAATCTACCTGTGGTTATTGTAGATATACCTTTATAACCATTTAGTTACTTTAACAATTGGACAAGAGGCTTTGACATCCTTAGGACCAAACATACAAAAAATACCTACAGGAATCCTGCTGGAAAGACACCAAAAGCTCTCATTTAGCTCAGAATCAACAAACTGTCCTGCCTGATGCTCCGGCCTCCAGGCCCTCAGCTCCCCACTAGGGCTGCTCAGTTGTCCTCCCGCTCAAATCCCCAAGGTCATTCCTGCCTCCAGACTTTTGCACACTCTCTTCTTCTTTACCAATTCAAACATTACAATTTATTCAAAATATAAAATAAGTCCAATTATTTTTCAATGACCTCCTCCCTGATGTTGAGTACATAATGATCTCAATTCCAATAGCACAGCCTTGCACTCAGTGATCTAATTGTCTAATTTTTGTTCTCAAGTAGTTTCAAGATGTACATTGTTCCCGCGACTAGGTCAGAGGGTCTTTGAATGTAGGAGATGAATCTTCCTCTTGTTATGTTTCCTCCATAGCATCCAGCAAAGATCTGGGGACATAATAGATATTTGTTAGTTTGAGTTATACCTTTTCCAAGAAAGGGCAGCAGAGGTAGAGAACCACTTTTGGTGTCAGAGACTGCTTGGCAGAAAATGGGAAGAAGGATCTAACTACTTTGGAAGCAGGTGGGCTCATTGGGCAACCTATACTTTTTATTCTTAAACTTTGGGAATTAAGAAGAGAGCAGCCTTCTCTTGACATCCAGGCCTCCAAGAAAATACTGATGAGTCAATATCTCCTTTCAAAACTTCTCTATCCTGGCACCTGCATTGGCGCATGTTCCTCCAGGAGGTGGGATATCTGGCCTGTATCCCACATCCTCTGGGTGTTTCTGCCCACTGACGACACCAAGTGAGACAATGAATTAGTCCTAAAGAAGTGACTCAGACAATGAGATCTTCAGGTAGTATAGAAGGCTGGTAGGGAGTGTGCCTTAGCATGGGCATATTATTCTAGTAGGGCAAGCTGCCTCTTCTACTCATCACAATCAGAAATGTCTTCTCAGAGGAAAGCAAGACATGAAGGCATGTGATAATCTATACAAATTTTATTTTAATATCAATTTATATGGAAACAAGCAGGTGTCAGCATTATGCAGGCATGAAAAAAAGAGAAAGAAAAAACTCCAGTGATAATCGATCTTGTATTTACATCATATGGTATCAACAGGGACAGGAAGTTTTACTGTTAGCTTCCTGTGGGAACTCCAGTTTCTGCACCTTCCCCTGCTGCCTCTCAGCATCACGATAGAGCAGGGATTTCTGCGCCTTCAATCGGCAGGCCAAGCACATGAAAATTGACTCCACGTTCTGGCTCTCTTTGGGGTCCTTGGCCGATGTCTCAAACAAGAGCATGTTGTGGGCATCAGCAAATTTCAGGGCTAAGTTGGAGGGCACCTGGATCTGTTCCCTCAAGTCACACTTGTTGCCCACAAGCACTTTCGGAACTAGTGGGGGCACAGCATGCCCATTGCATTCTTGGATCCACATTTTGAGGTTGGTGAAGGATGTCATTTTGGTGACGTCGTAGACAAAGACCACTGCATGCACATTGCGGTAGTAATGCTCAACCATACTTTTGCGGAAGCGTTCCTGACCTGCTGTATCCCACACCTGAACCTGTAAGACACAAACACCCATATATCAAGTCAGAAAAGGAAACAAGAATAGGCAAAAACATGGTTCTGTGGCATTATAAAACTGAGGTGACAAGCCCCGATGCAGGAAGTGGTTCTTTGACAAATTGGCAGAATAAACTTATCAAAGTACGGGGAGAAGTTTCTTCTGAGGTTATAAAATTTTTTCTTAAGATTTTTAGTTGAAACGTTGAGTTGAAAAATCTTAAGGTTTTTAGTTAAGAAACTGGGATGTAAATTGGTCAACTTTTCTGAGGGCAATTTGGCATTATCAGAATTTTAAAAATCTTCAAATCTCTTTGAGCCTATAGTCTCACTTCCAGAAATCTATACAAAAGAAATAACAGAGATGTGGTCAAAATTTTGTACAAAGATCTTAATCACAGTATTATTTATACCTTAAAAAAACATAAAACAACCTAAATACTTAGTAGGAGAGGAATAGCTGAAATGTATGTATATATCTATACAATGGACTATTATGTAGCCATTAAAAATAATTTTTCAAAGGATAAATAGTGGAGGAAATATGCATAAAATATAAGTAAGTGAAAGGATAAGAAATTCTTCATATGCTATGGTCCCAATTAAAAAAAATACACACACACGCACACATTTTTTTAATTGGATATATATATATATATATATATATATATATATATATATATATCATAGACACATGCATAGGAAAGAATAGAAGTGTATATACCAGAAAGTTAATGATTATTTATGGGCAGTGGGACTATAGGTGATATTTCTTTTGTTTTTTTTCATATTTTCTAAATTTTCTATTGTAAGCATCTATCATTTTGTTTTGGGGGTGGTTTTTTTTCCGCATAACATTTTAAAAACAAAGTTAATGTTAAAATCTCACCTTTTGGCTCAATTTATTTTATGTTCATTTCTTTGTTATATAAAAGGTGATTTAACTCATTGGATTTTTCTTCCACATCTCAGCTTTTGGGATAAAGGCCAAATTACAAAAGAAAAAATGCTGATACTAGTAACATGCAAAGACATAACTTCCAAAGGATACTCTGGAGTTGACACACATTCAGCCCAATCTATTTCCCTTTATATATCCAAAGTCTTGGACAAGAGAAAGTCATACTCAAAATGATAGTCCCAAGGCCCTATACAATTCTCAGTTATCAAAGGAAATTTGATTATGGCTACTAATTGACTACTATGGCTCTTAAAATGAAATATAGCCTTTATTTGGAGTTAGCAGCTGGTAAGTATAATCTAGTAAATATAATTGAGTCTCTTTGCTGAGTGAAGATCTTACAGGGCTCCAGAGTCATCATTCTGAATATTGATTTTCATTGTCCTGGCTCTCCTTCATACCCTCTGTGGGCATGACCACCACATGCCTTGGCACAACTTTCAGATTCACCCATTCTTTCATTTCAATTTTCATGTTTCTAAGTCAGACCCTCCTCTCTTCACTCCTGGACTACAGCGAAGTCTTTTGGATTCTAGATGTCTCTCTGCTCCAGTGCTTCCTGCATAATACTTTCAAACTAGCCTTCCTTAATCCTTGCTTTTATTAGCAAGGATTTGTCATCTTCCTATCAGGAAATGATGATAGCCCTTTACATCACATGGCATCAAATGGAAAATTTTGTCTGCCATAATTTGACTCCACCCAATCTCATTTAAAATTTCTCAGTTATACCTAGCTCATTCCCTTCTTTGTACCTTTGGTCCTGCTAGTTCGCCCTTCCCCTACAGAATCAGTTGCCCCCTCATTGACCTACCCAAAACTCATCCATTCAAGGCTCAGCTCATGCCTCCACCTTCTTCCTAAAACCTTTTCCAACTTCCCTTCAATTATTTTTTTCTTAGAAATTTCTATTGCACTTCGAGTCTATGCCACACCATCTAGAATATATTTATTTGTTCTCTAGTTGTTTCGTCAGTGCTCTTGGCACCTCTCCAGCTAAACTGTAAGCTATCTTTTTCTGCATCAGATCACTCCTCATTATGATTGTCAGCATCAGTGTCATCATCATAATCATCATTATCAAAAAGCAATATTGGCCTGAGCCACAAAAACTACAAGCAGTCTGGCATCCTAGGTATCTGCCAAGGCAATTTCAGAGCGAATACTTGACTTTGGTTATGCAAAAAAAAAAAAAAACACATAAGTCCTTGAAGACTGATATGCTTCTACAAGCTGAGACAGGAAAGATGTTCATTTCTTCCATCACTCTGGTGCTCTGAGCAGGAAGAAAGGGAGAGCAGACAAGGAAAGGAATAAAAGTCAATGGGAAGAGAGGAAGTATAGTGCAAGAATATCATTACCACTTGGCTCCTGGTCCCCATCTCCATCCCAAAAGTAGTCCTAACTCTTGCCTCTGAGTAAGGCTGAATCCCTACCAGCCCTTGGGCATTTGGCAGATGCTGTAACACCATGAGCTCAGGACTTTAAAAATACCTGCCACTAACAGGAACACAGGTGGTAGTGTTTGAGGTGTTTGAGGCTGAGAAGGTTGGCTGTTCGGCTTTTCTTTAGCTTCAGAATTGTGTACACCACCCAAGCCACCAGAAGTGCAGGGATGGCCCTTTCTGCTGGAAATCAACTTTGCCTTTCCAATATGATAGGGAGCCTTGAAGCTTTTATTTGGAGGTTTATCATTTAAACTGTAGGCTCTGCTCCCATTCTAGCTCTTTATAAACCCCACAATCTTGTATGTGGTGAGAAGTAAGCCAGAAAGCAGGATGCTCACAGCAGAAAATCAGAAGAGCCATCATGAAGGGAGAGCACAGCAGGCAGGCTCACTGGACATACAAAAGACCTCATTTTGTTTTGGGATTTGATGTTTCTATTATTCTCAGCATCCTCATAAAACTCCTGGTCCCTGCTGGACAGTGAAAGCATCTTCTTACCCTTTTGCAGCTGGCGCTCCTCTTATCCATTCTTCCCTTCCTATGGGCATTGCATCCATATAGTGGCTGGGGCTGACAATTGCCCCTTAGCCACATTCACGTTCCCCGATTCTTTTTTCTTTCCAAGGGCCAGTGGAGTGTAATAGAGTCAAGCCAACTTGGGTGCAAATCTCAACGCAACCACATACTACTGATTAGGTGTCTTTAGGCAAGTTACTTACTCTCTCTATCATCAGTGTTCTCTGGAAACTGATAACCACAGCAATCTTGTAGGGATGCTGTGAGGATTAGCATTCATTGTTAGTTCATGGCACAGTGCCTAATACACACTCTTCCTTCCTCTCTGGCCTGAAACCTCTACCATCAAGTCTGACCCAACAAGTAGTTGAGCAGACACTGTTGAAATGCAGTAGTGGCTCTGGAATTTGGAAACCTGGGTTCCAGCTCCTCCATTTAGTTGCTAAGTAAATGACTAAGCCACTGAAATAACACACGAGAAAGAACTTTTGCAAAATATAAAGTGCTATGCAAATGTTAGTAGTTGTCATTATCTCAGAAGGCCCATCAGCCCTGCTCTGGTAGCACTACTCCTAGGACTCACTGATTCTCCTCCTGAAAAGCACAGATAGCTTTGCTTCCTGACAATGAGATAGAGCCAAGGCAAAAACAGTCTATGGGGAGGCGGAGAAGAGAGGAATGTTAGCAACCTACCATGTGTGGCTCGAGAGGGGTCCAAGGTGATGGAGATGCTGAAGGAGGGTCAGAGGGCACAGTCTGGGTTCTACCAAAGATTAATCTAGCCTTTTTGAACCATTTTCCTGGAGCTACCACTGCCTGAGCAAGCTTCGGCAAGTCCTCTACACCCCTGCACATGCTCATAGCTGACACAAGTATTTCTTTTCCCTAGGGAACATATCTGGCATCTTTCTGTAGATGAGGCATGAATGTCTTTTTGTGAGAGGCCAGCAGGGGAGAGTAGAAGTGGGAAAAGAGAGAGAAATACAACTATAGGCTCTGGACGGTGCCCGAGTGTATGATGGAAAAAGTTCAAAACAAATATTTTTTTTTAACTAGCTGGACTGTTTCATCCGTGTCTAAGATACCCACACAAGGCTGACCGAGAGATTGGCAAAGGAGGACAGAAACCAAAAGAAACTCGAGCACAAAAAGTGAAGCAGCAAGGCAGACAGAGAAATACATACTGTTGGGTAATTAACCATTAAGCTATCTAGTAGAAGATGGAAGCTCAGAAGCCCTAAGGAAGACATGATGTCATTCTGGCTGCAGGCGACTTCCGAAGGAACACTTAGCTCAGTCTCTGTCCACTCCATAATGTAACACAGGAAGGTGTTTTTCCAAGTGATCAGCAGAGGAAGAGAAATCTGCAAAACTGGGTGGCACCTGCCCACAGCCAAAGCTGACCTACAGTTTGCCCAGTTGGGTGGGCTGGGGCTGAGGGTGTGCCCAGCCTGTGGAAGGACCAGACTAGACAGGAGAGGGTGCTTCCATGAGAATTTACAAAGAATGACTCAAAAATTATTTCTGAGCCTCCCCTCTGATACCTCCTTCATCCCACCTCCCACACACTCCTATTTGGTATTTTCCAGTGTTTTTAGTCTGAGACAGGCTCAATATGATTTAGGAGACAGACTCATAGTATTCATTAAGGGAAGTTCCACCCTTCCTTTGGGGATTGGGAGATGCTTCCACCCTTCCTAGGCTGATGTCAGGAAGGATTGTCAGCTTTCCCATATGATATCTCTCCTCATCCCTATCACAGGATGGACCATGGAACAAGCTCAGAGAAGAGATTTATATGGAAAGAGCACCAAAAGGGGAATTAGGAGACCTGAGTTGTAGGCCTGGTCCTGTGATCTTGGGAAGTCACTTCCTCTCTCTGAACATCAGTTTCCTATCTGTAAAATGAGAGTGTTGGATTAAAGATTCTTTAAGGTCTCTTCCATCTTTGAACAATCTCTGATCCTCACACCCAAGTTGAGGCAGTCAAGATGCAAAATGTAGCTTTCGGTGGCTATGAAGTTGAAGAGATCCTGGCTAGGCAGAAGAAGTCAGATTTCATTGTCCTCCCAGCCCTTTGACTCTCCCCAGAAGGCCATTGATAAAATGGTTTGATCCCACCCCACCCTCCAAAAAAAAAGGATGCAAAAAGTAAAACTTAAGTATTCAGCTCAGTGTCTGGGGTGTAGTTGATTTCAAGGGAGACATCTTGAAGGCTCCTAGGTCTTGGGGTTATAACCCCAGACTCTTGGCTTAGAAGAGACCACAAGGCTGGCTTCCCAGTATGCCACCTCCCCCTGTGTACCCTCCCCCTGCCCCCGAAGCCAGATATTGCCCCCTCCAGTAGAGTGCAGTGGTAGAGAGCATGGGCTCTGAATCTAGGTTGAGATCTTGGCCCTATCACAGGGAAAGCAGGATAATGAGACAGCGAAGTGTTTAGTTAGACTCAAGGGTCATAGTAGACTGAAGCTCAGATCCATACACCTTTGGGCATATTTATTTAATCTCTCTACTTTGGTCTCCTTATTTATAAAGCAGAATGATAATAGTAGTCATAATTTCACAGGCTGCTGTGAAGATCAAATAAGATAGTGCATGAAAAGTGCCTAGCTTGGGCTCTTTGTTTAATCAGAAACAAAAGTTGTTATTATTATCACCATTGACTCACTGGAGGCTTTTCTTGATGATGTTAACCAGTAAACACTGGATTACAAATGTTGTGATGGGAAGGGAGTGAGGACACATTGACTAGAAAGACCAAATGGAGTTTCAAAGCCCTAGGGATGGCCCTAGCAATTAAAAAAGTAGTCCCAAGTATGCTAAATCAGTCATCCCCCTTAAGGGATTGACCTGTATGCTACCCTGTGACACAGGGAGGCAGCCCAGGAGAGGTCATATCCTACTCTTGGACTGAGAGAAGAGCTCACTGAGCCCTCTCTCCACTCTCCTGTGAGGGCTGGCATTTATAGCCTGACAGCCTTCTGTTGCTGGCTGTGGTCTAAGGCTACCTCAGCCTGGCACACTGGACTTTACTCTCCCGAAGGGAGAAGCTTTTGGCAGTCACCTCCTAGCGTGATTTTGATACTTGTACCTTGAGAAACTCTAGGCCAGCTGGAGTACGGGGCCAAATTTTCTATTGAGATCATGTGCTCACTGCCATGCTCTGCCATCTTTCCATGGACATGCTGGTCTTTCATGCTGGCTTTGGCCCTAAGGTTGCAGCAGCTTTACAAGAGGCAGGGTCGCCATCTCCCCACTCCCACGCCCCACCCTGAGCTCCTTCAGCGTCTACTATCAGAGGGCTCCTTTATGTCACTGGTGTCACAAGGCCCTCTTGAAAATATCATCTTCCCCAAAAAGCCTGTATTGAGTACTTTTCTGCCTGTGGTGTCCTGTTGAGTTCCTTTTCTAGTGAGTTACACTGTTACAGGCTCTGTCCTCTGGGAAAAAGTCTGGAATCTGGAAGAGACCATAAAATCCAGTCAGTCTGGCTAAGTACTGGGCTGTTGGAAGGGAGGGAATCTTTTTAAAATTTCCCTGAGGTCATTGGGTAGAAACTTTTCTTCCACTCATTTTCACTTCCCATTTTCCACTTGCTAGCTTCCTCTTCCCTTCCTCCTCAGACTCGCAAATACTTCCTTTTCCTCCATGTGAATTTCAGGTGGATTTATTTCCTCTCTCTTAAATCCAAGAAAGAGTCTACAGTCATGCCATCCTGAACGTACCTAATCTTGTCTGATCTCGGAAGCTAAGCAGGGTTGGGCCTGGTTAGTACTAGAATGGGAGATCACCTGGGAATACCAGGTGCTGTAGGCATTAAAAATAAATAATAAATAAATAAATCCAAGAGAGCCATTTGGCTCAATGCAATATTTGATTTTAAACAGGAAATAGAATTAAATTTTAAGGGTCGTAAGGGTTTAAGAGCACATCCATAAGTACATATCTACTTTTGATTTAAAGAGGCATGCTTTTGAAATTTCAAAATCTTACGACCTTACATTTAAGAAGCTAGACACACTAGAGAAAGTTCTAACCAAGCAAATGTCAACATAAAGCCCTGGGAAAGGAGAAAGACAGATACCTACTTTGACTTTAAAAAGAAAATGTAGTAATTCCTCCCAAAATGCAAGAAGCAAAAATGATTACTATTTCAAAACAGCACCCTATATTCCCAACCCTGGGGCTCAGTTGTCCTCGAGAGCCCTCCCTTACCAGCCCATCTTCCCAACACATCTAGTTCCTTGGCCAGGTTTCTGAAGCCATTTTAAAATACATTCATTTTAATAATCATGGAGTCAGGAGTCTTGCACATTTTACCGTATTTTGTCATTCTCCCCAGTTACTTAGCCCTTCACTCCACATCACTCTGTAGATTTGGCCTTGTGGTCATTTGGGCTGTTTGACCAGCAGGAGGGAGGTTTATCTTCTCCAGACAGGACCAGACCATAAGCTTAAGAAAAGGCCAGCTGTGGGTCTAGTGGAGTTGGTCTTTAGTGCCAAGTGACTTTTGGGGTGACTTTCCTGACCTTAACCCTGACTCACTCTGTTCCTCTGACACATGAAGCTGCTCTTGTCATGTCTTCCCCCCTCCTATGCTCTGTATATTGAAATATTCCTGTCATATAGATTTTCTACCTTTTCTGAACCAAAAGTGAGTACAAATGGTCAGACAAGAATATCTGTACTTAGCCTACTTCATAAACCAATGAGATGGAAGGACTAAGACATTTCTCTTGGCTCTCATGTAAGTTGCTCTGCATTTTTACAAAGGCCTGCCAATGACAATACCAACAGAATGAGTAATGGCATTAGGTACCCCAGACAAATAAAGAAGATATCATTTGAGGCGGACTGTTCCAATAGAACAAGTTTTGTCTAGAAGGAAGGGCTGGCATGTGGCCCTGTCTCAATTTCTTTAAAAGGTCTCATGACTTTGTGCCAGAACCACTCAGACTCCACCCTTATTTGAGCTTGGCCCTAATCTTAACCATAAACTGTAATTCTCTATGGATTTCCATCATTTCCTCCCCTTCTAATGCCTTGGAGCTTAACAAAATGGGATTTGGGAGCCTACTGGCAACCAAGAGATAAAAGAGACCTCAAGATTGTAGAGTGCTTTGGTGTCCATCCCACAAACCAGAATTGGGTTCCCTCCTACTTCCCTCTGCCCACAGGTGCCACTGCTCCTGGCTCAAGGTCAAGGATGGGACCTTGACCTTGATTTGTTTTTAGGGCTAACCATTCCAGGACCAGGGTGGGATCACATATGCTTTTTCTGGCAGGAGCTGTCAGGCAGGGGCAGAGGGGATGAATGTACCTAGTCTGGCCCTCCCGAAAGGAAAAAAAAAGAAAACAGGTAAGGTGGGAACCGGGCCCCTGAGAGAGGCTAAAGGAGATGAGGAGGTGCCGCGGGTCTTGGGCTCAGCATGGGGCCACGCAGGCAAGTACAGGAGCATTCACAACTACTAGAGTATGTCTCAAGCAAGGCTCCCTCCCAGAGCCCTCCCTTCCTGAACCTGACCGTCGGAATCACCTTGATCTTCTCGCCCTCGATTTCCACAGTCTTCTCCCTGAAGTCCACGCCAATGGTGGCCTCAGTCTTGTCCGGGAATGTCCCCCCGCAGAAGCGGAAGGTTAGGCAGGTCTTGCCCACGTTGGAGTCCCCAATCACGATGATTTTGAAGATGCGAATCTGCACGTACTGGTCCAATGATGAATCAAGCTCCAGGGACGCCAGGCCAGCTGCCGAGGTAGGCTGCAGGCTCCCACGGCCCAGGATGGGCTGCGCCATCTCCCCGGAACCTGACTGTGGTCCCAACCCCCCTCGTGGGCTCCACACAAAGAAAACGGCCACGTTAGTGCGCTCGAGATGAGTGAGCTTTGTGCGCGCGCGCGCGTGTGTCCGTGAGTATGTGCCTGTGAGTGTGGGTCCGCGCGCGTGTGTGCGCGCACGCAGGGGTGCCTCTGACCCACGTCTACCTCCTCCTCCTCCAATGCACCCTTCTCACAGCTCCGAGTCACCAATACAAAAGCTAGGCAGGGAGGATAAATGGAAGAGAGACTGAAAGCCTTGAGCCTTCTCCTTCTGCCTTTGCCCTTAGACCGGACTTTTGAGCATGCAGCCGTGTCACAACTGTTGCCGTACCTTGGGCTAGACCTCAGGGACACAGCCGAGGGAGGAAGCCAGCGGAGGAAAAGAGGGCTGTAGGGTTCTCCTCCTTTATCTTTGCTCTCATTAATTTTATAGGTCGCAGGCTCCCCACC
The DNA here is from genome assembly GCF_014176215.1 of Rousettus aegyptiacus. Classification (NCBI taxonomy): domain Eukaryota; kingdom Metazoa; phylum Chordata; class Mammalia; order Chiroptera; family Pteropodidae; genus Rousettus; species Rousettus aegyptiacus. Next base: position 82,384,753 of record NW_023416312.1, on the reverse strand, counting down.
CCTACTTTCTCAGAGCGCACAAAGGTCAGCAGGCCAGGAGCACAGCTGGGAAGGACAAAGAGCTGTACCCTAAGACATCTCTGGAGCACTTCGACCTCGGAGAAACACTACACTACTCAGCGGGGGTGGAGTGCCGGGGAGAGACACTTCGGTTGGCAGCTTAGCCATGCCTCTGCGCCTCCCTCCCAAGCCTGAGGATAAAGGGATGCTCTGTCTTATTGAGGAAGCAGGTGCACTCGTGTGCCCAGAGGAGTAGCCGGGAAGGGCGCTACCAAGACGCGCTGTGGGTTGTGGGGGCGCTTCCCAGACACGCCGTGAGAGAGGGGAGCCAGAGGACACTGGTGTGCATGTGTTAGGGGAGTTACTGTTTCTGTCATAGGCTTGCCAGATGTGGGGCGGGGGAGGGGGCGAGTGCCAGGCACCAACCTCCTCCCATCACACCACGAGCACCCATCCTCGGAATGTTCAGGAGAGCAGCTCCTATTGGCTGCTGCTGTCGGTTGTGTTTGGCTGGCCAATGGGGAGGGCCTGCCACGGGAGCGGGCCATACAGGGGATAATACAAGAGGGGAAGCTAGTGGTGGCAGCTCCAGCATAAGGGGACTTCGTTTTTAGGGCTAACCATTCCAGGACCAGGTGGAGGAATCTTGGGACAAGATTCCATTCCAGAGCTCTCCATATAACCATAACTCCTTCCAGAATGGTGGAATTTCCAAAGGAATTGGAAACCCCTAAGAGGGCTCACCCCTCAGCGACTGAATGTAGAACAAAGTGGTTGGGTCTAATTTGCCAGGAGCTTAAATTATGCTTGGAAGAAGATAAGCGAACAGAACTTTCTTACAGTATTACAGGGCAGCTTCCCAAAGCTTACTAAGCATCACACATCTTGGTCAAGACCAGTATTATCTTTCCGGAAAGTGATTTGAGGGTTCAGAATCTGTTTGAAATAATTTTACTGAGGTATTATTTACACACGATAAAGTGTCCCCTGTTCCTTTTGTTTTTAAGACTTTAATCTTCCCACATATTTCATAGGCTAAGGTAATACTGACATATGCCAATAGTACCAACATATGAATTATTTGCTAATGTCAACAAGGTCAGGGGTTCCAGCAGCACACGTGAGCTGCCATTTTTTTCATGTGTGAGACTGAGCTACAGAAGAGACAAACATGACTAAATCCATTCTATGAGAAAAACAATTCAGTGCATCAGTGATAGATCTGTAAGCAAATTGTAATGCAACTGTTCAGCTAATTCTGAGTTACTCAAAATGGATGGGGGAAATGGGGTCTTCTAGTTCATAAGCTTTTTAGCTGAGTAAGATATATTTATAGCTAACTCTTTTAGCATTTATGTGGGTCACCCGTTTCTAAAAACCTAAATTATACTATTCGATATTAAAACCATCTCGAGAAGGATCTGATCTTAGTTGGATAATCCAAGGTACAGTGTGAACAGCAATCATCATTGTATAGTATTTTATTTTTTTGATTGGCTGATGTCTAGATAATAGTTTCCTGCATCATTCTCATCTATATTTGAAGCTAATGCTCCTGGTGACCACTAGCTACAGAACAGTAGCTATTAAAAAGGTGGGGAGGTAACTATTAATTAGGCATATCCAATAGGTAGAGCAGAAAGAAGCTTTACTAATTCGTATCCCGAATTAATACTAACTTTCCAATTTAAAAAATAAAATTACATCTACATAATAAGATTATATGTATGGTTCTAGCAAAAACACATCACTAAGTCTGGAAGTTCACATATTTGTAAGGTATAAACATTAACTTTTGGAAATGTGGTATCTCAAAATGGTTCCATGCCCTAATAACAAGTGTCTGTTACCTCTGTGGGATTAGATTTTTGGGAACTTCCACTTATATTTTTGGAGTTAGTTCGATGTGTGTATATTGCTTTTTCAAAAAAAAAATCAAATAAAATAATTTTAATTAAATGGATAAGTACGCTACATCACTGCACCTATTGCAAAAATAAATTTAAAGCGCTGTACAATGCCTTTTTCTTTGTTAATTGTGCATTAAATGATTGTCTTTCAAATATACCCAATTGTTTTCATAGGTGCCTTATCATCACTATTTTAATGGTGTTTTCCAAAGCCTCTTTCACCAACAGATATGATTAACTTTTTTTTTACCTCAAACCATAAACCATTATTTTATCGTTGATGCCGTTTTTCCTTGGTGAAACTAAATAATTATATCAAAGTTTGCTCAAAAATGAGGTTTATTGTGAGAGACTGTAAAAATGACCATGAATGAGCCAGTTCTCCAGACCCTATCTCTAATACTTGAAGGCAGAAGACATATTCTCACAGGCAAACCTGGCCTTTCACTTCTTGCAGTCTCTTCTCTTCTTGTGACTTCAAAGCTTCTGGATTTCTCTACCTGCAAGTTCTCCACACCCATGTTCAGGCCTCTGCTGCCTTCTGGGTCTATTCATCCCAACGCAGCCAACTGGGAGGCCCAGAGAGATGCAGCCAAACATGTCCTGGTTTCTGTTTATTGAGGCTAAGGCGGCCGGAGTTGAGGAAAGACCAGATAGCTGCACTCTGGCAGACATGAGCACCCAGTGGCGACAGCTGCGGCAGCAACCTGGTCTTGTTCCTTGGGTGGATCTCTCTGACTGTGGGAAGGTCCTGGGCACCCTGGAGGTTTTTGCAGCTCCAGCTCTTTGAGCTGCCACTGCCCACTGCTGTCTGATTAACTTTTCAAAATCAAACCATGTTTATTATTGGCTTTTAGAAATAGCAATAAATACCAATGTCTGTGAGGCCTTTAAAATATTAAATGCAAATAAATTTTACCTTATTGTGGAATTGATATTTTCACTATTTATTCCCCAAAGCAGCCCTAGGTAAAAAGTCATTCACTGTCTGCACTTCTGAACATTATTCTTACTAAGGGAACCCCGGGTCATTTTCACCCAGTAAAAACGGATATCTGGGTTAAACTTCCTAAAACAATGCCTTTGTAACTTCATTCTCTATCCCTGTTCCACTAAAACCCAATAATAATGTTATCACCTACAAGACTGGGGCCAAACTCTGACTAGTTCACATCTGGCCCCACCATATTAATCTGTCTGTATTTACTTCTTAGTATGTACTCTCTACCATTGTGTCTTGAAAATGTGCTGGGTTTTGTTTCTTTTATACTTCCAAGCCTTTTTAATTTAAAAAGCATTGTGCTTTCTCTAAGATACTTTACAAATATTAGCTCGTTTAATCATCATATCAACCCCGAGATTGGTAGATGTCGAAAGTGAGGCGCAGTTAAGTGACTTGTCCAAGTGGTAGAGCCAAGTTTCAACCTGGAGCAAACTAGATCCAAAATCAATGGTGTTTAACCACAAAAAAATATTACCTGGTCCCAGTATATTCACTATCCGAAATGTCACTCCTCCTCCTCCATTATTTGAATGTCACTACTCATCCTTCAAGACATAGGCTCAAGTAACACTTCTTGTGTGAAGTCCCTCCATAGCATTTCCATCTCATACTCTTGTTCTTTTTCTCTGGCACTACATCAGATTATTTGTTATTCAAAACGACCAGTATATATCATCTCCCCAACTAGACACTACCACTTCCTATACTTTTCGTATCCCCCAGGGCCCCTTTTATAGTATTGTCTAAGTGGCAAGTGCTCAATAAATACTTGTCAAATGAATATGTAACCCAAAAGCTGGAAAAAAGACGCATGTTATGTTATGCATACAGCCAAGAACTTATTTCCAATTTAGCTTACATCTGGTAGAATCAAAACACCTATTTACACTACTTCTCTCACAACTCTCATAAGTCCTGCTTAGGATTTCTCTCACAGAAAGTCTGGTGAGCACGAATGCTTTATGCCAGCACCTGCTGTCAAACACAGAAGCCATAATAAGCATGAGACTATCCGCAGCACCTGGTACAATATCGAGGACTCGGAATTGCACACTATAAAAAGTGATATGGGGAAACAGAGCACGGAATAAATACTCGCCCGGGGAAAAGGGGTTGGGTGGGAAAGTGCCAGCAATTTGTAAAAGACCGATATCCAATCTGAAGCTGGGAAGCAAAGAGCCCCGGCTCAGATCTATGGTAAGACTGGAAGTGGACTCCAGTCAGAGAATCCGGAAGGCTTAGTACTCCCTAGCGAGTGGCCCAAAACAAAATTCGGTGCAGGGGCCATGCTTTGTGAGATACTTTTATCAGTCTCCTCTAGCGACACAACGGCAGCACCTGCGACAACAGCCAGGCAAAATGGCCCCACGGGTACCTCCTTGGACAGCGTTCCGAACTCGCCCAGCGGAAAGCACTGTCATCAACCCGCAGAAACTTACAAGCAAGTCCGGCCGCGGACTTTGCAAGCGCGCAGACAGCTAAGCACATGCGCAGATCTTCTCTTCGTGTGGGCCAATCGCAATGCGGCGCTGTGTACTAAGCCTGCGCAGTAGGCCTCCGGTCGCGCTTCCTTTTCCCTTGCACTGGCAGGCAGGCATAACTGTCCAATGCCCACCCGGAGCTGGGAGGAGGAGCTTGCGAGGAGTGCATGTGAAGGGAGCGAGGCGGGTAGCTGGCCGCGGCCCACTGTGTTTGACCTGTCTGTCGGTGCGTGAGAAGAAAGGAGAAAGGAGGTCCAGAGTAGCGGTTGCCGAAATGTTCCGTTGTGGAAGCCTGGCGGCGGGTGCCTTAAAGCAGAAGCTGGCACCCTTGGTGCGGACAGTGTGCGTCCGAGGCCCGAGGCAGAGGAACCGGCTCCCAGGTGACTGACCCATCTCGGGCATAACCCACACCTCGAAGACCAAGGGTCTAGGCTGTATAGGCTCCATTTGCCTCGCAGCTCACCCCGCTTCCCAACCCCCGCTAAAACTTACCACACTCATAGTCGCTTGAATTCCGGGTTGTCAGGATACAAACCATGAGTTTTGCAAGCGGTGCCGACCTGACCTTCAAGGGATTTGAATCCAAAAGGCTTGAGGCCTTTTCCTGGGAGGGTTTGCTGTTCAGGGAAAGTATTTTATTATTCAATGCCACCTCTAGGCCACCCCCTCGTCTGCCTTTTTAGAGCAATGAGATTGAGTACACTTTGTCATTTACTGATTATGAGACTTTAAATGGGACATTTAAGCCCCACGTCTTAGTTCCTTATGTAAATGAGGGTATTACCTGCTTTACCTTCCAAACCTCAGATGAGATCCAATGATTTGAGTGCTTGATGAATGGCTCATGAAAACAGAAACAGTGCAGTGCAGGCAGGTAAGGAGTCAGTTGGTTGTACCCCAGACACCAGGAGAGCTGACACAGAATTAATTTGAGATGTCTGGTCAGTGTAATTCTTGGTACTCTTTTAATACTGCAAGAAACAGTTTTCAGAATGCATTGTATTTGCCTCCATTAAGTTGTTTCATCAAATTTTAGAGCTGGAAGGGATTTCGTGGTAAAGTTCTACCAATTCATTTTGTAGATAATAAACCAAGGCACAAAGAGGTGAAATTGCCCAAAGCCACTTCCCCCAATTAATGGGTAGAGAAAAGGATAGTTTGCCAGTCTCTATGCCCCAAATCCACTTGCCACAACTGCACACTACTTCCTAAAGTTTGACCTCAAAAACTTTAAGAATCAATCTGGTTTCTCTTCACCCCATTGTTCATCAGATATCTGGATTTATCTGAGCAGGTCTTGAGCCTGCTCATTTTCAACCTGCACAACTTCATGAGAGTAAGAAATTATCCACCTTAGGAGGTGCGATTTGTTCATTCGTTTTTTAATTAATAATCTTTGAATGACCACCAGAGGACACTCACATTTTCAATGTCAGAAGTTATTCTTGAGGCCTTTCCAATGTGTAGCCACCTTCGGAATATTTTAAAAATATAAAATGGAAAATATTTTCCTTAGATTTTTATGTTTGGAAATGTGCATTTGAACAGTTTTCCCCATTGCTGTGCCTAAAGAAAATGTTTCCTGATGGGTATATTAGAAGTATGTCCTAAGACATATTGTTCTTGGAACTTAATTAGTCTTAGCTTTTAGACTAATACTTCATTTATGATGTCATCTGTATGGGTTTTGTGCCATGAAATGAGGGTGCTCTATGCAAGTTGCATAGGAAGTTAGAAACTTAGGCAAGCTGAAGGTTTTCATCCACACTGGCCTTTCAAGACTTTGTGTGTTTATTTTGCTTAAAACTCACAACTTTTCCCAGCATTCTGAAGTCTGACCATACGTTCTCATCAATTAAATATGAATTTTCAAAGTTAATTATTTATTAGACATTTGAAGGTGGTCGATGATATTAAAACTAGTACTGATAAATTAGACTCAAAATGATTTTTTTCATTGCATGACTTTGTATGAAAGACACTCACATATAATCTTCTGTAGAATATATGACTTTGTATGAAGGTAGTCTGCTGTAGGATATATTCGAACTTCTTGACATATCCATCCATCTCTTTGTGTACACCTATTCTCACCAAAGTATCATCATATGCCTTTAGAAATGTTTGGGGCTGAGGTTACAATTTCAAAAATAAATGATTCTATCATTTTAAGAATTTATCCTGTTTTGTGGCCAATTACTAATTGCTTTTAATCTGATTTCTTTTTCACATAGTCCTATATACCATATGTTTTTTCTTTGGTGGAGAAGAGACATTGTTTATATTCCATTTTCTTCCCCTTGTTTTTCTTTTTTCTCCCTCAATTCTTTGCCAGGATGTTAGCAAACTTTAAATCTACCTTGAAACAATCTCGTCCACATCTATCACCATTGTCAGGTTCGTTTCCATTATATGTTGCCTTTTGCCTTAAAACTATTATTGCTACTATTTATTCACCTTATTTGGATGCTCTATTTCTTTCCAGAAATGATTGAAGGTAATTGATAGTCACTACTTTATGTCTGCATTCAGAACTGAGGAGCATATAGGTTAGGTAATAGATATTTTCTGTTCTGTAGTATTTTATTTGGTCATCAAACATTGTGCTGCCCATGTGATCAAGGTGATCACCTCAGGATCAAATGTGCAAACATTTTTCTCTATTCGGAATCTTTCTCATCTCCTTAAAAAGGAAACTGGACTCCTTGTGCGCAAGAATCCAGACTTCCTGGACACTGCCAAGTGATGCTGGTTTTTTTTTTTGTTTGTTTGTTTAGTTTAGTTTAGTTTAGTTTTGTTTTGTTTTTGAGGCTAGAAGATGAGACTTTCCTCACTCTTTTCTGCTGAGGCAAAGCTTTCCAGAAGAAAATCTTTGGCAAGTCAGCTTTTTCTGCAACCAGTTAATATGTTATATTTTCTGATATTTTAAGAGAGTTGCTTCATATTGTATCTTTCTTCTAGATCATGTTTCCAAAGTTGCCTGGTCATATAAATCCAATGGAGGGCCCACCCAAGCCTACTGAATGAGAATCTCCAGGAGAGAGGCCTGGGAATGAATACACACACACACACACACTCACACACACATACACACATATACACACATGTGTATATATACACATACACATACATACACACATACATATATATTTTTAATAATTTTTAATTTTTAATTTTAGTTGGCATGCAATATATTAGTTTCAGGTTTACAACAATGATTAGACATTTATATAACTTACGAAGTGATCACCCTGATAAATCTGACACCATACAGTTATTACATTATTGACTATGTTACTTACACTATACTTTACATCCCCATGACTGTTTTGTAACTACCAGCTTTCACTTTTTAGTCCCTTCCTTATCCCCCTAAACCCCTGCTATCCAGCAACCCTCAAAATGTCATCGGTATCTATGAGTTTGTTTCTGTTTTATTTATTTTGTTCTCTAGATTCCACATGTAACAAATCATATGGCCTTTGTCTTTCTCTGCCTGACTCAATACAGTACCCTCTAGATCCATTTATGTTGTTATAGTTGCAAATGGCAAGATTTCATTTATTTGTTTGTTTGTTTGTTTTATGTTTGAGTAATATTCCATTTTATATATATATATATATATATATATATATATATATATATATATATATATATATATATACACACACATACATACATACACATACATACCACCTTTTCTTTATCCATTCATCCATTGATGGCCACCCAGATTGCCTCCATATTTTGGCTATTGTAGTTAATGTTGCAATGAGCATATGGATGCACATGTCCCCTCAAAGTAGTATTTTGGGTTTCTTCAGATAAATTCCCAGAAGTGAGATTACTTGGCCCTTCTTTGTCTGTTGTTATAGCCTTTTTTCTAAAGTCTATTTTGTCTCGTATAAGTATTGCTACCACAGATTTTTTTTTCATTTCCATTTTCATGAAATATCTTTTTCTATCCCTTTACTTTTCAGTCTGTGTGTGTCTTTTGATCTGAAGTGAGTCTCTTGTAGGCAGCATATGTAAGGTCTTGTTTTCTTATCCATTTAGCCACTCTATTTAAAGTACTTGTTGATAGGTATGTAGTTATTGCCATTTTATTATTCATATTTTTGATACATATTTTTTCTTCTTGAAAAAGTCTCTCCAACATTTCCTGTAATACTGGCTTGGTGGTGATGAACTCCTTTAGCTTTTTCTTGTCTGGGAAGCTCTTTATCTGTCCTTCAATTTTAAATGATAGCTTTGCCGGGTAGAGTAATCTTGGTTGTAGATCTTACCTTTTTATCACTTTGAATATTTTGTGCCAATCCCTTCTGCCTGCAACGTTTCTGTTGAGAAATCAGCTGATAGTCTTATGGAGCTCCATCGTAGGTAACTAATTGCCTTTCACTTGTTGCTTTTAAGATTCTCTCTTTGTCTTTAGCCTTTGGCATTTTAATTATGATGTTTCTTGCTGTGGGCCTCTTTGGGTTTATCTTGTTTGGAGCTCTCTGAGCTTCCTGGGGTTGTATGTCTATTTTCTTTACCAGATGAGGAAAGTTTTCCATCATATGTTCAAATAGATTTTCATTTTCTTGCTCACTCTCTTCGCCTTCTGGTACCCCTGTGATACGAATATTGGTATGCTTGATATTGTCCCAGAGGCCCCTTAATCGGTACCTTTTTTTTTGGATCTTTTTTCTTATTGGGTGTTCTCTGCTGCCCCATCCTCTAAATCACTGATCCAGTCCACTTCATCCAATTTTTTTGATGCCCTCTAATGTACTCTTCATTTCAGATATCTTCAGATATTCATAATTTCTGACCGGTTCTCTTTTATATTTTCCATCTCCATTTTCACATTTTCTCTCTCTTTGTTAAAGTTCTCACTGAGTTCATCTCTTCTTCCCCTAAGTTAATTGAGCATCCTTATAACCAGTGTTTGAACTCTGCATCTGGCATGTTGCTTGTCTATATTTTGTTTAGTTCTTTTTCTGGAGCTTTGTTCTGTCCTTTCATGTGGGACATGTTTCTTTGTCTCCCCATTTTGACTGCCTCCTGAATTTGTTCTATATAGTAGGTAGGGTTCCAAAGTCTCCTGATCTTAATAGAGTGGTTTTGTGTAGTAAGTATAATGTGAGACCAAGTGACACAGTCTTCAATGGTCACCTGATCCAGGTGCTCCAGGTGTGTTTTTTTAATGTGGATTGTATGTGCCCTACTGTTGTTGTTGAGCCTTGGTTTCTGTTTGCATGTAGATGGGAGGATTGACTCTTGGGCCGATTGGTTGTGAGGACTGGCTGTTGAGGGGCCAACCCTATAAAGCAGGATCCACTTTAGCAGGGCTCCGGTGCCTGTCCATTCTGCCCTTCATGTATATCCTCAGATGCAGCCTTGGGTGGCACTCCAGCTCTAGTTAAAGCAGGCCACTTAGTGTGCTGGCCCAAGGGCCTCCTGGAAGGGGCCCAGCTGCAGGCCAAGTTCAGCCACAGCCTGTGCACTTCTAGGGCCACCTGGTAAGAGTCACCAAACAATCTGCAGATGGTTACCACCTGTGCTGGGCTTAGAGGTGTCTTGAATGACCAAGCCAGGAACTGAGGCTGGCTGCCACCAGCGATGGGCTTGGGGCTGTTCAGCAAGAGGTATGGGGCACACCAAGGCCATATTCGGTTTCTATGGGTTTTGTGAGCCTTTATGAGTCCACAGCATGAGCCAAGATAGGCCATTTGTATGGAAAAAAACAGGAGAGGCAGCTTGGGTGGGCCTGCTATTTGATGATGTGGGGTCTCAGGGAATCACCTGGGCAAAGTGACCAGTGTTATCCAGGTTGATGGAAACTCAGATATGGCGGCTACCTGCATCAACATGCCAGGAGTGGGGAGGGCTCAACAAAGGAACAATGGATTCTGCCAACACTTCTGTCCAGGAGAAAGCCAGCCACCCCACCCCAGCCCTCACTGTGAAACCAGACAACTCAGTTTCAACCCATATGTCCTTGGCACTCCTCGAGAGATGCCCCAGCACTGAAGTTCAGAGTGAGCGAGTCTGACAGCGGCTAAGTCCACATGCGGGCCCTTTAAGAGGAATGTCTGCAATTCCCTTGGCCCTCCATCTCACTCAGCCACCACCTCTGCTGATTTTCACAGCCAGAAGTTGTGGGGACTTCTCTTTCTGGCACTGGAACCCTGGGCTGGGAAGCCAAGTGTAGAGATAGAATCCCTTGCTCCTCTGGGGTAGGGAGGGGTTCTGCAGCCAAGATAACCCTCCTGATTCTTGACCACACACTGTTGTGGAAGCAGCCCATTCTTCATCTCTGCCCTTCCTATCAGTCTCAAGGCGGCCTTTTATGTATGTCCCCAGTTGGAGGACTTATGTTCAGCTAGACTTCAGGTGACTCTCAATGATGGTTATTCTCTAGTTTTGTAATTCCGATGTGTTCATGAGAGGAAGTGAACACAGCATCTACCTTCTACACCATCTTGACTGGAATCTGGGAATTTTAACAAGCTGTTCAGTGTAATTCATATGATCAGACAAGTTGGGGCTACTGTTTTGAATGAATAGTGATTCTTTTCTTCTGTTCCACTGACATAAGGATTAATAAATCAGACCGAGTGACCTTGAGTCTCTTATGATTTTTATCAAGCACATTTTCTGATACTCAGAATAATGTCAGCCATTTTTCCCTCCTAAACTATACACTACTTAAATACATGAATTATGTCCTATTTATTTTTGTGTCCTCAGCACTTTATACAGTCTCTGACACATGGTAAATTCTCAGTGATTGAGCCCAAGTACTGTAAAGGACTTAACTTTGCAGAATAGTTAAATTTCTTTCTTTTTTTGGTCATGTAAATTATTTTTCCTTTGGTGACTTTTTTCAGAGTGGTTCATACTCTACTATGGTTGTTACTACTCTGGTTCTTCTAAAATTCCAATCGTGGTTGATGCTAAAAAAAAAGGCTGATAAAGATAAATAGTTGTTGGATTCCTTATAAAGAGGCCCCTCCTTACAGTGAACAAATTATCTAGGTTTGTCCTTTCCTGTGTTTTATCCATGTCAGAAAAATCAGTTTGACATTCAGAAGCCAAGACTCAAGAGCATGTAGACCTCTAAAACATTTGAGATTCTTAGGTGCTTCAATTGTATGGCACCTTTCTAGAAAATGCTTTCTGGAGTTATGAAAAAACAGGAGATTATAAAATATACAGAAATGAACTTGGTGATGATTTGGTTACGATTCTCATGTTAGTCTGTGGTATTTGAGATTACTGATTTATTATTAAGCAACCTGAAATAAATGGGATCTGGCTAAAACTCCATTGCAAAGAATTCTTCAAAATGGTCACTCCTTATCACTAGAATTTGGAAGAATTTCTAGTCCTTCATTAATTCAACAAACATTTATTGAGCAAACACCTACATGTTAGGCACTGTTCTGTGTAACAATTCAAGAAATGAATCCTTGCACAGTATAGTAAATATATACAACAATATTGTATTATAATCATCAGACTTGCCAAGAGACTAGATCTTAATTATTCCAACCACTAAAAGTAAATGGTAATGTGACATTATAGAGGTGCCAATTATCGCTAATCGACAATCATATTATTAAAACATATAAATGTATCAAATAAAAAAGAATTGAATCCTACATATGAGAAAGTTACCTCCATGTGTGGTCTGACTGCAGAAAATCTAAAATAAATAGACTGGTGCAATAATGAGAAATCAAGGAGTAAGTTGGCTTTGTTAACGTTAGTAAGACAAGTGAGAAGGAATGTTTTGGTTGTGATTTAAAATTTCCTAAAATTTTGAGGCTCCTGGGTTCAAGAGAGGTATAGGAGTGATTTTATGGGTAATAGAAAATTGGAGGGAAATATCAACATCCATACAATATTTATCACCTTTTATAAAATTCAAGTCACTTTGTGGGTATATAAAAAGTTGGTTTATTAGTGATAATAGTGTTGTATCACATTTCTTTAAAGGCAGCAGTTTAAATGTTAACTAATTTACTTTTTAAAAAAATTATTTACTTTTGAATTTTTTTTGGGGGGGGGAGGAGCATATTGAGGCAAAAACTGCTGAACTTTCCCAAATCTATACTCTTCGTTTTATCAGTTTGTAAAAAGCAAGCAAAAACAGAATAAACACAGTATTATTATATTAAAACAAAGTCCTTACAATTTCTGGATTTAAGAACTTCTAGAGGGATAAATAGAATTTAAAAAAAAACATTTTCAATAACCAAACTAGGAGTGGGGTGGAGAACAAAACTGATTTCATTGAACTAAACCACGTGAAACTTTTTCTACCCAGTTTGATTTTTTGAGTTCTGAGAGTTGTCAGTTTCTACTTCTGATGTTTCATCATTTTAGGGACTTCTGAAAATCAAAAGCTTGTGCAGATTGAAATAAACTCCTCTAACCTTGCACATGTTTTTTTTTATTTTCATGATTTGTTATTTCCAAATATAAACCATTTTATTTCATATGGTGATGAAGGATTCTAAAGCAGGTAAGAAATAAAAAACAGCAAAGAAAAATACATTTTTAGTTTTAAGAGTATGGGTCGTTTCTTACCTATAATTCAGAAATCAAAATAGACTAAAAATCAAGTTTTTATAACTCATTTGCCAGTAAAACCTGACCTGAATTGGAGAGAGGCTACTTGAAATCTTTTAACTCAGTGTGAATGGTCATAGAAACATAAATGTGTGTGACTGTGGGTTGTTAGGTATTACTTACTATATGATACATCCACTATATACCTAAGACCAAATAATTCTAAGTTCTGGAATACACATGTTCCCAAGGATTTCAGGTAAGAGACTGGAGATCTGTATTGTATGTATTTTTACACCTCTGTGCCCTGACATTGTGAAAGCAAGGGGGAAAGATCCTTGTTTCTGATCTCTATAAGTACATATGGAATGCTACTACTAGTGCCCATTCTGTTTATCTTTTAAAGCTGGTTCAGACCAGGAACATATCAACCTGCCTCTAGACCAGTGGTTCTTAAAGTACAGACCAGCAGCATCACGTGGATGCTTATGAGAAAGGCAAATTTGTGAGCCCCCATCCCAAATCTCCTAACTCAGAAACTCTGGGGGTGGCCCTATCTATCTGTGCTTTAAGAAACTCTCCAGGGTATTCTGATGCAAGTTTCAGAAATACTGCTCTACATCAGGATAGCAAACTACAGCCCACAGGCCAAACCCACATGATTTTGTAGGTCTCTCGAGCTAAGATATTTATACATTTTTTAAATGGCTGAATTTTGATTATTTTGTGACACATGAAAATTATTTAAAGTTCACATTTTAGTGTCCATAAATAAAGTTTTATTGAAACACAATCACATCCATTCATTTATATATTGTCTATGGCTGCTTTTGCAAAACATGCAGCAGAGACCGAATGACCCACAAAGCTGAAAATATTTACTATCTGGTCCTTAACAGAAAATGTATGAACTCCTGCTCTAAGTCAATAGGTGACACAAGGATTGTCACAAACAGAAGGTTCTGAGACCTTCCTTCATCTGAAAATGTCAGCATCCTCCTGGAGGATTATTGACATAATCTTTTTATTATTTTGGAGAACTAAGCCAAGTAGTTGGTGGATATTTTAAATTTTGTTGTTCTAAAAAATACTTCATAGTCCAGAATTCTTCAGTTCTTTGGGAGAGAGATATATTCACTTAAACTTTATTTTTCTGATTTTCTTTTGAGCTTTAACATTTCCGTCTTCCAAGACATATTACCTTTCACGCAAGACTGAACTGTGTCCTGGTTAGATTGTGTGGCAGGGTTTTATTATTTTGTGCAAAGTTTAAGCCAGCTGTTTAAATTACTCCTTAAGTAGTTGTTATAATGTCCCAGGTAGTTTGTAGTTAACTTTTTTATATCTGTTCTGTCATCTCTCTGTGTTTACTTCATTTATAGTGAAGAAGTGAAGAGAGTATTTGATAACTGCCCACATGTTTTTCATTTCTTTTCTTGAAGCTATAAATTTCTCCATGAGTAGCATTAAACTCTTTTCTTAAAAAGCCTAACCTGTTTAAGAGTGTACATTATAATATCTGTTGTATTTGTGTGAACAGTTTTGATGATTCTTCTCTTGGTCATTTAACAGTGAATATCATGCAGCCCAGTAGGCAGTAAGTATTGACTTATACAATGCATTGATATTTAGTCATAAACATGTATTAACTATTTTATTTTTGTATGTGTGTCTTAATAAATTGTGTTCCATAGGCAACTTGTTCCAGCGATGCCATGTTCCTCTAGAACTCCAGATGACGAGACAAATGGCTAGCTCTGGTGCATCAGGGGGCAAAATCGATAATTCTGTGTTAGTCCTTTTTGTGGGCTTATCAACAATAGGTGCTGGTGCATATGTAAGTAGAAAAGCAGTTTGTATAAAGAAGCTGCCAAACAGCTCCCATTAATAGACTCAATACTACTCTGCTTTAAAACTTTTGCAACTAATTCCCTTTTCTCCTTTTGAAAAATATCCAATTAAGTCTTCTTTAGCATGCCTACCGCCTAATATCTTATGAGAGCCAATTTGGGAATGACTGAAACTTAATGTCATGTCGATTATCTTTGTTATTTTCACTTGTCTCTTTACTCTTTATTTGAAAGCCACTGTGTTTTCTTAGGTTTGACCAATTACCAAAAAATCGTACCTTTTCTCTTGAATATGACACGCTAACATATGAATAGGCCAAAATTGATTGCAGCTCCTTAGCACAATATTTGATTTTGACCCATTTGTCAAATATTTTATTTTCCCTAGGTTGGGATAGACATTAAAAACAAACAAACAAAAAAACAGTTTTCAATCCAAAATAGTAAATGTTCCTAAAAGGAAAACTATTCCTGAATCTCACCCAAAGACTAAATTATAGAAGTTGGCCTAGTATCTCTGATTTTAGAGTGGAGTTTGTGTGACGTGAGGAAATGTACTTTTAACTGATATGTAGTAATATCATAATTATATCTCCTTAAATGAAGTCTGATCAGCTTAGTTGGTCACAGAGGAAATATTTTGTATCCATTTGATTTAACTTAGCAAGGTTTACTGTGACTAAGCAGATCGGTCTAAAGTTGGATCATGTAAGGTTGAGGAACCAACTTAGATAACACATAGCAACACCCTTGATGAAGGAATCTGTTTTACTTACTAAGAGCAAATGGTTGAACACCATTATAATTTTAGTTCTTTCTATATTGGTAAGACAGTGAAATTATTGTTGTCAATCACTAGGTTAAAAAAACATGAAAATTATTTGAAGTTATCTAGATTGTCATTCCTTAACCAGATTCCCACATGCACAAGTAAAGTAGATAGCTCTTGCCAGTTATGAGTCAAATCAGAGTAAAATAGGTGAGTTCTGTCGGAGGATAGACTTTGAGGAAATATACATTCTCCTCCAATCCTGGAGCAGCATTTTAAAAATATTTTTAGCACAGGGTAACCAAACATGCATCCCCGCCTTTGTGTTGAATGTTTCTACATTAATACTTAGTGCTTTTTAAAATGTCCTTTTGTTTCTTTCTTGGCCTTATCTTTATCTACAGTTGTGCAGTGTCATCACCTAGGATACCCTTCTAGATCACTAGCGTCTACAGGTGCTTCTGGGAAAGATGGCAGCAGACTAGTATACTTCTTAATTGTAGGAGCAACAGTCACTGGGGCAGGAGTTTATTATGTAAGATGCTTACACTAAAATATATTTTGGGGTAGGGTGGGTGAGACCATGACACTAATGAAAACTTGATCCATTAGAATACAATGAAGCATTCACAGCATGTGTTTTTTGGGTATTTAATAAAGGGACATTGTCAGTTACGAGGGAGTCCTTAAATCTCATTTTTCCAACTGCTGAAGTCCCACTGGATAAATCTAAAGCCATACATTTAATGATGATAAATCCTCATCATCAACCCTTTCTTTAAAATTTTTGCCAATTCAATAATTCTTTTTTATGATGCTAACTTATATTGTGCTTTAGTGCTGCATACCTAACAAGACAGTCTCAAAGAGTAAACATTGAATAAACAAGTAAAAACTTGAACACCATTCATTTTGAATCATTTTAGGTAAAATGTAATTTTTGTGTTTTGTGGGAAACAACTCTACTATTGAGAAAAGGCATTTTTATTGAATACTTCTGAGGAGGTCCAGAAAGTCAGAAATTGCAGTATTCTCCTCACATACCCCCAGCCTCTATTTCAAAATGAACTCATTTGGCACTGTCCCTTTCGTAATATCTTATTTGGTCAAACTAGTGGCTGAAGTGGTATAAGCTAACACGTTTCTGTAGATTGCTTTCTTAAATGCCTCTCATTTATAATTCAGATACCATCCTCTGAGTCTTAACTTTTCCCATTTCATAACTTTCTTTACTTTTCCCATCAGTTCCATCTTATTCATTCAAAAATTGATTTAAAATATTTGCATCTGATATTTTTGTGACAGTTTAAACCTATTAAACCTGTGGTTTATGTTACTGTAACAGTTGAATGGCCTCCACAGAGCTGACCACAACAAATCTTTTGATGCCAGGCAACAAAGACAGGGCCAGTCACTGTCGCTTTCTCCTGCCTTAGAAATATCTGAGTCTACGGCCATGCCACCATGAACAAGCCCAATCCCGCCTGATCTCAGAAGCTAAGCAGGGTTGGGCCTGGTTAGTACTGGATGGGAGATCACCTAGGAAGACCAGGTGCTGCAGGCATAAAAAATAAAAAAAAAATAAGGGATTGTAAGATGACAAGGTCCTTGCAATCTAAGGTCAACCAAGGGTTGCCTCGCCTAAAAAATAGCAAAAAAGAAAAAGAAATATCTATGAATCACAAGTTTCTCTCAGGCCATTCAGTTAAATGCCTCATCACCTTCTGTGTTTATCCAACACCGGTAATAATAAAGCTACTATATTATAGTGGTTTTAGGTTAAATGATAAGCTTTTGTCTACCTACAGCTGTTACCAAACTATTTTCTATAGTTTTATACTAGGTTTTTAAATCATTTAAAATGTAATCTGAGGTGGCTTAATTTTTTTTTTGCTCTGAAATTGGTATTAGTCTAAAGAGAACTGTTAACTTAAAATCAGACTTCAGATTCAATGAGCTATGGCTCTAAGTTGTTTAGCATTTGTATTAGTCTGCTCTAGCTGCTATAACGAAATGTCACAGACTGGGTGGCTTAAACAACAGAAATGTATTCCCTCACAGTCTGAATGCTGAAAGTCCAAGATCAGGGTGCCAGTATGGTCAGGTTCTGATGAGAATACTCTTCTTGGCTTGCAGGTGGCCACCTTCTCCTCTGTCCTCACATGGGGAAAAGGATATGAGCTCTTTCTCTTCTTTTTTTATAAGGGCACCAGCCCTATCAGATTAGGGCCTCGCTCTTATGACTCCATTTAACCTTTATCACTCCCCTAAAGTCCCATCTCCGAATACCATCACATTGGGAATTAGTGCTTCAACATATGTGCTTGAGGCGGATGCAAGCATTTGGTGCACAACAGTGTTCCTTTGAAACTTTTCTCTCTCATAGGAGGACATGTTCCTAATTTAAGTATAGAGACTGCATTAGCAATTCCTGAACTGGGAGCCTTTTATCTTCCCCCCAAATCTACCTTCCAAAAATAAAAGAGATTTTTCTGAAATGTTTGCCAAGGGTCTGTACTTTAAACCAGTGGTTTTCTAAACATTTTACCACAATCCACAGGAAGAAATATATTTTATTTTTCAACCATTATATAACTATAAATATATAAAACTGAAATTTTCAAAATAATACATAATAGGTATAATATACTCCAATAGTTTCTATTCTCTTCTATTTATTTTTTTAATGCTGGTCATAACCTACTAAATTGATTTTACAGCCTATTAATGGGTTGCAACCTCAGTTTGAAAAACACTGATTTGAACATTTCTTCAGCTTAGATTGCAAACAGGAACTCCTGATTGGCGTGGATGTGAGCATTTCTCCCTCTCTTGTTAGAGACTTTTACTCGGGTCACAGGCACATCCTTAAGTTCTATTATTTGTCAGTGAACAGAGCTAAATAGCCTTTAGAATATTTAATGAGGTTTAGTATTTGGGCCCCTTGCCATTTTTCAATTGATAGGATCATGTTGCCTCACTGAGAAAATGACCTATTTCCTTTAAAATTTTTTAAGTTGGGTAAATGCTGCCATATTCATCTGTTTAAAAAAGTTGTATCCACTAATATTTTCATAACTTTGTAGTTTTCCTTTACCTTACATGTATTCATGTCACTAATTGGAAATCTGTGCAAATTGGGAATATAGAAACACTTGGGGGAAAGGTAACTTTTTAGTATGTCTGTAAACTTATTTTTATATTAGAATATTTACTTACAAGCTAAATAGATAAATATATACGATTATAAATATAAGACAAACCTTATTCTTGTCCTTCCCCACCAAACCTCAAAATATTTCTTGGTCTGCTCTTTCCCTCATGTGTGAAGCCATTAGGAGAAATGAGAGGGCCTAGGCTAATTTTGCATATCCCTTTCAATGTGAACATAACCCCAGTTTATTTTTGTTCACTAACATTGACCAGTTTAAGACATCTTTTTAAGTAAAAGTCCCTTTCTTAAAAGATACACACATACATATTTGCTTGTTTTGGGTATGGGTAAATACTAGACTTGTATAGAATACCTGATGACAAGATTTAAAGAAAACTTTGTTAATACCAGTTGAATTCAATTTATTTGGTGAACTTAGTGGTATATTCAAGGAATAACCATTATCTTTTAACATACAGTACTTAATTTTCTAATCCATTCATATCATATGTTGGATGTTTCCAGACTGATAAGCATTAAGTCCAGGTTTCAGGGGCCAGGTTCCTTATTGTAGCATGTTGCCTAATGGGCTGCTCTATAAAAGGCTCATAGAAATATTCTTAGAGCCTGTTTCATAATACTTCCTCTGATTGTCCTTACTTTCTCTTCCAATTAATCAATAATCTGAGATTTCAGTTGATATAGTGTCACTTAAATTCCTGTCTTGTTGACCCTGTGGGGTACAAAAGAGTAAAAAGTGTAATTAAAACAAGTCATTCTTGCCTACCATTCTAAAAAAAATTCCAATAAACTGATACCATATGTTAAAAAAAAACAACTAGTTATAATGCTAAGGTACCCTTCTTCAATTTGAAAGGATAGAGAAAATAGCATATTTGAAATACCACAGGTGTTTAAGCAAGGTGTTTAACCTTTAATGAAAATCTGAGTGTCATAAAAGGACAAACCATTGAGGGAAAGATTAGTTACTCTATCAGACTAGTATACAGGAGGTCATATTTCAGGGCATTATCTGAGTACCCAGCAAAAATTGGTTCACCTACCAGGAAATCTTCTGTCCTGGCTTCCTACTCTGGACCATATAGATTGACTTCACAGCTAGTAGCCAGCTAGTCCAAAATCCTTTTTATAAAGTTCAGCCCTTCCTAGCATTTTATTCTTCTAATGTAAAGTTTTTAGCTGTACCTTCAGAATTAAATACAGTATGAGGAAAATTCTTCACATAGACCCTGAGGAAATCTGAAACTAGAACACTTTCA
The DNA here is from genome assembly GCF_014176215.1 of Rousettus aegyptiacus. Taxonomy (NCBI): domain Eukaryota; kingdom Metazoa; phylum Chordata; class Mammalia; order Chiroptera; family Pteropodidae; genus Rousettus; species Rousettus aegyptiacus. Next base: position 82,364,744 of record NW_023416312.1, on the reverse strand, counting down.
TTTGCTTAACCTATATTCTTTCTACACTAAGTGTGTACATATTCAGTATTTTTATTTCTTAAGAAAATAATTTTGCCTTAGTGATTTTCACATGGAACTTGCCTCATGTAGACAAAAGTTTCTCATTTAATTGGAAGATAATGATATTACTGATGCTATGAGCTCACTATACGATGAAATAAATTTTCTCCATGTTTGGATCTACAGGCCTATAAGATTATAAAAGATGACCAAGAAAGATATAATGAAAGAATTTCAGGATTAGGGCTGACACCAGAAGAGAAACAGAAAAGGGCCACATCATCTGGTGAGTATGATTTGAGGTCCAGTATATGAAGGGAAAGTTAGAAACAGTTTAGATACTGTGCTTTGTGGATATCTTGTTGACACGAAGATGTCATGAGATTATAAGCTTCCAGAAACTATGATATTACACCAGGCCTGGCAGCAGTTTATTAAAAGTGTTTGACTGGAATTTGGATTTGAGAATAAAATTAGTGCTGATTGTGATTGGTTGTTTTTCCTTATATTAGACTCTTAAGAGGCAAGCTTTAAATTTAAAAAAAAGCAAGCTTGGCAAGGAAAATTATTGGAAAAGAGATGAAGGCCCTTTTCAGTGACGAAATTCTTTTGATCCGTTTTTGTTCCCCTTTTGAGTCTTTGGTTTTGAGTTGTTAAAGATGTATTTGTTTTCCTAAAGCATATAGCCCTAACCAGCACTTCCATTGTACATGACTGGCTTGGTTTTTCAGAGAGGAATGTTTTAATCCTTTAATAAGCCCCACAGCCCTGGGTGGGCAATTTATATTGCTTTCTTCAATAACATCTCCTTATTCCTGAACATTTTATAATAATCTTCAATTGACCTACTGGATTTTCCCCTTTTATTGCTAACAAAAGGTGAAACTGAACTTGATATTTCTTTGTTGGGTATTAGGAAATTAATGCAAAAGGCAGAAGCCTTCTAATATATATTTTCTAATAGATTTTAGAGATGATAAATATTTAAGCCAGGTTCTAGTTCTGACAGACTTGATGAATGAATGACATTGGCTAAATCATTCACTTCTTTTTTGAGTATTTGTCACTTACGAAATAAAGGGAATACTTGCTTTTCTTGTCCCATCAGGATGCTGTGAAGTTTCTTAAGATAAATATAGTTACCGTGTTTTGCTAGCTTTATGTAAAGGATTGAGATAAGTGCAAGGTGATTTTTTTTTTTTAAATAGTGACAAGGGGTCATCTGAGACTTGAAGAAAATTCACCACGTCCATTCTGTTGCTTACAGCTCTGGAAGGAGAGCCAGTTCCTAAACTCAGGGTACCAAGTCATGTTCCATTCCTGCTCATTGGTGGAGGCACTGCTGCTTTTGCTGCAGCCAGATCCATCCGGGCTCGAGATCCTGGAGCCAGGGTAAGGCATACACCATCTTGCTTGTAATGGTGGATATAGTCTGCAAGCACTTAGCCAATGTGAACACTTTGATATCTGCCTCTTAAATGACTTGGCTCTGATAAGTGTCATTATGTTGTGTCTAAAGGTACTAATTGTATCTGAAGACCCTGAGCTGCCATACATGCGACCTCCTCTTTCAAAAGAATTATGGTTTTCAGATGATCCAAATGTCACAAAGACACTACGATTCAGACAGTGGAATGGAAAAGAGAGAAGGTATGTTTGCTTATGTAAAATAGGCCTGACTAGCAACTTCTGAGCACAGGGAATGTCTGGATTTTGCATGAACCATGCACAGTACGTAGGACAGATGGCATGGCTGCACACTGGAGTTCGCCATGGTATGCACTTGTTATAGCTTAGGGACAAGAGTTGACCTATGAACAACTGAAGGTGTAATATTTGCCTCCGAAGTACTGATGCTTCTATTTCCTGGAATTTTATGTTAGACTTCAGTAATGATCAGCTTGGCCCATGTTGTCACTTTTTTACACTTGCTTAGGCATGTCTCATGAGAGCAAAAAAAAGACACTGTTCTATGGCACTTTTTTTTACACCGTAGTAGACATTTAGAATCGTAGGAATAGAGTGGACACACTGTAAAGAAGAACCTCTTTATTAACATGTTTGTACAAGAGACTTAGAAATGCAGGTCCAGAAGCCTTTTCCTTTTAAAGGACGGTTTGGATCTCTTGATTTCAGTACCATGAACTGTAAGTTCCAATTTTTTTTCTCCTTAATGATCCCTTTGATGTTGGACTAAATTTTATGAATCTACCTGCATCCCACACCCCTGCTATCATGTTCCTTTCTCAAGAAGGATGTATACTTCAAATTATCTTAGCTACCCCTCAATTATTATCTCATTGTTACTGTTTACTGTTTGAGGCAAAATCATCTCAGGAGCTAGACCTAGTTGTCCATTGACCAGCACCATTCTGGACAGCTCATTTTGGTGGATGTCTGAACACCAGCTACTTGGGCAGTCCTCTTGTTCTAGTTTTTAAAAGAATCTAAATCCAAAACAACATTTCTCAATCTTGGCACTATTGACACTTGGGACTGGATGATTCTTTTGTCATGGGGGTGGTCTGTGCACTACCATTAGTGTTTTGCAGCATCCTGGGCCTCTACCCTCTAGATGCCAGTAGCATCCTTCCCCTGCAAGCTGTTACAGCCAAAAAATGTCCAAATGTCCCCAGGGAGGAGGGTAAAATTGCCGCCAGTTGAGAATCACTGATGTAAAATACCTCTGTATAAGTAAGTCACAACCAAGATTTAGTCGCCTTGAAGACTTACTTTGGAAAATGTTCCCAAAAGTTTTTCACAATGGAAACAATTTTACTAAAGCTATAGGAGGAAGTTGATAGCACTTCCAGGTATTAATAACATTTTCTTCCTCTTCTCTGTGCAGCATCTATTTCCAGCCACCTTCTTTCTATGTTTCTGCTCAGGACCTGCCTCACATTGAGAATGGTGGTGTAGCTGTCCTCACCGGGAAGAAGGTGGGCTAGTATGCTGCTTCCTTTGTCAGGCTCCATGTATATGCCCATGTGGGAAGTGACTTTGGTGACTTGTATTCTCAGTACCATTTATGTCTGTCCTGCCATTGTAGTTCATCAAAGAAGGATCGAGTTGTTTTAGGTTTAATATTACCAACTTACACTGCTTAGTATATCTTTTTGGGGAGAGCACTGATCTGAAACCCTAGAGTAGCATGCTAACTAAACTGTCCCAGGGGAGTCAAATCATTGGGACCGTGACCTTGAAGCTGTTCCCTCTCCTGATTTGCTCCTCTGCCCTTCTTTCTTCTTCCTATTTTTCCACACTAACATTTCTTTGGGATTATGGATGATGAGATATTGACAAATGTATATTATTCAGGGTAGTAAAACAATTCGGGTATAATGTCAGCATGGAAAATATTGTCAGTGCCTGAGTAATGGGGGCAGTTATTGGAGGGCATTTGTGGGATCCCGGGAGGGTTTTGCTTTGTTGTGTTATGTTTTATTTTTGTTAATGGGAGGTACTACAGTGTATTCGTAAACTAATGGCAATGTTCCAGTAGAGAGGTACTGGTTATAAGGAGAAAAGCCCAGAGGAGATGGGATGCAGACCACAAATGGAGGCATTGACCTACGATAGGGACAGACCCACTTCTTCTATAAGAAGATGTTATGCAGAGGAGTGGGATATAGGTTTGTGGATAAGCTGGTAATGAGACATTATGCATTAAGTATCACCTATATGTAAACACACAGGCCCTGCCCTCTAAAAACTAATCATATTAGACAGAAACATGAGCAAATAATCATAACACATAAATGTGGAGCAAGAAAGATAGGCACAGTGTGTTGTGGGAATTACTGGAAAGTGTGCCCAGTGTACTGATGGTTTCAAGGAATGATTCCTGGACAAAGAAGTCTTATAGAATGGGATATCTTATGGAATGAAGGCATTAGAAGTGAAGAGCATTCAAGTTAAAAAGAACAGCATTAAGAAAATGCACAAGGGAAACACAAACAGCTAGGTCCTGACAGAACATAAAGTACAAATTAAGAAATGGTAAAAGATGAAACTGAGAAGTCATGCAGGGGCCTGATTGTGGAGAGCTCTGTCATGTGAAAGAGCTTGAGTTTTATCCCATAGGCACTGGGGAGCTGTTGAGTTTTAGACAAATATATACTACAGTTGGATTGAATTTTCAGTAATGCTCTTATTGGCTGTGAGGAGGATGGGTTTCAGGGGGACAAGACTAGAGATAGACCATTTCGAAGACTATTGCAATAATCCAGGTGAGAGATGATGGGAGCCCAAACTAGGTCAGTAGTGGTGATAATGGTGTAGTAAGCACAGTTTTAAAGCACTTAACATGTATTATCTCACTTTATCCTCACAATAATCTTATGAGATAAATACTATTATTATTTCCATTTTATAGAGACAGAAACAGAGATTAAAGAGAGGTTAAGTAACTTGCCCAAGATCACATAGCTAATTAGTGTTGGAGACAGAATTTGAGCCCAGATCCTTCTGGCTGCAGAATTCTGATTGCAGAGCCCAATCTCTTACTAACTAACATCAGTATATAGCTTCCCAACAGCAAGGTGGTAAGGAGTGGGGAACACTGGAGACATGCTTACAAGGCAAACTTGATAGGTGTGGTGACTGATTGAAGGTGGAACCTGAGGGAGAAGGAAGAGGGAAAGATGACTTTCTGTTTTCTACCTTGTGTGGTAGGCACTGAAGTATCCCCACCTGAGAGAGACATTACAAGAGTAAGATCTAGTTTAAGGGGGAAATAAAATTTCAGTTTGGGCTATTAAGTGTGAAGTAGAATATCTGTGCAAATGTCCTGTGGGAAGTTGGGTATATGACTGACACTCAGAGGAGGGGTCTGGTCTCAGACAGAGATTCAGGAATCCTCCATGTACATGTAGGAGTTGAAACCATGAGAGTAGGTGAAGCCTCCCAAGGACAAGTTCTACACTCAGAAGAGGAGTAGGGCAAGGATGAAACTCTGGGAATCCAAGTTTTAGGTAGGCTTAAGAAGAAGAGTCCACTAAAGAGAGTAGGAAAGAAGTTAAAGGGCAGTATAAGGAAAGCCCAGGATAGGGTCTAGGGTTGGAGAGAGTTTTAGGGAGGAGAGTGTGATCCACAGTGTTACTGCAGCAAGAGAATCTGGTAAGAAGAATTGTAAAATGACCCATTTGATATAACAATTCAGATATCATTGTGAAGTTAGAAAAAGAAAAAAATTGATAAACTCTCAAAAAGTTTAAATGAAAGAAGGGAGATGGTAATTAGGCAAAAGCTTGAGGAGGACACAGAATCAAAAGTGGGACTTTTAGGATAGGACAGATTTAATTAAGCATGTTAATGGGCAGCCGGTATAAGGTGTCAGGAGAGAGGTGAAGATGATAAGTGGTGACTAATAGGGGAAGGTTCTGGGAGAGAGAAGAAGGGATGGGGGTCAGGCACAGAAACAGAACAAAGAGGACACTTAATGCCAGAAGCTGAAAGAAATGAAGTAAGGTTTTTATTCAGGGGTCAGAAGGTGGGAACCCTTATGGGAAGCTGAGGAAGATCACATCTAATGGCTTGACTTGTTTTTGCAATAAACTAGGATACCGGGTGGTTACTGAGAGTGAACAGTGTGAGGGTTGAGTAGTGGGGTTGGATTGAAGAGGGAGCTTACACAGGACAAATCAAAGTCTGCTAAAGAAGCTACTCATCCATCTGATTTCTGGGTACGTCATTGTCTCAGGAAAGCTCAATTGGGTTCTCCTGTCATATGTTCCTAGAGCTATCTGTATTGCTCTCATCAGAGCACTTCTCACTCTTGATTTCTCGTGCTTGATTGTAGTGCTTGCTAAGTTGTCTGTCTTAGCTACTAGACTCTGACGGTATCTGTTTTTCTCACCATTGTGTCCCCAGCACTTAGCACAGTACCTGAAACATAGTAGGTGCTTAATAAATATGTCTTGAATGAATTATCTCACAGCTAGTAAAGAGTGGAGCACAGACTGGAACCCCAGCCTCTCTGACTCCAAAGCTCAACCTTTTCATCATAAGAAGGAGTAGAGTAGAATGCAGTTAGGGATGCTGGCAAGAGAAGAGTTTAGATGATCTACCATTGGCCAGGTTGAGATGGAATAGCCTGCTGGGTAAACAGAGACAATCAAAAATAAGCATAGATGCCAGTGGGACTGAGAGAAAGCTGGAAGGATGGGGAATTGTGACCAAAGAGTGGGATATCTGAGGTAGAAGTAGAGGTTAAAAGATAAGATTCTGGATGTGGCTTAAAGGAAAAGTATGAGCCAGATTTGAAGGTCTTCAGTGAATGAGGAGGAGTGATCAGAATGTGGCTGGATAACAATGATTCAGGGATATGGATTGGTGTCCCTCAAAGGAGAATGAGGGTACAAGAACCTGGAAGCAGCAGCAAACAACACCCCCTCCTGGCCTTTTGATGGGAAGGAGTGTAGGAAAATGAGCCGTCTTGTTGAGAGGATGGGGACTAAGTTTTAGTTAGTGCTAGAAGTTGGAGAAAGCATCCTGCAAAAATGGGGATGATGTAGGAGAGTCGCTAACAAAAAAAAGTCAGGCAGGGTTCCAAAACCCCAGGCAGAAAAGTCTGTCCCTGTTCTACATTTCCACAAATTGGGCAGAAACTCTGGGACTGTAGGAACTTGCTCTAATGTTGGCTGCTTAGGGAATAAGGACCATCTGAAGAAACTGGGTACCAGAAGCTGTGGTGCCAATGATTACTTAGAAGTGGTTTCTTAAAGATTGATCACCTTAGGTCGAGAACTAATTCTTATTGGGCTGGTGGCTAAGAGGTATGGGGTTCTTTTTTGGGGGTAATGGTAATATTCTCAAATTAGATAGTGGCGATGGTTACGCAACCTTGTGAATATACTACAATCCACTGAATGGTGTACTTTAAAATGGTGAATTTTATGTTAAGTGATTTATATCAATAAAATTTTTTTAAAAGCTAATTCATCTCTACATCTTTCTGTATATGTGTGTGTGACTATATCAGGTAATACAGCTGGATGTGAGAGGCAACATGGTGAAACTTAATGATGGTTCTCAAATAACCTATGAAAAGTGCTTGATTGCAACAGGTGAGTATTTCTGGAGGTGACTTTCTTCCTTGATATAGTTGATTCAAGTTTTAGTATAGAAGGCTTTACTTAATCTTAAGAAAACTGAAACTAAGACTCTCTAAAATGGGTGTCTTGTCTTAGTGCAAAGCTCAGCTAACTACTGGCATCCCATCAACAGCCCTACTGATTATCCTTGACATTCCTTCTGGTAAAGTCATGGATGTGTATTAAAGAGCATTGCCTTTTTTTTCACCCTGCTTAGCCTCTGCCCTCTCTCCTGAAAGTGATATAACCTCGTGGCTTCATTGCCAGTTCTAATCAGCAATCAAAGGGAGGAGACCAAAGCAGTTGCTTAAACAAACATATCTATGCTATCTGGTGTATCTTCATGAGAAACTAGAAGAGAACTGGGAAGCAGAAAGTGAAGCCTTGCAACCATCTGTCGGGAAGGCGGGCCCTTTGAAGAGAGACTCTCAAATCTGCTTCTCAAAACCTGCTGTAAGGGGAGTTGAAGTAAAACAAAGCCTCTTGTCCTGTTGCTGCTGCTGTAGCACCAGCGGGAGCACATACACCACACCACCACCTTTGTCGGGGGATTGTTTGGGCTAGTTCCTGCTTGTCAAACTAGAGGATTTTCCTCGTCTTATTTCCAGGAGGCACTCCAAGAAGTCTGTCTGCCATTGATAGAGCTGGAGCAGAGGTGAAGAGTAGAACAACACTTTTCAGAAAGGTAATTGCCTGCTTTAGTGCTTTCATTTTGTCAGTTTTGAAGAGGTGGCAGAATCTTGTGGTCCCCAAGTACCCACCTGAGAATTGGGAGACTCACATTCTGTTTATGGCTCTTCTACAGACTGGTTATCTTGCCTTGAGCAAGTCACTTCTCTCTGCATCTCACATACCTCACTCAAGTGTTTTCAAGCTCCTAGGAGAAAAATACATTTGATGTTTTTATTGCTTGCTACAGTTCCTTCCAATCACCCTTTCATAGTTGTTTTTTCCTGATGCATTTAAGTCATTGGAACTCATAGGCTCTTAGCATTTTTCATTGCAAGTTCTATTGTGGAGACTTTGGGGAGAAAAGTTAAGAGTACCGAAGTGAGGAAGGAGGGGAGGGGTTATTCGTATCACCATGCTTTGCTTATGAAAACTGCTAAAGTTTTTCATCCACTCTTATGGGTATTTGAAAAGATCCATACTATCCTTTAAGCTCTTGACAGAACAAAGCTTGTCAACCTCTGCACTACTGACATTTTGGGCTGGATTTGCTGTGAGGGGCCATCCTGTGCATTGTCAGATGTTTAGCAGAATCCCTGGACTTTACCTACTAGAAGCAAACAGCATCTTCTCACCCCCAGCTGTGACAGCCAAAAATATCTCCAGACATTGCTAAATGTCCCCTGGGGGTGAAGAGGCAAAACTGTCTACCCCCGCCGTCCCACCACCACCACCACCAGTTGAGAACCATTGTCACTAGAAGGAGCGTTACAGTGGAGAAAGAAATTTACGTCAATATCACATGGGCTATAATTGAGCCACATTTTACAAGAAGAATTTATGTGCAAATTACTGTAGTCAAAGACAGCGGAAAATATTTCCTGGTATTATTATCCTGTGCCGCTTTGGTAAATCAATGGACTAAACTGCTGTGATCCTGCAGATTGGAGACTTTAGAACCTTAGAGAAGATTTCCCGTGAAGTCAAGTCAATTACAATTATCGGTGGGGGCTTCCTTGGTAGTGAACTGGCCTGTGCTCTTGGCAGAAAGGGTGAGTACTGGAGGGTGAGCTCAGTTTTCTTTCTCTGTTCTGATATTACATGCTTTTTGGGCCTCTCACAAATTCCAGGGATGCATTTGTTAGGATTAGTAGAAAGACTTCGATTAAGGTTTATATGGTGAAAAGCTAAGCACTGATCTTAGTTCTGATGAAGAATTCTTTAATGACCACAAAGCTGTCATCTGAGCAATTGAGCAGCAATGATTTCTTTCCTTTCCTCTAGCCTGTAGGCCAAGACTCCTTAGAAATAAAATATTAAATAAAGTGAGCTATTAAGATAGTAAGAACACTTTAGACTACAGAATTGTGTGTATCTTTGAACTGCTGCTCCCCATAGAACTGCTGCTCCCCATAGAAGTCAAAGACTTCCTTCAGACACATGATGGTTCTGTGTGTCTTGACAGATCCATAAGTTACCAGTTTTCATGTTTCATGGCAACCATTTTTCTTAATGTTATTTCTCAGCTGTGTGAAATCAGGGCATCTGCTCAGGAGGGTGCTTACTATTCAGAAGTTTCAAGGCACTTGTGGAAGCCCAAGGTGATGGTCGAATCCGGGGATGACAGTTCTGGCACCTGTTGTATTTGCCTTGTGAATGCCCTGCTGCCCCAGTGCCCCACAAATAGGAGCTCTGGCCTGGGTCACAGCATTGCCCTGTGTGTAGTAACTGGCTGCCTGCTGCTTCTTTTTCTGTCTAAGGACTGGCTTTTGCTTTCTGCTATGCCTACTCTGTCTCTTCTTCCTAGCTCGAGCCTTGGGCACTGAAGTGATTCAGCTCTTCCCTGAGAAAGGAAATATGGGAAAGATCCTCCCTGAATACCTCAGCAACTGGACCATGGAAAAAGTCAGACGAGGTAGAGAGATTCTTTCCATATGCTGGCCACTCTTTTCTCTGAGATAGGCTTCATGCAAAGTTGGCTTCTTTGGGAACTCCTTTGACATAAGCCATGTCATCCAGCAGAGGAAATGTTTCCCCCATTCTCTACTTAGTCAGATTCATGTAAGTATTCTGAATCTGATGCACCAAATTCTCAGATGTGCCGAAAATGAACTGTGGATGTAGGTTCTTGCAGCTCTCCAAGGGTGCCTGCATACCGATAATTACTGGTTTTATGACAGGAGATGCCTCTAGTCAGCTTCCCTACTTTTCATGAAGGTGGTAGGCTCACAGGCTCAGCTTCAGGTCTCATTTGCCTTCACAGAGGGTGTTAAGGTGCTGCCCAATGCTATTGTGCAATCAGTCGGTGTCAGCGGTGGCAAGTTACTCATCAAGCTGAAAGACGGCCGGAAGGTAAAGAAGGGGGGAGACAGGCTACTAGAAGACCTTCTAGCCCTCCCCTTCCTTTTCTTTATTCTTCTTCATTTGTTACCAGTACATTAGTTTTCTTGGCAGCCACCATTAACCTGTCATGATTTTCTGAATGAACTGTCCCTGAATTAAAACAAAAATGGTAAGTAAGAGCCAGAGTAGATGCCTATGACCCACTTTCCTATAATCTCTTCCTGTCTTATCAAGGATTTTCAAGACCTGACAAGGGTGAAAGATTTATGTTCAGATGATATGGGTTATGGGTATGTGAAGGAGGGCATTTTATGAAATAAAACTTAAAATCTTTTTACCAGAGTAAGTTAACCAATGATTTTTTTGTAAAGCTTGGGTTTTTCATGACGTGATGCACAGTTGCTATGTCCATAAGTATACATCGAAACTGTGGTAATTGATCAAATTAATTTTTTTCCTCAGGTAGAAACTGACCACATAGTGGCAGCTGTGGGCCTGGAGCCTAATGTTGAGCTAGCCAAGACTGGCGGACTAGAAATAGACTCAGATTTTGGTGGCTTCCGGGTAAATGCAGAGCTCCAAGCACGTTCTAACATCTGGGTGGTAAGTGCACTACAGCAGGACAAGGCATGGTTCCTTGTACCCAGCCTAGGAGCAAGTCTGCCCAGTGAGGTGCTAAAGCACATCAGTAACTTATCCCAATAGGATTGGAGCATTTGGAGGCCAAGGGTAGAGAACAGAAATTTGTGAATAGCTTGATTTACAAGATCAAGTATGGTCTCACACTGCAAGCTAGTAATGAAGGAAATGAACACCGTGCATACTTATAGAACTAGCATTCTTCTGGTGTTATTGTTGGTGAGAGTGTACACAGCTTTCAGACTGATCTGTTTTCCTTGCCTGAACTTGAGTCCAAGAAATGGAGGATAAGACTATTTCTCGACATTCTCTATAAAGGAAAATTACTCGTTTTCATTTTTCCTTGAATACTATTTTTAATAGTTTTTAAAAATCTATTATTGTATGTAGAAACCATGAGGTAATTTCCCCATTAATAGATCGTTACAAGTGTATTGTGTTTGATTATGGACTCTGCAACTAAGGACATAGGAACTTTGAAAGGTGTTTTTCCCTTACAGTTTTTTTTTCAATAAAGCATACCAGATTTTTAAAAACTTGTTATAAAAGCAACACACACTCAATATTGAAGGTAGAAAAGAAGGAGAGAGAGGGAAAACCACCTGGACAATCACTATATATTTTTGGTGTATTTCCTTCTCTTCATTTTCTTGCACATAGGCATTTTTTCTTTATTGCAGACAGTCATAGCAAGCATACTATGTATAAATATTCACGTTCTTCTCTTTTTTACATAACATTATAATGCTAAGTACTTTCCACATTGCTTCAGTTTCAATTAACAGTTTAATAATTGTATAATATTCCATTAAGTGGGTTTCATAGTTCACTATTGCTCACATATTGGATTTTTTAGGGCATCATATATACACTATCAAAAACAGTTAAGATTCCATTAAAAAAAAACTATTCCACAAACCTAACCTAATCCTGTATGCTCCATACTATAGCCTTGTATGTTTCCCCAACTAGGTTATACACTCCTTGTGGGCAAGGTAGTCCAAATAGCCACAAAGGTGAGCAAAGGGTTAGAGAGCTTATACACCTCCTCCTTTGTGAAGCTGGACTTGTTCACCTCTGGATGTGGGTTCTTTCTCTCCTTGAAACACTGAACTCACTTAATCTGTACCCCTCACATTGCACATTGCTTGTTTACATTGCACTGTAGTGAGGAGCAATGCTTCACCTTCTTCAACTAGGTTATACACTCCTTGTAGGCAAGGTCTGTGTCAGGTTTGTCTCAGCAACCCAGACAGTATAATGTTTTGTACAGAATAAGTACTCCATAAATATTTGTTGGACAAATTAATAAATGCTGAACAACCAAAAAGTTTTATATTGGAAAATATTTCTAGATAAGAGGCAGTCACATCTAAAAACTGGTTTCCACACATAAGAAAGAATATTCTGCAAATCATGGTTATTAGATATCCTTTTTTCTGTTCAGGGAAGGATGAGATGAAGTATGAGCTGGAGCATACAAGGTTTAGGTTAGGTTTGTGGAAGCATAGAATAGTTTTTTTTTAATGGACTCTCAACTGTTTTTGATAGTGTATATATATGATTCTGGCCTGTAGGTGGAAAACATTAATTAGTTAACATTGCAAGCATTTTTTTTGAGCCCCAAAAGTTTATGTTCTGTCTTTAACTTGCTTTTTTTTTATCATGTGCTCATGAAATGTATTTGTCTCCAAAGGCAGGAGATGCCGCATGCTTCTACGATATAAAGTTGGGTAGGAGACGGGTAGAGCACCATGACCACGCTGTTGTGAGTGGAAGATTGGCTGGAGAAAATATGACTGGAGCTGCTAAGCCTTACTGGCATCAGTCAATGTTCTGGTAACAGTTTTGTGCCTTGAGAACTCAACTGATTAGAATACAGAATTAATGGAACCAGAGTTATAGTTCGATTTCTTTGTGGGCCAGTTAGCTTTATACAGAGAGGAGGAAAGTTCTATATCGTGTCCATGCATTCTACCCCAGAGTGGCCTTCTGGTAAAAGTGTCCCATTTGGCATAAGTTAGACTAGGTGAATGAATGGAGAGGGTACCAGCACTTCTGGTAAAGTAGTTTAGAGCTCAAACTATAGTAGGTGGTACAAAAGTGTACTCTTAAGTATAGACAGCAGTATATTTTCATTTGTTCTTTGCTGCTAATCTCAATGAGCCCGATATGCTGACAAAAAGGCACACTGCTTATATGTAACCATTAAAATCAGGAGTTCAAAGTCAGGCATATAAGGAGCACTCTGGATAGCAAAATGTTAGCAATGGACATTACAGAATACCGGGGCTGGCTTTATTTGGTATATTCTTATCTCGTTGATTTGAAAGATGAGGTACATAAAAACTTCAAGATTTTAGAAACCTCAAAGCAGGGAAATTCTCAGCTGATGGGAGCACGTTTTATGATGATCACCCACAGTTTTATGAGTGGGCAGTAAAAATGAATGGATTTCAGGGTCAATACATGGAAGATAATACATTTAGGGAAAAAAATAGTCCATAGCTATAGAATTATCATTTAGGTCCCAGGAACAGAAAGCAAGAAGTCATCGTAGACTGTTCCCTGAAGTCACCAGTCTAATGAGCTTCTGTGGCCAAGAGGATAACAAAATGTAGAGCACCAGAAACAAAACAGCTCAAATAGCCTATATGAGTACAAAAATGATGGTGTGTCTGTGCAGCAAATATTCTGTGAAGTTCCTAGCATATTAAGAAGAGCATGATGATGATAGGGAAAGTTTCCAAGAAGAACAGTTAAAACAAAATGACCAAGTGGGTGAAGGTACCTCTTTATAGAAATCATTCTGGCTTTGAAAAATGAAAGCTAAAAGGAAATACTGTCAGTTAATGAAACTATAAAATATCTCAGATTCTGAGTTTCATAAATATGGAACACTCTTTAAAGCTTCTAAAAGGTAGTTTTAGGATAAGTTAAAGGAAAGTAGTGAACAGTCAATGTGGGGAACCCATCACTCCCCAAATGTGGTATAAGATAAAAGCATGAATAAATTGAAGGGGTAGATCATTGTATGGATATATGATATGTATAATGGCTTCTTAAGGAAAATGAAAGTTGCTTGAGATAATCATGCTTTCTCACAATTGTCCCCAGATGCCCTAGCAGGCAACAGATCAATTTGGCATTTGTCTTCTTGTTGCACATACTGAGTTCTTTGGTTGGCATGGAAGTACAGTATCATAGAGAAAATGTCATTCTTTACAGTCCCATGACAGAATATCCTCTTCTCTCTCCTTCCTTAGGAGTGATTTGGGCCCTGATGTTGGCTATGAAGCTATTGGTCTTGTGGACAGTAGTTTGCCCACAGTTGGGGTTTTTGCAAAAGCAACCGCACAAGACAACCCAAAATCTGCCACAGAGCAGTCAGGTAAGGAAAACCAATGCTTCTGTTGGAAGAGTGTTGAAAAGCAGTGGTCCAAAATCTGAACAAGGCTTTCTTTCTTGGACAGTGGTGGGGTACTATTGGTGAAAGTCTCTCTTTGTGTGTCCTTTGAAATAAACCACACCCAAAGCCCTCACTCTTTAGTGGTCTGAGAGCTGGCAAAATCAAAAACCCTGGTCAAAGCATAGGCTTAGATACTGTGGGTCTCCATCCTAGACAGTGGACAGTGGCTAGATCAATGACTCCATTGTTTAGTTTGTCTCTAGGGAATAGGAAGACCTGTGTGATGAAGAAAACCTGAACTTTTTAGATTTTTTGTTTTGTTTTGTTCTGTTTTGTTTCTTCCTGATAATTTTAAGAACTAGACCTGTAGGCCTGAGAACTTTAGTTTAGGACCTGCTATCCTCCATGGGCTCTGGGAAGTAAGGAACTGGTCCAAGTAATTCTTGAGCTGTCTCTAATTTCATTTGGCAGACCTTCATGCCATGTTTTCTTTAGACAGGAGGTACCTCTTAGAATGAACTTCTCTCCCACAACTGTCTCTTTCATTAATTCCTAGGCCTATTCTCTCTCCCTTCCATGGCCTCGGCTGAAGTTTTTTAAGCTCTATGTCCTCTTATCAGAGGCATTTCAAAGGCAAGTTGCTCTTTGAGGAGAAAGCAAGACATTATATGGATATGCAGGTTCTTTCCTTGTGCAATCCAGTAGATTACATATACCTACTCCTTAATTCTACCTCCCATGGGAAGTGGATTCAGGAAAAAAACTCAGGGACTTAAAAACTCCAGATCACTACTCTTTCCAGTGGGCAGTATTACTTGAAGTCTGGTTGTTCTCAGAAAATAAGGTGCCCCCTCCCCATACCACCACCCCCTGCCATAAATAAATACCACCACTATGTTTTTTTTCCATGTGGAAATGCCTTCTCCTGCTTTATCCAGAGTGTCTCTCTAGCAGCACCATACAATAGAACTTTCTGCTTTGATAGCATTGTTCTCTGTTCAGTCCAATACATTAACCACTAGCCACATGTGGCTATTTAGCATTTGAATGTGGCTAGTGCAAATGAGGAACTGGATTTTACATTTTACCTAATTTTAATTAAAATATCTTAAATTTTAATTAATTTTAATTAGGATAGCTATATATGGCTAGTGGCTATTGTACTGGACCATGCAGCTCTAGAATGTTTCTTAGAGGACAAGAGCCAGTCTTTTGCAGTTTGAAGAAATCCAGATACCAGGAAATATCCATAGCATAAGTTTAAAATGTAATAGTAAGAGAGGGAAGTTTGGCGTCAGACTGATGCAGTGCCCAGGAGCTGACAAGGAAGAGCTTTCAGTGCCTTAATCAGTGGAGAGGAGCTGAAGAAGGCCAGCATTTACTGAGGAGGCATAGGAAAACAAGTCATCTAGAAGCAGCTTGAAGCAGGTGTCCAAAGACACTTTCCTTCTAAATTTCCCAAACTCATAATAACTTTGTTTTCTTTGACTTTGTTTTGGGGGTTGGCCACAGGGACTGGTATCCGGTCCGAGAGTGAGACAGAGTCTGAAGCCTCAGAAATCACCCTTCTTCCCAGCAATCCTGCAGTTCCCCAAGCCCCAGCCCAGGGGGATGACTATGGCAAAGGTGTCATCTTCTACCTCAGGGACAAAGTGGTGGTAGGGATTGTGCTGTGGAATATCTTCAACCGAATGCCCATAGCAAGAAAGGTAGGTGCCTATCAGAGCTCTTACAGGAAGATGGGGGGTGCAGGCTGGAAAACGCTCCTTACTTCATCAGCTGCCCTACTATGCACTGTCCACCCAGGTCAAATTGTGCCTGAGCAGAACAAAGGTATAGCCTTGGCTCAGGAATGTTTCTTTTTCACTCAGAACCTTGCTGGGTGGCCTGGGAGTCAGCACATGCCCATTTAGCGTTAGTAGAAAGCTGTTCCCACAATTCTCTTCAGGTGTGATGTGAGGACTGGCCCGGGCTGCCCCTTGGTGTGGCTGGGCCTGAATGCATACAGAGTGATTTAGTGATCTACTGTTCCTCTCTCCCTCAGATCATTAAGGATGGCGAGCAACATGAAGATCTCAATGAAGTAGCCAAACTATTCAACATTCATGAAGACTGAAGTCCCCTGGTGGAATGGGCAAACACCTTGCTGTCCTTGACAGCAGTTTGTATGGCTAAAGGAACATTTTTTTTAATTCATCAGACTTCCTCTGTGTGTATGAGTGTGAATGATCAAGTCTTTTGTGAATATTTCAATCACGTAGGCAAATTCTTAATGTTCACATCACTAAATAAAACCTGATTCTTCTAAAGTAAATCCTGCTCTCTTTGAAAGGGAACGGGTTGGGTGAAAGGAGGAAAGGTCTACATATTAAAGAGCAAGGAAATTGGAGCTACTACCAAATGCATGACTTTTCTCAGCGTTGTATTCCCTGTTCCACACTCTACACTTCTTTCAGTTCACTGAACTTCTCTCACCTCTCTGGACCTATCTGTAACATACATGCTGTGCCTTTTGCCCATAGCGCTTGACCCTTTTTCCCTCCTCTAAGGAAGATCCTGTCTCTATAAGGCTTTCCTGGCCCTTCTAAGACTGTTCCTTGCTTGTCTGCCTAGTTGTCTGTGGCTTCCTGGAAGCCAGAACCTTGCTTTAATATCTTGCTCTTGGTTATGTCTCCAGAGCTTAGCATAAAGTATGGCTCACAGTAGGTGCTTAGTAAATCATTGTTGAATGAATGAACACATAAACATGGAATAGACTTCACTTTACCTGGAACAACACCTGTGTGTACCCCTATCCAAGAATTGAATTGGTCCTGCAGGGGCCCAGAAAGGACATTTACTGCAAACGGAGACAAGGGTTCAAAAACCTGGGGCTTTGTGGCTAAACCTGGAGACTGACTCCTTGAGGGATCATGAGTTCTCAACTCCTCTGCCAACTGTCCTCCAAACAGTGGAGAGGACAGAAATATGCCCTCCACTAACCCCTTTTATCTAAAATAAGCTTATAGGCATACCTCACTTTACAGATAGTACCTGGGAATATAAGTCAGAGTTTCATAAATCAGCTTTTTTTGTTGTTGCATTTCAAATTACTTAGCTTTTAAAATTCAAATCTTATTTCAATTAAGAGAAAGAGTCTAACTGAATCTTTTTGTAAAGAGAAAATTATGACCAGCCTGGATTAATTTTTCATGTTGTGTTTGTTTAAAGGGGGTTGAAACTACAACAAAATCCCTTCTGAGCACTAGAACAAGACAAATGTTCACATTAAGAATGAGCTGAATTAGAACAGTTCTTATTACATGTGTACAGGTTTGGTGAAATATAATTTGATGCATGATATCTAAGTCTGTAGGTACAATACTCATCTAGTATCCTGTGAGATAGGACTCATTTATACAGTAATCATCACTGCTTACAAAGATGGTATTCTTTGAGTGCCTACTATGAGCCAGGTGGATGTTATAAGAGGAAGACAGAGAAAACATGGTTACTTCTCTAAAGGAACTCCTGGTGTCAGTGAGGAAGGCAGACACGTGAAAACATAATAATAATATAGTGAAATGTGTCCTCAGAAAGACACAAAGTACCACGGACACACCAAGAATGGAGATCACCCAGAGCATCCACACTTAAGTCTACCACTTCTGCTAGATCACTTCCTAAAGCATCACTTGGTCCATGTCCCTCCCACCGCACCTTACCTCACCTTGTTTACATACAACGACTCTGTTACCAACCACATCAAGTCCAAAGTCTTCCATAGCGCTCCTGATCTCATCCCACTCTGTCCTGTCTAGCCTCCTTTCCCATGACTTCATACGCACATGTACATGCACACATAAACATCTGGTTTATTGCCACCCTTAAGCTTTTGTTCATGTTCTTCGCATCTGGAACTCCATCCCGATACCCTTTTACCTATCCAAATCCTGCTCATCCTTCAAGGCCCAAATGAAATCCTACCTTGCTCTTAATGTCAAATTAATAAAATCCTCTTTAAGTCCAAGGTCTTTGAGTTTAGTTCCTGTTTTCTTCTATGCACTTTATTGTTTCAGGTCTTATATTCAGGTCCTTAATCCATTTTGAGTTAATTTCGGTGTATGGTGATAGACAACAGTCTAGTTTCATTCTTTTGCAGGTGGCTTTCCAGTTTTCCTAGTACCATTTATTGAAGAGGCTTTCTTTTCTCCACTGTATGTTTTTGGCTTTTTTGTTAAAAATTATTTGCCCATATAAATATGGGTTTATTGCTGGACTCTCAATTCTGTTCCACTGGTCTGTGTGTCTGTTTTGCTGCCAATACCATTTTGATTACTGTCACTTTGAAGTATAATTTGAAGTCGGGTAGAGTGATGCCTTCAGCCTCGTTCTTTTTTCTCAGGATGGCTTCGTAATTTGGAGTCTTTTGTGCTTCCATACAAATCTGATTATTTTATTGTTCGATTTCTTTAAAAAATGCCAAAGGGATTTTGATGGGGATTGCATTAAATCTGTATAACACTTTAGGTAATATGGTCATTTTATCTATGTTGATTCTTCCAATCCAAGAACACAGAATATCTTTTCAGTTTCTTTTAATAGGGTCTTGTTTTCATTATAAAGGTCCTTCGCATGTTTCATTAAATTTGTTGCTAAGTATTTTATTATTTTTCTTGCAATTACAAAAGGAATTATTTTTGTACCTCTTTTTCTGGCACTTCATTATTAGAGTACAGGAACGTTGATTTTGTATCGAGACTTTACTGTATTTGCTTATTGTTTCTAGTAGTGTTCATGTGGAGTCTTTAGGGTTTTCTATATAGAGAATCGCATCATCCACAAATAGTGACAGTTTGACTTCTTCATTTCCTATTTGGATGCCTTTTATATTTTTCTCTTGTCTTATTGTACTCATTAGGACCTCCAATGTTATATTGAATAACAGTGGTGATCATAGACAGCCTTGCCTTTTTCTTGATCTCTTTTATTGTGTTATCTTTACCAGGTTTTGGTATCAGGGTAATATTGGCCTCATAAAATGAGTTGGGAAGTATTGCCTCCTCTTCAATTTTTTGGAAGAGTTTGAGGAGAATAGGTATTAAATCTTCTTTGAACGTTTGGTAGAATTCACTGGTGAAGTCATCTGGTCCTGGACTTTTACTCTTCGGTAGATTTTTAATGATTGTTTCAGTTTCCACACTATTGATCAGTCTATTTAGATTTTCTAGTTCTTGATTCAGTCTAGGAAGATTGTATTTTTCTAAGTACTGGTCCATTTCTTCTAGGTTATTAAATTTGGTGTTATATACTTTTTCATAGTATTCTTGTATGATCTTTTGTATTTCTGTGATATCAGTCATAATTTCCCCTCTTTCATCCCTGATTTTGTTTATTTGTGTCCTTTCACTTTTTTCTTTAGTGAGTTTAGCCAGGGGTTTGTCAATTTTATTAACCTTCTCAAAGAACCAGCTCTTGGTTGCATTTATTTTTTCTATTATATTTTTCAATTTCATTTATTTCTGCTTTAATTATGATTATTTCTTTCCTTCTGCTGACTTTAGGCCTCGTTTGTTCTTCCTTTTCTAGTTTTTTAAGATGACGCATTAGGTTTTTATTTAGGCTCATTCTTATTTTTGGAGATAGGCCTGTAATGATATGAACTTTCCTCTTATGACCATTTTTGCCATGTCCCAAAAGTTTTGATATGTTGTACTTTCATTATCATTCATTTCTATGTATCTCTTGATCTCTCTTTTTATTTTTTCCCTGACCTAGTTATTCTTCAGTAGTATGTTGTTTAATCTCCATGTATTTATGGTTCTTCCTGATTTCTTTCTGCAGTTGATCTCTAGTTTCAAAGCATTATGATCAGAGAATATGGTTGGTATGATTTCAAACTTCTTGTATTTGTTGAGGCTATCTCTGTGTCCCAGTATGTGGTCGCTCTTGAGAATGTTCCATGTGCACTAGAGAAGAATGTATAAGAAGCTGTTTTGGGGTGGAAGGCTCTATAAATGCCAATTATGTCCAGTTGGTCTAATGTGTCATTTAAGGATGATATTTCACAGGGACTTATTTCCGCCTGTACTGATAATCAGTACCAGTTGATGTTTGGCCCTCGGTAGCCAGCCAGTGATTAGCTAGGCCATAGCACAGTGCAGAATAGGGCTAGTCACACCCTACAGAAGAGTTGAGGCTCTGCCCAAATATCAAGTATTTGGAACCCACCCACTTAATTTCAATCTCGCTTTTCTTTGCCGTTTTGCAAATGCTATCCAGTGTCACCTCAGCACTGCTTCATGATGGTATTAGCCTTTGCCTGGTCACCTATAAGGAATAGCAGAAAACGTCCTCATACTTTAGCTGGACAGATGGACCTGAGGGAAGGAAGTGTGTTTTGATTGGAAAGGGGTCAGTGTATGCCTCTTCTTGGAGGATGAAGTCAACACATGTAAATTTTTTGTTTTAATCAACAGGGCCTGTTTTGGAGACAAGAGACTTAAAGCAGAAAGGGATGGGGGTGGGGGCTGCTTCCTTGAAAGAAAATAAACAGATTCTCTAGAGACCCACTTATACAAATGAATTCTCTCCTCCCTTCCACCACTACTCCTTCCCTTTCCCACTCCTCTCAAGTTTGGCTACTGCAATATCCTCTGTGTCCTGCCCTGACACCACCTAAAGCGGGGCAACCTTGCTGCCCTAGAGATTGTTAGGATTCAATCTCAGTGCCTTGCTCTCTGGGCAGAGAGGAAGTCCTGCTAAGCCCAGAGGTGAAGCAGGACTACCTCTGGCCTCTTTCCCATCTTATCAGGGAATATCTGATGGGCACAGACATATATACACAAAACCACACACAAAGACGCAGCCCAAATGGGTGATGACGTTCTCCTGCCTGGCTGGTTCTACAGGTGGGTGTGACTGGGTCAAAGTATAGGGAGGGTCTAAGTATTTAGATACTAGACTGCCAAGCCTTCTTTGGAAAACAGGGATCATTTCAAAATGAGCATTTTGAGAAAGAGAAACTCAGCCCTTGACCTCTAGAAGCTGACCTGGCTGGGACTGTCAGCTAGGCCTCAGTGTTGCCACGAACTGGCTTGGCACTTACCACTAGGCCTGAGTGTTGTGTTGAAGGTAAACAAATTAAAAAAAAAAAACAGCATCATTGTACAAGGCCATTCTGACCATGGTGGATCAAGACAAAAGCAAGACTACTCCACAATCTTGTAAATACAGATAAAAACATGAACATTGCCCAAACCACAGAAATGACCAATACCCCTCTCCTCTCCTAGCTAATCTGAGCGACTGCTGCTTCCTTACCAGTTAGAGCATTAGCTTCACTCTAGTCTGCTCATCTAATGGATAAAATTTATTTAATAAGACCCAATCATCAAAATTACCCTGCTTCCTAACAGCATCCAATCCGGAGCAAAACCTCACTTCCTTAAACCCCGCCTCCCCCAAATCAACCAGGCCAGCCCAAATCCCATAAGTCCTTTCTAGCACCTTCTTCCTGAGACACCCCATGGTTCCCTAAGGTGTGCATTCCCCCTTGTTTCAGTGAGCAATAAACCAAACTCATTCAACCATAAGAGTGTCCCGGTGGTCTCCGGCTAGTGGGTGTTGACAATTTGGAGACAAAGAGCCAAAATATCTTCTGGAGGCCCACTACCAGGCAGGGATCCCTGTTAATTTTGCCTAGTCTGTACTTCCCTGAACATCTTACCTAGTCCCAGTAGAGCCTCCATGGTCTGTGTCTTAGTTGGGGAAACCTCAAGAGTCAAGTCTGGGACAGAGGTGCCTGGCCTCCCAGGCAGGTTCCCACCTACAGTGTCTTGGCATTTGCATGGCAACACGGATTTTTCTAGAGGAGCACCTAACATGGGTGTTGAATTATGAATATATACATACATTAATAAATTTGTCGGTCAGCTAGCAAACATTTACTGCACAGCTACTGCATGCCATGGTACGACAGGCCCTGGAGATAAGAAGATGAGTAATATATAGTCCCTGCACTCAGTGGCTTTATAACCTAGTGGCAAACACAGATGGATCAACAGGTACTATCAATGCAACATAAGTATTGGGAGTATGATGCATGAATTCAGATCGGAACTTCTTTACTCCTCAAATTGCTTCATGGTTCTGCTTCTATCTAGGCTTTTCTTTCACCAACAAAATCATGATTCTTCCTCCAGTCTATGGTATATTCTCTGTCATCTCTAGGGACAGAACATGAATATGTTTACTACGCTTAAATGAGTATGTGTAATACGCTTATAACAGAGGATGGAGCCGACATTCAAAGAGATTACACCTCTTTCTCTTCACTTTTCCTTAGCTCCTTCACTTTCCCTGCTTCCTCAGAGATCTCTGCATGTTCCCACCCTTTGTTTTCCTTCTCCCTGTGTTTCTTCCTCAGGTCCCAGTAAGTGCTCCCTGCCTGTGTGTTTTCTTCCCAAAGTAGTGGAGCATAATGGAAAGAGCACTCTTCTGGATTTTGAGTCTCAGCTCTACCATTCACTCATGGAGGACCTGAACAGCCACTTTCCTAAGTCCCAGCGGCCTCATCTGGGAAATGAGGGGAACAGACTAGATCATTCCTCCACCTGCTGCTCTAACCTCCTGTGTATGGCAAAGTCTCTCATGTGCTTGCACAGGACTTTCTTTGTCTTTCCATGGATTCAGTCACTTTCCATCTCTTAGGTCAAGAGCAGGTGCTAACGAAACCTAAAGTAAAGTCCTTGGCAAACATCTCCCTACCTTGCCTATGATGTCTCTTTGGCTCAACTAGATTTATGGGTTTGGTTTTGTGTTCATTTGTAGCTTATGATTCTTTGGTCTAGCAAGTTACATTTAGACCTAAGACCCCTAGAAATTGCACCTTGCCTTATTTGCTCTCCATTGAGAGTTCGACGGCCTCAAAACTGGTTGCATGAAAGGTGGCATCCCTCAAACCCTAAAAAGGGTTGGCTTCAAGCCCAGAATTTCTCTAGGAAGGCTTTATGATTAGATTATTCTATGCCATGTTCAGGCACATACATTCCTATCCAATTATTTAATGAGTCCAATCCCTCCCTGACACACACTGCAGAGCTGTTGGGTGGACAGCCACCATCACCCAGGGTAGCTCTCAACTTGATGCCAAGAACTCAGAATCATCCCCCACCTCATGCCATAAAATCCCCAAGACCAGCCTGTTCACCCCCTTTGCTCTTAGTCCATGGCCATTTCCACATTGGCCATGGTCTTGACATAGCCCTGCCCAAAAGTGCAGTGACAAGTGAGCTAGGAAGCTTGCAAGCTGCATCAGCACCTGGCTTCTGCCATAGAGACAAAAGGAAAATGCATAGAGGGAAAGAAAAAAATCCAGTACCATGATTTGCTGGGTGGGAAAAGACATCTAGAGATCATTGACTCCTCTGGAGGGAATGAGGAGCTTTAGGTGTTTCAGAGATCAACAGAGCTCCTCCAACTTGAAGCCTTCCCTGGCTCTAGCCAGAGGCCCTTAGCCACCTTGTTGAGACTAATATCCCATGCAACCAGTG
Organism: Rousettus aegyptiacus; assembly: GCF_014176215.1. Lineage (NCBI taxonomy): Eukaryota > Metazoa > Chordata > Mammalia > Chiroptera > Pteropodidae > Rousettus > Rousettus aegyptiacus. Next base: position 82,341,036 of record NW_023416312.1, on the reverse strand, counting down.
TAGGATTCTGGTCTCCCACTCCAGCGGGAGTCCTCAAACTAGTGGCATGGTGGGGAGAGGTGCGTGAAAACAGAGAATCCTTGGCTTCAGAATTATCCCCACCTCAACCTGGACCGGGCCAATACCAAGTTCTAAGAGGAAGGGCCACAGTGACCTCTCAGGCAATCAGCTTAACTTAATACAAAGGTCGAGGGAAGCTGAAGGCTCAGATATTCCCCACTTGTCCCCATGGTGGCACAAGACCATGTGCTGGGCTGTTCCTTGGAACATGAGGTACCAAAGAAGAAACCTCAGCCTCCAAGTGACCTCTGCAGCCAGTTCTGAAGTCCTGAGGCCAGAAAGAAGTCTCCAGACGCCCTCCTCTCAGCAGGTGCTCTTTGTGCGTGGTAGATAATTGCAAAAGGATACCCGGGTACCTTTACCTTGATTTGGGGATATGCAGTTCCCTCTCCAGCATTCCTTGTGTGCCCCAAAACAGTGCAGAGAGGCCTGGCTGGGACAGAAACTCCAAGGTCTCCATGAGGACTCTGGTCCTACACTTTACGTCCCAGCTGCCACACTGAGTGTTTCCCCAGGACCCCGGGAGCCGCCCTTGCTTGCACGGCACGATCGGAGGAAAGAAGAGGGGTGAGAGCGGGAAAGAAGGGATTGAGGGGAAGTTTCAAGGTGTGTGTCAGAGACGGGGGAGGATTCTCTTTGAGTCAGTGGATTGGGTTCAGTGTGACTTCACGATTTGCCCAGAAGAGGCTCCCGGGGCAGAAGGCTGCTGGGAGCGCAGCTGCAAGAGTGCAAGGTCGGAGCCGCCGGCTGCCTGCTCTGGGCGGGCGCGGAACAGGCTTGGGGCTGACCAGGCCGCCTGGGGCTGGGGCAGCGAAGGGAGGCCACACGCGAGCTGGGAAGTCTCCGGGCAGGAAAGCTGACCTCTTCCTTCTCCTCTCTCCCGGACTCCTCCTGGAGCCCTGGGCCCCAGACTCCGCGTAGCGCGCGTCCCGCCTGCAGGTGGCGCTGCGGAGGCGCCCTGGGCCCATGCCCTTGGGGTCGGGGTTGAAGCTCAGCCCTCGGGGATCTGGGATCCCTCTTTGGAAGGCGCAAGCCAAGAAAGGAGGTGGCCAGGGAGATGCGAGAGGGGCCGATAGAACCCCCATCGCCAGTGGGCCTAGGGCTCCCCCCACGTGGTGGTAGATTCGAAGAGCGGACCTGCAGCGCTAGCGCACAGGGGTGGGGCTGGCTCAGGCACAGGCACGCTTCCAATAGTCCCTCAAGACACCTCTTGGACCCTGCCAGGCTCTGGGCTGCTCACCTTCAGGAAAAGGACTGCGGTCTTGACCCGGGGGCTCTTGACCCAGGGGCAGTAGAATGGAAACTCTGTGCAGCCACTGTCTAGCCGGGCCCCCTTGGGACCTAGAATGCATCTCCTGCACAGGGATAGACTGTGGCAGGAGCTGGGGAAGCATCTGGAAACAGGGCTCGTCCTAAATGAGGGGTAGGGACTCAGCATTGGGCGATGATGGTTAGGGATCCCTGAGCTTGTAAATCAGGTCGTCAGCACCCATAAAGAAAAAAATCTAAGAGGCTCATCTGGGGCTCAAAACCTGCAACCTTGGTTAGCCTGGGTAGATAGAACCTTGTGTCCTACCTCCTTGCAGGCCCTGAGCTCTATAAGTCATGATGCTACTGGCCTTCTTGTGTTGGTTCATGGCTATGTGTTGGCTGTTTAGTTAACATAATGAGAGTATCGGGGCACAAAAATAACCTGTGGCCAGACACCTTTAAGCTGAAAAAAAAAAGTTGTTGGGGATCCAGTCTCATCCTTTTCAGAGGCTTCAGTGGCTATTCCTATGAAACAACTTTACATACTACAGAGTGTGTCTTCCTTCTCTGTGCCAAGATATAAAAGCTATGTCCTGTACTAGTGTTCTGGGTGCCTCTTCTCTCCTGTCAGTCAGTCTAGCTTCCTTGCTTTCAGGATATCCAGAGCCATCTGAGAAAGTTCTCTAAGGATTTTCCATAAAGAAGAGGAAAGGTGGGGGGGGGATAACCCCAAAGATCCTAAATGTTCCCAAGTTTCAGTGTGTTCCAGGAGAAATACCGTCTGTCTCCTGCCCAGACCTCAGAGCCTGGGCCTCCTTCCTACAGGGTGGTGCCTAGCTATTCCTGGAAACCCCCTCCTTTCTATTAACACCCTCACCAAGGTGTCTCCTCCCAGAGCAGGACCTAGGAAAAGGATCATATTGTCAAAACTTGATGTCCCCTGTCCTGTCTCTGTCCCCAACCTGACTTGCCAAAGTCCTTCTCTTGATGCCCTTAGGCTGGCTTCTTCTCCTCCAGCCAGAGCTGTGCCTTCTCTCTCCAGTCTAGCTCTACGCCCCACTAGATGACTAGAAGAGGATCAGATATGCTAATTTGTGCTAATGTGACAACAGGAGTTAATGGGGTCCCATGTAACCATGGGCCAACTTCTAGCCTGGCCTCACAGCCTCAGCCCCAAGTCAGGCTGCAGGAATGGGAATTTCAGGCTGATTAATCTGCATAGCCTGCTGCAAGGGCGGGGGAGTAGGAGGAACTGAAGGCCTGGAAGATCCCAGGGTGCTGGCGCCTTGGTTTCAGTTTCATCCTTGGCTGACGCTTTCCTCCAACTAGTGGAATTGCTTTGGTTTCCCTCCAGCCCCTCTCCCTTCCCCAGCTGCTCCCCTTTTGGACCACTAGCTTTCCTCAGCCAGCCCTTCATTTTGTGAGGGGAGAGATGGGAAGATAATTTGGCAGCAATGAGGAAAAATGTACACGTAGACACCCTCAGACACACAGGCTCATATGCCATACTGCCTTGCATACACGCGCACACACACACACACACACACACACACAGCCACAGTTACACCCTCATATCTGAGAGACCCACATGGACACACATAGAGGCAGGCAAGGCCCTACGGAGACCCATCCCACACACAGACCCACACATAAGCTCACGTACTCTCACACACAAACCAGCAGCAGCCGCCAAGTTGGATGGCTTCCTCAGAAGAGGGCTGGAAAGTTTGTTTGCTGCCAGCAAAGGGGCCTAGACATTCTGTAAAATAACTCATAGTGCACCTTTATACACACTAAATGTTGTATTTTTCTGGATTAAACAACAACCCTTGACCCGTGCCATGGGGGCAGGTCAGGGAAACTGAGGAGTGGCTGCATTCCCATTGGGTCTCTGTTTCAGGCTTGTCTTTTCTTCCCTGTGGGATGGGGCATTCCTGAAAGAGCAGAATCATCTATCTCCTGATACAAACCTCAGCCCAGAGCCACCCCTTGGCAGGATGTCAAGTGGATGAAATTGGAAACTTAATGAGTCCCCCTTACAGATTCTCCCCACTACCCCCACCTCACCCCCAGTCCTGGAGATCTGAAGTCAGGCCTGGTGTCCCCAATGTGATATCTCAGTCTGAGTCCTTCCTGATCTCTCATTCCATTCAAACACCCCTTCCCAACTTTCCTGGGTCTGTCCTTCCTGCCACCACCGCACACAACTCCAGGGGGTGCTATTCATCTTGTACAATACATAGCACCCCATGCAATGTCACTGGAGCCCCTTCCACTCACCTGAGCCTCCTCTCTATATGAGGAGTGAACATCTAGCTTGATAGTTGCTTGTGTCTCTGTCCCCTAACCCAAGGGCCCCCAACCTCTGGCCCACAGACCAGTACTGGTCCATGGCCTGTTAGGAACTGGACACACCAGGAAATGAACAGCAGGAGAGTGAGAGAAGCTTCATCTGTATTTGTAGCTGCTCCTCAGCGCTAGCATCACCGCCTCGGCTCCACCTCTGATCATCAGGCATTAGATTCTCATAGGAGCACTGGTCCCTGGTGCCAAAAAAGTTGGGGACCAGTTCCCTAGCCCACCCAAGGGCTCACAGAAGGTGTCCATGTGTTGGCATTTATTTACCGCCACCCCACCTCACCCCAATCCCAATCCCTGCCCCCTAGCAGCAGTCTCTTGGGTCAAAGCTTCCCTAGGCCTACTCGTTTGTCCTGTGGGCCATGAGGGGAGGCACCTTTGGAGTGTCATTTGACCTCTCCACAAGTCAGTGAGGCACAGTAAGGCACAGTAATGCTGACCACCACATAAGATGGGTATTGGGTCAGCAGATGTCAGGGGTTGAAGGGTTAACTCTGTCTCCGTTGGAGAGTGGCCCCAAAACTCTGGATGCTGCACTGCCTGTCATAGGTGCCCTAGAGCAGGAGCCTGCCATCCACCCTCATCTCTGAGACTTTTCCAGCCTGAGCTTTGGCTTCCAGACAGAGGCTAGGGACCAGCGGGATTAAAGACTCCAGGGGGCTTGCCCTCAATTGTTGAACTCAGCCTGAAACCACTTCTGCCTTATTTTTTTGCAAATGAACCACAGGATTTGGTCCCTACCCCTACCCCACCCCCCAAATCTTCCACCATTCAAGAGAGCATTGAACCTATCCTCCCTTCCAAAACTAGGCCTGCACATGGCACCTCCTACATCCTACCTTGTCAGGGCTGTCATCTCCCTCCAGACAGGACGTGAGCTGCTGTCCAGCCTTCCAAGAAGTGAAAGCCAGTGGTCCTCTTAAGTTTTGTAGGTGCTCTCATGGTTCCAGGTCCTGTCCCAGCAAAGGCCTGGAGGGGAAAGGTGTAACTCTCCATTTAAATGAGAGCAGGGTGTGACGGGGGTGGGGACCAAGTGGTTTCCCAAGAGCTCAACTAAGGGAGGAAGGAAGGAAGGTGACCCCGCAGACGAAAGTCATGGTCTGGGAAGTTGCTCCTAGGTTCACCTGAATACCTGTGTTTTGCTTAGGCACACCCCTACCCCCACCCCCATTACCCCTCAATGTGGGCCAGGACAACAGACTGTCACCTGGGGAGGTAGCTATCCTAAAGAATTCTTCTAATTTGTAGCTACTCAACAATCTTTTTCCAACAAACACTCCTTATAATGCCCAGCCACAACCTAGGACTTAGAGCTTTCTGTCTGTCATTGGATCTAGCTAGGGTCTCATCATGTAAACTTAATAGAGGTAAACCTGGAGTTATTGAACATATTAACAGAGGCATGATTTCTGGCTAGACAGAAATTTATAGGGGGCCTCTTAGCTTTACAGGTGGGAGGGTTCCTTTTAAATTATAATTTCTCTCCTGGCTTTTGAATATGCTTCTCATTCTGAAAGTCTGGTTTATATTGTTTATGGTGGAAAGTAAGGGCCATGGCCACAGAAACCGTGGCACTGTGGTATTTCATTCTGGCCACAGGCTTGAATAGAATTTTTTGAGGCTAAGGGGTTAAGGGAGGAGGGAAACAACCAGCCACTTTGTCTCCAAAGAACTTGGGGTGATCTACAGAAGAACATAGGCTGTCAGGTACTGCTTAAAAGAGGGCTGAAAAAGTTGCCAAGGTGATAAGGCAAGTTAAGTGCAGAAGTGAGGAGGTGGTCCTACAGAGGCTATGGGCAGTCAGGAGGCCCCTTTTCTCCTGGAGGACCCAGGTTCTGAGGCCTGAAAGGACCGAGTGGAGGTTGGAGAGTTGGGGGAAAACAGGACTGGAAAGGGAGAAACTGAGACTACACACTGGATGGCATGGCCTGGGCATCCACAGGGAACTCGAGAAGGGGAATTCCTGCCAAGTCAGGGAATGAGCCATTGGCAGAGACAACATGACTGTTGTCAGGAATGGTGATCTCAGCCGGCTGGCCCCACCTGGCTAGGGTTCACCCAGTGGGTAAGTGGAAGAGCAGGGAGCCAAGTAGGGAAGGCCTGGCAGGCTGGGGAGCACCAAAATCATAGAGAAGGGCAGCCTAGCTGACCTGGAGCCATGGAGTCAGGAAGGTCATTCTCGAGGCAAGGTTGGCACAAGATTTTCATCAAGGGGGTGGGGTTTACTTTGGATGTAATTCCCAAATCATGGGGCTGTAGTTAGTTCCAAGTGGCCTGGGATAGTGAGAATTTATGGGATTCTCACAAGCTGTGGGCTCCAGGTCACTGCCAGGCATTGGGGCCAGTCACTATGAGCTGGTCAGTATAGTGCTGTCCTCTTTCCCTGCCCTTCCCAAGAGGAAGACTTCTGCTCTGGCTTTTCCATGCCTTAAGGATTCATCCTTGGTTTAAACCACAATCACAGGATGGATCCACCATTAGTCCTCTGTAGCTTCTGGCCTGACCCTGTCAGACTTCCCCCCATCCCAAGCTGGGTAGAGAAAAGTGAAATGAGGACAAAGATGATGCTGAGGTCAGGTAAGCTAACAGTTATTAAGGAGTTACTAGGCACCAGGCACTGCCATAGACATAGGTTACCTCATTCGGTCCTCACCGCAGCCTTATCTGGTAGGTTCTTAATATTGCCAATTTAAAAATAAGGAAAGTGAGGCTTAAAGAGTTTAAAGTGACTTGCCCAAAGACAAACAGCTGGAATAAGAATCCATATCTGTCTGTTGTTAGAGACGACTGAATTCTTAGCAAAATGGGAAAGAGTGAGTGAGTGAGTGTGTGTGTGTGTGTGTGTGTGTGTTCATTAGTGAGTTTCAAGATCAAGGCCAGCAGAGAATTCTGTCCACAGGATATGGAATCCCCTGGAGAAAGCATGCCCACCTAGGAAAAAAGTGGAAATTTTCTCTTGGTGCTTATTTCAGGGACTTGGCTATAGATAGCCAAGAGGTCAAGGGCCAGTGCCGCAGTGCAGCCCCTAGGTCCTTTCCTGAAGCTGCCTTCACCACCATCACTCACCACCACTCCTGTCCCCCAGTCTTGTGCCAGGAACTATCCTTTCCTAATGCTGGGGAAGCAATCTGAAACTGATGGCCGGAGCAGGTCCTTGAGCTTCAGATCCTTTAGCCATCCCCGCCCCTCAGAGGTACTTCCTTCCTTGGGTCCCCTTCAGTTTTGCTTTCTGCCGAGGAGATGCTTGGGCTGAGGCCTGGTTGGTACCTTCCTCCAGACCATGTAGATCTATAAGGAGTGACAATTCCCAGTGCCTTCCTCCTAGTCTCCTAGCTATGGGACCAGACGGGAGGACTGGTGTGGAGGTTGAGGCAGATCAGAGAAAAGAGCAAGGAGGAGAGAGAAGGGAAGGCTGGGGTTCAAGTGGGTGCCTCAAGCAGAGCAACCTGGCTTTGAACAGAATAGGACATGGCCTTTCTCCCAGCACCTCAATTCCCGCTGCCTTTGCACCTGCTGCGCAAGCCCTTCTCTCCCCAGCCCTTAACCCATTCATATCCTTCTGGCCTCCCCAACCAGGATCCCTAGGTCAGCCCAAGTTCGGGATGCATTTGGCCCAGTGATTCTGCAGTGTTTGGCATTTGTTCTCAGGCTATATCCTCTGTTCACCTTCTGGCCACACCCACCCGCGCAGCCCGCCCTTGGTTCAGGTAAGCACACAGCAGACGCTCAAAAATCTGGAGTGCAGGGCTCCAGCTACAGGCTTTGAATGAGTGGAGTGTGAAGGCCAATAGGGCTGGATGAACCATCCAAAATCCCCCGGGAATGGAATTCTTTCAGAGGCACTGTGTGGGGGCTTCCCGCCAGGAAGAGCCCCACAGGGAGCTGAGAAGCCCCGGGACTCGCCGCGTGGGAGCCGAGTTGTGGAGGGCGCGGGCCAGGGCGGGGCGCGCGCCGTGGGCTCTGAGGAAGCCCTGCCTTCGCTGTCGCCGGGGGGCGAACAAGCCGTGAGGGGAAGGAGAGGCCGCGCGGGCCCCTGGCACAGCTCCCCTGCCGTGCTGGCGACTGCGGCGGGCGGGGAGTGGAGGGGCGCTGTTTCCACCAAGACGTCTCCTCCCTCCTTCACTCCCTCCCCCACTCCGCGCGCCCGCGGTCCCTCCCGTCGGTCCCTCCCTCCAGCTCTTCCCTCCCTCCCGCCCAGCCTCCTTCACTCCCGCCCCAGCTGCCGCCTGCGGGGACGTGTGTGGCTCTGTACAATTTCCCCTTTTGCTGGGTTGTCTCACAGGTCTCTGCTGGCTTGCGCCCCCTCCTCGGGCATCCCCGCCGCCCAGGCCGCCGGCCTGGACCCCACCCTGCGTCCACCCTGCCCCCCGGAGTCATTTTCTCTGAGGCGCCGCCGTTCACCTGGTATTTGCATCTCTCCTTCCAACTTGCCATTGGTGGCGCGACGTGTGGGAGAGCCCTGTGCCTCGCCCGCCCCGACCGGCCGGCCCCCGCGCTGAGGTGAGTCACGGGCACAGGGACGCGGGGGCAGGCGGGCAGGGAGCAGAGGAGGGAGGGAAAGGGGGAGGGGGACGCTGGCCCTAGCGGCCGCGGCGACCGACTGGGCGCCGCGCTCAACTTCCACTTCTCCTTTCGTTGACGCGGAGGTCCCGGCGCCGCTTGCCCGGCCCGGCTTCCAAGAGGAGAAGGCGGGCTGGCGGGGCTAGAGCCCCGCGTCTCAGCCCCCGGAACGGGGAGGGGAGCACGGCGAACGACCCCGGCCCGTCAACTGAGCCCACTTCACCTCAGGTACTTCGATGGCACGGATTTTTCGAGCCTTCAGGGACCTCAAAAAGTTTTCCCGAGGGCGGGATATGGGGCGCCGCGGTCCCGGAGTGTAGATGTTGAGGACCTAGGGAATGAGGGGAGAGCCTCTCCCTTTGCTTCGCCCCACCGCGTGTGCGTTAGGGAATCCCGGCTCCTGATCCCGGGTTAGAAGAGGGAATGATTTTCCGAGTCCGGGCCAGTTTTCCCGCGCCCTAGGCAACCCGGCCCGGGTTCCGTGACAAGGCCTAGCGCAACAGCGGGTCTCCCCAAACCCTGGGTTCGCGAGGGCAGGAGGTTGGGCCAGACTGTGGCGGGGCTGTTAGATCCGGCGGCCCGTAGGGCTTCTGGGGCCAGGCGACTTAAGGTAAAATACACGCGCGCGTGCGCGCGCGCACACACACACACACACACACACACACACACACACACTTGAATAATTGTATCGCCAAAATAGAGACCCCTTGGCTGAGGGCCGGAGTTTGCGTGTGAGATAGCCGCCAGCCTTCCCTCCCGCGTTCCCGCTCTCCCGGGTTCTTCCGCCTCTCTCTTCCCTCCTTGGCTGCCAGCAACGAGAGTCCGCAGCCACGCAGCACGCGATCCCTTCCGACAGCGCCGTACTTCGGAAGACTGCTGAGGTAGTAGTGATTTTATGAATTCCTGGTCCCTCCGCCACACCCTAACTCTGCCGCCCTTTCCTCACGACTGTGTGAGGGGACATGGCCTTTCTGACTTCCTGAACTCTTGGAGCCTGGCTTAGCCGTGTTCTCCCTAGCTGCTCCCACCACCACCACAACCCAGATGTGGGATTTGATGGTTGTTTGATTACTGCCCCTCATCCCTCTGCCCGAGATTTAAGGCCTGTCTGGTCTTGCAGCTTCTTCTGGTTAATGTTTGACAGTTCATTGTACCTAATCATTTTAATTAGCTCTTAAAGTGGGAAGGAACAGTTAACCTTGGACTTCTCGATTTTTGCCTGGTGGGGCCTCAAATGGGAGGAGTGCTGTGGAGGTGGGGAGGTAGGAGCGGAAGTGAGGTCACCAACCCAGGGCCTAAGCCACCACTGCTGGGCCCCAACAGCTGGTGGGAACGCCCATCGGGGACTCAGCCCCTGTGAGCTGACCCCTGGCCTGAGTATCAGGTGGGGGTTTGTGAGTGAACAGATCTAGCTCTCCCTTTTAGCACTCAAAATGCCCAGGGAACAAGTATGCCTGGCAAGAATGCAAATCCCTCCCCACAGTTAGTTACACAAAGTTTGACCTGTTGTAAAGTGCTTTCTACCATTAATTCAGTGGACCCAGAGCAGAAGAAACTTAGCAAGGAGCTATTTTGAATTGAGTGAAGGACTGAGCTATCCTGGAGGACTTCCTATCCCCAAAAGTGTAGGGAAAATGCTGCCTTGCATGTGGTTGTCTATAAGCCTTGGTTCAAAGGCTGGGATGTCTTGTGGGGGATAGGGAGAAAGGGGAGCAGGCTCCACGTTGCCATTCTCACCCAGCCTCCATCGTGAACTGAAGGAGTGGCTTGTTTGCAGCCATGTCTGGCATCCCTCCCACTGCTGCACCGTTTGCTGGGTGGTTGCTCAGGAACTGGTGCCCACCCCTGGACAAGCTGGGGGTTTGAAACTCACCCTCTACTTGCCTAGAGCTAAGGTAGCAAGGTTGCTTCTCTCTTATATTGGTAGTTAAAAATTAGGGTGCAGTGACCTGTTGTTCATGAGCCTGATTGATAGGATGTGCAAAATGTCCCAAACCTGCAAAAATCAGGACTTTTGTCTCCTAGAGGCCCAGCCAGATGAAGGCTGAGAGGGACTGCTTTACTAGAGACTGCTTTACTAGGCCCTGCTCATAAGCGTTGCCTTGGTCCTCGCCAATCCTAGCCTCTAACTTTCTCATTTTCCCTCTAATCCTTAGAGCCAGACTGTCTGGGTCTAGATCCAACTTTCATATTTACTAGTCCAGTGATCCCAATCCATTGCATACCTCTTTTTCCTCATCCATCTAATGGGACCCACTTCATAATGTTATGCAGAAGGTTGAATACATTAATACACATAAACTGCTTATCAGAACAGTTTGCGGCACACAGTAAGTGTGGGCTAGCATGATGATATTGCCTAATGCAGTGCCTAAAGTTCAGATTCAACTCAGCAAGCATTTTCTGAGAGCCAATCTCAGGACCAGTCACCAGTGGTAGTGAGGAAAATATGTCGGTGAAAGAGACACCTCCTGCCTTTAGGGATTGTGTATGTAATTGGTGTGGGCTGGAGATATGGTGGGGTGTGTGAGAGGGGCTTGGGAGAGTGGCTAGGTCGTCTATAAAAATAACCATGAGTCAAACCTAAGCTCCAATCCTTGAGCCATTGCAGGGAGCTAGGTACCCTACATTTGGAGGCTTCTCCTTGCCTGAGGTCCCTGGCTGGGTTCTGGGCTAGATGCCACTCTACCAGTCCCCCACCCCTTGCTGTCAGAGGCCTGTCCTGGGATTTGGGTGAACTACAGGGAAAAGAAGATCTGGTTCCTGCATGGGCCGCAGGTGGCAAGCATTCAGTGGTACCATTTATTGGTTCCAGGGCAGGCTGGCATTATTTAGGGCCATCCCCAAACACCCGTGAAGCCCCAGGAGTGGCAGGACCCATGCCTGTCATACTCCCCATCCCCACACCTCCTGGAGGTTCCTGCTGAGCTGGGAAGGGCCTTGGGCAGACTCCTATCCTCAGGCTTGGGTCTGACCCCAACCTGAGTTTGGTTATTTCTGGGATTTCTAAGCTGCAAAGAGGTTTCTGGATTCACTGCCAATTTATTCTCTTTGTGCTTTACAAACTGAAAACTAGTTCTGCAGGGGAGAAAATAAACTCATTTGAGGTACCCAGAATCCCGTGGGCGCATTCCTAGGGGTCAGAGGCTTTTCTCATCAACACAAACCTGTCTGCAAATCTTGGGCTGCTGAGCCTTGCGTGGCCTGTAATGGTGGCCCTGCCACTAATTCCCTGTAGCCCTGGCCCTAGCTTCGGTTGCCTAGAAACTGCTGATTGGAAAGCTTATGAAGGTTCTGGGTTCATAAAGGCTACTGAGTTTTGATTCAACAGACATTTATTAACACCTACTGTGTGCTCAACCTGTGCTTGGTGCCATAGGGGAGGTGTGTGAAGGAGGCGGTAGGGGAGAGATGACTAAGACATGGAAATAATCAGAGGCAGGACAAGCAGTCAGGTCAGTGGCTGGTTAGGTGCTAATTGTGCTCCTTGGAGTAGGGGCCAGAGGTGGTCAGGGCTCTGAGGTCAGCAGTAGCTGGAGGAGGGAGGCAAATCTTTATGAGGGAGGCAGCTCGAGCTAGTCCTTGAAGGGAGATAGGGCGGTGCGGGGGAGATTTGGCTAGGCAGAAAGGGGAGAAAAGATGCCTTTCTCTTCCATGGCTAAAGACTGACCTTAGAAGCTTGAATATTTGGCGAATGCATGTCACATAAAAGACCAGGTTAGCAAGTGTGAGTGTAAACCTCAGTCTCCACTCTAGGAGATATAAGGCAGCTAGCCCAGACTAGGAGCCCAACCCGTATTGTTAAGATACAAAGGGTGGCCAGGCTTCTCTGCCTCCCAAGCTGAGGGGATTTCATTTTGAACCACTGCCCGCCCCACACACACAGAGGCCCTGGTGAGAACAGAGAGGAAAAGAAAGATGGTAGCGGCGGGGTGGGGGAGGCACCAAAGGGGCAGAAAAACTGACACGACACAGGTGTTCATAGCAGGCATAGGCTGGTTGGGTACCCCCTTCCCCAGGCTTCTGAGAGTTCCCTGGAAGCCCAGAGGTTCAGGTGGAGGACAGAGATTTTCATTTTCTCATCCATCTGAGAACCAAAGGATCTAGAGAGTCCTATATGTCTCTACCCAGACGACCTGGCAAGGGCAAAAACTGGCCATATATTTATTCTGCTGCTTTTGTGTCTCCCATAAGTAAGCATAGAAGTTGACGGGCCCTTGTTGAGTTTAATTGGATATACACACCTGGATACACACAAAACCCCCATGCATCACTTTTCCTCTTTCACTGCCCCCTTGTCTTGCCCCTGCCCCGGTACATTGCAACACCGCAGGAATACGCCAGAGTGCCCTGACTTCTTGGCTGGGAAATTGTGTCCCAAGGTAAGTTTCTTTGCACAGAGACCCCAGCCTGCTCCTAGGGTAAGGAGGAGGTACAGGCAGCAAGAAAGGATGTTTCATACAGAAGGGTCTGCGAGAGAAAGTGCCAGAACATTTCTCAGACCAATAAGCAAGAGGCTACACAGCTTGCCCAGGATGAACAAGCTGTGTCTTAAGTTTCTACCTTTGTGATGGATCATTTTCTCATTCTGGTGCTGGCACTTCCCTCAGTCCCTGTCCTTCCTGAAGCTACCTTCCCTCTTCTAGTCTAACTCAATATGGTTCCCAAGAAGTCTGTTGTCTAGAAGCAGGAAAGATCATAGGCTTTCTGCATTCATGTTCCAGAGCTACTACTTACTGGCTTTATGACTATGGGCTTGTCACTTAACCACCTTGGGTCTCAGTGCCCACCTCACAGCATTAGAATGAGGGTTAAAGAAGATAATGCATGTAAAGAATTTAGCATAGTACCTGGCACATAGTAACCATCCAATGAGTGCTAGCTGTTATTATTCCTGTGGCTATATTATTATTATTGTTGCTGTCATTTCCCATCACACACCTTTGACTTTGCCAGGCTCCAGGGATCAACTGCTTCTCTGGCAGTTTTTGTAGGGCATACCATACCCATTCCTAAAATCGAGAAAAAGATTTTCCAGAACTTTCTGCTAACTTTTTGTTAACACTTCCATTACACAAGAAAAGGAGGGGATGTGGAAGAAGAAGGAGAAGGAGGAGGAGGAGGAGGAGGAGGAGGAGGAGGAGGAGGAGGAGGAGAAGGAGAAGGAGAAGAAGAAGTTTGTGTGTGTGTGTGTGTGTGTGTGTGTGAGAGAGAGAGAGAGAGAGAGAGAGATAGTCTTTCCGAGTAGCAGGCAGTGCCGTAGTGAAGAGTGAAACTCAAGTCTTTTCTATTTTTATTAAAATTGCCATCTTTATTTCTTCATTACTTTCATCTTGAGTATTATTACAACTTAGTTCCTTTGAGAGCAGGTCTCACTTTCCACCCCAGGCGAGTATTTAGCAATCATGTTTGTTGTTCTTACACTACTGAATGTAGACTTCTGGGAGCCAACTGGCCAACATTGCTCACTTTCTCCCTCCTTTCGTTAGAAAAGATGATGGGTCCATTCCAGGCCAGTGCTTATAGAGGTCTGGGGTTGGGACTGGGGCAATGCCTTTGCCCAGAAGAGTTCCTAGGAGGGCTGGGGACAGTCCCATTCTAAAGGACTCCCAGAAGATAACTTAGAGGTTTCATCTGCTATCAAATAGGTCGTGTTTACTTGAGGAGCCTGTGGCCATCCACAAGGCCTAGGATAAACTGGATCACCCTTGGACCATACCTGAGCTACTTTGCTCAATCCTTTGGTCCCCATCTCTTAAGTTAAAACTGCTAGGCCTCAGGAAATGGGAGAGTAGGCAATTAGTCTTAACCTCCTGAAATTCCTAATGACCTGATAACAAGGAGATACTTAAACATACATTTAAGAAATAATGTGTCTTTTTTTCCCATAATGCCTTCAGAGGCTAAGAGAGGCTAGTTCAGCTTTGCTGATTCTCTGAAAATCCATGCACAGAAAACACCTTTCTCATTAGATGACTACGGTCTTGATGCCATGCTAATCTCTCTCTCTCTCTCTCTCTCTCTCTCTCTCTCTCTCTCTCTCTCACACACACACACACACACACACACACACACACACACACCAGGCCCAGCCCCAATTTTAGGGTACTAGCAATGCATATGCACTTAGTCCCACAGTGGGCAGGAGCTGAGGTGCTAACCAGCCTATGGCACTTAAGATTTGTTTATTGGGTGATGATGGGGCCCATGGCTTATCTAGAAGATCATTCTTCTCCTCAGCTTCACTGAGGAAGGCTTCCTGTGGTGAGAGGGCAGATGGCTTTTCAAAAGAGGAAGGAGAAAGTATTGGCTGTGCTATAGGGACATTCCAGGCTAGGTGGGACAATAACATTGATATGAGAGTGAGAAAAAGATAACACAACACAAACTCACTAGAATCAGTACACTCAGTAAGTCCCAAGGTTCAGAATTTGTCTTTGCTGGTGGCACTGAGTATGTTTTCTAGGAGGGCATTGGTGTTCTTGCTTCTTTTGTCTTTCCTGCTGTTATAAAATAAAATTCTACATAGTTAAATTACATCGTAATGTGACTTACTAAACACTTAAAAGTGTTTGCTGCTGTTGTAATTTTATCCAATGTGAGAACCTTTTCCTTTCTCTTTGTTTAAGGACTTTATTGAGGTAATATTGACATACAAGAAACTGCACATATCTAAAATGTGCAATTTGATAATATTTGACATATGCATATACTTGTGAAACCATCACCCCTGAAAGTTTCCTTGTGTACCTTTGCAATCCTTTGTTCTCATCCTGAGCAATAACTTATCTGTTTTCTGCCACTATTGATTAATGTGCACTTTTAATTGAAATATATTTGACACATAATAATGACTGTGTAAATTTAAGGTGTACAACATGTTAATTTGATGCATTTATATACTACAACATAGCTGCCATTATGACAATTAAAATTTTTGCCACTTTACATAAATATCCTTTTTTTAGTGATTGAAATAATTAAGATCTAGTCTCTTAGCAAGTTTGATGATTATAATACAGTATTATTGTCCTATACTCACTATACTGTGCACTAGAGCTCTAGAGCTCATTTGCTACTCATTGTAATAGTTTGCAATGAGTTGTATATAAATAGAATATATTTCATGTACTCTCTTTTTTGTATGATTTCTTTCATTCAGCATATTTATTTTCAAATCCATCCATGTTGTTATATACATCAGTATTTCATTCTTTTTTATTGTTAAGTACCATTCCTTTGTATGGATATACCATACGTTGTTTATTTATTCATCAGTTGATGGACGTTTAGTGGATCTCTCACCTCACCCCACCCCACCCCCCACCAATTTTTGGCTATTACAAACAAAGTTGCTGTGAACATCTGTGTACAAATCTGTCTATGGCTATTTTCTTGGTTATTTACTATATAGGTGGATCATATAATAATGAGATAATGAGACACATTATCTCATATAGTAGTTTGTAGGTTCAGCTTTTTAAGAGACCATCAAACGGATTTTGTAAAGTGGCTGCACCATTTTACATTCCCATCAGCAGTGTATGAGAGTTCCAGTTGTCCCACATCCTTGTCAAAATTTGGTGCAGGCAGACTTTTTAGTTTCATACATTTTAACAGGCGGGCAGTGCTATTTCATTGTGGTTTTAATTTGTGTTTCCCTAATGACTGATGATGTTGAACATCTTTTCATGTACATACTTGTCATCCATATATCTTCTTTGGTGAGGTAGCTGTTCAGAGCTTTTGCCCATTTCGAAATGGACTTGTATTTTTTTTTTCTTGTAGTTGAGTTTTGAGAGTTCTTTATATATTCTGGATGCATGCTGTGCAAAGATTTTCTCTGAGCTCGTGGCTGGTCTTTTCATTCTATTCCTAGTGTCTTTGAAAAGAGGAAGTTTTTTTAATTTCAATAAAGTCTAACTAATCAATTTTTATTTCTGGTGCTTTTGGTGTCATATCTAAAAACCTTTCCACTTAGCCTTAGGTCACAAATATTTTGTCTAATGTTTTCTTTTAGAAGTTTTATAGTTTTAGGCTTTACATTTTGGTCTTTGATCCATTTCAAATTAATTTGTATGGTAAGGAGTATGGATCCAAATTTATTATTTTTCTTTTTACATATGGCTATCCAATTATTCCATCACCATTTGTTGAAAAAAAATTATCCTTAGTTTACTGCAGTTGTCCTTTTATATGTGGGCTTGTCTCTGGACTCTATATTCTGTTTCATCGATTGATTGATATACTTGTTTATTTTTATGCCATTGCCTATTGTTTTAATTACTATAGCTTTATAATCTTTCTTGGAATCAGGTAGTATTAGCCCTTCAACTTTGTTCTTTTTCAAAGTTATTTTTTCCTATTTTAAGTCATTTGCAATTCTGTATGAATTTTAGAATCAGATTGTCAATATTATCTCATTTTTATACTTGAATTTATCCTATTTACAGTCATTGCTATAGCAGATATGCTTGGCTGTGCTTTTGTGATCTTATTTTATAATCATGGATGACCCTGATGTTACTGTCATTTTAGAAGATGCTTAATCTGTCCATTGGTATTCTTAGCTAAAAAGTTCCTTAACTTTACTATGCATTTGCAAAATAAGACCATTTATTTGCCCTTCATTTATAACACATTTTTTGTAATGCACCAAACTGATATTTATGGCCTTTTATAAAAATATGAATATTATATCTGTAAAAAACTGATTGACTCTGTTCTAAATTATAGTTATATATGTTGCTCCTAACATTCTTTTATTTTTTTTATTTTTATTATTTGTTATTTTTTATATTCTATCCCCATTTCCCTACTCCCCTCCCCTTTGGCAACCATTACCTTGTTCTCTATATCTATGAGTCTGTTTCTGTTTCGTTTTGTTTATTTTCTTTTGTTTTTCTGTAGATGCCACATATAAGTGAGATCATACAGTATTTGTCTTTTTCTGTCTGATTTATTTCACTTAGCATAATACCCCCTAGGTCTAATCATGTTGTTGCAAATTGCAATATTTCATTCTTATTTATTGCTGAATAATATTCCTGTGTGTGTGTGTGTGTGTGTGTGTGTGTGTGTGTGTGTGTGTGTGTAATTTTTTTGAGGCATCTGCATACTGTTTTCCATGGTGGTACCAATTTACAATCCCACCAACAGTGTATGAGAATAACCAATTTTTGCTGAATAGGTCTATGATTATCTGCTCCATACATCATTTTATAGATGCCAATCATATCCCTTTCCAACCTTGTCTGTCTAGACAACAAAAGGCCTCTAAAAAAAAAGCTTATCCTCATATAGTTATCTTCACACTCTGTTCTCTTGGATCATTTTAGCTCTTAGAACTGATCCAGAATCATGAAGTCTTTCCCAAGTGTTCACTAATCAGACCAGCATGCAATATTCCTGGGGTGGAAACACTGGTTTTGTATTGCCTTCTTGACGCTGTTTGGAATAAATGACTCTAGCTGGTATATGTTTCCCCTAACAGGCTTGCAGTTAAAAGGAAACAATTTTTGAGCCTGGAGACCTTGCCCCCTAATTCTATCCCTATCCCACCCCTAGACTGTTTCTATCAGGACCCAGTGTCTCTTTTCTAGAGACCTTACTCAGGCCAAAGATTTACATGGATTTAATTAATGAATGCCCATACCTGTGTTAGAGTCAAGGAAAGATGAGATAGGCCTTAATCCTATGGATTTTACTGCCTGTTGAGGAAACAAGATATATACATGAAATAATTAAAGGACAGTTCGAGACTTGTGAGATTAAGAGATTTTATGGTGGAATTTAAGAGGCATAGGAGTTAGAGAAGGGGGGTACACTCTAGTTATTAGGGTGTAACCAGTTCCATGGGTTTGGGGAACTTGGTTGGGACCCTTCTGGATGCGCACTATTTGATTAACCAAAACAGAGAAGCAAGGACATGGCAGGCCTGAGAAACTCTGTGAATGAGCCTGGAATGTTCCCTCAGGGGACTATGAGGAGACCACTGGGCTTGAAGCCCAGCCTTGAGTTGGGAAATCATGGGAAACAAGGCTGAGTAGGTAGGGTGGGGTCAGACTATGCAGGACCTTTGGAAACCAAGCAGATGAGTTTAGACCGTAAAGCTCTGTGGAGTACAGTTGATGTGGCTACAGCCATAGATCTAATAACTATGTGCCCTGGAGTAAGAGTTGGCACCAGCTCAAAGGTTGAGGGAGGAGCTATGCAGAAGCAGGGCCACAACTGGATCTTAATCTTTTTTATGCCTACTCAAGTGGGCTTTCTGCTGTACCAAGCCTAGTTGTTAGCTTTTTCAAAGGCTTTTATATCCACTTTGTACAGCTTTCTTACAGAGACCACAGGCTTGGAGAATAGATGGTGAAGGCCAGCTTGGTTAATGGCTAATGGTATGACAGGAGACAGAGCCACCTAGAAACACTCTTGGCTCAACTATGGAATAGTCTGCTCCACTATTGCCCTGGAGCCACCCCTTAGTCTAAAGCAAGGTAGCTCCAGATGGACGTTTAAAATGAAAATATGTTAAGGAGAAAGTTGGTACATTAACCCAATATCACCCATTAACACATGAACATTAAATGGTCTATATATCTGAGTGGCGGGAAAGTCATTCCTGAGGAAATGGGATGGTGGCTTGCAAAGCCCTGACTGCTACTGGAGCCAGTAAGCTTCAGAGGAGCTATGGATAGCATGAGATCTATAGTGAAGAAGGGGAAGGGAGACCCAAGGCTTCAAGAGCCATGTGGCATGGCATACCTGTGGTTACATAGCCCATTAATGGCAAAATTGCCTGAGCAGAGTTTCTCCAAACTTTCCCACCCAAGTGCCCAAAACTATTGAATTGTGTGCTATATATCTAGAAGGATGCAGTCTCATAAGATTTATTTGAAGTATGGCATTTTATCTTAAGTATGAATGTTGCAATCTGCTACCTAAATATATTTTAATTAATTTATCAGTGAACAAAATGGAAACCCCTGGAAGATGAGCCAGGTTTGGGCTGTGGCTTTGATTCCTACTTTGGAACTTCATCAGCAAGCCATGTCCCTTGTGGTACCTGCCTATGGACAGGTCAGAACTTGAACTTTCAAGATATTAGCCCAAATGCTAGAAGGGAAATGGAAATCCATTACCTGTGGCACGTTCATTTGCATACTACCCCCATCCCTGTCCCCTTCTTTGGTTAAAATCTAAGCCCTATGTACTGGGAGGAAGTTGTTGTACTTGTTCACTGTTTAGCTCTGGCCTCAGCCTTTGGGTAGGTGAGCAGATCCCATGGTGAGATAGAGACAAGTGGGACCTGTGAGGTTCCAAAGTCTGGGCATGGAGTGTTTGAAGCTGTTCCCATGGATTCCTCAATCTTTCCTCCTCCTCCACAGCCTGCAGCTCCTCATTCTGCCTGCCTGGCCTTTAGCTTGGAGTGGTTACAGTACTCTGCTGTTAAAAAAAAGTCTGCCTATCCTCTCTTAGAACCTTCCAATCTAGTTCTGCCCCTGCTCATCTCTTAGTGACTGAGAACAAAAGAGCCGAGGAGGTACTCCAGGCTGAAGAGCCTCCTCAACAGCCCAAGTATCTCATTCCTGTCCCCATAGCCTGCAGACAGAGACATTACAGTATAGAAAGAACAAACCAAGCTCTTCTCCAGCTTGAGCAAGGTGGATAAAGCAAGCACTATGAATATTCAGGTTTCAGCAGCTAAGCCTGCATCTATACTCTCTGCCTCTGGGGCAGGGTGGGGGAGTGATGGGGAGTTCACCAGACTGTGAGTGCCTTTAGTGACCAAACCACAGCAGGTAGGGCCCCGGGCAGGCTGGTGGGGCGGGGCAGAAGGCTGGGTGAGGCCCAGATTCCCCAGGCTGATAAGACAGCCTGTAAACACCCAGCAAGGGGAGGGGGCAGAGTGCAGGCAACCAGAAGGCCAGAGAAGGGGGGAACCGGAGACCAACCTTAGCTGCAGGAAGTGGGGTTTGATGTGGAAACATCCTGTCCAGCGGGGGCTAGACCAGTGGCCATCAGTGATCACTCCCTCCACTGCAGAGGCAAGCTCAGTATAAAGTTGGGCTGCCTGGGCACCAGGCCAAGAACCTAGTTCCTGACATCTCCAAAGGAAGTGATCAGCAGGTCTCTATTATGGGTTATTCTCCCACCAAATACTGCTGGTGGAGAGATCAGAACCAAGCTATCCTCTGTGGAGAGAGGCAGCAATAAAATTGTCTGAGAGAATTTGGCTCTCACTGGAAAGTCCTGGTCATCACTAGCAGTGAGGATCATTGATTAGAAGACCTGATTGTGTCCAAGGCCTCCTGTAGCACTCTGAGAAGAACCATATAGCTGACACGCCATTCTATTCCATGTTGCAGTGCTTTATAATTAGGACCTCAGAGCTGGTGGAGCCTTTTGCAAGGGCTCACCAAATTCATTTGCTTCACTTTTCAGATGGGGACACTGAGATCCAGGGAAGGCCATAGCCACACTCATGCAGACCCCTGTTCTAAAGCATTTTCCATTGCTTACCCCGTTGCTTTAGGTCCAGCCACCAACCCTCACGTATTGGGCTGGCCCTGCCTTGCACATTCTGTGAACCTCGGCAGTTATCCTTGCTTAGGGTTATGGGGAGGCTGATAGGAAGAAAGAGCCCCAGAGTCATAAATCAGAAGACCTGGAGTCTGGTCTGAGCTGCTCAACTTGCATGTGGCTTTGATTGAGCTGCTGCCCTGCCCCCCAGGCCTCTTTTTTTTTTAAATAACAGCTTTATTAGACACAGTTCAAAACCATATAATTCACCTAATTAAAGTGTATGATTATGATTCAGTGTCTTTTAGTATACTCAGAGTTACACATGTATCACCACAATCCATCTTAGAATATTTTCATCACACCATAAAGAAACTATACCCAGTAGCAGTTGCTACCACTTTCCTCCTAACCTCTGGGCCTCAGTTTTGAAGAGATATTTGCTATAGAAGTATTTTGCATGTGCGGAGGAGGCAGGAGGAGAAACAGCAATTTTGTTGAGGTGAATTGGCTAACCCAGCTTATTGAGAACTTAGATATGAAATTCGACCACAGAGAAGAATCAGGTAGGCCCAGAGGTAAGCCCTTGGCCATGGGTCTGGCACCTATGAGGTGCTCAGAGTTGACTTTCTATAAATATTTGCATAAACATGTGAACCAACACCCCAAGATAAGAACTCAGACTTACATTATGTGTAAGCCGAGAGCCAGTGTATATTTATGGGGCAGGGACCATGCCATGGCCACTCCAGGTCTGGATCCAGGAACTCTCTGGAAATGGTAAGTCCCTGAGGTACAAGAATAGCATTAGCCTCATTCATACCAGAGCTGGAAGCCTCCTTAATCCACAATATCCTTCCTCTACAGCTGGCCACAGGGGCTCGATTTATCACCAGTTTGATGCATACTTGGCCCAGGGAAGTTAGGATTGGCTTATCAGATATAGCTTTGGTTGAGATTGAGGCACCAGGAGGGATGGGACATTGGCTTGGGAAGCTTTTGTTAAAAGGGCATCCTAGAGGCTCTGAGCCTTCAAAGTTGAGTGTTGTGAGAAAGAACTGAGCTAGGGATCTGAGCAGCTGCTCACCATCACAGAGCAGTGGGAAAGCAGGCTTTGATGGATAAAGGTCACACAGGCCTGGGTTTGAGTTCTCCCTCCATTCTTGACAGGCAGTGTGACCTTGGTCATATTACTTAATCTTTTATGAGCCTCACTTCTGCTGTTTTTTAAATGGAACTATTAAGACAGGATTATTACCAAAAGATTTAACTGAAAACAGGGTTTGAGGGGTGAAATAGTTGGAAATAAACCCCAGCTCTGCCATTGACTAGCTACTTTGTAGGTATGTTGGAAGAATTAAAGGAGAAAGCCCATGTAGTAAAGTGCCTGGTGTGACACCAGCCGCACATAGCTTGTACCCAACGGATGTAAGTCCCTGCCACCTTCCCTGTGCTCCACCCTTTCACTCTATAACTTTTACTGTTTTGCTCTCTTCCTCAGAAGCAGAGGGAATGACTTGAAGTGTTATCAGAGGGCAAAAAAGAAAATTTTGACCACGTTTAAACAAGTACTTATGCCCCTCTGTTCTTCCCCCAACAGGTTCATGGCCAAGGTCACAGTGACCACACCCACCATCCCAGGTACAGCGCTAGGTCAGATCAGTGCCAATCCCACAAGCACTTGCCCTGAGCTGGCACTAATCTCAAGCACTTCCACCCCCTCCTCCTGGTTTAGATGTGCTTTCCAAACACGTGCCACTAGCTTTGAGTTGGGCTTGTAACCAAGCCATGGCCCTGGATTTGTACTGCAGATGTTGGGAGGGGCTGGCAGGAGCCCAGGTGCACATCCAGATGTTGTCTCTGAGGCTTCCTTGGTGACCTGCATACCAGCTGTGAAGCAATATTTCCTACAGTTTGCAGGGGTGGAGAAACAGGCTTGTGTGGAGCAGTCACTCTCCTCAGGAGCTATTGGGCCCTATCACTGGGGCACAAGATTCTATTTGCCATGAGGGGCCGTAGAGGTAGTAGGGAGAGGGGAAGTGGGATTCTGCTCTTTTGACAGGAGGCCTGGCTGGGCAGGGCTCTTGGCCAAAGGTACATGAGGATGGATGACTTTTCAGAGCATTTGTTGGCCCACCCAGAACCATCATTTATAGGGCAGCTCTATAGCTTCTCTCACTACTATTTGAACCTCATGGAAAAATATTATCACAGGGAGACCAAGCTATTGTGTCTATCTGCTACTAGGCCACCTCAGGCATCAAGGTTTCTAGAACCATGATCATGGACTTCTAACCTGTCCTCAGGAGGACTGATAGCTGAACAGAGATCTGGGCCCTCAAGCTGCTACTGCTTCTCTTACCCCTTGCCCTAGGAAGGCTTGGCAGAGCTGGTCACCTGCCTGCAAGATTCCTCATGGGCACAGAGCCTCATCGCTAGGAGCCCCACCTTGCAAGCACATCTGGGAGGTATTTACGAGTGGAAGTCACCACACCAAATCAGCCTTAGCTATGTAATGTGATAGCTTCCTATTTCATCACTCAAAATGACACTACCCTTGACCCACATATAATATAATACTTTGCTCTCCATTGTTGCTTCTGTCCATTTGGTGCTAAGGATAAGTACAATCATGAAGTGACATTGATTTCAGTGTCACCTGCCCCTCCAAATTAACCCCATTGTTGACCGCTTTCCCCAGGCTCTTGCTTTAAGCAGCCCCTCCATCCGAAGCCACCAGGGCTAGTCCTAAGCCCAGCTGGACATTAACCTCAGCATTTGTAGTCCAGTCTCTGACCCAATCCTCTAAGGCCAGGCTCATTAGTCCCCAAGGTGATTGCTAGATAAGATGATGAACTCAGCTCTTCTCATCTGCTAACAGGAGAGGGTTTGTGGAGACAGCCCCATTTGCCTCCCAGGTCACCACTCCCATAGCCCAAGCAGGCTGGCAGAGTTTCTGCTGGGGCATCCGCTTGTGTAGACAGCTGTCTCCTCGGCCTTCCTGTGAGGGGTCCTCCCCACTCACCCAAAGGGCCCCTTCCTTTCCTGTACTTTCTGACCTGTGAGAGAGGGCAGGGGTGGGGCTGGGTGGGCCAGTAGGCCCCAAAGGGGAAACTGCTGAAACTCCTGGGACAGGAAGTGGCAGAGAGGAGCTGTTTCCTCTGGCAGAGCAAGGGTGTGGTAAAAGCTGGCTCTGCCTCCTGCCTGACAGCTGTGGGCCCTGGGAGGCTGGGGAGAGCTGAGAGCCCTTCTTTCCCTGCCCCCACCTCCACACACCAATGGAGGCTCCTGGCCCACCAGATTGGAGGGGGAGATCTCTCAGAGGAGAGCATCTTTTTTTGCAGGGAGAGGAATTCTGAGAAAAGGGCAGACAGGTCAGCAGAAGGGGAAGGGAAAGGTGGGGTGAAGAGGTAAGTATGGAGTCAAGGGGGCCCACAGTGGCAGCGGAAAACCACAGCTGGGCAGAGGATTCTTCTATAAGCTCTTGTTCTGAGATAAAATGAGCAGGATTGTGCCTGCTCAAAACTGCGGGAGTTGGAAATGCAGCAAATGACTGACTCTCTAAATCTCAGGGCTATAAAAGACCTTAGACCATCCGGTCCAACCTCTCATTGTTTGGCTGAGGAAACTGAGGCCCACAAAACAGAAGTGATTTGCTCAAGGTCACACCATGGGCAGAGCCAAGGCTAGGATTTTCTTTCTATTGAAAAGCTGCTAAGTTTGTATATGGTGTTCCATACCTTCTTCCAGGCACCTCTGAGTGCTCTGTGGCATCCTTCTCAGAAATGAACTTTATGAATTTATTCACACTGAAGGGGAGTGAAATCTTTAGTCCAGGAGTCAGAAAACTTTTCCTGCAAAGGACCAATTAGTAAATATTTTAAGGCTTTGTGGCCCATACAAACTTTGTCGCAAAAATTCAACTTATCATGCAAAAGTAGCCACAGGTAATACATAAATAAATGAGCATAGATGTGTTCCAATAAAACTTTATTTGTGGACACTGAAATTTGAACTTCGTATAATCCTCACGTGGCATGAAATATTATCCTTTGGATTTTCTCCCCAATATCTAAACACGTAAAACCATTCTTAGCTCACAGGCCATACAACAACAGATGGTGGGCCATAGTTTGTGATCCTTAGTTTAGTGTAAGAGGTCAAGCTGAAGTGTTAGGAGGAGGGGAGGAGGAGAGAATATACCAGGTGGGGAGAAAGTAGGTGAGGCGTTTGCTTCAGATCTTGAATGCCCTGTGGGAATTGGAGCCACCGAAATTGGGGAAAGACATATCATACTAGGGGACACTGAATAAAAGCAGGGAGGTGGAGAAATCAATGGGAAAGTTCTGTGTGTTCTGCACATGCATGGCTGCATTGTTATTTGCCAACCCTGGGTCTTTGGCTGCTGTTCATACTCACCAGAGGAAAGGTTTGGTTTTTGAGGATGCCGAGAGACAGTGAGGAGGGGAGGAAGAAAGATCCCCTTGGGAGTAACAGCAGCTAGCTGTGTGACCTTGAGCAAGTCACTTCTCCTCCCTCAGGAAGTTGGTGTCTGCAGCTGGGTGATAGGAAGGATGGATGTGATGATTTTTCAAGGTCCCTTTTAACTTTGATATATCATGGGACTCTGAGTCAAGGAGAGCCTGTCAGCAGTGTGGGTGAGGGGAAGGAAGACCCCTGGGAGCTCATGGTGACATAAGAGCTGAGACTGCCCTCCCTGTCTTCCCACGTCACCCTCAGCATAAGCCATCTTTCCACCTCATCCTTCCTTGTGCCCTCCTCTCTGTGTAGGGAACACTGCTTTGGTTGGCCTGGGAAGTGGCCAGGGGGAGGAGGCATTTGGAAGAGTGCCCAGAACCAAGAAGGCAGTGAACCCAATGTGGCCCCTCCCACAAGGGGTTATTCCAGATTTGAGCTAGGAACCTCTGACTCAGTTTTTAGGGCACTCGCTGGCAGCAGACTCGACGAAAAACACTGTCCCTTCAGTAAAAGTTATTTGACCTAATAGCCTGTCGGCACAGAGTTAAAGATTACCCCAGCTTTCAAAAAACCCACTAATGGATGTAGTCTCTGCTCAGTGTTTCTGTTGCCTCCCTCTCTCACTCCTCTTCCCCCATGGAGATACAAGCAGGCCTTCTTAGGGGCAGGGGTGAGGTGTGTGCCATGTGAAGTCACCTTTCATTTGGCACATGCAACCTTCTACCACAGTATTGTATCTGTACTGCCATCCTCACTAGGCCAGGGCTGTTCCTTTGGCCACTGAAGGCCTATCGAGACCCCTCTGGCCGTGTGTGTGTGTGTGTGTGTGTGTGTGTGTGTGTGTGTGTAGCAAATGACTCTCTGGGTCCTCTTTTCTTTTTTACCATTCCTGGGTTTTTTGAGGTAATGCCAACTTCAAAATGTCCAAGTTGAACTCATCTTCTTGCCATATTTCTTGCCCTAATCATTCTATATCCCTTAGCATTCTTACAGCAAAAACAGGCTACATATCTTGGGGTCTCTACAACAACTCTGTCATCTTTCTCCTTCAGGGTAGCTCTGGATTTCACCTCCTAGGTTCCAGCTGCCCATCTCATCTCCTTCCATTTTTCCCACTCATACATTAGACCAAACCAATCTTAATAAACAACTGCTAGCTTTGCGCCCCTCCCTTGTTCAAGAATCTACAGTAACTCCCAGTAGCTTTCCATATTTTCACATTCTGCTGCCTGGTGAGTCTCGGGCCTATGCACTTATTCAACTGATTTCTCTGACCACCTAATCCCTCTCCCCGTAGTCAATCTGGTTTCTTCTCTCTATCATAAGTTTTACAGTTGTCAGTTATGCCCCGCTCCATTTTTATTTTATCACACTATCTCCATTTCCCCTTCTTCCTATCCAAATAGGTAAAGATATGCTGACTACTTAATGAGTGACTGTGACCAAAATGACAAATCAGACTGGGAAATTGAAAAACATGTTTGAGACATAACAGAGGGGGACTCACTGCCCTATCAGGACCATCCTTGGGCTACGGTGGTTGTCCCTGTTTCACAGAGGGGGAAGAGGACCTGCCTAACCCCCAAGGCAAAGCTGTATCTTTTTTCTGGGAAGCCCATGCCTTTACAGTCAGCTGGGACTTCTGGGGTCCCCCTCTAGGCTCTAGCTGTTGGCCCACCATACTGGGGTTCAATAGCTGCCTTGGACTTGGCTTTGCCTCCCTTTCCTGCAATGTGTTCTCCTGTCATTAACTTGTCTTTCACATCTCAGAAGAGCTCTGTGCCCTTCTGCCTCCTCCCTGTTCCTGAAGCATTAGAGACAAGAATGTGGTAGCTCCAGGCACCTCTAGGAAGTGCTGTTTTGGCTTTTTCAGGCAAGGCCCCTGGGAGTCAGGGAAGCCAGGAAATCAGGTTCCCTTTGTCAGTAGCCCTTCTCCTGCCCCTCCTCCCCTATTTGGCTTCTGTAGTGCTCTTCTTGACACTTAACCACATCCCAAAGGGCTGGGGCAGGGTGAAGGTGGTAAGGACAGGGGACCCTGAGCACTCCAACCACAGCAGCCTGCCCCTCCCTATGTGGCCCCCAACCCGGGTGAGGAGCTAGCCCCTCCAAGCCAACAATAGAAAGCCTCTAGCCCCATCCTATGTTCTGGAGCCAGTGGTGGGACTTCTAGGGCCCTTCTGGGGCCCCAGTTCCATTTGGTCTCTGGGAGGTCATCTGAAACTAATTATCTGGATGAGTACTTTTTAATTTTCAGTGTTTTCTCACCACCATCTTCATTCACCTGAGACTTTCTGGTGAGCATCTACTAAGCCTGGATTACCCTCAGCCCTCACCCACTTTAAGGATGACAGAAACCACAGCGCAGAAATAGGGCTGACTTTTCCAGGGTCACACATCTTGTTGGGATGCAGCCAAGAGAAGGCTTCCCTCCTCCTCCCCCAACTTGGCCAGCTATGACACACACCATAGGTCGTAGGTCACCTAGTGGATCTCCTGGAGAAAGAGGAGGGGGCATTTCTCTGTCTGCAGCCTGCCATCTTCTGTAGCCCTAATTGCCCCACCCCCCACTGGGACAGGCCAGGGCCTGAGAAGGTAGAGACAAGACTAGAGCTGAGAAAGGTGGGGGACAGCTGGAGAGTAGCTCTGGATCTGCCTCACCACCAAAGCAAGCCCTGTACTGGAATCAGGCAGTGACCGAGGGCCAAGGAAGGAAACTGGATTTCTTGTGAATAAACACAGAGAAACCCCTACCAACAGAGCTTACAAAACCTTTGTTTTTCCCCTCCCTCTTCCCAATTTCATCTTAAATGGAGGAGGTGGTAGAAAGAAAGGAATACAGGGGAGGAGCTGATAAAATAGCTGCAGCTGCAGTCCCCTTGCTGGGCATTTGCTCAAGGAGGAGAGTTCAGCTTGTGATCTGAGTCAAGGTTGTGCAGGAATCCTTTGGATGGGTTACCTCTGCTCTGTCTGTGGTCCGTGGCTAGAGATTGGATCCCTGATTCTGGCCTTCTGTCTCTTAAATACATGCCATTGGTCACGTGGCACATCATGCAAATTTGCTGCTGGATGACTTAGCTGGAGGAGGGGCTGTTTTTCAGTGGAGGGTACAGCTATTCCTGGGGTAGTCTCCATTTTGTTTGTGGTTGTGGGGGAAGAGTGTTGACAGAGTGGGAAATGGCATGAAGGAAATTGTCACTTCCTTTCCAGAGAATTCCAGAAAGGTTTCATAGGGGACCGGGTATTTTAGAAGTGAGAGCTGGCTTGGAGGGGACAAAGAACTGGAGGATAAGAACTCTGCTTTGTGGCCCAGCTGACCATCTGGCCCCTAGTTTCCTGGCATGTGTGGAAATGCCATGGGTGTTAGCAATTCAGTGAGAGCCATTGGCTCAACTAAATTGGTATAGATTTAAACTTACTCCACAGAGACTGTGGATGTGGTTTTCACATAGGGGTGGCTTCCTGTAGAGGAGGCCCTGGTGGGTGGATGCTGGACCCCGCTTGACATGTTCCAGTGACAGCCCCAGAAAGGGTCTTTATGTCTGAAGTGGACCCAGGTGTGGTGACACAGGAGCAGCTCAAACCACTTGTATTTTGCTATTTTGGTTTTGAAATGCAGTCAGAACCGCAAAGAGTCAGAGGTACGCATTTGCGGGCAGAGGATGTAGGCTCCCTCGCTTGCTCGATCCCTCCTGTGACACACACACACACTCACACACAACATCTAGGGGCCATATGCTTTTATGGAGGCTTTGCTTTCAGCCCAAGTAGGACAGGCTCTAGGAGCCAGGGATCTTGCAGTGGCCTTGAAGGCAGTCAAGGGTATGGAACTTTTGCCACCCTGGGTGCAGACTTTCATTGCAGCTGTGCAATGATGGGGCCAGGTAAGGAGAATTCACCACTGGTTACTAAGGGTTCCCAGATTCCTCAGTTCCTTGAGCCAAGTGTTTGTGTGTACCTCCTAACCCCCTACTTGCCAGCAAGACATTGTCCAGGGCTCTAGGCTACTGAAGCTATGTCCCAGTCTGTAAGGACGATGGGAAGGGAAGCCCCTGGTGTGGGCCTCTGTAGCCAACGGCAAGGCAGTCGGGCTTTCTGTGGTGATGTCTTCTTTGGTTTCAGGTTCCTGGGAGAGGGAGGTTATTTTGAGGGACTTGGGGAGGTGGTTCAGGGGAAAGTAAGTAAACATGCAAATGAACCTCTCCCCACCTCTCACTTTCAAATCCTCAAACATCTGAAGGGGGTGGGATAAAACTTTCTGGACTGCAAGTTTCCTTGGGGCAGAGGGAAGGGGAGTTTTCTTAACCTTGGCCAAGAAAGTAAGACAAATGGGACAACAGCTTCCTCACCCTACACTCCTTTACCTTGGTTTCAGGCTTGAGATTGGGCAGAATGAGACACCAGGATCAGCTGTGGGTGCTGGGTGCAGCCTCCCAATACTCAGAGTCCTGGGCCAGGTGGACCTGCACCAAAAAGGTCCTTAATTTAGAAATTTAGACATGTGGAGTCTTAATGCAATTGCATTAATCTCTTTTATTTCAAACCTCTTCTCGCGTTGATGGCCAAGATTTCCATTCAATATAGTGCAGTGCTGCCTCCCCTCTTCTACCACCTCCCTAGCAGAGTGGACCTTGTAGGGCTCACTCAAAGGACCTGTGGACCACATATATATTCTTCTGTTGGCATGCTCTCTCTGGGCAGCATAGGACTTTGAATTTCTAGAGTGGGGCAGTGGCAGCCCCCCACTAACATCTTCACTGCAACCTCTTTGAGCTGGCATGAACTAGAGGGGGTAGGAGGAACCAATGACTGAGCTTGCTGCCCTGATGGGCTGACCAGGGCAGGTCTTTGGCACACAGAGGCTCTCATAGACTTGTCTTCACACTTGGGACACATGGGCACACCTTGCACAGGTGCATATTTACGGTGTGTTTGCACACCTATGTTGTAAACTGCAATGCAAAAATATATGATGTAACATACAGAGTGCACACATTCCTCTCACTCTTGTATGAGCCAGAGTACAGGACACTCACTCCACACCCAGTGCACACATGGATATACTTACTGCCCAGAAAACACATCTCACTGGTACTGACTCACCAGTACCATTCATGCATTCATTTATTCATTCATGGTTTCTGCAAACATGAATTGAGTGTCTGCTACATGTCAAGCACAGTACAAGTTACTAAAGTTTCATCAATGACCAACATTGTCCCTGCTCTCAAGGAAGCCACTATCTAATGGGAGAGGTAAGGAAGGTACACAGAAGTTCCACAGGCTGAGGTCATGAGCAGTGAACTCGCAAACATGAAATACTAGTATCTGTGAAGAGAAGCCAAAGAGATGAGCAAACCTAGAAGGAGAGGGAGCAGACACAGGAGTTTAGAAGTTTTATGTTTAGACAAAGTGAGACTAGGTGAAAGTGATAGTCTTTCATTTGATTTGTTTGAGAATGCTTCCTGGGGGCAGACAGCCTACCTGTGGGACGGTGACAGGAAACTGGGTCTCATGCAGGTTCAGGGATGGGTGGAATTCAGGTGAGGACCATCATTTCATCGGTGCCTCCTCTCTGTTTTAGCAGGCATCAGCCTCTCATTCACCCAAAGGGAAACAGACCTGACAGGTTGAGTTGAGAGGCTTCTCAAAGTTTTTGTTGGGGGTGGGTAGAAAGGTGTGGGGGTGAAAATGGGGGTGGAGAGAGGGTGGAGCCAGCCCTGTGGGCTAACGGAAAGGAAGTGGGAGAGGCCTGGGTGTCTCCTGCGGGGTAAAGCGGTCATCAGGGAGGTCACCCATGGTCCCCCTTCCTTCCCTCCCCTTTGCCCCTCTCTGAAGTTCCTCATTTTTTTCCAGGCAAGGAGAAGATTTTGCCACCCTGGCACTGCCAAAGGAGTGTCAAGGATGTAGGGGTCAAGTCTGTTGCTCCCACTACGGTGTGTGACCCCATTTCTTCAGGTGCTCATGGTTGAACTAGGCTGTCTGTAGACCCACTTCACATGCACACACACACATTCTACTAAAAAACAGCACATTCTACTAAAAAACAGAACCCTAAGAGCCAAAGACCTGGCACCTAGAAGTGTAGAAGCCCAACTGTTTAGGGCTGGAGGAGTGGAGCAGACTGGCAGGAAGCAGTGGCAGCTAAGGCTTTGGGAGACAGGCATGAATGAGAGTAGCAAGCAAAGGAAACAGTTGGAGGCCTGGATGCCACATGAATGCTAGAGGTGCAGACTGTGAACACAAGAGGCATTCAAAGAGAAGGACATGTGGTCTACAGTAAATAGATGTCCTGGAAAAGGGGGACCTCTGACCCAGACCTGGAGGATGAGAAATGTTCTTTACACCCCTCCTCCAGCTGAGGCTCTCCTTAGAAGTTCCCAGGGTGACAGTTCAATCTTGAAACTGAAAGCAAAGCTGAACCAAGAACATAAACCCACAACTGGCACAGAAGCCGTCCTCCCTGGCCAGGCAGCAGTGGTGGCAGAGTGGTGACAAGTGCACACAGCATATGTCCCACTTGTCCCTCTGTCTCCAGGCTCTCTGGAGGTGTCGCCATGTCTGAGAGTCCCATCCCCACAAGCAGGGTCAGGCTGACAACACAAGCCTCACAGTGAGACATTTCTTCCTCTGTAGGCTGCCCTTGAGAGCTAGGTGGCCCTCACTCCCAAGTTAAACTGAGCTAGGCAGAATATGGAAGAGTACCCTGTACACCTGTGGGTCCTCCCCCGCCGCAAGATTCTTTCTTGAGCCAAGGGAATTTTAGGGCTTTTTCATGCTATTTCCCCATTCATGAAGCTTTGACTTTCCTTGTAGCTGAACCCTGGAGATTAATCTCCAGGTTGGAGAGAGGCCAGAGTCCCTAAATCTGTCACCTTCTCTAGAAGAGTGAGGGAAGGATGGGAGGGAGGCTATGTATCTTCAAGGCCAGCTCAGGTACAAATGCTGGTGACTCAGACTGGTGTTGAGGCCTGGCCACTTCCCACTGGAGGTGACTCAGTTCTTTTCCTCTTTTTCCTTATTCCTTTACCTACCTCCTTTTTTTCTCCTTTCCTGGTCTTCTCCCATTGTCCTCCCTTTTCAGCCATCCCTCTTCCAAAAGTCCGCATTGGCATGGCAGGGTCATTCTGGCTCACCAGCTGTCCTTGGAACAGAGCTCAAGGGAGGTGACTTAACTTACTGCCCCCATCTCTCCCTTCTCTCTAGGTACTACTACAATTGTCCAGCCCAGCTTGCAGCCTTGAACCTGGCTTAGGTCACCACCTACTCCAGCTCTCTACGCCCCATATTCTGCTGTGGCTCAGGGTAGGCTCTAAGCTCCAAGGTACCTGAGCAACATCTCTTCGTCAAGAAAACCCCGCAGGTCCAGAGAGCCTTGTGAATCCTGCTGTCAGCTCTGAGAAGACAGCATGGCTATTACCCTGCAGTCTAGTGACCTGATATTTGAATTTGCGAGCAACGGGATGGATGATATACACCAGGTATGTCCCCAGAGAACAGAGCTTGATTAGATAGACACAGACAGGCAGGCAGACAGCCAGTAAGCCAGCCAGCTGGCCAGCTAGCCAGTCAGCAAATATTGATCAAGCACCTACTTGGTTCAGGGCACTGGGTCTGCTTGCCAGCCAAACTGTGTGCCAGCTAGTCACTCATGAGGCCATTCAGTAATCATTGGGTGGTCATTTAGTGAGCCAATTGCCCACATGCAATTACGGGCACGTGCAGTCACTAAGTCAGCTAAGCAGCTGCTAAATACATGACCTGAGCTGTTGGCCAGTCAGCAATGTGGGCTGAATGCACAGGTGTGCACTGACCTTTCTGTGCATTTTCAGTCACTTCCCTTCACCACTAGTGCCACAGTAAGAAACTGTTGGGACAACCACATAGCAAGAGTGAATATTGCCAGCTGGAACGGCAAGGCAGAGTCTAACCACTGGCACCTTCAGACTCATGTCTCTAGCCTGGTTGGCGAATCTTTCCATAACTGTCTTTCAGCCTCAATCCGAGATTCAGGACAAACTGGACATGGGGTCTTCAGGAGGGAGGAAGTTGGAAAATAGGACAGACTTTAGGTGCTTGGGCCCCCACTGCTCCATACCTTGCCCTGCACTGGGGCTAAGAGAGCATATTTTCTGTGCACTTAGCTATACCCATTGGATGGTGTCCTGTCACACTCATTGCCACCCTTCGCTCCCTTCTTTTCACAAACTGGAGAAGAGGCAACCAGGTACCGCAGAAGTAACGAAAGATTAGGAGTCAGCAATCCTGGGTTCTGATCTCAGTTTGGCCACCTAGGCAAGTCCTGTCCCCTACCCTATCTGGTTGCCATCTCTCCATCTTCACCAAGAGTAAATTCAGCTGGATCTCAGCCTAATTCTGATGCTCTCTATCCTGAATCCTTGCAAGGATGGAATACTGTCTTATCCAAAGTTGCCTACAGAAGGCTGCCCCCTAGTGGGCTTTGAGCACGTTGTAATTTCTGTCTACCTGGGTCTTAAAGTTGCTCAGTTTTATTGAACACCTCAGGTTTGCCTAGCCTTGTCAAAAGCAATTATGGGCTGAGAAAGTAAGAAAAATATAACCTTAACTGGGTTCTCAATGCTACTGGTCATTTTTTACTTGTTTCTAGCCTGCTTAGCAACTGTTTCTGTTCTTCATAGAGGCTGTTCACAGAAGCCCTCAACCCCGTATCTCCCAACACCACACGTGCCCTTCCACCCTCAGCAGATAGCCTCTCCTCCAACCCACAGAGAACCTCAAAGCCAAGGATGCCCTCTGTTCCCCTTTATCCTCCCTTTTATTGATAAGAGCACTGTTCTTATTTCCTTTCTACTGACCTGGGAGAAACAAGTGTCCCTCTTCCTTCCAAGGGTAGTTTCTGTGCCTGCGCCTAACCTCATCTCTCCTATTTTCTTCAAGACCTCAAGCTCTCAATCACCTCCTCTCTCATATCTTTCAGTCCTCCCAGACCTTTCTGCTAAACCTAGACCATCTTCGGGTTTCACCAACCTTAAAAGAAAACTTTGCCTCTCTTCCACCCACCTCCTTCAAAATACCACCTTTTTAGCACCATTTTTTCTCCCCAGCATAGTCTCCACCCTCTGTGTTTATGTTCTTACCTCCCTTCTCTCACTCTTTTTAGGAAACAATTTTTATTGCAAAATGTATCATTAATACAAAAAAGTGCATAAATCACATATGTGTGTGTACATGTATATATATTTATTTAAAGAATAATTATATAATGAACATCCATGAACTCACCATGCAGGTTAAGAAATAAAATTTTACCAGTCTCCTTGAAGCCCCTGATACCTAAAACAATGAGAACCTACTCTCTTCCAGGCCCTGTTTAAGTACTTTATATGTATTGATCCACTTAAACAATCCTATGGGGTCCATAATATGATCAACCTAATTTTATAAATGAGGAAACCGATACACCAGAAAGGTTAGGTAACATGCCCAAGGTCACACTGCCAGTAAGCAGCAGTGTTTGGTTTCAAACCCAGGCAGTCTAGCTCTATATCAGCATAATCCAATAGAATGTTCTGAGATGCTAAAGGTGTTCTATATTTGAGCTATCTAGTATGAGGCTGCTAGTCACATGTGGCTATGGAGCACTTGAACTTTGGCTAGCACAACTGAAGAGCTGATTCTTAATCTTGAAAAAATAATTGCATTTATATTCAAATAGTTACCCATAGTTAGTGGCTACCATATTGGACAGACAGCTCTTAACTTTATGACCTTAATCACTATACCCTACTGCCTGCCTCAGTCTGTCTGCTTTGTTATCCATTGTAATGTACCTTGGGACCCCAGCACTCCCCTGAAACTGCTCTAGCCAGGGTGACTGCCCAATCCAAAGGAGTTTTATTAATGTTTATTACTCTGGATCCTTCAGGAACACTAGGCAAGACTGAGCATTCTCATTTTTTTTCCATGAAGAAATTATTAACAGTCCCATGAAAAAAAATTTGGAAAATACAGAAAAGTAGAAAGAAGGGGGACAAAATTACCCAAAGTCCCACAACCAAAATATAATTATTATGAGCATGCTGATATAGTTCCTTCTATACATATTTTTTAAAAAATTTAAATTTGAAAAATCACACTCCTTTTTTCTTTAGCTTTGTTTGCTTTTAGAACAACTATGTCCTCCTGGGGTCAAATTCTCATCCCGAGAATTTTATACCTTCCAAAGGATTTAGCAACCACCCTTTTGAGCTCCTGGACACATATTTTTGACTCCCTCAGAGGTATCTCCATTTTAAATATCTCTAAGGTAACTCGAACTCACCATATTCAGACACTGTACCTCTTACCTTTATCCAAAAACATGCCCCTCTTCCTCCCGGGTTCCCCCTTAACATGAACAGTATCCTCATTGAATCAAGTACCCATTGATTCAAGCTGGAAATTGGAACAGTCTCTCCAACCCAGGCAGGGGCTGGGGCCTTACTTTTCTACCTCTATAATGCCCCTGTTTTTCCATCTTCATTGCCACACACTGAGCCCCAAGATGTCCACAATCTGCACCCCTAACTCTGGGTACTCAATCCTGACTGTAGGCTGAGTCCCTCACCTGGCTATAGATCAAACCCTTGCCCTTGCCATTGAGTAATCCTTTCCCATTGGCCTAAGAATGAGCCTAACCCTTCTCGTAGACTAAGCACCAACCCTGGCCATGGATTAACCCATAACTACAACCAATTAACACTGTCTGCCCTTGGTTTAGCACAGGTGGTACAGAGCTAACCCATCGCTATTAATTAAGAATCCACTCAAAGTATCATTTAGTGAGGTTGGACCCAGAGTAATGTCATCTCATACAAAGGACAGCCTCTGAGGACTCTAAGAATTAGGAATTATAAGAAGGATCAGATTTTCTGGTAGTGTGGGCTTCCTAGAAGTGGCAGATAGGTCTTGAACCAGATCTCTGTCTTCTCCACAGCTGGAAGACCCTTCAGTGTTCCCAGCTGTGATTGTGGAGCAGGTACCCTACCCTGAATTACTGCATCTCTACTCAGGACTGGAACTGGATGACGTTCACAATGGCATCATAACGGACAGGACCTTGTGCATGACGCAGGATCAGATCTTGGAGGGAAGTTTTTTGGTAGCAGGTCTGTCCCCTTCTTGGGCAAGGAACATGTGGTGGAGGTGGAGAAAGGGGTTCTGTCTTCAGGGAACAGTATCCCACAATTGCTTCTAGTGATACATGCAGCAAGGGCAAAGGCCCCAACAGTTGGAAATTAGATGGGGCTCTTAAGACAAACAAAAAGGTAGTACCACTTCATAGAAGAGAGACATCTAAATGGATTCGTGATCTTTTAAGATCAAGGGGGACAATGAGGAGTGGAGATGGCTGGGATGGGTGTAGAGAGAAGGTGAAAGATTAGGGTGAGAGGTGCATTGGTCCCTTTCTGGCTATCTCTTGGCTCCTTAGCACCACTCTCTGGGCTGGCCTTGGTTATGGCTGTACCCCCTGCCCCGTGCCCTGAGAGAACTTTTCTTCTTCCTTCCCACCATGGAACCTGGAACTAGATGACAATGAAGCAACCTCACAAACTATGTCAGCCACTGAAGTCTTGCTCAATGTTGAGTCTCCCAACAATATCCTGGATGAGAAGCAGATCTGTAAGTTTGAACCCTGGTGTCTTAACTTAAGGCAACACAAAATGATATTTTAAAAGATTGCATCTGTGTATTGGATTCTCAGGCACATGTGTAGACAAGGAAAAGATGGCCAGGGTCACTTTTTTCCCGATTTTTAAATTGTGGTAAAATATACATGAAATTGACCACCTTAACCATTCATCAGTGGTATTCAGTGTTATTAAGTTCATTTGTATTGTTGTGCAGTTATCATCACCATCCATCTCCAGAACTCTTTTCGTCTTGCAAAACTGAAACTCTGTACCCATTAAACAACAACTCCCCATTTACCCTCTCCCCTCAGCCCCTGGCAACCTCCCTTCTACTTTCTGTCTCTATGAATTTGACTCCTTATATAAGTGGAATCATACAGTGTTTCTCTTTTGGGGACTGGCTTATTTCACTGAGTATAATGTCCTCAAGGTCTGCTCATATTGTAGCACATGTTAGAATTTCCTTCCTTTTAAAGGTTGAATACTATTGGCCAGAGTGACTTTTCAGGTCTGTCTGCTCTCTTACTGGGCTCCCAGGAAGGCTATGCAGGGTGTGGCTTATTTTAAAATGTACCAGGCTTGGAACCCCCTCATCCCTTCCTGGTTCTTAGAAGTTGGCCCTCAGTCCCCTGCCCCCAGGGCAGGCTTCTCTCTCAGGAACCCCTCAAACATTTGCTCTGACTCCATAGGAGGATCCTTGGCCCTAACTGCCCCTTCCCAAGAGGGAGCTGGGATATAGTGCAAGAAAGAAAGCCCTGAAGCTGCCAGTTAAGAGTCCTAGCATTTATAATCCCAGCTCTGTCACTAATATTCATTCAGGATTCAACAGATAGTTATTGAATGCATACATATACCAGGTACCAACTTGCTGTGTGACCGTGGGCATATGTCCTGCCGTCTCTAGGTCTAAGTTTCCTCATCAAGAAAGCAGAATTTGATTAAATTTTGTCTAAGGCCCCTTCCAGTTGTAAAAGTGAGTGAATGACTAAATCATGGTGTCCCTTTACCCTGGGTGTTGCCTGGAACTTCCCCACCATCAGCAGTGGGCTCAAAATGTGACAGCCATGATTGGGGCTGGCTCATGCCCACAGCTCTGCAGATGTTTCCTCTCCTCATGGTGCAAGATACATGAGGTGTTTTCAGGTGTATCCTGTGTCTGGGCTGAGGGTAACAGCAACTCTGCCTTCTTTGGGAGCCTGCCATACTCTTGAGTGCTGAGAGACCATGCTCCCACCCTGCACTGGGCCTCAGCCACCTCGGGCCTTTATTCTTGCAGTCAGCACCTCTGAAATGCTTCCAGACTCAGACTCTGCTCCAGCCGTCACTCTGCCCAACTACCTGTTTCCTGTCTCTGAGCCCGATGCCCTGAACAGAGCTGGTGACACTGGTGACCAGGAGGGGCATTTTCTGGAGGAGAAGGTCCCCAGAGAGGAAGGTGCCAAGAAGACGGGAAAATCAAAGAAGAGAAGTAAGAGAGGGAGAGAGGGAGAGGGAGAAGAAGAGAGAGAGGCTTCAAGGGGGAGGGTGGTAGGTGAGGGAGACCTTAGAGGTAAATGGGTAGAGTCTCACAGACACATGTTGAATCTTAGACTGTTCAGACACCAGGCTTGGCCCTCTGGCCAGTCCCTCGTCCCATAGGGACTACTGCCATGTGCTTATCTTCCTTCCTGACACTCATGGAGACAAGACTGTATATGAGAGAGGACTTTGGGCTTTCCCAAGCCTCAGTGTTATTGATTTACTTGGGTGATGGCTGGGTGATACTTCCTTGTCAGCGTGGCAACCCAAACCCCAATCCACAGTTACCTGCAGTTGCACTTTTGGGCTGTCTTTTCATTTCAAAAATTAAGGTAGGTGGGTTCTGTTCTTCTAAGGGTGACTTAGAAGAACAATGTCTGCATGCACTACATTGCCCCACATTGTAGCAGTGTTCTGTTTTACCTTTGGGGCCTGAAAATGAGGGTGGCCCATTGGGTAGGTGCACGTACCTGAGGGCTTTGGCCATGGAGAGTGATCCTGGACCACAAGCCCTGGTAACCTGGCTCTTTCTTGTCTGTCTTGTCACTCTCGACTTGATAAGCTCTGGGCTCTCCTTCCTGGAAGCCTGTCCTGGAGCTCTTGTCATGGTCTCAGCCTCATCCTGCTCTCACCTTCTCCTCACAGTACGGAAGACAAAGGGCACCCGCAGTACCTCACCTGTCACTGACCCCAGCATCCCCATTCGGAAGAAATCTAAGGATGGCAAAGGTAGGGCTGGGAGTCAGGTGAGGTGGGAAAGGAGCTGGGGCCACCCCTCACTGCCTTCTTCTCTGCAGGCAGCACCATCTATCTGTGGGAGTTCCTCCTGGCACTTCTGCAAGACAGAAATACCTGCCCCAAGTACATCAAGTGGACCCAGCGAGAGAAAGGCATCTTCAAGTTGGTGGATTCCAAAGCTGTGTCCAAGCTATGGGGGAAGCAGAAAAACAAACCTGACATGAACTATGAGACAATGGGGCGGGCACTAAGGTAGGAGTTGATGGGGGACCCCGCCCTGAGTCACCAAGCTCTTCTTTATGTGCAAGGAGGCCCTCCCACTTTATGGTCTCCTGATTCCTATTTGCATATCCCTAAGCCCATTCCCCAGGCCACCTCTGGGAGAAAAAATTTCCTCCCTCTTGTAGCTCTGTCTTAGTTTTTTTTTTTCCTTTAATACGAGAACATTTTAGGGCCTCCCATCCCCAAGAAAGGCTTTCTTCACATTCTTCAAGCCAGGGACCTAGGGATATGGGCTAGAGTTACTCATAGTTAGTCTCAGCTGGGGGACTGCTAAATCCCTTATTATCTATTCATCCCTTCCCATCATCCTTCACTCACCCCTTATCCTCTACCCCAAAGCAGGGTGGGGGTTGGTATTTGAAACTCCTTTTTCTGGACCCTTTGAGTCTTCATGGGAGATCTCAGAAATTTCATAAAAGCTTTCCAAGTCTAAGAGTCTCTTGCTCTTGCCCTTGAGCTCCTGTCTGGCCCTGGCCATTCTTTGCCTCATGCCTGCTCTGCCCTGGAAGGTGGTCTGTCCCTAACTACCCACTCTTTGTTCCCAGATATTACTACCAAAGGGGCATCCTTGCCAAAGTTGAAGGGCAGAGGCTGGTGTACCAGTTTAAGGAGATGCCCAAGGACCTAGTGGTGATCGAAGATGAAGACCAGAGAAGTGAAGTCAAAGAGACAACCCCTCAAGCCTCCACTGCCACTGCCTCCTCCATGAGCACTGCTCGAAGAGCCAGCTCCAGGGTTTCATGCAGGCCTGCCTCCCAGAGCAACAGCAGCCCTCCCTGGGAAAAGCCAAGGGTTCAGCACATTGGTCTACAGCCATCTGCGAGTTTGGAATTAGGACAGTCTCTAGATGAGGAGAGCCCCACTACCTCCACTGTGTTTGTCTCTCCATCTGAGGGCCAGGCCAAACTCACCAAAGCCGTGAGGTAAGGACACCCAAGGCGTTATGAGTCTTCCTATAATACTCCAGGTTGAGGGGGCCTCAGTTTTCAACCTCTTGCAAAGCTCTGCTATATGTCCAGTCTTGTGGGACACTCGCAGAATCCCTGGGAAACCAGTGGGGACATCTGTTGGTCAAGAGAGGAAAAGCAAGTTGCCCGAGGTCACATACTAAAGTAATGGTAAAGCCGGCACTTGATCTGGGGTAGGGGGGTTTCTGATACCAGCTGGGGCTCTTCGTTTCACTCCAAAGTGCTCCCCAATCAGCCACCAGAGGCTTCCACATCTGCCCCCCCAAACCACCCCCACTCCATAAAAGAGGCAATAGAAAATGTTACAGAGAGGCTCACTCTACTTTCCTGAGGCCCTCCAGGCCCACCTGGTAAGCTCTTGATACTTGTACATGCTAAGTGTTTCTAGTTTTCTGTGAAAGACAATTGGACTTTGTCTTTCTGTTATGGCTCACTAAAATGCTCTTCTAAGGAGGGACGGCAGTAGAATGGAGCAGCGAGGAACATGAGCTCAAGTCAGAGAGCCCAGATGTGAGTCCTTGCTATTAGCTGTGTAATGTAGGGCAAGTGGCATAACCTCTTTGTGCCTCAGTTTCCTCAAGCTGTAAAATCAGATTAATCTTATTCAATTCATGGGCTGTTTTGAAGATTGATAGAAATACTATCTGTCAATCATTTTGAGTGTTTCTGACCTATACTAAGTACTCAGTAAGTATTAGCTGAAACAACGAAGTAATAAAACACCTTCAGCTCCTTTCCTTCTATGCCCTCCTTTCTAGCCAGTTGGGAGATGCTTCCTGTCTTAACCAAATCTCTTGTCTGTTTCTTCTCAGTACTTCATCAGTGCCCAGCAACATCCACCTAGGAGTGGCCCCTGTAGGGTCAAGCTCAGCCTTGACCCTGCAGACAATCCCGCTAACCACAGTGCTGACCAACGGGCCTTCTACCAGTACTACTGCATCAACCCAGCTAGTTCTCCAGAGTGTTCCACCTGCTTCGACCTTCAAGGACACCTTCAAGGACACCTTCACTTTGCAGGCCTCCTTCCCCCTGAACACCAATTTCCAAGAGCGCCAGGTGGCAGCACCGGGGACTCCGCTGATTCTCAGTGGCCTCCCCCAACTTCTGGCTGGGCCCAACCATCCGAATAATCCAGCAGCACCCCCAGTCACAGGGGCTGGAGCAACAGGGCCCAGCTCTCAGCCCCCTGGGACTGTCATTGCTGCCTTCATCAGGACTTCCAGTGCTACCACAGCTCCTGGGGTCAAGGAGGGGCCACTGAGGCCCTCCTCATATGTGCAGGGCATGGTGACCGGGGCCCCCATGGAGGGACTGCTGGTTCCCGAAGAGACCCTGAGGGAGCTCCTGAGGGATCAGGCTCACCTTCAGCCACTTCCAACCCACATGGTTTCAAGGGGTTCCCACAATCCAAGCCATCTGGGAAACCAGACTTTCTCTCCTCCCAGCTGCCCAACTGTTGGGCTGACCCCAGTGGCTGAACTTGAGCTCTCCTCAGGCTCAGGGTCCCTGTTTATGGCTGAGCCTAGTGTGAGCACATCTGGGAGCCTGCTGACTAGATCCCCAACCTCAGCCTCCTTCTCTCCATTTAACCCCACTTCTCTCATTAAGATGGAGCCCCACGACATATAAACAGAGGTGTGGGGAAAGTATGACCTGCCAGGAAAAGCTGAGCAGCATTTTCCTATGGACTGCCTCTAGCAGACCTGACTTAAATAGCTCACCTACCCTTAAATTTTGGTGAGATGTCAATACACCATATCCTCTTTGTCCCCCACTCATGACTGATGTCACTATGGTCAAGCCATGCCCAGTTTGAGCATCCCTGGCATCAGACCATGGCCTTCAAGAGTATTAAGGGATATGCTTTTATCAGGGGTGATGGATTGACGTGGTGATGAAGGGATAATCTCCTGAGAAGTTGGTGGCCATGGAGGGTGCAGGGGCTTCATGGGAAGAGCCTTTTTTTGACTGGTTGTATTTCACCATCTGTATTCCCTCTACAGGGAACTTACTATCCAATATGT
Source organism: Rousettus aegyptiacus (assembly GCF_014176215.1). Classification (NCBI taxonomy): domain Eukaryota; kingdom Metazoa; phylum Chordata; class Mammalia; order Chiroptera; family Pteropodidae; genus Rousettus; species Rousettus aegyptiacus. The sequence goes on along the minus strand of NW_023416312.1, from coordinate 82,298,628 downwards.
GAATATCTCGGTATGTATTTTGAGTGCACTCATGGGTCTGTATTTTTGTTTCTTTAGAAGAGGGTGTACTTATGAAGTATTCAAGAACATGTGTCTCTCTATGGGTCAGTTGCAGAGGTGAGGATTTGTTCTAAGGAAAAGAATTCTCTAGTTCCCTTTGTACAAACCAAGATTCCATTGCTCTGAGATTATGGGGTGCAGGTTGGATCCCCCAAATCTGGAGAGATGTCACAGAGCTAGAGCAGGTCCAGGGTGGCAGAGCTTTGATTGGCATGTGTGTTGGAACAGATGCAGTTTTAGGGATAGAAGGCCGAGTGGGATAAAAGCACAAGAGAGGGAAAGGAACTCAGCCCTGGTGAGCAGCCCCCAGCCTAGACTGAGGCCCTCTTCCTGGAGTCGGCCTCAATACCCAACACACTTGTAAGCATGCTGGAACCTTGGCCACCCCAGAAGGCTGTGCTGAAGTGTTAGACAGGGGTTGAGTGCCCCTCCAGAATCAGACCCAGCCACCAAGTCTGACTTAAATGTTTGCATAAAGGGCTGGAGCTATAAGACCATTCTTTGCACTTGGCTTATACCCTGAGTCCTGGGTTCCACCTTGATTCATTTCGTTCCTGATATTTTCCCGCTGCCAGGTATTGCTGGGAGTAGCTGTGTAGCAGTGTAGATTATGTCTGCCTCCATTCTTGCTCATGTGCGCCCGTTGCACAGCCCATATTCTAATCACCTTGTAAGTTTGCCAACCCACCTGCCCCCACCATGCCTACAGCAGACATTCAAGTGGACCATTGCCCCTCTTTTCCAACTTTCACATCTGACCAATTCCTTCTTCACCAAGAAAACAGGAGCTAGCAGATATGAGTTCCCATGGAACTTCTGCCTCTACATGGCTCCTTGCTTTCCTTTTTCCCCTCTCTGAGGAAGGGTCAGCCAATTTTTCTTAAAGCCAACCCCTCAGCTTAGGACCTGGATCCTTCCCTCTCCCTTCTTTGAATTAGCTTGCCTCTCTCCTGCCAAATTTGGGGGCAACGCTAAGAGCTAAGACGTATCAACCTTGGAAATAATTACATTATCTGGTGAATTTGGTTAATGTGAATCAATGCCTTAGGACCTTGGCTATGTCCTCAGTGCAAAACCATCCACTTGATCTAACTACCTCCCCAGGTTGTTCTTTCTCTCCTAGTCACTGCCAAGCCTACTATCATCCTTTCTCACTTTTGTTTTCCCCCACAAGGGAATCATATATAGTTGTGCAGGTGTATTGATTATATATTCCAGCACTTGGCATTAAAGTGCTTTTTTCTAATAAAATCACTTTTTTTGACAATTTCCTGATGGTGGAAAGAGTCACCTTTGAAATTTTTTTTGCATAAAGGTGCTGCATGGGTTATGGGTGGCCCTAACCCCTTCACCTCAACTTCATAATACTCATCATTTGAAGGTCACTGATGTCTCTATGGTGACATCAAATGTCTTCAAAGTTTTTGGCTCCTGTGAGCCCTCACAGCATGGGGAACTACCTTCCATCCCCTCCAGCACTAGTCAGACTCAACTTTTCCCTCCATAGCCTGGTTCTGTGCCCATGCTGGCTCCGCATCTATGGGTATCCCCTGAGTCTCATCCATCCCCTTGGCTCTGGCTCAGCTCTTCAGGGATGAGTAAGAAATCTAGAGCTGCAGCCCCCACTTTTCTCCTCAGTTCCTGGCTTGCAAGTCCACAGTCCTGCTGGACATTTCCACCTAGATGCCCACAAGGCCCTTAAAAACAGCCCCTCCCCTGAAAGCTGATTTTGAAAGTCTTCACATACACACAAAACCCTGCCAAGAAAAAAATGAAAAGCCGTCATGACTTGCCTATTTCTATTAATAATGCCCCCATTTTCCTGACCTAAGCTGGACATTTCAGAGTCATCTGATGGTTAACTTCACTTGACCCCATCCCCTCCCCCATCTCCTGAAGTCTAGCACCACTTGCTGTATATTTCAAATCTGGCCTTTCCACATTTCCAGAGCCTCAAATTACCCAGAGCTTATCACCTTCCCCAGACACATCTACAACACCACTGTGACCTGTCTTGTCCCCTCCAATCTGCCAGGGCACCAGTTCTGATCTTCCTCTGTGAAAAAGAATTCAGGGGATCCTCATTGGCTACAGGTAGGGGTGACACTCAAAATAACCTCTAATCCAGTGGTCCCCAACCTTTTTGGCATCAGGGACTGGTGCTCCTATGAGAATCTAATGCCCGATGATCTAAAGTGGAGCTGAGGCGGTGATGCTGCCACTGGGGAGCAGCTGAAAATACAGATGAAACTTCACTCACTGGCCCATCACTCACCTCCTGCTGTGCAGCCCAGTTCCTAACAGGTTACTGACCGGTATCGGTCCAAAGCCCAGGGGTTAAGGTCTCCACTTTAATCCATTCTAGGATTCGAAACCATTTGCTGAATCATGAGGCTGTCCAAGGGTCCTGGAGGAGGGCATTTGAGAGCTCACAGTAGTAGTTCCAAAAGTATTTTGAGTTTAGCATAATCCCTGTCTTCAGACAAGGTCCAAAGTCCTTGACCTTCTGTCAAGGTACTTCATCAATGGATCCCATCTGACTTACCAGCTGTCTTACATTGCTTCCCTCATCCCCTGTATTGCTCCAGCCAAATGGATGGGCTTGCTGGCCTTTGAGCAAGCCTCTGTTCGAGTTTCCCTGTGTCTTGCTTTACTAGGTTCTGTTCAACTAGAATGTTCCTCCCACCCCACTAATACCAATTTAATCCTATTCATCCTTCAAGACACAATTTATGAGAGCTGGCTCCCCAGAGTTCTTTATTTGAAACTTATAACAATTGCTACTCTTTAGGCAGTTGACCGCAGCCTGTGATGTCTTCTCTATTATAATCACAAACTGTTACTTAAATTGTCAATGGCCTGGAGTTATTTCGTCTCCCCAATTAGCATGTTACCTTCTGAGGGGTGGGTAACTATATCACTCAAAGCAGGGCACACTACATACCAAGCATCTAGTGAGCAAATGGTTACTGATTTGAACTGGTGAGCGATGAGGACCACACTTTGAGGTAGATGACACCAACCCCTCCTCTGCATAGGCACTCGCCCCAGATGTTCCACTGCCCAGGGCCTGCAGTCCTTGACTCAGTGCCCTCATGGTTCCCCCACCCCAACCCGAGTTGTTACTATTCTGAACACTCCTCTCCTCCTAAAGAAACTTCCCTGTCCAGTTTCTTTCCTAACTCAAAGTGTTAAATGAGCTAATCTGATAAACTAACCTGTGCTAATATAGTTATGGGAGAGGGCTAGCAGAGAACCTCAGGAGACATTCATTTTAACCAGAGTTGTGTGGCATCAACATCCCTGCCTTCTCAATGGTTTAATGGAGTTAAGAGACTCGATACTTGCCCCCAGCAGCTGATGTATTACTCCCTCCTCTGGGCTCCCACAGCACTTTGTATATACCTCTTACTGTATGTAGCAGCACATGGTAGCTCCATAGTTATGTGTTTATATGTTTCCCCTCCAAAGACTGTGAGCTCCTCAAGGACAGGGACTGTGTGTTAGTCACTGATGTATCCCCAGCAACTAGCACAGCGCCTAGCACACAGTAGGTGCTCAATAAATGTTTATTGAAAGAATGAATGAGTCCTGTGTCTAGTCATGGGGTTGTAGTCCTATACTATGACAGGTAAGAAGGGTGGGAGGACAACCTATACTTAGGGGCTACCAGAGCTTTTTGACCTCTCATATAACACTGCAGGAAGCTGTTTCAAGGAGCCCAAGGCTGTTGTGTTTTGCTGTCACCAGGTGTTATGGGTGACTCCTGAACTCCTGCCCTTTGCTGCTGCTCCTTCCTGGGACAGCCTTGCCACTATTTCCTCATTCCTGGGTGGGACTGATAGAAAGATCGGGGCCTGTGGGAGGGGCAGGACAAGAAGTTATTCTCCAGAACATAGGTCTTTCTGACTTTATTATGTATTTTTAAAGAGGCAGTTGCCTCCAACTCCAAAGCTGCTGGATCCACGATGAGGGAACTTATTCCTCTCCCTGCTCCCAAGGTCGGAAGTCCCAGGCCGTCTCTGCCCTCGAGATCCCAGGTCCTGGCACATCAGATGTAAGGGCTGATGTGCAGCAGGGGGCGCTGTCAAGCTGGAGACAGCTGACAGGTGGTTGGCTGAGCCCAGAGGGACAGGCGGTTGAGGCAGGGCCTGCCGCTCCCAACATCTTCCCGTCGCTCTATCCTGATCCTGCGCCCCCAACTATCCCTGTGTGGCTCCAGTCCCTACCAAGGCCTTCAATTACTCTCAAGCTTCAAACTTTCCCTGGGTCCCAGCCCCCTCCACCTTACAAGGGAAAAATGAAACAATTAAATGCCCTCTCTCCATTGGCCAGACGCACCCTGGCCCCGCCCAGGGAGGCTCCTCCCCGCGGAGTCCGCTGCCCCAGCCTTCTGGACCAGCAGGTAAACACATCACGGGTCCAACCACTCAGCTGCCTCCACTCTACCCTGGGTGGTGGAGTGATCGTGGGGGCCGCTGACTCTGTCCTGGCCGCAGGTCGCCAGGCCTGGCCCATCTCTGCTCCCCGGCTTGCCTTTAGCTACATTTTCACGTGGTGCTGCTTTCTGCCATGAAATCGGAGAGCAATTGAGGTGCCCGCGACAGGAGAAACTAACTTCAGCTACACTGTGTGATTCTCTTCCATGGTCGAGAAATTGAGCCACATCTGGCAGATGGAGCAACGAAGTGAAAGATTTAGGTTCTCACTCAATGTCAGCCTAGGTGGTAAGTGGTGGAGCTGGCACTTTTCTCTGGTGTTAGAAGGTCATTTAATGAGACCACCATCCTCACCCCTACTTCGACCAGGGATGTAGATTTTGTATCATGGTTCTTACCTCCTGTCTTGATATTCCCACCCTAGCTGAAGGGCAGTAAGTAGACTCTAGGAAAGGTGTGGGGAAAAGAACCCAAGAGCAAGAAAAGAATAAACTGCTGTTTGGTGCCACTTTTAACTCTCCTCCTTTATGCAGAGGAATAGAGGAGTGTGCATGCCCACACACCCAAACCCAAACACACATGACTGTCCACGGTTTTCCAAAGGACCATCGCCTATCCCTTTGGGGTCATTCTGCCTGCCTACAGCGTCTCCTTCCTGGCTTAAAAGGAAATCCTTCTAATATCCCCACCACTCTCCCTTCATCCTCTCTTTGGAATCACAAGCAATTACCTTTCTTTCCTTCCCTCTGCCTGTCCTACCTCTAACACATTTTTACCATTTTATTAAAGCAAAAAGAAAAACAAAAGACAATCCCGTTTAAACCCAGTTTAAAGTTTCCCATTTCCCTATCACCTAAGGCAAAAGTCCAAGCCTTAGTCCTTAGCATAGCCGGCAGGTCTCCTGTGCCCACCCCCTCCCCATCTGTCCCTTCCAACTGTGCTGGCACTGAAGTGGACCATAGTTGCCTGCACGTACTACCCTCTTTGTCCTCAAGACTTTGCTCGGATTGTCGCCTCAAAAATTCTTCCTTGTTACCCCTAATTCCTACTTTTCTACTTGTGTAAGGCATCAACTCTCCCAGGAAATCTTTTCAAACACCCACCCCTTGTGTGTTCACACCCAGTACCCTTGCCCACCCCTTCGAGCTCCCAGAACATCCTGGGCATCACTGAGTCCTTGTACTTACCACATGGCTTTCATGACCTATTGATAAGTCTTAGTTCTTAACTGCAAGTGTCAAGCAGAGGACTGACCTAAATCAGTACTGTTACAGGGTTGTTTGGGAACCTTAGGAAACAACTATTCTAAAGGGACTCTGGATCAGAAAGTGGGGAAATGAAGGCCAATGAGGACAATTCATGCTGGGGCTCAAAGGGGACGATGCTCCTCCATCTGACAGAAAGATGATGGTAAAGGCTGTTTCTGGGCCTTGAGTAAAGAGAGTAACTCAGTTCTTTCCTGGGAATGGCTGGACTCCAGTTGGCCAGACACAGATCCCCTGGCCTATACATTGACAGGGCTCTCTAGAGACAAACCACAGTGAAGGCCCTAGAATAATGCTTAAAATAATGCTCACCTGAGGCCTGCCAAATATCTCCTTCCCCTCAAACAGTAACAGGAACATTCTGGAGCCAGTGGTCAGAAAGAATCATAGCTTCTATCACGGTTTTTCAGAAGTTGGAAGAAACATAAAATCCAGGGCATCCAGGCAAGTTAGGCATCTTACCTCCACAATAGCTGGGACTTAGGAAACCAGAACTTTGGTAGGCCTGCACTAGGTGGTTGGGCAGGGGGGACACTGGTACATAGTGAGGGCAATGATAAGATTGTGCAGTTAGATGCCAACATGGGTGATCCAGGGAAGGAAAGAGAGACAGCAGGCAGGTGATTTCCTTGAGTTAGAGAGGATCATTCTTCACGGACACCTAAAAGAGGGTTCCTCTCTCCAATCCTGCTACTCCTATAGCAAACGAGGAGTATGTATGCATCCCTAAACTAATGCAGGTATGTAATTCTCCACACCAGCCCACCCCCAGGATTTGCCCATGCTTTCTTAATCACTAGCTACTCTACCTTTTCTTCCTCCATTAAGAACCCAAAACTGTGAAGCAGGATCGGGGTTTCCCCTCCGACTTCATTAGGATGCCCATCTTCTTTAACCACAGAAAAGCCAATGTGGGAGAACAGTAAAGGAGACGGGAGACAGAAGCCCTGACACAGGTTTTTCAGTATGCAAGAGTTATTGACTCTATAGCCAGTTGCTTAAAATGAAACATAAAAGGCAGCCAGAATACACACCCAAATGCAAAAAAGTAAAGGCAAACATAAAACAAACCACAAAATACCATGAACCCCAACAAAACCAAAAAATTCAAACCCAAAACCCCTTTTGTTTGTTTTAAAAGGGGGAACATCAGTTCAAAACCAACTGGGCAGTATGGTGTGGGTGGGGAGCAGTCCTACAGAAGGGGGCTGAGAACCTCCCCCTGGGAACAAAGAACAAACACAATACAAAGAAAATAGCCACCAAGAGTCAGGAGTCTCTGGAGAATAGATTGTCCCAGCCTCAAACTGGCTTTTTTTTTCTTTTTCTTTTTGGTCTTTTTTTCCATTTTCTTCTTTTGTTGTTGTTGTTTTAGCACCTGTACAATAAAACTGTACCATCTCCAACTAGAGCCAGCCACAGTGAGGCCCCCCTGCCTTTGGATGGCACATACTTTCTATAAGGATTGTTCGGAAAAATAGCAATCGGTAGAAAAATAAGAACAAGAGTGGGAAAGTCGATGCCACAGAGGGGGTTGGGAAAAAGGAAGCAGCCCAAGCTCCTCCCTCTCCTCCTGAACAAGGCCAGTGCTGGAGGCCAGAGGCCGGGCACTCAGCCCCAGGTCCCTACCAGAGACTAGTCTCCTGCTCTCACCTAGGAAACAGCTTAGACCTGGATTTCACATATGACAGTCAACCCCAGAACCCTCTACAGATTGCAAGGAAGAATGAGAGGCAGAGGGAGAAGGAGGAAGGAGAGAGAGAAGAGAGAGGAAAGGGGTGCTGTGTCTGGTGAGGGGGAGAGATAGGGGCCAAGGGCTCGGATCTGAGAGGCTCAGTGACCACAGAGCGTGAGGGCATACCTAGGTGAGGTGGCTGGGGGTACCGGGGGTACAGCCGCAGGAACAAACCCATATTGTGCACTCTGAGGGGAGCAGCAAAGAAAGCATGAGGAGGGGGCAACTTTATCTTTCAGGTATACTCTCAATTCTCTATTAGAGTAACTAATTAAACCCCTCACTCCCACAATCCTCTCCCATCTCCAGTAAACACTAATATCAAAATAGTAGGGCTGCTGCAAAGGGAAGGGGGTGGTGAATTGAGAAAAAACTGGGAGTGGTGGAGCACCAAAGCCTCAGGATTTACCCTTGACTCTTCAACCCTGGGCCAGTATCAGTCACCTTTGTTAGTCATAAATCAATGGCCTCCCTACTCCCTCCCCAGTGTGTGTGTGTGGGGAACCTGGGATTAACTTTGTCAGAGGGAGGGAGGAAGCAGCTCCAGAGCTTATCAAGAAAAACAAGGAGGTGAAGTCCCTCAATACAACAAATTGTCTCAAATCATCACAGTGATACAGACTTATCAGAAACCAATGAAATAATACAAATTAAATACTAATAAAATAAATACTATGGAAGACAGAAGAACACAAGGGAATAGAGGGGGCACTCAGAGATTTAACTTTTCTCATTTCTCCTCTGGACAGCCCATGGCTACCCAGGGCCCAGGTTTGGTCTTGGTCATACACAAGGAAGCCAGTCCAAGGGAACATGGTGCCACCTCCCACCACCCTGGGGACCTCTTGTCTTCAGACGTGGAGTTCAACTTTCCACCCTCATCATCAACCATACAACAATAACGATGACAGGGAGATGTGAGCTAATTTTAACCCCACCCCCCAAAAAAATCCAGTCACTAATGCTGGCATTGATAAGGCGGCTTCTTGTTGGTCCATATTATTGCCTCATTCTGCAGTCTGGTGCTGGGTGGGGGAAAAGAGGGGAGGTGGGGAAGGGTGAACTTGGGAGGAGAAAGAAGAAAAGGGAGGGACTGTTTTCCCAGTCAACTGTTCCAAGGCTGGAACTCCACCTCAGACCCTAGAAGCCGAAGTAGCTCAGGCTCATACCGCACCAGCTCCACAGTCTCAGAGGAGCCTGGGGGGCATTCCTCCAAGCCTCCAGGCCTCTCAGCAGGAGTCAGCAGCTGACTGGAGGCCACCTGCCGGTAGAACTCAGCCTTGGGCAGGGTGGTAATTTCAAAGTGCGGGAACCGAGCCTGAAATATCCTCGAGGAAAGCTTCAGCCTCTTCAGGACATCAGTAAAGAGAAACCAGTTGCAGGGCCTGGAAAAGGCAAGGATGGGAGTTAGAGAAGGGGACTGAGGGGAAGTGGTGGGGACATTGGGAGCACTCTGGAAGGCCCAGGAAGGCTGTAAGTCTGGCTACGCCCCCGCCCCTCAAAACCAGAGGATTCCTGGGTATAGCTAAGGCAAAATTTTTCTGCCCCTTTGTTGGCTGGCCCAGCTATCAGCTAAATGGCAAGCATTTAACCCATGACTGATCTCTTCCAAAAAGTGAGAGCAGGGGGGAAAGGGGCCTTCCAGAATCTAAAACTTAGCAGGGCTTCCCCAGGCCTTACACACACCCATGACCTGGAATTTACCATCGACTGGGACCAGGTCTTTCCCCAACCAACCCTTGCCGGCCCTGTTTGGTTTCCTTTCCTGTTCTCACTCCTGCATCCTCTGCCTCCTTGTTCTCCAAGATCTTCCCCAGCAGAGGGGGGCCATGGAGAAAGGCAGAAACTGTGGGTAATCTAAAAGGCATTTCTCTCTGGCTCTGGAATGCATTAGGCAAGTTTTTTTTTCCCCTCTAGCAGCAGCACCATGGAGGGCTGGGAGCTCACGTTACAGCAAGTCTGCCTTTGCTGAGCACACCCAAGTAAACTAGGCGCAGCCTAGGTACAGCTGGGAGGGGTACTAGAGAGAACTGTCATAGGCCAAACATTTGCCTTGACTAAACCAGGAAGAAATGTTGCATCCCCATGCCAATGGTCCCTGTTTCCAGGGCTTTCCCTCCTTGCCATTCACTATCCCACATCCAGCCTTCGCCATTTTTGGCCTAGACTATATTACATCAGCCTCCTAACTGGTTTCCCTCTGCCAAGAGTCACTCTTCTGCACCTCCCCACTGGATCCTCTGTTACTGTTTTCTAAAAACAAAATTTGACCTGCTCGCTTATTTCTAAACAGCTTTCAATGGATCCCTAGTACTCCCAGAAAAAAAAAACCCTCTAAATTCTTTCACATGATATTTTGCAAGACCTTCCAAACATAACCCCATTCAACCTCTTCAGCCCAATCTCCACCCAATAACCTCCCCGCCAATCTCTGTATACCCCACCCCACCAAGTGCCAGCCATTTGAGGAAGGACTAGCCCTGCTCTCTGAACTTTTTGAACTTGTATGTCTCAGTGCCTTAACTCATGGAACACCCTTCCTCATTCTCTTCTCTTAGCCCAACTTAAAACACTACATACCCTGTGAGGCTTTCTCCCAATATAATTGGTTGCTCATCCTGTCTTCCATAGTCTGGTACTTTGTTCACATCCCTATTATACTACTTATGATGGAGCCCAAAACAAACTTAAACTGTGGTTCTCTCTGTGGCATAGGAATGGGGGCTCAGGGTAGCCTGGAACTGTGATTTTTCACTTGATACTCTTCTGAACTGTTTGAGTTATTTACAATAATTCATCTGCTTAGGACATTTGGTCTTTTATTAGGGTTAAGTATATACTTGTCTGTCTCCTCCACTAGACTGGAGACTCTCTGAAGGCCAAGCTGTATTGTGGTCCTTGGGGTATGACTGGTTCGACTGCTTAAGGCGTGTTTATGGAACTGAAGGTTCTATACAGTTCCTAAAACTTCTACCGAAACCTGCAATCCTCATCCCTAAAATGCAACGTTTCTTCCAAATTAGTGCAAACTATGTCATCCCACACACATCAGGAAATGGAGTGCTCTGGGTTGAGAGAAAGGGCTTACAGATACCATACATCTGGACCACCACTTTCAAAACATGGGGGGGGGACCCCAGAACATTAACACTAGCGATAAGAATTCAGTTTTGGTTTGATGATGCAGAAGGCACTTCTGAATCCCACATGGCCTTAGAGTCATTGTTCTACTCCCCTGCACGTGCGTGCGTGCACACACACACACACACACACACACACGCACACACACACACTTCTTGAAAAACAAAATTTTTGCATTGTGCTGAAGTTGTGAGGAAGTGCAGATTCAGAAAAAGTACTGGGGGATGTAACATCATGAAAAACAGCTTTGCTTGCAGCAAGGTCTCAACCAAAAACCTGCCTGCCACCCAGCTAAGTGGTGCACAACCCTGGTTGCCCATGTTCTGTCTGCACTACTCTGGTCCTTTTACTGCCCAGGGCCCAAGATCCTGTTTCAGAGAAGGAGGTGCTGAATACTTTGGAGGAATTAACTGTGCAATACTATATCTCAGAAGCCTAGCCCTACCTTCAGGGATCAGCTGATACCCAGAAGAATAAGGACCAAAAACCCCTGAAACTGACACCTAGTAGTGTCATCGTATAGGCTATTTTTATTCTTATCAGGCCATGGGGGAAGGGTTGCAAAGAAACTGGTTGATTAGTTACAGTTGTCAACCAAGGGACTCACTTGAAGGGTTCCTAATCCACTGTCCACCCCTCTCTCTCTCTATCTATATGTGCTTCATGCTCTTTCACTTAAAAAATAGGGTCTGATATTTTAAGAATAGATATCAAAGGAAAAGTATCCTTGAAAGTGTTCACAAAGGTATTTGAAATATGTGAAAACAACAAGAAGAAAATACTTAATGATGGAGGTTAAGAACAAAAGGACAGTTTATCCTGCATCATTATAACCAGCACTGCTACACCCTGCTGTATAGTGAAGCCAAAAAGTAGCACATACCTGCAGGCTGTCCAACTCCCTTCTGAATCATCAAATAAAAATTAAATGGGTTCAGTCTAATGTTAAGTGTCGGGTATATTCTAGTCTCTGAAGATGGGTGATCCCCATTATAAAATGCATGGTAACCTGAGATGACAGTTCTGATGCCATCATCTTGCTAGCATTATGGCTATGAGAAACTAGCCTGTGGATTATTTAAGGACCCCAGTGGCCCCATAGCTATGGCAACCATATGTCCTGGCTTTTCCAAGAATCTCAATTTCAAATATTCTGTCTAGCTGTCCCCAGAAAACACACAAAATGTTCCAGAGATTCTAACAGTTCATAAGCCCAAAGATCATCTCTTACACCCAGGAACAGTGCAAAAATCCTTCAAGAGTGAATTTATATCTGAGGTTGGGGAAATAAATACAATCATTGTATCTAGAGCTTATAGCCTCTATTTTGAACGTAACCAATCTGGGTTGGAAAGTCAGACTGGCCTTGGTCACATATCATCTTTCCCATGCTCCAGCATTTGTCTCAGCTCCCTTTTGGAGAACTCCACCCTTCCCAGGGAAGCAGGCCAGGAATTATCAGGATCCTGGAGCTCAGTCTCCATAGATCTCTCAGACACTTACCCATGGGACACTGACACTTGGAGGTTGTAGCAAGGGAGAAGAGGCCTGTCTGAGAATTCAAACATAAAATCATCCTCTTCTCCATCGTCTCCTTGCTCAGAGTTCCCAGGGGGATTATGTAGGAGGTCACAGGCAAACCCGTCTTTTTCCTCTGTAAGATGAGCAGACAGGAAATTAGGACTTACCTACATGCACAAAACCAAAGAATAGAAATGTTCCAATGAGATAAAGGGGCATGAATGTGTGGGTGATTAGGAGATAAACAATAAGCCTACAGCTTCCTGGCTAGTGCCATGGTTCACTGATCCCATGGCTCCCATCCTTGGGAGGGCACATAAAAGTTCTAGCCCTGGAAGATAGTACTTTGAGGCCAGAGGTTCACTGTGCTCCTCCACATTTCAAAAGGAAAAAAAGCTGTTGGGAGATGGAAGCCTGAAGATACCATCACAGTCAAAGGCAAGGGAAAACACCTGTCCTTCACTTATCACAGCTTTCCCAAACCACCCTAACTACCTGCTGGATCCCCAAAAGCCTGAAGTGGGCTCAGCCAGTTGCCCTCCCAAGCCATGAGTTTGGGTGTGGCGTATTTCACTCCATCCCAACCTTCTCCTGCTCCAGCTTCCCCTAAGCCTAGAGGTGGGTGCATCCCACAATCTGCAGCCACTGGCCTGATGGTGAGTGCTAGATGCCACAGATAAAGACTGATTGCTCTTCCAAGAGAGGAAAGCTTAGGCCAGAAGGCTAAGGGCTTGGGAGACAGTAGCTATCTAAGAAACTCTGTACACATTGTGGTGGCAGGGGAAGGAGGGAATGGCAGCTAACAGATGAGGGGCTGGGTCCCTCCTGAGTTTGAGCAACATCACAAAAGGTGACAATGTAGGGGCAGGGCTTCTGGCAGGGTTAGGACAAAACAAAGGAGAAAGGGACCTTGGAAGAGAGAATTAGAAATAGATACCAAGAATAGGGAATGGTAGAGGGCTAAACAGCCTTTTCGTCCAAATCAGTGGCATTTCCTGGTTTAGGCCAATGAGTTCTGAGTCTGGGGTAGGCATGTATTAAGGTTTCTGCTGAAAGAGTCTGCAAACTACTAATGGGAAGAGGGGCTACCTCCACAGAGTCACTCCTGCTTTTGAGAAGAATCAGTGAAACCCAAAGCAAATCCCACATCTCTGAGCCATAGATGGGGGTGAGAATAATCCCACTGAAAGCTTACCCAATACAGAACTGCTATAAAAGTCCCAGGATACACCAGGATCGCCCTCTGCCCGGCCCTGAAGATCCGAGAGGTGATCTGATGAAAGAAGAGAAGGCAGTGACACAAGGAGGGTAGGCTGGAGAAGGAACCTAGAAGCAAAGTATGTCCATGTGGGGCTAGGAGAATGGGAAAAGAGAAGGACCACAAAAGCGGCCAGGAGTGACAAAAGAGTGATACACTTCTGGCTGTCAATTAGAGGTTGCAAACCAGCAGCCAGGACCAAATCTAGCCACTGACCATCTGGGGTTTGGCCCAGTGTTTTAAACTGCCCCTCACCAAATTAACAACTATCATTTTTAAAAGGAGAGATTTCACTTAAAAATCCAGATTTCCAACTTTTCTTGAAAAAAAAATATCAGAAGGTCTGGCAACATTGCATCTATATTCCTGCATGTCAACAGTTGGCTGGAGGGAGAGGTGACATGTGCTGTTCTTCAGTTCAACAGACCCCACCCGGCCTGCTCTTTCTTACATGAAGCCATTCAGGTTCGGGATCCATGCTTTAAATGTAGGAAATTACTCTCTAAGTAGAATCCTAGACCTATCCCAGGATTTTAACTCAATGCTGGTCACAATGTTTTTATCCAATCATGATCTCCCCAATTCAAAGTGAGACAGGAAGCACAATTTTTGTTCATCTTTGAAAAACATGGGAGAGATGGCCAAGTTTATCTTCATGAAAACATTTTGCTTCCACTCCTAGGTATAGACACAAAAGAAATGAAAATGGGTATTCAAACAAAAACTTATACTTGAATGTTCATAGCAGCTCTATTCACAACAGTCCCAAAGTAGAAACAACCCAAATGTCAATCAGATAAATCAGGGATAAACAAAATGTATTATACCCATACCATGGAATATTATACACCTGTAAGGAGGAATGAAGTGCTAATATATACTGCAATATGAATGAAACTTGAAAACATTACACTAAGTGAAAGAAGCTAGACACAAAAGGCCACATATTATCTGATTCCATGTATATGAAATGTCCAGACCAGGTACATCTATAGAGAGAGCAAGCAGATCAGTGGTTAGGAAGGAAGAGGAAACGACTGCCTATTGGGTACAGGGTTTCTTTTTGGGGTGATGGAAAAGTTCTGAAACTCAGTGGTGATGCTTGCACAACATTGTGAATCTCAATTATATGTTTTAAAATGATTAAAATATTTTATGTTATAAGCATTTTACCACAATAAAATAATTTTTTAAACCATCTTTTGCTTACTTGATCTGAAGACAGACATCAGGCCACCCCTCAGCCTGCTTGTTTCCTAGCTAAACGTCACCTAGTAGAACTGTTTTACCTCTCAACTCCACGTGGACAAGAAAACAGGTTTTCATGACAAATTCAATTGTGTCATCTGTGGACACATGACCCCGCAGTTGTCAATACGCTACCTAGTACTGCTGGCAAGCTGATTTAACTGTGTACAGTTGCTACTAGCCCTCAAGTGACACCTGGACAACAGAACAAAAGAGAGTCCACAGGGCACAGGTAAGGTGAGGGTACCCGCTGTAAACAAAATCCCAGGAGGAAGTGGGCTGCCACTCTTAAGGGAGTGGAGCTAGTTTCCCCCAACGGAAGGTACCACTGCACTCCAACATACCTTCCTTTTGGGTCACACATCCTATCAGCAAAAATGCCTATTAGTTGTTATGACCTACAGAAAGAAGTCCTTTTTTAGCAACCTTCTAGGAGATGCAGGGCTTCTTTCAATAGGAAAAGGCAGCCAGAGAGAAGCTTTAGTGGAAAACCTTTAGTTGTGTCCATTAGATCTTTTGTCCATTCCATGAAAAAAAATCCTGAGGTCGTGGCTGCCAGCTTATGTGCTCTTCTGTATCCTGTGCCACTTGAGAGCTGGCACTAGTTTCTTCCCAAAGCATTTGTCAGTTAACTAGCTGTCTATTCTGTGCCTATCCCTGTGCTAGGTGTCCTAGGAGATAAAAGAATGAGATCCTAAGTTCCCAAAAGGCAGGGACCACGTCTGTTTTGTTCATTATTGTCTTCTTGGTACCTAAGCCCAGGTGCCTGGCACATAATAAGAGCATAATAAATATATGGGGAAGAAAGGAAGGAAGAGAGGAATTACTGCAAGGTGAGACTATGAAGTTATGTGCTTGCGTAAACGACATGCTGAAACCTAGGCATTAAAATGACTGCTGTTCCCCGTAAGAGGTCACGGAAGGATTCCATCAGAACAGCCCTAGCTCACCACATTCCTAGGGCTCCTTTCTAGGAACTGCCTTTAGAGCCTCTGGCTCATTCCTCTCATTCTCACTGGCAGCAAATCTTTTGTTATTTGCAAGTGAATTTACCTTTTTGAGATAGCCAAAAGTTAACTGGCTTGAGCAAAGATGCAAAAGTCTAAACAGGACGTAAGTGGTATACAAGAAGAAACTGCAAGGTTTGCTTGATGGTACAGCTTCAAGTCATATTTCCTCAGAAGTATCACGATGAAGACTGACTTTCCTTTTCCTTGATTCTCCCTTGCCCCCTCCCACAACTTTCAGTCCTTTACTCTTATCCTTTCTTTCAAAAGTATCTCAGCCTGGCAATCCTGCTCCTAGGTATATATCCAAAAGAACTGAAAACTGGTACCCAAACAAATACTTGTACATGCATATTCATAGCAGTGCTAGTCACAATTGCCAAAAGGTGGACACAACCCAAATGTCTATCGACTGATGGATAAGGAAAATGTGATATATCCATATAATGAGTTATTATTGAACCTTAAAAGGAATGAAGAACTGAAACATGCTACCACATGGATGGACCTTAAAAACATGCTGCTACGTGAAAGAAGTCAGACACAAAAGGTCCCACGTTGTATGATTCCATTTATATGAAATGTCCAGAATGGGCAAATTCATACAGAGAAAATAGATGGATGGTCGCCAGGGGCTGAGGTCAGGGAGAAGAAATTGAGAGCAACTGGTTAATGGGTACTGGGTTTCATTTTGGGATGATGAACATGTCTTGGAACTAGAGAGGGGTAGTGGTTATACAACACTGTGAATGTACCAAATGCCACTGAATTGTTTACTTTTAAATGGTTAATTTTACGTGAATTTTGCCTCAATTAAAAATAATAATAAAGTACTCAGTGTGAGTGATCACCCTGGCAATAGGAGTTTCTCTATTTTCCAGGGTCCTATCATACCCCTATTCATCTCCTCCAACCAAGTTGCCAGCCGAGGGACATGAAAGGAGAGAAAAACAAAAAATAACCAGTCTTCTACAGGGGGTCCTGTGGCAGAGGTGTCTGGCAGGAAAAACAAAAACCTGTGATTCAGTGACTTCAAGTGGTAAATTGTTAACCCTTTCATCAGTGGAAGAAAAAGCAATCCTGATACTTCCTCCAATGCCCAAAACCATATGGCAACAATGCCTCCAAGTTTCTACATTCTTTCCAACAGAGAAGGAAAAATGAAACTCTTTTCCTTTGGCTAGCTTGGATATTATTCTTCTCTTCAAAGGGTCAAAGGCAAATCAGTCACATGCCTGACTGTCACTTGGCCTGAGGAGGTCTTCTTCCAAAGGCCTTTGGGAGGGTTTGGATGGCTTGGTGCTCCAAGCCCCAGGACAAGAGAGAAAGGACCCACTGTCTGGCCTCAAGTATCTAGCATTGTACCTGAAACCTAACAGGTGCTCAATAAATGCATGGATGAATGAATGAAGGAAGGAAGGAGAGCTGCTATATCCATGATCTCATGAGAAACAGGCCTCACTTTAAGCCAACTCAGTATAGGAAAAGTTACATTTACAACCCAGATGAATACCAACATCTTCTACTCTACAAAAGAATTAAATACAGTATACCTGTAAATAGTGACATTCCTTTGTGTGTTTAAAAGGGGATTTGATTCACAGAACAGAGGCCTTGCACAAAATGAGGGAAGTCATAAATGAGGTACAACCTGATGCTCTTGCTCACCTTTTCTGCCTGCAGAAAAATGGGGATTTGTACCCTATAGGGATTCACCTTCACTTTCTGCCCACTAGGGGAAGAAAAAAAGAAGACAATTAATCTGCGGAGAGTCTGGTCAGGCAAATGCTTGGGGATGAAAAGCAAAAAGCTTTTTAAATACCTCAGCCAGACAAGCAAGATTTTTAAAAAAATCTACAAGTCTACCAAAATGCATCCAGGTGTAGGGGTTGGGGGAAGGCAGTGGAGGGAAATGCCTCTCCAACTTCATGTTGATCCCTACAGCCACTTTGCCACTTTACCCAGTGGCTCCTTGAGATCTGGGGATGGGGTACCAGGATTTAAAAAAGAAACAAACAAACAAACAAACAAAACAGAAATATTCAGTTCATGGAATAACAACAACAACAAAAAAATCTGATGATGGTTGTACAACATTGTGACTATACTAAGTGCCAATGAATTATTCACATCCAAATAGTTGTTAGGTGAATTTCACCTCAATTTAAAAAAAAAGACACTGAGTGTTGTCCTCTCATATCCACCAAAACAGCCTTTGGGCCCAAATCCCCCTGAAAATCTGCTGACTGCTGCCAGTGCCCGCCTCCCTAGGGTGTCAGGCCAAGGTCCTAGTCCCACTTGCTAGCACTTTTCCTAAAAGCCAGACAGAGCTCTTCCTTTGATGCCACTTGATAATTGCACAGAAAAGAGGTGGCCCAATTTTAACACTTCCTTCAGCTCCTGACCCCCATTATGAAGCTACAGTTCCATCTAATGCAGCTGAGAAACAACGTCAAGATTTGAATGGTGTTCCGCCTGGACAGGCTAGGGAGTGCAGGAATTAAGAAAAGTCTCCTCTGGATTCTGCAGCAGGCATTGGCATTCGAATTAGTTCAAGGAGGCATCGAAAGATGCCTCGTAGTTGGGATGTTGGCAGAGATGAGAAGAGAAAAGAAAGTGTTTATTTTTAATTGAACTACTGAAAATAGTTTCAATATTTAAACTTCTTTAGGATTTTGGACAAGAGGCCTGGGAAGAAGAGTTCATCTGCTTACTCTGGTGGTCAGGCATAGCTTTAGGTGGATGCAGAGGGCTCTAAGACCCTCAGGATGGCGGTCTCTATCCCACAGAGGCCCTGGATTACAGCTGTTGATCAGAGACAGAGCTTTATGTGGCGTTTTTATCAAGTTGAGATGCTCTAGATGGTCATCTTTGACAGTGTTTCCTAGGAGTCTAGCGTATGAGTGTATGTAAGAAAGAGTGAATATGAGGCACTGTATGTGGGAGGAGGCCCTGCAGCCCAGTGATGGTTCAGCTAAAGGGATTAGGAGTTATCACTAGCCTAGGACAAATGACTGAATGAGCCTCAAAGTGACTCTGCCCCTCAATGACAGGGGTTTGGGACTCCAGAGCTAAGGGAAAGGAAAAGGCAGTCCTCCTTCCCCGAGCTAAGGAGGGGCTGGGTCCAGCTGTGAGGCGTGAGGCCTATACATGGTAACCAGAGACTGCAGAGTTTAGTTGGCTTGACTGGGGACTGGATGGGAGCTGGCTGAGCAGAAGCCAAGGCCCCCCTCGGTGTCCTCCTATTGCTCTCCCTCTAGCTTTTATTAGTATCTAGGTTGCACTTCCCATCTAGTCCTCCTTTCATGAGGACTTTCAGTTCAGGTTCCCTTGTTTCTTCCTCCATCACCAGCTACCCAGTTAACCTTTGTTCCATAAACAAATGAGCCCCTGGTTGTGAGCCCAGAACTGCCTCTCTGGGGGTTGAGGACCAACCATGGAGTGGCCTTGGGCAAAGCGTTGGTTTTGTGGGCTCCCAGTTCAAGAGGGGTCCTACCACAGACATCAACAGCTCCAAGGAGGGTCAGTGATACAACTCCCAGCTGCTCTGTCTCTGTCTGCTAAACAGACTGTCTGAAGAAGTAACTGCTAGAGCAAGGGCCAAGCTTTGATGTCACTGAGGAGGCATGGTTCCTTCCTTCAGAGTTAAAGTCTGAGGAGATTTCCACTGAGCATGTCCAAGTTAGAATTCCTTCCTTATCTACCCTCCTCCCCCACTGCCCTACTCAGTAGAGCTATCTAACTGCAGATAAACACCTGCAATCCACTGATCAGAAAATAAGCCCATGTTGGCTTGTGGCCCTTGCCATGGGCCTGAACACCAGACACTTTTCCAGAGGGGACAGGTGAGGGAATAAGAAAAAGGAAGGAGGGGTACAGAGGGAACATCACAGTTACCACAAGCCAGGGCTAGGAGGAATGAAGTGTCAGGAGGTGTTCAAAGGGTTTCACTGTGATCATCAATAGGAGAAAATGCGAAAACAAAAGCAAAACACTAAGTGTCACTTCTCTGCAAATGCCACCCCATTCAAAGAACAGGCCAATTCATTTTGCCCCCAACTAAATCTATTAGTGGGGCTGCTGCCTCACAAGGAGGCCTGTCCTATATGCCTCCCCATGGGCTACCTGGGCCCTGAAGAGGATGCACATGATGTAGACACTCACAGCATGGAGATAAGAGGAGGTAGATCTTTGGGCTTTTAAAAGTGCATAGAGATTTCCGAGACCCTTGAAGGAAATCCTGTGAAGAGAGCTGACACCTCTCATGGAAACTGTTTGAGATGGAGGGAGATGAAGAATATCTCCTCAGAAGTTAAGGAATCAAAGGCCAATCCCAAAGATGATGGCTTCGAGTCTAGGCTGTGCTTACCACTGAGAAAGCGCTTCATGGTGTCGCTGCTGGCCAGCTTCATGGCCGTCTGTCCAGAGTAGGTGGCCAGTGTGGGGTCGGCCCCATAGGATAGCAAGAGCCAGATGGTCTCCAGATTGTCGTTGACCACTGCATCATGAACTGGCCTGCAGAGATGATACATGGTGAGGACAATAGGGCTCAAGTGGTAACCTAAGTGTCTAGACCTCAGGCTACCTCATCAGGAAAAAGTAAAATGAGATGACCCCAGTGTAATGTGGATATGATTTAGGGTGGAGGAACCACCTCTGGGCTGTAGCCCTCGCTACATCCCCTCACCTTCTCTATGTCTCTTTTTCCTCCCTCTCATTTCTGTCTCTTATGTTCCCACATACCTTGGGACAATCCCTAGGGCACAATCCCTGGTAGATCTGGAATTTGGGAGAGAACAGGCCTCTGACTGAGGGTAAACTTAAAGCAGATGCTGGGTGTTAGCAACAGAAAGACCAGAATGACCACCTGTGAGCAAGGATGAGCAGAACAGGTCCATACACCAGGTGGTGGCCAAACAGAGCCTAAATTCTTTAACCCAAGTCTCATGTCTCAATTTTGCCCAGGAAGTAGGCCCTCTGATGGAGAAGAAAATAATGGGCGCGATTTCTTTAAGACACATCAGGTGTCTTTTTAAAGTGTACAGAGATGAAATCAAGAATAAAATCTGGATGTTACCCTAAGGTCAGCCTCCTGGTTCCTAAGGCCCAAGATTCTGCCTGAGACAGGTACACCACCAGGACAGTTTGCAGGAAGCCTAAGCAGTCTTTCTGGTGAAGCTGCATACGATGGGGGTAATCCCTAGATAACTCCGGCCTTCCCTTGGTAAATGATATGGACTGGCCAGCCAGGAACACATCTACCTCTTCCCTAATCCAGTTCCCCCTGTAGTCTACAGATGTCTTCCTGAAACACCTCCTGATAAAGCCTCTCTATAACTCGCAGCCTGGTGTGATGCAAAAGTCCAGACTGGGGCTTAGCCGGGGGAGGGTGGAGTGGCAGGGGAAGTGGCCTTCTTGCCTCGTGCCATCTTGTGCACTGCAGTTCACATTGGCCCCGTGCTTCAGCAGGATGTTCAGGATGTCAGTCCAGCCCCGGGAGCAGGCCTCATGAAGGGCTGTGTAGCCAGCATTGTCACGGTGATTCACGTCCTCGCTGTCTTTCTGGAGGCAGTAGAGAACAACATCCTGTGGGGACAGAGATAGGTCTATGAGCAAAGAGAGGCCTAATTCTTAAAACCACTCCAGTTAGGGTCAAAACTCTCCAAATATCCGTAGAGTCTTAGAGCCTGTCCTTTATTCTGGGGACTGACAGGCAAGTCTCAAAATCTTTTGTCAACGAAGTCAGTCCAGAGCTGCCATCACCGAAGCCCCAGCTCTGGGCTTTTTTCTCGGCAACAGGGAGACGTTTCTTATGACCAAGAACACTCATCTGAGTGTGAGTTGTTGGGGTGAGGTCCTCAGACAGGCTCACCTACCCGCCCAGAGCCCAAACCCTCAGGCCTCCCTCAGCACCAGTTCCTTGGTCTGGGGTTTTGCAAGAGTAATGAGATTTGTGGTGGCAAGCACAGCCTCTGGTGGTAATTTGAGAACAAGGACTAAAGAACTGGTTTAAGTACTATCCGTGGGTGCTAGTTTTCATTGTTTTAAGTACTATCCCTGGACGCTTATCCAAATCCTCCCTTCAAATCAGGATTGTTTCAAGTATAATTCAGTGTGCTCATTCATCCATCTAGTAGTAATTAGCTTCCCTAGGCTGAGAAGATAGGACCAGAGGCAGGACTCTAGGCCTAGAAGCACCCTAGGTAGTTTTGGTTATGAAACTGGTGAATAAGCTGAGGGGAAAGGAAGAAGCAGCTCTTCTTCTGAAGGAAGAGGGCACAGAAACTACTGGGGGCCTATCATCAGCCCTCCCAGGCCCTGGCAAAATGGGCTGCTCAGCTATCTTACTGACAGTGAGCTCACATGCTGGCTGGTAGAGCAAGTAAGCAAGCTTGCAAGTGAGCATGTATACCTGAGTTGGGGGTGCTGCCTTGGGGGTGCTGTCTCCTGGATATAGGAGCTATCACACAGCCTGTGCCTGGGGGAGCATGAGGCCCTCTACTTTCTCCACCAATGCAGATGCCCACCTCTCTCCCAGGCCCCAAACTACTCTTCCCTCCCTCCTGTGACATGCTGTCCTACCACTCAGGCCCTGTCCTGGTTGGTTCTCCTGTGATTTCCTGTTTACTGGTTTGGCTCCATGTTAAAGAAAATTAACCTTGACGGAAGAAGTTGCTCAATGTCTTTTCTTTAGATCTCCCTTGGCAGTCCTCCAGGCACCTGCACTAGGTGCTCAAGAAAGACAGCTGCTTGCCGTGAGACACTGTCAAGGCAGTTCTTCTATATGGGCCAGCCTGGCTAGGTGTATGGCTGTCTTTAAATGAGTCAGTTATAGGCATCGGAAGCCTTAAAGAAAAGAGGGCTTACTCTATAATCCAGCAGCTCCACTCTAGGAACAAATCCTGAGGAAATATTTAGTGTGATGGGCAACAGTACATGGTCAAGGGAGTTCATATCAACAAAAAGTGGGAAACCAAAATGTCCAGCATTATTTCATGATGGTGAATGAGTCAGGCTTCCACCCCTACCCCGGCACTTGGGAATCAAAAAGACCTTGGTGTGAATTCAGACACATATGTATGTAGTAGTTGGGTGATCTTAGACAAGATACTTAATATTGCTAAGCCTTGATTTTCTCATCCGTAAAATGGGGCTAATAAAACTTACACCCATAGGCTTATGGTGAAGATGAAATGATATGAAGTAATCGGAGCTCCTAACATGACAAAAGAAGTGCTCTATAAACACCAGCTTCCTTTTCTGCTTTCATTCTGATCCATAGGGAAGTAGTATACAGTGAAGTGAACCCAGCCCTTCCCTCCAACATACTCCTGACTCCTCTACTACTGGAAGCCAAAAAGAGAGGTTGTTAGATGGGGATATTAAGGATGAGCAATTATCACCCCTGTTCCTCTCTGAGTGGGGGAGCCACTGCACAGGGAAATACAACACCAAAACTCCCAAATCCCATTTCTGGCCTAGAAATGTATTGGATGATATTGTGCTACCATTTTAATTATGTTCATCATAAACTACCAAACGAGCTTACATTCGCCTGCACCATACCAGGGACATGTATGCCCCAGAAGCCAGCTGGGCAATAGAAGGCCAGCCTGGGCTCAGGCCCCAAACAAAGCTCTGCCCAGGCTACAGAAGAGCCAATAGGAGAAACTTCACCACAGATGCTTGGGCAATGGCATCCTGCAACTAGATGCTCTTACCTTATAGCCAAGACGAGCCGCCCGCTGGAGAAGGGTTTCACCCGCATTTTTGTTCACTATGAGCCGACGTGCCTCTGGGGGAATCTGCCGGGCTACAGGTGACTCTGAGGCCTCCTCTAGGCTGGCACTTCGGGATTTAGATGGTGTGCATGGTTCTATGGGTTTCACTAGGGTGGGAGATTTTGGAGATCGCGCCTTCTGCTGGCTCCAACGCCCTTTGCCCTGGAAAGCAGAGATGCAGTCCCGGATCAGCACAGGTTTCCATCCACTTCCACCCAGTGAGTGGAAGCAAAGGGGCTCAAATCCTCCACCACAAAAACACAAGGAATAATGAAGGGAATGGAAATCCGAGATTGAGGGGACATCCCAGCTTCTCTCAAGTACTCTGCCTGCCTTCTTCACCTGCCTCAATCCCCATTTACTGAGGTTTTTACAAGTCATCTATATAAATAAGCAGAAGCAAACTGAGAATAAAGAGAAGCAGAGATAGTTATCTTTGACTAAAGAGGCACAGCTGCAGAAGCCTTCACTCTTAGTGTAAAAACCTTCCTTCACATCTGACCTCCACCAGGTTTTCCCCATCTTCCACCACACTGCATCCCCAGGTCACAGTCATGACCACATGGGGCGGGTTTGAATCCTGCCTCTGCCAGCCACTAGCTGCAAGGCCCAACCCGAGTCTCACTTTCTGCCTTGCAGGATCTTCGAGATAATGAACTAGAAAGGCTCCAGAGCAATTCACAGGGTAGATACTCACAAACTATTAGAGTCCTTTCTTCATAAATGACCCCTGTGTGTCTCCTTTATCCTCCCATTTGAACTGGAATGTCTAGAGCAAGTTCCCATGCCTATCCCACCACGGTACATTGCATTTGTGGGGATAAATAATATGTCTCCTTAGTTCAGGGGTCTTTGTACCAGGAGGAACTGTGCTCCAGGAGCTATATTCAAGGAACCAGACCCAAGGAACCACATCTAAACCTGGACCTAAGTTAGATGATGAGATTCTAAACTTGAAGCTGATGCCATAATTGGTTGAGATTTAGGAGGAGCCTTGGGAAAGGTGGGGCATGCCTTGCATGTAAGAGGGACATGAATCATTGTTGGGGGACAGTGGGCAGACAGTACCCTCATTAGACATCACCTCCTGATGTTTGTGCTCTTGTATAGTCCCCTCCAACACTGTATAGGGCTAACTTGTCTAGCCAATAGGAGACTGCAGGGATGATAGTGCGTGACTTCCAAGGCCTGGTCCTAAAAGAGTCTGTGGCTTCTGCCTTGCTCTGTTGGATCACTAGTTCTAGGGGAAGCCAGCTGCCATGTCACAAGGACACTCAAGCAAACCCTTTGGAGAACGCCATAAGCAAAGATAGGACACCTCCTGCCAACAACCAGCATCAACTTGCCAGCTATGTGAGGGAGCCAACCTGAAAGCCCCAGATCCAGTAAAGCCTTCAGATGAATCTAGTCCTGGCTGACATTCTGACTGCAACCTCATGGGAGACCTCAAGCCAGACCTAGTTAAGCTGCTCCAAAATTCATGATCCCCAGAAACTGTGTGAGTTAATATATGTTTATCATTGTGTGAAGCTGCTATATTTTAGGGTCATCTGTTACACCACAATAGATGCATTCCTCAGTTTATCCAAACTCATCAGGGCATCAAAGTTTCACTTAAATCATAGGTCTTCTATAATACTCTGGTCCCCAATGCCATCTTTCTCTGCATATCCAGAACACCTAGTCCAAATCACATAATCTGGTACCTGATGCCTGTCTTAATTTCCTTTCATTGTTTCATGGGCAAGTCTGGCCTCCCCTGCTAGGTTTTAAGTTCCTTGGGAGCAGGGTTCATATTGTCGTCTTCTCTTTTGTCCTTTACAGCACATAACTCACAGCTGGGCACATCATCACAACAAATATTTGTTGAGTTGATTCAAGACAGCTACATACAGAGCCCTAGACGGCCAGAAAAGACACCTAGAAAGACATGAAGCCAGGTAAAAAGGGCTCCAGGTATTTGTTTCCTCTCGTAAATCCCAAGACAACAGCAGCTGCTTTCTGTCCCCGTCCCAAAAGGGCATACAGAAACAATCATTAGGAGAAAAGCATGAGCTCTGAGTGTAGAATGCTGCTCAACTGCCAGGAGAACAGAGGTGTATAATGGCAGTACTAGAGGATGCTGAGTAGAGTGCCCAGGTTTTTGCAAAGCCAAGACAGGAGCCAAAAAAATGACTCTTCTTCCAGGGGCCAGAGCTGCCGGAGACAAGGAAGGCTGCCTGGGAGGGGGAGACACAAGAGCAAATGGGGGCTACCTCCCTCTCCCTCGTTTCTTCCTGGCTTGGAACCCCTGTAGGAAGAAGCCTTTGGCCAATTCCCCAGCTTCAGTATTGTAGGCACATCCCCTGGTCCCGCCATGCCCCCTTACCTCGCACTATTAAGCACCATGCCATGTGGGCAACTGTAGCAGGTGGTGGTGACTGGGAGAGAAAGAAAGGCAGGAGAGAGAAAAGGAGGCCCTGTGAAGGGACAAAAACCTCTCCAGGAAGAACATTTCATTGGACACACTACCAACAGAATAATCAGACAGAAGTATTAGCATGTGCTCCTGAATGTCAGGTGGCTGGGCATGGGCCATCTGACTGTTGGGAGGAACAGGGGGAATGGAAGTAGTTCGTCCACCTTTTGCCAGAACTGCTCAGGGTGTCAGTGTTTCCCTGTCTATCTTCCCCCTCCCCCAGTGTCTCTGGAATACAGACAAAAGCCACCCATTTATAGGGTGGAGGCATATGGAATGAGCCGGGAGGGAGGTTGGGCTCCAGAGGGCAGCCAGGCAAGCTTTACAACCCAGCTGTCACTCATGACCACTGAGTAACCTTGAACAAGTCCCTTAACCTCCCTGAGCCTCAGTTTCCTCACCATAAAAAGAGGGCAACAGTGCCTACTTCCAAGAGCTGCTGTGGGAATTAGGAACACTCAGTAAAGACCAGACTTCGCTGCTCCTCCCTGTCCTCTATGGAGGTCAAGGGAATTGTCACCGCTACTTTGCCACTCCATGCTAGTACCTCTATCCCCTCATTCTTTCCTTGGTTGAAGCTGAAGCTCAAGGATGTACACCAACCTTGGTGAGCACTTTATGACTATCAAAGCCTTTAATATTGCCTTCTTTGTTTCCCTAAGCACTCTTGTGAGATGGAAAGGACAGAGAATATCATTTCCATTTTTAAAGATAAGAAAATAGTCTTGAGTACCTCTTCTGAGCTGGAACCAAATTCCAGAATGGGGGAGGGGGAGAGAAGCAGGAAAGGAGGAGGTAAATGAGCACCAGCGTCTCCCACCTTTTGCCAGTGCCACTCAGTGATCCCTGCTCTGGAGTTGGAAAGAGCCGGAAGAAGCACAACTACCAGAACAAGCCCAATTTGACCTTTTTTTGGTTGTCAATGACAAACACATATTACAGGTATACATTTGAACCCAAACCTTCATTTTTCTCAAACATACAACTTACCTAGGATGAGGGCTGCATAATTTTTCCAAACTGTACAATGTGGAACACAAATGCCATAAACATCAGACCCAAGAGACATGTCAATTTTGAACATGGTTTCTAGACTGCTCACCTGGCTACTGATTGGTGAGTGCCCACTTACCTACTCTTTTGCTTCCATGAGAAGGGCAGCACTATAAAGGGGCCCAAGTGGAATTTCTTTAGCTCCACCCTCTGGCAACCTTATCTGGACATTAACATCCTTGCTCCTACAAGTGGTTTTCTACCCTGATTGACTCAGAAAGCTCCTTGATTGATTTCCAGTGAGTTAAACCCAGACAAAAGCTTCTTGACTGAATATTAACAAGCCAGTCAGGCTAATATCCTGCCATATTCTTTAACTTTCCTTAATTCAAAGGAGCTCCAAGGACTGTTGAGAAAAACCCATCATGGGCCAAACTATAGTTTGCAAATGCTTATTGTTAGCTTTAACTTTAGTTCCCATTCTTCGAATCTGACCCTGAATCCTCCTAGATCTAGTTTAAAATACTTTAATAAATATGGGTTAATTTGATCCTCCCCATCTACTCACTTATTCTCACTTACTCATTCACTCAGAGACCTTCTGATAGAGGAGCCTGCTGAAAGCCTGCAGCCCTGACCCACTCCCCTCCCCAACAAGTCCCCTCACTAGCAACACACCTTTGCCTCTTCTGAGACATTCACCATGTGCTTGGTCTTGCACTTTCGTTTTCCTGATGGCTTTTCTGAAATTTCAAGGCAGGCTGGTTCCTCCAGGTTATTTGGGAGGAAACCATTTGGTGAATCCGAGATCCCCTGGGCTTTGTTGGGCAAGAGAAGGTTCCTGTTCCTGAGGTGGTGCTCTGAACTTTGGGAGGAAGTCTTCTGCTTACGGGCCTTTAAATCTGAAGGCAAGAGACATGAAAAAAAATGGATGTCAGGGAAATGGAACACAGACAAGCAATGCCTTCTTCTAAAATAAATCAGAGAAATTTGAGCATTAGAATCTCAGTACAAAGTTGTGTAACTATCGGTTACCTGTATCACTTCTCAGATGAACACTGTATTTCACCATCAACATCCCTCCTCTACAAACAGGCGACAACTCCCAGCCCTGCCAGGAGGGGGCAGCCCATCTGGGTGTCCACAAATGAGGGTAATTTTTAAAAGTTCCCCATAGCCCAGAGCCAATCAGAACTTTCCTCTCAGCTTTTCCCCAACCCCCTTTGTCTCTTTCTCCATTCCAACATGAAATCAAATTTAGAAGCCCTGCTGAAGCAAAGTATGAGGTATACTGGGTAGGGAGTAAATGGTAGGTGGCTTCCTTCATAGCCTCAGCTCTAACCACCTGACTGCCATGGTGGTCACTCTCTGAGGACACAAAGATCAAAGCCACAGAAACTCCCTGAAACCAGAAGGTGCTATGGGGACTTAGCAGACGGGCAGTCGCAGAAACATGGGGTCTTCCCTGGTTGGAAATCAAGTCACTGGAAAACACTGGGCAACATCTCTAATTCTAGCCACAGTTCACTGAACAAAGTACTTTCTAATTTTTAAAAGTGTGGTTGTGATTCTTATGGCTCTTTCCAGTTCCAGAGCAGGGATCCCTGAATGGCACTAGGAACCCATTACCAAGAGCCTCATCTCCCAGGCCAGTCCTAAACCCCATTTGTATGGAGGATAGACTAGGTTTACCCTTATGTCTTAGCTAATATTAGTGTTACCTGGCTTGACCATTAGCTGTGTGACTGGCTGGACACAAGTCATAATCTCCCCAAGCCTCAGTTGCTAAGCATGTAAAATGAGGAGAATATAATCCAAATGGCAGGACTAGTATGAGAATTAAATAAGGCACCATATGCAAAACCTCTTTAAAAAGTGTTAGAATAAGGCATCATAATTGCATTATTTAAGTATAAGCTCTTTATATAGGGCCATGCTCATGTGTTCTTTATCTCCCCCACAGGACTGACCACTATGCCTAGCACATGAAAAAAGATCTCTATGACTGTGAAATGAGTAACTGTGGCCTTGGTTTCTCCAATTTGTAAAACAAGGAGGTTGAACAAGATCCAAAAGTTCTCAACTCGCCTCCCCGGACCTTGGTATTTGCTCTCACGTGTGACATTTCCAAGGGTGGACCTAGATGTGGGA
This sequence comes from Rousettus aegyptiacus, assembly GCF_014176215.1. NCBI lineage: Eukaryota > Metazoa > Chordata > Mammalia > Chiroptera > Pteropodidae > Rousettus > Rousettus aegyptiacus. Next base: position 82,269,571 of record NW_023416312.1, on the reverse strand, counting down.
GCCATTATTACAGTATGAGGAATTGGGTGTAGGTTATGCAAAGCTGTTAGAAGCCGTCATATCATCATACCACCCCCCTTTCTCCCAACTAGGTCCAACCCACGAGTGGGTCCTCCCACCTGTCCAAGATCTGGTGTGCTAGATCAGCAGTCCCCAACCTTTTTGGCACTGGGGAACAGTGCTCCTATGAGAATATAATGCCTAATGATCTGAGGTGGAGTTGAGCCTGTGATGCTACTGCTGGGGAGCGGCTGCAAATACAGATGAAATTTCACTTGCTTACCCACCACTCACCTCCTGCTGTGCAGCCTGGTTCCAAACAGGCCACAGACCAGTACCAGTCTGCAGCCTAGGGCTTAGGGACCCCTGTGCTAGACGGCTTGTAATGCCACTTTCAACCAAAACATTCTAAACCAAAGCTTTTGATGCAACAGGTTCGGACTGAGGCAAAAAAGGAAGGGACAGAACCATGCTTTGTGAATACCTCAGGAAACATGGAGAAGTCATATTATAGCTTTTGGTACCACAGGAAAAGCAGCAGCCCCTACCCTGTTACCCAGAGCATGACAGGTTCTGGAGTTTAATTAACTGTGGTAGAGCAAAGGCTTCCTAGTAGCACAGAAAGGAACAGAGAGTAGATGTAGTATGTGTGTGAGTGATCTTTTTCTTCCCTCCACAGGTCAAGAAGGGGGAGATGCAAGCCCAGGACCAAAGGAAAGGTCATGAGGCTCAGACGGGAGTAAAGTGATCTGTCTAATTTGGGCTCTGCCCAACTCCCTGATGTCCACCTGAATGATAGGCAGTAATTAGAGGGATTGAGCTTTTTCAGAAAAGAGATGTTTGCCAGGCAATTTCTCCATGTAGATGTCACTATCAGATCTAGAGGAAGGTGACAAGACCATATGCTAAAACCAACAGCCACAACTAGAAACTGTAGGCAAACACATAGAGGGAGGATGACGTACTTTCCAATGACTGGAGCTGCCCCCAAGTCAAATAAGAGGCCTTGCTAAGTGGTGTTCTCCATGCTCCTTTGACAGGTGTAGAGAAGGCAGAAGTGGGAACACGCAAGATGCCCAAGGATGCCCTGGAGATGTTTAAGTAAAAGCTGCCTGCCAAGAGTGGGGATCTCTGTATTGGGTGGAAAACTAGACCAGGCAACCTTGAAGGTTCTGCTTCTGAAAGCCCATAAGTTCAATAAGAAGCTTCCAAGCTTCTAGGAAACTAACCCTATTAAAGAAGATTGGTAATACAAAAGGTCCTCTTCATCTTAACACAAATGGCTGAGGCCAATGGCCTGACAATGCATTCCTGAGCAATCTATTATGGTTCTGGCAGAAAAAAAAGGGAAAATTATCCCTGCTCTCTCATATAGTTGATGAAAATTAGCTCAATTTCTCTCATAAGTATAGGGATCGGTATCATATATGTCTCTATTTGAACAGAGCCAGAAATGAGGTTTAGCCTTCTTTGCATTATAGCAAGCCTAGATTCTACCACCTACTCAGAATGTAGTTATTCAATTTTGCTAATCAGGAGACTGAAGATATTTACCAGCAGCTCAGAATGAATACATTACAGGAGACAATCAATTGTTGCTTCAAGGGCAGAGGTCAAAGAAAGAGAGAGACAGAGGTGCTCTTATGGAACCCAGAGATGTGCTTTTTGTTCATCTACAAATCCATTATAGGAATGCTCCTGAACAGTACTTAATGGAACATACTGTTATTAGCTCGGTGACAGGCTGTGCCTCCATGATTACATATTATAGCATTTGACATGGCCAAAGAAAGCCTGGTTTTCTCCTTGGGCTGCCTGCTTTTCCAACTCGGGTCCAACAAAAATAATGCCATCTTGGGTCACCTCAAAGCTTCACCCTGCCTCTTAATAACCTTTGTGGCTTTAACTGAGAAAGCAAAGTTGTGCCCACTTCTACTTGAAGTTCTTCATTGGGTTGAGAAAACTACTGCACTTCTTTCAGTTTAGGGGCTGGAGGCAACCCATAAAGGTCAATCGATGCCCTTTCTTCTTGAACCCAGGATTTTAGGAGAGAGTGCCCGACCTCCCAAAAGATCCGACTTCCTCAAGCCAACCAGAGAACTCCCTGGTATCGAGTTGTCTTATGCCAAGGGTATCACTTTGGCCTTGCCCACAGGTTTAGATTTTATAAGAAACTGGAGGGCTTGGGCCAATGTGTCCTCAGCTCTCCTGTAGGTCAATTGAATTTATTCAATCTCAACCCTAAGCCAAAACCTCAGACTGGTGTTGAGTGACCCCCTCTGGCAGGTGGAGTTCATAGCACCAGGTTTCTTTGGGTGCAGAGGCCTCTAAACAGGCATAGAAAAGGCAGAGGTGAAAACACCCAAGATTCCTGAGGGTGCCCAGAAGCAAAAGCCATTGTGGTTTGGGGATGGGTGACAGCAGCTTACTGGGGCAGCAACCCCTGCCTGGTCTTACCTGCTCTCCCTTTCCGCCGCTGCTCTTCTTCTTGCTCAGTCAGGTACTCCCCAGTCTGATATTTTCGGCTCTTCTGCCGTCTCCGCTTCTTCCTCTTCACAAGGCCCTCCTCCTCATCTTCCTCCTCCTCCTCATTTGTGTCCCACATTTGCCGGGCAGCCTCTGTCCTCCAGGGCATTTCTCGAGCTCGCCACAGGTGCCTGCGGCCCTGGGTCAGCAGAGTCTTGTCCTGGGCATGGTGGCTGCGATACTGAGTGTCCCGTTGGGTCTTTCTTACCTTCCGACGCTTAGCTGGGATGGGGGTTACCTCCTCCTCCTCCTCTGTTGGGAAAACTTCCTGGCTTCCCATGTCACTGTCTGCCATTCCAGCAAAGGAGCTACAGATGCTTCCTGTGGACAGGATGTACAGAAGACGGTCAGGTACCTCTTCAAAGGACAAAGAGTATGGTGTTGAAGCAAGTGCCCTGGAATAGGAGTTTGAAGGTCTGAGTTCAAGTTCAGGCTCTGCCAGTTATTAGCTATAGGCTCTGGGACAGTTCCTTCACTCTGTTTCCTCACCTATAAAACGAGAATACTATTTTCTGCCTTACTGACCTTGCAGGACTGTTTTGAGGTTCAAACAAGATAATCTGCCTGTAAGTGCTTTACAGAGTCCAATATATCACACAGCTATAGAGTATCCAAACCACACGCCATTTCTCATCCACGCTGCCACTTTAATCCATTCCACAAACTCTTACTTAGTGCTTCCGAGGCACCAAGCATTTTGTGAGGGGCAGAAGAGAGCCAAAAGTCCCTGCCCTTTGGGAAATCAGAGTTTAGTACAGAGGAAATGAGAGCAGACTAGCATGGCGCTCCCACCCCTGCTTACTATGTAACCACCAATCTCACTGATATAGCCACTGTCACAAAAGAAGAGTCTCAAGAAAAGAAAAGCGAGAAGGAGTTCCCTTCCCTTGACATGGTATGGGTTAGTTTTGCCCAATTGCTCCTCAACCAGGCCCTCTTCCCTTACATTGAGTGGCCAGGAGTCCAGGGGTGGAGCTTTCTCCCTGGCATCTTCCCTGCCCACTGCAGCTATTCCTCACCTCACCGCTGGCAAACCATTTCCCCTTCCTCTCGCCACCACCCCAGGATGATGGTACCTTTCCTGCCCTCCTCTGCCACCTTGCCAAGAGGCCATTTTTCTCCTCACCTCTTCCTTCAACTCTGCTAACAACAGAAGTACAAATCCTAAATTGGCCCGATTTAGCACTACAGGAGAACTGACATCTTCCTCAGAAACAGCTCTAAAACACCACCCTTTTTCTCTCAAGGCCTCACTATTAACTCAATGATCTCCAAAGCTAAGTAAGGTCAGCAGAAGGAAGAAATGGTTTGAGGCAAACAGAGCAGCCCTTGACCAAAGCTTCAAGTCTGTCAGACCACTTAAAGACAGCAAATATCCAGCAAACTTTCCATTATACAGACCAGACAGGGAACAAAGTGTTCTGATTAATCTAATATTCTGGTTAATACAGAATCACCATAGAGCTCACACAAGAATCTCCAGTTTCCAAAGAATCAAATGCAGTACAATGTGTTTAACACTAAAATGGAATTCTCTCTTCAATGATTCAGAAGACACTTGAGGATTTTGTGAGGCCTTCAGGCTGTCATTATGAGCCCCAATTACCACTGAGCTGTCTATGTGCTGAGGTGCTAGTGAACAGAATGTCAGATAACTGAGTTTACAATGTGCCCTGTTTCCCCATTCTATCCACCCTGCATGAAAATCTGGGTGAATCGGGGCAACCATTTTCAGCACTATGTACCAACACGGCAGCTAGCAGACAATAGAGGTGGCTGGAAAGGGCTATCCCTTTTAAACACTGGGGGTTGACCAATACAAAATCAGAAGACCATATGTGATACTACTGGCCCTGACTACTCAATGACCATTTCCAATTTTCATAACACCTATCACATAGGGCAATAAGACAGAGGCCCAAAAGTTCAATGTCTGTACCTGAGATTGGCCCTAATAATCATTAGATGCCAAAGCTTAGAGTAGAACTAGTTTTCCCCAGTGGCGCAGGCCTTTCCTCTTTCCACCATTGACTGCCAACAAGAGATGCTAAATCCCTGCTCTGAAAAGCTAAGCAAATAGTCCTAAAATTGGGGGCAATGTCCCCCAGTCCCCACCCTGGCCTCTTGTGTCACCACCAGCATCTGGGCATCTTGACACAGTGAATCAAATTCCCGACTCTCCACCTGAGCCAACAGCAAAATCATTCAGCCAGATTGCTACCTCTCTCGGTAGAGAAGTGCCAAGATGGGACACAGCCTCAGACTTACTCACCAGACTGACTGCGCGTCCGGGTGCTCAGAACCACGGGGATGAAGTCACGGAAACTGCTCTTTCCTTTCTTCTCCAAGGAACCTGAAGTAATGTGTGATTTGGGGGCAAAAGACAGAAATGTCATAATCAGAGTCTAAGGACTGGAAAGCTCCCCTAAGAGGCTCAAATGAAAAAAAAAATTCAAGGGAGGGTTTGTGTTTTCCCTGGGTTTCATTTATCAGCTCCTCTTATGCTATCATCTACATAACTCTTTTAGAGAAGGAACATTTCCCAGTGGTTTTTGAAAATTAGGAGTTGGGTCATTTTTGCTGATACCAAAAAAAGGCAGTGCACTAAATCGATTAGCCAACATGCCACAAGGCTAGGCTGCCTGTGCAACTGTGCGGCTGCTGCACCTCCACAAAGTTCTAACAGAACTGGAGCCGGTCCCCCAAAAAATGCAACCTCGATGAAGCTTAGAAGATTGGGTGAGACAGGAAGAGGAAAGCAGGAAGTGGTGGAAAGAGGGAAACTGCTAAATAAGAACAAACTAGAAAGAGGCAGGTTGTGTCAGATGGTCAAGGCCCTGAACACAGGCTACTGTGGGCAGAAATAGCTGGGTTTCCTCTCTGATGTGGGTGCCAAGGAACTATTAGTGGCAGAGTATACAGGCTAAGTACAAATCTCCCCATCCCAAATATCCTGTGTGTCCCTAAACAATAAGGGTTTAAGATTTCTCTAAACCTTTCTAACTAGTTAGCTAGCAAGCTATTAACTTTTAGCTTTTTATAATGAGAATTTTCAAATACACCAAAGGTAGAGAAAACAGTGTAATGGACCCCATTCTGCTGTTTTAGTCTCGATCCTCATTAAACCCTTTGCAGGGTAATGGGTTGGCTACTCTGTTGTGGGACTGACTTTTGTCTGAAAACTGTCTCTTTCAGTCTTCAGGGTGTGCCTTATTCTAGTGACTTGGGCAAACCCAATAAGCCACTTCTCCCCTCCTTTGACTTTGATTTCAGGGGTGTCAATTTTATCTTCCTTCCAGAGTGAGGAAGTCTCACTTTTTGGTCAGAATCAGAGCCCCTCCCCTGAGCCTACCATAGGGATCCCTCTGCAGCCCAGCCCAGAGGGCCAGGACCTGGGGGCCTACCTTCCTCATGGCCATCAGCTCGTTTTCCTGGAGACTGGGACTCTGGCTTGGTTGGCTTTCGGTGCTTGTGCTTTACCCTGACTCCATTGTGCTCTTTTCCTGAATCTGAAGCTCCCCTGGGACTTTTCTTGGTGGGTTCCTGGGGGTCGCTGGGTGGCTTCCGGCACTGTAGAGAGGTAAAGAGGGTCAGTTCTGGGACCAGTCTCATTTCCTAAGAAAGCTCTCCTAATGCTGAGCCCTGTGCCCTTATTCTGACATGGACATGAGCTGCCCAGGTGGGGGCCAAGGGAAAGGGCTACCTGCTACCTTCTACAGTGGGCTAGCGAGGATTTTCTGGACTAAATCCTGTGCCCTAGCTAATCCCTGGAGACATCCATACCCTACCGTTTTAAAAAGGTTTACAGAGTCTACATTTATAAGCCAAAGAAACACCCAACATCATTTTAAAAGGTACAAAGTCCATCTCCATACTCTCTATACCCAAACAGCAATAGAGAGATGGGTAGAAAACAAAAATGCCTCTTATGCAAGTTGGGTGACTACATTGTCCGAATAACTTCCCTGTGAATGGTATTGACAGCTACAACTGAAAATAATGTGCAACATTGGCCAACCCAAGATAAACTGTCTATGTTCACATGTAAATTAATACCAAAAAATAGATTCAACTAAGGCAAGAAGAAAGGCACAACACAGGAGCAGTTAAAATCTCCCCACACTTTCCATAAAAGACATTTAAAAGTCCAGGCATTATTAATAATGCTATTTTGTACTCTGTACTACTTTCGACTTTTCACAATACTCTATTATTTGATTTGATATTCTCCAAAAACCCTGAGCGGAGAATCTAAAATCATCCCATTGAACAGATAAGGAAACTTAGGCTCCAACACAATAAGTTAAATGATTTGTCCGGGGCAACACACAACCCATGGTATCTGCTCACTCAGGGGCTGCCACTTACTAGGCAAACCTACAAGTTGGCTCATTTACACTTGCAGTGGCAAATTGGCAGACCTGGGACTAAGACCCAGGGCTTCTGGTTCCTAGCCTGGTCCTCTTTACATCACTTCTCAATTTCCATACCTGTGTCTTTGACTGTTTTGCTCAGCCCCACTCTCACCTACTGACTGGTGTGTCAAATAAGCACAATGGTTGTACTTATACACTACAAGGACACTCTCAGCCTAACAGTCATATATTCTCATAAGCTTTGAGGTCTCTCCATGCCACCAAACAAGAAATAGGGCAAGGTAGGGATTTCTAGTATTCTAGGATCCAGGGAGTACACAATAAATAGAAAGTCTCAACAATGAAAGTAGACCCTAGGAAAAGTTGTCCCCTATCCCCCAGGAGACCCACATGCCATCTTCTATAAGGTTATCACTATCTAACTCCAACTAAGGGAATGGCAGATACCTTATTGATGGAACATTTTCGGGGGGGGGGGGAAGTGTCTCAATTTTCCAGGGTCAGGGAAGTCACCATTCCCCATCAAATTCCAGGGATTCCTACTATCCCATGAATTCCTCCTGCTTCTTATTTAGCTGAGAGCTGAGCTCAAAATTCAAGTTCTGTTCCCCTCTTTGCTTGCTGCCAGTTCCTACAAACCAAAGTGTTAAGAGAAAAACAAAGTATTGGAGAGGAAAGAGGAAGATGGGAAATTGCTTCTTAAAATCTGACCTTCAGGTATGGCCAGAGAAAAACTATTTCAAGCCAGGGAGAATAAATTTCCATGTATGTAAATTTTAACATGTCCTATTTATTTCTAAATATCATTTTAGCTGGCTCTTTCAAGTACAGATCATTAATTTTTACTTCCTAAGACAGACAAAAACAAGTACAACATCTAGAAGATATTTTTGTCTGTATCTTCTGCAAGGGCAGCACTGAGGGTAAAAATATGTTGCGTACTTCAACTTAGGCAAAAAGTTGAAAGGGTGGGGAGACTGTGTAAAATGAATATTCCAGTGAGCAGAGTTTTAAAAAGGTTTTCCAAAGGATGATAAGACAATAAAATACACCCAGATGAAGCAGAACTCCTTCTTCTCAGATGATTCAGTAGGCCCAAGGATTCTGCGAAGCCTCGGGGCAGGTGAGGTTGGAGATAGGTGACTTTTCTGATATTTGGGAACGTCCTGAAAAGGGGCTGCTTTGAATTAACCCCTGATCATAGTTTGCTTATCAACAGTTTCTTTCTCAGGAAAATGGAACATAAGTAAATAAAGATCTAAGTTATTTGTTCTTGTGAAAAATGGACATTAATTAAATCATTATAAGGTTTTGCTAAGGGCCACTTCAAGGCCCCTGATCCTGTAACTTTATTCTCTGCCCTCTGCATCTGTCAGTGAGCCAGATAGCTGTTCATCCAGTATAGGAAGAGGCAGTGCCGACCTGTCACTGGACCATCTACAAGACATAAGCTCTGTGAGAGCAGGGACAACATCTATTTTGTTGGCAATACTAACAATAACAGTGGCTGCTACCACTTACTGAGAACCTACTAAGTGACAGGAACTGTTCTCAGCATTTACGTATATCACCTCATTAAATCTTTTTTTTAAAAAAACAACTTCGTTGGCATATAATTTATTGAGATACACCATACAATTCATTTATTTAAGTTTACAATTCAATTGTTTTTAATACAGTCACAGAGTTATGTAACCATCATCACTATCTAGTCCCAGAACTTTTTCAATCACCTCTAATGTAAACTCCATATCCATGAAGCCATTACTCCCCAATTCCCCATCCCTACCAGTCTTAGGCAACCACTGACCTACTTTCTACCTCTATTGATTTGCTTATTCTGGACATTTAACATCATCATCTCATTTAATCTTTACACTGCCTTATGAGTAGGTAGTATTGTCTCTGTACAGATGAGAAAACTGAGGGCCAGAGAGATTAAATAACTTGACTGACGTCATTCAGCTAAGAAGTAGGGCCAAGATTCAAACTCAGGTACTGTGCCTGGCTCCAGAGAGCACACTCCACACACACAAAAAGCATTATACTGCTCTCCTAATGATGTATTTCCACTGCCCAGGAGGAACTGGAATGTAGGAGCTGCTCAACAAACACTTGCTAAGTGGTCAGTGAAATAGCTATACATAAGGAGAGTGGAAGATGGTATAGCTGAAGATGAACATGAACTTTGGAGCCAATGAGATCTGAGTCTGAGTTCCAGCCCTGCCATTTAATAGCTTTGTAACTTTGGGTAACTCACCCACTCAGTCTGTTTCCTTTCTTTTCTAATCTGTAAATTGGATGTAGTGTTTACCTCATAGGATTATTGTAAGGATTAAGTTAGATGACATATGTAGAAAGCACTTGGTGTACAGTGGGAGTTCAACAAATGGCAACATCTATAATGACATGAATTATTATTATTTTTGTTACCACCATGAGCAGATCCCAGTTTCCTGAGCAAATGCTCTACTACATCATGACCTATATTCCTCCTTGGCACATCTCTGCTATACAGAGGCGGTTGCGAGGTCATTGAGTAAAACCCACCCAAATTCTGTCCCAGGGGTTCTTAACCTCAAGTCCATGGGTGGGCTTTGGGGAAGGGGTAGATCCGTGAACCCCCTGAAATTATTGACAAGATTCTGAGCTTATGTTTCTGGGGAGAGGGTCTATAGCTCTCATTACTTCTCAAAGTGCTCCATAGTCCAAAAAAGACTAAGAACTACCGCCACAAAAAAATTCAGGGCTAGAAATCTTTTGATCAATGTATATCAACATCTAATTTAAAGTCTTGTTGACAGAACTTCAACTTGCTCCATATTTTGAATAAGCCCTATCATCAACTGCTTCAATAATCTCCCTGGATCACCAATGGCTTTCATATCCCCTCTTGAGGACCACTGGATTCAAGTTGAGTCCTTTTGGCCCACCTTTTTGTCTAGAACCCTGCCACCATCCTTAGCCTTTTAAGAATCCAGACCCAGATACCCACCAGCCTTTCACATCAAATTCCCAGTAGGCAGAATTTGGGGGGAAGGAAACTGGCACATAAGCCCAGATGCCAAGTTAGCTCTAGCCCCACTAAACTACAAGCAAATCATAAGCAGACTCCCCCAGTAGTGCAGAGAACAACCCTGTCAAAGGCTCCTTCCCTCCCTGGGCCCCAAGTTGTCAAGGCTAGCAGTCATCTCAGAAAAGTCAAAAGAAGAATGGTTATGCAGGAAAGGGACTGTTACTGATTTCCCTTGCCAATTCCTTCTGCTTTCCAACTTCATCTAGGACAATGGCTTCCCTTGCTTTAGGGGCCAAATCACTTCCCACATCCTACAAAATACAAGCCAGCCCTTCCCCCATGCTGTAACACCATATATGGAGAATGTGACTTACAAAGGGAACAGGAGGTCATTATTCACTTTACACAAGCCCTCCCAGTCAGTTCAGTTCGCAGAGCTACTCAAGAACACTACCACAGTTAAAAAAGGTTGACATGTGCAGGATAAAGCAGACCCCCTGTATCTTGGCCTTGCCCTCAACCTCAGCCCAGTACTCACCTTGAGTCCATGGGAACTCCGGGACATGGCCTTGGCTTGTTGCTGCTGTTCCTCACCATCCTTCTCTTTGCCACACTTCATTTTCTTGGGTGGCAGAGGTTCAGTCACCCCATCAGTCACTACTGAGTCTGGCTGCCACTTGTTCTTGCAAGCAAAGACTCCTACACTTTCCTGTTTCACTCGAGCCTGCCCAGCCTTACTCCGAACTTCAGGTTGGCCCCTCTGAGGAGCTGCTGGGAGGCCATCAGCCCGAAAGCAGGAAGCTAAATTGAAGACCACATCACCATCTACCTTCTCCATTTTCACCCGCCCCAAGTCTACCTGGCTTCCAAGCTGCGAAAGTTCTGTGCTGGAGCCCCTCTTGCCGCTTGGGGCCATCTCCAAGATGAGTTCCTTGGGGCAGCTGTCATGAGGTAGCGAAGGCAGCTCGGGCATCTTACGTAGGTTCTGGGAGGTGGCCAGGACCAGCTCATGGGACATATAGGTGGCCAGCACTTGGTTCTTAGGCTTCGTATCTCCTACCAGCTTCAGACCACAAGTCCCCTGGGGGCCTTCTGTCTTAGGAGTGCTGTCAGGGCAGAGGTGGCTCTCTGATTCCTCAGGCCCATGACTCACTCTTATGTCCCCACTGCTAGGCTGAACAGACAGCGCTAGGGTCCCTGTCTGAGGGCTGAGTGTCAGGAGGACAGGGCTGACTTGTTCTTCATAAGGCTTGGCAGCAATCCGGCAGGTTTTGTTCTTTGTGCCAGTGTCCTGATCTGGAGCAAAGGGACCCCCAGGCCGTGGCTGTCCCTCAGGAAGTCCATGCACAGTTTCACTGGGGCCAAAAGATGGCACGCCAGAAAACTCAGAAACAACGCTGGTAGGCCTAATGGGCACCCCCTGACTGGGGGTCAATTGTCCGGCACTAGAAATGCCAATGGAAAGCAGAGATGCTTGGTGATATGGTGACCAGCCAACAGGCAAGACCTGGGTGCTGGTGGGTTTCCCATTGACTGAACACCGTGGGTAAATATTTGTTGACCCTGTGGGCTTCCACAGAGAGAGCTCCTTGGTTTGGCAGCCCGGCAGCCCTGGGGCAATGCGGGCTGGGGTATAACGTTTGACGGTGCTTGGCTGTCCTTCAGTCCCAGCCTGGCTACCCTTCTTGCCACAAGTGGCACCAGTGCTCTTAGGCTCTCCTTGATCAATGATGGAGATGGGCTCCTGCTTGGGGAGATGGCAGGGGTCTCGGTTGAGGCCCAGATTGGGCTCTTTGTTCAGCAGCAGAGAGGCAGGCACTGGGTTGGCCACACCTACGTAGGTGCCGGGAATAGTACTGATAAGCGCAGTTGAGTTCTTCACCCAAGTGCTTGGGTCCCCATTCCTCACGATCTCAGGAAAGATGACAAAAGGTGAGGCAGTGGAGCCCAAGCATGAGGTGACATTGCTGCCAGCAGCCTGCGTTGTGCGCTGAGACCTAGACAGGACTGTAGAGAGGAGGGCCTTGCTGCTGGTGTGCACTGGGGTCAACACGGGCATGGGAGGTGTCTTGCGTTGGTTCGGCAATGGAAGTTTCTGGCGATTGGACTTGGAGGAAAGGTCTAGGGGCATCTCACTGCACTCAGGTGGAGAGGCCATCTCTCGCTCCAGCTGTGGAGGTGACTTCAAGGGAGAGAAGGTGACGGAAGTCCCTTCTGTTTGCTGCTCGGTGCCACCCGGCATCTTGGTGGGGTGCGGTGGGGCTGAGCTCATGCTGCGGGCTGGCAGCAAAGGCTGTGGCGCTGGAAGCACCTTGGTAGAAGCAGTAGAGAGGGAAGTATCTGCCAAAGGCCCAGGGACCCCATCAGGCACAGGCTGGGTACTGGTGCTGCCGGATGAGGAAGCACATGGAAGCCTGTTCACCTCCAGAGAGACCAGCTTGGAATCTGAAGTCAGAGGTCGGGCCACAGAAAATGCATAGGGGTAAGACCGTAGTTCTGGGGAGGCCAACACGCCTGGGAGACACCTGTCCTGCAGATACGATGGCAGGACAGGGAGTGTAAGTGTAGAGGAGACCCCTAGGGTGGTTGGCAGTGTGGCCACACTGAGCGGCTGCCCACAGCTTGGAGGCGGGATATACACTAGTGGCTGGCTTGGGGTCAGTACTGTCCCTGGCTGAAAGGAAAGAGGGACTTTTTGCATAGCTGGTGCCTGAGCTGTAGGAAAACACACTCGACTCAAGCTAAAGGAGGCAGGGATGGGTGCAGATGTGGGAATTGCAGTTGGCGTGGCAGCTGGCATGGGCGTGGGGGCTGGAGTAAAGATTGGGGCTGGGGTGGGTGCAGGCACCGGCGTAGGAGCAAAGGCAGGGATGAGAGTTGGGGTAGAAGGTGGGCCAGAGGATGGGGTTGGAGTTGCCATTGGCACTGATGGAGGGCCAGGAGCTGCTGGAGGTGTGGATGCTGGCAGGGGAGCCAGAACTGGAGTGGGGACAGGCGCGAGGACGAGGGTCGGAGCCGAAGGGGGTACAGGAGCCTGGATCAAAGCCAAGGAAGGAGCTGAAACTGGGACTGAGATAGGAGTAGGGGCTGGAGCTGACAGGGGAACTGGGCCTGAGGGCGGAGCAGAAGCTGGCACAGGCACCAAGACTGAGGCCGAAACTGAGAGGGGGTTCGAATCAGAGATGAGAGTGGGCACTGATGGTGGTGCAGGAGCCAGAGCTGGAACTGGTGCTAAGGGAGGGGAAGGAGCTGGAACCGAAGTAGCAACCTGGACAGGAACCAGCCCAGAATGGGGAACCGGGGCAGGGACAGAGAGGGGAACCTGGAATGGATCCGGAACAGACGGGGGGATAGAGGCTGAACTGGCAGCAGGCGGGCAGATGGGGGCTGGCAGAGGACTAAAGTTAGTGGTAACCAGAGGCAGGGCTCCCTCTACAGGAACTCCAGTTCCCAGAGTTGCCAAAATGAAAGTATTCTTCTCCCCAACACCTGCCTTTAACCCAGCAGGTGAGCAGTCCACCTGTTTGCTCATTTGAGTGTTGAGGGGAGTCCAGGAGCAGTCAGCCCTGCTGTTGCTTGCCTCAGCACCGTCAGGAGGAGGAAGCTTTAGCCCATCTCCAGGGTTGCTCAGGGGCACCAAGAGGCCCTCAGCCTCTGCCACATTCCCAGCATAGTCCATTTTCGACTGGGGGTTGTCAGGCTTGTCTTCTGACTTGTGCCCAAGTTTTTCTGTTGCACTGCCATCTGGGTCTGCCCCCCGGGCATTGCTGCCACTTCCAACTGCTGTGAGCTCCACCTGCAATGACAGAACAGCATGCCTGTCTTAGTAGCTAGCTCCCTGTGGATGGTGCAAGTGTCCCAAGGCCCAAGAGAGGTAACTGCTGCTCCTCTTTGCAACTCGACCAACCAGGTCTCGGCAGAAACAAAGAGCAGCTGGCCAAGTTCTGTCTCACAAACAGTAATTCCTGGGAAATACCCTGTCCCTTCCTGTCCCCCTTCTGAGGATGGCAGACTGGGCACATCACCCGGGCAGATCAGCTCCACCCTTTGGAGGGTGGCATGTGCCACCGCACAGCCACTTACCTTGGAAAAACTGCTGCTGACACAAAACTCCTGAGATCCAAAGTGCTGGCAGTCACCTGTCGTAGACTCCTCATCAGAAAGAGGTGCTCTTCTAGCATAAAAGACACAACCAGAGAAGGGACATGAGGTCTAGTCTTTGGGCCACCACCACCTTCCTTGAAATGCCTTCTTTCTGCCTGAAGCCTCATAAACCTTCCTATCTTGCTTCCCTTGGTGGCTTAGGGGAAATAACAAGGAACTGCAGGATCCACGTTGCAAACTGGAACCTCCACACCTGTAGCTTTGCAAGTTCCTCAAAGAAGCCTGGGCTGACTAGACTCCCCTCTTTGCGCCATGTAGCCTGTTCTCAAGGGTTCTTTCCAGGAGTGTAGAAAATATCTCAGCACCTTTGCCTTGTCCCCAGAGCTTCCCTATCAAAATGACCATCTACAAGGTACTACACATTGCCAGAAGGGGAGATGTGAATCACAGAAGATCTAAAACTGCATGCAGACTGCTTTTCTCTTAAATGTGATCTTGTTTTAAGCCCATAAGGGAAGCAGGCTGCAGGTACCATCAGGGTAATCCTTTCCTAAAAATTTAGAACTGTTTCACGTTCTAAATTTCTGAACCTGAATCATCACCTACTCAACCAATGGGCTTACCTAGAACAGATACACGTTTATTAGCGTACATAATGATACTGATCAGAGGCTACCAGGTCACTGGGCGCTGAGGGGCATTTCAAGGGCACGACTTCATTCCTTCCAGGGTACCTCCTCCCTCTTTCTAGACTATCCAGTACCAGCCAGTGCCTTCCCTCCTACCTTTCTACCCTGCCTGTGTCCCACCCCTGCCAGCTGTCGATTCTCCCCTTGGCCTCCCAGCACCACTGTGTTCTCTCCCATCCAAAAGGGAGGCCTTCAAGGCCACAGACCCAAAATTTAGATTGGTATATCACTGAGGAAGGGCTCAAGACCAGAGAATTAGGTCTTAAAACTTAACTGTATCCCAACTTGCTCAAAAAGTCTTCTCTGAATTTCAGATAAGAATCATAGAAAATGGTACATCCTGACCGCCCCCCCCCCAAAAAAAAGTCAGACTGGACTGGGAGAGTGAAGATGAAGAGAGGAAAACACCCATTAGAAGTTTGATAGTTTGAGTAAAGGACAAACGTACCACTGTCCGTTCTAGGGAAGACACAGTGGGGCAGCAGCCATGGTGTGAGTGGCCCAGTAGGAGGTTTGGGTGCAAGGATAAAGCTCCCACAGAAGTGCTTCACTGCAGTCCCTAGAGGGCAAAGCAGAGGAATGCTCTGTGCACCTCTGGGGAGGTGGACTGACTTGGGTTTTGCCTCCCTCATTCAGAACCTCACCCTAAGCCCCTGAAGAAGCTGGCACCCACCTCACCAGTCACCCTAGCCAGAAGGCAGTCTGGGTGCCCACAGCCAAGCCCTACAAGAATGGTGAATGCCCTGGTAACTCCTTCCCTCCCACTGGAACAGGGAACTATTGATAGACTCTAAAATTGTACATGGGGCAAGAGAAGCAAAAAAGGCAAAGGAATCACTGTGGGCCTCTTGCCATCTTTTCAGGGCTCCAGAAGGGGTTAATAGGCCGTGGGGGCGAGAGGCTTCTTCCCTTTAAAAGGCAGCTAAGCTGGCAGAATTAGGAGAGTTCCATTGCTGGCAACAATTGTTGGTGACAAGCAGAAATGATGGTAAAGAGAGGCAAGGGCTGAAAATGCGGTAAGGAAGCTCAAGGATGGGGAAGAAAGGGGGCCTGAGGGAAAGGAAAAACATACTTTGACAACAATTCCTGAGAGACCAGAAAAACAAAAACTATTGCCAGCTTTGGGCTGAGGAAGAATTTTGTCTTATTTTCCTTGGTCTTGACTTTTATATTCTAAAATTAAATTCCTTTTAAGTCCACTCTAACTTGTTCCTCAGTATAAAGAAGAAGCAATCAGGTGTTAATGGCTTTTTTAAAAAATAAAAAGATCCATTCTCCTAACCTGAACCTGTCGTTAACAACAGAGAAAGAAAGTAGATACACACAAAGATGTCTATTCCATTTCCCTTAAAAATTGCCAACACTCCCCCTTGTACATACATACCCATGCACACACTTCTAAGATTTACCCAAGGAAACACCACAAATTGAATCCTAGGAAAAAACATATCATTCTGTGTTCTAGGTGATTGATCTGCAACAGCTAAACACCAGCAAGCATGGGAGAGCCATGTCTTCTCTAAAAAATGGGAGAGACATTGCAACAATCACACGCAGTTCTTTGGCCAAGGGTTATAAAAGCCAAATATAAAATCTAAAGGCCATTTTGAGTGCTCTTCATATGGAGCATGATCAGAAAATAGTGTAGCTTAGTCAACCAAATATTTTGGTGAAAAGATAACTGAAAACACACACATATCAAACAGGCATCACTGACTCTCAATTTCATATGAAAACTACATTAAGCAGTTTGATCTCCCTTTGATACTTCATAAGGCTAACTGTCATTAGCCTCATGAGGCAGGAAAGCACTGATCACCAGAATATCCACGAACAGTACCCAGTACAAAGCTGAATGATAGAACGGCCTTTCTTCCAGGCTTAGATCAAGGGCCAAAAATATCTTATGCGTATCCTTGAGCACTGAACTGCAGCAAATAAAAACTGTGAATGCCTCAGCTTCCCTTTATTCTACCATCTGACAGTTCTCAATGAATAGACAAATATTAGTTGGTGAAAGGTCATCTGTTGGCCTCCTCGCTTTCTTCTGAACAGGGACAGCAAGGCAGAGCAGGTCGCTCACACATTCCCAGCCTCGTTCCATCTCAAGAAAATTAGAAATGACCAACAGCCACCTCCCCAGGGTCCTCCCCCAAGCCCTGTTGTGGCTGCCCCTCTGGTGAGTGGGTACTGCTTACTAGAAGTTGACAACAGCCACCTTCCCAGCCTCCTCACCTCTCCTCGTTGATGCCGCACATGCGAATCCGGTCAGAACTGGTCCAGTTGTGCACGCTGCTGTAGAGTGATGCTGTAGAGATCATGACAGCCACTCACCACCAGAAAGGACCTGCTTTGGCCACTCCCCCTGAGGAAGGAACCCAAAAAAATCAAAATTCATAACAGGAACAGCTGCCTTAACCACCTTTAACTATGAAACACTTAAATAAAGGTAATTATAGCACCAAAAATGTTAAGACAGTTTCTCTCACAAGCCAGCCTGTTATGGGAAATTAAGGTCCAAATGGGGATAAGGGAACAAAAGCTTTTTAGGAATCCATGGGTTTCAGGAAGGAGATGAAGACACTGTTAATCACCTAGAGTGATTTTTAAATTATCATAAAGACAGATATACTTGAGTGTTCAAGAAAGTCAATCTATTTTGGACAAATGAGATGATAGTATATTTTTTTACACACATTTAGCCTAACCAACTACAATTTAGAGGGTCATTCCCATATGTGAACAGTACATTGAAAGACTACTGGGAATCTTTTTCTCATCAACTCTAGTCCATGGGTACAGAAGTATTTGAGTGACATAGCCAATTTAAGCTCTCCAGAGGAAGTATACACTTTCTTTATAAGCCCTTCAAAAATACTCTATTCTGATTTCGAGTTGAGAGTTATATAGATATGATGCATATATTTAACCTGCTTTAAAGCTCTCTCCAAATCACATGCAATACAATAAGCAAAAAAACAATGTTCCATCAAGAACCACACATTTCTGTCCTTGTCCCTTCCTATCAGTCTGTCATTCCCATGACCTATCACCCCCTTCACCAGCCACTGTCTAGCTTGCACTGTTGACAATCACTGCACAGCCAATTCACCTTCAAGAGAAAATGAGGGCATCAAGAAAAAGAGATTTATCCAATGAGCTCGTCTTGAGATCATTAACCTCTTGAGCTAAAAGCCTTAATTCATCAAAGGTTCATCTGAACAGAACCCTATAGTGATCAAAATTTTATGCTATTTTCCACTTTCCAACAAAGCAAGTCACAGTAAAATATGGTCACATCAGGGATTTTTTTTTCATCTATTCTTTAAACAATTTTCGGAGATTGTCCATATTCGACACAATATCATTATTCACTCAACAAATATTTACTGAGATCCTACTATGTACCAGCATTGTCCTAGGTACTGGAGATTCAACAATTAACAACAACAACAAAAAACCTGCCTTCATGAAGCTTACATTCTAATATGATGAGATAGACAACAAACATATTAAATGATTATATGTTTATAGTATGTTGGAAGGTGGTAGAACACGGGCTAAGAGGTATGGTGATGGTTGGGGGTACAGAATGGACTACAATATGAAATGGGTGATCAGGGTAGGTCTTGCTAAGAAGGATACATTTTGACATCTTGAAAGAAGCAAAAGGTGAGTCATATGGATATCTGGTGGAAGAGCATTCCAGGTAGAGGGAATGTTCTATGCAAAGGTCCTAAGGCAAGAGGTTGCCTGATAAGACCAAGGATGAGCCAAGAAGCCAGCAGAGGGAGTGAACAAAGGCAAAGAGGCAGTAAGGGGTGAAGAGAGCTGCCTACCTCTTCTTGGTCCTTACCCTACTCCCTATCTCTACAGCATAGGCAAATGCTGCCTGCACTCATTTCTTTGTTGTCCTTGCTCCTCTCCTGGTTATACTAATTCAGTGCCTGCTGGCTTCTCTATTGCCCTTCTCTCCCACCACCTGCCCCAGAAACCTGGCCTTCATCATGCTTAGTCTCTCCTCACCTCTGCTATGCTCTCCCATCACTTCCCCTTCCCTCACTCTTTCTCTTTCTATCCCCACCCATCTCTCTTTCCTTTCCCTTTCCCCTCACTCTCTTTCTCCTATTTTCCTCTATTCATCCTCATCACCCCCCTCTTATCCCTATTATCCTCCCAGCTATCTCTCTTCCCCTCTCTCTGAATTCTCTTCTATCTCCTATCTCTCTCTACCACTGTCCCATCTCCTCCAACTTTCTCCCCTTCCCCACCTCCCTTGCTCCTGTCCTTTCCCTCCTTTACTCACTTTCTTCTTTTCCCCTCAGGCTCCACTCTCTCTTCCCTCTCCTCTTTCTTCTGCCATGCCACTCTCCTTCCACACATCTCAGCCTTGTCTCCTTCTCTTGTCTTTCTAGCTCCCTCTATCTCTCTTGTCCTCCTTCTCTGTCTCTTTCTGTCTCTCTCTAGTCAGTATGGCTCTGGCTGGCTCACCACTTACTCTCGTTTGTGTGTGTGTGTTTGTGTGTGTGTGTATGTCAGCTCTGCCCCTCCTTCTATCTCAGCTCATGAGTTCTCACAGTTTCAACTCATCCCTTTGTGCACTGACGACACTCACATCTATATCTATAGCTGACCTCTCTCCTTAGAACCAGACCAGAATTTCCAGCTGCCAGAAACTCACCATTAATTGGATGTCCACTGAGCCCCTCAAACTCAATGTCTTGAACTGACCTCATTATCTATCTATTCCCATAAACCTGCTCCCAACCCCCACGTCCAGTGTGTTTCCTATCTCAGTTAATAGTACCACTATCCCTTAGCATTGCCGTTGTTGTCTCCAACTCCTTCTCTCCCCCACCACCCACATCCAATCAGGAGTCAAGCCTCAATAATGCCATCTTCGTCTTCTCCTCCTACTCCTCTGGCCAATACCCTGATGCAGGCCCTCTCTTATCTAGAATATTACAATAGCCCCTTAACTGGTATCTCTGCCTCCAATCTCTCAATTCTACAGTCAATTCATCTATTGAAGCACCAGTTCGATCCCATCATCCCCCTCCTCCTCAAAGCTTTCAATAGCTTTCCTCTGTCTTCAGAATTAACCCTGTGTTTCTTTACACAGCATTCAGGGCCCTCCATGACCTGGCCTTCTCTCTAGTCTCTTTTGCTGCCACATCCTGCCATTCCCCTGCTGCCCTTGTCATTCTGACCCTCCCTTAAACAGACCGTCCAGTTTCAAGACTTTGCTGTTTCCTCACCCTGAAATGGTCTCTCATGTGCCCCCTCTTCCTTTCTGGGTAACCCTCAAACCCTTGCTTAAATGTCATCTCCCCAACCTCAGCCCCTGGTCAGTTAACTCTTCCTTCTCTGGTTCTGAAACATTTCATTTCTACCTGTACCACGGCTTTGATTCTTATTCTCCTCTGCAGTGTGGTTAGCTGGGGGTATGGCATATATGTCTCCCTTACCAAACAGTTGGCTACTTAATGTAAGAAATACTGTCTTTTTTGTCTCTAGTTCCTCTGCAATGTCTTACATATAGTAAGTACTCAGTAAACGCATGTTATATGGAACTGTATCCTGGATAACAATTCAGGTGATGACCCTGAGAAATTATAAGAGGCAAAATCAGCCCCTGCCCCCCACCACCAAATTATCCACCATGCATACTTACTTACCACAGGGAAAAAAATGTACTTCAATGAAAAAACTATGCCTCTATAGCACACCATTCATAGCTGACAGATCCTAGCCTGGTTCATTGTCTTTAAGCTATTTTGCACCTCCATAAATTACAGGTAACTGATGGATATGCAAACTCTGTCTTGTCCCATAGAATTTGGATTGACTTCCCTCCCCACTGTGGAAAAACCAGTTTTGCCTCCGTTTGCAACTCAGTTCCTTCATTCTGTATAGATTTGTGCTTTTAGACTTTTTTCTTTCAACCAGCTATAACATCTGTCTGGTTCCCCTGTTGATTAATGAGTAAAATAAAATTTTTAACACATGTTCATTTCTATATTTGTACAAAACTCATGATTTTACTTTTTTCTGAAAATTATCTTTAATATTACGAAGACGGTTATATGAATTAACACATAATTTCAGAAAGATTTCAACAAGGGTATAACAAATGGATTGGCTGTCTGCTTCACATCAGTTCACCACGACCCCTTTCCCTGAACATCCTGAGTAATTGCATTTTGACTGTTTCTTAGAATATCTTGGAATATCTCAGTTGAAGAAACAACAGTTCAGTCTATCGGCTGATATGCCAGGTACTTTTTTCACTTTTTCTTTGAAGCATTAGACTCAGGCCATGAAAGAGGCTGTTCTTGCCATAAAATGAAGTGGTTACTTGAATAGTGGCTATTTGAATATTTTTAGCCGGCAGATATAAGTCAGTCACCATGACTTTTTCACTCTTAGGTTTATTTTTGTTCTGTTTAGAGGGGATTAGTAGTTTGTAGAGCCTAGGACAGAAATCAGAGGGGGAATCCTGATATTTGTAAAAAGAACAATATATAAAATATCATCATCTAGAGAAAGGAGTTTTTAAGACTCCCCCCAAAATCCAAAATAACAACCACCGGAAAAAGAAAACCAAGTAAAAAAACAAAATAATTACCACACAATACATATTTTATAATTACCTTGAGAGCAAAACTGATATTGGGCACCACGTTTTCACAAGACCCCAAAGATGGAGCATCTGCTTAAATCTTGGCTTTAATTACGATTTTATCAGAATAGCAACCCTTCCTATATGAAGCCCATTGCTGCTAATTAACAGTAGCCTTTTCTGAGAAGGTAAGGGGAGGGGTAGAAAACACAGGCAAGAAAGCATTGAGAAAAGGAGTCTACACAAGAAGGCAGGATGTGTCCTCTCGAGCCAGAGAGTAAGCAAAAGGAACTTCTAAAGAGGCAATGAGGGTATCAATGCCCACATTGGATGCGAGGAGTCGAGATGGCCAACATACAGCAATGTTTCCCAAGCCAGGATCACTAAGGAACTTGTTCAAAATACAGAGTCATATGTCCCAGCCCTGAAGAGCCTGATCCAGTAGGCCTAGGTTTTTGTTTTGTTATTATTATGTCCAATCAAATTACTAACCATTCAACTGGACACTACTTCTCAGGAGAGACAAGCAAAAAAAATCCTTACAGACATACCACACTTGGTAGGCTCTGCTGATATACTCAATTGTGTACTACTTGCTTTTGCTTGCAGCACTCACACTCATATGTGGCATGTATTCTCAATCTTTCTACTCACACTCCCTCTCTGAGGAGAACCATCACAAGGGCAAACGGCAAAGTTCCTAAAAGGAACTTGGAAGAAACCTGGTAATCCCATGTGACCCAGGAAGCACAGGCACAAGGATATGAAATACTTCAAAGGATTTTTCCAGATGTCTCATCCATGTAATTGTTAAGAAATGAACAGCTGTATGGCCCCAGAATCAAATGCTGGTCACTGCCTAGAAGGCAGTGGGACTATCATGAGCTATCCCCACTTTGGAGGGGAAAACTCAAAAGACACATCCAACTCATTGAATGAACAAAGGAGAGTACATGTACTGCCAACACAAAGTGATAAGTGTGGCTGAAAAAAAAACTTTTTGATTTAGGAGGCATGTGTACACACAAGTAGAAGGACGGACCAAAATCCAAAGGAAAGAATCTAACAAGCAGGCAGCAGAATAGGTAGCCAAACATAATCACCACACTACAAAACGGAAAACCAAAACAAAAATGGACTAATAGAAGAAGGATAACTTTAAAATGGTGAAAATAGCAGCTAAGCTGAGGGAGAACAGGTAGTAGAAGAGAAACTATAATGAAGCAGAGATCTTTCCCCTCCAAAAAAGTACATAAGAAAAAAAGACGCTGGAAGACAAGGGCAGATGTGAAAGGCATAAAATAGAAGCCCATATGAATATAGCAGCCAAAAGGAAAAAAATGAAATAGGGAACCTGAAATATTTCACCATCATGGGCCAAACTGAAATACTGTGGGGAAGCGCTGAAGACAGACATTTTAGAAAAGTTTAGTGAGAACATGTTATCAAAAGGGGAAGAACATCAAATTATAGCCCAAGTCCAGGTTGAAAGGAATTGGTAATAGGGACAGTCAGCACTAAAACTCAAAGATTTTACAAACTGGGTAAACTTTTTGGTTTTGTTTTGAAATGAAGATGCCCAAACAAGCAGATTTCACAACTATAAGCAAAGGCATGTATATGAGGAAGAGAAGGACACGAAAGGAGGTAATAATAGAGCATCTATCATCTGACAAATGCTTTGTACCAAAGTAAACACTGTTTAAAAAGTTAAGCTTGAAAGTGACCAGACAGGGTGTTCATCCTGTAAGTTTCCCAGAATCATGAAAACATGCGTGAAAGCTACCCATTTATTCATGGTTGGGCTCTACCATTAGGACAGTAAATTAGAAACTCAAGATTAAGAAGGTCTCAGTTAAACTAAATCTGGTAGTACTTCTTTGGTTCACACTTCCTGGTGACCTGGAAGCAATTACGACTTTAAAAAATGAAAGAGCAAGAAAATATTCATCATGAAGCCTGGCCCTGAATCTGTCCTCAAGAGGATAGGCAGGGCCAGTAGACAGTTTAGGAAGGAGGGTGGGATCAGTGATGACTAATGAGTGAAGAAAACTAACTTTGGAATCTATTGCTCCAATAGAAATTTAGAGCTCTGGATAGAGCTCCCATAACATAGAGGTAGTCACATTCAGTCTTCACAGAAGCAAAGGAGAGGCCATCCTATTATGTCCCTTTGGGAAAAGCAGCATCTAAGACACCCCCAAGGAGATCCAAGAGATCACTGACATTGAGTACCTAGGGCTAAAGTGCAAAGGCTATCTATGACTTCCACCTAGCCACCACAGTACCTTCAGAGAAAGGTCAAAACATCTCAAAGTTGTTTTCAATATGAAAGTGTACACATACCCAACAAGCATAACTTTACCTGACTTTAGATATGGAATGCCTATCATAGATCTTACCCTCCTTGTTGCTCTGCCTTCCCCCACGTATATTCAACAGACTAACATTCCTGTTTTCCTTATTAAAATATATATGCCAAACCTCGCCCCCTAATGGGGAAGTTCTCCCAATGTAAATTGTTCTAATAATTTAGTAATCTTCCATATAAGGGTATTATAATATTCTCCTCAGTATTTTCTCCCAGTATCTATATCCCCTCATCTTTCCCTACCATACATGCCCCAATCACTTTACTTTGCTTCCCTTCATGCAAAACAGGTTTCCTCTACCACCACATACAAAATCAACTGTAAATAATCTGCTGGGTAATTGAAAGGTAGAAGGGGCCCTTTGCACTATTCATCCCAACCTTCTGCCTGACAATTTATCCTAGCACTTTCTAATTCCTCTGATTTTTTTTCCTATCCAAATATATCCAATGGTTCTATACCAAGGGATCAGTCTTGTAAGGGACACTGCATTCTGTTCTGAGATCCATTAATTCCTGTAATTTACCAAGAAGACGAAGTAGTTGCTTGCACACCACTTTGGCATGAACATCTTCATAGACTCCCTGGGTACTTCCATGTTTAAAAACCTTGCCTATAAGCATTTATGAGACTGCATACAAAGAAATGTTAACTATCTGTTAAATACATGAGAGCTTATTCATTCAAATGAATGTAGTTACCTCCAATGTAGTCACAATGGAGGCTAGAGATTCATCTCAATGAAGTGGTCAGGTCTTGTGATCTTCCTGGAGCTCTTCTTTGGTGAGCATTACCATCCAAACCCTTTTCAACCCAAACCACACCCTTTTCAAATTCCTTATTGTGTAGATTACTCATTCATTTAATTTGATGTTGAAAAACTGCCAAAATCCATTTGGAATCATCTAATCAAACAGCAGCAACACCTGTTAAGTGTGATATACCCTCGTACCCACATCCTAAACTGTAGGGAGAAAACTTTGAGCATATATCTTCAACCCTCCACTTCTCAGCCATCTCAGACACCTCACTATGTCCATTTACTATGTCATCTGCAAAATGGGAATAAACTAGTCCCTACTTAAAACTGAGACTAGCATGAAAGCACATAAAAGGACCAAAGGTAATCACAACAATGAAACAGACAAAAGCAAAAGTTTTATCTCTCATTTCCATTCTATCTCTCATTTCCCATTTCTCATTTCCAAGAGCTAAACCAAATTGGTTTAGCTCTTCTACCCACTGCCATGATACTTTTTTTTCCTTTTGTTCAAATAGTACACACTTCCATTTCCTGCTGTAAAGAAATTATTTTCCTTCATTTAAGGAAAACACCTCATCAAATCTTTAGACCAGACCTAGGATCTAGCTACAAGATTAGATGTCACAAATATCAAGAAAACCTAGGCGATCACCACAAAATTAATCAGTCCTTTTCAAATGTAAAAACACCTCAAAATGTCACCCTAAGTAACTAGTCATCTTTTGAGCACTTCTCATTTCTACTAGATCAACGATAAGAGTCGGCTTTCCTCAGTCTCGGTCTTCAGTAGGACCATGTGAATATTTAGTGTATTTCTCACACCTCCAAAGTTGAATCATTATAATCTGAGACCTGATGCTTCTGTGACAGTGGCCTTCAGCCATCTCTATTTCAATATACTGCATTTATGATATGGAATTTTTTTAATCTAAAAAGGATTCCTCCTCACCAAGCTTTTGGGCTTTTTTAAGAAAAAGTCCTATGGATCTCTTATACAAAGATTTAGAAAGGACATTATCCAGCTATTTTTTGTATTCTCTCACCCAAGACTATGGGTTCAACTAATTTTATAGATATTATTCATTCAAAGGCGTACACACACACACACACACACACAAAATTAGCTCACAGAATTTCAGACTCTCAGTATTGGCTCAACCTGCTACCAGTCTATAGGTTCCTCAAAGCCAGAAAGAATATTTCACACTTCTTTTAATCACCTTCCCAATAGTGTCTAGCATAATACAATATGCACTCAAAGAATACTTGCTAAACTACAGGAAAAAAACTGAAATCTTCTCTACATATAAAAATCAAGAAGCCTATGTAAAAAGTATTGGGTCTATGATTTACTTTTACTTACCTTGCTTGCTCATAAACTTTCTCTTCTTTCTTTTCCTTACTTCCACAATAAAGACAATCACAGAAATAAAATAAAATTGGGTGGGGCAAAACAATAAAATCAACTCCCAATTATCTGACTGTGGTTTAGCCACAGCTAATTTTTAAACCCAGATGACTTATGGACTGTCTTCTGCCACTTATGGTAGATATATGCTCAGGGAACAATTTATTTTAATATTTGTCTAAGCAGAAATAGGAAGGTAAATCTGCTGTGGAGGGGGCAGATAGAGAATAAGAATGCATTTCCAAAGACAAACAGAAATTATTATAGTTGTCCTTGATCAAGGGTTTGAACTGTGCAGGTCCACTTGTATGTGAATTTTTTTCAATAAATATACAATTGGCCCTCCAGATCCCTGAGTTTTACTTCTGTGGATTCAACCAACCATGGATCAAAAATAGTATTTTCGATACAAGGTTGGGAATCTGCAAATGCAAAGAGCCAACTGCCTGCACTGTCCCCCCCACCCCCTACCCCAAGATACTAAAGGACAACTACAGTTAAGTTTTTTTTGGGGGGAGGGGTCAAAAGTTATATGCAAATTTTCAATTGTGTGGGTCGAAGTCCCTGACCTCCACATTGTTCCAAGGTCAATTGTAATTTGTTAACTCATCTACTGTTTTAAATTGGCCTGCTATCACTCTCTCCCTATACTGGCATAACTGATTGTTGGCATCAAAGTCCACTCTGGCTACAGAGAGGGACTCTATTTTATAGCCCATATTTTTTCTAGGAAGTTTGGTTTGATGATACCTTAGCTATTTGAGATGTTATTCTCTCCCATCCAATCACTGATGAACATCTTTGTCATAGAGCCATTCCAAGCCCAGGTAATATATATCCACTTTTGTAGAACTTCCAGATGTCAGAGATAGCTGGAAAGCCCTACCAGTCATAATTAAACACAGCAGCCCTTTTCAGAAAGCAGTGGCTTTTAAAATTGTTATCCTAGTAAACTAGGCTTCAGTTATTTTTTAAGCATGACCCAAAATGTTCCCTGAAGTTTCAGCTGTATATATACTCTTCTGTTCCTGCCCTGAAATATTGAGTAGTATTACAGCATGGCTGTTAAAGAAGCTGCCACTTCTACCTCAAAGGTAGATAGAAAAATGTAGTGATGAGCCAAACTATTTCTTCCTATCACATTGTAAATGTTAAATATGTACTGATACAAGAATATGGAGAAAGAGCACAGAGGATCAAGATATAAAGAGAGTGCTCAGGAGCTATTGACAGTTTTCATTCTCCCACCAAGTTCACAATAGTGTAATATAAAAGGTACTGTCAAAGGACACAACTGAATAAGAAAAACTAGATTATAATATAATAATAGATGCTATTTACTGGGCACCTGCTATGGACCCGGCGCTATATGTACATCAACTCATGTAATCCTTATAGCTCTGCAAACTTGAGATTATCATCTCCATTTTATAGATGAACAAACTAAGGCTCAAGAAAGTTAAGTGACCTGTTTCTTTCCATCCACCTAGAAGGTAGAAGAGCAAGAACTCTAACCTAGGCTGTATGTCTTTAACACAAAAAGTTATTCTGATGCATGCTAAAGTTTGAGAACCACTCTAAGATACTAACCTGGGTATGTATGGTACGACTGAGTCAGACCAAGTCAAGCTTCATCATCATAAGATACCTAAGCACCTGATGAATCTAGGTATAGACTGCACTGACTCTTCCCGGGGATCAGAGTCATGTGCAGTGCATTTCTCTACAGAACTTAGAAAAATGAAAATCTGTTTGCTCTCCTTGTCCCCAAATACCAGCATTATAACAAAACTCAACTGTACCCTTAAATGGCACTAACACTAAGATTTCTAGGCATACCTTAGCAATGAGGTAAGCAAATTTTGTTTCTTAGCACACATTAAAGAAGCCCGAAACACAAAGCTTTGCCTGCCCCTTGGTATTCTCAATTCTTCACAGACGCTTAGCTTAATTAAGGTCTTCTTAAAATCCAAATGAAGACATATCCTGGCTCACGTATCCTCACAAATAAATCTGAAAATTACGTTTTACAAATAAATAATAAATCATCTCTTCGAATTCATCACAATTCATTGACTAGGGAAAATATGACTTTGACATGCAGCCTGCAGCCACTTTTTAAACAATTATACATTTTTAAATGTTTTATGGGAACAGGGTGGCTTCTACTTTAAAAATAAAAGAGAGAAACAGAACAGCATATTTGAATTACGGGGACAGAAACAGAGTTAAATTTTACTCTTGACCAGAATTCGACTTCAGTTAACCAAAGAAATTTTTTGTCATAAGACTACTTTTAAGTTATGAACAGTGGTAAAGTGCAGATTTAGAATGAGAATGGTTTCTACATTATTTTAGGGTTGACCATTAAAAAACTGGCATTGATAAAGCCAGTTCACATGTGAGATTATATAAAACACTACCAACATCCTAGTGGCCAAAAAGTAGATTACCTCTTATTGCCTCTCTGGCAGTACTAAAGCTAAACCTTCTGAAAATCATAGACTCACACCTAACTGGAACTCCAGCATTAAGAAATTTCCTTTCTATTTGAAAACTCAAAGGTCTAAAATCTTCCTTCCCCCTTACATAATCATCAGTGGCTTCTCCCCATTCCAGTCTATTATATATCAGCAACAATTTCCACTTTCTCCACTTTTCTCTCTGTTCCACTCCAATGTTCGCTTTCCCAACCAATTCTACTGTGAATTCCTCCTCTCTCAATCTCAGATTCTGGTTGATGCTGGAAAACAGCTCCCTACACCCTGTGGCCGTTCTATTGCATCTCAAACTTAGCTCAGCCTAGAATAGAACCACTCCAGATGCCCAATTACAATGTTTTAGCCCCTTTCTTCCATTCCCCAACCCCACCTTCCACTTCTGGCCTAAGGCTCTCAGGTCACTGTTCTTTATATTGTTTCATTCTGGACTTTCCATAACTCATCTTCCTATATCTAGAATTCCTCCCATTTGCATACTGGAAAAACTGCTGTATTCCCACTTTCTCCTTCTTCCAAAGCTATTCTATTTAGGACTATGAATTCCTTCCCCCATTCACTATCCTTACTTTGTCTAGATTTTCTAATTAATGCTTAGACTTGTAAACCCTGGATATCAGCTAACCTCTGATTCCTGGGCTCTCCCAGGGCAGCAGCTACCAAAGTCAAGTTTTTAACATTCTCTGATACCAGCTCCAGATGACACCTGAGTACACATCTTCCTCCTTCAGCTAGTTATTCCACCCTTTCTCTCATATTTTGTACTTATTAGCCTATATACTATCTCTAGATTCTCTATTTCCTTATGGGTAAATATTTTTTATATTTCTTCCTACATGTCAATTTCTCCTCAACCCTATTTTAACCCAAGATCACTCTTCTCTCTTGTCCCACATTAGTGAGTCTATCATGATCGTGTAAAGAGCCTTAAAGGTTCTTCAAATTTTACTTTAGAAAATATTATCCTGGATTTTCAAGGTTCTAATTTTTCCTTAGTTGGCCCTAACATGGGACCAGTAACAATAAGCTTTCTTCCCCCTTCACTGCCCAACCAACCCTCTTCCTAACTTCTCTTTTTACCCCCCTTCTGTCTAGTATTCAAGTCCTTTTCTCCCACAATTCTGTTGCCCTAAAAGAGGCACCTCTCTAAAACCCATGATCCAGACTCATCATATTGGGAGATCCTCGGCCATCTGCATGAAACCTTTTTTCCCTATATAGTGAACTGCAGCATGATTAAAGCAGAGACTCCTGAAGTAAGCCCTTCTGCTTACTAAGAAAGTCTATGCCACTAAGAAAGAAAGGAATCCTCCTTCCCGCCCTCTATCCCCTCTCTTGGTAAATCAAAACAGATCTATGAGTGCCCTTCGAGCAGCCACCATTTCTTCTGGAACTCTCCTTCTCTCTGCCCAATACAGCCTCCAACAGCAGAGCCTACCAGTGACTTAGCTTTATTCTGCCCTATCCCAACAATTGACCTCTTTTCCTTGTTGGCCTATTCCAAAGAACTAGTCCTCCTTAACCCAGACATCTGAGTCCCCTCCCTTCCTCCATCAATGATTTCTCAGAGCCAAAATGGAAAAAAAAAACCTACCTACTCTTGCTGCAAAGATGATAACAGGGTTAGTTAGCCTTCTTAAAAGTCGATTTAAGTAAGACCTTATTTCCCATAGTTTGTGCCTCTGGTCCCCTACAGCCACCCTCATGGACAACTACCTCAGTTGCTCTATCAAAAGATGAGTCTGCTTATCAATATCTAGATGTCTTAATCAAGATGGTAATGTCCCCCCTAAACTCTATCAACTTTCAGATTCTCTGATTTTGAGTCACCAAGCCCCCCGCTCCTCCTAGCTCCCCCAGCCTTTTCTACTAAATTTGCTTCCTCATCAAAATTTTACAGGTTCCTCCACCAATCTTTAACTTCTATTTGGAGCCTCTGGGTGATTCTCAGGATTCGGTTACCCCACTTACTCCCCAGTAGAATCCTCCAAATTTCTTTCCTGAATACTGTCCTCTTTGGTATCACATGGTAACATCACCATCCAATTTGAGTACTGTGATACCAAACTTATCTGTGCTCCATTGTGCTGCCTACAATTTTCTCCACAATAAACCTCCCTCTATCCCAACTTTCAAGGGTAGGACAGAAAACGGAGAACTAAATGAGCTTTAAAGTCTCTTCAAGCTTGGAATTTTATTATAAACCTAACCCACTCCCGACCCCAAATGTATCTCCCATTAATTTACCCAAAAAACGTTTCAACATGGTGACTTTGAGAAACATATTTCTAAACTGAAAGAACTATGGGGTTACCAGGGTAACACTAACCTACAACTGCACCCCTAAAAGTCTCACCAAAGATTTTTGCAATAGTACTCCACATCTGTGCCATAGGAACGACCTCCAAACTGGCTTGAGAGTATTCAGCTGTCATACGAAGTTACCGGGCCTCCTCCCCACACTCACCTAAAGAAGTCCTAAACCCTATGCTAGATGCGTCCTCGGCAAGGGAAGCCTTTCTTTATCGTCTACTCTAGCAGACACCAAGAATGAATAAGTATCAACACATCGACAGCTTCGTACAATCAACGCTGAAAATTTCAAAACAATAAAACAAAAACATAGTGCTTCCACTGGGGGAGGGGGAAGGTGCGGGCAGAATAGAAGGGCACCCCCATCGGCCTATGCTGTTGGCCTCCCAGGTTTGCAGTGTGTTTCCCACCTGCCTTTCCCTTCAACCACATCTTTCCCTACATAACGCGAAATCCCCAGCCGAGGTGCGGCCGGCTCCTCCCAGCCTTGCCCCGGACGTCCCTCTGGCCCAGCCTTCCTCTCGGCGGGACCCTGGCGAGGAGGGCCCCCTCCACCGTCCAGTTCACCTCCCTGTCTCTTCCTGGGCTTCTGGGCACCCTAGCAGGGCTCCGTCCCGAAGCAGAACTCGAGGAGCCAAGCCCACGAGGCCCGTCGCGGGACCCAACCCCCCTTCCTTTTCCCAGCACCTCGTCCTCCATGCACCGGCCCCCGGGGCTCTTCGTCGTCGTCGTCCCGGCTCGCACCGCCCCCGTCGGGGCTCCACCCCCCGCCTGCCCCCGCCCCCAGGACGGCCCCCTACCCACAGCGAGCCGCCCGCGCCCTCTGCCCCGGCACGGGACTGCCTTTGGCCTCCGTTCCCCGCCCAGAAGCGGCGGCGGCGGCGGCAACGGCTGCAGCGGCCCCAGCAGAAGCAGCAGCGGCAGCGGCAGCGGCAGCGGCAGCAGCAGCGCCGCCCCGGCCCCGCCCCGCCGCCCGCCGGAGCCCCACGCCCCGCCTGCCCGCCCCGCTGCCGGACTGCTCCCCCCGAAGCCCACCACTAAGCCCCCCCGCCCCTGCCCCAACCGCGATCTGCTCCAATCCAGCTCTGCTGGGCCTGCTGTCCGTTTCTCATGCCCCTTAGGACCGGGGTGGAGGAGCCCTAGGGTTCGTGGCCATCCCTTGCCCTCCTTCTCCTAAGCTGGGGGATTGCCCCTGATCCCGAAACCCGGCCCCGTAACCAGAGCCTCTCTCCTTCCAGACCTCAGCTTCGCTCTCAGACCCTTTGCCTCCAGGCCTGGCGTGAAGCGGGTGTAGAGCTTGTACACCGAATCTCCCCCTGGGTTGCTGGAGCTAGTGGGAATTGCCCCCCGACCTCATCCTCCTTCAATTTAAGCCCCCTTCCCGCCGCGCCTGGCCCGGTGGCTCCCGCCCCTAGAGCGAGGGCAGCGGAGCCAGGGCGCTCTGAAGTCATCCCCCGCCTTTTTTCCAGGGACTCGGATAATTGCCCCTGCCCCCATCACAGCACTCCCACTCCCGAACCCAGGCCCCGCCGCCACCTAGGGGTACCCCTTACCCTACGGTTCCTGCACACCAACACCAGGGAGAACGCAGCCCTGAAAAGCACCCGTCGCACCTCCCCTCTTAGGTTGGAGGGTATTTTCTCCTGGTTTCTTCAAGACTTCATCACGGACAGCAGCCCCCCCCCCTCAAAAAAAATAAAAATAAAATAAATAAACAAGCCCATTCTCGCCCTGCTTTGCTCGCCAGCCTCCCTTACGGACGTCGGATGCCTGGATTGAGGGGGGGGAGGCGTTGGGGCCAGGTAGTTAACAAGATCGTAGCCGCCACCTTCTGCTCTGAATAGTGGGGTAATTCCAATGGTTTCCCACCCCCCAGGATCAATGAGACCCCCGTTTCCATGGAGACCCCCGCCCAGCCAGGAAGAAGACTCTCTCGAATTGTGGAGAACAAGTCTCACCTGGCCGAGGGAGAAGGGGGTGAGAAGGGGGTAGGGTAGGGCAGGGATGGGGTACGAAGGTGGTAAGTAGAAGGGAGCTGTCCCGAAGGGAGGGGCTAGAACAGGGCGAGCTCCAGGGAGCGCAACGTCCGGAGACATGGAGAGGACGGCGCCCCTGGGGGGCAAGCAAAGCAGCCGCGGGGCGAAGAAGGGACAGGGTTGAGGAAAGGCTTAAGATAGAAAGAAGCGGGTGGGGAGGGAGAATACGAGAATACTGGGTAGTCAGTCAAAAGGGGTGGAAGGGTTGGGGGAGAGAAAAAAAAGACGCACCTGTTCCCGGGTCGGCTCCGTGGGGAGGTTCAGGCCGCCACCCGGGTTCTCTCTCACTCCCTCAGTACCGCCACCCGCCTCATACTGCCCCGATCTGATGCCCCTATCCGCCCCTTATCGCCACCGACCTCCTTCTCTCTCTCGGCAGCGGCGGCGGTCGGACTCTAGGAACTGAGAGGAAGAAGGGAGGGCTCAGCAAAGCGGAGGAGAGACAGAGCCACACACTGGCAGCAGCCGCGGCGAGCGAAAAGAGTGAGGGGGAGAGCGATGTGTGTGTGTGTCTGTGTGTGCGAGCGAAGCCTGGTGGAGTGGGTGCCGGTCGCAGAGCTCGACGGGAAGTGGAGTCCGGCCGGGTCCGCGGGCGGCGCCAGCCCTCCTTCCAAGGGACTACAACTCCCAGAATGCCACCTGCCCCTGCCCGTGGGGAGGAATGGGGAGGAGGAGGCGAAGGGAGGGAGCGAGAGAGAGAGAGGGAGGGACGAAAGCAGGGAGCAAGCGGCGGCGAAGGGGGCAGAGCCAAGCAGCCCCGGTGACACGGGGAGGGGAGCAGAGGAGGAGGGGATCGCTGTGAGGACCGAGCGGATTCCGGAGAGGGAGCCAGCGGCGGCTGCAGCAAGCCAGGCAAAAAGCTAGACTCCCAGGAGAGGTGGAGGCGCTCAATCTGAGGGGCTGAAAGAGTCCCAAGCCCTCCCTTCGATGCCCCTCGAAGGGGGAGATTGAGAAAGGGAAAAGATAGGTGCGCCAAGGCCTGAGGGTTTCCTCTTTCTTCCAACGCTGTCCACCTTATGCCCCACCTGACTTTCTCAGGCCACTGGTGCCTGATCTAGTGTGCAAATCCAGAGACCCTAGATCTCCCCTGCTGGACATCACAGAGCAGACACATTGAGTCCCCTTCTCCAAAGGGCCCGAGGGAGGCTCTCCTTGCTGGCAGGGCATGATTCCCCCTTTCTTCCCATCGCCCCCCATTGTTGCCACCCCCTTCTCCCTCCCTGGAACCCCTCCTCTGAAGCCGAGGCTCGAATGTCCCTCCCCACCAAGAAACAGAGTCCTCTGGGGGCGGTTACCCAGCCCCCTCACTTATGCTGGGCCCCTACCCACCAGTATCCCCTTCACGGCGTTGCCCTCCTCACCAAGGTAGTAGTGGGGACGACACGAGTTGGACTGGTGGCTATTTTCCCTCTGAGACTAGCAGTCCTTGGCCACACCGAACCTGTGTAGTGATAGAAAAGCACATTAATACTCCAGCCCCCCACCACTCACCCAAGTTCGGATCCCCGTGGAAATGTCTCACAGAGAAAGAGAGGTTGGTAGTGGAAGTGAGCTGGGAGTGAATCCCAATCCTAAAACCTCATCCCAGGCATGGAAATGCAGGGGGTAGTCCCTTTCCCTAAAAGCCATCAAATTGCTTTGGGGTGGGGGTAGTGGGTAGTAGATTATCTAAACCTCAATGTCCATGCGACTCAAAGCGACGCTACACATAGGAATAAGATACGAACTAGGCTGCCGCGATGGGAGGGAAAGTATACCCCTCGCTGTCGTCCACCCCCAAACACATACCCCTCGGAGAGTCAGATGGCCAAGGAAAGGGTTAGGCGGTGGGAGTGCTGGAGAGTCAAAGGGTTGTGGCAGGGAGGGTCCGCGGCCCCCTGAGAGTGGAATCCAGATGCTACGAAGTGAGTGTGTGTGTATGTGTGTGTGGTGGTGGTGGGGGGGTGTCAGCATAATTGCAGACCGTGTCTTTCCTTGCTTTTCCCGGAATCAGCGCTGAACACCGTCAAACACTCGTAGTTACTTACCAGTCAGTACCCTAAACCCATCTGTGCGCGTGAGACGGCGGGAGCCCGGGAAGCCAAGGCATAAACTCCGCGGAAGCTGGCTTTCCTCGCCGCCGCGCTGCCGCGGGCCTCTCTCCCTCCGCTGGCGGCCCTGCGGATCTACCTTCGCCCCCGGCCGAGGCCAGACCCCGCTCACAACTCCACGCCCCTACTCCACCCCCCGGCTTTCCCTCCCCTCGCCCTCTCCCTGCGGGTCCAGCCCAGCCCCTAGCGCCGCCCCACCCTACCACTCGGTCCCGAGCCCAGCAAGTGCCCCGAACTCGCCCCCCGCCCCCACGCCCAGGCCAGTCCGGCCAGGCCTGGTTTCCCCCTCCCGCCGCGCCCCGCCCCCGAATCCACGTCCTACTTCGCCACCCAACTCGGCTCGGTCCAGGTTCGGCCCGCGCCTAGGCCATCGCAGTCCCGGGTTCGGTCCAGTGTACCGCCACACACCCCGCCCTTGCCTGGGTGCTGGCCTGGCCCTCTGCCTGCGCCCGCCAATCCGGCCCAGGCGCGTGGTCCGGGTCTGGGTCCAGGTCCCGGTGCCGGCCTCGGTCCCCGTGGTGTTGCCGCGTCTCGCCACGAGGGCTTGGTCCACGCAAGATCCGAATCCGCGCGGGGTAGGGGCCGCAGAAAGCAAGTTTCTTTATCTTCCCTCCGCCCCCGCAGCAGGGCCGCACTGTCCCCCCACCCCCCACCGCGCCCCCTTCACCTGGGCAGAGCCCGCGGCCGCTGTCGCAACTTTGCTCCTCTCCACCGCGCGGAGGAAGCGGGTGAAGCGGCAAGAGGAGGAGGAGGAGGGAGGTGGCTGCGGGGGGGGGTTTCTGGGATCTGGCCGCTGGGCTCCGGGAGGACACGTGGGGGAGGAGGGGAAGGAGGAGGAAGAAGGGGGAGCGAGCCTGCAGTTCTTGGGGCTCCCCCTGCCAGCCCCGGGGAAGCCGGAACCTCACGGGGCAGTCACAGACCCCGCACCGGCTACGGGGGAAGAACGAACCCACCTTCCCCAGTCAGCCCCCAGCTCTGGAAAGGGTGGGGGGTGAGCAACGCCGCTCGGGGTTGGAGAGCAAGCCTTTTCGCTCGTGCTTTATGTGTGATTCTCTCGCTCCGTTTAGACTCAGTGTATGGGGGGACGTGGGGTCTTGCATGAGGGAGAATGCCCCCGCTAGATGCCCCGCCCCTCTCCTGGATCCCCACTTCCCTAACCCGGGCGACCTCCATGCAGGGCTCTGGTGCTCGGGCACCCAGGCAGCCCGCGGACGCAGCCCCAGCCCCAACCCCAGAGCTGAAGTGGGACAGGTGCTGAGGAAGGGACAATGCCGGGGCTCGCTGCCTCCTCTCGCGTCTGCGGGGAGGCCCACCCTTCGTGGCGACCTCCGAGACTGCAAAACCCCTGGGCCGCCTTCAAAGAGCATTCCCTGGCCTGGGTGTGTAGAGGCATCTGGCGGGGGCAGGGGTCAGGACGGGGGCTTGGGGGGAGATGGGAGCGAGGGGCCTGAGGGAAGAATGAGGAAGAAGGAGACGAAAAGTCTGTAAAGGGGACGCCTGCAGGACTCCGGGTCGAAAACCGGGCTTGAAAAGGACTCAGTTTCTGTCCACTTTTTCCGGGCTCCTCAATCATCAGACCGAGCCCCTTTACTCTTACCCTTTAACCTAACTACTCCCCTCCTGGCGAAGGAATAAATTCTCCTATGTGTTTACATCCCAGGGCATCCCTGGAAATGAAGGGATGAGAAGTCTGCAGTCAACATTGGAACTCTGATGACTTTATGTTAGCTACGAGAGCAGCTTGCTGAGGAGCTGAAGCTGCGGTCCGACTTGCTTTCAGGCTTAGGGTGTTTCTTAGCAGCTCCAACCCTGAGCTGGTGGTGTGGACTTCAAAGGCATCGCCTCAGCCTAGAGGGCATTAGGGGATGTGCCCAGCAGTTCCTGAAGGGGTCAGGGCTTTGCAAACAAAACATGAAACAAATAGCAGGAATTTGAAAACAGTCTTTATGTGCAGATGTATTAATATTATTTATTATATACTTATCTCTACTAAGGATGCCAGAAGGTCATTTGTACCAGTAGAAAGCCCTGTTGGATTAATGTCTTCCTCCAGCTCCCTGCCTCCTAGGCCCAGAGGTTCCACGTTTAAGCTACTGGGTGTCTTTTCTGCTTTGGAAGGACCATAGAGATGGCTGTTGAGATTTGCCTAGTATTCTTCCTCACCTGGTTTAAAGGATGTGTGTATTTTGGAGAACGGCAAGCCACTAAGGCTGTGGTTGTCTGAGACCTGGTGTCTTGCTGTCCTCACCAACCTTAAATCTATTGCAGTAATGTGGACATAATGCTTGCCATTTTACTTTGTTTGGGGAACCTCTGTTTTACTTGACTACTGCCATGCACCCCACACACACATCTCAAAAATTTTTGGCCTAAGTTGCACCAAGGGAAAGTAAAGATTGGAAACAATTTGTTTAAACTGATCAACATGTGAAATCAAAAATGCATTATTAAGAGGGAAGTCACCTCTTTTGAGCCTGATAATGCAGGCCCCACCAGTTCTGCTTTGATTTGGATTGGGTATCTTCACTGATTTTAATTAATCTGGTAATTACTAAATCTCCACTTCCCTTAAGGCCCTTAGGGCCTTAGGGCCACTATGCTCCTTGGTTTGAGGCCGAAATGGATTCTGGACCCCTTGGCTCCCACTTGTCTATGTCTCACCATTTGGCTGCATCATGGCGAAATCAAAGTTGGAGCAAAATCATTGATTCTGGCCAAAGCTCTAGCTTCTCTGAGCCCTTTCCTATTGGAGCCACGCTTCCTGCCCTACAGGAGATGATGTTGAAACCAAGGAGCAGGATGAAGAGAGTTATGGGAAACTTTTAGAGAATGTAGATATAAATGATTATTTTATTTGAGGCTAGAACCACAACATAATCATAATAATAATGCTTTACCTTTGTACACCATCAGAGTGTTAACAAAGCCCTTTCACTTCTGTTATTTCACTTGTTCCTCACTTGTAATTGAGGAAACTGAGCCTATGAACACCTATGAGTGGCTTGCTCAAGGTCACATGGCTAGTGAGCTCTTGTGTTAGGACTCAACCACAGTAGTCCTGACTCCACATTCAGAATTATTTTCAATGTGGCACAGCACCTCTATTTACTGCCAAAATATTCCTTTTCAGGCAGATTTTTTTTCTAATTATTTCTCCCATTAGTAATAGCTTCTGGCCTGGGACTAGACTCTCAGAGAGGTGTAATGGAAAGAGGATTGTCTGGGGAGTTCTAAGAACCAGATTCTAGCCCTGTCTTGTCAATAGCTAGCAGTGGGGCCTCAAGCAAACCCTAACATTTGAGTAGTGTTAGCCTAATGTCTGGTACTGTGTTTTGGGGCTTCCCCATACTCAAAAATATGGAAATTAATTCATCTGTCCTACCTCCCTCACAGGGACACCTTTGAGCATCAAATGAAATAATGGATGAGAAAGAATTTAATACACTGTAAACTACTGGACTCATGCAGAAGTTATTATCATCCACACTGGCATCATCAGCCTCCCTAGGTGCAGTACAGACACCTAGGGGTGACACCTGCTTGGGTCCTACCCTCTGAAACTTACCAGAAAAAAAAACAGCATTTGTGGGTCCCATGGTAATTTAGGCCTCAAACCAACCTCTGACTTCATAGAATAATTGTTTCAATTCTTTGCTTTGTTCTGCAGTCAGGAACCTTGTCTGTCTGGAAAAATAGCCCATCCCTATGACACCACCACAACAACAATGACAACAACAACAACAACAACAACAACAACAACAACAACAACAAAATTCCATTGATTTAGATCTTTAGAGTGCCAGAATGAAGCAAATTTGAAGTTTCTGGTCGTCCCTTCATCTCCTAAATCCAGGTCAGTTGAAGATGAGTCAGTTTTGGAATGTGAGGTCTCAGGGCTGCAACAGGGTTCATTCTAAGTCACCCCAGTTGAAAGGGGACCAGGGAAAAGAGACATAGAGAAAGAGCCTTGCAAATTCCAGTGAGGTACTAGGCTGACCATGAGTTATAGACACTACGCGCTCTCTAGTGTTTCACTTTATGTCCTGGGAAGGGCTGAAGGGAAGAATTCCTTTCCTCTACTTGCTATTTGTAAATCTCAAATGCACAAACGCTACTGCAGCAGGTTGGTGCTGGAGAGGCATTCCAGCAGCCCACTGCATGCTCTGGAAGGTCTGGTCTCTGCCCTCTCAGAGTCCTGGGTCTGATGGGGAAACAGTATGTCTGGTAAAACTTAACTCTATAAACAACCAACAACCTTTCTTAATTTTATAGCCAAGGGGAGTGAATAAGAAAGGGGGATAAAATCACCCCAGAGGCCTCTCTAGGTCAAACCCACCTTCCCTAAGATTTCTAGGCATTTAACGAGGTTCTTAATCAAACAGTGTTAGAGGAGGAAGGGACTGAAAGAAATCATCTGTCCTCCTAAAAATCTGGCCATGGCAGCCCACTGATAATTTCATAAGCCTTCACCTAACTTTCAGGGCCCTCCCTGATCTGGTTCCAATCTCCTTTCCTTCTGTGTTCCTCACAAGGCTTCTGTTCTAACCCAATTGGCTCTCTGGCCATTCTTTAGATAAGTTCTTTCTTGACTATTCCATAAGTCTTTTCTATGTCCTTAGCTTGTTGAAATCCCACTCAACCATTATTACCCTGGCCAGCTCTTTCATGCCACCTTCCCTGACACCCGCTCCCTCCCCATGGAAGTTAACTGTTCCTCAGGGTACCCCACAGAACTGAGCTTGGCCCATAATTTAGCACTGCTACTCTCTGCCCATCTGTCTCTCCAACTAGATTTTCACTTCCTTTTATTAAAGGGACCCAGTATTTCTCATCTGTTGTATATCACTGCCTCCTTCCTTTCCTCCCACCAATATCCCCCACCCTTGCCTTTGCATGTGTTTATTAAGTGAATGAATGAATGGATGATCTAATCCAACCCTCTTGTATTATAGTGGGGAATCTGAGGCCCACACCTGGGTTCCTTCTTGCCAATTAAAGACTCAGTTTTAACTCTTGGTTTCTTTTTTTCCCCTTCCATTTAATGGTTACAGGCACAGTCTCTGAAGTTAGACAGACATGGTAGTTTGAATCCCTGCTCCACCACTTTCTAGAGATATCACCTGGCCAAGTCCTTCAAGCCCCACCTCCACAAAGCTTTCTCTGAATGCTTTTGCTTCTGAACTCTTAGCGCTGTAGGTAAGTACAGTACAACTTAGCACTTAGTGTTTTTCTGTGCTCTGTGCCTTAGTTCTACTTCCCATCTGAGGGCAAGCACCTTGTCATAGAAAGCAGCATCTCCCCTCCTCCCAGTACCTGACAACGTTTGAGCAGACAGGCTCCACGAATATTTTGGGATTGATTGACAATAGGCATCCGGTGGAAGCCTGGGTCCCCTCAAGTCCTGCCCACCATGCTGTCTCCAACCCCCACCACCACCACACACCACACTTCTCAAATCAACCAGCCTTTTCAGTAGCCATCTTGTTTTTTATCATCTGTAAGTATCTGAGGCAAGAACCATGTTTTATTGTGTCCTCCATGCAGCCCAACATAGTGCTTCCAACATGAATAGAATAAGCACATAGTTTTGCTGCTATAGATAACTCGGTGAAGATACTGTTCTTATTTCAGGTGTGTATATTTATATGTATCCTTGTGTGTCTGTTCTTCTTCATTAAACTTCAAGAAGTTCCAGAGGAAGAATTGTCCATTTGGGAAGGAAGTCACAAAATGATTAAATTCCCAGTTACCTGAGATTTAGATTTTTAAAAAATCTAAGGAGCCAGTGTTTTGCCTTCAGTGCACATTCAGTCTAAACTCTCACATCAAATTTTATCAAACTCTAATACACATAAGAATCATTGAGTCTATGGCCATACTACCATGAACAAGCCCAATTCTGTCTGATCTCTGAAGCTAAGCAGGGTTGGGCCTGGTTAGTACTTGGATGGGAGACCACCTAGGAAGACTAAGTGCTATAGGCGTAAAAAATTTAAAAAAATAAGGAATTGTAAGCTGACGAGGTTGTTGCAATCTGTGAAGTCAAACAAGGGTTGCCTCACCTTAAAAAATAAATAAATAAGAATCATTGGTGGGGAGAGCTTGTTAAAAGTCAGATGCTAAGGCACCCTCCCATGCAGAGTCTTATTGAATAGGTCTGGGGTGGTACCTTGTACTCTGAATTTCTAGCAATCCCTACTGGGAATTCAAAATCAGGGGACTCTTGGACTTCACCTTGAATTATTAATTAATTAATACTTTTTCCATTTTCATCTTCACCAGAGATCCCCAAACTTTTCACTACCAAGGGTTTTATTGTTTCTTTCCCCTCATAGATTCCATTTAACACACAGTTTTATATCACTTAGTATATGCCACATACTGTCCTAAGGATTTTAAAAATAGTAACTCATTTAATACTCATAATAACCTCATAAGGTAAGTGTTATTATTTTCCCCTTTTATAGATGAAGACATTGAGGTATAAAGAGTTCCAATGATTTCCCCAAAGTTGCCCAGCTTGTAAGATTTTAAAAAATGTTATGTCAAATTTCCATAACATAAAATTAGCCATTTTAAAGTGAACAATTCAGTGGCAGTTAGTACATTTACAATATTTTGCAGCCATTACCTCTACCTAGTTCCAAAATGTTTTTGTCACCCAAAGATGGATCTCCATACCCACTAAGCAGTTGCTCTGATTTCCTCCCTCCCCCAAGACTCTGGCAACCACCTATCTACCTTCTGTTTCTATGGACTTACCTATTCCAAATATTTCATTTAAGTGAAATCATAATATATGGCTTTTTGTTTCTGGCCTCTTTCACTTAGCAAGACATCTTCAAGGTTCTTATGCATTGTAGCATGTATCAGTACTTCATTCCTTTTGATGGCCAAATAATATTACATCATATGGATGTATTATAATTTGTTTATCCATTCCAAGCTAATAAGTGTTCAAGTTGGTATCTGAATCCAGGCAGCCTGATTCTAGAGTCTATGCTCTTAACTCTCTGTGTTCAAGGCGCTTATCTATGTGAACGGGATGTATTTTCAAGTAATAATTTGCCACTTGAAAATGTATCAGATACACATAAAACTGCACCATAGCTTCAGATCAGTCTTAGAGAGCCACACAGAGGTCATTTAATTCCAGCCAAAGCCAAAAACACTTGACGTTGTAGTTAACCTCTGCAGCCTCATGTGGGTACATTTCACTAGACTTTATGAAATACAGACGTAATTTATAGACTCTCTCCCAGGCTTTTATGGGCTCTAGGACCCCAGTTTGGGATCCTTTAATCACAAATTCTTGCAAGACACCTAGTCAAAAAAGCCAGGTTCCATCAAGATGCTCAGTAGACTCTACTGATAATCTATAAAGGG
The DNA here is from genome assembly GCF_014176215.1 of Rousettus aegyptiacus. Taxonomy (NCBI): domain Eukaryota; kingdom Metazoa; phylum Chordata; class Mammalia; order Chiroptera; family Pteropodidae; genus Rousettus; species Rousettus aegyptiacus. Next base: position 82,227,372 of record NW_023416312.1, on the reverse strand, counting down.
GGTTTCATGCATGTTAGGTAGATTTACCACACCAAGCAGCTAAACAAGAAAGGAGTTGGAGGTGAACCTTCAATAAATTAGAAAATTCCAAAATCCAGGATGTCATTCTGCCTGAATGTTCTAGTTAACTAACTAGAGTTTCCCCACCAAGGATGTACATGGCCAAGTACTGGAGGCGAAAAAGATGGCCCTTTAACTGCCTAAGCTGGATTTACCAGAGAGTCCTTCCAGACCCTAAGCGTCTGCCCTGACAGAACCTGAGGTGAGAATACTGTTTCAACACAATGCTAATCACATGATTTTTCTCCTGACCTTCCAAGGGTGTGGACAAAAAAAAAGATTCAGGTTTGCTTGCATCTCTTCTGGAGGTTTGTGATACATGATCCCTATGTCTGAGAGTCCTACTTGATGTTCTGAGCACTGTCCTTTCCAGAGGGGACCCTCGTTGCCCCATAGGAGACTAAACAACCAAGCTGGATTTAAAACCACTCATACTGACTTCATTTAGCAGAATAAAGTGAACATCAAGGAGAGCCTTGCAGGGGAAGAGATGCCACAAAACATGTCGCTTGAGAGTTGAGAGGTGAACGGTGAGAGATGAAGGCTTCTACATTTTTGTGCCCCCGGGGGCCTACCAGAAGGCCTGGAACCATTGGGAAAGCACTCAAAATATGTTTGTTGATTGAATGACTAACTGAAAGGGAGCCTTCTTCTTATTCTGGAGATTGTTATGGAGGCATTGTAGAGCTGTACCATGAGGGAAGAGAATGGAGGGAAGTTGACATGGGTCTGGAGTGTCCTGCCAAGACCTGCACAGACCATGTTTTTTGTGCCTGAAAATTTATCCCAGGCAAAGTTTTCAAAGCCTGCAATTCTCAAAAGTAGATTCCTCCAAGCTCCCTGTGTGCTTTATTTGACTGAATGCAAGTCAGAGGGATTTAACAGTGGCATATCATTGTGGGGAGATGCTAATGAAAGCACCTATTTAAAAGCATATTGAAAAAGAGGGCCAGGGACTTCTTGTTAACTTACCAATATTGACTTTGCATGGTCTAAATGAATCTTTGTCTGTGCCATTTGGCAAGGCAAGTTTCTGTCTATGGGTCTTATTCTGAACACGCACATGTGCAGATACTCTACACGTACTTATTTTATAACAAAGTAAACTCCTGTTTGCCGAAATCCAAATAACCACAACCCTCAAAGAATCCAAATCTCTTTTTGCAATATAATGCAATAATCCCTTATATTTTATGGGGCTTTGAAGGTCACCAAGTGCTTCTCCATCCATGATCCCATTTGTTTGTTGATTGATGTTCAGAACTGTCCAGAGCCTTTGTAAGAACCTGGAGGGCCCTGTGAATCAAATAACAGTGACATGCGGTGCAAGTGGCCTTGGCTATGTCTTTGCCCTTTGAACGCCAGGCCTCTAGTTGTGGCAGAAACATCAGGGGTATGGTGACTTGGTGCCACAGACTTCCGAAGACTCAGCAGCACTTGGAGGACTGGGCTGGTAGGACATGACTCCTGCAGCTACAAGGAGCTGAGATTCAACTGCACATAATCAGCACTATAGTGGCATCAGTGAAGACAGAAGGGTTGGTGCACCCCTCCCTCATTTTGTACCATCAGTCATTCATTTGGCAGACAGACATTGGGAGTTCAAGCTCCTCCCCCCAGCTTGCTCTGTGTAATGAGGGTACAGAGAGAATAAGACTTGTCTCCTAGACCTCTCTGACCATATGATTTGTTTAGTTTTCCCCCCCTAATGTCTCTCCTTCTTGTTCATTACAACCCCATTTTGTCAGGGTATAAATGTTGAGAGAAGGGGTTCCACCCAGTCGCTCCCTCTCATTACCTTCCCTCTCTGTCTCTGTATGTCTCTGTCTCTTTGACTCTCTCTCTCTCTTACACACACACACACACACACACACACACACACACACACACACACGTGATGCTTCACTCAGGTCCTCAAAAACCCCAGGTTAGCCTGGCTGTGTCATGCTCCTCTATTAAGGAGAGTATTTAATAAACCAGATCCATGGAAGCAAAATGAAAATCTGTAATGCATAGTAATAATAGTAATCCCTCATATCTTTATAAAACTTAATAGTTTACAAAACACTTCTATCCTTATTCCTTTATTTGATCCAGTGTCCTGTCATCATCTTTCATATTCAAAGACAATCTTCTGATTGTGAGCTCCGTCACTGAGTGAAGCAAGGCGAAGGCAGGGTTAAGAGTCCCTCCAGCCCCCTGGTAATAGGCAGCATGGTGGGTTTGTTTTTTTGTATCTTTTTTCTTTTTTTTCTCCCCTCTTTCTCTTGCTACTTGTCTATGGAGCTTGAAGTTGCCTAAGACTCAGCTTCACAGTCTTCCTGGAGCCTGGAACTTCAGGGAAAAGGGCTGCCTGCACACATGGCTGCTGACATGTATCCCCAAACCTGCTACCACGACACCTTGGCACACGCTTTCCCCAACAGCTCCCTAGAAACTGAGGACACCACCCCTCCAAGCTGGGCCACAAAGCCTTTGGCTCCTACCTGGATGGGCGGGATGGGGAGGGGAAAGCCTCATCTTTGGACAGCCCCAAAATGAGCCCAGCCCACCTCAGCAGATTGAGCAGTCCTAGCCTGGAAGAAGGGGAACGGTGTCAATAGGACAAGTAAAGGAGGGCAATGTGAAGTTTTCATAGTAGGATGTGAAATGGGGCTCTGAAGCTAGGGAGGCAACCACTGAGTGCAGGCTTTGTAGAGTGCAGACATACCCAAGGAAACTGGGGCTTTGCAAGAAGATGCTGGTGAAGGGCAAAGAGAAGCCCCATTGTATTCACTGAGTTCTAGGCTTTTTGTTGTTGTTAACCTAACTACTTCACTTATTCCATTCTCTCCTATACGCCCATATCTTCTTCATTCCTCCGTCTCTTCACTAAGCCCCCTTCTACCTCCATTCCGCCAATGTAGCCTCAATGTTCTGAGCTAAAGGTGCTTTCAGTGAAAACCTACCCCAGAGAATTCTGAAGCTGTCCCAGCCAAACATTCTCAAACTGCCCCATCCCTCCGTACACAGCACTTAGCCCTTAGCCCATGCCTGTGGCCACACTAGTCACACCCTCCACATGGCCCAGAGCCCACTCCAATGGGAATGCCCAAGAAACTATGGACAAATGGGGGTTATAAAGCTCTGGTGGTTTACAGTAGAAAAGGATCAAAGCCTGTCTTATCCTGGTAGGAGGGATCAGGGTGTGCTGTCCTGGCGGTTGAGAGCAGGAGACCCAAACATCAGGGAAAAGCTGCCTTTAGCTAGTGACCAGGATTAAAAGAGATGAGGGTGCTGAGCGAATGCCATGCTGGGGTGGGAACAGAGACCCACGACCCCCACCTTTCATCTCTGGATGTAACCAGCAGGTAATTGAGGTTTCCAGCCTTTGCCCAGCCTTGGATACTCTCCTCTTTCTAGAAAGGAGCTTCATTCCAGCCCGGGAGTCCCTGGCCGAACCCTCTTCTAGCCCCTAACCTGGCGTTTGAGGCTGGCCGAGTTAGCAATGTCTCTCTGGCAGTGGCAGGCAGTGCAGGGCGGGAGTGTGTAATTGCAACCACTTCCTGCCCCAGCTTGCCCTAGGGCTGGCTCCACCCCTGAGGACAGTTGGGGCGGGGCCCAGGTACCTTAAGGGAGTCCGATTGGTGTGTATGTGGGGGGTGCCTAGTGGGGCTGCCCTCAAGGGAAATCAGCTGAGACTCATAAAAGGGGAGGGGGGCGCCCTCAGCCCAAGCCAGCCCGAACATAAGAGCTGGGGCCTTGGGGCATTGTATCGGCACAATCTGTCCCTGTAAAGAAGGACCCAAACAACAATCCCTCTCCCACTAGTATACAACTAGTTCCAATATTCGCTTAATTCATGAGCTCCAAAGCCCCAAAGGAGAAGGGGAGGGGAGAACCAGGGTCTACACGATAGGAATGCTCTCCTCTCTGGCCTTGGCTCTGCTCTCTTTGAGCCAGTTAGGATAGAGAAGAGACGCGTAAGTGGTGGACTGCTGGAAAGGCTCTGGTGGTACACCACAGTGTTTGTCTGCAAGTGCCTCTTCCTTCCTGGAGCTTCCAGTACTTACTGGCTGGTTGTATCATCTGTCTGTCTACCCGGGCCTCTGAATGTCCATTGTGTGCAGAGCCAATCCCACATCAGGCACCCTGGAGGTACAAAGGAAGCATAAAGACAGTTCCTTTCCTTTGGGGAGCCAGGCATCAACTGAGAATTAGGGTGATAGCATGGGCAAAGTCTGTATTTTGTAGTCAAAGATGGAAGTATGGCTGCCCCATTCCATGTATTGGCTGTTTGACTTTGGGTAGCTGTCTTATCTTCTCTGAGCTTCTCCTGGTGTATAAAATGAAGCTACTAATTCTTGCCTTGCCAGGTTGTGGTAAAAGTGAAATAAGACACGTGTGGGAAAGTGCTTTGAAAGTTATAACAGCACTTTACAAAAGGCAAGGATGGGACGCTCATGCTAAGTGGGGTGGAGGTGGGAGAGAGGACCCTGCTGGGGAACAATGACTAGGCACCAATGATAAGTGTGCAAACTAGCCATGGGAGCATTAAAGGAGCATGCTGTAATGGGGCCACCAGAGGTGGGTGGGGTGTGAAATCAGCCTTGGCTTCCAGTTAGAGGTGGGTCTGAGAGAAGAAACTCCCCTAGGAAAAGGTGGTTAAGCGAGGTGGAGAAAAAGCCATAATTTCCCTTCTTTTGAAAAGGGCTTGCAACAGCCCTTGGTTTCCTTAATCATGCCCATGTGATGAGAGGCTAGTCATGGGTGGAGAGTTTTGTTTGGGAGGAGGGGGTTGCTTGTCAGCCCTCAAAGTGCAAGGCAGCAGCTGGAAGCACACTGCTTACTTGCATACCACACCTGTAGCATGCACATGGCTTGCTGGGATGAGCCCAGAATGTCTCCTCTCCTCACTCTCTACGAACAGAGGTGAGGCCTAGGGGGAGCTGGGTGAATCGAGCGCATTAAATGACAGCTGTAAACCTGTAGAATTCTCACTTCTCAATCTCCTTCGCCCTGGCAAGGGCTGTCCAGTCCTAGGTTACCCCTGTCGTTTTTTCGCTGATCAGCAGCCACATGGGTGTGAAGTTGTCCTCAGTTTCTAGGGAGCTGTTGGGGAAAGCGTGTGCCAAGGTGTCGTGGTAGCAGGTTTGGGGATACATGTCAGCAGCCATGTGTGCAGGTCCAGGCAGGTGTCTGCATACAAACATGTGTCATACATGTGTATGCTCCAAGTGGCAAGAATGCAGGACTGACATTTCTGCTTCTGACTTTGGACCTTCTCATCTGTAAAATAAAGACACTCGTGCCAGAGCATCTCAGAGGGCCCTTTCAGCTCAAATATTCACTATTTCTACATGTATGGCTGTGGCTGCTTTAAAAGTCACAAAAGTGGGGAGGAAATCAGCCAAATCAGTTGTGATGTTGGCTGTCAACACTTCAGATGTTTAGATTTGGAGACTCAGCTTTCAAAAGGCCAGTTACTTGGCATCATGTAACATCTGTTCACTTTTCAAGCAGTTGTCTTACACTGACACCCAGACTATGGCATGATGCTGATTGTCTTTTTGTTTGTGTGTTTACATGTATGTGAGTATCTATAGGTACATGTTTAAACTGCATCACCGAATATTGGAGCTGAATGATATCCTGGAGGTCATCTAATGGAATCCCTTCCATTTCTAGTTCATTTATCCAACAGCCCTTTTGTGAGCTAGGACCTTTGTAGGGAACTGTGGAGATAAATAAGGCATAGTTTCTGTCCTCCAGGAGCTCACTGTCTAGCAGTGGGGAGAAGTATGTAAACAAATAATTACAATATGGTGTGATAATAGAGGTATAAATTCTATGCTATGGGAGCACAGAGGAAAGACCAATTGATTCTGCCTGGAGGTGTCTGTGACAGTCTCACAATCATTCTACAGCCAATGAGGTTTTTTTACCTTCACCTTTTTATTTCCAAAATATACATTCTTGTTCCGCTTGCTCCCCTTCCTCTCAGGAAATCTAGGAAGATGCACACTGAGTCAAGGCTACAGTGAGCTGGGAGTGAGGATTCCCTGGTTAGGAGTGTAAGGCTATGGGAAGAGAATGAGCATTTCTACACAAAAGGCCTGTCTGCACAACCTGGAAAGGATTGGCCAAGCAAAGTGCTAGGATCAACATGGCCCACTAGGATACACCATGACCCATGACTCCTCTCAACTATAGACCAGCAAGAGGCTTAAGAAGGGATAGTTGAGGTTACCTGAGGCAATGGTTTAGCTCATGTTGGGGTGGGGGTGGAGAGTGAGAGGGAGGCCAAGGGGACTGAGACTCTCTAGTCCTTCCTGCTTGGCTAAAGGGGTGTGCAGATGGAAGACACCTTCAACAGGGCATGCCTTTTGAGTTTTCCTACTCAAGGAGTGGGGCCACATTAGGCATTCCCTCTCCATTGCCTGGTGCCCCTGGTGAAAAGCCGTGCCCTTTGGTGATAGGATTGCTGAAGATAATAGAGGCAGCCTTAGTGTGGGGGACAGATTAGAGCTGAGCTAAGTGGCGGAGGTGAGGAGAGACAATAACCCTGGGCTCAGCACCAGGTTCCAATCTTTGCCCTACCTGCCCAGAGATGGCCCTGGAAGGCTAATCTCCAGCCCTCTTCCTCCATCCAAAATTTCTCCCTCTCCGCGAGCAGAAGACGAACTACCCTTAGGGCCTACCACTGCATCAGACAGCAGAAGCACTTCTCTCTCACCCCTAAATCCAGAAAGCCCACAGATGCTACGGCAAAGAGAACCCTGGGAGTGTGCCTTGAATGATCCCCAAACACATCTGGATTTTTGGAATTCAGGCCAGCCCCCGAAATGGACCCCAGGGAAGTCCGCCTGAGGGGGACGGGAGGGAGAGGCAGCGCCGAGTGCAGAGCCTTGCCGTTTAGGGCTCCCGGCCCCACGACTAGGACTGTCCCAAACTTCCTGTTTCTTCCGGTCGCTCTGACCCCGGGGCTGCAGCTCCGAGATAGCTCGGGGCCTGGAAGTGCATGCCGGGTAGGCGCAGAAGGCCGGGGTAGAGGAGCTGCTGGCGGTCACCGCGGTGCGGGGCCGGTATGGGAGCGCGCGGCCGCCTTCCCCCGCGGTCACGCTTTGCATGTGGGATGGGCAGCGGGCAGGTGGCAGGGAGGCCTCTAAGCTGAGGGCTTGAGGCGGAGCCTTCGCTGGGGCGGAGGCAGAGGGGGAGGGGAAGAGGCGGCCCAATGGGCTGGGGCCAGGAGCTGGTGCTGTTAAAGGGAAGCCGAGTTGCCTTCGTCAGAGGCTGAAGTTTGAGCAGACCTCCGCTTGCTGAGTGCAGGAAATCCTGGAGGGACAGCTTCGCGGGCTTGCCCCGGCCCAGCCCCGCACTCCCGTGCCACCCAGAAACCCTAAGGGAGTCACGACAAATAAAAGAAAATCCTTTACTTAGCGTGGGGAAAACGTAATGGAACTGGTGACCCCCTCCCCATAGGTGAGCCGGATTTAAGATTTAAAAAAAAAATTGTAGGCAAATGCCTAACTCCAGAAAGAAACTAAGGCGATTCCAATGGTTGAGGGGTGGAAGTTGGAAAGGACAACCCGTCCCTCAGTGCCTCCGTCCTCAAGACGAATTGCATGGGGGCGGGGGTGCTGAAGCAGACCGCACTTGACTGCTGGTCTTGAGCTGCCTTTTCCCCAGCAGCCTCACTCTCTCCTCCCCGATGCTGCTACTTTAGGCACGTAAAGATGGTTACGTCAAAATAGAAGGTCGATCCCCACCCTTACCTGTACCTTCCTTTGGGGCCACACCCTCTGCACGTAACCGAACCTCTGTTCCACTCCCACTGCCTCTCAAAATTCCCTACTCTCAGGCTCAGCCACATTTTTGCTTGGCATCTTGAAGAAACTGGAAATAATGCTCTCACTCTGGGATCGATGTTGGATATAGGACCAAGCAAGATGGGAGGTAGGGCACAGAGGACACATAGGGGCCCATTTCCAAGATTATTGCTCCCATTATGATGATGAAACTGAAGCAGCCCAGAGAGCTTAAACATTTACTGAGCTCACACAAGGAGTCAATTATCTGAGAGGTTAAAACAGCTTGGAGACGGAGAGGGTTGATGCTTAAGACTCACATTGATCGATTGCATCCAAGTCTCTCCAGACTCTGTCCCCCCACTAGGTGAATGTTATTTTAGCAATCCTCTCTTATCTTCTCTCTGATGGCACACTACTGCACTAGAGTTATCTGATCATGTTTCTGTCACCTGTGCTAGACTATGAGTGCCTCAATGATAGAGATAGGGTCTTGATATTTGCTGTGTTATCTCGGTGCCTTGTAAAGTGTCTGACACATATATAACACTCAATAAATGTTTCTTTATTGAGCAGCAGAAATGAGAAGTCCAGACTCCCAGGCATTTCCAAGTCAAAATGTTACCTCAACTATCCATTCACCTACACATCTGGCTTAGAAGTACCCCACTAGGGGCAAGACCTTACTATTGCCACATGTCTTGGTGTTAGAGTCTGCCCTTAGAGGGACTTTCAAAAATAGACACAAAGGATGAGGGCCCATTGTTGGCTGGCTGGTAAACTCACCTAGTCAGGGCCAGGCCTGAGTTGCCCAATTACAAATCTGTTATGTGTGGTCTGTGGCCTGGTGCCCTTCTCTAGAACCAAAATATAGCAGGCAATGCAAACATTTATGCAAATAAGCCAAAAGCCCTGCTGCTTTCAAAAATAAATGATGGAGTCCCTATCAGTACTTGCAGTGTGTCTTGGCAGGGTTTGGAAGGGGCTCTGCCTGCCCTTGTTAGTTCTCTCATGAAGCCCAGAACAGTGAGAAGCAGTGTCCCCTACCCCTGTCATTTTCCTCTCCCTTCCAAAACTACAAACAACCACAAACTACATGCCCCACAAGCAACAGAGATTTGTGGCCTTTGGAACCTCCCAGGGCAGGGGTCGGTGGGGAGGTCAAAGGTGGTGTAGGCATCACACAGTCCAGAGTCATTACTCTCATGCCTTCTGGGAGAGTTTAGAATCAATGGGTCTATTTGTCCTCCCTCCAGGGAGGACTGGAGGTAGGGCAGTGGGGGTCCATTATCAAGCCCACCCCCACACCGCATAACTGTCTCCAGGAAGCTCACTCAAGGCTTACTATCCTGCAACTCTTGCCACTACCCAGAAATAACAGAAACCAGAAGTGGGATGACTTCTGTGGGGATGGGCAGATAGGACACATCTTTCGGATTCTAGGAGTATGGACTTTTATTTGGGAGTCTGAGGCATTAACAAAGCCAGCAGGATGACTTGAGGTCCCTGTTGAGCCTTCCACATTTTGGTAAATAGCCCATTTCCAGCAAGTTTGTGCCCTGGCCCATGTTTGTCCCTGTTCCTTCTGGGAGAGTTTTAGAATCATTCCCTGTGGGAAAAGAGGCAGGATGATATAGTGGTTGAAGGCCCAGACTTGGGCAGTGGCCAGACCTGGATTCCAAACCCAGCTCTGCCACTAACCAGCTTTATGACTTCTTCAAGTTACCTTCTCTGAGCTAGTTTCCTTATCTGTTAAACAGGGATAACAATAGTACCTACCACATGAGACTTATTTGGATTAAATATGAGGTGTACTATGTACTTGGCACTTTGTAATTGCTCAATAAATTATAGCTGTGGTGACCATTCTTCTTTGGTTTCGTTGCAAGTAAGCATTTTTTTGCATGATACCCACCTGTCAAGCCTGGAGCATTTCTCAGCCCAAGTCCCTCCTTAAGATCCTGGAGGGATGGAATTCCTTCTCCCCTCCCAGCATTCGGGTAATTTGTAATCAGGATTTGCCTGGGGTATGCCAAAGGTGCAGCAAGTGTGGCTCTGGCCACAGGCAATAACCCCTGAGGGAGTTTAGTTTTATTGCCAAAAATGGTTTTGAGTCCTCAGCTGGGAGGGGGGCTCTGAGGAAACTGTCCCTCCCTAGGCTCTAAAATGAATACTCATGGTGTCTAGGATCCAGCTAGTATCCTGGCTATAGCCGCTAGCTAAGTGTGCATTTACAGCGACACAGCTTTGAACATGTTTTGTCTGATTGACTTGATAACTTCTATCTTAAATAGCCTTTGTTGAAAAATTTACCCGGGTATGGAATGAGAGTAGAGTTCACTTCTAATTCTAAAATTTGCTGTCGGGGATTGGTAGGCTTGGGAGCAGGAGCTTGCTAAGTGCTGGGCAAGATGGGCAGGAAAACAATCTGGTTCTGCCAGAAGTTCATGAACATGTAGGTCCAGCTCTGCTTGCAGAGCACTTTCATCACACTTTTGGACTCGTCTTTGTTTTTTCTTTTTACTGAGCTTGTACTACAGAGGGGAGGGTGACTGAGTTTGTCCCATCTGACTCAGTCCCCCTGAAGTTGGAGACCTTCTCACCTCAGAGGACAAGGAGCCTTCTGACGGCGGGGCCCCAGTCCCCTCGCTTAGGCTGGCTGGTGCCCAGCCTGGGAACCGAGAGAGCGGCCTCAGTCCTCGCAGCGTCTCCCCCATCCACGCCCGGTCCTTTTTTTTTTTTTTTTTGGTGTCTGCGGCGCTGGGAGGCTCAGCACCCGCGGCTGAGTGAGTGGCGCGAAAGAGGCCCGAAAAGGACAGTGTCTCGGGGCCCAAACTCCCCAGACCTCCGGCTGGGGAGGAGAAGCTGTAAATGACCCGCGGGGGGAGGGTCACGTGGTGGGGCGCCTCTTAGGGTGCCCCCGAGTTCATCCAAGCCTTTTCGTCTGACCCCCGCGCTGAAGCCCCCTCCCCAAAGAGGGCTGGCAGCAGAGGAGGAGGGAGGCCCGGGCAGGGTGAGGAGAGGAAAGGGAGGGGAGGGCAGTGAGCACTGTGGGGGCTGGGAGAGGCCAGAGGGGTGGTGGGCCCGAGGCCCAGCCGGAGGAGCGGCTGGAGCTGCCGGAGAAGGCGAGGAGGAAAACGCGGAGGAAGGAAGCCCATCCTGCCCCCAACACCCGAGTGTCTCCAGTTACCAACTGAAGGTGCTGCCTCAGGAAGAGGTGATCGGAGCCGTTGAAAGCAGGCAGTCACGTGAGCCAAGGGAGGGGGAGAGAGAGAGAGAGAGAGAGAGAGAGAGAGAGAGAGAGAGAGAGAGAGAGAGAGAGAGAGAGAGAGAGAGAAACGAACGCTGGAGAGCCAGAGCCAGCAGAGAGAAAGCCAACAGACAGACCGACAGACAAAGAAGGAGGCCTGCGGGGACTGTGAGAGAAAAGAGGGATGGGAGAGAGGGCAGTGTGGCCCCCTTTTCCTGATCCTACAGAACCTCAACTCTGGTCTCATATTGAGGGGTGGGGGCAGTGACTGAATGGGAGTGGGAAACTCGTCCTCCTGCCAGAGGTGCCCCTTATCCCCGCTGGCTCACTTTGCCCCTGCAGCTAGGCTGGCTGCTTCCCCACTCTTGGACCAAGAAAGTCAGCTGTAATTGGGCCTGGTAAATACTCTTCTGTAGCTTGGAAAATAAGGGCAATTCCCAGTTAATCCACAGGGTCTTCCCGGGGGCCCTGGGAATCTGGAATCTCCAAGACTTTAGAGCTGCCCCAACCTCACATCCTCTGGGAGCTGGGGTCCTGACGAGGGTGAGTCTAGTCCATTGAACAACAATAAATGAGCCTCCAGTGAAGTGTCCAGTGTGCCAGGTATTGTACTAGGTCCAGGTGGCTGCTTAGATGGACAACACAGGCGAAAGGCTGTGACCTATCTTCTGGGCGCTTCTAATGTAGAAGGAGAGGAGGTCACAGACAGACACAGACAGAGTTGACCTTGAAGGGGGCTCTACCCAGTGCTAGGATGGTGATAGAAGGCACAGAGAGGGAGGAGAACTGACCCAGGAACCACAAGGTTTCTTGGAGGAAGTAGGATTTGAACAAGGCCTGAGGGCCGAGGAGAGCTCTGGAGTTTTCCTATTCAGGTGCAGGTGGAGAGGAGCACCCTCCAGCTCCTTCTGTCAGGAACCTGCACTGGATCATAATTATAAAGGTAAATCTGTTGTTTCAAAACAAATTAGATTGTAAACATTGCTATTTTTCTTTATTTAATTGCAGGCCCTACTGCTGGCCCCTTTTTGGTGCCGATTACTGAGAATTGGTTATAATTTTCCAGAGTGCTACCAATTCAATGAAATCTTTCCTTAGCCCACTTTAGCATGGGCAAAGAGTAAATGAAGTCATTATCCTGTCCCTTATCCCCCTGCCCCACAGGGATAAGAGGTGGCCACACACTCAGTGAGTATGGACCAGGGGCATCAAGAAGTTTGCCTTGGCCCTGCTTTCCCCTCTCATCACAAGCATGGCCTTGCCATTGGCATCACTGGGAAGGAATTCAAAATCCAGTTTCTAGATTCCTGTGAGCAGGTCAGGTGTTCATTGGCTATTCAGGTCCTTTCTTATTGGCATTTTAATCATGTGAATTCCATTATCTATTATTCTTTTTAGCTTGTGAAATATAGTCTACTTCCTGTTATCCACAGAGGCTTTCAAGATGCTCTAAGATCCAGCATCTCCCTGATCTTAGACCCCTCCCTCCTCCAGCCAGTAGAATTTGGGGTCTGACAACCACAAAGGTATTTCAGTGGGGGGAGGGACAAGGTAAATACAAGCCTTGGGTGGCAGGCCCAGTACATGGAGTCCCCAAAGTTAGGAATATCACTTGAGATATGGTTGGCTGGATTGCTCAGGGCAAGGGGACCCAAGTCTCATAGTAAGGTTATAGACTTAAGGACACCCTTCTCAACATCCTGGTGAAAAGGCTATCCCCTCCCCGAACACTTTGAATATACAACGAATCAACATCATCACAATTAACTTTTTCGTTACTGTTCCTCATTTACTCCTTCCTTTAGTCCTTTATTCCACAAACATCTATTCAGCATCATCCCGTGCCCCTCTCTGCTCAGGACTGGGGACTGAGTCGTTCCCCAGCAGGACCTCCTGCTCTACTGAGAAAGCAATCACAAATTCTAAGGAGCAGGAGAGAATATTTCCCTTTGTTCCTAATCCAAGAAGGATTGATTAGATGAAGAAAGTTGGGTAAAGGCAGAAAGCCCAAGTTCATTGTCGAAAATTTGGAAAATAGAGAAAAGCAGAAACATAATTTTAATCACAATTTTTAATTAAGCCATTTCCAAGCTGTGTGGATTTTAGTTAGACATTGAGAGCCTCAGTATTCTCACCTGTAAAATGGGAGTAATTGCTTCATAGGGTCCTTATGCAAACACATGTGATAATTTATGTAAGTAAAATGCCAAGCACAGAACCTGGTACCTAATAGATCCTTAATATTTTGCAGGTACCTAGTGTTGTTATATCACTATCATCCAAAACAATCAACTGCTACTAACATTTTGGTACATTTCCTTCCAGTCTTTTTAAAAATGCATATTTTTTCCCATATAGTTTATGATTCAACTCAATATACCATTTTATAGCTAGGCTTTTTAATTTTTACTTAAAATTATAACGAGAATTTCTTCATATTATTAAAAAATTCTGGTAAACATCATTTTAGTGGCCACATAATAGTCCATTGTGTAGATTCCTGTTGCTTTTTAAAGCTCTCAGGTTATATGTCAGTTATATCTCAATAAAGCTGGGGACAATAAATAAAGAATAAAATCTCCCAAGCCTACTGTTTCTTTCATCCTTTACCCATGACAACCCCAGACAAACCAGATCTTTGCTGAAGACAATTATGCAACCACCTGTTCTCCAAACCCCATATCCAGATCCAGTTATTTCCTGAGACATTGATCAGGATTGGTCCTTTCCCTTAACCATTTCCACAAGTGTCTGCTCTTCTATACACTCACTGGCAGCGAGGACATCCTCAAACATTGTGATATGCTGTAATTAAGTACAATCCCTGCCTCAGAGGACCCTCTCTTCCTTCTCCTGGTCATCTTTGCCTCTCCCCATTCCTGGGCATATCCTCTAAGCCTGGGCTGAGGGTTCCTCAAGGACTCTCTGGATGCCAGTCTCATTTCCACCCTTCCAGCAAGATATGGCACCTCCATTGCTTTACAAACTCAGTTTTGATGTCACCAAGAAAGTAGGTAAGGAGGTGAGTACTGTAGACACTGGTAGGCTTCAGGAAGGCTGGATCAAGCTCTTATTTCTGGAGGAAGGTTAATAGGTCCACTTCTCACCTGGGTGTTGCCATAGGTGAGCATGAGAATAATAGAATAGGGAGCCAGTGAGGGGGGTGGAATGGGAGTGGGTACTTGTCTTGGGCCATTTCTTTTCTTTTTTTTCTCATTAGGTAAATGTCTCTAACCCCTCTGAGATACTCCAAATTTGGGCTGGAATTATCAGATAGATGGCTTGCTATGGGGAGACCTAAAGTCAGCAGACATGTTTCTGAATGCAGTCCTCCAGCTTTAAGACATGGAAATCCTTAGATGTCCAGAGGGTTTAGTATCAAGGAGGTTGTCTGGGGTTCTAGAACATGAGAAAATAAAAAAACCCTCTGGGGTTCTAGAAGAGGGTGGGATTCTAGTCAATGGGACAGTCCCAAGGGCAAGAGCTCATTCAATGGAAAATGTCACCCATTTCAAATCAGTAGGGGGAAATAATGGATTGTTTAACAAATGGTTTAGTGATATCTGATTATTTGGTAAGAATAAAAAGCTAGCACCTCTTACCATCTGCCAAAGTAAATTCCAGAGTTAGATCGTAGGCTGATCCGTTAGGTTCTTGGTTGCAAACCACAGGGTCTGATTCTAACTGAAGCAGGAAAAGAGTTTATTGGAAGGCTAGTGGGGACCTCACTGTGACTGGAAATGTAAAGAATCTGTTTTGGGAAAGGGGTAGGAACCAAGGGAAGCAGGAACAATCAGGATCATGTCATAGGGCTGGCTTGCTCAGGATGCCTTGCCTGCATGGTCCACTCCACAGAAACTTGCAGCTGTATATCTGAACACCTGGCTGCTGAGACCTCCAGGAATAACTGCTGCTCTCCCCTACAGTGTTGTAACACTCAAATTCCAAAGTCCAGAGGGAGATATCTGACAGGCAGACCCTGAACCACATTCCCACTACCTTGCTGCCAGCAGATAGGGAGAGAGAATATCTGTCTCCAGTGTCTCAGGATTTGCTTCAAATCATCAGTTTTTAGATACTAAACGACCAAAACCAAAAATGTCCAATTACATTTGCTGATGTTGCTTGAGCACTAGCCAATGACTTTACATATATTATTTCATTTAATCCCAAAAATGACCTTGTAAGTCCAAAACTATTATTATCTCCACTTTATAGATGAGGAAGCTGAAAGATGCCCTTGGTCACACAGCTGGTAAGTAAGGGGTGAAGCTGAGATTTGGTCCCAGCTCTATCTGGCTCCAGAGTGGAAACCTGTGCTTATCCACTCTGCTCCAGAGTAGTCAAGAATGGCAATCAATAAGGCCACAAGCAATCCAGAAGAAAATAGGTGAGCATTCCTCTGGTCTTGAGAGTAGGGAGTCTTTTTAGGCATAAAAGTAAATGAAGAAATGATAATGGACATGAAAATATAGATTTGGCTATGTAAAAACGTCTAACTTTTGTATTTTTATTTTTAACCTCCTTCATCCATTTCTTCCACCCCACCTCCCCCAACTTTTGGCAACCACCAATCTATTCTCTTTATCTATGAACTTTTTTTTTCATTCCACTTATAAGAGAGGTCATATGGTATTTGTCTTTCTGTCTGACTTAGAAAAAACTTCTGTATATTAAAAATGATAAAACCACAAGCAAAATTAGAAGGACTACTGGCAAGAAGTATTTGAAATATATGACAAAGTGTTATTTTTATATATCTCTGATATATAAAGAAGTCTTGCAAATCCACAAGAAAAAAACAAACATCTCATTAGAAAACTAGGCAAAGGAACTAAATCGGCAATTCAGAAAAACAAGAAATACTAATAAACTAGAAAAAATCAATATTACTAAAGAAGTGCAAATCCAAATATTGAGATATCAACATATAATTTTTACCCATCAATTGGCAAGTGTGTGTGTGTACACACACACATACACACACACACATTTTTACTAATTTTAATAATATTTATTTGTATAATACTCTGTCAGTAAAACTTTAGGAAGCATGTTTTAAAAATCAGCTTTATTAAAGAATAATTTAGCCACAATTAATTGCAGCCATTTAAATTGTACAATTTAATGAGTTTTGACATGTATATCCACCCATGAAACTACTGCCACAATCAGATACAGAACATATGCATCACCCCCAAAACTTTGCTTATGTCCCTTTATAGTCCATCTCTTCCTCCACCTCTGTCCCCAGGAGGCAACCATCCATTTGCTTTCTGTCACTATAGTTTCATTTGTATTTTCTAGAATTTTACATAATGGGATTATACGGTATATAGTATTTTGGTCTCATTTCTCTCACTCAGCTTCACATTTTTGAGATTCATCCATTTTGTTGCATGTATCAGTAGTTTCTTCCTTTGCATCACTGAGTAGTATTCTGTTGTAATAAATATACCATTTTAAAAATTCATTTACCTGGTGATAGTCATTTGGGTTGTTTCCAGTTTGTGGCAACTGGGCTGTTGTAAACTAGTAAAATCTTTTAATACATCAATTTGGTACCATGTGACAAAATACTAAAACTATGCATACCGAAATTACATGACATCCAGGATTTGCTTCAAAAAGAATCTGTTGATAGGAAGAAATAGGTGAGGGTGTAGGTGAAACAAGATTGGTCATTAGTTGACAGTCACTGACACTAAGATATGGGTACATAGGAGTTTGTTATGGTATTTTACTTTTGTATATGTTTGAAAGTTTCCATCATGAAATTTTAATACACTACCTCTTGATCCAGTTGTTCCTAAAATCAGATATTCACAAAGGATATTCATAAGGAATTATATTTATAATAATGGAAAAAAGGTAAACAATCTAAATACCCAACAAAAAATTGAGTAAATAAATTATGGCACATTCATTGAATGGAATACTATGGAGTCTTTAAAAATCATGTTTTCAAGAATATTTAATGACATTTAAAAATGCAATATATATTTTAGGAGAAAAACAAAGGTTACAAACCAGTTATATACAGCATAATTCCATTTTTATTTAAAATATATAATAAATATAAATAAAAGATTGCAATGTTAATGATGCTAAACTATGTGGTAGGATGACAAATGATTTTCATGTTGTTTATAATTTCCTATATTTTCAAAATTTCAACAATGAACATGTGATACTTTTATAATATTTTTATTGGAGGAAAAATAGTATTTCATTTCTTTTTGATACTTTGCATTTTTTTTCAGTTTCTTTTCCCTTACTTTGTCTTTTTAAAAACCCTACAAGATCAATAGAAGAGCTTTTTAAAAATACTCTTACAGATTCAAAGTAGTAGATTTTCAGAACTAGATGAAATCTTAGAGGTGAAGACTGATTACCCATTGTTTTGATGAAGAAACTGAAGGTCAGAGAGAGGAAGTAACTTGCTTAAGGTCAGGCACACAGAAAAGGGGTTTCAGAGCCAGGACTGGAAGTCAAGCCCCCTGAGGCCAACTCTAAGGACCTTTCACTGCCTCTTAGAACAAGGGATCCCAGTTAAACCCAGTTCCTGACAGGGATCATGACCAGACATTCCTGAATAGAATGCCTCAAAGATGAGACCATGACCTTGACATCTACTCCTGGCTCTAACCCTGGCCACAGACAGAACTCTCCCCTTCATGTTAATCCAGGTAGGAAATGGACTCCTCAACTCCACACACAGACCAATCTCCCTAACCCCTGCCAGAGTCTGAATTCTGGTATGTGTTGCACAATGAGCCCTTTCTCCACCTCTGCCCCACTCCCATCCTCCATCATACAAATCTGTGTGGTTGAAAGGGGAACAGAGGTAAGGTATAGGTGAATCAATATAAACTCCTCCCTTCAAAGGTCAAGGACAGCTCTTTCTGAAAGGCAGGCAGGCAGGTAGGTATCTTTAGAACAGAGGGCAAGGGCAAGTCCACAGCTTCAACAGGATACTCAGAACCAGCGTTCTAACCTGGGGAGAGCCTAGTCTAATGTGGCCATTCGAGGCTCTCACCCGTCTGGATCAGAAAGGCCAGGTCGAGAGGCTTTTCCCTGGGTCCCTGATTAGCTGAGGGGAGGGAGTGGCCCCCGCATAGGGAGGTTCTTTAAAAGCCTTTGGGAAACAGGGGTGGAGCACAGGAGTAGGGAGTGTTGAGAAGTTGAGAGCTGCTGGAGGAGCACCAGAAAAAATGGGGGGGGGGGGCGGTGATGCAACCCAAGACCGTTAAAGGAACTGGAGAGACAGAAAGGGGTGGATAATCCCCTCTTCACCTCCATTCCTGGAAGTTCTATCAAAACTCCTCAATGTTAGGAACCCCGGTGGAGGTGACTGGGATTGCTCCAGGGATAAGGAGGTACCCAAAGCTGGAAAGGAATTTCCCTTCCTCCAAGATAATTGAGCCAGTCATGCTTCCCTCAGTGCCTCAGTTTCCCCCATCTGTACAATGGGGCAGCAACAGCCTCCCTGATCCAGCCTCCTTGGGGGAATAGGTGAGAATGCATAAAACAGAATTGGGTATAACATTCCTAAAGCATCTCTGGTTCCAGGCTTAGCTGGGAGAGAGGTACATGGACCATTGAGAGAGTTACAATCAATTTTGGTGCCTGTGCTGACAGGCACTGGAAGGCTGGGCATTTAGTGTAGGACATTTTAAGAGCTAGGATACTGTCCCCCCCCCACCCTGTGTCTGCTTAAATTTGGGGGGTTGAGGTGGGGCTCAAATCTTGCCTCTCCATCCTCCCTGGCCTGGCAGAGTAGACCTATCTCAACTGTCACTGCTCGAAGATGAAGGTGACCCCTCAATGCCCAGTGGAAATAATTCCTTTGATGGCATAAGGTGTCCCCATCTCTGAGTCTGTGGAACGTTATTGTCCAGCACTTCCCTGCTCGTTGTTCTTGAAATCTGAAAAATGGGCTGTCTCTTCCTAGCTATAATTGTGTGTGTGTGTGTGTGTGTGTGTGTGTGTGTGTGTGTGTGTGTTTGCGGGGCTAGGGGGAAAGAAAAGGGGGAGGGGTGAGGTAGATAAAGAAGAGGGAAGTGGGAGGTAGCGTTGCAAACATTAACATGCCCAATAGATTGTTTCAATTTTCACAAATGCTTAGATGAAAAGACCTGCAGAGCCCGTGAGTAGATTCAAGGTGAATTTTCTGTGGCTTAAGGCTCCAGTTAAGATTCCAGTTAGCCCTTTGTCCATCTGGGCAAATGAGAGACAAGAATGAAAAAGCAAAAAGGATAGATCAAGGTAAACATGTGAATCTCCTTTTTTACCTCATGATCTTTGTAGAAAAGATGCCAGTGGCAGTAAAGCTAGAAACCCAAGCGTCAACATGGAGGAAGCAAGAGGACCATGGGAAGAAAAAGGAAGCTGACCACATGTTTTTCTTGACTTTCCTTTATTTCTCTGTAGCTGAAACTGAGCTCAAGGAGCTTACAGTGCAGTCCAGGAAACAGCTTACAAGAAACAACTAAAGAACAAGGTGAGAGAACAGAACACCAAAATGCAGGTAAAACACAGAAACAAAATCATCCCAGATGGAAAAGTTGAGAGGTGATTAGAATCAGGGAAGGCTTCAGGAGGAGGTGAATCTTGAACCTTGATTTGGAAAATTTAAGTATGGGAGTGAGAGGGAGGGTATTTCAGGCTAGAGGAAACCCACTAATCTGTGTGGGGTGTGGGATGGTGCAAGAAAGAACAAAAGCTGAAAAGAGCAATGTTTGTTGAGGGAGGTAGTATGGCTGAAGAGGAGGGTGCAGGTTGCAAGGTCATTGTGGAGATCTGAAGAGAATGTACTGTACTGGTGGAAGCAAGGAAAGAGACTTTGTTTCCCTTTTGAGAACAATGTGGCCCCAGGAGACCCTGGGGCCTCCCTCTGCCCCAACCTCTCCCCCCAACACACAGGCTCAGCCCTCTGTTCCCTCCTCGCACCCCTCCCTTCTAGGCTTGCAGGGTGAAGGGGCGACTTATTAGATGAGAAGACTGATCCCACAGACAAAAGTAAGTGCAATGATTTTACAATCTTGTGAACCTATGGGTCTCATGGGTGTGCATGTATGCCTGTGTGCATCCTACTCTGCATGGGCACACACAAAGCATGTCTTATATTGTTTAAAACTTAAGCAGAACAGATGGTAGGTAGCCTGTTTGGTCTTTTTTGAGGCAGGCTGCATGGCCTAGTGAGGAGGGTGCAGGGATTAGCTTGGATTCAAATCCTGGCTCTGCCATTGTCCATTCGCTTAGCCTTTATAAGCTACATTCCCTTGTCTGTGAAGTAGGGATAACAGTACCTACCCCATAAGGTGGTGAGGATGAAATGAGATAAACTGTAAAGCACCTGACTCATAATAGGTACTCAGCATGGACAACTTTTGATATTCCCTACTCTCCCAGCTCATGTCCCCCAAGGAGCCTGACCTGCAAGCCTCAATGCTCACCATTTCCTCTCAAGTTCCAGCTCTATTGTTGAAAGTGAGTTCAAGGCAGTGCTAGACACTTTGTGTGGGAGGGGGATTCAAACATGATGCAGAAACAAATGTGGCAATGTCAAAAGTTGTGGAACTTAAGTGTTGGGGGTTCACTCACTATGCCATTCACTTCTTTGTGTAGGTTTGAAATACAAACTATAAAAAGAAGCAGAAGCACTTCTTGTCCACAAGAAGGTTGCAGGTATCCTTAGGAGAGAAGCAGGCTTGCAACTAATTTTAATGCCAGACAGAAGGTACAAGAAGGCCCTCTAAGAGGGACTTCCCATGTGGGAGGGGAGGACGACTATACCTGCACACTACCAGCAGCTTCTTGGAGGCAGGGACAGTTCAGTTAGTCCTTTGAAAAAGAATTTGATTTGCAGAGAACCAGGTTGGAGGGTGGGGGCTAGTTACAGTAGCCCAGGCTCAGAGAGAACCGTTGTAACAGCACAGACTCGAACAGAACATGACTGGTGTGCTTTGAGAACTTCAGTCCAGTTGGGTGTGGCAGGAGGGAGAATGCATTAACATCTTAGCATTTGATAAACAGTTGTGGAGAGGGCCTAATTGATCAGGTTAACCTGCTCTCTTCTAGTTAAGTGCAGAGCTGGGAGGGGTCCTCTGTCAGGGCTCAGCTGGAAGATGTGGATGAAGGAGAATGAAGCTTGATAATTAAGCTGGTTGCTGGGGTGTGTGTGTGTGTTGGGGGATATTCCAGGTGTAGAACCGGAGAGGAGAGTGCCTGGTGGGGCTGGGTGGGGCTGCTTAGAGCCCCCGAACTCAAGATAGAACTTATAAGGAGGTAATACAGCATGATGGACAATGAAGAGTAAAAGTTTTCTCCTGCCCATGCCACCTCAACCTGTCGAAGGCCCAGATATTCCCTGCCATCCATCTGTTTTCATACTTTTTAGGTACTTTGAGGATTTTTCCAAGTTAAAAAGGCTCCAATGCAATTACAAGATCTGGAGAGGGGGTGGTGTGTTGAGCCACTATTGGCTTGACTCCTTATCTGTGTAGAGGGAATTCTCTAAACCAGTACCAACCTTTCAGATGAGAGTAGGACTCTCCTGGAACAAACAGGAAGGGAGGAGGGAGACTGGAGTATCAGTAGAGGAGAACAGTGCTGGCAAGTCAAGAGGGAGAATCTATTTGGCGAAGGACAGACCTTAGCAGGTGACTGTGAGCTTCAAAAGGAAAGGGCAGGGAAAGGGAGCAAAAACCAATAACTTTGTCTAGGTCACAGTTATTTTTCCTGTGGGTCCTATGTGCCCCTCTCTGACCTCCTTCCTCCTCACTCTGGTCCCTCTCAATATTGTGATCCCTACCTGTCTCCACAAACAACAGGAAGGAGGTAACCAAGAATAGTCCAGAATACTCTCTACAGAATGGGTCTGGCTGTCTGGGAAAGGGTGCCCAGGATGCTGCCAGGTTAGTTTTCACCTGTGAGGGCCAGCTTAACTCAAGCTTCTTAGGTAGGTGCCAGGAGAGAAAGCCCCAGAACCCAGCAGCCCTGGGACAAGACAGTGATTTTAAGAGATTGAACTAATCCCAGGTTAAAGGGACAGCCTCAAGAAGTTAGAATTAACCAACCCAAAGCATCCCTTTGCCAGTTTTATGCTGGAGGGTCTTGGACACCAGGGATCCATGTTCACTTTTTATGGCTAGTATCTAACAACCATAATCATTTCTTTTTCATTTTCATTGCTGACATTTTTTGAGTGTCTGCCATATGCTAAGTACTTTGTTAAGATCATTAATATCTAACAGGCATCAAACACTTATGATGTGGCAGGCTCTATACTAATAACATGACTTATATTTGTTCATTCCCCTAACAGCCCAGTTGCTGTAGGTACTGTTATCATTCCCATTTTAAAGAACAGACAATAGGCTCAAGGAAGTGAAAGAATTCAAATAACTCACCGAAGGCCATGCAGCTAACAACTGGTAAAGGCAGGATTCAAACTCAGGTCTTGTTGGCTGCAACACCCACATACCATGTGCTTCAGCAGTCTGCTTCAGTCTCCAGCATGCTTTGCTGCCTTACTCCTCACTAGCAGTGCCTTCTCCCAATTAGTAGATTAGTCATGTGTTGACACTTCTAGTCTCAGTCTAATGGCTTATTTATTTAACTGATGGATGCTGCTCCCCATTTGAGGCCATTAGCATTTAAACAAAACAAAAACTGTTGAACCTGGCAAAGTGACACTGTGTTTACTGTTTTTCTCCCAGTGTTGTGAGTTTTCCCCAAATATGTATTTTGATGTGCTAAAGGTCCCTAAAGAGGGGTGCAGAACAGTTTAGTAATCTCGAGCAGCTCCAGCCCTTCTCTCTTTAATTTCCTTTGTGAGGGGGACAAATAGCCCAGGGGGCCAGCCTTGGCTAGGATAGGGAAGAAACATGGCGACAATCCCATTCTGAATAATTAGGGGGAAGAGAGGCTATGCTGGGCTGGCAACCGTCCTTGGGGGCTAAGTCCTAGAGCATCCCCCCTCCGAGCTTGGGGAGGGAATTTCACATTTCTTTCCAGGACAATAAGAATATCTGTGCCAAGGCAGAGGAGGAGGCCGGGAGCTCTGAGGCATCTCTGCCTGAGTCTCTTGACACTGATTGTTAGTGTTGAGTTTTTTTTGCTTGGATCACTAATCATGTCCATTTAGAGCAGGCTGGCTTGGGTGAAGGCAGTGGAGGGCTGAGGAAGGGCAGAAAGGACCAGTCTGGTTGCAGGTGGTGTGAGTTGGGCAAGGAGCTGGACTGACTCTAAAGTGGCCAAGTTACAAATGAGTAGCTGCGAAGTGCAGGGTGAATCTTGGATCTACAGATGGCCAATGGAGCACTTCCACAGTCCCTTCTCCGCTGGGGTTAACTGCTGTTGACCATTTCCTTCCTCTGAAACATTGGGGTTCAGCTCGGTTTTGGGGTAAATGAAAAGCTACAAGTTTGATCCTTATATGGGACAGTTTGTTTACACTGGGAAAAAACTGGCTACTCCCTATCTCCTGGCTCCAGTTACCAACTGATAGGAGTTAAAGTGGGGAGTTAGGGATCCTGGCAAACCCATTCCCAGTACTAGAAATTCATGTCACCCAGTGTGTTCCAATGGTGAGTGCAGCCGGATCCGGCCCCAGCAAGTTGGTATTGGGAAAGAGCTGAAATGGCTCCTTAGTTTCTTCTTCACACAGGATGTCCAGCTCTTGAACTGTGAGTTCTGGGGACAAAGAGGAGGTAAGCATCTTCCTCCTGCATAATTAGCTACATCAGTCTCAAAAAACATTGACGGCCCATCCCTTTGGACATCATGCTGTGCCTAGCACTAGCTAGTAATCTCAACCCAGTCCTGGCCCTCCCGAGTTGACAACCTTAAGTCACACAAAAATCACACAGATCCCAAAGGCGGGCAGATAACAAATATATCCACTTGTCTGCCAATCACAAGGGATCCACTGAGTGAGCCAAGCAACAAACAGAGCCCCCTTCAAAGAGCTTCCAGTCTGGTGGGAAAATAGGTAAGACTGAATGAGGACTTGGGAGAAGACGTTCACATGAGGAAACATGGTCAATTTGGGCATTCTCGAACAGCCTTTTACTTTTTTTATTTTTACAGTACTTATTGGCATGTGTCAGGGTTTTCTGTTACTTGAGCCGCGTCTCCCACCCCCGACCAAGGATGTAAATCCAGCCCTCCACGCGCACCCGGGGTCCATACAAAGGACCAGAGGCAACCTCGCTCTGCGCGGCGTGGTGAGGAGACCAGTGCTAGGTTGTGGGGCCGGAGGCGCCCAGCGTGGGCTCGTCATTCTCCGTGGGTGGTCAAGGCTTGTTACCCGCCCTCGCCTCACGGTCCCGTCCGCGGATGAGCTCCCTTGCGGCATTTTCAGGGCAGTCCTCCACCTCTGTTCGCGCTAGCTGCGAATTCCGGCTGCGCGCCACTGGCACAGGTTTGGGGCAGAGGCCCGAAGGAGGATCCAGGTCGCTAAGTCTCCCCAGCTTGCGCCTGCCAGGCCTGGGCTGCAGAAGGCGTCGCCACCGGCTCGTCCCGCAAACGCTTCCAACTGGCGCCTGCATCCCGGGCGGCTTCGGAGGGCCGGGGTGGGTGTGGGGCGACCCAGGCGGAGATCGCGCTTTGGGCTGTGCGCCCACCGGTGAGGTGCCCATTGCTGCGGGGCGCCGAGGTGCTCCCGAGGGCCGGCTGCGCGCCGCACCCAGCCCAGCAGCTGCTGGGCCTGGTGAGCTGGCGAGTGAGCGAACGTGGCGCAGGGAGCGCGGGAGCGGGAGCCGCGGGCCCGGGAAGGAGGGCGGCGGCGGCGGCGGTGGCGGCGGCGGCGGCGGCGGCGGCGGCGGCGGCGGCGGCGGCGGCGGCGGCGGCGGCGGTAGGAGCAAGCGGGGAACCTGGGCGGTACTCAAGCTGGCGGGCCGGAGCATAGGGGAGGAGGCGGAGCGCTGGGGGCGGAGATGGGGCCGCGGGAGAGTTGGGGCCGGCGGGGCGCGGCTGGGGGCGGGGCGCCGGGACCTGGGGATGATAAGAGCGGGCTCGCGGGGAGTGAGGGCGGGAGTAAGGGAGGGGCGGGGGACTTAGAGACCAAAGAGAAGACAAAAGGAAGGGGTGCGTGGGAGGGCCCTATACTAGCCAGGGGGTGAGGGAGGGGCACCGGAGGACGCCTGGGGGGAGGGGCATGTAGCGGGGGGGGCACGGTGTAGGAGGGACTTAGGGACGTGAAGGGACAGCAGAAGGGAGCGCGGAGGGGGGGGGCGTATGGAGAGGGGGTATGGCCAGGGGTGCTCCACCTCTCCGCTCGTGAAGGGGAGGGGAGGCCTCGAAGGGGAGGCCGCTGGAAGGAACGGCCACACATAGGGAGGGGATCCTAGGGATGTACAATTCGCGAGGAAGGGAACCGAGGGGCTTCAGCGGGCTTCGCAAGGGAAGAGTGAGCAGACATGGGAAAGGGAGTGCAGCGAGGACCCGAGGACGGAGGTGGATGGGCGTGTGTGGAGCGCTGAGGACTGGGGTTTAACGTTGCTGATAGGGACGACCGAAAGAACTCGGTGGGGGTTGCACAGACGGGATGGGGCTACCTAGGCAGGACTAAAAACTGCCCGAGAAAAAGTAGGACCTACAAGGGCTGTAGAAGGGTGGCGGGAGCGGCCTTGGGCTCGGCAGGAAGGCGCCACCACCGCCCTCTGCCCGTCCCCAGCGTGCCCCGCCCCGTCCGGGGGCCCTAAGGGCAGCGGCCTGGGCCATGGGGGAGCTGAGCCAGGGCGGTACCATTTGGAAAAGAGAGGGGGGCCTTGGGGGGAAGGGAGGAGCTAGGGGGTCAGAACCCTGTTGGGGGCGGGGGGCGCCACACCCTGGGAAAAAGGCTTGGGCACATCCAGACTGGACCAATCAGCAAGCAAGGCCGGGGTGGCGTCAAGGGGCAGTTTCGGCCAATGGGAAGGGAGAACACTTCGGAGGTTCGGAGGAAGAAAAGAAAAAAAAAGCCCCATGAAACAACAATCGAATCCGTTTGGGGGCCTGGAAGGCTAGGAGTGGGCATCGTTTACAGCACGTTCTGGTGCCTACCCTCCCCTTTGAAGGATGGGGTCGCTTGCATCACTCCTAGGACGCGGGAGCACACCGAACTGAGGAGGGTCCCGGGAAAGTAGACAGGGATTGGCCTTTTACCGGGGGGCACTTGATTGGCCGCTTCAATTTGGAAGAGGTGGGTGGGACGGAGGTGGCAGCTTAATGCTCAAGAGTGAAGGGGTTATGTTCTCTTAAACCGAGGCAGGAATGGACAGGCCTTCTCCATCTCCGCCTCCACTGGCCACTGACTTAAGTATCAACCAGCAAGTGGATCTCAGATAATCTCAAACCAATGGATAACTTTAAAATGCCCCTTGGGTTCTGAACATGATCAGTGTATTTCCCTTCCCATCCCAAGGCTGGTTCTTGAGAGGATGAACAATGGTAATAGGGGCCCACAGCTACCATGGGGAATTTCATAGAAATTTATGGCGTGGCTTTTGGCTTTGGAGTTAGTCTAGGTTCCTAGTGCCTACTCAGCCTCTAATGTGTAACACTGGAGAACTCTACTCTGAAATATTTTGCGTATAAAATAAAGGAATTGGGACTAGTTACAGTGGAAGTCTAAACATTTTGAAACTGATTTGGGGGGTGGCATGCTTGGAAAACGAGGGCCGTGTTGGTGGGGAGAATTGCAAAAGAAAGCTGTTGACCCAGGGATTACAAATGTCTGTAGAGCTCCTCAAACTGCATATGGGATGGTGTATGTTTGTGCACTTTTCTGGGGAGGGTTCATAATTTCATAAAACTCTCAGAGGGGTCTGTGACACACAAAATCAACCTCATCTTGGTGTAAAAAATCTGGGGGCACCAACCTCCAAGGCAATAGGTGAAATGCAATTGAAGTATGTCGTTTTGGAATCAGGAGGGGTTTCTCTTATCTCTTGTTAGGACTCTGCTGCAGGGGCCTTGTCCATTATGTATGTCATCTAAAGAAAAGTAGGTTCCTCAGAACTCAGAAACCCAAGTGAACTGCCATAGTGCAAATTAAAGCTTGAATAAACTATACTTTGAATCAATTGGGAGGAGTTGGCCCTGAGTTAGGGGATAGAGCTTTGCTTCTGAAAACTCATCTACTTCAACTATAAAGTAAGGGTAAAGTCTGCATTGTCTTAAGAATGAGAAAATAAATGCTAGCTTCTGTAAGACAGCTACCTGTGCATGCCCAGAGGCTTGCACAAGTGAAGAAAATGATAATGGCTAGACTTAAAGCTGAACTTAGCTTTAGCACCATCAGGACCAGCATAGGGCAGAATTCAATTGCATGGTTTGTGTATGCTGTTTCCAGGTTCAGAGGTTAAGCATATATAATAATTAGTTACTATCTCTGAGCCTAAAAAATTGGTTATTTGTGGTAGATTATGTCTGATGTGGTGTATTTAAGATTATAAACTAGGATATCTTCTCTCTACTCCAATTTAGCAGACAACACAATCCTTGGTAAGAAAATGAGGTGCCCCTGACAAGTACATCTGAAGAAATACAAAGGTGTCTGACTTGAAAATGATCCAATTAGGAGACAACACAGAACATACTCTAGTTAAATAGATTAAAAAGCCTTTATTTTTAAAATGCTGCTTAACTACACCCATAGTGTGCTAAGCCAGTTTTGAATTGATCCTGCAGCTCAGAGTAAAACCAGCCAATGGAGAAGCAATTAGGGCTCCTGGTTCTAGCCACCAAGATGTCACTCCTCCAGCAACTCAATCTTTAGAGTTTTTCTTTAGCTGTTTTTTTTTGTGACATATGGTGGGTCGTTTTGGATTCCTCGGTATGACAGAGAGGTCCGACCTTGAGGAAGACCGGTAGCCCACATCCTCTGCTTTTATAGGCTTAATGATATGGCCTGGCTTGGTGACAATCTTGGATGTAGTCAGCTTTTGGAAGGCCCTCTGGGTGTTCCACGTTGATCCTATTGGGGTCTGGATTGTCCTTTCAAATTGTTGGTGGTGAGTGAATGGATACGGAAGCACCCGCACCTGGAGAGGAAGACAGAGTGACTAGGCATGTGCTAGGCAACTAGTCAGGTAGTTTTGGCACACAGGCTACAGGATTACATGATGGCAGCAGTGAGTAAAGCTACTGACAGGTCAAGGCATCCCAATGCCCTCATCTAACCTTAGGAATCCTAATGTGCATGAAGACATTTGGCGGTAGAGGGGCCTAATTGGAATTTAGGACACCCCTCTCTGCAGACTTATCCAACAATTTAGAGATTGAAAAACCACCCTGGCACTTGCCCTGTAGCTGTGGGAACACTGCAGTAGCTCCAGGGCTGCTGTCTCCAAGTTGGTCTTCTACACAACCTTCTTATTCTTATGACTATTCTTGTGATACCCAGGCATCTGTGTACTCCTGTAGATTTTGTGACCCTCCTAACCTCTCCATACTTTCTTTTCCTCTCCTTGATACACAGGATTGATGTTTTAAGGAACCCAAAGATTGCTTCCAGAATCCTGAACTCTACCAGGCTATCATACTTAGTTAGCTTCGTCCTCTTTTGGCATCACAGACTGTCAGAGCTGGAAAGCCCTAGATAATGGCAAAGGTCATCTCCCTTAGTCCCAGAGTTTAGCTTAGAAAGGCTAAGTGATTTACACAAGAAAATTAGGAGCATCAAGGGAGAAAAGAACCCAGGCTCCTTTCCTTGGCCAGTACTCTTTCCCACTCTACCATAGCAATACCATCAGACACTTAAATAATCTTTAAACACTTCCCCAATGGCCAAAGAGGAGGAAAAAGGTGTGAGCAGAAAAACAGGGAAGTTACAATGAGTAATTTGGAGATATTCAGTGGAATACTCAAGAGAAGCTGAGTACTGCCAGGTGGTCTTGGTGGTACTGAAGGGCTCAGATTCCCTTTGGGTTAAGGGGATGTCTTATTTGGGATGGTAGTTAAATTTGTACCTGTTACCTAGGGCAAGAAAAAAAAATACCTTGACAGAATATTCAGCCTTGGAAGGTCTTTTTTTCTCCCTTTAGCGCACTTTATTCTATTGCACGCTGAGACCTGCAGTCTATAGCTTATAAAAAGATGTGGAAAATCACGGGAGATTCTGGAAAACTGTCAGTTTGCTATATGAATCTATTAAAAAACGAATAGATAACACCCCTCGAAGGGAAAGGTGATCTATATTGAGGTCCACACTCTGCCCTTCACCTAGAATCTTGGCCTGGTAAAGTACTTCCTTTCTCTTTTATCCCATACCTGCCTATTCATTGCCTGCTTTCTGGTTATATAGCCTCAACTAGGATTACAGTGGTTACAATTCAATTTCTGTAGTTATTGGGTCACAAAATGAAATCAGTAAGATTTGAAAAAATGAAATGTTATTTCCTCACCTCTCTTTTGTACCTTTTAAATAGTCTCCCCCCTCTGCCCTTTTTCTGAAGGGAAAATATAGCTCATTTTAATATTATACTGCCTGGGGACAGATATTAGGGTGACAGACTTTCAGAATTGAAGGGAACATAAAGGTCATTGAGTCTAATCTTATTCCTAAGCCCTCTACACATGCTCATACCCCCAGAGCAATCCATTCTCTCTGGACCAGCAGAAAAATTTTCCTTGAATTGAACTCTGCCTTTCCTCTAACTTCCATTTTGTGACTCCACATGACAGCCTTCACTATACTCGATCCTGTTCAAATCTACTTTTCTTTTGGGTACAAAACACTGAACAAGTACCCGCTTGTCTTTGTTTTCTTTAAGATGCAGCTCAAACCTTATAGCCACTGCATATTACCTTGACTATAAATACCAGTCTTAAGAACAGTGGTTCCTCATTTGGTGAGACCCATTTACATCAGTGTTATCTGGGATACTAGTTGAAAATGCAGATTTGAGGGCCTCACTATTGCTGCAAAGATTATCCTAAAAGTGTTAACTTTATTCCTAGTCAGTAATTCAAACAGCAGAGCCAATCTAGAATTATTCATCTCAGAGCCAGTCAGTAAAAACGAAAATATATTTGACTCTGTGGTCAAGATCACATATCCCTCTTGACCACAGAGCACTAGAATATTCCTCCCAAGCAAGAGAGCTGAGCAGCAATAAGGAGGCAGCTAAAGAGTTCTCCACCCCTCACCTGGTGAGCTGCTGCATGGATGTTTCGCTTCTCATTGATAATCACATTTGGCAAAGCCTTGTCTTTTCTTGGAAGACCCTCAGGTGCTTTAATGAGAAACCTGGAAAGCAGAAAAGCAAGACATCTAAGAGCATTAAAGACTTAGTCAAAAGAGTAGAGAGGGTGTGTGAGGGTGAGGTGGGAGAACCTGGTGCCCTTCCCTATTCTTACCGACGTCTCTTCTTGGCACTGGGTTTCAGGCCCAGCCCACCCCACTCGCCCCAGCCAGGCAGAGTCAGGTCCATGTCCTTTGGCTTACTCGCCTCCATAGCTTCTCTCTTCTCTTTCAAGAAGTCTCTAATGACATCATCCCCAGCAAAAGCTTCTTTTATCATTTGCTTTTGATCTCTCTCCTGTTCATCTTCCTGGGAAGAAACAAGAGTGAGAACATAGAAGGGGGCTTTTAGAGGGACAGAAGGAGCCACCAAACCCTAACCACAAAATCTCCTTTCTTGCACTTTCTGTACCAGTTTTTATCTCCCACAATGGTCCCAAGTCCCTGGCTCTGCTCACTAGCTCCTCTATTGTCATGGGGACGGCCAAAGACTTCAGGGAAGGAGATTTTGTGGTTAGGAGGCTCTGTAGCTATGGCTTGCCTTAGGAGCCCTGGTTCGCGGCAAGAACGCTTGAATTTCGGGTCGTGGCATTTTAGCGCCCTCTAGGGGGAAAGCGCAAAATGATGATAGTTTTGCAATACAAACCCTTTGGTAGCCAATCATGCTCCAGTTTTCTTCTCTCTAGGGTAAATATCCCCAGCTCAATATCATATGGCATTTTTAAACTTTCTGTAAGGAAGCTGCAGGATGGAGGAATGAATGGCCTATGTTAGGAGGAGCTCCAAGTGCCATGGTTAGAATACAGGCATTCTCAAGCTTGTGGCACTGAAAAGACAGGGGCCAGGGCTCCTCACTTGAGCAGTTCAAGTACTTAATCAGGGAGTTCTCGACCACTTGAGATCCCAGTGAGTAGAACAAAACCTTAGCAAGAGCTCAATGACTCATTCTTGAGTTGTCTTGCCTGGGATCTTGTCAGAGCTTTCAGTGCCTCCCCCTTTTCCTCTGAGGGCAGTTTTAGAGTCACCACAGGGAGGGTTTGGTGGCTCAGGATTTAAGATGTTGGAGTCTCAGCAGCACTCATAGATCTGTATCTATCTGTCACCGAGGCCAGTCTGGCCCCATACTATTCTGGGCTTCTCAATTACTGAAATGTGCTCCCAGCACAACCAAACTTCACTGATTCTATTCTTTGTGCAAGAATGGCACTTTCTGCACAGCTCGGATTTCCCACAATGGCCCATGACCTTGGCTCTGCTCACCAACACCTCTATTGTCGTGGGGACCACCAAAGACTTCACAGAAGGAGATTTTGTGGTTAGGATGTTCTGTAGGTCAATCATTTGCTCCTTCCTCTTCTTTTCCTTGGGGGCACCAGGCTGATTATCTGGGTTCCTCTCCAACTGCTGCTCTTTTAATGCAGGTCTGGGAAGTTCCTTATTTTGAAAGTAGCCTTCTTTGCCCAGCTCTTCTAACTTTTCTAGAGTCTTTGCTCTCTCTGGCCTCTGCAGCAACAGGGGATCGTCTTCTTCCTCGGCAGGTCCTTCTCTCTGGACCAGCATAACTGCCTTCACTGAACTCACTTTCTGCTTCCTGGACTGATGTTTTTTGTTGTGTTTCTGAGACAGTGTCCTCAATTCAGACAGCATCTCTGGGGTGCTAGAACCTAGAAGAAATGAAAGCTATCAGAAAAGGAGGTTGGAAGTTGCCTCATTGACAAGTATTTGTTGAGCACCCACTGAGTGCTAGGCACCACGAAAGGCATTGCAATGAAGAGGAGACTCTCTGCTGAGATTTCACTAAGCAGGCATTGGGATTGTGTAGTTAAAAGCAGCATGTCGGAAAGCAGATGTCCTTGGTTCTATTCCCAGCTTTGTCAATGACTTACTATATAACTGGACTGTGGCTTAACTTCTCCAAATTGTAGACTCTGCTTGGGGAGCTGGCCCCAAGTTCCAAATTTTAAAAAGGCCTTTTAAACAGGTGGCTTCCATATGCAAATTCATTGTAGTATACTACTTGTAATTCAAAAAAATATTGTGATTTACCATTTTTAATTTGCACTGTAATGTCCTATTTATAAAAGCCTTTTCCAGCATTGTTCTGTCTTCAAGCATTTTATAACCTGTCATGGCCAAGTCAAGTAGCTTGCACTTTCTAGTCACCAGGAGCATCTGAGCAAATATCACTAGTTTCTAAAAGCCCTGAGGGAAACATGGCAGTGACACACTTCTCAACTGTCCTCTGCATTGACTCGCGTTGCCTCCATCCCTAAGTTCATCATGCTCTCTAGCTTTGGCTTGAAGCCACTGAGGAAGCTACTTGAGATCTGGCCTTTGGACACATGTATGTTTATTCCCTAAGGATCAAATTTCCTTGCCCATTTTGTTTGAAGTTCACAACTTCTATTTCCCCAAAGGTTTGGGAACATTCCATTTATTTATTATCCAAGAAAATCCAAATTCACCTCTCATACCACAGCCAACTGCTGTACACATTTAGCTAGATGACCAGCTTTTGAGGGGCCTTGGGAGGATGCAGTTGGTGTCCTGTGGTTGTAGAGAAACTGCCCCACAATCTTGGCCTGCAATGCTGCCCTCCAAAACCCCCTTGGAAGTGACTTTCTATTAATCTCAGGACTCTCTGCTGAAAGCCCCAAGTAAAGGCCCTATAATATATATTCTATCTGTCACCACATATTTGACCCTCTTTAGCACCTTCTACCTCCCCTGTCCCTTACCCCCTATACTCTGGTAATCAATCTAACTATGGAAGGTGAACACACAGTATAAACCTATATATGCCTTACTGGTAAAGTGTATAGCTGAAACTTACTGGATTTCATTAACCAATGTCTCCATAAAAATAAACAAATTAAAAATAATAATACAAAATCCACCCCAAGTAAAAAAAATATTCTAAATTTTTGTCATGGAAAAACAGACTATCATTGTCATCTAAATTCATATTCCAGGAAATACAATCAGACCAGAGACTCTGTCCAGATAATGAGGTAATTTTCAATGTAGGTAGTTCCCTAGGTAGGCTTTGTAATGCCCTGCCTTGTGCCCAGAGTGGGAGCTCTCTGACCTGTCTCAAGGGCGCTAACATTGTTCATGTAAAATCTCAAGATAACAGGTACAAAATATAATTGCAAATTGAGTCCGAGGTCCGGGCAATGATTCTAATTTACCATGTTACCTTGTGGAGTCATTCATTCCTGTTCGGTCTCACCCCATATCACATATCAATCAGCATTTATGAAGTGCTAAATATGCCACTCCTACTTTACAAACAAAACAGAACACTGCAGCCATAATTTGAAGATGCTTTATAATGCTTTAATATCAACCTATGTGCCTGTGGGTGTGAACGATTTTCAGATTTGCCATCCCACCACGTGTACTTCTCTCTGGTTTGTGGGTAGCAGTAATGTTAACTCTTGCCCTGACTTCGGGGATGGTGTAGTCCTAAATTTCTGAAGACTTTAAGCCTTCAAGAGCAGAAAGCGTGTTAGAGTGCACATTGTACAGCCACATGCAGATGACTGCTTATGAAATGCCTTTGAAGAAAAACAGTAATTATGACAATCTATTTTCTCTTCAGGGACCCAGAACACTCTCTTGAAAGCCCCCAGAGCCTCATCATTATGTGGCGTGTGTGGGTGGGCAGTTTTCCTCTCTCAGTTGGTCTGTAGCACTCGTACTAAGCAGCCCTCCCTTCTGGTCCACCACAAATTACCTTTTGTTTCTTGTCTGCCCACTGGCTCGGTGTCCTGGTTGAGCCCAGACTTTTTCCTAAATAATCGCCTTTCCTCAAATTCTTTCAACAAAATTTCTTCCTCTTCCACTGGTCTTTCTTCTTCCTCACTTTCAGAAGCCTTGTCAGCCATAGGCTCTGAAAGTTTCTCAGGGTCCTTCTGGATTTCAGCCTCTTTTGCATCACCAGAGTGATTCCTGACCATCCAGGGGTTTGGTCCATCTGCAGTCATCTGTACCTCATTTATCGCATCAGGGACAAAGTCATCCTCTTCCTCTGCACTTCTTTCCTCTTCTTCACTCTCAGAGGTCACCTGGAGTTTCTGCATCAGTTCTTTGTTCCTGGCCAACTGTTCCTGCATAGCCTGGCGTGCCTGGAGGAAGAAGTCATAGCACACATGCCTTATCATTACTGTCTGGATTAATATCTTTCATGGTCCATTTCTTAAAGCTGCTTCCTCTTAATTTGACAAAGTATTTCTTCCTGGTGCTTACTGTTTAAACTGCACACACACCACCATGTTAATAGCTATGGAATAAGATGGAAGACAAATTCTTTGTCCTCAAGGAATCAACATGTGAAACATGGTTTAAAAAAAAAAAACTCTCCCCTTTAACTGGACTTGCCTTCATGCTCTTTCTCTTTCATCTCTCCTTTTCCACCTTGTTCCTGGTCATTTTCCTCCCTGCCTTAGAGATTTTCTGATGCCTTTTTAGATTCCTGGTTTTCCTTATTCCTCATGGCTCTTATGCAACTGTTTTTTTCATTCCTCCAATTCCAACTCTTCTCTTACCCTGATGGTCCCTTACCTCCAGGTCATATTTGGCCATAATTGCCTTTGACTTTGCCCATTTTCCACTGTTTTGGTGTTTAAGGTTCATTCGCTCCTGAAAAGAAAGGGCAGAGTAAGATCCTTATTGCTTTCTGGGGAAAGTTGGTTCAAGGGGTAGGGCAAGAGGCAGCCTCACCATCATTCTGGCTTTTTCAAGTTTTTCCAGTTCTTCTAGAGCTGCAGTAGGATTGACCTTCCGTAGCTTCTCAAAGTCTTTTAGGGCTTTCTTGGCCTTTCCTTTCTTCAGAACTTTGTGATACCTATAGCGCAATGAGAGTGGTACAAAGGAAGAGACTTAGCAGAAACACAGATGCCATATACAATAGTGTCCCCACTATCCAAGAGGATTCCCTATGCAGTGGCTAGAATGGATGTCACAGAGATAGCTGACTGGAGAGAACCATTTCCTCCAGCATCCAGGGGCAGACCTCTACCGAGCAGAGTCCTTCTGCTTCTATATCACAAAGGAAGAGTATAAGAAGTTCCATAGAGGCTAAAAGGAAGGAAGGAAGCCCTGCTGGCCTCGATAGCTGTAGAATTCAGAGCTCATTCTGCAGAATCTCTCCATCATGCCCTAGAAAGGAGAGAAAGTAGTTGAGCAGTCCTCTTTTCAGCAAAACCAAGACAGAAAGCCAAAGCCAGAGGGCAGGGCACTATTGAAGCAGGCAAACCTCTATGAGGTTGGTCTGAGTTAAACAAAAGGCTAATCACTCTTATTTGGGACCTCTTCCATATGATCTCAATTGCCATGTCAAAGATTCTTTCCTGAGGACTTGTGATTAGCCAACCTCACTTTCTTTCATGGAACCCAAGCCCAGTTGACAGGGGTTTTCTTACTTTTTGCTTTTGATTTTCTTCTCTCTTCGAGCCTTGGCCTCATAGTAGGACTGCAGGGCCCGAGCCCTCTGAAGCTCTGCTCGGCGCACCTTAGCCTACAAAGAATGACATTTACAGTGACTCAAGGGCTTGAAGGCAAATGCTGAGAGAAACAGCATGCCTGGGTATACCAAAGGGCCTATCATACTCACCTCTTCTAGGCTCATGGCATTGAGAGAGGCCTTTTCCATGGGAGTCAGTAAAGGGTCTGTCACTGGCTGCTTGTTCTTATGGAGGAGGTTAAAAATTTCCCGCTCCAGGGGAGTTCTTCCCTTAAGGAGGTAACAGAACATTCTGAGTCTTAAGCCATGGTCCTACAGTCTTTTTAGTCCTATGGCCATCTATTTTGACACTATAATTGGAATCACTAAACTAGATAGGATTGGCTGTTACAGTAAGAGAGAGAGAGTACCAGGTTTGCTGCCTAGCTGTGCAGATAAAGCCTTATTTTATTCTTATTTAAGACAATTTCAGCAAGGGGGCTCTGAGGCTACTCTCTAATATTACTGAGGGGATCACTCTGTTCAGATTATCAATATATATAACACAGAATGCCATTCTCTTAATAAGTGAAGCAGGATGCCCTTAAGTTAAATGCTGGCAGGACAGAGGAAGAGCAGTACCAAATGTCAGTTTTGATAGCTGCAAAAATGGTCCCTGTGTTGTTATTTACACTGTGTAGTTAGGAATCTTAGATTCATATAAGCCTCCTTTTAAAAATATTTTTAGAGGAAAGGGGAGACTGAGTCTTAGGATGAGCACAAAAAGACATTGCCTTTAAAAATATGACCTTCATATAATTAGCCTGTTTTCTGACAGTTCAAATTTAACTCTAGTCATGTTCTAACTTTGGCTTTAATTCCTCAGTTTTCAGTTAACCCTGCATGCTAGTTAGTGTCTATGCATATGAAATGAATGGACTGTGAACCAGTTACTTCACATGTCAACCAAACACCTCATTTGCTGCTTGACTGATAAGTGTGAGGATGGCTAAAATAATCAGACTGATCATGCCGTGGTCCACTTTGGCAATGTACAAAGGCAAGAGAGCCTGTTTCAAACCTCACACACATGTTACATGTGGTTTTCTTCAACAGCCATATACATCATGGTCAGTATCAAATTTACAAATACCTGGACAAACGCATTAACACACATCACCATATGTTACCCAGTGCTATTGATTTAATCATAAGCCCATTCTTTTGAATAATAAAGGTACATGTTCTTTCACTTTTAGTATTTGCAGTAGTGATCAATCACAGGCTACAAAGTGATTTATATTACAATGCTGTAATCTCCCTCCGATTCAATTCAATTTACAAACATTTATTGATTACAGCAACATTCCAGGTAGTTGTGCAGGGTGCTAGAATACACAATGGATTAAAATCATTCCTGTCCTCATTAGAGCTCCTAGCCTTTCAGAAGAAAGAGACACATGTACCACTAACAGCATAATGGGTTAAATGTTAGTCCAGAGGCATAATCACAGAGGAAGGATTACTTCTTTCTGATTAATTCTGATTAGAAGGTGGGTTAGCCTTGGTGAAGGAAGATACTTGAGTTAAGCTTTGAGGTTTAAATCAGATTCTGTAAGGGGGCCAAAAAGACAGATAAACATAAACAAAAACAGACATATAGAAAGGAGAGGTGTGTAAGGGAACAGTGTGTTGTCCAGTACAGCTAAAATGCTAGGTGCTTCTGTGTCACTCTCTAAGTGGAGCACCTTTTGAAACACTTACTTTGTTGTGTATGAAGTTTAAGTTGTATAGTGGAGACCCAGGTGAGGCCTGCTAGTTATATGTAATCTGGGACTGGAGCTCGGAGGGGTTTAAGTGAACTGTAGAATATATAGGTGATAGTCAAATGTCACAGAATTTACAGAGTAAGAATAAAATAAACTAAGAAAAGTCTGATGCTTGGGATGTGGTAACTGGGAGGACCCTCACTAATGGCCTTTGAGAGAAGTTTCAGTAGGGCAGAAGGGGAAAGAGAGTGAAAGAATGCAGATAGCAGTAGAGACCAGCTCTTCCCAAAGCATGTTCCCCATCAGCTAACAAAATTCACTTCATTTAAAAAAAGTTTAAAAAATTCAATTTATTTGCTTTTTAATAACATCGGTTTGTACACTCTGGGTTAGAATAAGTCAAAGGGGTTTCTTTACTATCTTTTCATAGACCTTAAAAGGCTGGTTAATATATATTGTGAAATGCAGGCAGCATTTTCTAGTAATGGGACCCCCTACCACCCTCTTGTTTGGACAGCATAGTGCAAAACTATAGTTTTGAGGCAAACACTTTGGGAAATGCTAGTGTAGGCTGTTAGTAGAGGGAAGGAGAGAGGGGATGGGAAAATTTACCCTACATCATTACTAGCACTTTGCAGTTTACAAATGCTTTTGCATGCATTATCCCATTTAATTCTTCTCAGCTAGAGTCCAATGGAACTTTAGGAAGCTGGACTGTAGTACAGACTTTTTGGATTCTTAATCTCCAGAAATACTAGTATATTACTAGTCCTCGGTACTTTCCCCTCTTTAAGTTGCAAGAAGGGAACTGTGAGTTGCTAGCCAGAAAGAACTCCCTGACCTAAGTGTTTCCTTATTTCTCTGTGCCACACTGGGATAATGTCTCTTAAATGAATCTTAGCATGAATGGTCCAGTAGATTCAATGTATAGCCTCTGGGCCACTCTGTCCTGCACGAGGAGTTCCTGGAGAATAGAGGTTGTGCCATTCTTAATGCAACCTTCTCCCCCACCATCTCACCTTTAATACCCAACTTAGCATTTTCCTGTGCTCTCCAAAATTACATTGTCATTTGGAAAAAGCAAGGTGCAGAAGAGTGTGTAGTAGCTCATGACTATTTTTGATAAATACAAGGTAAACATGAATATATCAGTAAAACTCTTAAGTTAACAATAACAAAAAAAAACTTATAGAAGTGGCTACTTCTGGGTGAGTATGGGGTAAAAATGAGCAGATGGGGAACAGGGGTGGGGTCAGACTTTTCACTAGATATCTTCTATACTCTTATTTATTTTTGAATCCTACAAGTTGTATTACCTCTTAAATTTTTTTCCTAAAGTCTCCCTTCCATCCTGCAGCCACACTTTAAACCTGATCTCATTTTCATGTGGAAAAGGAAGCATCCTAGAAAGAGAATGGCAGAAACAGAGCTTATCCCCGCAATAAGCAACCACTTGCTCAATTTCTAGCTATGGCGACAAAACATGTTTATTTTGACTAGCCTTAATTATTTTAAGTCCCTGACACACAGGACACTTATCATTCTTGGATTTTTAGAAAGCAGGAGAAAAGCATAAAGGGGACCATCTATCCATGGTTTGGGAACTGGTGTTCTTGCCTATTTTTCTACTTAAGACAGAACATCCCATTACAGACTCCCTAACCAATAATGTATTGGAAAAGAAAGGCTAGTTGTGCTGAAGCAGTCATTCACAGACTTAAAAAAAATTGAGACTTTAGGGGCTGATGTAAGAATATCACCTTCTAATTTAGCCAAGGGCATAACTATCGTTCTACTCTCAACCCCATACTTTGGTACCACCATCATTTCATAAAAGGAAAGCTATTTAAACACTATTAAAGTGGAAAGAATAACCTCATAATAAAGAAGAGCTGGCAACCTTATACCCATCATACTCACAATCATTCTTTTGCTTCAGACAGATGAAAAATTTGCCAGGATCAGTGTTTGGGAAACCCAGCTCTAAAGTATCTTATTTATTTTCTGCAGCTCGGTCATAACGAATTACTTGCTAAGATTTTAGTCATTATCAACAATATGTTATATTTTAAGGTAGTATTCCTTTATAAGCAAACTTTGATTCTACTGCTCATAAATCCTTACTAAGGCATCAATAATGTTGCCGAGTTCCTGATTTTCTCCAGATCAGAATGTGGCTTTAAAAGCTTTTAAAAAACTGGGGCGTGAAAAAGAAAACATCATTATGTTCCCTATCTACTGGCAATCAGATGTTTTAACACAAAAACACAGAAATAACCATGTATTAATTAATGAAAGATGACTAGGGCCTGGTTGGCTACTGCATGACTGACAATGAATCTTGCCACCCTCCTCTCCCTGACTGATAAATTATAATGACTGCAGCTAAAATTTATTTCAGTTTGATGTGTCCAACCAAATCAACTGCACACTATGCAATCTCACCTTCCAAGGGGCGGTTTCCTCCTAGTGCACGTACCTTCCAGCCGCTGAGCACATGTTCAATGGGAGCAAAGGCTGACTGCTCCTTCCTCAGGGGAAAAACCAGCTGCTCTGCTTGCCGGTTCTTCAGAACAATGGGATCCCATTTGGAGAGGGCATGTGAAGTTTTATTGAACGCCACTTCTCTGTGGATCTTAAACAGGCAAGGTACACAAAAGGAAAGAGCCACGAAATTAGGCATCAAACTCAAAGGACTAGCAGGAAATAAGGAAGCAATGTTTTTAGCCCAAGAAAGAATCCGAATGCTAAAGATTATCTCTTGCTTACTTCTCAGGACTGTGCTTTCCCCAAGATTAGTTTTAATCTTTTCCATGGTGAGGCAATCACAACTTACTCCTCCCATTTTTCAGGCTTTCCCCCTCCTCTTCTTATCCTGTTTCTTTGTCAGTTCAATTTCTTGCCCTTAATGGACTACTTTCTCTATAACTCACCCGCTCAACCTCTTCTTTGTTAAGGGGTAACTCCACAGTCTTCTTTGATTTGACTCTATGCAGTTGCTTTTTCACAATGGCCAATGAGGATGAAGTTTTAACGGGCTCAAGCAGATCTGAAAGGACTAGCTTTTCTCCTGATCCTGTAGAAAGGCCAAACTTTCTTGTCAGAATGACAAGTGAGGCAAAATCTCAATATCACATAGGGAGATGCCTAAGCAGAGAATGTTGGCAGTCAGGCAAGTGTGCAGGGAAGCAGGAATTAATTCTCTTACTTCAATAGCCAGC
Organism: Rousettus aegyptiacus; assembly: GCF_014176215.1. Lineage (NCBI taxonomy): Eukaryota > Metazoa > Chordata > Mammalia > Chiroptera > Pteropodidae > Rousettus > Rousettus aegyptiacus. Next base: position 82,186,605 of record NW_023416312.1, on the reverse strand, counting down.
CATTGTAACACCATCACATTCCTACATCCTCACACTTGTTGGAGGACAGAAGACAGAAGAAAATTATTTATTTAAAAAAGTCATTTGCTTTTCTCTCAATCTTTCTTCCACTCTTGCCCCATTGAAATTCATTCTTCACATAGCAGCCAAAGTGATATTTTGAAAATGTAAATTATAGCATAACATGATCCTGCTGAAAATCCTCCAGTGGTTCCCCATTACACTTGGAATTACAGTTATCTCTTGGTATCCATGGGGAACTGGTTCCAAGACCCCTTGTGGATCCTAAAATCCAAGGATGCTCAAGTTCCTTATGTAAGATGGTATAGTGTTTGCACGTAACCTATATTTGCATATAGGCTACAGCAGGGTAGGCCTACACGTCACTTCATTTGCGTGGATTCAGCCTAGTGCTCCATGTGTGGAAAATTCAAGTTTTGCTTTTTGGAACTTTCTGCGTTTTGTAGTTCAATGTTTTCGATCCATGGTTGGTTGAAGGCAAAAATGCGAAAACCAAGCTGACCACATCGATTTAAAGGACATAGCTCTATGGGATCTGGTCTCCATATGGGATCTTGGTCTGTCTCCCAACCTAATATCACCCCCATCTCCACTATGCTCCAGTCACACTGGCCTTTTTCCTATTCTTCAAACATGATGAGCCTGTTTCTTCTTTAGAGGCTTTGTACTAGCTGCCCCCTCCCCTGGAATGCTTTCCTCTATCTTGCATGATTGATTTTTCTTGTCATTCAGATCTCAGCTTAAATTTTGCCTCTTTAGAGACCTTTCATTACCAGCCAAACTAAAGCAGCAACTTGGTCACTTTACTGCATCACCCTGTTTTAATTCTCATTGTCTCCCCCGACTAGAATGTAAGCCCCAGGAGATCAGTGTCTTATTCTTTCCTATAGCCCAGTATCTAAACTGTTCCTGAAACTGATACATAGTAGAAGCATAGTAGATACATAATAGAAGCTAAATGGATAAGTTTAGAAGGTTACATTGTTACTTATTCTAGGAGATCAGTTAGTGGTTACTAGAAGAGTATAACTCATTCAAGTCACTAAAGTTGTGAATATGATGAAAAAGATTTGGTATCAGGTTAAAAATCTCAACTCTGCCATTCACTAGGTCATGTATTCTCAATAGGGGTAATATCACTCTCCTATCCAGAAGGTGAAAATTGGTCCTGGGGCAGTGGTATGAAGATCTTAGATATTACAAATTTCGTGTCCCTCCAAAGCTCAACCCTATTAAACAAAATTTCATTCCTTAATATTTCATTTCCTGCTAGGGGGTGGTGGGGAGAGAGAGAGGGAGGGAGGTAGCAAGGGAACAAATGTCTAAGAAGGCTCCTCGGGAGCAGTAAAGAGAAAATGTTGAGAAATATTGTACTAAGTGAAGGCCCTTGAGTAACTTGACATCTCTGAGCTCCAGCGGGAGGGATTATCTGCCTGTCTGAACTCAAAGTGCTGTGAGAACTGAAATAAAAATGAAATCACGAACATGGCTAAGCTAGTGAATGGCAGCTGTCTTCATTCATGTCCCTCTATCCTAGAAGTAGCTCATCAAGCTCAGTGGGAGAACTTGACCATAGCCTTCTAGGCTTTTTCTAGAAATGGAAGAAACTCAAAGGCATCCGACTACCATTCTTCATCTAATTACAGGTGAATATTTATGGCATGATCCATAAAACAGTTACTGGGAGGAGGCTGAAGTGACCATTATATTTTGGGAATGCCGCAAGCTTCATGCAGATAGCTTCCTTTGTTAACTTACCTTCGGAACTGACAGTGAACTCTGACACTTTCAGACTAGCCTCAGATCTCTCAGCCAATTTCCTCCTGAAATTTAGGCAAAACAGAATATAGCAGGAATGGACACATTTTGCTGGGAAACAAACACTTCTTTCTTCAGACAAGGCTTTGGTTTCACGTATTTCTCTTCTAGAGTCAGGTTTTGTCACAAAGTAACCAGGAAATCTGTTTCTAACCTGGATTTGGTAGGCTAACCATCTCTTAATGTTAACTCAGCCCCTCAAAAACACAAGGCAATGCCAGGTAGTCATAGTAGAAAAGGTATTGGACTTGGATTCTAATGTACCTGGATTTAAGTCCTGGATCTTCCACTTATGAGCAGAGTGAGTGTGGGGCAAGTCATTTAACTTCCCTAATGGGAATAAGTAATGTCTACTCAGTGCTTCAATACTGTACTGTGGATTAAGTAGGAATTCAAATGCACGAAGGTCTAACAATAATAGCTAACAATTACATAATATTTATTATATGTTGGGCATTGGTTTAAGATCTTTACATTCATTACCTCATTTAAATGTTGCAACAACTCTATGAGGTATGTACTATGATTAATCTTATTTTCTAGCTGAAGAAATTGAGGTACAGAAGGGATAAAAAATTTGTCTATACAGTCTGTCTCCAAGGTATGCTCTTAATAATCATGCTGACACTTGTGTGTTCATTGTCTCAATAAATGTTAGCTGCTGATAAATCTCATGGAATCAGCTAGTTATAACCTGTCCAACCTGGTGGGAATGTTACCTATTCTTTCCATCAAGGGAACTGATTGCTTCCAGAAGTTTTTGATGTTTTCGTTCTCCATTACTTTCCCCCTAGACACAGAAAAGGAAAAACCATCAGAATAATGAGGGGAGGGAAAAGACAGTGTGGAAATTGAAGATGTAAAATCTCTTATTCTTTTGGTCAAAGGAGAACTGGGGAATCAGATGAGATTTGGTGTGCGGGTCTGAAAGAAGTGCTTCAAAAACCAAAGTTTCTCCTTATAGAGCCTTAGTAACTGGGAGCTTATGTTATGCCTCTGTCTTAACTTGTTTGGGGAAGAAAAGTGCTATGGAAATAATGTTTCTGTATGGAATATATATATAGTGTGATCCGACACAGAAGCTCTCGTATTAGAAAAAAAAATCTAAGTAGTTTTGTCAAGAGAATAAAGAGTTGGAATTCTTATGGCATCTGTTGGAGACATAGCTTAATTATGTAAATTTTAGTCAGACACTTAAATAACTCTCTACAGAAATCCAAATCTGGGAAATAGGGAAATCATTTAATGAGGACCATATGTTTTGGTCCACATACTCGATTATACTTAGTCAACTGGAGGACAGTGACTGTATTTTATACAGTCTTCAAACTCCCATAGCACTTAGTATCTTATACATGAAACACTAAATAACTTGATAACTTATTTGCAAGACCTGAACAAACAATAAACAATGTTGCCGCCCCTTCACTTTCCAGGAATGTGCTGGCTACCCTATTTTTGAGGTGGAAGGAAACTGGAGAAGGCAGAAGGCAGTTTAGCAGTTGTCACCTACCTCATCTTCACTGGTGCTTGAGGGGTAGTCTTTTGGCAAATCCTCTAGTTCTTTCTGTTCACTTAAAGCTTGAAGGCTGTTAACAGAGATATGAAGGGTGGCTCCATAGTGTAGTAGTTAGCACATATGCTTTACATGCAGAAGGTCCTGGGTTCACGCCCCAGATGGAGCCATGGACCATGCCCCGGGTGCAAGCACCTCGGGCACCAAGCCCCAGGGGCACCAGGCCTCGGGTGCATGCCATGAGTATGTGGGAGACACCCCACCTTCAGAGATCCAGTTCTTAAGGGGAGATTGCAACAACCATAGGTCAGAGTTGGAAGTGGGGGGGGATTAAAGAGGGGGAAAAAAGAGATATGAGAAATATTATCACTTGAAATAACTAAACAAACTAAAATATAACTTCATTTCTCAGCAAAGAATCTCCCCTGGTGCTACAAATGAAGCAGGTGGGCACCTCTGGAAATTTGTCAAGGCATTAAATTTAGACTGCCTGTCAGACATTACCTCTAATAGGTGAACAGTAGTTGGTGATACTCATACAAAACTGCATGAAAGATTTAACTCTTCAGTGCCTGGCACTGCATTGCCCACTGATCTCTGTCTGGGAGGCTGTAAAAATGTAAGACCCTAGGTACGGCGCCCCTAGGTACAGTGGCAGAAGACGCTGTTGCTGTCCTTTGAGGCAAAGCAGTCTCACCATTAACATTTCTAAGAATACTCCACACGAAAGAACCGTGATAGGTGCAGCTTACTCAAAGTGGCATCTTGATCATTTGTTCCCAGGAATGAGGAAACGAAATTGGACAAAAGCAACTGAGTAAGCCATTTTACCTGTATAAAGTAGGTGCTTAACTAAGGAGTATTGGTACTCTGAAACAAATTATGGAGTCTATTACCTAACAGTATATAGCAGTCTTTACAAGCAAACAGTACTAAACGGATTATATTTAATTCCCTGGGTGGGGGCTGGGGTAATGAAACATCAGAGGAGAAAACGTGGATGACTCCAAAGGTTTCCAAGACAAGGGAGTTTACAGCGCAGGCACTGCCTGAGCTGAGGACTGAAATGCGCCGCAGCAGCGGCAGAGAAAGGAGTCACGTGACGAGAGCAGTGCAACATATTAACTTAGCTGCAGAGGAAGAAGCCGCATCAGGACCACAGGGATGAGTCTACAGAGCTGGAGAGCCAAGGGGGCGAATTAAATTAAAAAGGATTTTAAAGGATAGATCACGGAAACTGTAATGAATGGTGAAGTCTTCGGAAGGGAACAAATGTCATCTGTTAAAAAGCGGCTTCCACGTCTCAAAATCCAGGGAACCTAGCCCCCAACGAGACCAGACCACTCCACCCATCTTTACCCCTCACCTCTCCGCTGCCCACATCACGCTCATCTCAGCAGCCTGTCTCTCACATGGACCAGGAGCGGAAGCCGAAAAGAGGGCAATTTCCGTGCAGGCCGCAAAGCAATTTGTGCTTCCGCCAATCACGCGCGACGAGTCGCGTCATTTCCGGCTCGCCTCAATCATATGAGGAACCGGAGACATTTCGGGAGGGGCCTGCGGGAACCCGGGAGCCTGGAGTTTAAATCCTGTCAGCGGGCGGAGCTTTGCCTGCCCAACCCACCCCTAATATGTGGCGAGCCGGTCTGTCCTCCGGTGCCTTCATATCAAAGCAGCCCAAGGTGGGTGAGCTTTGCCTGATCCAAAAGGAAAGGCTCCAGAGCCCGCCAGTGTTGGACAGCGTCCTGCGAGCCCGCCGCTGGCCTGCTCGAGGCTTCCTAAAGGCCCATGAAGTGGCCAGCCAGCATTGTGCTGGGCCCCGGTGATTCGACAGTGAACAAAACAAGTTTCCTTCTTTCTTAAGGAAAAATCCCCTTTCATCTTGTTGTCCCTTGTCATTGGAGCTCTAGGTTCCTCCTTCCCTATGTAACAGTTGCATCCAAGAATGGTCTGTGTTAGTGGCTGCAGCTTCCTCAACTCCCATTAACTTTTAAGAACCTTTTTTTAAATTAAAAAAGTAAAAGTAACGGACGAAAACATTCTTTTAAGCCACTTCCATTTTACTTTTGCCCCACCATAGCACTTAAAATTGCTGTGGACAAGATCATTGGTGACACCCAGGGTTGCTAAATAAAATGGACCCTTCTCAGTCTTTCTTCTCAGAACTTTGTCTGGTATTTGATATTGTTGGTTTGTTTTCTTATTCATATTAAGGAAAAGTTTTTGACCATTTACTATGTGCTAGGCCTCTAAGCACTGGAGATACATTGGCGAACAAAACAGACATATTCCATGGTTTCATAATCTACTTTCTAATGGGATTAAAGATAATTGTGTCTTTGTTGAAACTCCACCCTGGGCCTCCATGACACCACTCTCTCCTGGTATCTTAGTTTTATGACCGTCTTCCTAAGTTTTCTCTGTTGGCTACTTTTTCTATACTTCCTGAATGATGATGCTCCCCAGGTTCTGTTCTCAACCCTGTTTGTTTATTCTACATGATCTTCCTAAGCCTTTAACATTTGTGTGGGAACTTCAAATCTTCATCTCTAGCCCAGATCTCTTCTTTGAGCTCCAGACTAGTATCTCTGATTGCTTCCTGGCAACCCTTTCTGTCACACAGGCACATCAAACATGAAGTGTCCAATAATTTCTATCTTGTCCACCAGACTTCTGTATTTTTAGATCCCTATTACTGGCACCATCAACAACCCAGTTAGTGAAATTAAAATTTGAGAGTCATTTTATATTCCTCTATCCCTTATGCTTCAGAGTTGTTCCCTCACATTCTCAATTTTATTTCCCAAATCTCTCCAGCTTTCCATCATTTTTGTCATGTATCAGACCCTTGCAATTTCAAGCCTGTGTTATTGCCCTATTCTATTATAGAAAATGGGAAGCATTAAACATATTGACAAAGAGCATGAGTTTTGAACTGGACTCTGGGTTTGAATGTTATCTCTGCCGCTTACTAGCTTTGTAATTCTTGAGTAAGTCACTTAACTTCTCTGTGCATTTTCCCCTCATCTTTACAATGCATGTGATAATGCATTGGGTAGTTGTGGGGACTAAATGAATTAATATACCTAAAGCGCTAAAATAAATGGAAACCCCTTAGAATAATACCTTCATAATTAAATGCTCAATAAATGTTAGCTATAATAATTATTTTTACAGGCTTTTCAGTCTTTAGTCTCTCTTTATCCAATCATATAAGTCTGATCATGTCATGCCCCTACTGAAATGATGCAAATAGTCTTGCATCACTTTCAAGATAAAAATTTTAAAAATCCTCTTTAGTCCTTGTCTACTTCTTTAGGCTCTTACCACTTCCCCCAAGGCACTTCAAATTGTATTTTTATGGACAGGTAATATTCCTGTATATCTTATATAAAGTTTGAATAAAAGCATTTTAAGAAAACATTGACATCTTTATTGATCTATAGTTGATCTAAGTAAAGACAGCGTGTTTGCTATGCAAATGCAGCTTTGGGACAAGTCCCCTAGCTGTCCCCCTTCCCAGCTCTAACCAGTTTGCTGCCCCATTTCCCCACTATGTAGAGGTATGGAATAGTCAATACAGTGTTTCAACTGAGACCTAAAGGAGGAGAAGGAGCTAGCATTGCAGAGAACTGGGAAGTGGTCTGGGCAAAGGAAACAATGTATACACAGGCCCTCTGGGTTGGAAAGAGCTTATTATATTTTAGCAACTAAAAGGCCACTGTGGATGAATGGCGGTGAACAAGAAGGTAAGTATAACAGAAGAACAGAGAGGTGGGCAGGGTTTGGGTCTCGGGGTTTTGTAGGCCATAGTAGATTTTGGATAATACTCTACATTAAATGGGCCACATAAAGGGGTTATATAGGAGAGTGACATAACCTAAATTTTAATAAAAATCACTTTCACTATTGTGTGGGGAATGGATTGGAGGGTTTAGGAGTGGAAGCTATTGTTTAGTAACAGCAAAAGATGTTATAGTTTGGAAGACAGTGGTAGCTGTGGAGATATAGTCATTGATGGGTCCATCAGAGTAATGTGGGAAGTAAGGGAAGGAGGGTTATGCCTATGCTACTGGCTTGAACAAGTGCAGTAGACTAATAAGATGCAGAAGATGAGTGCTGGAACAGATTTGGGGAGTGAGATCAAAAGTTCAGTTTAGTACTTTTGGAGCTTGAGAACAAGATACCTAGGTGGGGATATTAAGTTTGTAGTTGGGTATAGGAGTTATGAAAGATAATTAGTTAAGAACTTTTGATTTTGATTAGAACTGTTAGTGATTATCAGTGAATAAAAAAATGTTTTTACTCCAAAGTATATTTATATTTCAACTGACTTTCATTTCACAAAAAGGACCCAGGCTCAGACAAAACTCGCAACATGGCAAAAACTGCAATTTTACCATAAATTCATGAAGTTGTATGCCATATAGCATCTAACCTAGTGCTTCAACATGGTAAAGTCTCGCTAAGTGTTTTTTGAATTAGTGAGTGAATAAAGTCACAATAGTTCCATGCTATTCATTCTCGTGAAAGATGCATAATAATAATTATTTGCACATAATTTTAGAATTTACGATATGTTTGCTAGGAATGAGGGCCAGAGGCGAGATTCACTTTGTACAGAAGTGCTGGCAGTATCCATTTTTCCTCTATTGAGCCCTCTCCCTCCAGGTGTGCATACTCTCAGCACAGCCATAGCTGAGATGTCATCAAACTGGATAACACAGGTCACTCCGCCCGGAAGCTTTCCTGAAACTCCAACTCCCTCAACTCATAGTCACACCCAAGCCACATTGAAATGTGTCCTTGCTTCATCAGGTTCCCCTTGCTAAGTAGTGCCTAGACTCACACTGTTATCAGCTGACTGTGGTTTCCAGTGTGCCCTTTTGAGACAACTATAAGCACAGCATCTGTGGATGGCTCTGGAAGGGTAGAGGCTTGAGCTAAGTTTGGCCTACAGCTGAACCCCTCTCAGGACTGCGCCGCTGGACACCTACTTTACAAAGCCTCATTAATAAGACCGGAAATCTTAAGAGCTTTGCTTAGTACATAGAAACAGACATGGAAGTGCAGCCAAAATGGGAAGACAAAGAAGCAGAAACCATATGAGAGAACAGAACAGAGACCCAGGAATAATTGAGTCAAACAATCTAACAGATGCAGAGTTTAAAACACTGGTTATAAAGATGCTCAATGAACTTAGGAGAAGTGTAGATAAATTCAGTGAGAACTTTAACAAAGAAATTTTTAAAAAAACATAAAAATGAAAATGGAAATTATAAAAGGGAACCAGGCAGAAATGAAGAACACATTACCTGAGATGAGAAGTATTAAATGGAATAAACAGAGTGAATAAAGAGGATCGAACAACCTATATAGAGGTTGGGAAAGCCAAGGACACTCAACCAGAATGGCAAGAAAAAAGAAGCCAAAACTATAATAATAACTTAAGAAGCCTATGAGACACTATTAAATGTAAAAATATCTATGTCATATGGATACCAGAAGGCAAACAAGACGTTGAAGAGCTATTTGAAGAAATAATGATGGAAAACTTCCCTAACCTGGTGAAGGAAATAGACATAACACCCAGGAAGCTCAGAGAGTCCCAAAAAAGATGAACCCAGAGAGGCCCACACCAAGACACATCATAATTAAAATGCCAAGCTAAATACATAGAGAGACTCTTAAAAGCAGCAAGAGAAAAACAGTTGGTTACCTAAAAGGGAGCACCCATAAGACTGGCAACTGCTTTCTCAAAAGAAACCACATAGAACAGAAGGGCTTGGCATAAAATATCTGATGTAATGAAAACCCAGGATCTACAACCAGGAACACTTTATCCAGCAAAGCTATCATTTAGAATCGAAGGACAGATAAAGAGCTTCCCAGACAAAAATAGTCTAAAGGAATTTATCAACACCAAACCAGTATTACAGGAAATGTTGGATGAACTTCTTTAAGAAGAAAATAACATGTATCAAAAAGAAGAATAAAGAATGGTAATAACTACATTCCTATCAACAAGCACTTCAAATGGAAAAAGAATTAAGTGCTCCAACCAAAAGATAGGGTAGCTGAATGGATAAGAAAACAAGACCCCTACATATGCTGCCTATAAGAGACTCACTTCAGATTAAAAGACACACATAGACTAAAAGGAAGGGGATGGAAAAAGATATTGCCTTGGTGGGCCTAAAGGGAATTGTGCTAAATGAAACGGGTTGGACAGAGAAAGATAAATATCTCATGATTTCACGTACATCTGGAATCTAAAGAACGAAATCAACAATAACAACAACAAGAAAAGCAGAAATAAACTCATAGATATAGAGCATATTTTGAGGGCTACTAGATGGGAGGAGGGTTGGGGGTATGGCAAAAAAAAAAAGGCAAAGGGATTAAGAGAAACAAAGGGATAGTTGCAGAATAGACATAGAGATATAGAGTATATAGCACAGGGAAGATGGTTAATAATGTAATAAATATGTAAGGGGGAAGAGGGGCCCTAGGTTTAGTAGGGTGATTGCCTTGTGAGTTATGTGGATCTCTGATCACTGTGGTATACAACTGAAACTGGTATTATTGTATGCTAACTATATTTGAAAAAAAAACTCATTGAATTGTACAATGTAAATACAAGCAACTAATTGTCTATTATATTTCAATAAAACCAGAGGGGAGGGGAAAGTACGAGGCTGGAGGCATCATTCTGCCCAACTTCAAACAGTACTACAAAGCAACAATAATCAAAACAGCATGGTATTGACAGAAAAACAGACATACAGAGCAGTGAAACAGAATTGAGAGTCTAGGAGTAAACCCATATGTATATGGGCAAATAATTTTCAACAAAAGAGCCAAAAACATACAGTGGAAAAAGGAAAGCCTCTTCAATAATGGTGCTCAGAAAACTGGAAAGCCACCTACAAAAGAATGAAATTAGACTGTTATCTATCACCACACACCAAAATTAACTCAAAATGGATTAAAGACCTGAATATAAGACCTGAAACAATAAACTTCACAGAAGAAAACATAGAAACTAAACTCATAGACGTTGGTCTTAAAGATGGTTTTATGAATTTGACCTCAAAGGCGAGGAAGTAAAAGCAAAAATAAATGAATGGGACTACATCAAAATAAAAAAGCTCTGCACAGCAAAAGAAATTGTCAACGAGGTAAAGAGACAACCATCCAAAAGGGAGAAGATATTTGCAAGCAATGCCTCCAACAAGGGGCTAATATCCAAAATATACAAAGAACTCATACAACTTAACAACAACAACAACAACAACAACAATCCAATTTAAAAAGTGGGCAGAGGACCTGAACAGACACTTCTCCCAAGAAGACGTACAAATGGCCAAGAAACATATGAAAAGATCCTCACCATTGCTAACTATTAGGGAAATGCAAATTGAAACCACAATGAGATACCATCTCACACCTCTTAGAATAGCTGTTATCAACAGGACAAGTAACAACAAGTGTTGGAGAGGATGTGGAGAAAAAGGAACCCCCATGCACTGCTGGTGGGACTGTAAATTGGTACAGCCATATGGAAAACAGTATGGAGGTTCCTCAAAAAAAACTAAGAATTGATCTACCATATGATTCAGCAATCCTTCTACTGGGTATTTACCCCAAAGACTTGAAAACCCATATCCAAAAAGACATTTGCACACTGATGTTCATAGCAGCATTATTCATGGTAGCCAGGACATGGAAGCAACTGAAGCATCCTAGAGTAGATGATTGGATAAAGAAGCTGTGGTACATATATGCAATGGAATATTACTCAGCCATAAGAATAGATGAAATACTGCCATCTGCAACAAGGGGGTAGACCTTGAGATAATCATGCTAAGTGAAATAAGCCTGACGGAAAAAGTTGAAAACCAAATGATATCACTTATATGTGGGATATAAACCTAAACATAACAAACGAACAGGACAGACAAACAGAGACTCATGGACATGGACAATGGACTAGTGGTTACCAGAGCATGGGGGGAAGAGGGGAGGGGGAAAGTAGATGAGGTAAAGGGGGTCAAATATGTGGTGACAGAAAGAAATCTAACTATGGGCGGTGAACACAGAATGCAATATTTATTTATATATATAAATAAATATGTATTGACATATATACACGTATGTATATGTACATATGTGTATATATAAATATATATATACATGTGTGTGTATGCCTTATTGTTAAATTGAATACCTGAAACTTACTGGATTTCATTAACCGAGTCACCATAATAAACAAACAAACAAATAAATATATTTTTAATATTTAAAAAAAGGGATGAACTTCATATACATGCTATAACATGGATGAACCTTGAAAAATTATACTAAGTGAAAGAAGCCAGTCACAAAATACCACATACTGTATAATTCCATTCCTGTGAAATGCCCAGAATAAACAAATCTATAGAGACAGAAAGTAATTAGTGTTTGTCTATAGCTGGGAAAGATTGGGAGGGTCCAGTACATGTGTTTTTTCTTTAACACATCAAACAATTCCCCAAGTCTCAGCAGACACTGACAGGTCGCCTACAAATTTAACTCAATTGTGACTACTTGGAGATAGTGTCAGATCTTGCAGGTTAAGGGCTCAGTCCCCCAAGACTGGCTCCACTCGAGATGCCAATAGCAATTCCAAGTTGTCACCTGTGCTTCTGACTGACTGGCTATAAATCATAGGTTCCCACAAACCCCTTCTTGGGTTCAATTAATTTATTAGGGTGGCTCGCCAAATTCAAGAAACAGTTTATATATTATATTACCCATTTATTAGCAAAGGATGTAACAGAAATAGCCAGATGGAAGAGATACAGAAGGCAAGGTATGGGTTGTTATGGAGGCTTCATTACACAATCATGATTGATTAAATTATTGGCTATTGGTGATTTAACTCAATTTCCAGCCCCTCTCCCCTCTCAGAGGTGTGTGTGGGGGGGTGTGGTGCTGAAAGTTCCAACCCATTAATCATGGTTGTTTCCCTGGAAACCAGCCCCCACCCTTAGGTTACATAGAGGCTTTCAAAAAGTCACCTCATTAACATAAACTCAGGTGTGGTTGAAAGGGGCTTGTTATAAATGATAAAAGTTACTCTTATCAGTCAGAAAATTCCAAGGATGATGGGAGCTTTGTGCCAGGACCCCAGGACAAAGATCAATATATATCCTAATATACACAGGGAGTGATGGCTAAAAGGGTTTAAGGTATGTTTGGGGGGTAATGAAACTGTTCTAAAATTTATTGTGGTGATGGTTGCACAACTGTGTAAATATACTAAAAACTATTGAATTATACACTTAAAAAAAAAACAACAAAAGGATGGAACCGGTTCACTATACACAATAATTTGAATGAATCTCCAGTGAAAAAAATCCAATTCCAAGAAGTTGCATGCTGTATGATTCTGTATGACAAAACTATAGAAATAGAGAACAGATTAGTGGTTGCCAGGAGTTAAGGAGGCAGGGATGGGAGGGAAGCAGGTGTTCTACAAAAAGGCTACATGACTGATCCTTGTGGTGATGGGAATTTTCTGCACCTTGACTATATCAATATCAATATCCTGATTGTAATACTAGAGTTTTGCAGGATGTTACCATTAGGGCAAACTGGGTAAAGGATATACAGTATCTCTCTGTATTACTTTTTATGATTTGTATGTAAATCTACAATTACCTCAAACTACGAAGTTTAATTTAAAAAGAATAAAATGACATAATCAATTTAAAAGCACTTAGTCCATTGAGACTGCCATAACAAAATACCAAAACTAGGTGGCATATAAACAATGGAAACTTATTTCTCACAGTTCCGGAGGCTGGTAGTCCAAGATCAAGGTTTAAGCATAGCTTGATGACAGCCCTCTTCCTGATTCATAGCCAATGCTTTCTTGCTGTGTCCATGCATTGCAGAAGGCGTAAAGAGATCTCTCTGGGGTTCCTTGTACGGAGTACTAATCTCACTCGTGAGTGTTCCACCCTCATGACCTAATCACCTCCCAAAGGCCCCACCTGGATCTCTGTTCTGTTCTCTCATATGGTTTCTGCTTCTTTGTCTTCCCATTTTGGCTGCACTTCCATGTCTGTTTCTATGTACTAAGCAAAGCTCTTAAGATTTCCGGTCTTATTAATGAGGCTTTGTAAAGTAGGTGTCCAGCGGCGCAGTCCTGAGAGGGGTTCAGCTGTAGGCCAAACTTAGCTCAAGCCTCTACCCTTCCAGAGCCATCCACAGATGCTGTGCTTATAGTTGTCTCAAAAGGGCACACTGGAAACCACAGTCAGCTGATAACAGTGTGAGTCTAGGCACTACTTAGCAAGGGGAACCTGATGAAGCAAGGACACATTTCAATGTGGCTTGGGTGTGACTATGAGTTGAGGGAGTTGGAGTTTCAGGAAAGCTTCCGGGCGGAGTGACCTGTGTTATCCAGTTTGATGACATCTCAGCTATGGCTGTGCTGAGAGTATGCACACCTGGAGGGAGAGGGCTCAATAGAGGAAAAATGGATACTGCCAGCACTTCTGTACAAAGTGAATCTCGCCTCTGGCCCTCATTCCTACAACTCAGTGTCCCCCCGTAAGTCCCTGGTGCCCCCTGTGCAGCCGACCAGATGCTGGTGCTCAGAGCAAGCAGGTCTGTCACTGTGCAAATCCTCTTGTGGACATGGCCCTTTAAGAAGTGTCTGCAGCTTCCAGCTGTCTCTGCTATGGCCTCTGTCCCACTCAGCCACTTGGGACTGGGCAGCCTTGTGTCCTTGCCCTGTCCTGCCTCCTCCTGTTGCATGGAAATTTCTTATTTCTCTCTTTAGTTGTAGGGCTTGTTCATCTAGATCCAGGTGATTTTCCTTGCTGTTTGCTCCTTCTTTCTGTCACAACTATGATTTAGTTGCAAGAGGGATGACCAGAGCCTCTATAATCTATGCCATTTTTTCTTTCTCCTCCAGCCTCATTCTTTTTTCTCAGGATGGCTTTGATGATTCGGGGTCTTTTGTGATTCCATATGAATCTAATGATTTTTTTGTTCTATTTCTTTAAAAAATGCTGATGGGATTTGGATGAGATTGCATTAAATCTGTATAATTCTTTAGGTAAAAAAGTCATTTAAACTATGTTAATTCTTGCAATCCAAGAACACAGAATATCTTTCCATTTCTTTGTATCTTCTTCAATTTCTTTTAATATGGTCTTATAGTTTTCATTATATAGGTCTTTCACATGTTTCATTAGATTTATTCCTAGATGTTTTATTCTTTTTCTTGCAATTGCAAAAGGAATCATTTTTCCACTTCTTTTTCTGACACTTTGTTATTAGAGTATAGGAACGCTATGGATTTTTGAACATTGATTTTGTATCCAGAAACTTTACTGTTTTTGCTTGTTGTTTCTAGTAGTGTTCTTGTGGAGTCTTTAGGGTTTTCTATATAGAGAATCATGTTATCTGCAAATAATGACAGTTCGACTTCTTTGTTTCCTATTTGGATGCCTTTCATATCTTTCTGTTGCCTGATTGCACTTACATAGGACCTCCAATGTTATATTGAATAACAGTGGCGATAGTGGACAGTTTCTGATCTTATAGAGAAAGTTTTTACTTTTTCACCATTAAGTATAACGTTGGCTGAGAGGTTTTCATATATACCCTATATTATGTTAATATATATGTTAATATACTTTCCGTCTATACTGATTTTGTTAAGTGTTTTGATCATAAATGAATGCTGTATCTTGTCAAAGACTTTTCTGTACTTATTGATATGATCATATGATTCTTATTTTTTAATTTGTTCATGTGGTGTATCGCATTAATCAATTTGTGTATGTTGAACTATCCCTGTGCCTCTGGAATGAAGCCCGTTTGATTGTGGTGTATCATCTTTTTAATATGTTGTTATATTCGGTTCACTAGTATCTTATTTAGGATTTTTACATTGGTGTTCGTAAAAGAAATGGTCTGTAATTTTACTTTTTTGTGTTCTCTTTACTAGGTTTTGGTACCAAGGTAATATTGGCCTCATAAAATGAGTTAGGAAATATTGCTTCCGCTTTGATTTTTTTGGAAGAGTTTGAGGAGAATAGGTTTTAAATCTCTGAATGTTTGATAGAATTCACTGGTGAAGCCATCTGGTCCTGGATTTTTACTTTTTGGTAGGTTTTTGATGATTGTTTCAATTTCCATACTGCTGATCAGTCTATTTAGATTTTCCAGTTCTTGATTCAGTCTAGGAATGTTGTATTTTTCTAAGTACTGGTCCATTTCTTCTAGGTTATTAAATTTGGTGTTATAGACTTTTTCCATAATATTCTTGTATGATCCTTTGTATTTCTGCAGTGTCTGTCTTCATTTCCCCTTTATAATCCCTGATTTTGTTTATTTGTATCCTTTCTCTTTTTTTAGTGGATCTAACCAGAGGTTTGAAATTTTATTAACCTTTTCAAAGAACCAGCTCTTTGTTGCATTTTTTTGTTCTACTGTGTTTTTGTTTTCAATTTCATTTATTTCTGCTCTAATTTCAATTATTTCTTTCTGTCTGCTGACTTTAGGCTTTATTTGTTCTTCCTTTTCTGATTTTTTAAAGATGAATGTTAGGTTGTTTATTTGGGCTCATTTTTGTTTTTGCAGATAGACTTATAATATGAACTTTTTTCTTATGACCGCTTTTGCCATGTCCCAAAAGTTTTGATATGTTGTACTATCATTCTCATTTGTTTCTATGTACCTCTTGATCTTCCTTTTTATTTCTTCTCTGACACAGTTATTCTTCAGTAGTATATATTTTTTAATCTCCATTTATTTGTGGTTCCTCCTGATTTCTTTTTATAATTGATCTCTAGTTTCAAAGCATTATGATCAGAGAATATGGTATGATTTCAAACTTCTTGTATTTGTTGAGGCTATCTCTGTGTCCCAGTATGTGGTCAATTCTTGAGAATGTTCCATGTGCACTAGAGAAGAATGTATAAGCAGCTGTTTTGGGATGAAATGCTCTGTAAATGTCAACTATGTCCAGTTGGTCTAATGTGTCCTTTAAGGATGTTATTTCCTTATTGATTTTCTGTTTGGATGATCTGTCCATATCTGACAGTGAAGTATTTAGGTCCCTTACTATGATAGTGTTTTGATCTGTTTCTCCCTTTAGTTCTTTTAGTAATTGCTTTACATATTTCGGGGCTCCTTGATTGGGAGCATAGATATTAATAAGTGTTATGTCTTTTTGGTGCATGATTCCCTTTATCATTATGAAGTGTCCCTCGGTATCTTTCTTCACATTTTTTTTTTAATTTTTGAAGTCTATTTTGTCTGATATTAGCATTGCTACTTTCACTTTTCTCTGAATGCCATTTGCTTAAAATATCACTTTCCGCCCTTTCACTTTGAGTCTATATTTGTCTTTGGAACTGAGATGCATGTCCTGGAGGCGGTATATGGTTGAGTTTTGTATTTATATCCAGTCCGCAACTTTGTGCCTTTTTATTGACGAGTTCAGTCCATGTACTTCTAGGGTGATTATTGAAATATGAGATCTTCTTATAGCCATTTTATCTTTTGCTCTCTGGTAGCTTGGTGTTTCCATTGCTTCCTTGTCCTTGTGTTTCTGTTTTCTTTATTTGGGTTGGCTTTTTTGGGTTTTCCTTCTGATCTTTCTTGTTTTATCTTGTATATTTCAGTTCTGAATCTTTGGTGTGTGGTTACCATTATGAATATGTAAATGATAGTTTTATGTACATATTAATTCATTTTTTTCTGCTTGTGCCTTATCTCCATTTCCCTTTATGAATTTCGATCTTTGAGTCCTTCCCTTTTCAATTATTGTCATCTTATTTTGTCTCTAGGTATTCTGAACATTTATTACTCTCTTATAATAGCAAATCTCTTCTTATTGTTTAAGCTTATAATGCCCTGTTCTTAATAAGGGTTGCACTCCTCTGCTTCTATCTGCCTTCTAGTTGCCTTGCTCCTAATTGTGCATTTTTTTGTCATTTTATTTTAGGTGAGTTGATTCCTTCCGGTATTTTCTGTAGTGCAGCCCTCATAGTGGAGAATTACCTCAATTTTTGTATGTCTGGAAAGGTCTTTATTTCTCCTTCATATCTAAATGAGACCTTTGCTGGATACATTAGTCTTGGCTGGAAGTCCTTTCATTTAATAGTTTGAATATTTGATTCCACTTTCTTGCTTGTAAGGTTTGTGCTGAAAAGTCTAACGGTAATCTAATGGGTTTTCATATATAGGTTACCATCTTCTTTTCCCTGGCTGCCCTGAGATTTCTGTCTTTGTCATTGATTTTTGATCATTTTAATGCCATGTGTCTTGGAGAAGGCCTTTTTGGGTTGAGATAATTGGGTGGTCTGTTGACTTCTTGAATTTCCAGCTCCAGTTCCTTCCTTAGATTTGGGAAATTCTCATTGACTATTTGTCTGAATAATCCCTGCTCCTTTTCCTCTCCTTTGAGAACACCCATTATTCTTGTTTCCTTTTCTGATTGTATCAGCTAGTTCTTGTGTTTCTCCTTCAGTATTTTTCATTCTTCAGTTTCTCTTTGCTTCCTTCTGATTTATTTCTAGGTTTCTGTCATTGATATCACTGATCCTTTCCTCCATTTGGTTGACTCTATTTCTCAAGCTTGTTATTTCACTTTTCATCTCTTTCAGTGTGTTCTTTATCTCCAGAAGTTCTATTTGGTTCTTTTTGAGGGTTTCAGTTTCCTTGCTAAAGAACTCATTCTGCTCATCTAGTTGTTTTTTCAATTCCTGAAATTGTTGATATGAATCATTTTGGATCTCATTGAGGTTTTTCAGAAGTACCATCCTGAATTCTCTGTTATTTATGTCGCATATTTCTATGTCTGTAAGCTTATTTTCTGGAGATTTTTCTCTTTCTTCCAGAGGCGCCTTGTCACCTTGGTTGTTCACACTGTTTAATGGACTATTTCTCTTCCTGGGCATTAACGGAAGTGTGCTCTGTTGTTGTTGTTGTTTTTTCCTAGCCTATTGCAAAGAAGGTGTTTTTCTTTTGGTTTCCAGGAGGTGGTGTCTAAGCCTTTTGGATATCTGCTTTATGTAAAGTCTTAATAACGTCCCTTTTTTTTCCTTATAGATGTTTAATCAAGCTGGCCACCCTCAGTCTCAGTTCCTGTCAGTGTTAGCAACAGTTTCGGTAGCGTTTGCTCAGATTCCCCTGGGGCTCCGGAGCGTTCTATCTTGGAGGGTATTGGGGGAGGGGCCCTCTGGGTTGTGGGTTGCAGGCTATGGTTTAGCCTCTGTTTTGCAACTGTGGCTGGTAAATAATCAACTGTTGTTTATCTCCCATCCCCACTTTTCTCACATCCCCATTTCTCTGCCTTCTATCCTGATGACTGGGCACTGCTGCCAGCCACATGGAGCTCACAGCACTCTCAGGGAGGGCTGTTCCATGAAGTCACTGCATCTTCTCTCCTTCCCCTCATCCTATAGGGAGCTCCTGAGGCCGCAAGAGGCAGCTTCTTTATTTCTCTCAGTCTACTGCCCAATACCGGGGATCCTGACCTGTGGTAACCCTTATGCACAGATCCCATGCTCAGATGTGCTGGTGTCAGTTTGGGTGTTTTATGCTGAGTTTTAGATGTTCAGCTTATTGTTGTTTCAAGAGATCTGGGGACGTCTCTCACTTCTCCAAGTTTCTGATGTCACTACATGAGAGTATTTCTAACACACTTTATAACAACCTGAACTTGGAAGCAGATTCTTTGGACTTTGAAGCAGATTATTATTATTCTAGAAGCTGATCTTCCCTAGAGCTTTTGGATTAGGAGGCAGCTTGGCCAACACCTTGATTTTGGCTTTCCAAGACCTTAAGAGAGATCCTGCCTGTTCTTATAACCTATAGAACCATGAGCTAGTAAATGGGTATTGTTTTAAGTTTTTAAACTTGTGGCAATTTGTTGCACAACAATAGAAAAGTAATGCATTGGGAGAGCCACTCTAGCTCTTATGGTTACTATGTGCATAGTATATCATTTCCATCCTTTCAAACTTTTGGTGTCTTGAATCTAAGTGCATATGTTCTAGGCAGCATACAGTTGGAGCCAGTTTTTTTAATGTAGTGTAATAATGTCTCTCTTTTTTAATGGTAGTGTGTGTTTCATTTACATCTAATATAATTATTGATTATAATATAATTACTTATAACCACTACTTTGCTATTTTCTATATGTATGTCTCATGTACTTTTTCTTTTCTATTTCTTCTTTACTGCCTACTTTTGCATTAAATAGACATTTTTTTGCGTACCATTTTAATTCCCTTTTTTACTCTATTTGTTGAATTATTTTCTTGGTGGTTGCTCTGGGGATTATGATCTACAACTTTAAACAATATATTTAACATTAATGCTAACATTTCCAGCAGTATACAGAAATTGTTCCAACATAGTTTTGCTTTCTCTCTCCTCCTTTGCGCTGTTATTATCATAGACAGTATTTCTTTATATATTCTAAACTTAACAACAATGTTCTAATAATTATTGTTTTATGCAGATATCTTTTAAATCAGTTGTGATAAGGAAAGAAAATATATTTATATTGTATTTTATGTTTTCCTATGTAATTACTTTTACTTGTGTTTTAATTACAATTTCTCTTTAACCTGACGGACTTCCTTTTATTTCTTATAAGGCAAGTCTGATAGACATTATTTCCCACTATGGACATGTCTTTTTTTTTTTTTGTGGAGCCTTCATTTCTTAAGACTTATTTTGCTAGGTATAGAATTATTTTTAAATAACAGCATTATTAATGAATGAATCATATAACATATGATTAAACCATTTAAAGTGTACAGTTTTATGGTTTTTAATATAATTATTGCAATCAATTTTAGAACATTTTCATTATCCTAAAAGGAAACCCTGTACCCTTTGCAGTTACTCCCCATAACACCCCGCCTCCCCCTGGCCCTGTCAGCTTACAAGCAACTATAGATTTGCCTGTTCTGGACATTTTATATAAATGGAATTATGCAATATGTGGTATTTTGTGACTGACTTCTTTTGCTTAGGACATTATTTTTAAGGGTCATCCATGTCATAGCATATATCAGTATGTCATTTATTTCTATTGCTGAATAATATTCCATTGTTTAGACATACTATATTCTGTTTACTCATTCATCAGTTTATGGACATTTAGGTCGTTTCCACTTTTTGGCTATTATGAATATTGGTGCTATAAACATTCATGTACAAGTTTTTAGTGGACTTAGGTTTTCATTCCTCTTGGCTATACATGTAGGAGTGGAATTTCTGGGTCATATGGTAACTCTATATTTAGCTTTTTGAGGAACTGACATTTTTCCAAAGTGGCTGCCCCATTTTATATCCCTGCCAGCAATGTATGAGGGTTTCAATTTCTCCATATCTTTGCCAACACTCATTATCTCTCTTTTGGAATACAGCAACATTCATTTTTACAAATGATATTTCTTGATATTTTGTAATATATTTAGACATTTTAAAATTTGAAATATATTAAATGTTGTTTTTACTGATTTTTTGCTTTATAAAATGTGAACTTAAAAAATATCAATATTAATAAATATTTCAGTGTTAAACAAAAAAGATCCCAAACTATCTTTTTAGCTCTGATAATTTCAATAATAATTTCATTTGCTTATAAAACCTCACATGAAAATTATCTTCAGAGCTTAGAACTAGGTAAAACTTTTTCTCTACTTTTACATTCTTTCTACAAAAATGTGAGAGCTGTATAACTCATTCCTTCTTTGTACTGGCTGCTAGAAAGCTTAAGGCTAGTGTTTTCTTAGTCACAAATTCTTTCAGAACTGTTTAACTGTTATTTTTACATTTTATCTTATAGGTGTTGTTTTTGTACCTCTAAATTTAGTAAAAGTGAATTCACATTCTTTTTGGAGGTAAACAAAGTATATATGTAATATATATTACATATCCTTGATCTGCACAGCGATCTCAAGGCAGTAGTTAGGGCAAATATACCCAATTCTATAAATGATGACAACGCTCCCCTTTCAAGTCTTTATACTACTCCACCAACATTACATCACTCTAAGACAGACATTTTCTAACATCTGGAAAGTATTTCAAAGTAGCTGCTACAAAACTAACATTTAAACGTGATAGTCTCCATGATAAGATGTCCAACTAATATATCATCACAATGTTTGCAATAATTTTAAATGTTCCCAACTCCAATCCCTACAATGGCTTACCTTTGTGATAGGAACAGACTTGTTTATTCTTCAGTGAAGATCTGTGATAATTATACTTATTATTAATATTGAAATTATCAGTTTGCTGCTAATGCTAGGATGCTATAAAACATAAAAATCTATTATTTAATAATATGGGTCATGGTATCTGATATCTGTAGTTAGCTTGATTAAGAACAGGGGAAAATATTTTCAAATAGCTCCAAATGTAGGGTAATTTATAAGAAGTTATATTTCATTGCATTACATTTTAAAGTCATATAGAAGAATTATTTATATGAAAGTTATGCATTCTTCCTTCAAGAGAAAAAGTAATCGTTTACATAGATAGTTATAAAAATGCATTTAGTATTCATTACTGGTGATACTGAATCGAATTTAGGTTTTAGTGCCAGATACAAGGTGAGAGCACCATTAGCTAGAATCCATATTTATCATTGGGTAATTTCTGGAATTTAAAGTTCAATAATTCCACTAATTAAATTGGGTAAATAAATTATATGTATGTTCCATACCTATGTGAGGGTTACAAAAACAGTCTAAACATGAATAGGAGAATTCAATAAATTTTCTAAATGTCTTAAAAGAACCCTTCTCCTATCCTTGTTCTATCTTCACTTCTGAGACTTGAGTATTGTGGACACCATCGAAGTTTGGTCCAAAGAACAAGGACATCGTTATAAATTAATAAACATTACAAATAACTAAAATCCCCATATGTTAAGTTGGCAGGACCTTGCATTTGAATAAATATTGTTTTTCTAGAATTGTAAGAAACTTTAGAAGTTGCACAGTTTCCCTCAGTCATGGAAAATAAAGATGAGGTAAAGGGGCTTTCCCAAGTTCTCATAAGTTCATGGCAGAGTGGAGACTATAACCAAGAAGATTCCTGATTGAAGTCAATTTCCACAAACCATGGTAATCCAAGTCAAATTTTAAACTGCACTTGATTTGCAGCTTTGTTTAAACTCTTGTTACAGCATTTTTCAAAAAACAAAAAATGAACATGATATAGCCTAAAATAGAAAAAAATTGGTGAACTCACATTTTTAGTTAACAGCCAATAGAAACCAAATATAATAGAATTATTACTACCAAAGCAGATCATGGGTATGTTATTAAAAGTAATTGTAATGATGGCAACCTTCAAGTTTCCTAGGACATATTAAGTATCAAAAACACTGCTATTAGAATTTTAGGGTCATTAAAATTACTTTCTAAAATAATTTTTCAAAATAAACTAAGTTACTAAGAAAATTACTTTCACTCAGACAAAGAAACAAACTTCTGGAAGAGGAGCTATAGAGGTTTAATAGCTCTTTCTTATCTATTTCATTCTTTAAAACATATGTCAAACAACATCATAAGTTGAATATTAGGGATGAAAAAGGAGGAGAAATAGAAATTCACCCAGTTCTGGAATCATGGGTTGAGTTTTGGAAGATGGTTTGATCTTGTACTTTTTTTTGCTGGTCCTCTCTTGGCATTTACTATCTTCTGATTAGCTGTATTATATCTCCCCATTTTCACTGGATTCTCTTTCACTCTATGGAGTTGATCCACCTGTTGCTTTCTAGAATTTTTGTGTAAGCCAGAGACCTGAGACATTTCAGCTAGGCATATACGGCGTTCATCCTCAGTCTTCTGGTAAGCCTTTGATTCTTCTTCTAGTCTAAGTGCACAGTATTTCACTTGATGTTCAAGACTCCTTTTTTCTTTTTCTAGCTTTTTAAGTAATGTAATTAAGGATTCCACTGGCATTCGCTCATAGACACGAATAGAAGATAGTCTATCTGAAGGATTTCCACGGACTTTTTCCAATTTATCTTTGAGAGTAACAATTTGCTTTTTTAGTTGATCATTCACTTCAAGTTGTATCTCATAACGAATTTTCCATTCACTGCATTCATTGTCAGTATTGAGTTTGTCTTTCAGTTCTACTATCTTGTGTTTTAGTTCAAGTATTGAGACTTGTACTAAGTCTTTCATATGGAGTTCTTCCAATAACTCTACTTTCAATTGGTCAGTACTCATATCTTCAAAGTTATCGCCTCTTTCATCCCCCATAGTGTCAGATCAGAGACCTACCCATGCTTAGAGCAGAAGACCTGAAGGGGCACCTAGAGCTGGAGAGAAGAAAGTGTTGTCACAAACTGTTGCCATGGTGAACTAAATTCTAGAATTCACCATTGAGGTCCCGACTCCTAGCACTTTGAATATGTCATAACACTGCCTCCTTGTCTCCATTGTTTCTGATGAGAAGTGAGTCGATAATCTTACTATTGTACCTATATATTTGATACATAATTTTTCTCTTGCTGTTTTTAAGGTTTTCTCTTTGGCTTTGGCTTTCCATAATTCGATTATGATTTCTCTAGCTGTGAATATCTTTGAGTTCATTCCACTTGAAATTCATTGAGATTCTCGGATGTGTAGATTAATGTTTTTCATCATTTAGAGAAATTTCACCCATTATTTTTCCAAATATTTTTTTAACTTCTATTTTTTGATTAGAGTTGACACTCAATATTATTTTATATTAATTTCAGGTGTATGGCATAATGGTTAGACACTTATATAATTTACAAAGTGATCCCCTGATTAGTCTAGTACCCACCTGATTAATACAATATGATTGACTATATTCCCTATGCTGTACTTCATATCCAAATGACTAGTTTGTAACTACCAATTTTTACTCTTAATCTCTTCACCTTCTCACCCAGCCCTCTAAACCCCCTCCTCTCAGGCAACCACCAGTTTTGTATATATGAGGCTCTTTTCATTTTTATTCTTTAGATTACACACATTAATGAAACCATACTGTATTTGTCTTTCCATGTTTAATTTATTTCACATAGCATAAAACCCTCTAGGTCCATCCATGTCATCGCAAATGATAAAAGCTTATTTTTTTATGCCTGAGTAATATTCCATCATATATATGTACCATAACTTCTTTATCTAATTATCTATTGATGGGCACTTAGGTTGCTTCCATATCTTGGGTATTGTGAATAACACTTCAGTGAACACGGAGATTCACATATCTTTTAGAATTAGTGTTTTGGTTTTATTTGGATAAATACCCAGAAGTGCGATTATTGCATCATAAGGCAATTTTATTTTTAATTTCTTAAGAAAACTTCATACTATTTTCCATAGTGACTGAACAAATTAGCAATCTTACTATATTGCACAAGGGTTCCCTTTACACCATGTCCTTGCCAACACTTGTTGCTTGTTGATTTATTGATAATAGCCATTCTGACAGATGTGAGGTGATATCTTATTGTGGTTTTAATTTGCTTTCTCTGATGATCAGTGACTGTGAGCATCTTTTCATATTCTCTCGCAAACTGTATGTCCTCTTTGGAGAAATGTCTATTCATGTTCTATGCCCATTTCTTAATTAGATTGTTTATTTATTTATCTATTTTGATGTTGAGTTGTATGAGTTCTTTATAAATTTTGGATACTAACCTCGTACCAGATATATTATTGGCAAATATTTTCTCCCATTCAGTAGTATGTCTTCTCATTTTGTTGGTGGTTTCCTTAGCTGTATATATATATATAATTAGTTTTATTAATCCCATTTGTTTATTTTTTATTTTGTTTCATTTGCCTGAGATATATCAGAAAAAATATTGCTAAGAGCAATGTCAGAGAGTTTACTGCCTGTCTTTTCTTCTAGGGGTTTTATGGTTTTGGGTCTTACATTAAGTCTTAATTCATTTTGAGTTTATTCTTGTATATGGTGTAAAAAGGTGGTGCAGTTCAGTTTTTTTTTTGCATGTATCTGTCCAGTTTTCCTAAGATCATTTATTGCGGAGACTGTCTTTATCCCATTGTATATTCCTACCTTCTTTGTTATAGATTAACTGACCATATAGGCATGGATATATTTCTGGGCTCTCTATTCTGTTCCATTAATCTATATGTCTGTTTTTATGCCAGTATCATGCTGTTTTGATTGTTATAGCCTTTCAGTATATAGTTCAATATCAGGTAGTGTGATACCTCCAACTTTGTCATTTTTCTCAAGATTGCTGTGGCTATTTAGGATCTTTTATGGTTCCATATTAGTTTTTAGATTATTCGTTCTGATTCTGTGAAAAAATATCATTGCTATTTTGATAGGAATTGTGTTGAATCTATATATTGCTTTGGATAATATAGATATTTTAACGGTGTTAATTCTTCCTATCCATGAGCACAGCATATGCTTCTATTTATTTGTATTTTCTTCAATTTCATATAATTTTCCAAGTACAGATCTTTTACCTCTTTAAATTTATTCCTAGGTATTTTATTGTTTTTGGTGCAATGGTAAATAGGATTGTTTTCTTAATTTTTCTTTCTGGTAGTTAATTATTGGTGTATAAAAATGCAACTGATTTCTGAATATTAATTTTGTATCCTCCTACTTTACTGAATTCATTTATCAGTTCCAACAATCTTTGATGGAATCTTTAGGATCTTCTATATTTGCATAATGTCATCTGCAAATAATGACAG
Source organism: Rousettus aegyptiacus (assembly GCF_014176215.1). NCBI lineage: Eukaryota > Metazoa > Chordata > Mammalia > Chiroptera > Pteropodidae > Rousettus > Rousettus aegyptiacus. The sequence goes on along the minus strand of NW_023416312.1, from coordinate 82,160,481 downwards.
TTTTATTTCTTCCTTTCCTATTTGAATGCGTTTATTTCTTTTCTAGTCTGATTGTTGAAGCTAGGACTTCCAATACTACATCAAATAAAAGTGGCAAAAATGGACATACTGGTCATGCTCTTGAACTTAAGGAAAACATTTTTAGATCTTTCTCGTTGAGTATGATGTTAGATGTGGGTTTGTCATTTATGGACTTTATTATGTTGAGGTATGTTCCCTCTATGCTCACTTTGCTAACAGTTTTTATCATAAATGGATGCTGAACTTTGTTGAATGTTTTTTCTTCATCTATTGATATACTCATATGATTTTTATATTTTAATTTTTAATGTTTTATACCACATTAATTTGTTTACGGATATTGAACCAACTTTGCATCTCAGGAAAAAAACCCACTTGATCATGGTGTATGATATTTTTCATGTATTACTGAATTTAGTTTGCTAATATTTTGTTGAGGACTTTTGCATCTATGTTCATCAGGGATATCGCCCTATAATTTTCCTGTTTTGAAATGTTTTTGTCTGGTTTGGGAAACAGGGTAATGATGGAATTGTTATGAGCTTGGGAGGTTCTCTCCTCTTGAATTTTTTTGGAATAGTTTGAGAAGAATAGGTGTTGATTGTTCTTTGAATGTTCGGTAAAATTCACAATACCTGTGAAACTTTCAGGTCTAGGACTTTTGTTTGTTGGGAGTTTTGTGATTACCAATTTGATTTCGTTAGTGATAATATGTCGGTTCAGATTTTCTGTTGCTTCTTGACTCAGTCTTGGGAAATTATATGGTTCTAGGAACTTATCCATTTCTAGATTATCCAATTTGTTGGCATACAATTTCTCATAGTATATTCTTATAATACTTTGTATTTCTGTGGAGCCAGTTGTCACTTCTCTTTTATTTCTGATTGTATTTATTTGGGTCCTCTTTCTTTTTTTTCTTGATGAATCTGGTTAAAGGGTTTTCAATTTTGTTTATCTTTTCAAAGAACCAGCTCTTGGTTTGCTTGATTTTTTGTATTGCCTTTTTAGACTTTTTTTTTTCATTTATTCCACTCTGAACTTTATTATTCTCTTCTTTCCACTTATGTTGGACTTAGTTTGCTGTTCTTTTTCTAGTTCATTTAGTTCGCTGTTCTTTTTCTAGTTCATTTAAGTTCATTCTTTATTTGAGATTTTTCTTATTTCTTGAAGTGGGCATGTATTGCTATGAATATCCTTCTTAGGACTGCTGTAGTATATCATTTAGCTTCCATGTGTTTGTGTATTTTTCAGTTTTTTTTTCTTGAAATTGATTTCTAGTTTCATATCATTGTGGTCAGAGAAGACTCTTGATATAATTTCGGTCTTCTTAAATTTACTGACACTTGTTTTGTGACCCAACGTGTGGTCTATCCTGGCAAATGTTCCATTTGCACTTGAAAAGAATGTATATTCTGCTGCTTTAGGCTGAAATGCTCTAAAAACATCTATTAAATCCATCTGGTGTAGTGTGTCACTTAAAACCGCTGTTTCCTTGTTGATTTTCTGTTTGGAAGAGCTGTTCATTGGTGTCAGTTGAGTGTTAAAGTCCCCTACTATGACTGTATTACTGTCAATCTCTCCCTTTATGTCAGCCAATATTTGCTTTGTATATTTAGGTACTCCTATGTTGGGTACATAAATGTTTATACTAGGATTATGTCTTCTTTTTGGATTGATCTCTTCATCATTTTGTAATATCCTTCTTTGTCTCTTACTGCCTTTGTTTAAATACTGATATAAGTATTGCTACCCTACCTTTTTATGCATTTCCATTTGCATGAAAGGAAAAGAAATTCCTTTACTTTCAATATGTATATGCCTTTTGATCTGAAGTGGGTCTCTTGTAGACAGCATACGTATGGGTCTTGTTTTCTTATCTAGTCAGCTAACCTATGTGATTTGACTGGAGCATTTAATCTATTTACATTTAAAGTGGTTATTTATAGGTATATAGTTATTGCCATTTTATTATTCATATTTATGTTTTCCTCCCTTCTTCCTCTAAATGATGTCCCTTTAATATTACTTTTAATACTGGCTTGGCAGTGATCAATTCCTTTGGTTTTTTTCTTGTCTGAAACTCTTTATCACACATTCAATTTTAATTGAGTGACCGCTTGGGTAGAGTAGTCTTGGTTATAGGTCATTGCTTTTCATCACATTGAATATTTTGTGCCAATCGCTTCTAGCCTGCAAAGTTTCCATTCAGGAATCATCTGACAGTCTTACGGGAGTTCCCTCGTAGCTAGCTGCCTTTCTCTTGCTGCTGTTAGGATTCTCTCTTTGTCTTTAAGCTTTGGCATTTTAATTATGATGTGTCTTGGTATGGGCCTGTTTGGTTCCTCTTTTTGGGACCGTCTGAGCTTCTTGGGCTTGTATGTCTATTTCCCTCACCAGGTTACAGAAGTTTTGCATCATTATTTCTTCAAGTAGATTCTCGATCCCTGTTCTCTCTCTCTCTCTCTCTCTCTCTCTCTCTCTCTCTCTCTCTCTCTCTCTCTCTCCCCCCCCTCTGGTACCCTTATGATACGAAAGTTGTTACATTTGATTGATGTTGTCCCAGAGATCTCTTAATCTTTCCCCATCTTTAAAAATTCTTTTCTCTTATTGCTGTTCCGATTGGTGTTTTCTATTACCTTGTCTTCCAAATCGCTGATTTGGTCCTCTTGTTCATCTAATCTACTGTATTCTTCATTTCAGTTTCTGTATTCTTTATTTCTGACTTGTCCTTTTTGATGCTTTCTATGTCCTTTTTATGCTTACTATCTCTTTGATAAATTTCTTCCTGAGATTGTCTATTCTTCTCCTAAGATCAGTGAGCATCCTTATAACCAGTGTTTTAACCTCTGTATCTGGTAGGTTGCTTGCCTTCATTTCATTTAGTTATTTTTCTGGTGTTGTCTCCTTTTCTTTCATTTGGGACACGTTTCTTTGTTTTCTCATTTTGGTTGCCTCTCTGTGTTCATTTCTGTGTATTAGGTAGGTTTGCTACATCTCCCAGTCTTGGATGGGTGGCCTTATGTAGTAGGTGCCCTGTGTGTCCCAGTGGCGCAGTCTCCCTGGCCACCTGTGCCAAGTGCTTCAGGAGTTTCCTTATGTGAGTCGTGTGTGCTCTCCTGTTGTAGTTAAGCTTTGATTACCATTGGCACGTCAGTGGATAGGACTGGCTCTCAGGTTGACTGGCCATGAGGATTGGCCACATCCACTGGGTGTGAGCTTCTGTGTGGGGGCTGACCCCACGGAATGGGATTTTCCCAGTGGACTGGTATGCCTATTGAGACCATCTTTTGCATGTTCCACTTGTGGGGCTAATCAGATTGTGCTCCGTTGTGGTCTGACACCAGCCTCTCCAAGTGTGTTAGTTCTGGGGTGCCTTGGGAGGGGCTCCCGTGGCAAGCCAAGTTCAGTTGCTGCCTGTGATCACCCGGGACTACCTGGTAGGATCTATAAAGTGATCTTCGGTTGGTTGCTGCCTTTGTTGGATGTGGAGGCACATGCGAGAGACCCCCAAGCAATCTGAAACTGGCTGCCACCAGTACTGGGCCTGGGGCCGCTTAGCAAAAGGTCCAGGGCAACCCGAAGGATCAAGGCTGCCTGCCAGCTTCCCATAAGGCTCAGCAGCTGAAGGAGCATTGTGTGGTATGCGAGTTGGGTGATGCAAGGTCCCAGGAAGTCACAAATACAGCTGTATTTGTGGGGACTCCTATTCCCGGTGCTGGAACCCTGGGCTGGGTAGCCCTAGTGTGGACCTGGAGCCCCTTACTCTTCCAGGGGTCTTCTGCAGCCAAGATAATTCTCCCAATGCTCTAATGCCATATGTAGGTGCAGGGCCATCACAATTCATGTCTCCATACCTCCTACCAGTCTCGATGTGGCTTCTTCTTTATATCCTTAGTTATAGGAATTCTGTTCTGCTAGTCTACAGATGGTTCTCCAGCTTGGTTGTTCCACAATTTAGTTGTAATTTTAATGCAGTCATCCGAGGAGGAAAGCCTGGCATTTACCTGTCCCACCATCTTGACCAGATCCCCTATCAGAAAACTATTTCTTCAAACATTTGTGTCTCTTTTTTTCTCTTCTCCTCTTCTGGAACTCCCATTATGCATATGTTGTATGTTTGCTGGTGTTTTACAGGCTTTTAGGTTCTTCAGTTTTCTTCATTTTTTTTTACATTCTGTTCTTTAGACTGGATATCTCTATTAATATACCTTTGTGTTTACTGATTCTTCTATCGGCTTGAATCTGCTATTGATTCCCTTGAACACATCTTTTATTTCAGTTACCTTTTAACTCCAGAAATTTTATTTATTTCTATTTTATAATTTGTATCTTTTTATTTATATTCTCCATATGATGAGTTATTTCATCACATAGTCCTTTAATTCTTTAAACATGTTTTTATTTACTTTTTGAACATATTTATAATAGCTTATTTGAAATCTTTATATACTAAATCTGTCATCTAAGCCCTCCCAGAAATAATTCACATAAACTGTTTCTTTTTTCTGTAAATGGGCTACACCTTGTTTGAGTCTCTGCTAAGATTTAAAAAAAATTATTGTTCTTATTTTTAAGCCTAGCTACCTAGGTTCACTCTCGAGTCATCTCAGCCAGTTATAGGTCAAAGATTTTGCTTATGAGCCAGCAATTTTCACACCATTTTACTAGGGAATTTGTGCATGGGTTACATACACATTCTAAGTTCAGACAATTTACAAATATTCTCTGATTTTCATTTTATGCTTGTACAGGGCCTCAAATGAGTAGGTAGCTGGGGTCATCTCTGGTCTCCCCTGAGCATGCATTCAGCCGTGTATATGTACACAGCCTTCCAGATTCCCTTAAAATAAATAGGAGCTTATCAAAGCCCCTAATGCTATCTTATTTTTCAGATTTTCTTTAAAATTTTTTGACTCGTCTGTAGCTTGCTCTAGCTAGTATCATAGCCTTAAGCAGCTGTGATGCTGGCCTTACCTGATTATTTGCCCCTGAGATTATTATTGGACATGGGGCTTTACTGTTTAGCTGCAAATTGGGTCAGCTCTTTCAGCTACCATGAGACTGACAGTCCTCTAGTCCTCAAAGCTACTGCACTTTTGAACTGGGGGAATGGGAGCAGCCCCAAGTTATAGTACTTATATTATAAACCTAAAAATTCATGTTATTATTTTTGCTTTTAATAGGTAGTTGGTTTTAGAAATTAAGGAAAGAAAGAAATCTATTTTTACATATTTACTTTACATAGTTTCATTTTAACAGTCATTTTTCTTCCTGAAAATTGGAATTTTCATCTGGTGTTAAATCTTTTCCACTTCAGGAAACTCCTTTCACATTTCTCATAGTATGGGCTTGATGAATTCTTTCACTTATTATTCACCTGAAAATGTCTGTAATTTTGTTTTCTTTCTGATAGACATATCTTGTGCCTCTCCTCACATATCTCTGCCCACTTTTTTATTCCAGTTGTTACTGAGGCATCCAGCTCTGTACAGGTATATGCTGACAGTCATTCACCTCAGCTGGAGTGCTTATCTTTTGCTATCTGTTCTAGGATTTTTCTTGGGCCACCTCTTGAGATGCTTGCTAGAATTCACTCAGCTATTCTGATGCATACGTAATTGGAATTGCAAGGGTACTAACTCACCGTTGGACAGCCATTTCCCTTGGGAATGAGTCTATGGATAAATTCTTTCCACTTCTATTCCTCCAGTGGACAATTCTGTCATGTTCTACGTGTTTCCTCAGAGGACCCCCAGCGAGATAAAGCCCCACTTGGCCATAGTAGTGACCTCATTCCCTTGGGTTAGCTTTCCTTTCTTCCCTTTTCCACTGTTCCAAGTCCTCCATTCCTATTCCTTGATATCACTTTCCAAAATAAACTATCTACATTAACATTCTTGTCCCAAGTGGTGATCTTCTGTGAGGAACCATGACTAAGACACTTTTCTAATATTTGCTTCTCAGCTTTTAAATTTCCTTACTATTTCCCTAGTATTCCATACGTTTTTGTACAACTTATTTTTCATTATTGTTTATTTCTTCTTTGATCTCTAGGTTATTTAGAAGTGTATTATGTAATTTTCAAATAGAGATTTTCCTATTATCTTTTTGTTGTTGATTTCTAGCTTTGGAAATGAGTCACTAAATGTAATGTATTTTTTTTTTTTCGACGAGGCAACCCTTGGTTGACCTCACAGATTGCAAGGACCTTGTCAGCTTACAATCCCTTATTTTTAAATTTTTTGTTATGCCTACAGCACCTTGTCTTCCTAGGTGTTCTCCTATCCAAATACTAATCAGGCCCGGCCCTGCTTAGCTTCCGATGCTCATATAACCATCAAATCAGAAAATTAATATTGATAAATCTCTATTATCCAATACTCAGATCTCATTCAAGTTTTGTGAATTTTGCCAATAATGTCTTTTATAGCCAAAGAATTCATTTCAGAACCAAGAATTGCTTTTGGTTGTCATGTCTATTTATTATCCTTTGATCTGCAGCAGTTACTCTGTCTTTCCTTGACTTCCATGGCTTTGACACTTTAAGATTACAGACAAGTTATTCCTCATAATATTTAGTTTATAAGTTTTTGGCAGAAATACCACAGAAGTGATGTTTTGTTCTTTCATTGCATTAAGGTGGTGTCTTCCAGTCTTCCCCACTGTAAGGTTACTCCTTTTCCATTTGCAATTAATAAGTATTTTGTGGGGAGCTTTATCTGAATCAGTATTTTGTGCAATTCTTCATCAAACTTCTCATTCATTCATCCATTCCTGTCAGTATGGACTCAGGACTTCCTACTTTATTCAATGGGTTTTAGTCTATTGCTATTATTTACTGTGATGTTCAAATTTAGCCAGTGGGAGTCTTACGAGGCTGGCTTTTGTGTTCTTTTGACATTTCCCCCATTATTCTTTGAGACCTTCTTCACTTTTAGGGAGAAAAAGAACTTTCATACTCATCTTATACTTTCTGTGTCCCAGTCCTAGAATTAGCTTTTTTTTCAGGGAGCCCTGGTTCCTTTTAGTAGAGAAAGGTATTTAGAAACTATGATCTAAGTGTGTTCATTGTTATTAGAGTTGGTATGGACTGAATATTTGTATCTCCACAATATTCATATGTTGAACCCTTTATCCCCAGTGAGATGGTATTTTGAGATGGAACCTTTGGGAGATTATTAGGTTTAGATAAGTTCATAAGGATGGGGCTCCAATGATGGGATTAGTGCCCTTGCAAGACGAGAAGGAGACTAGAGCTCTCTCTACCGTATGAGGTGGCTGTCTGCATACCAGAAAGAGACCTCTCACTAGAATGCAACCATTCTTGCATCCTGATCTCAGATTCCTAGCCTTCAGAACTGTGAGGAATAAATTTCTGTTTTAGCCACCAAGTCAATGGCATTTTGTTATAGCACCCTGAGCTAAGACAAGGGTATAGATGCTCCCAGACCCTCTCCGTGGATTAACAATGAGAAACCTGGATCCCATTTTTCTTAATATAATCCTCCTATGTGTAACCAATCTTCTATAGTTGTAATTCTCCATTATGTCATTAATTTCATGAATATATTAATTATAATTATTTAAAAGTCTATGTCTGAGAGCTCTAATATCTGGATCTTCTATGGGTCTGTATCCGTTGTCTATTTTTCTCTTGGTTTTCAGTCAGTGGTTGTCTTTTTCCATGCTTTATTATTAGTGATTGACTACTGGACACCATATAAAAAGTTGAAGAGATAATTTGAGGTGCTTTCTGATGCTGTCTTCCTCCAGAGAGAATTTATTTTTCACTCTGGCATGCACTTGAAGCAGAGATAGATCACCTTAATCTGAATAGGAATTGAGACTGGACTTCAATCTTTATGAGGGATGATCTGTTTCTTATTCTGTCTTACTCCTAGGTTATGGCCCTTTGGGAGATTCAGCTGAAATTCTGCAGTGTTTACAAGGGTTCCTTCTCCTTCACAGGAACTCAACTCAATTTCCCTCCTCTCAGTTCCATGAGATTTCTGAAAGCTCTGTTCAGCTTCTCAGATTCTCAGCCACTATTTTCTGCACTATTTTCTGCTCAGGTTCTTAGCTTCTTAATCTATGGCTTTCAAACTGGCAAAAACATTAATAGCAAAAAGGTCGCCAGAGATGTCTAGCTCATCTCACTCTAGATTCTCTACAATCTTGACCTCTCGATTCCTTGCTGCCTTGGTGGCCCTTCAATATGAACAAATGTATATATTTTAATATGTTGAATATCTTTTTTAGTTGTTCTAAATGGGATGGTTAGTCTGAAACAGGTTAGTCTTCCATTGACAGAAACAGAAATTGATTGATACTTAAAAGGTCACTCTGGCTATTGTTTGGAGACTTAAGAGGAGGCAAGAGTTGAAACAGGGAGACTAGATAGAATGCTCAATAAGATGGTTTTGACAAATGTGAACATAGAGATGAGGAAAATGGACATAGGTTGGGAGGTAGGAGTGAGAAGAGGTAGAGAGAAATATAGGACACTAATGTCTTCATATTACGAGGTGGGAAGATAGGAGAAACTCCCTATGGCTGATCAAATAAGAAATATAAGTTTATGAATATTACTTAAGTGAAAAAGATAACCATTAGAGAACATAAAAATAATGTTAAAACTATATTGGAAGAAATGGATGAGAGGTGAGAGTGTCTGAAGTGAACTTAATCCTCATCTTTCATAATGTTATTTAATAGATAATGTCAAATAAGAAATATATAGGAGGGAATAAATTTGAAGAATTTTTAGGAGGCAAAGCTTGCAGGGCTTGGTGATTGATTTAATTTAGTGAATAAGGGAGACAGAGGAGGCAAAGGTGATTTGCAGATTTCTAGCTTGAGTGATTAGTGGCATTACAACTGAGGTAAAGAATGTGGAGTATCTAATTCAAGAGAGAAGATGGTAAATTCAGTTTTAATTGTATGTGGTACATTGTGGTTGAGATGTATAGTAGGTACACACACGTGGACAAAGATTCTTACTACAATAAAATTTTTAAAAAGAAATTAACAATAGAACCATAGAGAAAATATCTGGCCACTTGGAAATTTAAAATGACTCATCTAAACTCTCTTGGGTTAAAATTGAAATGAAACAAATTAAAAATTGTTTATAAATAATAATTACAGAAAAAAAGGAAAAGAACCAATGCTGATGTTGTTACAATTAAATGTCTTAACTTGGTAGACCTCTGCTATATGTCCATGTCTCCTCCAATTTGAATGTTGAAATCTAACCCCCAAGGCGATAATATTAAGGGTGGGGATTTATATCATGAGGGTGGAGCCCTCATGAATTGGATTAGTGCCTTTATGAAAGAAACCTCAGAGAGTTTCTTACCCCTCTGCCATGTGAAGACACACTGAAAAGATGTTGGCTTTATAGGGAGCAGTTTCTCTCCAGACACCAAACATGCTGACACCATTGACCTTGGATTTCCCAGCCTCCAGAACTATGAGAAATAACTGTTTGTCATTTATAAATCCCAGTTTATGGATTTTTTTATGGCAGCATGAATACATTAAGATAACCTTATTGATAACTATAGTCAAGATTCTGTTACACGAAGAGGGCAGATGAGATGAGATTTACCCCTCTGTGGTGCTAAGTGAGGCTCGTGTTTGTCTAGCAGTGATAAACATTTCGTTTTGTCTTACATTCATTTATAATCCTTAGCAACAACTCCCTCCCCAATACTTTGATAAAATTGACTTCATACTCTAATAGAATTTGGAAATGTTGATATGCTCAAACTATGATATCCCAATGTTTCCATAGTAACTAACGCACACCCGGGGGGTGGGGAGATGGAGAATAAATGAGAATAGCATTTTAACAAAATAAATGAGGGGCAAAGAGGCTTTAGACATGTGATTACCTCTTGTTTAGGGATATGAAGATTTTCATCTCCTTAATAATGAGGTTATAAAAGTTGTTACAATGAAACCTGTCAGTAACCATTTATATTCCATTTTCTTTATAATCATCACCATCAAAAGCTTTGCCCAACAATACTGTAGAGTGAGTTAAAGGGACATAGTTGCCATGCTCCTGTGAGCCTGCGGTCAGAATGGGACAGGTTAGGCCAATGTTCATATTCCAGCTTGCCAAGCATGGAAAATCACTTTGCACCAGTGATTATTGAGAGGAGTGGAGATTCAACACAGTCTATTCAATCCTGTGGAATTTGTTTCCTTTGATGCAATACTTTAATAGCAACTCAACACTCTCCTGTTTAAAAACTGCCAGTATAGGGTGTTGCTGCTCTTCCTTCCCCATTCTTCCCTAACATTCTATTCCTCCTTTCCCAAATGCATTCTGTGCACCATACCCAACAATTCCAAAACAACCTGTTTACTTCATCTCTTGGCCAGTTCTAAAGGTTTGTGTATATATATATATATATATATATATATATATATATATATATATACATGCTCTCCACTAAAACAGTGTTAAACTAGCTGTTACGGACTGAATTGTGTCCTTCTCCCAACAACTTTATATGTTGAAGCACTGATCCCTAGTGTGACTGTATTTGGAGCTAAGGTCTATAAGGTGGTAATAAAGGTTAAGTGAGGTCATAGGGTTGGGCCCTAAAGTGATAAGACTGGTGTCCTTAAAAGAAGAGGAAGAGACACCTGAGATCTTGCTGTGTCCTGCATGCCATATGAAGATATGACCATAAGACGGCCATATGTAAGCCAGGAAGAGAGCTTGTACCAGGAACTGAATTGGCTGGAACCTTTATCTGGAACTTCTAGCCTCCAGAACTGTGAAAAATACATTTTTATTGTTTAAACCATCCAGTCGTAAAAGGGTATATAGTAAAAATTAGGTCTCTCCTTTCCTTATCTTCAAGTTCTCCCATTTTATCCCTGAAAACAACCCCTGTTATCAGTCTCTTGTGTTTCCTTCTAGAGATATTCTACAGTGTGTTTATTCTGGAACAGGATCTTTCCCCTTTCCCTAGTGTGCTCTCAGTATCTGGTAGCATGAAAATTTTGCTCTTTGAGGCAAAGACTAATGCTCTGAGAAGTAGCATGGAATAGTGACTGCCCTGGCTCCTTCTCACACCCCTCTTTGGAAACAATATTCCCCAAATAGATCACCAGACATTTGTCCAAACCACTTCTAACTGAACATAACACTAACACAAACATATTTATCACAAATACACAGCAATTGAAACACCTAAAAGATCTACTTAACAGTTGTATATGTGAAAAAGTGGATGCTTTTGGTAGGTTGTTGAGCAAGGAGGGGATTCTGTTTCTATGTAAGGTGGAATCAGTGAGAAATTCTTCACTCTTTTCTAAGGAGTTGGAGAAGATTTCATCAGAGAGGTGCTGTGTAAATGATAGAAGGGAGAAACCTTGGCCCAAAGGTACAGAAAAGGCATTCCAGGCCTCTTTCCCTGACTTGCAGATGACCACCTTCTTTCTATCTTTTCACATGGTTGTCCCTCTGCACATGCACACCCCTGGTGTCTCTTCCTCTTATTATAAGGAAACTAGTCATATTAGATTAGGACTCCATCCCAATGGCTTCATATTAACTTAATCACCCCTTTAAAGGTCTTATCTTCAAATATGGTTACATTCTGAGGTACTAGTGATTGGGATATCGACATATGAATTTTGGGAGAATGCGATTCAGCTTGTAACAACCTATTATGTGCCAGTCACTGTTCTCAGTATTGGGGATACAGCAGTGAACAAAACATGAAAATCCCTGTTCTTATTGAGTTTACATTCTGGTGGGGAGAGCAACACTAAACATGATAAATAATTAAAATATATAGTATGTTATAAGACAGTAAGTGTTTTGGAGAAAAAATAAAGTAGAGAAAGGAGATAAGAAGTTCTGGGTGGGGGCTGAAATTTAAAATATTTTAGCTAGGGCAAACCTCTCTGAGAAGACATTTGAATGAGGACTTGAAGAAGGTGATTGAACAAGCCATGTGAATATCTGAGGAAAGATCATTCTAGGCAGGAAGAACAGCTGGTACAAGGGACCTGTGAGAGAACACGTCCAGTTTGTTCAAGGAACAGCAAGGAGACCACTGAGGCTGGTGCAGAGTGAGCAAAGGGGAGTCTCAAACCTTTTTGGCACCAGGGACTGGTGCTCCTATGAGAATCTAATGTCTAATGGTCTGAAGTGGAGCTGATGCAGTGATGCTAGCACTGAGGAATGGCTACAAATACAGATGAAGCTTCACTTGCTTTCCCACGACTCCCCTCCTGCTATGTGGCCTGATTCCTAACAGGCCATGGAACAGTATTGATCTGCAGCCGGGTGGCTGGGGACTCCTGTGTTATCCCAAATTCTAGTTGCCTTCATTATTGAAAAATGGCATTTTTGAACAGATTAGTATCTTCCTTGAATTTCTGATTGTTTTTTTCTTTTTTTTTGTCTGTAGGTCGACTAGACATATTCCTTCTTTACTGTATCTCTGCTATCTTCCAGCTTCTTTATAATTTTGTCTATTGCTCAGAATAAACTCTGTTCTTGAGGCTCACTTCCTGTGTTAATTTGAACCAATTCTTCATATTTGATCCATGGACTTCTTGTACAGCTTTTGTTTTTCCTGGCATTTCTTTGTTGCCCCTTTTTGGTTTATTTTCACCTTTATTGTATCTTCAATTTTCCTAGCTCTTAATCATACCTTCTCTTTTTCTGACTTCCTTTTTTTCTGGAGTCCTATGTTTTCTATTGTGTTTTCTGGGGTTGAGTCAGCTCCAAAATTGGTCTTTGTCTTTGTGTGTGTTCAGTTGACACCCTTTCCTCCAATTTCTATCTTCCCGACATTAGTGAAATATATTGTCATCTGATGTAAGTGTTCTCTCCTTTGTTGTGGGCTTATACTTTTTAAATCCCTTTACTATAATTCTAATGATATCTTTAGGAAGGAAAGGAGATAAATGCATGTGGCCATTCTATCATATTGAGCAAGAGGTATAGAGCCTTATAATAATTTTTTAAATCTTTACTTTTTAAGTCCTAAAATTAATAATGCTCCTTGTAACTCATATGGACATTAAGTAAGTGTGTAAAATAAAACTCAAAAGTTTGTTCATCACCCCCACTCTCCAAAGGTAACCATTGTTTGGTAAATATCCTTCCAGACTTTTAAAATATGTACATATAAGATCACACTCATAATTAGTTTTTTTAAAAATTTTTTTATAAAGTTGGATTTTATAAATGTTTAGATTACTTACTTTTTGCTTAATATATATTAAGTTATATTTGCATGTCAGCATATACTTAACTCCTTAATGTAAATTTTTATTAAAATATGCATGCAGAAAAGCGAAGTTCTGCTCTTTTGTGTATATATACTATATTTTATTACTTTTTTTGACTTTTTAAAAGTTTATTGGGGTAACACTGGTTAATACAATTATATAATTATGTACATTATAATTTGACATCTGTATAATCTATCGTGTGTTTACCACCCAAAGTCCAGTTTCCTTCAGCTACCATATATTTGATCCCCTTTACCAACTTCACCTTCCCCCTACCCCCTATATTTGACCCCTATTAACCATCTACCTATCCCCTCCTTATATCTCATTACTTTTAATAGCTGCATAGTGCTGCGCTATATGAATATGCAATAATTAAAGAACTTTTTGTTTAATAACTTTTGCAATGGCAAGCAATGTTATAGTGAACATCTTTAACATGTCTTTGAACATTTGTGGTAGTATTTCTAAATAGAAGTAGGATGGTTGGATCAATGGTTATGTAATGTAAAAATGATAAAAGATACTACCAAATAGCCTTACTGAAAGATTTTACCAATTTACTCTTCTACCAACAGTATTTGAGAGGGTACAACCTTTTGAGGCAGGCTCTTAAAATGTTGGAGAGTCTGTTTTGCATAGTTGAGACCTGGACTCCACACTGTGTTTTTTTTTAAATTTATCTTTAATGACCTAACATGAGCTGGTCTTTGCTCCCTTAAAATATTTTAAGTTCTTTGTTGGCTGAGATCATGTCAAATACTTCTTTGTCATTTCTCATAGTGCCTAGTACAGGCTGAACAAATTGTGGGTACTCAATGTATACTAAATGATTGACCGATAAACCAGTTTATATTTTTGGGTAACACAATCCCTTGAGGTTAGCTTCTGGAATGAGAGGGCTGAGCAGTGTCAGAGGCCAGGGTTCTGTTGGGTCAGTATCAGATGCTTTCACTTGTATGTTAAGTTTAAACCATAATCTAGGAACCAAATCTATATAAAGCACCTGGCACAATCCTTGGCTCAGAGGAGATCCTCAATAAGGTTATGATGACTCTAGTTAGAAGATAGTCTTAGCGCTAGTGTTGAGGGCTCAAGCACAGCACCTAAAACCATTCCAGGTGGAGTCAGAAATCTAATCTAGAGATGAAACAAAACTGAGAACCAGCAGAGGCAGATAGGCATCAGAAGCAGATATAGGCTTAGTTTGAATAGTTCAGTCGCATTGTGATATTATCTTCTCTGTCACCCCAGGTAATTTTTATTGGGCTTTCTGTGTATTCGGCTTTCACACAGTGGCATCTTAAAGGTATTTCTCAGTCTCTGATAGGTGTCAACAGTCCTAGCACAGTGCTGTGAACATAGGAGGTGTGGAATGAAAGAGATCCCATTTTTTCTCTCCTGTTGAGATAGATAATGTGGCAAAGAAGGTTGAGGATTTATTTGAGACGATGGTGCAAGAGAATATCCATTTGACCAGAACAAGATTACTGCTCAAGCTTTTCCCAGTGAGGGAGTGGGGTGCCTCTGGGATTGGGAAACCAAGTGGTCAGTCAGATAAGGATTAACTTCAGTGACAAATTTAGGGGCTATGAAAACATGGTGGCATATGGATGACATAGGTTCAAAAAAATGAAGAATGGGTCTCTTTCTTACCTCTCTACTCCCAGTCGTCAGTGTAGATAAAGGAGGGAGGTGGGAGAAGACAGTTACATATAGCTGTCATTCTAACATACTGCATTGATTGTGTTTCTCTACTATTCCAGATATTTAGCATGCGTAATCCCCTTTATAACTCTATGAAGTAGGTATTAACTCTATTTTACAGATGAGGAAATAAGCTCAGAAAGGATCAACTACATGCCAAAGTTTATACAAACTAGTTAGTAGTACAGCCAGATTTTGAACCTAGGTCTCTTTGGCTTTGAAGCTTTTGTGCTTTTTGCTATTCATATTATCTAGCCCAGGCCTCAGGGAAACAGATGTTGCTTGAGAATACTAGTTGGTAATATGTGAGCAGGGTGTCCCATGGTCCTTCCTTTTGCTCGTCAATTCATTCTGCAAATATATATTTATTTATAGTCAGCAGTAGGGAGAGAAGTACAGGTCAGGTAGGTGAGGTTAGATGGGAACTGTGTGTGGGGTATAAGGCAAGGGGACACGGTAGGGTTGAAGCTAGAGTAAATTGGGGGGGGAAGGCCATCATGAGCTTGAATGCAGAATGGGGACTGAGTTTGTGGGTCTGTTCTTGTGTGTAGTGCTGAATGGATCTCTGGATATTTGTAAAAGAAATATCTGGAGCAACACTAACTGGCAAGCTGCAACCCAGTGGTGGCACTCAGGATCTGAGGCCATTTAAACAGTACTTTACACTGGCACATCAAAAAACACACACTCACACAGGAACCATAAATATGGAGACAGGCATTTTTAAACTAGCACACCAGAATGTATGCTATTACACAATGGAAGCCTATATATTTATTCCAGTGGTGTTTCTAGTGCTCATGATGTTACTGTAACTCCCCTTCAAAGGAACCAATACCAATATGGATAAATAAAGTCTGAGAGGTTTATTGAAAGAGAAAAGAACAGATGATAAAACAAACAATCCCATGTTATAGTTACAACTCAGTTGTGTGTGTATTAAGATTTTGAGGATTATATCAAATGATGTAATTACATAGAAGGAAGTGCTTTGGAATGTTTGTTTATATAAATTTTCTTTGTTTTTATTTTAGTGGTGAACACAAATAATAACAGGTTGTATTAAAACAAGCCTGACCTACAGAGCCACATAATTCCAGAGGGAATGTGACCCAGAGCAGGGAGGAGCAGAGCTCAGGAATGTGTTGCCATGACACATTGATTACTGGACTCTTTTTGCTTCACCTGCACTTGAGATATAGACAATAGATAAAGTATGTTTGGGTGCTGTGGAGGTTTACTTTTGACTGCTTCACAGTCAGGAGGCTGGCATCTGGGGTGACCATGCTATTCCTAAAGGCATCCAGTGTACACAGGCTTGGGAATCCAAGGGTCTGATGGGGCTGAGGGAAGTTCCTCTCCCTTCCATACCAGGTATGTATAACACCAGCATCCTAGGACTCAAACAGGGCAGTCTCTTCTGTATTAATTGCAAATAATACACCCTAGAGAAATTTTATTCAAGTTCAGGAAAATAGCTGGCAACCTAGGTGTTCTCCCCAACAGTGTGACAGGGAAGGAGAAGCCACCTTCAGCCCTTTCTCATATTTCCCCTTATAATTAGAAACTCAGAGCCATACTGTTGGAAATAGACCCAGTGCCTCTTAAAGTTTGCCATATAATATTAGTACTGTGGTTTTAAAATGTTTTTCCCACTCCAATCTTGAACTTCTAAAGGCTGCGTCTCACTGGGATCAGTAGCAGTGGCTCATTGTGGGAGTAACTGCAAGAGCAGGGTGGGGAGAAAGTTGACTAAAGGAAAGTACCAGTGTGGTTGGTTGGTGGGGATTCTGCCTTGCATCATCGCTCCGCATCCCCCCTCCGCCCCTGCCCCATTATCATAAGTTCTCCAAAGCTAATAGGAATTTTCAACCTTTTTGACAGTCTTTACTTCGTTACTTACCTGGAAGAATTTATGTCCTGTCAGTAGTTTCTTTAACTTCCTCAATGTCAGTTATCTGTTCTCTGTACTACAAAATGATTGTGTTCTTGGTTACAGTTATCCCTTTCAAGTTCCTATATTAGTTTATTTTGTTCCTAGATTCAGTCCAGGGTGACTGGGACAGAGATGGGATTCCTAACTAGTGAATAGGACTTGGGAAGCAGAGGACTTGTTTTTATATTCCTAAAGAGTAAACTCCCTAGTCGCGGTTGTTTTCGTGCAAGACAGGAGAGGCCCAGAGCGGACCCGGTTTAGAGTGAACATCCAGATCTGTGAGCCAGGGCTTCTTCAGCATCTCACCCTGTGTGTGTGCGTGGAGGTGGGTGGGGGGCGGAGCCTGGTTCCTCATGCCCTCTAGTCCCATTGGCACTACCCTTCACCTCCATCTCCGTGTAGGCATATTAATAGAAGGCGACGCCTCACGTACTGTCGCTGGGACCCCAAAGGGAAGCTGGTAGTGGCTTGGCAGGTGGGCATGAAGACGAGAAATAGGTGGGGGATTTGAGCAGCGGCACCACTGAGTGGCGTTTAGAGTAGCAAATGGTAGTTCGGGGCAGGGGTTGGCAGGGGCGGAGACACCGAGGCTGATCAGCCAATGGAGGGCGAGAAACTACTGGAACGACCAGGTGACGTGAGGAGCGTTCCATTCTGCCAGCGGTGGGCGGTTGCCACAGCTGTTTTAGCCCCAGCCATAGGGGCCCCTTGTCAGGAGGAGGCAACCTTCGGGTTGGGGAGAAGTGGCTGCCACTTGGGGCGGCTGACGCAGTCCCCTGGGACAGTCCACTTCCTGCCCTCAGTGCCAAGCCAAGTTCGGGCTCCAGGGTTCAGGTAACAAGGAGCGGGGGTGGGGGTCCCCTGGTCTCGGCCGCATGGTGGGCTGCCAACCCCTCCGCTGCTCCCAGACGCACAGACTTTGGCACTCCTCTGCTCAACTCACCAGCTGCAGAGCCCCCGGCCAGGGGTGACTACACGTGGCGGGGCGTGCGTGAGTGTGTACCAGAGTGGAGGTGGCGCGCGTTCTAACCTGCCTGGGGCGGTGGTCTGCTGAGTGGCGGGCGAAGGCGGGGCGGGCCTCCCAAGGCCGCGCCCGCAGCCTGCCCTGGATTCGGGCCTCGGCCCCCAAGGGGTGGGCCGGTCGCTGGTTCTGGACAGATTTTGATCTTTGTTCTCCCAGGCCTGGCTCCCCTTCCTGGTCTCTTCGTCTGCTAGGCCTGGTTATCAGAAGACTGTTTTCCAGGTTAGTTTTACACAAAGGAAGTGTTCTTTGCACCTTGGTGTCCCCTCCCCGTTCCCAAGCCCTCTGCCTTTTCATTGCCTGGCTCATCTGCCTGGTCTCTATTTGAAACCTTGCCCTCTCCAGCCAGGGAATGATTTTAAATTGGTTGTTTCTCATCAGTCAGTCCGGCTGCAGGCTTCTACCCCAGTTTTGCCAGTGCAGGTTATGTGGTGTTACTAAATAGAGGCCACAGCACTACACTTGAAATGACTAGAAGGGTGGCAATGGCTGAGAAAGGCTGGGCCTGGGGATTCAGGATGTTAAGCAGAGATGGTAGTTATAAAATGTCCCAGAGAGCACCTTTATGACTGTTTTTAATTGCTACCATTCCCCCCTCCCTTGCCCCCACCCTCCAACTCTGTCCTGCTTAAGTCAGCCTTCCACCTACAGGTTTGTGATGTGGTTTCACTAGGATTCCCATAAATGTTAGACCAGACCAGCAAGATTGATTCATTTCCTGGACTCAGGAAGTTACTGAAAGTTTGAACAGGGGAAATCTTTTTCTGAATAAATAGAACCTGGGTACTGTCCAGAGTATCCAGAACCTCCTAGCCCTGCCAGAGAGTGACTTGTTCCCTGGTGTGATTCATATTTAAGTGGCTTATTGAAGAAAGGTGAAAAGCAGAGGAGGGGGAGGAAATGGCTCCTTAGGGACAGAAACTTTACTATTATTTTTAGTCTTCTTAATGATGATTATAGAACAATGCGGTATAGTGGAAAGTGCCAGTGGACTGAAAGTCTGCAGATGTGTTTTCTTGGCTTAGCTTTGTGGCTGTGTGACCCTGGATAAGTTATTTCCTCTTTTTGGTCTTCACTTGACTCATTTCCAAAACAAAGTAATTGGGGATATCACTTATAAAAAACCTTTCTAGCTCCAAGGTTCTACGCTGAACAAATCATTAATATTATATTGGAAGCACTGGGGTTTATTTAAAAAATATACTAGCACCCTTCTTTTTTTGGGAACCTTTAACCTTTTAGAAGACAAACACAGGATGGAAATAAATTTTCCCACTTCCCCACCCCCAACCTTTCAGGCAGTACTTATCTTCTGCCTTTTGAACTGCATTTCATATTCTTGCCTCGTTTTTTTGTTTTTGTTTTTTTTTTTGTTTGTTTGTGTTTTTTTTGGTGCTTTTTCTTAGGACTAGAAATTGGACTTTTGATGATGTTTGACCCAGCCTCAGCAATAGCAGGCAACGTGATTTCAAAGCTGAGCTCAGCTTCTGTTTCTTCCCGCTCGTAATCACAAAGCCCATTTGGACCAGGAATTCCAATCATGTCTGTGATGGTGGTGAGAAAGAAGGTGACACGGAAATGGGAGAAACTCCCGGGCAGGAATACCTTCTGCTGCGATGGCCGTGTCATGATGGCCCGGCAAAAGGGCATCTTCTACTTGACCCTCTTCCTCATCCTGGGGACATGTACACTCTTCTTCGCCTTCGAGTGAGTTTTCATTGAGTAGTGTTGCCTGATAATGGTTACTCTGGGTCTAGGGGAAGAACCTTCTTTCTGAGAAGTTTATGAATGGCCCTTGGTTGGTTGTCACTGTCTTCTTGAGCAGTGTCTATAAACCATGCCAACTGAATTCATTGTTTTATGCTTAAAGTATGTGCTGCCTAAAAAGACCAAGACCTGATACCAATTTTATAGCACTTATTTGGGGCTGCCCCTGGCACACTTGGGAAATAAAGGAATTTGTTTTTATTATTCGACTTCACTTTTCAGTGGACTCCTTAGGTGCTTAGTGACAGACTGCCTCTTCCCTACTCCTCCTGAGCCCAGGGGCATCCCTCATGATCATAACTCCATCTCACCACACTTACCTAGTCGGTTATTCTGAGTCCTGTTTCTTTAGGGCTCAGCTCTCAGCCAGCTGTTAAATTGAAAAGCCAGTTGAATTGGGAACCTGCAGATTGGTTCCAGCCTCAGCTGTGCTACAAACTAGCTATGTGTATGGCACATATGTGCTTATTAAAGTATTAAGTGAGTTGCTCTTTCTTTTACTCAGAATCACTCAACATAAACAACTATTTTGCATGTGCTTGATACCAGCCTTGGAGTTATTTTTTTCTGTGATGTAATAGCCACTCCTAGAGCCACTATTTGAAGTCTGTGTAGGCCACCATTCTAGGGAGGTGGCCAGCTGGATTCTAGGGTACTGTGACATGACTGCTGGGTGCGCTGAGAATGCTGTACACTCTAGGAATGAGAAAATGCTAATTGGTTTGGGATTATTATGAGGAAGGCAGAAAGGAGACAAGAAGTGTGTGTAGATTTTGAGCCACACTTGACATGAGCCTACTGTAGTTCAGTATGTGGATGCCCTGGAACTAGAGCTCCCATGTTGTAGTGTGGCCATGACAGGGAGGAGGGGGATCTTGGCTAGCCTTTGTGGGCAGTTAAAATGAGCTTTTGTCTCTTGGGCTCATTTTTGTCTTTCTGTGTGAACTTCAGGCTTTCCCAGTGCATCAGGAATGATTTTTTGGGCTGTTTGGTTAGACATCTTGATGGTTGCAGCTGGCCTGAGTAACAGCAGGAAGTGGAGGGGGACCCAGTTTATAACAGGGCTATAGGAAATTAAGGTCAGAGGAGCTCTCTGTTAAAGGCACTTTTGCTGCTGCTGCTGCTGCCTACTTTGTAAAGTATTTGGTGAAGTTAGGCAGTTTGATCATGGTTTCTTAGTTGATCTCCAGTCTGAGTTACATGGCTCTGCATGTGTGTGTATGTGTACTTGTACGGGGTACAAGTGAGTATGTGCAGTCAAGCAGGCATATGCACAATGTTTAAAAAAATTTCCCTCTCTCTTGACCCTTCTCTCCAAGTTTTCTTTACTTTATGCTTGCCTTGCTTCTTTTTGGAAGTGCAGAGCTAAACTCTCCTATCTATCATCCTCCTCTTTTTACTCCATCCCTTACCAAATTACTAGCTCTTTTTGCTCCCTACTCCCTCCACCTTGGGTTACCTTTTTGTGATTGGAACCATTCAAAATAGAAATGAGATTTGTTTCCATGCCCTGAGGAAACTGGTAATTCTGGGACCAGGAAACCTCTGGTTTGACTGGCCAAGGGAACTTGAAATTTGGAGCTATTGGTATTTGTCCCTTTTCATATCTGAGAGCCAGACAAAGTCTGATTTGGATCTGTTCCACTTAGTCCCCGAAGAGTCTGAAGAAAACTTCCTGTGGGATGAAGCTTATAATTGGCCAAGTTACTGTTTGACAGAGGCAGTTTGTGTTTTCTACCACCATGACTTTTCCCTCAAGTTATTTCATATGCTTTGCCCTAAGATGTGAAGGATGAGGTTGTTCGTAAACTGTCTTGAATTGCAACTGTCTGTGCAATAAATATTTTTGAGGGTAGGACTAGGAGGGAGAAAGGGGAGGGGAGAAGGATATAAATGTATTAGCTGAAGAATGGAATTGAGAAGTATAACTTTGACTAAAGGGGAGAGGGCCCTGGTGTTGAATCCTTTTTACTGAGAATAGTAGAATTAATGTGTGTGTGTGTGTGTGCGCGCGCGCGCGTGTGATATACAGACACATAGACACTGTAGGTGCTGGCTGCTTAGTGCCTAGCCAATGACAGATTGTACTAAGGAAACCAGCATGCCTCTGAAGAATGAAGTTGCTTTCTGGTTGACCTTTTTCTTTGGAGTCTGTAATTCACTACCAACCACACAGTGGGGGAGAGGGTCTGAGGGGGAAGAATATAGGCTCCTTTGTTAGTATTAGAATTTAAGGAGACCTCAGGAAGCCAGTTGATCTAGCCCTCTGCCTTCAGGCAGGTGAGGGTGTCTGAACCACAAAAATGCTGTCTATTTTCATCTTCAGATTGTCCAGCAGCATAGGTGTCACCTCCTTTGGCTGCTGCATTTTTGTCTTAAGGAAGACAGTCCAGATCCTGAGGTACATCTAAACCTGCATTTTAGTAATGGGAGTCCTGCTTAGGAACAAGTTGATTTATAGTTGCCTATAACACAGCCATGGGTCAGCCAGGTGGTTGGGGAAATCTAGTCAGGCATATGAGTACCCCTTGATGAAAAACAAGTAGTGTTAGTAGTGTCAATAGACATCTTTTTACTTTTGTATTTTGCCTTTATACATTTAGACTTCTTAAAGGAGAGAACTGTAATTTTCAATGGACAGACAATAAATTAAATACATAGAATGAAAAAAGGTTGTCCATCTAGGAGTTAGTTAACTCTGTATTATTGGAAGTGTTTCTAAAGAAGCTAGGTGGCCATCTTTCAAGGCTGCTGTCACAGAGTGGATTCCTGCTCTGGATGGGAAAGTAGACTAGATTACCACTAAGCCTCTTGCAACTCGGAGAGTCTGAAATTCTGTATAACTCTTGTGTCCATCTGGTAGAGTCAAATTCACAAAGAGAAAAGGAGAGGATAGAAAATTACTGTTAGGTAGCTGTATTTAAATATACTTATGTATTTAAATATAATTGTATCTATGCTAAATATATTTGAATTTAAAAGCAGAGTGAAAATTGTAGAGTGCTTAAAAAAAAGAATTTCCTAATATATTCTCAGGGTGAGGTATTTAGGCAATGTGAGTGTGTCTGCCAGTTTCAGCTTTGAGCATGTGAACACTTCTCAGTCCCTTCTTCCCAAAGAAAGGACCAAGTGCACTGTTTTCTGGAGATGGCTCCCTAGCTGCCTCTTTTAACTTTGTGATCAGATATCTGGTAGGGTCAGGATTCCCAGACTTCTGTTGTGGCAAGAATGACTGTATGTCTCTTGACCCCCGAAGTCGAAGCTGTTTGCTGCTATGATTGGTGCTATGTCTCATTGTGCTATATGCAGAGGAAATCATGTCAAGGCACTATCAAACCCTGTTGGACTGACCCTCATGTGTGCTTGTGATATATAGAGTTATTGAATTGAATAAACTAAAAGAAGCTTTGTAGCGCTGCTTAGTAATTGTTCCACTTCTAGCCTATCTACATTCTACTTCTATTCCAAGTCCCTTCTTGAGTCTTTGTACATGAAACCTTTCTAGTAATTTCTGCATTCATGGGACTAATTGTACATATCATGCATTTAACATATAATCGTATGACATTTCTTATATTTCTGAATTCTATGGTTATTACACTTTGAACTTGTTTAATGTCAGTGACTATCTCCTATGTCTGTGTGGCCCCTACAGTACCCTCCACCAGGCCTTATATAGAGTAGGTAGTCAAAAATGTTGCAAAATTAATATATACTGGATGCACTTAAAATGTAAGTCTTGACTCATAGAATCATAGAATACTAGAGTGGAAGGGACCTTAGGGACTATCCCTATCTTTTTGCAGGTGAGGAAACCAGGCCTACAGAAGTAAAGTTAGTTTATCAAGATCAGTTGCCCAGCCAGTGCCTCTATATGACACTACCTTTCATCTCGTTAACTTTTGAATATGGAATCCTGAAGATATTTAGATTACTAAAGCTGTACATAGTGCCAAATGCTAGACCAGCATATTCTGTATTCTTGCTAGCTAGTGTTTGTTACCTAGTGACATCTAGGTTATTTGGGCCTCCTCAACTCATGCTCCCAGAAAATAAAGGCATCTTTGTAGAAAACTGACAGCATTCTGGCATGGTATTCTGGTAGCCTTGCAGGAACAGGGAAGCCCATCTCCTAGGATGGACCTAGAATGTAAGCTTTGTGAGTTATGAGGGATCATCACCTCTGTGACCACTCCTAGTCCCTGCTGCCAGGATGGGGACAGCTCAGAGAAAAATTAAGCAATGCATGCTCCCAACCTTGTTACTCTGTGGGTGATCCTGATGAAAGGAGCACCATGTCCCTGAAAACGGATAGAAGAGAAAAGGCAATCTGACAGCACAGAGTTACCAGGTTTGAGAAGAAATAGGGCTATGCAGACCAAAACAAAACTCTGATGTAGCATAATATCTGTACTTATAGTGACAAGGTCCAGATTTCTGAAGTTCCTTAGGTGAGATTGGAAAGAGGAAAAAGTGATTTTATCATGATCTTTCACCAAGAGAGCATTCTCTGGAGAATTGCTCTGTGGGGTTCAGTCTTGTACTTCATCTTGCCCAAGATTCTATCTGCGACTTATCCAAATGACAGTTTTAGAAAGGCATAGTTGCCTCTTTGATATCAATCTGTTATAGTACTTAGCTAAGTTCAACTTCCTGATAAAGCATATTCTTGGAGAAGGGTTGGGTTATGTCTCCTGAACAGTGTGCTTTCCTTTAACAGTTCTTCATGGTTCTGTCATTCAGAATTTATCTGTATATTTCAGCTTATACTACCTTTTTGTAGTAATGAGTATGGCACTGTCAGTCTCCAATGAATGCATCTTTTGTCTTTTCAGAATAAGTCTTGAGTATAGTGATCTTCTATTTTGAGGAAAGCGAGCACAAAGAACAAGGATGTACCCCAGCATGCTGACATCAGTTGAGGTGCTTACTGAGGGAAAGAAGAGACCTCCTAAATCTTCTTCCATAGAGAATATTGTGTTTAAGAACAAAGGAGGCACCTAATGCCTCTTGCAGCAGTGAGAAGCTAGTGAATTCAGGATAATTAGGGGAATGCTTCTGGAACTGAGCAATGAGAAGACAAGAACCTTATGACAATGATTAGATATGGCTAGTTAATGGAGGGTCTTAGAATATTGGCCTGTGATACTTGGGGTTTACTATAATAGGCAGCAGGAACTTGTTCTAAGTTCTTAAGCAGGAATATATTAAAATTGAAATTTGTTATTTTTTATATTTGAAATTTGTTATATTTGTTATAATCAAAATATGAAATTTGTTAGTATTAGTGAAATTTGGCAACTACTTAGCTGGTTTGCCTGGATAGAGACTTTGGCCCTCAGAGAGAGGATGGCTCATTGCCTCAGGATTGAAAATGATCCTGTTTGGTTAATTTTCCCAAACAGGGTTATGCATTTTCATCTGACCTTCACATAGCAGTAATCTGGAGGCTGGTTTTAAATTATGTTTTTAGTGTCCAAGGAAACTTTTTCCCTTTCAGCAGTCTCTGAGTGTCATCAGGAGAACCTTGAACCAGCCTTATGGGTGGTTCTACATATTTACTGTGTTTCTAGAGGTACATAGTATGTAAGAAGACAGAGAGTCGACCATATCAGTGAGGACTTAAAACAAAGGTTTATTTACATTATATGGGACCAAGGGCTCTAGTCCTTGTGTGCCTCCTGCTCTTCCAAGCACAGCTCTTTTTTAAAGCCCTCCTTAACAGCTGCTATGGGAGCAGTTTCAAGCAGCCACCAGCTTCCCAAGACAACTCTTCTCTGACCACTTATAGCCCTTAAAGTCTGAATCACTATCTTAACATTTGATTTTTGGTCTTATCTTATTCCTTGCTGTTTCATATATTATGTCTATCCCAACAAAATTAACTCCTATTTCTCTCATTCTTCATTTGTTAGACCCACAGATACTTGTTGGCTGATTGATTGTACTTGTCAAAGAGCAACAACAACAACAAAAACATAGCAAGAAAACTATTAGGGAGACTTAGAAGCAGAGTATTGTACATAACCAATGCACACTGCCAGTCTGTGAGGTAGAGCCCAGCCATGGAACCTGTCTGGTTTCTTACCAGCTCCACTCATGAATCTTGAGTTTTTTCATGTGATTGAAGTCTGTGGCATTATCCTTGTCCCTCCAATGAACTAGTTTGCTAGGAATTGGGGATGGAACATGACACACCAGCCCAGCCTGGCACTGCTGGTTACTGCTGATCAGTACCACCATGTGGCCAATCAGACATATGGGAATCCAGTCATCATCTAGCCCAGCTATGGAAGCCTGAGGCCAGTCAAGAAGTTGTGAGAGGAGGACTTAAAATGATGATCCCTTTTCAGGCTGTGGAAATGAAGACTTAGTGGGGAATGTGGTTGCATTTATTAAATTCACAAGGGATAAAAACAACTTCTAATTCTCTGGAAAGGGGAAGGCCGCTTGGTAAATTTAAGACAAAGGAGAGTTCTGTTTCCAGAAGTGTATGGATACCGTTATTCTAAGAAGCAATATCAATAGAAAGTAGTAGGGAGTTTAAAAAAACAGCTTATATTCATGGATAACAGACCTAGTCTTTTGTTAAGACAAATTAGTGATGTTTGAAGATACTCCTGACTTTTGAGGTTGATGTTGGGAATTGCCACTAAGTCTTCACAAAACTTATTCCTGTCGGAGACGATGTCTAGCTTACTGCAATGATGGGACTAACCTAGGTGGCTATTTTTGATTATAACTATTAAAGACAGGCATGATGGGTTGTAGTTCACAACAATTTTAGCTGCTGTCTTTCTAAGTTTCTTCTTACTTGGAGTAGAAAGTCTCTGCTGGTCCCACATCTGTCTTTCCAGCCACATCCACTCACTAGCGACAACTGGCTGCCGATAGCCTCATCTCTGGAGAACAATACAATGAGCCTGTTGTATACTTGTTGATATATAGAGTGGATTGTTTTAGCAGGTGCAGAAGGTCATCTGTGTGGAGTTTACAGAGACTTTTATCTGTGATGGCATAGCATAATTCAAATCTAAATTGTCTTTTGTCCAATTGGCAAGCAGGTGTTAGAATGGAACTTAGTTGAGAATGTGTGGGTCCTTCTCTATATGGGGGCAGCATTCATTTGTGTGTGTGTGCGAATGTGTGCATGTGTGTACCTATGTGTATGTGTGTGTGCACGTGCATGTGCGTGCGTGCGTGTGTGTGTGTGTGTGTGTGGTCTACTTTCTGTATCTTTTCTCTGTAATAAAACAATTTAAACTCCTTTTGGTGTCCAATCAGGTGGCTCTGATTTTTCTGACACTTTTGATTGAAGACTGTATATCAGGGCAGTTTGAGTCCTGGAGACATTACTTCTTTGTTTTCAAGAGGGATCTTAGAGATGGACAGTGACTAGGAATATGGCTGTTTTCTGTTAGTGTGGTAATTTCATTTAGCTTGTTGATGAAATGGAGCCCTGTGTTTCTCCCGTGGCCTTCGGGTCCTTGATAAAGTGAAGACGATTTTTTTTTTGTTTCTGAATTCACTTCTTGATTATTTATCTGTACTACTGAAGAGGGACAATAGAAAATAGGACAATCCACAAGCTAGTGATACAGAAAGACCTTAGTTATCCTGAACTCAGCCAGATCCTTCAGGTCTCCAAATATTTCCCCCTATTCTTGGTGTTTAGGAAAAGGAAGCAAATCATACAAAGGCAAAATAAGACCAATAATTTTGTTAAAAATACACAAACAAGGAAGCAAAAAGTCACAAAAATCATTTTTCAAGTTCACTACATATGTTCACCTTCATGACAAAGGGCTCAGTCTAATATTACAGTATGTTTGCACCCTCCATGGAGTTGCATGTTTGGAGGGGAGGATCTCATGAGGATTGTTCCCAAACTGCAACAAATGTACAGAATGTACAACTCGGGGTGAAATGTTTGCTCTGAGTGGATGCAGCTGGCTTGATCCCCATGCCATTGAGGTAAGCTTTTTTCCTTAGCTTACTTTCTCTGCTCTCCCTCTGGCCCTTGCTCATCCACTTATAGTCTGCCTCCAAGAGAAGATTTCTGTGTTGATGAAGAAAAAGTGCCTCAGGAGGAGGAGAATAAAAATAGGTCAGTGACAACTCTCATCACATATTCCCATTTATTTGGTTTGAAATTCAGTTTGACTCAACAAGTATTTGTTAACTTCTTTATTCTCATACTTTATTAGGCTTTGGGAGATATAGAATCATGATGATAATGTTAATAGCTGACATTTACTTAGCATTTACTGTGTTTCAAGTGCAGTATTAAACGTTTAATTTACATTCATGCATTCGATCCAGACAATGATCCTGTGAAGTACTATAATTATCCGCACATCACAGATAAGGAGAGTGAAGTTAACTAAGTCACCCAACCAGGAGCTGGTAGAGCCAGAATTCAAACCCAAGAATTCCTGCTCCAACAAGACCAGGTTCTTGCTCTTATGAAGTCCATTTGGGGGAGATGAAGTCACATAAGGAAAAACGGCTAGGAAACAATACAAGGCTCTGGCAGTGAAGATGACAGGAGCAGGGAAGGGAGAGATTAGTATAGCTTAGGATAGGCTTTTTGGAGGAGGCAAGACTTCTCTAAATCCCAGATATCCAGAGAGGAAGAGGGATGGCCTTCCAGGTGAATTATGAGGAAAGAGGTGAATTATGAGGAAACATGGTGTTGGAAAGGGGTGTTCAGAAGATACAATTTTCTTATTTCTGTGTAGTCACTAGTTACCTAGCAGCTAAGCTAATTGAGGAGAGAAGAGGAATGGGTGTTGAAAAGTCAGTCTGTAGTCCTGAACTTTTTATTGACCTCGAAGCATGCTGGACATGTTCTCTGTCTGACACTGGGAACCTGCTTCATGACTGTTCCTCTTTTGTTTTCCTCCTCCTGGAGCTCATGCCTAATGCCAGATGAGTGTATATGAAAAGCTATAGACTTTCCCAGAATGCGGACATCCTGTGGTGCTTGCAAATCCAGACTTAGTTGCTTCCCTGACCTTAACAGGTGTGAGCCTTTCCTGAGGCACAGAGGAAATGTAGTTCTCAGCAGACTGACGAGAGAGACTGAGCTTGGGGGATAAGGGAGGTCCTTTGAGACTGTTTTCTGTATGTCATATGTAGCATCAATCAATTAAGTATTTGTTGAGCTTCTACTATGTACAGAATCATATGTTAGGAGTTTTGGGTGATTCAAGAGAAGTAAAAGGCGTGGTTCTTGCCACCAAGGTACTTCTGATTTTGTCATGGAAACCAGATTGACATGCTGGTAATGATTCAAAGTCAATGTAGGGTAGGTGTAACTAAATGTTAAATTGTCTGCATTCTTCAGATGCCGCTACCTGGCTGTCCAGCTGTCTCCTGCCATTCCTGTGTTTGCTGCCATGCTATTCCTTTTCTCCATGGCTACGTTGTTGAGGACCAGCTTCAGTGACCCTGGAGTGATCCCTCGGGCCCTACCAGATGAAGCAGCTTTCATAGAAATGGAGATAGGTGAGCTTTCTAACCAGTTGGCAAGATGCTGAGCAGTGGGTGGCTTTAGTCAGTAAGGGAATGGTATCATAATAGTAACAGATTAGCAATCACTTTTTGGCTTTTCCCTCTGAGATCCTGAATCTGAGATCATGACCTTCCTGGGGATTTGGTAAGGCAGGTGTAGCAAGATTTGAAAGTCATATACTTCCTTACCAAGAAGTTTTTCTTTTCCTCTTTGGGGGTTATCAACTCATTTGATATTTTGATGAAAGCTATAAACATCTTCATAAAAATAGTCTTATATACATGCACATACATACAAATTTGGATGTAGTTTCAGGGGATCATAGATCTTTTGAAGCACATCCATGGGCTTCTGACCAAGAATTCCTGTTTTAGGGAAACACACAAGGTGAGAGTGGGACAGCTATGGTGCCAGGAGCCATTAAAAATTCCAGGAATGGTAAAAAAGCAGTTACAGACTCATTATAGAGCAGTCTGAAGCTCAGGGTAGGACTCTTTGGGACAGAGATAGAGTGCTCCACTACTCAAAAGTCATAGTGGCTTTGAGAACTGAAACAGAACACCCCAGGGCTAGAGAAGTGGATATTCTGGGAGCTCCAACTGGGAAAGAAGGTTATGATGCCAATACTAGAGGCAACTGGGAGCTCATCATATCCAACAGCAGTGCCTGCCTAAATTATCCTTGAGTCTGGTACCTAAGTAGCTTGAGTCAGCATCCAAGCCAGATAGAGTAGAAGAAAGAGATCGATGACTTATATGACTAAGAGCTCTGCCAAGGGAGCATCAGTTTGTGGTTAGCCTTTAGTTATTTTAGGGTATGTTTTTTTATTTTAATATTTTATTCAATTAAAAACATTTATTGGGGTTCTAATAGGTGTTAAATTACATTTACTTACTAATTTTTAGATAATTTACATTTTTATAAAATCATCTGCTTATCCAAGAAAATAGTATGGTTTTATATTTTCAGATTGAATTTTATGTTCATCAATAAAATATTTATAGTTTTCTTTTTCTAGTTTCTGTACTTCCAATATTGTGTTTATTCCTAATGTTTATATGCATACTATCGTCAATGACATATTTTCTCCCATTTCCACTTGATTTTTTCCCCCTCCAGCTCTGTTGAGATATAATTGATATATAACATTGTTTAAGTTTAAGGTATACAACCTGTAGATGTGATACTCCTTTAGGGTGCTTTGAAAGCTTCCAAGTTTTTGTGTATATGTGTGTGTGTGTGTGTGTGTGTGTGTGTGTGTGTGTATTTTAGCTGTGTTTCTTTCTAGCTTCTTAGAGACAGATTTGTGTACATTTGAGCTTGAACTACTTAGGTATGGGGTGAAGATGGAGATGGTGGTAAGAAAGCAGAAGCAAGGCATGTTGACACAGCTGGAGTACCTTGACTTGTCTCTTGCATCTCACAGCAGATCATTAGCAAAGTTAGTTCTGTTTTGCCAGATCACTGAGCCTGGGGTGCAGACTTGAGCTGTCATGTTGTGACCTCTGCATTTAGCGTGTTTCTCTTGATAGAAGAGTGTGTTTTTGAGTTCATACATATGTTTATTTTTATGCTAGCAAGTTTTTATCAAAAACTTGCTAAAGTTTTTGAAAGTCACACACAGCATTCAGCTCTGTACAGCAGGTCCTTGAATTACATTGTTTTCTTCGACATAGTTTCGTTATAACATGGATGAGATGCTGTAGGAACTTAACTCTTGTTTATATTAATTAGCCTATGGTAGAATTGCTTTCATTATATGTCCTTTCACTTAAAGGCATAGAACCTATCGATGACACTAAGTAAGGACTTACTGTACTGGGGGGACAGAGATAAGAAGATAGGTGATCCCCTTGCATCATAGCACTTCATGGGGAGGATGGACCATGAACTCTATACCCCAGGTGCCCTCATATAAAGCACATACAAAGGATTATTAAAGTGGGATGTTGGTACCCATATCATTCTCTAATGAATAGCCATCCTCATCCTTTTAAGACTTGTGACACAATGTTTTTGTTTGATTTCACAGCATCCACCCTACTTCGCAAGAAAAGGAAAAAAGTTCCATAAGGCAGATATTTTAAAAATCAAAGTACATTGAAAGAATATCTGTTTTTAGAACTTTTGTGCACATTGAGGGTGCAACAGAACAGGCACTCTCGTATGTTAAAGATGGGTGGGTGTGCAAACTTATACAGTCTGTTTGGGAAGCAGTTTGATAATAGTAGTATGGGCTTGATGGGTTCATATCCTTTGACCCTGTAATTCTGCTTCTATCAGATTTTAGCTAAAGGAAATAAACAGATTTACACAAATTACCATAGGAGGATTTTTAGAGTGTCACTTTTTCTGTTCTTTTTCTTTTCTTTTTAATATGGGCCTAGCTATTTTAATTCTGGCAACTTCATATATTACTGCTCAGACTTCAACATGCTTTTCTTTTTTTTTATGTTTTAGAAATTAGTTTTCATACATATATTATTGAGGAAAGGAGGAGGGGATTGGGATTGGAGTGATGATCAAAGGGGATTTAGCTTTATCTGTAATATCTTAAGTTTTTTTTTTCATGAAGCATAATTTAAATAGTAAAAAAACAGACAGCTTAAATGCTCAACAATGCAGAATGGTTAAATAAATAATAATACGTGCATATGATAGAATGTTATATTGACAATAATAATGTTTTTAGAAAAAATTAACAACCATGGAAAAAATGTTTACTGTATAATCTTAAATGGAAAATATGGGTACAACATTGTATGATCTAAAATTTTAAAATATCACGAATGTTTATATGTTAAGAGAAGATAAAAAGAAATACATCAAATGCATGAATATCCTTGAGAGATGTCAGTGATTTTTATTTTTTATATACTGTTTTTCCCTAAACTTTTACAATAAGCATGTATTACTTATTTAGAAATGTTTTTCTGATTCTAAGTGTTATTAGTCTTTTTTATGTATATATATTATTTTGCAAGAAAATATCCTTTTATGCATATTGCTTTTTAGCATCCATTTTTATTTTACAATATATTGTGAATATTTTTCTGTTGTCATTCACTCATCTACATCATTTTAAATGGCTGCATAATATTCCATCCTGTGCATGTGTAATAATTACTTACAAACCTCCTATTGTGACATTTCAGGCTTTTTTTTAACAGATTTTTGTTATTAAAAGGGACTCTGTGACAAATACCCGGTGTCAACATATTTTGTACGTCTCTTGCTAATTTAGAAATTTCTTAGAATATCTGGGTCAAAAAATAAACACATTTAAAATTTTGGGTTTCTGGGCAAGATGGCAGAGTAGGTAAATGTCATGCTTTCCTTCTACCATGACCACATTAAAATTACAACTTAATAATAGAACAATCAACCTGGAAAACCATCTGAAGACTAGCTGAATAGAAGTCCTATTACTAAGGATATACAGAAAAGGCCACCGCGAGACTGGCAGGCGGAAACCAGATGCAAATCAGGCTGGTCTGGCATTGGCGTGTGCTGGTTGAGCATTGAGAGAAATATCTTGGCTGCAGAGGAATCCTGGAAGAGTAAGGGACCCCAGGTACACACCAGGGCTACCCAGCCCAGGGTTCCAGCACCGGGAAGAGGAGTCCCCACAAATACGGCTGTAAAAATCAGAGGGGATTCTGACCATCTGGGTTAGATGGAAGGCTGCTAGAAACAAAGACATCTTCTGAAAGGGCCCACACACAGACTCACTTGAAGACACACACCCTGGACTCCACTGGAGGAACAGCAGATCAAGAGGCACCAGACACATACAGGGAAAGAACCAATTGTGTGGCTACAGGGCGAGGGCTGGAGATAAAGTCACCCTTATCACTCTGTTGAGCACTCCTCCTGTGCAGCCTACAGATGGGCACCATCTTGGTTGTGTTGAGCCTTCCACACAGGGCCAGATCTGAATCTGCATTGGCTTGGTGAACTGTGCTTGCTCCACCTGGGTGATTCCCTGGGACCCCACCCCACCCAACTGGAGAATTGCCAGAGGCATATTCAAGGCTGGGTAACCAGCCTCACCCGGTCATCTCAGCTGGAGGCTCTATAAACAGAATCAACAGGCCTCCGCTCCCGCACTGCCGGAGACAATTCAGGTGGTGGGCAACCAGCCCTGGCCCAAGCCGCAGTATCTTTTAAACAAATATCATGGGTCTGCAAGCCCACAGGGATCTGCAGGCCCAAGGCTCTTTGTGATCTGAGAGTTTTGTGAATGGCCACAGACTCAGCACTGACAGCAAATATGAATCTGCACTAACCTGGGAAACACCACTCGCCCCACCCTGGTGACTTCCTGGGACCTTGCATCACCCAACTCGCATACCACACAATGCTCCTTCAGCTGCTGAGCCTTATGGGAAGCTGGCAGGCAGCCTTGATCCTTCGGGTTGCCCTGGACCTTTTGCTAAGCGGCCCCAGGCCCAGTACTGGTGGCAGCCAGTTTCAGATTGCTTGGGGGTCTCTCGCATGTGCCTCCACATCCAACAAAGGCAGCAACCAACCGAAGATCACTTTATAGATCCTACCAGGTAGTCCCGGGTGATCACAGGCAGCAACTGAACTTGGCTTGCCACGGGAGCCCCTCCCAAGGCACCCCAGAACTAACACACTTGGAGAGGCTGGTGTCAGACCACAACGGAGCACAATCTGATTAGCCCCACAAGTGGAACATGCAAAAGATGGTCTCAATAGGCATACCAGTCCACTGGGAAAATCCCATTCCGTGGGGTCAGCCCCCACACAGAAGCTCACACCCAGTGGATGTGGCCAATCCTCATGGCCAGTCAACCTGAGAGCCAGTCCTATCCACTGACGTGCCAATGGTAATCAAAGCTTAACTACAACAGGAGAGCACACACGACTCACATAAGGAAACTCCTGAAGCACTTGGCACAGGTGGCCAGGGAGACTGCGCCACTGGGACACACAGGGCACCTACTACATAAGGCCACCCATCCAAGACTGGGAGATGTAGCAAACCTACCTAATACACAGAAATGAACACAGAGAGGCAACCAAAATGAGAAAACAAAGAAACGTGTCCCAAATGAAAGAAAAGGAGACAACACCAGAAAAATAACTAAATGAAATGAAGGCAAGCAACCTACCAGATACAGAGGTTAAAACACTGGTTATAAGGATGCTCACTGATCTTAGGAGAAGAATAGACAATCTCAGGAAGAAATTTATCAAAGAGATAGTAAGCATAAAAAGGACATAGAAAGCATCAAAAAGGACAAGTCAGAAATAAAGAATACAGAAACTGAAATGAAGAATACAGTAGATTAGATGAACAAGAGGACCAAATCAGCGATTTGGAAGACAAGGTAATAGAAAACACCAATCGGAACAGCAATAAGAGAAAAGAATTTTTAAAGATGGGGAAAGATTAAGAGATCTCTGGGACAACATCAAATGTAACAACATTTGTATCATATGGGCACCAGAAGGAGAAGACAGAGAGTAAGAGATCGAGAACCTATTTGAAGAAACAGTGATGGTAGTTTGTGTTAAGAGAATAAGATACCATGCATAATTAAAATCTGCAGATCAGAGTTCTAGTCAATATGGTGGAGTAGGTAAATGCTGTGCTTGTCTCCTCTCACAGTCACATCAAAATTACAACTAAATTATAGAATCATCATCATTGGGAGTTACTTGAGCTATGGCTGAACAGAAGTCAGACAACTGGGGACATAGAAACAAACACAAAGAGGCCGCAAAAATGGGAAGATAAAGGAACATGCCCCAAATGAAAGAACAGAACAAAGCTCCAGAAGAGGAACACAACAAGATGAAGGCAAGGAATATACTCAACACATAGTTCAAAACACCTGTTATAAGAATGCTCAGTGAACTTAAGGGAAGAGTAGATGAACTTAGTGAGCACTTTAACTAAGAGATACAAAACATAACAATGGAGAAAAAACATAAAAAAGAATGAGGCAGAATTGGAGAATACAGTAACTGAAATGAAGAATATTTTAGGAGGAATGAACAATAGATTAGATGAAGCAGAGGGTCGAGTCAGCAATTTAGAACATAAGGCAGCAGAAAACAATCAGAACAGCAACGACAAAAAAAGAATAAAAAAAAAAGGAGCCTCCGGGACAACATCAAGTGTATCAACATTCACATCATAGGGCTATCAGAAGGAGAGGGAAGAGAACAAAGAATTGAAAACCTATTTCAAGAAATAATGAAGGAAAACTTCTGTAACCTGGCAAGAAAAATAGACATGTAATCCCAGGAAGTACAGAGTCTCAAACAAGAGGAAAACAGACGGACTCACATCAAGACATTATAATTAAAATGGCAAAGGTTAAAGACAAAGAGAGGGAGTCCTAAAAGCAGCAAGAAAAAGGGAGTTTCCATATGACTGTTAGTTGATTCCTAAACAGAATCTTTGCAGGCCAGAAGGGATTGGCACAAAATGTTCAAATTGATGAAACACAAGAACCTACAACCAAGACTAGCCTCAGTTTTTTGGATTTGTTTTTTTTATTATTCTCATTGGGTGTTTTTAGGTGTACCCAAATTGCTCATTTGATCCTCTGCTTCATCTAATCTACTATTGATACCTCCTAAGGTATTCTTTATATTAGTTGTTATATTTTTCATTTCTGATTGGTTCTTTTTTTATGTTGTCTCTTTCTTTGTTAAAATTCTCATTGAGTTTATCTGCTCTTCTCCTGAGCTAATTGAGCATCCTTATAACCAGTGTGCATCTGGTAGATTGCTTGTTTGCATTTTCTTTACTTCTTCTTCTGGAGCTTTGTTCTGTTCTTTCATTTGTGACATCTTTCCTAGTCTCCCCATTTTGGCTGCCTCCCTTTGTTTGTTTCTATATATTAGGTAGGACTGCTATGTCACCCAGTCTTAGTAGAGTTGCCTTCTGTGGTAGGTTTCCTGTGGGACATAGGCACAGTCTCCCTGGTCACTAAAGCTGGTTGCTCCAGGTGTGTCCCTTGTATGGATTGTGTGTGCCTTTCTCTTATATTTGAGCCTTGGTGCTATTTGCACATTAATGGGAGTATTTTACTCTCGAGCTGATTAGTAGTGAGGGTTTCCCATGAATACAGTGGAATAGCTGTTGTGCAGGAGCTGATCCTACAGAGCAGGATTCGCATTTGTAGGACTCTGGTGTATGCCTAGTCCACCCTTTGGGTGTGATGTCCTCAGATGTCATCTCGAGTTGTGCTTGGCTCAGTCATCAGGTGTGCCTGCCCTGGGGTCTCCTGGGAGGGGTCCTGATGCAGGCCAACTTCAGCTGTAGCCTTTGGCTGCCCTGGGCCACCTGGCATGTCCCACCAAGCAATTCTCATGCTTGGCTGCTACTCATGCTTGGCTTAGAGGTGCCTTGAGAGGCCAAACAAAAAAATTGAGGCTGGTTGTTGTCAATGCCAGATTTAGGGCTGCTCAGCATGAAATATGGTGTACACAGAAGTTAGATGCTGCTTGTTAAATTTTGTGAACCTTTGTGGTATTTGAGGAAAGTCCACGGCATGAGCCAAATCAAGCTGTATGGAAAAGCCACTAGATGCAGCATAGGTGGTCCTGCAAGTTGGGTTGGGCAGGTTCTCAGGGAATCACCAGGGCAGGGCAGTGTTAGCCAGGTTGATAGAGACTCAGATGTGGCTGCTGCCTGTGTCTGCATGCTGGATGAGGAGAGGGCCCAACAAAGAGCAGTAGCTTTCACCACACTTCTTTTTGGGAGAAAGCTGCCCCTGCAGCTCTTGTCCTGCTGCCAGACAATTTAATTCCTCCCCATGTGTCCCTGGGATCCTTTGATCTACTGCCCTAGTGCCCAAGTCCAGAATGAGTAAGTACATGAACGGGTTCCCCGCAACCCTCCAACCCACTCAGCCACTATCTCCACCAAATTTCACATCCAGATTTTGTGGGGACTTCTCTTCTTGGCACTGGAATCCTGGACTGGGGAGCCTGGCATAAGCCTAGGATCGCTTGTTCCTCCTGGGGGAACTCCTACCCAAGATATCACTTCTAATTTTTAACCACCACACGTGGGTGTGGGACCAGCCTTTTCTGTATCTCCACCCCTCCTAGCAGTCTTGAGGTGGCTTCTTTTCTATTTCTTTAGTTGTAGGACTTCCGTTTAGCTAGATTTCAGGCAATTTTCAGTGATGGTTGTTCTGTAGTTTAGTTGGAATATTGATGTAGTTGGGAGATGAGGCAAACATAGCATTTACCTACTCTGCCATCTTAACTGGGAATCTCTAACTATGTTTTCCCTAAGATCAGGAACAAGACAAGGATGCCTACTTACACTACTTTTATTCAGTATAGTATTGGAAGTCCTAGCCACTGCAATCAGACAAGAAAAAAAGGCATCCAAATTGGAAAAGAAAAAGTAAAACTGTCTTTATTTGCAGATAACATGATACTATATTTAGAGAACCCTAAATATTCTACCAAAAAAACTGTGAGAACTGATAGATAAATAAATAAGTAAAGTAGCAGGATACAAAATTAATATTCAGAAATTGGTTTCATTTTTATACACCAATAATGAACTATCAGAAAGAGAAATTAAAAAAAAAACAATTCCATCGAAAATTGCATAAAAAGCAATAAAATAGTTAGATCTAAATTTAACCAAGGAGGTAAGAGAGCCATACTTAGAAAACTATGTCATTGAAGAAAGATCTTGAAGATGAAAATAAATGGAAGCATATAACATGCTCATGGATAGGAAGAATTAACATCATTAAAATATCCATACTACCCATATCAATCTATAGATTCAATGCAATCCCTATCAGAATACCAGTGGCATTTTTCACAGTACTAGAACAAATAATCACAAAATTTATATGGAATCATAAAAGACACTGAATAGCCATGGCAATCTTGAGAGAGAAGAACAAAGTTAGAGATATCACGCAACCTGATTTCAAACTATACTACAAGGCTATAGTGATAAAAACAGTATGGCACTGGCATGAAGACAGACACATAGATCAATGGAATAGAATAAACTGCCCAGAAATCCACGCCTATGTAGTCATTTAACCTATGACAAAGCATGCAAGAATATGCCATGACGTAAAGACAGTCTATTCAATAAATGGTGTCGGGAAACAGGACAGATACATGCAAAAACACAGAAACTGCACCATCTTACAACATATACAAGAATAAACTCAAAATGAATAATTAAGACTTAAATGTAAGACACAAAACCATAAAACTCCTAGAAGAAAACATAGGCAGTAAACTCTCTGACATTGCTCTTAGTAATATTTTTTTTTCTGATATATCCCTTTGGGCAAAGGAAACAAAGGAACAAGTAAACAAATGAGATTACATCAAACTAAATTTTTTTCACAGCAAAGGAAACCAACAAAACAAAAAGACAACCTCCTGAATGAGAAGTTATTTGCCAGTAACACATCTGATAAGTGGAAAATATCCAAAATTTATGAAGAACTCATACAACTCAACACCAAAAAAACGAACAATCCCCTTAAAAAATGGGCAGAGGACCTGAATGGACATTGTTTCCAAAGAGGACATAGAGATGGCCAAGAGACATGTGAAAAGATGCTTGACGTCATTAGTCATCACAGAAATGCAAATTAAAACCACAATAAGAGACTGAGGAAAGTGGTAGATGATAGAGGCTTTATTCATCCCCTCTTGAGACAACATCAAAGGTGTGATGGAAACATGGAGCAAACAGCAAGCGCAGTCACTTGAGGGTCTAGGTGAATAGAAGCACTACAACTAGGGAGAGAAATAAGACACCAACCTGCAAAAAGACAGAAGATGCGAGGGGCGAAGGTGCGTGGCTGCCTGATCCCAAGGGGCCCAAGCATCCCAAACAGCTGAGTGGGAGAGAGGCTATGGCAATGGCAGCTGGCAGCTGCAGACGCCTCTTAAAGGGGCTATGTCCGCGAGGGCACTTGCGCGATGATGGACTCCCTTGCTCTGAGCACCAGAGCCTGGAAGGCTGCTAATGGGGCACCAGGGACTTACAGGGGGACACTGAGTTGTCAGAGCAAGGGCCAGAGGTGAGGCAGAAGTGCTGGGCAGAAGTGCTGGTGGTGTCCATTTTTCCTCTGTTGAGGCCTTCTCCTTCCCAGTGTGCATACTGAGCGCCAGCATAGATGAGACATCATCCAACTGGATAACAGAGGTTGATCTGCCCAGAGAATTCCCTAAAACTCTCTCCCCAACTCGTGGCCCAACCTAAGCTACATCCAGCTGTGTCCTTTGTGAGTCCTGTGCTCCTTGCTGAGCCAACTCCAAGACTAACACTGGTGGCAGCTTGCCTTGGTTTCTGGCATGCTCTCTTGAGGCAACTATAAGCATAGCATCTGTGGACTGCTTGCTGAATCTTAACAGGTCGCCCTGGAGGGGCACAGGCTGGGGCTAAACTTGGCCTGCAGCTGAACCCCTCTTAGGGCTGTGCTGCTGGACACCTACTACACAAAGCCACGCTAATAAGACCAAGTGACTTAGGAGCTTTGCTTAATACATAGAAACAGACACAGAAAGGCAGTCAAAATGGGAAGACATAGAAGCAGAAATCATATGAAAGAACAGAACAGAGATCAAGGAAAAATGGAGTCAAGCAATCTAACGGATGTAGAGTTCAAAATACTGGTTATAAAGATGCTCAATGAACTTAGAGGAAGTGTAGATGAATTCAGTGAGAATTTTAACAAAGAGATAAAAAAACATAAAAATGGAAATGGAAATTATAAAAGGGGGCCAGTCGGAAATGAAGAATACATTATCTGAGATGAACAGTATATTAGAGGAAATTAACAGGGTGGATGAAGAAAAGGATTGAACCACTAATATAGGGGATGGGGAAGCCAAGGACGGCCAATCAGAATGGCAAGAAAAAATGTAACCACGACTATAATAATAATTTATGGAGCCTATGGGACAAAATTAAGGGTAACAACATCTGTGTCATAGGGGTACCTAAAGAGGGATAACGAAGTCGAAGAGCTATTTGAAGAAATAATGATGGAAAACGTCCTTAACCTGGTGAAGGAAATAGACATGCAACACCAGGAAGCTCACAGAGTCCCAAAAAAAGATGAACCCAAAGAGGCCCAAATGTTAAATACAAAGAGAGAATCTTAAAAGTAGCAAAAGAAAAACAGCTAGTTTCCTACAAGGGAACACCCATAAGACTGGCAGCTGATTTCTCAAAGGAAACTTTGCAGGACGGAAGAGCTTGGTAGAATATATTCGACATTATGAAAATCCAGGATCTACAACCAAGAATACTTTATCTGGCAAAGCTATCATTTAGAGTTGAAGGACAGATAATGAGCTTCCCAGACAAAAATAAGCTAAAAGAATTTATCACCGCAAGTTAGTATTACAGGAAATGTTGGAAGAACTTCTTTAAGAAGAAAAAACATGTATTGAAAACGGGAATAAAAAATGGTAACAACTGCATTCCTATCAATTAGTACCTCAAATGGAAAAGAATTAAGTGTTCCAACCAAAAGATAGGGTGGCTGAATGAATAAGAAAACAAGACTCCTATATATATATGCTGCCTACAAAAGGCTCACTTCAGAGTTAAAGACACACAGACTAAAAGAAAGGGGATGGATAAAGATATTGCCTTGATGGACCTACAGGGTATTATGCTGAATGAAGTAAGTCAGATAGAGAAAGACAAATAGCACATGATTTTGAGTACACGTGGAATCAAAAGAAAATCAGCAGCAACAACAACAATAACAAAAATGGAGACAAACTCACAGATACAGAGAATATTTTGAAGAATACTTGATGGGAGGGGGTTTGAGGGGACAGTGGAAAGGGCAAAGGGATTAAGAAGTACAAATGGATAGTTCCAAAATAGCAATGGAGATATAAAGTGTAGCATAAGGAAAATAGTCAACAATGTTACAATAAATATGTAAAGGAGAAGAGAGTTACTAGATTTAGTGGAGTGATCACTTTGTGAGTTAGATCTTTAATCACTGTACAACTGAAACTATTATTGTATGCCAACTATAATTGAGGAATACTCATTGAATTGTACAATGTAAATATAAGCAACCAATTGTCTATTATATTTCAATAAAGCTAAAAAAATTGAAAAAAAAACACAACGAGATATCATTCCACATCTATAAGAGTGGCTGTTATCAATAAATAAAAAACAAGTATTATTGAGGATATGGAGAAATGGGAAACTTCATGCACTGTTGGTGGGATTTCAAATTGATATAGCCATTATGGAAAACAGTTTGGAGTTTTCTAAACAAATTAAAAATAAAACGACCTTATGACCCAGCAATTATACTTATGGATATTTATCCAAAGAAAATCAAAACACTAATTTAAGAAAATAATTGCATCCTTATGTTTACTGTGGGACTTTTATAATAGCCAAGAAATAGAAGCAACCTAAGTGCCCATCAATAGACGATTGGATAAAGAAGTTGTACATATATATAATGGAATACTACTCAGCCATAAAAATGAAGTCTTATCATTTGCAATGACATGAATGGACCCAGAAGGTATTATGATAAGTGAAATAGGTCAGGCAAAGACAAATACCATATGATTTCAATTATATGTGGAATCTGAAGTACAAAATATACGAACAAACAAAAAAGCAGACTTATAGATGCAGAGAATAAACTGGTAATTGCCAGAAGGAGGGGCTTTCGGGGGCTGGGTGACAAAAAGTGAAGAGATTAAGAAGTAAAAATTGGTAGTTACAAAATACTCACAGGTATGTAAAGTACAGCATAGGAGATACAGTTGATAATATTTTAATAACCATGTATAGTGCTGGGTGGGTACCAGAATAATTAGGGGAATCATTTCATAAATTATAAATGTCTAACCACCATACTGAATACCTGAAACGTATAATGCTGAATGTCAACTCTAATTGAAGAATAAAAATTAAAAAAAAATCTCGGTAGCCACTGCTACATTGCTTACTGTAATATATAAAAATACCTTCTATCATTGCCAACACTGTATATTTTAATTTTTAAATATTTGTGAATGTAATAGGTAAAAATGGTATTTTTGTGTTGTTATTTTTTTGATTATGAGTGAAATTGGATGTTTTCATTTCATGTTTTTTTAGCCATTTATATTTCTCCTTTATATATATATATATATATATATATATATATATATATATATATATATATATATATACATACATATATTTGTATCAGTCAAAAACTTGAAGAAACACTTTTTCACATATACATATAAGAATTGCATGGCACTCAGTGGAGTTTTGGGGGGATACTGGTA
This sequence comes from Rousettus aegyptiacus, assembly GCF_014176215.1. Taxonomy (NCBI): domain Eukaryota; kingdom Metazoa; phylum Chordata; class Mammalia; order Chiroptera; family Pteropodidae; genus Rousettus; species Rousettus aegyptiacus. Next base: position 82,117,926 of record NW_023416312.1, on the reverse strand, counting down.
TTGACAATCTAGTCTGGGAATGCTAGTCTGGAGAAGATAGTGGGTTTATGGCACTTTTGATTACTTTCATTGCTTTTGGAGAAGTGGTGAAACTTTGGCTTCAAATAATGACTATCAGTGATGTTAACTGTCTTTACTGATCTACAGAAGCTACCAATGGTGCGGTGCCCCAGGGCCAGCGACCACCCCCTCGTATCAAGAATTTCCAGATAAACAACCAGATTGTGAAGTTGAAATACTGTTATACATGCAAGATCTTCCGGCCTCCCAGGGCCTCCCATTGCAGCATCTGTGACAACTGTGTTGGTGAGTAAAAGCACCAGGGCTTTGTCTGGGGGAAAGGCTGAGTTGAAGAAGATCAGGGTGATTTTTCTCAGGAAAAATCAGTAGGGATGGGAAGATAGATTTAAATAGGCAACAACTTCTGAACAACTGTAATAAACTACTTCTGTAGACCAAATTGGAATTTAAATATATTCTAGTCTAAATTAAAAAAAAAAACTCTTTGGTAAATGGGGAAGTAAACAACCTGTTTTTCAAATCTAGATTTTCCTTGACTGGTTCTGTTTCAAATGGAACCTGGCTTGCATAGTGGGAGGAGAACCCTAGTCCACTGGAGGGCAGCATCAGGGAAGGAAGGGCTATGTAAAAAGTAGTGTTCCCATGAAAGTTGCTAGCACTTATTGAGTTTCTGCTATATACTAGGCAATATGTGAAGTGCTTTCTCTTTCTCTCATTTAAGACTTGTAAGAAATCCATGAGTTAGGTATTATTCCATTTTAAAGATGAGGAAATAGGCGAAGCACCTTTGTGTAGATTCATATAATTAGTAAGAGTTGAAGGTAGAACAGATCTGATTCCAAAACCCTCATTTCTTCTTCCTCTGCTGCTGCTGCAAGGGTGGCGGGTATATGTGTACATAATACATGGTCTGTGCTTCTCTTTGCATGTATGTGGTTTAGTTTAAATCACTGCATAGCGCTGAGCCCTGGGAAAGATCAGAGACAGGCAGTAAATATGTTTAACAATAGGCATATATATGCAATCCCTTATATTATCATATCAATAGGGATACTTCCAGCATTCTTAATATATGCCATGGCACAGGCTTGAGTACATAGCTTTCCTCTTATTAGCCAATTCTTTAGGCAAAGGCTGAGAAGCTGTATCTTACTTTATTTGGTAAAAAGCTCTGTGTAGATAGGATTTTTAAAAATTGAAACTCATTTTAAATGAGCCAAGAAACTTCATATTACAAGAAGGTATGTTGTGAAGGTTTTCATAAAGAATTCCCTCTCATTATTAATATTCTTAGATATAAATAACTCAAATTGATTTTTTAAAAGAAACACTAACGTTTCAGTAGAAAAATAGACAGTTAATAAAATAGGAAATACAATTAGCTAGTTAACATGAAAATACTTTACTCCTACTAAAAATTGAAGAAATAATAATTAAAACAGGATCTTTTTAATCTAGAAAGTGAGCAAGGAAAACCTGATAACGCTTAGGTCTACATGGGTAGGAGTGTGAATTGGAACAATATTTTTGCAAGGCAACCTAGTAAGATTCATGAAACATTAAAAAATGTTTACCCTTTGATGCCACTGATTCCCTTCCTAGGGATCTATCCTAAGAAAATCAGAAAGTGGTAAAAGATTTATGTGCAGAAATATTTATTTGAGGATTATCATAATAATGAAAAATTGGATAAATTTAATTGTCTACTAGTCGATAAATGGGTGAGTAAATTGTAGGACATTCATACAATAGACTTTTATTGGAAAACCTCATGCCAGAAAGTGAAATGAAAGAAAAAGAAAACAGAAGATTGTATAGTATGATCTCAGTTCCACATTTGAAAAATATAAGTGTGTATAAAGAGATATGCAAGGAGATACTCTAGAATACTTATAGTTTATTATCTATAGGTTTAGGAATTTTGAGTGATGTTGTTTCCTTCATTAAAAAAATCTTCAAAATACTACGAGCAATTATACACCAACAAATTGGACAATCTGGAAGAAATGCTCACATTCCTTGAAACATACAATCTCCCAAGACAGAGTCAAGAAGAAACAAAAAATCTGAACCGACCGAATACCACCAATGAAATTGAATCAGTAATCAAAAACCTCCCAAAAAACAAAAGTCCTGGACCAGATGGCTTCACAGGTGAATTTTACCAAACATTCAAAGAAGAATTATCACCTATTCTTCTCACACTATTCCAGAAAATCTAATATGAGAGAAGGCTTCCTAACTCCTTTAATGAGGCCACCATTACCTTGATTCCAAAACCAGGCAAAGACATTATAGAAAAAGAAGCCTATAGGCCAATATCACTTATGAATATTGATGCAAAAATCCTCAACAAAATATTAGCAAACTGAATTTAGCAATACATTAAAAATATCATGCACCACGATCAAGTTGGATTTATTCCTGGGATACAAGGTTGGTTCAATATCCACAAATTAATTAATGTGATATACCACATTAACAAATCAAAAGATAAAAACCATATGATCATATCAATAGATGTAGAAAAAACGTTCAACAAAATTCAGCATCCATTTATGATAAAAAAAAAAACCGCTCAGAAAATTGGGAAAAGAGGGAACATAGCTTAACATAATAAAGGCCACATGTGACAAACCTATAGCTAACATCATACTTAGTGGGGAAAGGCTAAAAGCATTTTCCTTAAGATTAAGAACAAGACAAGGATGCCCGCTTTCACCACTCCTCTTCAGCATTGTATTGGAAGTCTTAGCCACAGCAATAAGACAAGAAAGAGAAATAAAAGGCATCCAAATTGGAAAGGAACAAGTAAAACTCTAACAGGAATTTCTTTTCAGATATATCTCCTCAGGGAAGGGAAACAAAAGAAAAAATAAACAAATGGGACTACATCAAACTAAAAAGTTTTGTACAGCAAAGGAAACCATCAACAAAACAAAAAGATAACTGAATGTTTTGGAGAAGATACTCACCAATGATACATCTAATAAGGGGTTAATGCCCAAAATATACAAAGAACTTATACAACTCAACAACAAAAAGTAATTCAATTAAAAAATGGGCAGAAGACCTGAACAAATACATCTCCAAAGAGGAAATACAAATGGCTAATAGACATATGAAAAGATGCTTAAGGTCGCTAACCATCAGAGAAATACAAATTAAAACCACAATGAGATATCACCTCACATCTGTCAGAATGGCTATCGTCAATAAATCAAAAAACAAGTGTTGGTGAGGATGCAGAGAAAAGGGAACCCTCATATGTTGTTGGTGAGTTTGCAAATTGGTACAGCCACTGTGGAAAACAGTATGGAGGTTTCTCAAAAAATTAAAAATGGATATACCTTTTGATGCAGCAATTGTACTCCTGGATATTTATCCAAAGAAAACCAAAACAATAATTCGTAAAGATCTATGCACTCAAGTATTCATGGGAGCACAATTTACAATAGCCAGGATGTGGAAGCAACCTAAATGCCCATCAACATACGACTGAATAAAGAAATTATGGTTCGTATATACAATGGAATATTACTCGGCCATTAAAAAATGAAATCCTACCATTTGCAATGATGTGAACCTAGAGGTTATTATGCTGAGTGAAATAAGTCAGACAGAGAAAGAAAAATACCATATGGTTTCATTTATATACAGAATCTAAGAAACAAAAAGAAACTACTCAAAAACAGACTCACAAATATAGTGGACAATCTGGTGATGGACAGAGGGAAGGGGATTTGGGGTCTGGGAGAATAGAATGAAGGGTTAAAGGAGTACAAATTAGTATTTGATAGTTGGTCATGGGGACAGGGAGCATGGCAGAGGGAATACAGTTAGTATTAATATGTTGGCTAGGTGGAGGGCCAGAGGAAGGAGGGAGCAATTGGAGGGGGGATTGTTTTATGAACTATACAGATGTCTAACCAATGTACTGTATACTTGAAACTAATTTAAATAAATAAATTTAAAAAAAGAAATTAAAAAAATATTCAGGTTTTCTACAATGAGTATTTATTGCTTATATTACCAGGAAAAAAGTGTGATTTAAAATAAGGTAAAATACAATTGTAGAAATGTATATTTCCAATATTTTTACATGGCAGGTTTGCTTAGAGTAAGAATTGAACATGTCATTCTTCTCTATGCCTTTCTTTTCTGAAAAGATATTGTAGTCCTTTAACTGGGAGATATATTATTCTTATAGTCTTATTTTTTGGCCAGTACACAGCTTAATGTTCTTTAGAAATGATAGATTTTATTCTCTGTTTTTTTTGTTTCTTAAAATAATACATGTTCATTGTAGAAAATATATGAAGTACAGAAAGTGTAAATAAAACTTAATCTTAAAATCGCTCTCCATTTTGCTTTATTTCCTTCCAGTCTCACTAACAAAATGATCACCCTGACAAATCTAGTACATAATTATTATAATATTATTGACTATATTCCTTATGCTATATTTTTTATCCCCATAACTATTTTATAACTACTAATTTATACTTCTTAATCCCTTTCTCTTTATCACCCATCCCTGATCCCCCTCCCATCTGGCAACAATCAAAATGTTGTTTGTATCAGTCTGTTTCTGTTTTGTTTGTTCATTTTGCTCTTTAGATTTCACATGTAAGTGAAATCATATGGCATTTGTTTTTTTCTGACTTACTCCACTCAGCACAATACCCTCTAGGTCCATCCATGTTGTCACAGGTGGCACAATTTCATTCTTTTTTAATGTCAAGTAATATTCTATTTTATATATGCACCACCTCTTCTTTTTCTATTTATCCATTGATGGACACCCAGGTTGCCTCCATATCTTGGCTACTGTAAATAATGTTGCAATGAACATATGGATTCTCGTATTCCATTGAAGAAGTGTTCTGTTCTGTTTTGTTTTTGTTTTTGATAAATACCCAGAAGTGGTGAGATAAATGGGTCCTTCTTTGTCTCTGTTATAGCCTTTATTTTAAAGTCTATTTTGTCTGGTATAAGTATTGGTACTTTAGCTTTTTTTGCTTGTTTCCATTTTCATGAAACATCTTTTTCCACCCCTTTACTTTCAGTCTTTGTGTGTCTTTTGATCTAAAGTGAGTCTCTTATAGGCAGCATATGTAAGGGTCTGGTTTTCTTATCCATTCAGTTACCCTATTTTAATTGGAGCATTTAATTTATTTACATGTAAAGTTATTTTTGATAGATATGCAGTTACTGTCATTTTATTATTCATATTTTTATCTGTTTTTTTTTTCTTCTTAAAGAGGCCTCTCCAACATTTCCTGTAATACTGGCTTGGTGATGATGAACTCCTTTAATTTTTTCTTGTCTGGAAAGCTCTTTATTTGTCCTTTGAGTCTACATAATAGCTTTGCTGGGTAGAGTAATCTTGGTCATAGGTCCTTGCTTTTTATCACTTTGAATATTTTATGCCAACCCCTTCTGGCCTGAAAAGTTTCTGTTGAAAAATCAGCTGCCAGTCTTATGGGTGCTCTCTTGTAGTAACTAATTGCTTTTCTCTTGCTACTTTTAAGATTCTCTCATTGTCTTTAACCTTTGGTATTTTAATTGTGATGTGTCTTGGTGTGGCCCTCTTTGGGTTCATCTTGTTTGGAACTCTGTACTTCCTGGGCTTGTATGTCTATTTCCATCATGAAGTTAGAGAAGTTTTCTATCATTATTTCTTCAAATAGGTTTTAAATTTTTTGCTCTCTCTTCTCTTTCTGGTACCATTATGGTACAAATCTTTGGTACACTTGTTGTTGACCCAGAGGCCCCTTAAACTATCCTCATTTTTTTTTTTTAATTTTTTCTTGTTGCTATTCGGATTGGGTGTTTCTTCTACTTTATGTTCTAAGTCACTGATTCACTCCTTTGCTTCATCTAATCTACTGTTGATTCCTCCTAAGGTATTCTTCATTTCAGTTATTGTATTCTTCAATTCTGACTCATTCTTTTTTTTGTTTTTTATTTCCTTTTTTGTGTTTTCTGTCTCTTTGTTGAAGTTCTCACTGAGTTCATCTGCTCTTCTCCTAAGTTCATTGAGCATCCTTATAAGCAGTATTTTTTCCCGGCTTTATTGAAATACAATAGACAATTAATTGCTCACATCTTTGCCCCCTCCTACCTTTTACCATTGCAGGGTGATTTCTTATTTCTCTCCGTAGTTGTAGTGTTTCTGTTCATCTAGATCCTAGGTGACTTTGCTTGCTGTTTCCTCCGTCCTTCTGTCACAACTTTGATGCAGTTGCAAGAGGAATGAACAAAGCCTCTATCTTCTACACCATAAGCAATATTTTGAACTCTGCATGTGGTAGATTGCTCGTTGAATTTTTTTTAGTGCTTTTTCCAGAGCTTTGTTCTGTTCTTTCATTTGAGACGTGTTTCTTTGTCTTCCCATTTCGGCTGCCTCCCTATGTTTGTTTCTATGTGCTAGGCAGTACTGGTATTTCTCCTGATCTTAGTAAAGTGGCCTTATGTAGTAGGTGCTTTGTGGAGACTTGTGGTGCCGTCTCCCTGATCTCCTAAGCCAGGTGCTCCAAGTGTGTCCCTTGGGTTCTGTGTGCCTTTCTGTCATAGTTGAGCTTTGGTTGCTGTTCACACATCAGTAAGAGGGATTGACCCTTGGCCGATTGGTTGTGAAGACTGGCTGGTGACTATAGTGGAAGAGCTGTTGTGCAGGGGCTGACCCTACAGAGCAGGATTCACTTTAGTAGGGCTCTAGTGCCTGTCCAATAGGCCCTTAGAGTGTAACATTTTCAAATATGAATGCTGAGCTGTGCTCCAGCTCAGACAGCAGCTGACCACTTGGCATGCAGGCTGAGGCCTCCTTGGAGGGCCCTGTCATAGGCCAACTTCAGTTGCAGCCTGTGCCCTGCCTGGAGCCACCTGTCATGAGCTAGCAAGCAATCTGCATGTGGCTGTCACCGATGCTGGGCTTGGATGTGTCTTGAAATGCTAAGCCATGAACTGAGGCTGGCTGCCACTAGTGCTGGGCTTGAGGCCGCTCAACAAGGGTTTCGGGGCACACTGAGGCCAGATGCTACTTATTTAGGTTTTGTGAAACTTTGAGAGATTTTAGGAAAGTTCTCAGCATGAGTCAAGACAGGCCAATTGTATGGAACATCCACTGGAAGCTGCTGTGGTGGGCCAGCAAGTTGGGTGGGGCAGTTTCTCAGGGAATCACCAGGGTGGGACAACCAGTATTAGTTACATTGATGGAGACTCAGATAAAGCAGCTGCCTGTATCTGCACACTGTGGGAGAGGGCTCAAGAAAGGAACAATGGCTTCTGCCAGCACTTAAATCTGGGAGAAAGCTTCCCCTCTAGCCCTCTCCTAAAGCCAAACAACTCAGTTCCTCTCTGTATGTCCCTGACACCTTCCAAGCTGTTTCCCCAGAGCCTGAGCTCAGAGTCAGTGAGACTGTCACCAAGTAAGTATACATGCAGGCCCCTTCAGAGGAAAGTCTGTGACTCCCTTGGCCCTCCATCTCATCCAGCTACTCTATCTGCTGGTTTTCAAAGGCAGAAGTTGTGGGAACTTCTCTTCTCGGCACTGGAACCTTGGGCTGGGGACCCTGGTGTGGGGCTGGGACCCCGTGCTCCTCAGAGGTATCTTCTCAGTCTAGATGCCCCTCCCAGTTCTCAACCACCACACACAGGTGTGGGACTGGCCCTTTAAACATCCTTCCCCTCCTACCAGTCATGAGGTGGCCTCTTCTGTGTCCCCAGTTGTAGGACTTCTGTTCAGCTACACTTTAGGCAACTCTCAATGATGGCTGTTCTGTAGTTTAGTTGTAATTTCTTTGTGGCTGTGAGAGGAGGGAAGCACAGCATTTACCTACTCTGCTATCTTGACTGGAAGACTATCTTGAGCATTTTTAATTCATCTTTAATATGTGTTTTTTGACTATATTATTTTAGTGACTGCATAACTCATCACATAACTATATTCTAGTTTATTTAGCCAGTCTCCTATCACTACATATTATTCACAATTCCATTTTATTCATCATTATAACACTGTAATCAAGATTATTAAATTTATGGATGTGGTAAAATTAGAACCTTCATACATTTCTGCTAGGATCGTAAAATGGTTCAGCCACTGTGGAAAACAGTTTGACTGTTCCTCAAAAAGTTAAGCATAGGAAGGGGGCAACCAAAATGGCATGGATGATAGGGGCTCTGTTCATCCCTTTGGCGGCCAAATCAAAGTTGTGACAGAAACAAGGACCAGCAGCAAGGAAAAATTGCCTGGGATCTACAACATACAACTATGGAGAAATCTAAGAAATCACTCTGCAACAGCAGAAGGTATAACAGGGCAAGGACACAGGGCTGCCTGGTCTCAAATGGCTGAGTGAGACAGAGGCTGCAGCAGTGGCAGAAGCCTCTTAAATGGGCCACGTCCACGAGTGGATTTTTGTGGTGATGGACCAGCTTGCTCTGAGCATGAGTGATGATTTGCCTGCGTTCAGGGGACACCAGGGACTTACAGGGAGACACTGTCGGAGTGAGGGCCAAGGCGAGACTCACTCTGTAGAGAAGTGCCAGCGATATCCATTGTTCCCAGTTGAGCCCTCCCCTTTCCCAGTGCGTGGACACAGCACTGCCATAGCCGTGAGCTCATCAAACTGGATAACAGAGGTTGCTCTGCACAGAGGATTGATTCCCTGAAACCCCACCTCCCCCAACTCAGGGCCCCCACCCAAGTCACATCCAGGTATATCCTCAGCGAGTCAGGTGTTCCTTACCGAGCAGCACCTAGACTCACACAGGAGGAAGCTGGCCTCCATTTCTGGCGTGGCCTTGTGAGGCAACTATAAGCATAGTATCTGTGGATTGCTTGCTGAATCTAACAGGTGGATATGGAGGGGCAAAGGGTGGGGCTAAATTTGGCCTGCAACTGAACTCCTCTCAGGACTGTGCTACTGGACACCTACTTCACAAATCCACACTAATAAGACCGAGAAACTTAGGAGCTTTGCTTAGTACATAGAAACAGACACAGAAAGGCAGACAAAATGGGAAGACAAAGAAGCAGAAACAATATGATAGATTCAGATATAATAGAGTCAAGTAATATAACAGATGCAGAGTTCAAAACACTGGGTATAAAGATGCTCAATGAACTTTCGGTTAAATTCCGTGAGAACTTCAACAAAGATAAAAAACATAAAAATGTAAATGGAAGTTATAAAAGGGAACCAGTCTGAAATGAAGAACACATTATATATATATTAAATGGAATAAACAAAGGAATAAGCAGAATGAATAAAGAAAAGGATCAAATGTCTTATCTAGAGGACAGGAAAGCCAAGGACACTCAATCAGAATGGCAAGAGATAAGATACCAAGATTCTAAAAATAATTTAAGGAGCATATGGGACAATATTAAGGGTCCAAATATCCATCTAATCAGTGTAACTGAAGAAAATCAAGATGTTGAACAACTGTTTAAAGAAATAATGATGGAAAACTTCCCTAACCTGGTGAAAGAAATGGACATAAAACCCCAGGAAGCTCAGAGAATTCCAAAAACCAGGGATCCAAAGAGGCCCACACTAAGACACTTCATAATGAAAATGCCAAAGGTTAATTACAAAGAAAGAATATTAAAAGCAGCAAGAGAAAAACAGATAGTTACTTATAAGGGAACACCCATAAGGCTGGCAGCTGATTTCTCAAAAGAAACTATGTAGGACAGAAGGGCTTGGCAAAAAAAATGTTCAACAGGATGAAGATTGAGGATCTATAACCAAGAATAATTTATCCAGTAAAGCAATCATTTAGAGTTGAAGGACAGAAAAAGAGCTTTCCAGACAAAAATAAGCTGAAGGAATTTATCACCACCAAGCCAATATTACAGGAAATGTTGGAGGGACTTTTTTAAGAAGAAAAAACATGTATCAAAAATAAGAATAAAGAATGGTAGCAACTACATTCCTATCAATAAGTACCTCAAATGGAAAAGAATTAAGTGCTTCAACTAAAAGATAGAGTGGCTGAATGGAAAGGAAAACAAGACCCCTACATGTCACATATAAGAGATTTACTTCAGATTAAAAGACAAGCTAAAAGGAAGGGGATGGAAAAACATATTGCTTTGATGGATCTAGAAGGTATTTAAGTCAGAGAAAGATAAACACTATATGATTTCACTTATATGCAGAATCTAAGGAATAAAAAGAATAAACTAATCAAAAAAAGACTCATAAATATAGTGGACAATTTGGTGATGGATGGAGAGGAGGGGCATTTGGGGGCTGGGAGAATGGGGTGAAGGGTTAAAGAAGTACAAATTAGTAGCTGATGGGTGGACATGGGGATGGGAAACACAGCATAGGGAATGCATTTAGAATGAATACGTTGGCTAGGTGGAAGGTCAGGGGAGGGAGGCAGCAGTTGGCGGGGACCATTTTACAAACTATATAGATGTCTATCCAATGTACTGTGTGCTTGAAACTAATTAAAATAAATAAATTTTTAAAAAATTAATAATAGAATTATTACATGACCCAGCAATTCCATTCCTTGGTATATACCTGTATTAACCTGCTTGGGCTGCCATAACAAAATATCACAGAATATAACAGAAGTTAATTTTCTCACAGTTCTGGAGGCTAGAAGTCCAAGATCAAGGGGTCAACAGGGTTGATTTCTGGTGAGGCCTTTCTCTCTCTCTCTTTCTCCCTGTCTCTGGCTTGCAGGTGGCCACCTTCTTGCTGTGTCCTCATGTGGAGCTTGTTTCTGTACTTGTGCACTTCTGGCACCTTGTCCTCTTCTTTTAAGGATACCAGTCTTATAGGATTAAGACTTCCCCCTTATGGCTCATTTAACCTTAGTTACCTTCTTAGAAGTCCTATCTCCAAATACAGTCACATTGGGGGTTAGGGCTTCCACATATGAATCTAGGGGAACACAATTCTGTCTGTAACAATACCAAAGAGAATTGAAAACATATTCAAACATTTTTGTATGTCAGTGTTCATAGCAGCATTGTTCACAATAGCCAGAAGATGGAAACAACCCAAGTGTCCATCGGTGGTTGAATGGATAAACAAAATGTAGTATATCTATACAATGAAATATTATTCAGCTGCAAGGAAGAATGAAGTCCTGATACATGCAACAACATGTATGAACCTTGAAAACATAAAGCTAAGTGAAAGAAGCCAGACACAAAAGGCCACATATTGTATGAGTCTACTTATATGAAATATCTGGAGTAGGCAAATTCATAAAAGTTCATAAAGGAAATAGTATATCTCTATTTCCTCATTACTGAAAATGTATTCTGCTAAAGGGGCGTGAGCATTAAGACTCTTGATACATATTACTAAATTACTTTCCAGAATGGTTCTCTAAATTTACACTACCACAAACAGTATATTAGAGTGTTCATTTTACCCTATTCTCATTAGCACTGATATTATTTTTTATGTTCTTATTTTGATAGGCAAAAAATGTCTTATTGTTGTACTAGTATGCACTGAATTATATGTGAATCTGAAAACATTTAAATATATTTTATATGGTATTTATTAACTTTTTGTCTTTTGACTATTTCCTTGAAGGAGTATTTCTATTTCGTTACTGATTTGTAAGGACATTTTATATGCTAAGGCACGAAATTTGCATACATTCCTGCTGGACTTTTTTTCCCCCTCTTTAATTTTTTATAGTATTTTTAATGTATATAATTTTTTTTAAAAGTTTATAGAATCAAATCTATTTTTCTTTGTCATCTGTGTTTTTTCCATTACTTTTATGTTCAGAAAATTCTTCTTCGTATGGGGCATAAATGTTTGTTTATCATTTATGCTTATTTTATGGTTTCGCTTTGTTTTTACATTTAACTCTTTAATTCTTCTGGAATTACTTTTGTTAGTATGAGGGGAAAAATATAACCCTATCTTCCACCAAATTGCCAATTGTCTCAAGAGTCATTTATGGAACAATACTTCCTTTCATCACTGATTTTGTAATGCTGCCTTTATTAGACAGTGAATTCTTATATATTCTAAAGTGTTTCTGGGTACTTTTCATTCCATTAAGCTGTGCCACACCATTTTAAGTATTGTAGCTTTATAGTCTTTTGCTAACTGGAGGTTAAGAAAAACCACATTACTCATTTTTGGAAACTTCCTTGGCTATTTTACTTATTTTTTCTTCCTGAACTTAATAGGCCTACCTGCTAAGATTTTTCTTTGGAAAAGCAATGTTTCTGCTGTTAACTGGCAGTGAGACTTATCATTTACTGCTTCAGTGCCTCAGTTTCCTCATCTGTAAATGGGGAAAAGAATATCTTCTTTTGCTTAGCTTCCAGGGCGATTATGGGGATTAAATGAGATGGCTATGAAAACATTGTGAAAAAGTAAAAAATAGAAACTAGTTTCTTACAGTTGAAATAAACAATAATCCTGGGGTTTTTGAATTAGTTACTACATAGATAGTGGATTTGCACTGTGTTTTGAAGGCTTTGGCACTGGACTGTCTTTCTTCCACAGAGCGCTTCGACCATCACTGTCCCTGGGTGGGGAATTGTGTTGGAAAGAGGAACTACCGCTACTTCTACCTCTTCATCCTTTCTCTCTCCCTCCTCACCATATATGTCTTCGCCTTCAACATCGTCTATGTGGCCCTCAGTGAGTATGTAGGGCAGTGTGTATTATTGCAGTGGGGGGTGGGAGAAGACTTCAAGACAGTTTAGGGGAGTGGTCGAATTTCCTGGTGCAATTTTACCATTGTCAAGGTGCCTTAGGACCAGTTAGAAATGAGCTTTAACGTCCGCTCTTTAGCAGGCCTCCAAACCTCAGCTCACATCAATTAGTATTTACTGAGTGTTTTGGCCTTCTCACTGGCCCAATGCTGGGGACTGGGATCATAATAGTTGGTCTGTACCCAAGGTACTGGGAATTTCTGTGGTGATTCCCAAAATTGGAGATGTATTTTTCCCGTCTGCATCCTCTCTTGTTCTGCCTTGTAAGACCTTCCCTGTGCCAGGTAGTAGAAGCACTTATACACAGAAATGCCTTTTATTAGCTCATGGTTTATTTTGGGAGATCGGAAATTCATACTCACATGTATGCATGTACACACACACATACACACACACATAAATCATCCGATAATAAATAAGGACAGATGGGATGTGAAGTTAAAGGAGTGGTCTTGATCAAGATAGCTTTCTGGGAAGAGATGAGTTCTCAGCTAGATTTTGAACAAGGGAGGAGACGATTGGTGAGGAGAGAAAATTTTTCTTGGATATTTCTGATTTCTTTAGTCTATGAATGAATATCCCTCTCCATGCCCATAGTTAGGGGCTAAGGAAAAGGGAGAGGAGCTAGGTGATTGGCTTCTGCCTGACTCTCTAGTTTAGTGTTGGGTTCTGCATTGGAGATGTGAACACTTTGGTCAGGAGACTATTGGCTTGGAGCTGAGAATCCCTTGTCTGAGTGAGGGCTTATCTCTTGTCAGCTTGTAACAAGGGATAGAGAGGAAAGGAAATAAGTACTGGGATAAATATGCATTTTTTACTAAAGTCACTAACTTTTCTCTCTATTCCTCCTCACGATTTCACAGAATCCTTGAAAATTGGCTTCCTGGAGACGTTGAAAGAAACTCCTGGAACATATCCTCCCTTGGCAGTATGTGCCTGTGAATCCCTTTTAAATTACTTTTCGGCATGCTTTCCATATGCAGTTCTCCCATCATCTCCTATTTAAGATGTCAGAGAATACCAAAGTCTAAAAAAAAAAAAAAAGATCTCTCAGTGATAGCAACCAGAATGGAAGATGGCCAGGACTTAAAGAGAGGTCTTTCCCTTACCCCTATCTCTACTGCTTCCCTCCCAAGTCCGTCTGATCCCACACTCAGCCCTGCTTTCTATAGAAGTTGTCTTTGCCTCAGTAGACCTCTTAAGTCACTTGCTGGAAGTTCCACCTTCCTGTTACAGCTAAGGCTTATTTCGTACAGCGGTTGCATTTCTGAAAATGAGATTCAGATCGGATTTCTATAAGTCACATCCTGTTTTTCCCACTAATTTAGTATTTATAAAATTTTTTCGATGGATTTTCCATCGACAGTGATGGCCAACATTGTTTAACTTTGGCCCCCTCATAAATGCCACCTTTAAAGGGCTAATGATGAGTAAATAGGCAGATTCACTAGAGATGTTAGAGAGTTACTCATAGTGAATAACCAGGAGTCTTTTACCTGTCATAAGCATTATATCCAGTGAGTTTAGAATTCGCCTGTTGTTGTATATGGATACTTGGTCATTTGTGATATATGTTCTGAGAGGTAAAGATAGTATGACTAGTGCTATGAATATGAGCTGAGACGTTGAGTCCCCTGGTGTGGCTTCTTCAACATTCCTTAACATTACCTCACTGTTCTAGAAGTACTCATTTGTTTCTTCACACTCTGGTCCGTTGTGGGACTGACTGGATTTCACACTTTCCTTGTGGCTCTCAACCAGACAACCAATGAAGACGTGAGTTAACTTTCCCTTATGAACATGTATTCTTCTTCTTCTCCCCAAAGTCTATTGTTACCTGCTAGAGAACTGGGTCTCCAGGGCCTGGGAGGTTGAGGCAGGCAGAAACATGGTATGGGTGATTGTTAAATTTGATATGCAAGAGAGAAAGTAGACTGCTTTTTTTTGAGCTGAATGCCTATAGAGACTTAGGAATAAGAGGTTGAATCATTGGTTCTTCAGCTGTTCATGGGTATTTAAAGGATAGTTGATGCCTCTGGATTTGGAATGGACAGAGACAGGTGCACTGAAAAAATTCTTGCTTTTTAAGTTATCAATTTGTGTTCACTGTAGAAAATAAAAAAAAATACAGATGAGAAAAAAATAGCAAATAAGTTCCTGTAGCTTTACCTCCTAGACATTACCACTATTAGTGGTATGATATATAGTATTCTAGACTTTAGACTTCTTCCCATGTTTATGTGACTATATATTTTGTGTGTTTTATTTTGTATTTTTAAGTGAAAATAATAATATCATTCAGTTACCTGCATTTTTCACTCTATTGTGAACATTTTTCCATTACTATGCATATACTTTTTAAATTTTCCTATTGTAGTAAGATACACAGTACATAAAATGTACTCTGTTAACCATTTTTAAGTATAAGTCAATGGCATTAAATACAGTTATGTTGTATAACCATCACCACCATCCATCTCCAGACCTTTTTTATCTTTCCATGTCTCATATATTTCTTCAACATAATTTTTAATATAAGCTTTGGCTTTTATCTTGCAGATCAAAGGCTCATGGACAGGGAAGAATCGTGTCCAGAATCCCTACAGCCATGGCAACATTGTGAAGAACTGCTGTGAAGTGCTGTGTGGCCCCTTGCCCCCCAGGTACTCAAGGTCCCTAGGACTCTTGGGACTAGCATCTCAACCTGATCTCATTACCTGGTCTGATGCCTTCTTCTGAATATGGCCTCTTTGTGTCAAATATATCTTCCCAAGGATTGTTCTTTGGTGCCAAAGCTACACAGGCCATAGACCACGGCTAGTTTTTTTTAAGTTATTTTATTTGTTTATCTATCTATCTATCATCTATCTATCTATCTATCTCTATCTATCTATCTATCTATCTATCTATCTATCTATCTATCTATCTATCAATCATCTATCTCTCTATTTAACAGTAAGGTGTGTGCGTATTTGTTTCTGTGCATGTGTAATTTTTTTACACTGTGTATTCACCTGTAGTTAGATTTTTTTCTGTCACTACATATTTGACCTCCTTTACCCCATCTACCTCCCACTTCCCCCCACCCCCTACCCTCTGGAAACCACTAGTCTATAGTCCATGTCCATGAGTCTCTGTTTGTCTTGTTTATTTATTGCTTTTAGGTTTATATCCCACATATAAATGATATGCCATTTTCAACTTTTTCTGTCTGGATTATTTCGCTTAGCATGATTATCTCGAGGTCCATCCATATTGTTGGGCAAGTTGTTTTGAAGGGTTAACCTTTCATTCTTATTTTATTTATTCCCTGATTAATGTGGTGTTCCCTGGTTTGTCAGAAAAAAAGTAAATGGAAGACAAGAGGCATTTGCTAGGATCAGGCTGGACTACCAAAGGGCAGGTTTATGTTTTCCAGTACATACAACAAGTTTCAATGGGTAGGTGGGTGGAAGGATTAATGTGAAGTGCTTTAGTAACTCTCCTATTTCCTTTAGTGTGCTGGATCGAAGGGGTATTTTGCCACTGGAGGAAAGTGCAAGTCGACCTCCCAGTACACAAGAGACGAGTAGCAGCCTCTTGCCACAGAGTCCAGTAAGTGTTCTTGACTTTAAGACTTTAAGGCTGAGTCAGTGATAGAGAATGTAGGCTAAATTTACACCTGAGAGATATAATTAGGCAGTTTCATGTCCAGTCACTCTAGCCGCCCTTGCATCCCTTAAGATCTTTGCGCCCTTGAGGTAGATTAGGATTTCTTCAACATTCTGTGCCAGCCACTGTGCTAGGTGCAGGATACGCCAGTGAACAAGGCAAATGATGTCCATGCTTTCAAGGAGCTCATTGTCTAGTGGGGATGAGAGATGAGAAAACAGGCTGTTGCTGGACATCATGAAAAGTGCCTTGACGAGGGCAGCATAAAATGCTATAGGAGCAAAGACAGGGGTTGGAAAGTGGGTTGGAGTTAGTGGTGTGGTTACTTTGGTAGAAGGGTGCTTCTTCACTGGAATATGCAGATATTGTGGGGACTCTCCCAGCTGTCCTGCTCAAGATATACTTCATACAGTATGTTCCTAAAATTTATTATCAGAACTTTCTTTTTTTATAGTAGCTTTATTGAAATATAATTCACATACCATAAAATCCTTATTTAAAATGTACAATTCACCAGTTTGTAGTATATTTACAGAGTTGTACAATCACCCCAATAATCACTTTTAAAACATTTCATTATCCCACTTCAAAAACCCTGTACTCATTAGTAGTTATTTTCCCTTTCTCCCCAATTTCTCCAGCTCCAGCCCTAGGCAACTACTAATCTACTTTCTTTACAGATTTGCCTTTTCTATGCATTTTATAAATGGAATCATATAGTATGTGGTCTTTTGTGACTGGCTTCTTTCATTTAGCATAATATTTTCAGGGTTCATCCCTGTAGCAGCATGTAGCAGTACTTCGTTCTTTCATATGGCTGAATAATATTCCATTATGTGATTAGACCCTATTTTATTTATCCATTCATTAGTCAGTGGGCATTTGGGTTGTGTCCACATTCTGATTATTATGAATAATGGTGCTATAAACAACATGTACAAGTTTTTGCATGAACATGTTTTCATTTCTTTTCCCTATGTACCTGGCAGTAAAATTGCCAGGTCATGTGGTAACTCTATTTTTAGCCTTTTGAAGAATCGCTTGACTGTTTTTCAAAGTGGCTGCACCATTTTACATCTACACCAGTAGTATACGAGGGTTCTAATTTCTTCATATCCTTGTCATCATTTATTATCTGACATTTTGATTCTAGCCATCCTGGCGGGTGTGAAATAGTATCTCATTTTGGTTTTGATTTACATTTCTTTGATGACTAATGATGTTGAACATCATTTCATGAGCATCTTGGTCATGTGTATATCCTTGGAGAAGTGTCTATTCAGATTCTTTGTCAATCTGAGTTTTTTTGTTGTTGTTGAGTCGTAAGAATTTTTTATAGATTTTATTTTTATTTATTTTTCCCATCTTTAATTCCCCTCCCCCACACTTCCACCCCTGACCTATGGATGTTGTTATTTCCCCTTAAGAACTGGATCTCTGAAAGTGAGGTGTCTCCTCCCACATGCTCGGGGCTTGCACCCAGGGCCTGGCATCCCTGGTGCCTGGCTCACCTGGGGTCTGGAACACCTAGAGTATGGTCTGTGGCTCCACCTAGGGTGCAAACACAGGACCTTCTGTGTGTAAAGCAGACATGCTAACCACTGCACTATGGAGCCACCCCCAGAATTCTTTATATATTTTATATGCAATTCCCTTATCAGATATATGATTTGCAAATATTTTCTCACATTCTGTGGGTTGTTTTTTCATTCTTTTTGATGGTGTCCTTTAAAAGGTTTAAATTTTTATGTAGTCCAATTTATCTATGTTGTTGTGGCTGCTTTTGTGATCAGATCTAAGAGACCATTGACTAATCCAAGGTCATAAAGATTTATGCTTCTGTTTTCTTCTAAAAGTTTTATAGTTTTAGCTCTTATATTTAGGTCTTTGATCCATTTTGAGTTAATTTTCATTTATGGCATGAGATAGGGAGTCCGAATTCTTTCTTTTGCATGTGGCTATCCAGTTGTCTCAATGTTGTTTGTTGGAAAGACTACTCTTTCTCCATTGAATTGTCTTGGTACCCTCATCAAAACCATAAATGTGAGAGTTTGTTTGTGGACTCTCAATCCTATTTCATTGATCAATGTCTACTCTTATGCCAGTACCATACTATCTTGGTTACTATGGTGTTTCAGTAAGTTTTGAAATTAAGAAGTGTGAATCCTCCAACTTTATGTCTATTCTGGGTCCCTTGACTTTCCATATGAAATTTAAGAGCAGCTTCTTAATTTCTGCAAAGAAGCTAGTTGGAATTTTGATAGAGATCATACTGACTCTATGGATCAATTTTGGGAGTATTGCCATCCTAAGAAGATTAAGTCTTCCAAGCCATTAATATGAGCTGTTTTTTCATTTATTTAGGTCTTCTTTAATATCTTTCAACAATGTTTTTAGTTTTCAGAGTATAAGTTTGATACTTCTTTTGTTCCATTTATTCAGAAGTATTTGATTCTTTTTGATATTATTATAAATGAAATTATTTTCCTAATTTCATTTTTGGATTATTCATTGAGTGTATATAGAAAAACAATCAATTTTGTATATTGATCTTGTATCCTAAGACTTTGCTGAATTTGTTTATTAATTCTATATAATAGATTTTTAATAGACTTGAATTTTTTTAATTGAATCCTACCTTTAAGTGAATGCTTTTCATAAGGGAGATAATTGTTCTCTACTTTCCTAAAATTTGAATTTTCTTTTTTGAAATACAGCAAACCCACTTTTATATATTATCATCATTTCGATAATTTTTGTGATGAGTCTGGTTTTAAATCATAATAATTTAGGTTAGTGATTCTCAGCTGAATGTGGGGAAGGGTGGTATTTTAGAATCACTCTAGAGGTATTTTCAAAACCATATATGTCATTATAAAATTTTGCTACCCCAACCTCTTTAGTTTAGAATCACTATTTTAGTCAGTTGTGTGTTAGGGCAGAAATATTGAGAACCACTGATCAGGTGTTGTTAGATAAGTATGTTATAACATTCTATTGTGAAGGGCAGGGACCTGTGTAATTATTTGCGGTCCCATTATTATTATCATGAATAATAATGGTAGCATCTCTCCACATCAGTTAAGAATAGAACTCAAATAAACATCAGTTCCATTCTGCTGAGAAGATGACAACAGTCTGGTCTTGGCTCTGAGTTCGGTGTTGATGGTTGCATATCTGTAACATTGGTGTGGTTGATAGGTTCACAGGAAGAGCTCAGTGTGTACTGATTATCTTCATTTGGATTTTGAGAGTGTGCTTTGTATTGAATTTGATATCTTTTCATTCTCAGGTGCTAACAGAATATCTGAGCTCAAATGAAATGCCGGACACCAGCACTCCTGAACAAATGCCACCCCCGGTACACCCAGAGCCACCACAGGAGGTGGCTGAAGCTGAGAAGTAGCCTATTTGTGGAAGAGACTTTTGTTTGTGTTTAATTAGAGCTGTGAGAGATTTAAGGGGAGAAGATAAACCTGAGACAGAGAGCAAGTAAGCTGTCCACTTTACTGTTTTTCTTTGGTCTTTATTCGCCCAGTTGCACACTGACATTTTCTTGCTGCAAGTTTCCCCCTGCCCCTGAACTTAACGCAGTCACAGAAGATGTCAGTGACTTCTGGTAACTGGAAAAATGGGTTTCTTGGGCCCTGGCACTGGTTTCCCACAGCCTCAGCCACAGAGTTTCCTTGGACTCTCCTCTCTTCCCTCCAGATCCTAGTTCTCCTGCTTGGGGTGATTGGTCCAATTCTGGGATTAAAGTTTCTTGAGATGGGCTCAAATCCTCTACAGCTGCTGCATGGCATGAGTCCAGAGACAGTCACAAAGAACTCTGGCCAGGGGCCTTCAGAATTGAAGAGAATGGAGAGAGAGGTTGGAGGATTCTCCTGGCTACAAAGTGCCAACATTGTCGGCAAATCCTTTTAGGAATGGGGCAGATAGCTTCCACTTGTATTTATTCATGTAGCTTCTCCTTTGTCCCCTATCCACTCTCTAACCCTCAAGCCCCAGTCTTTTCCAATTAGCTATATGTAAGTAGTTGTAGTATAGATAACAATTTAAATTTCTTATAGACTACCTGGAAACTTTTGAATACCTGTGCCATTTTCAATAAGAATTTATGAGATGCCAATGTCATCTGTCTCATTTCTCCTCTTTTCTCATTAGCCCTTTTTAACTTGTTTTCCTTCTAACTCTTGCTCCCACTAAGAGCAGGAATGGCAGTAATAAAAGTCTGCACTTTGGTGGTTCCCTTTCCTCAGAGGAAGCCCAAGTGCTCACTTAAACACTACCCCCTCAGACTCCCTGTTTGAGGCCTGCAGAGGCCCTGAATGCACAAATGGGAAACCAAGGCACAGAGAGGCTCTCCTCTCCTCTCCTCTCCCCCTACATCCTCTCAAAAAAAAAAAAGAGAAAAAAACAGGACAACTAGTACTTCCATTAGGCCTTGGCAGAGTGAAGAGGAAAAGCTCAGCACTGCTGCCCTGCCAGTTAACCTACCTATTCCAAGGCCTTGGCCCACCTTGGGCTTGGTAACCACACTGGGGGCTTCCTCCAAGCCTCACTCTTCCAGCACTTCCACTGGCAGAGTCCCAGAGTCGCTTTACCCTGGGGGTGGGCTGTGGCCCCCAGTGAGCTCTGCTCAGGACCTGCTCTATTTCAGGGAAGAAGATGTATGTATTATATGTGGCTATATTTCCTAGAACACCTGTGTTTTTCTCTTTCTAAGCTAGGGCCCTGTCTGGATGATTTATGGGGAAGGGGGAAGTGTAAACTAGAACTTTTAATCTATTTGAAGCTGATTAAACTGTCTAATGCAAACTGCCTGCCTCCTCCTTCCCCTTTCCATTTCAAGGATCACCATGGGGGTGTGAGTATCTTTGTTTGAGTGTGTGTGAGGTTGGGGTGGGGTCAAAGGGGTTACTTGTTATTAGCCATACTCCCATTTTCCAGGGGACCCTTGGGTTGGAGAGATAGCTCCCAAACTCTCCATTAATCTCTACTACATTCTGGGCCAAAGTTTACCTTATTTTGGAGTATGAAGAAAGGGCTTTCAAGGCAATATACAATGTTAGCAAAAGGGGGAGAGTCGGGGGTTATATTAACTTAAGAGAAAAGTGTTCTTTATTAGGATATTCTGTTTATGCAGTTGGATGCTGTTGATTGTAAATGAGCCTTGGTTATTAAAGTAAGCTCATCAGGGCCTCCCCTGGGAAATATTTTGTTAGTGATCTTTTACAAGTGATGGTATATATTTCTTTTTAAGTGATCTATAATCAAGACTTCTTACCAATTCCTATCACATTCTTTCAAGTTAATCAGAATTAATGAAATTTGACTGCTCCCAGAGTTTTCTCTATGTCTTCCTATTTTCCTTACAGCAGGATTTGAGTTTCATGATCCTCAGAGAAGGAGAGAGGAGGAAGAGGGGGAGGGGGAGGCAGAGGGGGGCTGACTCAGATTCTTCTTCTATCTGCCTCTACTTTACCGTTCTCTTTCTGGCTCTATCAGTTTGTCCTTGTAGTTACATTTTAGTCAGTTCAAAATAAAGTCAAGCCTGGGGAGTATGACCAGTTAACTTGCCACTCAGATAAATCACTTTTTAGTCAGTTCTCAGCCCATCCTGTCTCAGCCTACCTCTCCTGGGCTAGAGTGTATTTCTCTCCTCCCTCAACTTAACCTCAACCACTCTTCTTCATTCTCTTTCTGAGGTGAAAGGTCAACATGGAAATCTCTTTAATATGAACTGATTATTGTTTAGTTTTCTGCTATTTTGTACACCCTGCCTTTCTTTTCCTTTATAAATCTTCTGTATTTTCTGGCCTGAAAATCTATCCTACCCATACCACATACCAGTTGGGACTGTCCATCTGAGTTTTGATCAGAGGGGAGATTGAAGAATTGGTCCTTCCCTAGGAATAGGCCTTAAATTGTTTGTTTCTTTCAATGGCTGACATTGTCTCTGCCTCTTCCCTTTCTCCACATTCCTTAAATTTCCTATGCACCCCACTTCCCCAGGCAAGAGTGGTTGGATCAGTCCAAAATCTCTGGGGGCTGGTGAAATTTGGCTATTTGGGGTCATTTCTTTATGACCATTTTGTTCTTCAGCCCCTTGCCCTAGCAAAAAGCACCCATCCCCTCTTTGATTTTTTTCCTTAGTGGAAGAGGTAGGTTCTAATTCTATAGCAGCTAAATTCCATTCTTCCTGCCCTAACCTTCCTGCCTTTACCACTAAGGCCCCTTTTCCTACTGACCGAATCACTTTACCTTGCTGGGGAAAGAAAAAAAAAATATTTTGTTTTAAAATCTATTTTTTAACTTAAATGCAATTTAATACATAAATCTGTGCACTTTTGCATGAGTCTACAAATGTTTATGTGTGGTGTATTTTTCACTCTTTGGTAATAAAGAAATCTTTCTTTTTGGGAGAAGCCAATTAATGAAGGAGACTTGAATGGTTTTAGAAATACAGGGATGTCTGCTTCTTTGTGTTTCTGCCTCATTTCTTTACTTGTGCCTAGCATGAGTGACTGGCTCCCTACCCTACCTTTTTATCCCCTTCCCTTGAGGAGGCCCTTAGCTTAGTCGGGCAGAGAGAGGGACCTGTTCTCTGTCCAGTAGCCCTCTGGGACCACTTGGATTGGCCCAAGTGATAACCTAGTAGTGTAGTCCCCCTCCCTCTCCCCATAGTGTGGCCCTGTTGGTCCTTTTCTTCCAGCGCAGTTTATCTTATACTCCTGAGGCTGGGGCCAAGCTAGGGAAAATCACCAAAGGATCACAGTAAATGGTTTTTAAAAAATGATAATTTGCTCTCGTGCCTCGGTGCTATGAAAGAAGAGCAATGCTTCCAATAATTCAAAAAGCATTTGTGTTAATTTTGAAAATACATTCTAGGACTCACTTGCTGTTCTTAAATGGTAGGTTTTAGAAATAGTATCAAAGGCTAAAACTGTGAATATCATCAGTTTTAAAGGATGAAAACCCAACTCACAAAAAAGAAGTCCTTGTAGATTTCATGTTTCAGATAAATATGGAAAGAGAATGGGAACTAGAAATCTGTATCTGAAACTTTTGAATGGCCTATAAGATGTTAATGTAGGTAGAAAACCCTAGTGTAATCAACTGGGCCTGATTATTATACAAATGATTATAAACTATGTTTTATACTTTTAATATTTACACTGCATTTCCAGGAATGCAATCATTGTGTAAACTGAGGGAAGATCATACTTTATTTTGTTCAGTTTTACCAAGAGTTGTGACTTTTGAAAATCGTGTCACCAATAGCAATGCCATTTGTGGATTTTTAAGTTGCCAGTATAACATACATGTATTAGGCTTCCTTTCTAGCAGTTGAATTCATAGTGAATGAACATATATAAGTGGAAGCATCTGACTACTTTCTTATATCTTTAGTCTAGTCTTGCCTAAGCATAATATATTGAAATATATATTATCTTACTATAAACTATTTTCCTTTTATTTCTCCTTTATATTATAGTTTGTGTATTATATTGCTCTTCTGGAAATTATGTGTATAAATAGGTTATATTAACTATGAAATTCATTTCAAAGTGGCAAAGGGTACATTACAAAATATTGTATATACCAAGGGAGGGTTGGGGTTGATAGGGTTCAGAACTGTTGGACTAGATTATCTCAAATGTCTCTTTCAACCTCTAAATATTTGGAAAACTTAGAAAACAAACCTCCTCCCCTTACACCTTTTATGTGCTTTTTAATTTTAAAAGTAACACATGCCCATTATTGAAAATTGGGAAAGTACAGGAAAGTAAGAAGATTTTAAAAAATCACCCATAAACTCATTATGAAGTTATAACAATCACTGTTAACATTTTGGTGTATTTCTTCCTAGTCTTTTTTTTGTGTGTGTGTTTGTGCATGTGTATTTTTAAATATAACTGGAATTCAACTACAAATATAGTTTTGTAATCCTGCTTTTTTACTTAGCATTTTTCATATCATTATAGATTATTTGAAAATATTTCTTAACGACTCCATAATTTGTATATAACCCTTTCCCTAATGTCAAACATTTAGGAGTTTCTGATTTATCATTATTATAAATAATGCTGTGAACTTTTTTATCTGTAGGCATATCCGTGATTATTTCCTTAAGATAGATTCGTAGAAGTGGAATTACTGAGTCAAAGGGAGTGCTCTTTTAAAGGCTTCTAACAAACATGGCCAAATTACTTCACAAAAGGGCTGTCTCAGATTGTCCTTCCAGCAGCATCTCAGAGAGCCTGCTTCAACACATCTCATTTAAACGTTTGATAATTTGATAGTGGTAACCTGGTATTTCAGTGTCACTTAATTTCTGTTCATTTTGTTAACAATGAGGTTAAATGTTTTATGTACCTCCCCTCTGCTTTATGTTTCTTGTCATTTGTATTCTGTGAATTGGCTGCCCAAGTCCCGTGTTTATTTTTCTTCTGGTATTAGGGGGTTTTCTGCTTGGTTAATAAATGAGATCTTGATAGCTCATACTCTACCAGGGGCCAAGAAATGAGGAGGCCGTAATTTAGAAATAGTTTTACAACTCTGGAACCTGGGGTATAATTACTTCCTTAACATTCCATGCCTCTTTACTTTCTTCAAGCCCTCAACCCCCCACTGCCTGTTCTGCCAGCCACTCGCTGTCTATCTTCAGCTACCTGGCTGTTCCAGTGTGGCTAAAAGGGTTGTAGTTTTGTGCTCAAATTAGAGACCTGATGATTCTTTGTCATAAAACCTGGGCTCTGTTGAATGACATTACTGAAAAGAACATTCTGATCATGTAGTTCATGCCACTTTCACTTGTTCTTGCACACACACTCTCTCTCTCCCATTGAATTAAGTACTGTGTCTTTACCATAGGTCACCTAAATAGTTACTAGTAGAGCAAAGACCAGAACCCAGATGTCCTGACTCTCAGACCAGGTTGCTTTCTGGCATAACCAAGGTGTAGGGTTTCGAATAACTCCAAGTGTCACTTGAATGAAATGAGCCTTTCATTCATTTAACATTCAATAAGTACTTGTTGAAAACTGACCATGTACTAGGGTTAACTTTAGGAGAAATTGCATTGCTGACCCCATTTTCTTGTAAGATGAGAACCAACAATGATTTTAGGATTTTTTGTTTGTTTGTTTGTTTTGCCATTTTGGATGAATTTGGCCAATTATCTCTCCATTTTAGGCATATAGAGGACTTATTATAAATAGGCTGATATGGGGGTATTTGTTGGGGTTTTGTTTTAAACTTAAATCTCTTAACTCTTTCTCCAGACTGGTGGGGTTTCTTTAGCACAGGAAGTCAGGAAATTGCCTTGTCGAGTTCCCACAGTCAAGTCGGCTGCCCCTTTGTGAGGGCCATTGCCCTGGGCTCTTTCTGAGTTATCCCTGGCAGGTCCCAGAGGCAATGGTATACAAATGCTATATTGGTAACAGTGAAGTTGTAGGAAAAGGTGAAGCCTACATATCGAATTCTATAGAATTACATTTATTTAGGGCCTTCCTAAAGGAGGAGTTTTGGCTGGGTCTAGAGGGGAGGTAGTTCCTTCCCACTTGATTGTATTTTTGGCTGAATAACATAGAATGGGGCTTACTTTGTGTGAGAAGCTAAGGTAGTCTCTATTGTGAAGGAGGTGAGAGAACTACTTCTTTTTCCCAGCTGGGAAACCTCATACCTCATCCTGACTTTCCTGACTTGGCAGGGTCAGGAAGGTGTTGGATCTCACTGAGACTACAGTAATCAATGTCCTCTATTCTTTAAAAACCTCTTTTAGTTTTCTTATTAACGCTTGTAGTCACTAATGGCCCCGCTTTGGCCTCCACCGTGAAAAAAACTGGGCAGGGATCTCTATGAGTGAGAGTTGGAAGCAGCGGCATGGGCCTGTGTCAGAGCACACTGCTATAAGGTTTGGGGTTAAGGAGAGAGAATTTGTGGAGACAAGAGCCTTTGTTGAGGGATTTTGGGGGAATTGATCAGAACCTACCTGGAGAAGGCTAAGGCAAGGTCATGAGAAATAGAGGCAGCAAGTGAAAGGAGATAGTTCAGCTGGGTTGTGCTGATAACCTCAGCTGCTTCCCCTGATGGCCCAGGGGAAAGAAGGCACCTCTAACCCTGAAGTAGAGAGGAGCTGGCTGGACTCCAACTCTTTTTTTGTGAATCTGGCCTTTATCCTCTTCCTTCCAGCAGCCCATAGATGTCCAAGGGAGTTGCCTGAAAGAAGTCTAATGTCCATCACGGTCTGAGCTGGAGAGAGCTAGGCTGCCCCAGGCTCCTCATATGGGCTTCTCTCTATCACCAGCCTCTCTGGGCACCAGAGCTGGCACCCTCTATCCTGAATACGAGCATGCTCTGGGACCTCGGAAATCAATTTGTCTCTGAGCTATAGTAGTTAGTATGCAGATAAGTACATATTGACAAGGGGAGCGGGCGCTTTGTGCTCAATCTTGAGCTCAGTACCCTGAGATTACAAAAGGTCAAAAGCTACGATTTATTGTCACTATATGCCAGGAACTTTATAAGCATTATCTCATTTATTTATCTAACAACCCAAAGAAGTAGGTATTATTAGATTGGCCTTCCTTTTTTTATATTAATTTTAATTTTTAAAATTATTTTAAATTGAGATACAATTAACATATAACATTGTATAAGTATAAAGTGTGCAATATGTTGACTTGATATATTTGTATATTGCAATGTAGATCATTATTCTTATTTTACAGAAAAGAAATGTATATATATGTAATTACCTAAAGTCTGGTAACTAATAAGTGGTGGCGCCAGGATTTGAAGACACTTTAGTTCAACTCCAAAGCCTTTTTTCTTGGTTACTACACTAACTAGGGGTCTGAGGAGAGATGGACCTTGAGGGGAATGAAATGCAAGTAGCAGGGTGGTATGGATTGAGGGGACCTGACATATTATCACCCACTGAACATTGATTTTGTGAGTATTTTACATATACTAGTTAATTCAATCTTTGTAATAACTCCATGGAGCTAGTACTGTTATCACCACTTTATTGATGTGCAAAGTGAGACTCAAGGAGGTTGAGTGACTTGTCCAAGATGACCCTGCTAAATGAGTGACCAAACCAAGATTTAAACTCAAGTAGGCCCTAACTCCTATCAGCTGAGCCTCACCTGCCCTAGAGGAGCTTCGACTTGCTGTTCCCAGGCCCAGGAGGACTCAAGAGCAGAGGAAGGGCCCCATTGCCATCTTGGACCAGTCCACTCCCACCCTACCAAGGAGAGCTAAAGGCCACACCTGCTTGGGCCTCTGACATCTCAGGCTGGGAGTAGGAATAATGGGTCTCCAGCTGTGAAGACTCAGCCTCTTGGACTCTAGACCTTGATTTGCTGGGCTCGGAGTACCACTTGGCATCTTCTAGATGTTCATGGGGCTGGACAGGCGGTTCTAGCAGCCCTGCCTAGAGGAAAAACATTGGGCCCTGGGCTGTAGACCCAACTGGTAATGCATTTCTGGCCCTTCGGGTCTTGACCTGCAGTCTACATTTTCTTGTTGCCTCCCAAAGTCCTGTGATCACTGGAGTCCTTGCACGACTTTTCCACTTTCAGGTTGTATTCAGCCTACAGACCAAACTGCAGCCTGGTAGCTCTGAGATGCCCCCCACTCCCTCCCCAGGGTAAGGGAGAAGTTCAAAACATCCTTCTTTCATTCCCATTTCTTTTTTTCTGATATTTTCCTTTATCCAGCTTAGACTTAATACATAGGTATTACCCAGGGTTTTTAAAGGGTTTAGGAATCTCCTCTGATAAGGTCCCCCTTGGTGTGTGTGGATTTTAAGAATTTTAGGCATTATTTATCCCCTACTCCCTATGTTTCCAGAAGCCTGTGCCAAAAGGCAGCAAGATAATGACTTTGCTACTACTCCAAATTGGAGACCAGAGGCTTGGGCCTATTGGTTTATTTAGTTGTATTTTTTTCCAAGAATTAAAATATTATTCCTTTTAAAAATAGATATTAAAATAATAGATGCTTTTGAAGTTGAAATAAAACAAGAATGCACAAAGTAAATATTTTTCTCCATTATTCCCCCAATCCCACCCTGCTTGCCTCACAATATCACCACTGGTAACTGTTTGCTGCATATCTTTCTCGTCTTTTTCTTGTGTATGTTTTCCTTTTCTTGAATAAAAATGGAATCACCCAAATAATAATGTTACAGCACTTTGAGTCTTCCCTGTGATATAGCATGGGCTTCTTTTACAACGAAAATGTTTGTACATTATTTGTATAATTTTAAAATTTAAAATTAAACAATAAATAGTCTTGAATATTTTCCCTAAATTATTAAATATTTTTCTACAACATTATGTTTAATGGCTGCATGGTATTGTGTGAATGGACCATAATGTTTCTAATTAATTTCCCATTCATGTTGTTTCCAGTGTCTTATAGACAAAGTTGTCGTGAATGTCTGTCCGTATATCTGTAATGCACTTGTGTGGCTCTTCCTGTGGATCAAATCTTTGGAGGGGAATGGCTGGGTCAAAGAGTGTCAAAGGCACTTAACAGAGAGTCAGATTGCCCACCAGAGAGCTGGGGGAGGCTCTGAAAGCTTGTTGGACTTTCTACTCAACATGTTTAAACTGTCTGATCTTCAGGTTTATCCTCTATAAATTGGGAAGGCGATGATACCTACTTCGAGGATACTGTGAAGATTATATGAGAGAAGAAATGTAAAGCATTTGGTGCCTGGCACACATGTCAGTGCTCACTAAATGACAGCCATCATTCAGTACCATTGAAGCTTTGAGGCTCTTTGAGCTCCTTGTTTCTTTGCTTAGGATGATGCTAACAGTTCCCTGATGCCCATAGCCACTATTGGCAGCGGGATGAGTGCACCTGAGAAGAAAGCCTGGAAGTAGAGTCGCCTTGTCTTTACTCTGGTGGCAGCTCTCATTCCAGTTTACCCTCCCTAATGCAGTTAATGCAGAAACAAAGCAAGCTGGGAGTCCTTGTCTCCGTCTCACTGCCCAGGAGATGGTGTAGCTTCTGTGGGCACAGCGTGGGGCCCAAGAAGAGGTGGCCTCAGAGGAAAGGTCTAGCTGAATCCAAATCTCTCCCTTTTGGACCCTGGACATCCCCCAGTGCAGGGCCTTCCTCATTGGGGTAGAGGTCTTCAAGACTCTTGTTAAAGGAATAATTCTAGAGAGATATAGCTACTCCCAATTCTCAAACCCCAGAAAACCTGTGGCCCTGAGAGCCTGAGCTCCTAGGAGAGCTGGTTAGTGGGAAAGGTGGAACCAGCTAGGGCTTCAAATTGGAACTTTAGGTCAGCAGGGTCAAGGGCACTGATCATCTTTAGGGAAGATGCAGATGGCCCTGAAAGGACAATGGAGACATTTTTCTGTGTCCAGCTTTGAAGGAGACTGGTCTGTCCCTCCCCCAACCCTCTTTCCACAGGAAAGATAACTGGAGACAGCAATTTTGTTTTACTTATGTTTATTGCTGCTAACCTATCCCTCGCCACCCTCGTATATTTACACAAAACCCTTCCCCGCAAGCTAGCTTTACCAAAGTTCCTGCTAGTAAGTCCTGAAATGTGTCCACTAAGCCACAGTCCTAGATATAGTGGGCACTATTTGTCCCTGGGCCAGTTGAGTCCCAGGGAAGGGTTACTCTAGAATTCAGGGCACAGATTTGGCACTGGTGTCAAGGGAGGTTCCCACCAATAGACACTCTCCCTCCCCTTCTGGAGCTCAGGATACATCAAAACCTTTAGTAAAGTTGGGATAGTGGACTTTCCTACTTTGTGCTTTTCTTTGCTTGTAAGGACTCATAAAAGAGGCCAAGTCTAGGCCTAGTCCTGCATCTTGCTCCTTAGGGGCCACTCTGTCCTTGGAAGCCAGGTCTGACCATCTTCCATTGGCCTTGGGGAGCAGTGTCATTTGAAGGGGCCAGAAGTGGAAGGGGAGGGCACACATTGTATGAGATATGGGCATTGCTTTAAGCTGGGGTAAGTTGCAGTTTTTCCTGAGTTACATGGGGAGGTGTGGAACAGATGAGCAGAAGGAGCCATTTCATTTGGGAGCCCAAGGCCCCTCCAACCCCTTCAGTAAACCCCACTGCTGTCCTGGGCCATGGGTAACATTTAATGTCACAGAATGTCAGAGTTGGCAAGGCTCTCAGCATCTATCCATTCTAATCCTGGCCATCCTAGACAGATTGGGGAAGACACTTGGATCAAGTCAGATAGTGATTTAGTGGCTAAACCTCTCAGAAAGTTAAGGAGAAGAAAAGGTACATGTGGCATTCTTCAGACATTATTGAGGGCAATCTGGATTTACCCATGATCAATTAGAATCTTTTTAAATGGTCAGCTTCCCTAAGGTCCTGAGACTGATCTGAAATACTGACTTGCCCCCTTTTTCAGGAGCAGTGCCACAGGGAAGGTGCTGTGGGGTTGAGGAGGATTGGGGGAGGCTTAGGTGGTGAGAGAATTGGGCAGGAGGCTCATTGGTGCTCCACTTGGCTGTGGCCATGGCCAGAGCAGGTTGTGCTGTTAGTAGCTGGTAGAAGGAGAGAGCCAGGCAGGTGGGATGTGCTCTCAGGGGCACTTCATTTACTCCAGCCAAGCCTATAGGGCCCTGCCCGGCCTCTCTGGACCTAGGTGCCCTGAGGGGAGCAGGGCCAGGCTCAGCTCTAGTCCTCCACTAGTTCTCCAGCACAGGCCACTGTGGTAGGCCAGGTCCATCCCTGCTGCTTGTGCTGCTTGGGCCCAGCCTTGGCCCACCACTGCCATCTCTGCTCAAGGTGCCCCGGCTAAGGAGAGGCAGTGCAGTTGCTCTTCAGCTCCTGCCAGCTCCACCTCATCACGCCCACTCTCTGAGCCCTCGAAGCAGCCTGAGTCCCGCGGAATGTCTCCCTTGGGGTCTGACACAGTGTGGGTCGCTGGCTCCTGGCTGCTTTCGGCGCCCTCTTCTGCCTCCTCGCTTCCGGCTGCCAGGGGTGAGAGTGGGACACAGAATATGGAATTTTGGGAGTTAGCATGGAGGAGATCAGAAGTCTCAGAGAGCCCTGTGGGGGGTAGGGACCCTGGGGGTAAGGACCTTATAGGCAGTCTCTCCATCTGGGCACCCATCATGACCCATGCCTTTCTTGTGGTTTCCAGGCCCAAGAGCTCAAACTTCTTCAGCAATAATCCAGGAACCAGGAAATCCGCACCTGAATCCTGGCTCTGCCATCACCTAGCTTTGAGGCCTTGAGTTCATGCCTTACCTTCTCTGGTCTTAAATCTCCCCTAGCATCCCAAAGAGAGGGAGGCATGATCATCTCTTAAACTCCTACTCCCCACAAACTTTGCCTGAGGCTGGAATTCAAGTGTGGAAAGTGTCCTCCCACTGTACTGGGCCCAGAGCAGAGGCCTCCCATTCCTGGACTGCCAGCAGACACCCCCACCTGGCTCCTGTACCCACTCACTGTCATAATCCAGCAGCAGCTCTGCAGCTGTGAGCAGCTTGGCCCGGTGCTGTGGGTCTGTGATGTTCAACTCGTTCAGATGTGTTTCCCGCAGCTCTTTGAAGTCCTCCAGTGTCTGGTAGCCATTGAGCAGCAGGGTGGAGGTGTGTTCCTGTGGGCAAAGGCATGCCGCCAGTGTGGCTGCTTACAAGCCACCCCTGCTTGGGATCCCTCCTTTCCCACATAGCTGGGGCAAGGGTGCCTCCCTTGATCCTAGATGCTAGTACAAGTTCAAGCTCAAACCTCTAGGCCAATGCGCTCCAGCAGTTCATGCAGAGTCTTGGGCTTGGGCCTCTTGCCCTTGCTCTGTCGGCGGCTGGGGCGGGCAGGCCCCACAGCCTCCTCAGGCAGCACATCCACGTAGATGAATTTGAAAGAGCCCAGCCTGCCATTGAGCAGGCCCAGCCATGTGCCTACAGGTGGTTTTTCAACGATCTGGATTACATCTCCTTTCTGTGGGAGGAAAGGAGAGCAGAGAAGATCAGGAGAGAGATGAGAGGTTGTCCGTGAGCCTCCCCTGACACTGTCCTACCATGGCTAAATCCAGACTCCTTTATGGGTGCAACCTGCCAAGCTCAAGTGAGGCCTGGATGCCAATCTTACCTGCAGTTTTAGCGAGTCGTGGTCATAGGGGCTGGGAGTGAAGTCGGTATGAACTCGGGCCCGGCCACAGAAAGGCCCTGTGTACTCGGGGGCAGGTGGTTCCTCCCTGAAGCTTCCAGAGCCTGGGATGGGGCTGCAGAGCTCACTGCCTGCAGGAAATTGGGCAGGAAGGAGGGTCACCTTTGCCCCAGGCCTTCAAGGGAGTCTCTATAGAAGTCATGGGGCTACGTGCTGGGAAGAAATCTGGATGCTGGCCACTTGTACTACAGCAGGGATTCTGACCCATCCCCTTGGTCACTCTGCTGCAGCACAGCTTCACTTCCAGGACCTTAGACACAAGAACAGTTGACTAAAGAAGGAGAAACAGCTCACAAACCAAAGAATGGGCCAATTGGGAGGGCCTCTAGAGACCAACTGGGTCAACACCCTAATGAACAGATGAATACTGAGGCCAGACAGGACAAATGAACTGTCCAAGGTCTGTCACCTTATAATTGGCTGCACTAAGTCTATTATATTTCAGGTCTCCTGACTCCCACTCCAGTGCTCCTTCCACCCAAGAAGCCACACCCTTTACTTTCTCTATTTAATAAGACTCAGTATCTAGTTACATCACCTGGAAACTCAGACGGGCTCTTTCTGGGAAGGGATGAATGAAGGGCATTTTAAATGGCTTTCAGTTGAGGGGCAGGGAGGTGTTTGAAGAGCCAGAGAAAAAATGGGGAACTTGGAACTAGCCTGAAGGGTAAGATGGTGCCTTTGCAGGTCTGCAGCCCAGAGGCCAAAGGCCTTCATTCAGGCAGGGATGCTAGAACCTCCTGTCTAGTCCCATGAACATCTAGAAGATGCCAAGTGGTACCCTGAGCCCAGCAAACCAAGGTCTGGAGTCCAAGAGGCTGAGTCTTCACAGCTGGAGACCCATTATTCCTACTCCCAGCCTGAGATGTCAGAAGCCCAGGCAGGTGTGGCCTTTAGCTCTCCTTGGTAGGGTGAGAGTGGACTGGTCCAATATGGCAATGGGGCCCTTCCTCTGCCCTTGAGTCCTCCTGGGCCTGGGAACAGCAAGTTGAAGCTCCTCTAGGGCAGACCTGAGTCACCTTGGGCAAGTAACGTAACCTCTTTGAGCCTCAGTTTTCACATTAATGAAGTAGGGATAATAATAGTACTGGCCCAATTATTTAAAAAAAATAGTACTGGTCCATGAAGTTTTTGTGAAGATTTAATGTGAAGAGGGCTGGGAAGTTCCCAACAAGCAAACCATAAAGGTTCATTTCTCTTGTCTGCCCCTCCCAAACAGCAACTTGCCTGGTCCTAACATGTTTTTTTTTCCTCCAGACTCAGCATGTGTGCTCCCACATCCCCTACTCACCTGTGGACTCCTGACGGTTGAGTGCTGGGAGCTCACATTCCTCCTGCTCAGAAAAGGCCAGTGCCATCTTCTCAGGGCCAGGGCTGTCCAGGTTGCAGTCTGGAGATGTTGGGGAGGCTGAGCCCTCCTCCAGAGTATCTCCCTGCATGGGAAGGGAGGCAAGGAGCCCTGAGCGGCCTCTCTTGGGGTGTACATGGAGCAGCCCCGGGTCCAGAGGAAATGAACCTGGGCTTGGCAGAGGACTGGGGCTTGTCTCCAGCCCCAGCTCTTCCACTCACAGGTGCCATGGCACTCTTAGAGGCCTAGATTCCTCTTCTGTAAGGTGGGAATGACAGTCCTTGCTCTGTCCACCTCATGGAATAATGCTCAACTGGGATCATGCGTAAACGTGCTTTGTCAGCTTAAAGTGCTAAATGTACATGCAGAGCTTGGACTCAGAGCTGTTGATAGGACACAGTCAAACAGTTACTACTTTTTACTATGCTTCCATGTGCCAAACACCCTTGTCATTTTATTCAATCCTTACTTGAGGATAAGTGCTTGATTACCCCGAGTTTCCAGATGAGAAGTAATGGAAGAATGTTCTTAAGGCTGTGCACAAGCACCACCCACTTCCTTCCCAAGCTGGTCTGCCTCCAGAGCTCCGCAGTCTCACCATACCACAGTGCAGAGGTAACTCTTTCACAATTGGCTCTCTGGGAATAAAAGCCCTGATGTGTAGCAGTCACTAATTCCTGTGTTATAAATACTCCTCATGGCTCATGTCATTCTACCAGTATGTCACTGACCAAGCAGGGCACCAACATAGGCTATTTCCGCCACACAGAGACTATAGATGCAAATAACCTCAGGGGCATAGAGAATAGTGAAAAGCAGTCCAAAAATTAGGACTTTTGAGAATTGACTGTATTCCTTTTATTTTTAATATAATTTATTAAATTCTCAGTTTATATAATTCAATTTTCAATATTGTTGTGTTTCATACCTGACTCATAAAATTCCTAAAAATTTGATGAACTGCTGTCCTGAGCTGGTATGAGCCAGCACTAGCTGACTCTAGCACACCATTGCCTTGGAGCCTCCTATAAGAGTCACAAGCACACCAGACTCTGTGTGACTTCAGCTACTTGGCTGTGCCTGCCCCATAGCTGTGTGTCCCACCCTCCTTCCTTGGACCAAAGCCAGCCTTCTCTAATTTTCTCTCATAGGAACCCCTCTTTGAATCAAGCCTTCTCAATCCCAGGGGCTAGTTCCAAGCACAAATTTGTGGTGGGTGAATTTGGCTCAGGTGATCTCACCTCCTTTTCAGCTACCCACCCTCCGGTTTGTCTTCTCAGGAAGCTTCTGTTATCCCAATTTTTATTCCTCCTCAGACCCCACCCCTGGTCCCTCAGGATTGTGGTGCCTTGCTGCCATGACCATAGCTGAGTGAGCTCTGCTCCCATGTAACCTTTTATCTTGTATTGAATCAGGTCTTCAGGCATGGTACCTGAGCAGTGGCTGTCAAGGTGGCCATGCTCAAACCCTGTCAGAGAGATGCCTGTTCTATCTGCCCCCGCCCCTCTCCTGGATCCCAGGTCTCACCATCTCCTCTGATAGGGCCTTCACCATCATCTTTCCCATCTTCCTGTTCATGGTTCGGGAAATTACGGCCCTCCACTTCTTCCCCAGCTTTTTGCCACTCTTCCCAGTATCCTCTGGGGTAAGGACACCTGAATCATCTTCTGGAATCTGTGACAACAAATGAAGAGCTCTGGAGACCCTGGTAATCCCGCCTGGGTCCAGGACTTGGGGGAAGGAAGACTTTGGGTCTTAGCAAGGATGGAGGGGTAGGAATGAGAAGCTCCCATCCCCTTCCTTCTTAGCCCCAATCCTGTTTCCAGCCCTATTAATTTATAATTAATTTGTAATGGAAAACAATGCAGGTGAGTCCTGGGGGCCTAGGATTTTGGTAGGTGGGAGAGGTGGACCTTCTTTTGAGGTAAAGCAGAATTTACCTCACCAATCTTAAAACTCCTCTTTCCCCTCCTCCCTCCCTCCCAGCCAGACCCCTCAACAAGGAGGCTCAAAGCTCACATTATCATCCAGATTAAATTCCTTCTCGCTCACCACTGGGGAGCTGGGTTTGGATTTGGCAAAATCCTTGAAACTGCTGGAACGCTGAAGTGAGAGCTGGAAGAAGCAGAGATGTTGCAATCAGTGGTGGCTGAGTAAGGAGTTATTTCCACTCCCAACACACATGCACATACTCCAGTTCTGGGCAGCCACATGTGTCCTGAGGTCCCAGGGCTAATGAAGTGAATATCAAGATGTACTTGGAGCTATGTGGCTTCATCCTGTTTTTCAGCAGACAATGACCTCCATTGCTGGCTCTGGGGTAAGCTCTTGACCCCAGAAGACTTGTACCTTACTTAGGCCTCAGACTAAGTCCACATTTCCACCAGTACCTGATGTTTGGTTCCCAGAACCCTGGAGTGAAAGACTAAACGAGTTGGAGGAAACATGTATTTCCTCCTAGAGACATACCTCAACACGAACAATAGCATCACCTTTACGTAACACAGCAAACCCAAACCCCACAGCCTGGCCTTCATGTTATGGGCCTGCGGCAAGCATAGTCTGTTACAGTGATAGCTGTAAATGCATTAGGGCCCCAACATGATGAATCTGTGTCCCAAGAAGAGCAAAAACAATTCCAGGAGTCAATAAGAGCTGGAATTAGGCTTTCTCAAAAACCGCAGCAGAAACAGTCAGAGAAGGTGCCCATAGATTTGAGACACAAAAGATTGATGATAATTTAGTAAAAGAAAGCTGCCATTTTCTCTTTCTTCATCTCAGTTTTTAACCTTGGCTACTAATGTGATGAACTGACTACTGTATGTGTGCTGATATTCAGAATTTTAGGCCTGACCTATTGTTTGCAGTGATGAGACTGTTTTCAGGAAATGAGCTTTCTTAACTGTATATGCATGCACACACCAAGACAGCAGCAGAAACCAGGGCCAGATAGGTAATGAGGGCAGGTTTTAGTCACACGAAGTGGAGGCTGAGCCCGAATAAGGATCAACAGTCAAGACCAGAGATACACACAGGAACCAGGGTTCACAGATGGCCAGACAGATAGAGCAGAATAGACTACAGACACAGCAGATAAAGGCTTGAGGAACTGAAGCCTCAAACTTGCACAAAGCTGAAAGTTTCACATCCTCTTTGCTATGAAAGTGGAGTCCAGTGACAACCTCTCAGGGCTGGGCAATATCACCTGCTCTCCCAACACATACACAATTAGCCCCAACTCCTGGAGACTGCAATGAAGCACTTTTATTCTCTTGGGTCTTGACCAAAGGCAAGTCAGCAATCAGGGTCAGGGGCCACAACTTCTCAAGGTTGCAGCAAGCTAACTGACCATAAACTAGGTCAGCAGTCAGGTTAAGTGGACACGATCACAATGAGGGCCTCCTGGGTGGAACACCTACAGCCTCTGTCAGAAAGCCTCTTCTATACTACTTTGAGGAGCTGGAAAAGGAGGCCTAAGTGGGGAAGGGAAAGCATGGGATGACCACTCTGGTTCCCATGCATTCCTTCCATCCTTCTTCCTTGGTTTTCCCAACTATTCTTTCCTCTTTTGCTTCCTTTCTTTCCTCTTCCCTCATCCACTTTCCATTTATTTCCTCCTCTTATATAGCTAGAATGCAGCCACCCAGATGAATTCCTGCTCTCACTGCCTGAAAAAGAGGGAACAGAGAAAGGGTGGGCACCAGGCTGTCCTGGGCCCTAGGAAGACAGGCTGGGCTGCTATTTATAGGCCAATGGGGTCTATAATGACCTTCCTTCCACCACCTCAGTCTGAGGCCAAGAGGTTTATAGTTACCCCTGTAACCCCAGAGACTGGCAAACCTGGAAAGCAAGCAGGAGGGCCAGTGTGGGGCCGGAAGCGAGCTTTGTTGGGGCAGAGTAAACTCATTGCCAGGCCACCCTCTAATCGCAGTTCTTTCCTTTTCCTGTCATTAATCTACAGTCTGGGAACTGAGAGGGGGGCCTTTGGCTCCTGGGACCTTGCGTCAGAGCCCTTCTGTCCCAGCTTTAGCCCAAAGTGGAGGAAACTATTCCAAAGAGGCATGGGGTGGTACTGGGACTTGGGCCCAGATGGCTGAGCTTCAGCCCTGGGACATGAGAAGGGTAGTACAAGTTCTTCAGGCAACTGGGGTGGGGATCAGCCAGCCAGAGTGGCCTGTTGCCCAGCCTACCTCCAACCTCAGAGACAGCCCCAAATATCCTGAATCCCTTCCAGTGTCTCCAAAGTGACTTCCCACCCAACTATGACTGGATATCCTTGAGTCTCTTTGGATTTTCTGCCCGACCTCCATTTGGGGTAAAGCCTTCTTGGGAGTCACTCGGTGGGGAGATAGAAAAAAAACATTGTTCTTCATGTTTAAGGGGAGTGTGTGAACATTTTGGGAAGAACTACTTTTTCTGATGTCAGACGCTGTGAGTTCAGCTCTGGGATGTGTGGCCTTCACCAAGTTATTTAACCTCCTTGAACCTCAGTCTCTTCACTTGGTGTCAGCTGGTAAAGGTTCACATCTTGGTTCTGCCATTGAACAGCTGTGTAAAGCTGGCCGAGTTCCTCAACTTCTCTGTGCTTCTGCTTCCTTGTGGGTAAAATGAAGGCAAGGACATCTATCTCACCAGGGTGTTGTGAGGATGAAAAGAATGATCGCTTGACACAGCCACCCTCAGTGAATGTCCAAATTTCTGTGTAGGCCTTAGCCTTTCCTATGACCCACCTCCAGGCTCTTACCCAGGGCATTCTCCACTTGGAACACTCCACCTTTTTCTCTGTCAACTGTAGTTTCTCCCCTTCTTCAAAATTCAATTTAAATAGAAAAAAAAACCCCACATGCCCATCAACTGTAGAATGGAGACACAAATTGTGGCATAGTCATAAAAGGGGCTAGGATATAGCGATGAACTTAGGACAGGTCTCCCCAACGATATGGATGAATCTCACAGACACCGGTGTATGCTGCATATATGATTCCTTGTACAGAAAGTTCAAAACCTGGCAAAACTATTCTATGCAATTGGAAGTCAGAATAGTGGTTACTCCTGGGGAAAGGGCTGTGTAGTTACTGGCAGGGGAATGAAGGAATCTTCTAGAGTGTTGGAAGTGCTCTGTCAATCTGGGTGTTGCTTGTGCAGAGATGTGTATTATAGAAATTCATTGATTGGTACACTTGATTTATGCACTTCTTTGTATGAATATTATACTTTAATAAGCAGGTTTTTCAAATCCAGTTTTAAAGGCGCTGCTCCCTGCAGGAAGCCTCCCCTGACTATTCCCTCAGAGCCTCACAGTGCTCCTGTTGGCATCTTCTTCCCTTGGTTCCTAAGCAAGTTTAGTTTCCCCCTGTGTTCTATACCAGTCATATACTTAACACCTTCTAGGCTACAGGCACTGGACCTTGCATCTGTGGAAATCCAGTAACCAGGGGTTAAATACCTCCCCTATGCCTGGCACTCTGTCAAGGGCTTCATGTGTGCCAAGTCACTCCAACCTCACCATAACCCCATCTTACGGCCTCACTTACCAGTGCACTAGACACAGCTGGCAGTGGAAAGAACAGGGGTTTGAAATCATATCTCTGCTCTGGAAACTTATGCATGTTACTGTGTTCAGAGCTTACAAAGTCATCTTCCTTTATAGAAACAAATTGAGTGCAATGGCTACTTCAGATGGCATTTGGAGGGAGCTACCAGGAGAGAAGATGGGCGCATGGAGAAGGACGGGCTCAAGAGGGCTTCACGGTGGAGGAAGCACATTTGAGCTGGGCTGTGCAAGGGAGCCAGGGTTTCTCCAGGAGTTGCTTAGAAGGGTTTAAATGACAGTGAAAGTCAGGGACATTCCAGTGTGGTGATGTAATTGTGGGTATGCCAGTGCATGTGGTGGGAGGTAGAACAGAAAAGGCCATGAAAAGCCCTTGCCAGGTATGCTAAGGAACTGGGCATTAGCCTGGGGAAAATAACGAGCCACTGAAAATACAAAGTGCATCCTGGTGGGGGTGTGCTATTGGAGGTGTTCTATAGGAAAGGAGGCTGGGTAATGTACTGGGATTGAAAGAGAGACAGGCAGGAGGGTACAATTGAGCACTTGAATGGGAGCCTAGATTCCTCTGCATTTCATTTGGCAGGAGGTTCAGATTGTGAAAGAAAGTAGGGATGTTGTGGGGTGGGATCTTCCTTGGGGAAGGCAAGTCCCAGGACAAACCCTTGTCCATTTCCTACCTCCTAACAGATCAAAGAGAGTGCAGAGAGAGCCCCTGCAGAGGACAGCCAAGGGGTATGTCCCCACCCTTAAGTCAGGGCTTCCACAATCCTTCATGATAACCAATAGGTGCCACATCTTGATCCCACCATCCTGGAATGCCTGTTCCCACCTCTATTCTACTGCCTGGAAGGTCCCTCATTCCATAGCCATCTGGATCTTCCCTGCAGAGCCCTCCTACTGATGGATTGTCTTTCATGCTCATCAGATTCTTCTAGTGCTTTTGAGCTCAGTAGGGGACAAGAGTGTAGAGGGAGAGAGGTTAACACTCTGGAGACTGACAAATTTTGGCTTAGATTTCTTCTCTTTAGATTATGAGCTGTGTGAACTTGGAAAAATCTCTGAGCTTCAAGCATAAAATAGGGATAAAGACAATACCTGTCCCTAACTTACAAGGTTGTCACGAAAACCCAAGGAGCTAAGAGATGGGTGGAGTGCACAGCACAGCACCTGGCACCTAATGAGCTCTCACTCAGTGCTGGCTCTTAGTGCTATTCAGTCTTGTTTTCTCCACTTCAGGTCTGGAACCTCCTCTTGTTCTTCTTTGTCATGTGCTCCTCACCCCTGCTCATGCCTACAGCATACACCTCTTCATGTGCACATGCATGCGCTAAACAGAGAGTACTCTCACCTTTATTGTCTCAGTTGATCAATGCAACCTCCTGAGGCAGACAGATCAGGAGCTAACTCCTTTTTTATGAGATGAGAAAACTGAGGCCAAAAGAAGTTCAATGAATTGTCCATGGTCCTACAGCTAGAACTTGGTAGGATTCCAACTCTGCTTTCTTGCACCCTGCACAGCACTTTCTCTATTTGGCAGGCCTGGGAGGAGGAGCAGGGGCAGGAGAGAGAGGCCTTACTTGCCTTTGTGTTTTTCCCTCTACCACGTCACCTTGCCCAAGGTAAGAGTGGTGGAGCAAGCCGCTGCCTCCAGGCCCAGGGAAGATACTGTCTCCACCTTCCGGAATCATACCTCAGCTTTTCGAAAGACATTTCTAAGGTTTGGGTCTTGGAAAGTGGCTCCAGAGGCTGCCAGGCTCTAGCAGGGAGGGGTGAGCTTTGTCTGGATCACTCTCCCCTAGAGGACCACATGGGTCTTGCTTCTCCTGGGAGAAACCTGGGGAAATTCTAGAGGCCTAGCCACCAAGCACAAAATTGGGAAAATGAAATCGAGGTAAGAAGACAAGGACTTCTGCCTTTTGTGGGCCCCTGGCACCTCCGCCTGAGGTGGCACACGGTACTAGTATCAAAGTGTCAGCTCTTTTTTGACTCTTTCCTCCAGCTCAGCTTCCCTGTGGTTTGGGGCCCATCAGTGTCTAAAACAGTCTTGGCTTCCCACCCCCGTTAGGCGGAGAGTAAGGGGAAGCAGACTACTCGTCAAGGAGAGATAGCCAATGGCAAGTTGGCTAGGCCCAGCACTGTGCAGAGCTTGAACAGGCAGATGACAAAGCCTGTGTGAAAACTCATAAATCTCTCTCCAACCCCCACCCACCTCCACTGCAACCTTAGAAAAGCAGCTGGGGTGGGGAGAGTACAGCCGGAAGTGGCAGCCACCCTATGACTTGAGATGGGGCAGGATGCACACACCAATGACCTGAAGCTCAGTCTTTCAGCTGGCTCAGCCTCAGCCTGAGAGCTGCTGCCCTGAGAAGCGGGTTCCCCCACAGGGCACCTGGATTGAGGTCTAGGGGAAAGAGTGAGGGCCTGGAGGCCCTGGACCTAGTCCTGGGGCTAGGCCTTGGCCTCTTGGACCTGGTTCAGGACTGTTTTTGGATGGTTCTAGGATCTTGCTGGATGTGCGGCATGTACTTGCTGATTTCTTGAGAGAATTTTATAATCAAATCAAGAACTAAGTCTAGAAATCCTCAAATCCAAGTACAGAAGCCTGGATCTGGTAGAGCCTTCAAGGAATCTTGTAGTCTGGCTTCTGTTCCAGGAAGATGAATACCTCAGCTGTCCATGACAGCTGCTATTTTCCTGGCCTTAAGAATCCTTCTCACTAACATTTTCCTCCTTAGCCCTCACTCTTACTCCCCATCTCACCAGCATAATTTTTCATTCTTCACAAATAATTTCTTCCTACCCCGGAAGAACCTTTATGCTCCCCCTGCATCCCTCTGCAGGTTTGAAGGCCCTTTATCCCATCTCCAGGTTGGCCCCATCACCAGTGGGCTAGGAGAGCTGTAACAGAGTTGAATCAAGTGAGCAGAGTCCCAGTTACAGCCAAAGGGCAGGGCCTCTGGGAACATCATGGCTCCAAATGGGGTGGCCCAGCAGGACCCTTTCAGTGAGATGGCTCCTGAGAGGACATGCTTGAGTAGAAGCAGTGGCAGGACCAGGGGAGGGTAGAGAAAATTAAGTACAGTTTTAAGATTCAACTTGAGAATTGTATTTTGTGATTCTCAAATTTTAGTCTAGGATTATAGCCCCTACTTTTAGGTGT
Source organism: Rousettus aegyptiacus (assembly GCF_014176215.1). Classification (NCBI taxonomy): domain Eukaryota; kingdom Metazoa; phylum Chordata; class Mammalia; order Chiroptera; family Pteropodidae; genus Rousettus; species Rousettus aegyptiacus. The sequence goes on along the minus strand of NW_023416312.1, from coordinate 82,075,292 downwards.
GTATTCCATTGTTGCGTGGTTGAATTCTATAACTAGAATTCTAAGAGTCTATTCTGTAACTCTATTTCTTTAGAGTTTTGGAAGTCTCTTCTGTACTTCTGATACTCTAGTAATCTTTGGGCCCCTGTCCCATTGCCCTCAGAATGGCCCCCTTGCCTACAGACTCATCATATGGCCTTTGGCTCTCCCCACTTCTATGGTTCTGGAGGGGATGGGTTGAGTGAGCAGAGGGAAGGAAGAAGTGAGTTCCAAGAGATGTTCCTCACCTTTTTCTTTTGAGTGGGCTCCTTCTCACTAGCATTGGAAGACTTGCGACGCAACATGGTCCTCTATCCCGGTGACACTCCGTTCTTACTCTTCAGGTATCAAGATGTGGAGGCCTCTTGTTTAGCCTCACCAGCACTGTCCAGGGGGCACTGCATGGACTGAGCTTCTGGCTGCCACTCTGACTGTTTCACTGGCAGCTTAGGGGTAAGGGCCATGGACACCCGGCAGCAGCAGCATACAGGAAGCTCTGTCACGTGACCTACTGTTACAGCAATTGCAGCCCCTGACGGCCCCTAGGGAGGAAGGAAGTCCCAGTTCAGTCTCAAGAGATTCTGATGCAGACAGCTCTTTGGTTGAACAAGCAGAGAATTGTCCCTACCTTGTTGTCTCAGGTCAATCATCACCAGTCCTTCTGTTCCATCTCCCTGGAGGTGGCCAATCAACTTGATGTTATATGGCTTACTCAGGCCTCTTATCTCACCGACCAGAATCCAGAAACCAGAATTTGTACCATCTATCTGCCTGTTTGGCCAATGTTCCTGATCACCTTGCATCACCAAAGTCATCATTTCCATCACTACCATTACCATCACCCCTACAACCATCAGTCCTATTTGTAGCCTTCACCTTAATAGCCACCACCCCTCTAGTCATCCCCACTGCCATCAAAACACATACAGCCATCATCACTACAGCAACCACCCCTGCAGTCAGGATCCTCAGCCATCATCATTGCTGCCTCTCACACTTGTAATAATCATCCTCACAGCTGTCACCCTTATGGACATTACAGTCAGTACCCCCACAATGCTCCTGACTCTACAACTATCATCCTTACAGCCATCACCCTTATAACAATTACTTCTGCAGTCATCTGCACTGCCATCAATACCACTACAGCCATAATCATTAGAGCAATTAATCACTAGTCAATACCCTTTAGCCATATTCCTCTATGTGCCTTACCACTGCCACTATGACCTGCACTGCCATCATCCTCACAGCTATTACCCTTATAAACATTATTACCACAGCCAGTCACCTCCACTATGCCCTGACCTATACAACCATCACTCTTACAGCCATTACCACTCAGTTATCACCCAACAGCTATCATCTCCATTGCTACCAGCACATCTACAGTCATCCTCACCAGAGCAGTCACACCTTAAAGTCAAAAACCTTTGACCATCACCCGTATATTTATCACCACCATAGCCATCACCATAAAAAAAAAGCATTTCCAAGCAGCTCCACACCACCGGAAATGTCTCATTCAACAGGCGTTTCTCAAATGCCTATGTGCTACGGTTAGAATGTTCACTTTGTGGGTTATTTGCAGCAGATATTTTAATACCTCCAATGACTTATTCTTATTAAAAAGCAATTCATATTCATCCTATACAATTTAGCAGACACAGATACACACAAAAACACAAATTCAAAAATTCTCCATTATCATCTTCCATACTGTTTGGATGGATATCTTCTTCTGTTTTTGAGCATTTAAAACAGTTGGGGGGATGGGGAGAGGAGGAAGAGATCAGGAGGAGTATAAGGACCCTTTTGGGAGTGATGGATATGTTCACTATCTTGGTCATGGTGATGGTTTCATGGATGTATACATGTCAAAACTCAAATTGTACACTTTAAAAATGTGAGGTTTATTGTAGGTTGATTATACTTAAATAAATCTGTTTTAATATATTTTATGTGTTTTTTTAAAGTTATTGTGATGATATTGGTTAATAGTAATATTTTTAAAAATTAAAAAAGTCACACTTCACAAAAACTATGTTGGTATCACACTGAACACACTGAAAATCATTGAGATTTTCTCATGCTATGAAATATTCTTCAAGTACATGATTTTAATGGCTGCCAAGTAGCCCATTGTATGACTGTACCATGATTATTTCACCAGGCCCCTACCAACAAAGTTAGGTTGGCTCAATATTTTTACTCTTCATTGTACATCCTTAAGGTAAATATTCACATCCACAAATTTTCCTTTAAGATAGGTTTTCAGAAGGGGAATCCTAGAGTCAAAGGAACAAATCTTTTTAAAGCTTTCCACTGTGGCACTTGAGAAATCCTGCTCCCAAGATGTTCTTGTGACTTCCTCCCTCCTGCCCCCCAGCCTGCCCCACTCTCTCCAACCATCCGTCCTTCAGGGTGAGCTCAGATAAGACAAGGTCCTTCTTCTACAAACTGAAACCACACTTCATTGGCTCAGCCGGCCTAGCAGACACATGAAAAGACTGGCACCCTCAGCTGGGTGCCCTCAGCTTTCTTCCTCATGGGCCAGTGCTTTTTAGCCTGAAAGCCCCTCACAGGCTGCCCAGCTAAGCTGGAAACTGCTGAGACTGCACTGCATGAGAAGGCAGTGGTGTGGGGGACCTAGTGGGCCTTTGGTACCTATAAGTGTGATCGGGGCCAGGAGGACAGCCCTGTGGGGTGCTGAGTGAGAGATAAGGCTCCAAGGCCTCGGGAAACCTGGGCCTGGCCGGGGAGTGTGCTGCTGGCAGAACCTTCCGTATCCCTGGCCGTCATGCAGGATGTGCCTCGCTTCCTGTTTGCTTAGCCTAGCAGCCAGCCCAGCTCACACTTTAACCACAGAGCCTTCAAAGGCAACCACCTAACCAGGCTGCCTGGGAAAAGGCAAGGGGGAGGGGTGTGTGTGTGTGTGTGTGTGTGTGTGTGTATTGAAAGGGTGAGGGGAGAGAAGTACTACCTTCAGGACAGAAGGGAGTGATTGTTTTCAGCCCTGCCCTTCCGTCTCCTTATTAGATCTATCTCCTCTGGTTAGCAGACTCTATTTTGGGGGTCCATGGCTCCCCAAGCTGGACTTGTCTTCTCCCAACTTTTCTTTCCCAGCATATTGCCCTGTCCAGAGTCCCATTAGGTCAGGCCCCACATGGCTAATGGGTCCTAAACACTTTTTAAATAGGTTTTCCCTCTGGAAAACATATTTGCATCTTATAGGTTATGTTCCAAGTATGCAGAGCCCTCAGCTAAAGAAGTGATACAGGTCAGTATTTCACTGAACAAAGCCACCTCAAACTTGATAATGGTCTGGCAAATAGGACCTAGGAAATAACTCTATGTAGAACCTGTGCTAGGCACCTTGAAGAGATGTGAGAAAGATAGCTGTCAAGGTCCCTTACACCTGGGAGCTTGCATCCTAGGTGGTGTGGCAAACTTTCATATTTGTCCAGCACTTGTTCTTTGCCAAGCACTATATTAATCCCACCACGATGGCCTGAGGTAAGTACAGTCATCCATTAGTGTCTGAGAGGTATTGGTTCTGATGCAAGACAGAACAAATCTCCCCAAGCGGGGACTCATGTCCTACACCGAGAGAGAGAGAGAGAGACAGAGAGAGAGAGAGAGAGAGAGAGAGAGAGAGAGAGAGAGAGAGAGAGAGAGAATCTTTGAATGCATGCAGGAAAGAATTCAAGGGCATGTCAGAGTAGAGACAAAAGAAAAGTTTATTAGAGAAGAAATAATGCTCAATAGACAGAGTGTGGTCTCCTCTCAGAGACAGAGAATAAGAGAGATCCCAAGTATTCACGGAATTCAGCTTAGATGTCATTCTTAGTTTCTATGAATTAAAGTTTAAAGACTTTGTTTCCTTATTTTTCCTTGATGGTATGGGTATATAGTATGAAAGGTATGGGTATGCAGCATTAAAGACATATTAGTAATCTTAGCCTTTGTTGTATAGGTTTCCTGTGGTCTGGTCATAGGGAATGAATGAGTGGGTTTATTTTGTGTAGGGTACAACTTAAATACTTTGTTTATCTGTTTTCCTTTCATGGTGTGGGTAAATATTTTTTTAATTATCCCAACAGGAATATTCCTTTGTTCTGTAGGTTTCCTGTGGTCTGGCAGCACATTGCAGGCTCTGAATACGACTTGTTAATTTGGGTAGATCTCATGCCTCTTTCTTTAATCAGTTCGAGGACCATCCCCCACTCCAGTAGATATCAAAATCCTTGGATACTCAAGCTCCTTAATTGGCCCTCCAGCCTTCCGTATTCATGGGTTTGGCATCTAAGGATACAGAGGGCTGGCTGTAGTTTAAATTGGGATTATTATTGCAAAGATATGCCCAGTATAAATGTGAGGCAGGAGACCTTTGAATTTAGCAGCAATATTGTGGGGTGTGTGTGTGTGTGTGTGTGTGCGTGCGTGCGTGTGTTTGTTGAGGAAGTGACCAGGAATCCCCCAAGAGATCTTAATTTGATAGAAGATAATGGATGGTTTTTTTAGGTCAGGTAGGACCCTGACATGTGTGAAAGCATCACTCTAAATAGGTATAGTGTTGATTTGAGAGTAAATAAGTGTTTGGATAATGAGGTGTACTTATATTTGGAAAAATTTCCCAAATGATTCTTATTCTCACCTCTCCCTGCCCCTCCCCCCAAAAAATCTGGTTAAAAATAATAACATTGTAGCAGGTGGTGGGCTTTACAACAACCTTGTGAGGGAAACACCTTTGTTATCTCCATTTTCCAGGGAGGAAGCTGAGGGTTTCAGCAAACTGTGTAAGACACAGCTAGGAAATGATGAGAGCTGAGTTTTAAACACAGGTCTGGTCTTGGTTTATAGCCCATGGTATTAACCACTAGGCACAAGTACCTCTGATGCAGAGTTCCTGAAAGAGGAGATAAGAGAATTGGCATACTACACTGGTTGGGTGCAAGACTAGGTGCCACAGGACCACGATGCAAATCCAGAGGAAAGTAAATAGGATGGGGTGGGCATCCGGAAGTCACATTATATGCACAACACCTGGATAGCTAGGACTGATTAAGTGGAGGTGACCTATAGTGGAGCCCTTGTAAACCTGGGGAGTACTCAGCAGCTGTAGTATTTGGCCTAGAAAGTTGGATAGGAAAGCAAGTTGGCTTCAAACAGCTTTCAAGTAGTGGAGGGGATTGTGTTCTGGGTGGCTAGGAATGAGGGGGAACAGATAGATGGAAGGTTTGTAATCATTCCAAGGAAAATATGTTCAATATTTAGGTGGTATTAACTCAGCCGTGGTAAGTAGTGATCTTCCTGTCTCTAGAAATGCTCAAGGAGAGACCACATAGTCCTTTAAAAATACATAGGCATTTCTAAGGTGAAGTCCACTTGGTAGCCTGACTCATTAGCAGATTTCGTGGTGGCAATCATGGCAGGGAGGGCAAGAATAGCAAAAGTGCAGGTAGGAAAATGAGGGAAGAGGCGAGCAAGGGACTCAAGTGGGAAACATCTATTCCTCATGCACGCAGGTAGCACATACGGAGCTTACAGTTCTGGGGACACTGGGGAGCCCCTAGTAGCAAGGACTGATAGGAGGGAGAGACAGTCATTTCTGAATCTCCGAACTTGTGATAAGTTCTTGGTTTAAAAACAAACAAACAAACAAACAAACAAACATCTGCAGGGAGCATGGCATTTATCATCAGAAGAGGAGGTTGGGCCTTGGTACTGAGATAAAAACTCACTGAAGGCCCTTTCTATGGGAGACTGGGAGGGACTGGGCTACTCTGCCTAAGCCTCTACCTCAAGGTTACAAAGACAAAGGTCATTGAGCTGTTTAGGGGACAATTGTCTAGGGCTCTAAGGAAGAAGAAAAGCAAGAGAAGATCTCACAGAAATGGAGTCAGATATAATTGGATTCAAATTGTCATATGTCACCTACTGGCTATATGATCTTGGGCAAGTGACCTTGGACAATGAGTTCTAGTGAAGATCATAACAATGATAATGTGAGCTTTGCTTGGGGATGAGGAATGGTGTGTGTGTGTGTGTAAGCAGAGTTGTTACCCAGACTATTCACACAGTGAAAGCACTTTCAGCCCAGTACTCTTTTCATGGGAAGTGCTTGGTACCTCGTAGGTGACTGTGTCAGTTTACACCTAGAATTTCTTTTCTTGCCTTGACCCTTGCTTCTACACCTCATCTGGACCCCATCTGAATCTCTGGTCCATTACCCTATGGTCCATATACTTGTGTCTCCACCTTGTCAAGGGCAGGGTCACCCAGCCCAAGCTATTCTACAACACAGGAGGTCTGATAAGCCAGAGGGCCTTATGTGGGCTTTTCTGCTTATAGCCTTTGCTATAGACCACTGGGGCTTTCTCAACTACCCATTTTACCCTACTCAGCTCAGTTCCTTTTTCACAAAGAAACACGGAAGTGAGAAGATGGGTGGCCTCAGGGCAAGGGCTGGCTGGCTGGGTGGGGTTGGGGAGCACCTCCCACTCCCAACTGAGACAACTTTGGAGGGCAGGGTTAGATAGATATGGAAGAAACAGTTGCTATTGAATCTTTCATATTTCTACTTTTTTTGGCATCAAGAGTGCCCAACCACTGATTTGAGGAAGTGACCAGTGAGTTGGTAAAATTCACTGCTGACATGGTTTAGCTGGATGAAGAGTAGCCAGCCTTGCTCCCTCTGTGGTCTCAGACCATGAAGACCTGGAGCCAGCTGGCTGGCAAATGAGAGAAGACTGGCTTAGTTATAATTTTTTAGATGGACCATTTAGACTCTTTCCATATGTATATATCTATCATCCATGCTCTTTCCTATTCCAAAAAAGATATAAAGCACGAAGAAATGTACCTCAGTGCCATCATCATCACTGTTGTTACAGCTACATGACCTCATGCAGCTCTTTTTGGGCTTCAGTTTCCTCATCAGAGGCAGTAAAGGAGTGACAGAAGCACACAGTGAAAGCCAGGGAGGAGGCAGAACAGAGCTGAGTCACGATTCTGGGGATTTAATCCTACCTCTGGCCCTTGTGACCTTGGGCAAATCCCTTCCTATTTCTTGGTTGCTGTTGATGTTTCTCTATCTGTACACTGAAGGGACTAAACCTTCCTTTTGTTTGTTTGTTTAGTCATGGAGCTACTAGTCAGGACTGGCTATAGAATTTGCAGGGCCCTGTGCAAAAAGGAAATGTGGATCCCCTTGTTAAAAATTATTAGAAATTTCAAGACAGTGACAGCAGAGCATTAAATTAAGTGTGGGCCCTTCTAAGCACAAGGCTCTGTGTGACTGCCTAGGTGGATGACTCATGAAACTGACTTGCAAACTACCTCCAATACAATTCGATGAGAAGTCCATATGAGCTGCTTTTGGCTAGAGCTCTTTCTGTGACAGCCCTTGTGGCATTTATGAGGAAGTTTGGGCTCTAGGGAGCATAGCTGGAAAAACACAAATTGAATACTTACTCAAAAGTCTGTCTAGCTTTGATGATTTATATATAAAATTTGGGTCCCAAACCTTTTCCTTACCTATCTCCAAAGATGAGGCAACTGCCGAAGTCACGTAGGATAAATAATAGCATTATCATCTCTTGCCCGTGTGGCTACCTGGTTTACAGGGTATTGTCACATCTAGATTTTATGGGCCTTTCATTGTAACCTCATGAGGCAGGTGGTACAGGTCATTTACAGGAAGAATAACTGAAGACCAGAGAGGTGAAAGGATTTGCCCAAAGTCACACAGCTGGCACAACTGGTACTAGAACCCTGGAATCATAACTACTAGGAAAAGGGGCTTTTCCACATGGCCTACTCCACAGTGGCAATCAGTAAGCAAAGATTTTTAATTTTTTAAAGCCCCATCCTCCAGCATAATGGACCAGAGCCCAAGGTGGCATTTATCTATCTTCAGTTCACAGTGATGTCTCAAATGCATCCTCATGTATTAGCCATGTTGTGTGTGCTCTGGATGTTTCTTTGCTTGATCCAGAGGGCAGCCCTTGAAGCAGGGCAATCATTGCACTGGCCATCTGGGGCTTAGGAAGGGAGGAGAGAGAGTGACTACAGTCATCTCTGTAGCCATGTGTCTGAGGCAGGGTTTCTAAATTCTAAGATGATGGATTGGAAGGGACAGTTAAGTTATGGGGAGGAGACAAGGCAGAGCACTAGGTCTTGCAATGAAGGGAGGAAAGGGGGTCATGCGAGCCACCTTGGGCTGAAAGGCTTATGAGCGGGTCTTGGTCAGGCACCTAGGGCCTTCCTGAACCCCAGGAAGAAGTGTTGGGGCCTAAAAGTAAAGGCCTGGGTAGGAAGGACCTGGGGAAGCAGTATAGTCTGGGGTCTGTATAAGTTGGTTCTGAGTCCCAGCTTACCAGCTGTGTGATCTTGGTTGAGCCTGTTTTTTCTCCATAAAATAGTATGAGCCATATCATTTGCTCTTTTCTGGGAGTGAGTTCTAGAGTCAACTGACTGGTTCAAATTCTGCTTTTAAAATTTCCTTTATGAGTGACCTTGAGTGAGTTGATTAATCTTTATGAGCCTCTCTGGTAAAATGGGAACAATAAAAGCTCCTTCTCATAGGTCGTGGGGACTAAGTGAGAAAATGCAATAATGTACACTTAAACACTTACTAAAAGGGTATATCTCATATTTAGTGTTGTTACCATAATAAAATTAAAAAAAAATTAAAAGAATGCATGTAAACCTCAGTGTACTGTACATACTAAACACTCAGTAGATAGTAGTGATGATGATGATGATGATGATGATGATGATGATAATGGTTATGCCTTTAATTATATTATTAGTAGCTGTTTTCGTGGGGTGAACATGTAAGGGAGCAAATGACTCAGCTAACCGAGGCCCACTGTTGACTGCTAGAGGCCCTCAATGAGGATGGCTCAGAACTGTGGCCTTTGGATGCAAGCATCAGTGGTGATAACTGTCACAGGCCACACTGAGACTCGGCAAACTAGGTCTGGTAGTCCCAGGCCAGGGGACTCCTCTGCCTGGTGCCTGTGCCCAGCACCCTGCCCCAGAGACTTGGTTCTCTCCAACTTCTGACTGCTCCTCTGAGCAAAGGTGGTGACCCCAGCTCTTGGATCATATTTGACAAATATGCCAGTGTGGGGCTCCCTCCATCCCCTCCACAAGGCTCCATGACCTTTAGCACAGGAGATGGTTGGCTGGGTGTGTCATCCATGTGAATATAAGAACACTAGCACACGTACATATACACATGCTCACAGGCACATTTTCAAGCACATGTGTTCCACAACCAAGCTTCTGGGAGCCTCACAGCCCTGCCCCCACCTCACCCTCTCCCCTTTCTCCCCCACCACAAAAGCCACAGGTAACAACAGTCCCCAGCAACACAGCAGACACGATGCAAAACACAGAGGCAGGCTTCGTTGCCAGGCTGTTTTAAGCATCTAGCAGGATGTGAGCCCAGGTGGCTAACGGCTGGGTTGACTGGAGAAAACTCTTTCCTCCTAATAACAGTGAGCTCAATGAGTAAGGAGGGGCCCGGGAGGTAGGCTAAGGGATTCTGCATGGTGGTAAAATGTAAAAGAACTGAACTGCTGGCCAATTCTGTTCTTACTATGCCCCAACCAAACACTGTGTGTCCTTGGGCAGGTCCCACCCTGTCTGGAACTCAGTTTTCCTATCTGTAAAATGGGAAACCAGACACTGGCTATACAGATTAATGTTCACCCAAGGATGCTGGAGCATTTAACAGTATTGTCACTGTGGGTGCACTTTGGAAAGTTAAAAGGGCTCCCACGTGCTAGGGAATCTGGGGTAATCATTTGGCATTGTTGTTCAGGCTGTTTCCAAGTTCTGGTAAGGCCATATTCCTGAGGGCTCCTTGTATTCCCTCCTATCCCATGGCCAAATTCCTATAGCTTAACTCCTATCGTGTCACTTGGCATAGAGCCCACCCAGGGTTGAGTAATGACGGGTTCACATGTTGGTTGGGGTGCTGGTGTACATACTCTTTCCTTGGTTGGTCTCCCTGACCTTGGGGTGGCAGTGTACAACCAGAGTACTCAGCTGCCCTCCCTTCCTCTCCCTCTACAGGCAAAGCAAGGAGCTTAGAGGTATCTCTTGTTCCTTCAGCCTATGGGCAGAAGCCAGGAGGCCATTGTAGGACCAGGGACAGGAGAGGGTGGCCACAGGCAGCCTTAAGGGCATGGGGCAAGGAGTCGGAAGGCAGTGCGAGTGGGAACAGCTCTGGTTATATCAGCAGGTAGTGATAGGGTAGGGTTTTCTCAGGGCCATTGAATCCCTAGGGGTAAGGCACTGCCTTATATTTTTTTTTTTTCAGGGGATGGATGGGGGGCAGCAGCAACAGGCTCTGCCACATTATAGGTTAAGCCTATATTGTAGAAATAGCTGGCTCTCCTATCCCCGGGCTGGGGTTTGGGAACCATTGTGAGGTGTATTAGCCCAGAGGGGGCGTGCCTTAGGCTTGGTCCTGGAGAAGGAGGCTGAGAGCAAAGGTTTCAAGGTAATGAGCTAGTAAGAGGTCTTGAGGCATGGGTGGTACAGCGTGAGGGAAACTGTCAGAGTCAAGAGGGGAGTCCTGGGCCTCTAGACACCCTAGCTGAGGATGACAAGAGTGGAGACTGCCAACAGAGAGAACAAGGAGGTGATGTGTGGGGCCTTTGCGGACAGGGGTTCTGTGTGCTGCTGCAGCCATGCTAACTCCTCCAGCAGCTGGCGCCGCTGCAGCTCTGGGCCCACCTTCTCTCGGATGGTTTGGTAGTAGTGGTTCAGGTACTGGAGCTGCAAAGGGTAAGAGGGATGAGGGTTTCCTCAGGGTAAACTTCTAAGAGGTAAGGTCTTGGTGCCATCCAGTCCCCTACTGTGGTAGTTCATCTTCCCATAAGGACCCATAGATCCCCAGCCATCATCGGGCCACAGGCCTCCTCTGGAGCTTTTCAGAGGTACTTTCCCACAGTGGCTGTTTAATGTCATAGTGACTTTCATGGGGTGGATGGGGGAAGTGGGTTTCAGGACCAGGGATGAGAGTAAGTAGAGCAGGCATTAGCATTCCATTTTATAGAAGAGGGGCCTGTGGCCCAGAGAGGGGAAGGGATTAATGGCAGAGTCCAGAGACCCAGTCTCAAACTCCCCAGGAATTTACTACCTGGGGTTGGGGCAGCTGGTCTGCCTGGAGAGTTCTAGAAGTTCTTTCTGATGAGTGGGAGATGAATACCCCATGTAGGCCTCCAGGTGCCTTCAGTGTGGACCCTCCCAGAGGGGAAGGGGCCAAGGTCTTGGGGTAGAGAAAGTAGAGGTGAGAAAGGCTCAGGGTGGAGGAAAGGGCAGGCAGTGGTTCAGAAGCTGAAGGGCAGATAGTGCTGAGAGGCACTCACCTGCTCAGGGGACAGCAGGTTGACATCAATGAGGTTCTTGTCATAGGGTACCAAGGACACCACTTCAAAGGTCAGGTAGGTCCCTGGGTACTGGGAGGCCACAGGGAAGGTGGGAAAGCAGGAAGTGAACAAGGAGGAAGAGCTAGGCTGAAGGAAGGGCTGGAACACTCCACCAAGAAGCCACAGGGACAGAAACTGACCCTTGTCAGACCTAAGACTCAGGGTAGGCCTGAGCCTCCCACAGTGCCCTTGGCCACCCACTTCTCTACCACTTAGTGCCCTGCCTTTGGTGCTTCCCTCCTGGATCCTAAATTTAGACTTAGGTCTGCATTTCTCAAAGTGTTTACATGCACACAGTGCCTAGCGAGCTTGTTAAATGCGTAGATTCTGGGGCCTATCGCCCAGAGCACTAGAATAAGACTCTCTAGGGCAGAGCTGAGAACCTACATTTAAATAACTTTAAGATAAGTGTTAGGTTTTTCTAGCTATCTAATCTCTATTTGTATCTATATATCTTTATCTATCCATATTTCTATCTATGTATATATCGATGGATCTATCTATAGAGATAAGTATAAAGAAGAAAAAATAGCCTAGAGAGCTCTTGCATGTTTGTGCTTAAAAAATTCAAACTACAAAAAGATATCCAATAAAAATGAAAGTCTCCCTGACTGTTTTCCTTCCTGAAAACATTTAGGCACATATAAATGTATATATTTTAAAAATTCATGCAAAAATGATTCTATCATACACTCTTCTGCACATTTTCTCCCCCACACCATCTCAATAGTAAACCTAGAAGAACATTCCATATTAGCATAGAGAGATACATCTCATTTTTAAAAAGAGTTATGTAAATTCCATAGTATGTGGATGATGATATATTAAACCAGTAATGCATATTTAGGCTGTTTTCACTCTTTAAATTTCTGCCATTGATACTACAATCATCATTGTATATCTTGGTGACCTTTTGGAACTATATCCAGAAGATATATTTCTGGCAGAAGGAATGCTGATAACAAAAGACACAGGCATTTTAAAAAGAATTTTAAAAGATATTGTAAAACTGCTCTCCAGAAAGTTTGTACCAATTTGTACTTCTCCCAGCAGTTTATGGGAGTGCCTGTTTCCTCACAAACTCACCAGCACTGGGTATCATCAAAGTTTCTCATTTTTGTCGATTGGATAGGTGAAGCATGGTATTCTATTGTTTCGATCTGTATTTATTTAAGAATTAAGTTGAGCATATTTTCACATTTATGGACCATCTATCTGTGTTGATCTTAGTAACCTGTTTCTTCATGTCCTTTGCCTGTTTTTTCTGTTTTCCCTATTTTTGTCTTATTGATTTGTAAAAGCTCATGGTAAAAGTACATCCACCTTTTCTTTGACATATGTGCTGTATTTGTCATACATCTTTTGACTATTTATGGTATTGTTTCTATATAGACATCTTTTTATTGTAGTTAGATCTTTTTCTTCATGGCTTCTGGGTCTTGCATAGAGAGTCCCTTTTCCACTATAGAAGTATAAATGAATTCATATAGGTTTTCTTCTAGATCTTTTATGGTTTCACGTTTAAACCTTGGTCCATTCGGGATTTTATTTTGGTGTAATAATGAAGTTTTTAGCTTAATCCCTAGACCCAAATTAGTCATTTGTTCTCCCTTCCATTTAATAAACTATCTCTCTCTTCTTTACTGCTTTGAAATGCCTGCTCTATTGTAAACTAAATTCTCATTTCATTTATAGATATTAGAGGGTCTATTCCTGGACTACTTCTTATGTTCTACTGTTATATCTGTCTCTGCCATCTCCAGTGTCAAAATGTTTTAGTTATGGTAGCTTCATATCTAAAAGGGCTAGTTTCCCTTATTGCTCTCCTCTGCCCCCGAATTTTCATAGCTATGTAGCTATCTTTACATGTTTATTTTTAGAAATAAACTTTACTATCATTTTGTGAAGTTATAAAAGCACCAGTTATTACTGCTGAAATTGAGGTTGGCTTGTATGTATAGATTAACTTAGGGAGAAATGACCTCATCATAATATTGAGGCTTCTTTCCAGAGAGTATAATTAAGTTAAATCTTTTTTTTTAATGTCCTTCAGTAGAGATTTTCTCCATGTAAGTCTTTTTGAGTTTGTATCTAAGTATTTTATTTTGTTGGTTGCCATTATACAGAATCTTTACTTCTAACAAGCTCCCCTAGTGGTTATTATATTCACTGAAAACCAATAATTTAGGGCAAGAATACTGATTCATTTGGTCTGGAGTAAGACCTGGGCATTGACATTAAAAAAAAAAACTCTCCAGATGATTCTAATATTCTAATGTGCAAACAGGTTTGAGAAACTCTGATTTATGAATTTTTTCTGGTTCTAAGGAAGACTCTAAATAAATTCATGTCCACACATTCAGATTCCCCTCTCCATTGGCTTTCCTTATACCTCCATGCACACACAGCCCAAATTTACTGCCATGTTGTTCAAACCTCCAACCCATCTCAGTGGTGCTTTACCTTGGTCTTTGCTTCTACCACGAGGGCCACATCTTCAAGACGAATCCCAAATTCTCCATCTTGATAGTAACCAGGTTCTGGGAGACACAGAGGTGCTGATGGCATTAAGCGGGGGAAGGATGCGAGCTTGCACTTTCTGCACTAATTGAGGAGTAGCTAAAGAACACGGATACCTGGTTGCCCTCGGCTGGTGACTGGGACAGACTCATCACTTGTTAGATGCTCTTTGGCTACCCATAGGCAACCTTCCAAGCTTCAGCTCCCTCATCCTCCCTTGTAGCCCAGTAGGGAAGACTTCAGGGCTCACTTGGGTCCTGGATCTCCCTGTCTGCCACTGTCCTGTTACCCTAGCATTTGATAGGGGACTCTGGAGTTTGAATGTATACCAGAAACCAGCTCCCAAGGGCAAAATAAGCATATGGGCTGAAGGGGTCTGCGGTTAGGGTGGGACAACCCATTTGTGGCTGGGGTTGGGGAGGTGAGGGAGGGCAACGGTGGGGCCCAGGTATATCTGTGCCTGTTATACTTCCTAGACTACAGTCCTGGACTAGTTTTAAGGTGGAGAGGGAAGTGCAGCTCAAGAGTCATACCGATAGAAGTGAACATGCCCTTGCCCATGGTAATGCTGCTGGACTGGAATCCCACTGGCCCTGGAAAGGGAGATGTAGGCATGGTATGAGCTCTCCTATACTTACCAGCTTGGAAACTAGTAGACTCTGGGGAACAGCAGGTAACTGAGGACCCCTGGGTGTTTCTAGCAGCATTTGTCCACCACATCATTGTCTACCTGGCATTGGTAAAGTCGAGATTGGCTCTGGCTTTTATTTATGCAGAGTCTATGTCAGTCAGCCATTAGGCATTGACCTGCTACTCCTCTCTCTGGGGCCCTTCCAGATGCCAGGGAGGCATCAGGAGTGTCCAGCTGCCAGCATTTCTCACTTACCCTGTGGACCATCACCTCCCCAACCTTGGATGAGTCACTGCATCTCTGAGGGTTTCAGTCATTTCCATAACTGTGAAAAGCTCTATCACCTTCAGAAGAGGGAGGACCCCAGGGGAGTATTGAAGAAACACCTACACTCGTGCACACACAAGAAGTTGCCAATCCCATGGCCCGTCCCATGACCATAATTGAGCCCGACATTCCACAAGGCTCTGCGGGCAAAGGCTTCTATCACTCGTCCTGGAAGAGAGATGGCCCCTAGTTAGTCAGCTGGAACCCAGACTGTTTGCCTTGATCCTTCTTGCTTTCTTGTTTCAGAGCCAATTACCAGGTTGGTAATTGTGGAGAGGGACCCCTGAGAGGCAGGTAAGCATGCACTATCTTTAACACACCTTATCTATTACCTGGATTGATGACTCTACTATAATTCTTCTCCATCCATCAAGGCAGCTACTTCTTCCAGGAATCCTCACATGACTGCTGCAGCCCACACTAACCTCCCCCACCTCTGAGTTACCCTTAGATTAGGAGACAGGAAGCCTGGGTTCAAGGCCCGGCTCTCCCACAAACCCTCTATGTAACCTTGGACAAATCGCTTTCCCTTTCTGGGCTGGATTTTCTTATCTATACAATATATGGGATGATGATACAATCCCTTCCCCACTAACCATCCCCCCAAGGGTGGTGGTTCGGGTCTAGTGAAATCAGAGCCTAAGATTCTGGGTCTAGCCTGCTCTCCAAAACCCACCTGATATAGCAGCAGGAAAGACGAGTCTGGATAGATCGATATTTCCTATCAGGACGCGGGTATATGCCTCCTGATGGGGAGAGGTAGAAGTAATGTGGCACACAAGAGAGGACTACTGGGAGTTTCCAGCTGTTTGGCCTGTGTATGTAGAGGTGTGTGGATCCAAGTCTGTGTATACACAGGTGTGTGGACCCAGGTCTGTGTGGAGAGTGTTGTGGGGGGGAGGTGCATACTCATGAGTGGTCACCCAGGTTCTGGAAGATGGCCAGAGGAGGCTGAGGGGACCCTGCCCAAAGCTGGGGCTTGGTTCACTTTGGTTGGTCTACTGGAATGCTTGTAGGTGGTGGTAAGCTGAGGCTGTGACAACAGGGTCTTGGGAGGCAAACTCCCTGGGCTGGAATTCTGACTTAGCCACCCATAAATTTTGAGACTTGAGCAATGAACTTTAACCTCTCTGTGCCTCAGTTTTCTCACCTGTAATGGGACAATGACAGTACCAGCTCATAATGTTCCTGGGAGGAGTAGGTAGACTTATGCATGTAAGGTGCTCCGAACAGAGCAAATACTCAAATTGAAGACAGCACTCTTAGTGCCATTGACATGATTATCCTTTAGTTTTCTTAAGGCCTTAAGTTTGGGTCGTGGTCTGATAATATGACAAGTCAGCCTTACTTAGTCAGGGCTGTTACCTTGCGGAAAGAGAAAGGAACGTGGGCTGACACTAGCCTCTTTTTCTGCTTTTTCTGGTCACTTCCTGTAGTGATGTGGTGTGGTGAGTCCCCTTCACACACACACACACACACACACACACACACACACACACACACACAGACGAGCTTGTCATCCTGGGCACAATAGCTTGGGGCGGCAGACTCAACCTGTTAAACTGTGAACTCCTTGAGGCCTGACCAGTGCTGTTTTTTTCTCTTTCCAGCATAATGTATGAGCCACAGTCAGCTTGCTGAATGCATGAATGCAGCTCCCTGCTTCCTACCTTCCCCAGAAACCCCCTAGCACACATAGATGAATTCCCAACCTTTGAATCACACAGACCAGCCCTCACTATTTCCTGAAAACCTCCAACTCCTTTCTACCTCAGAGACTCTGCTTGTGCCATTTCTCCTCCTGGAATGTCTTACTTTCTCCTTTCTGCTGAACACGGCTAGGCACACAGACAGCACAAAATAAATATTTGTTCATTGATTTACTGAAATGGGATGAAAATAAGCTTGGGCACATCTAAAAGGATGCCATTCACTTCATGGTTATGTACTAATTTCAATGAGAGCACACAGGTGGACGCACAGATTGTGGAGTTCTGTTGCTGGCCTGAGACATCTCTGGGGAAGTAGCCGAAGACATTGGGTTTGCTGGCACTAACTTGCTGTGTGACCATGGGCAAACCACTTAACCTCTTTGGGCCTCAGTATTAGCCTTTGTAAAATGAAAAGGTTCTTATTGGGGTGATTTTTTGGGTGCCCCTTGAATGAGGGTGGATAGGGGAAATCTGGGTCCAATGCTTACCTTTTGGAAAGCAGAGGGGGTGCCCCAGTGGACTGTTCTGGTGATGTCTGTGGTTCCGTCCCTGTGGAGAAGGGGAATCAACATGTCCAGCTCTGCTAACACCTATGCGTAGGGATCATGGCCATGTGCTTTCTGTGTGTTTTCCACTGGGGTTTGAGCAGCAGGGCTGGGCTGGGGCGAGGTAAGTGTGAAAGGAAGAAGATGGCTGCCATCATCAAATGCCTATCTTTAGCATCTATGCATGAAGGGGCTCTGCAAAACTATCAAGTTCAAATCACTATGCTGTTGGGCAATCCTGATTTCGTACAAATATATTCCACCTTCATCATGCCCCACCACCCCTGTCGTCAAATTTGGCTGTTTTGTAAACCTAGATTTGTTTGGATCAGGCTGGCTCTAAAGAAGTCTTCTTCTAGGCTTTCTGAGAGGTGGGAAGCGATTGTCTCATTTTTACGGATGGGGAAACTGAGGTCTAGAAAAGTCATAACACTCACACATTCAGACAGTTATTTACCATCTATAGAACACTTTTGGCAGCTCCCTGAGAAGGACGATAGAGCAGGACTCATTAACTCCATTTCACAGATGAGGCAGCTAAAGCCAGAGGCTCTCTTCCTCTCTGAGCTTTAGTGAAGCCAGGCCTGCAGCAAGTTCTTCCTCTCCACAGTTCTCTCCATTGTAAACATGGATTCGACCCAGAAATTTACTCAAGAGTCCCGGTGAACCAAAGCCAGAAGCCAAAAAGTCTGACTTCCAACCACCAGCTATAGCTGTTCCCTCAGGATGGCCCATGTGGCTACTCTTGGGGGAGAAGGAAGGGGAAGAGAGAAATGATCCCAGGGCCTTGGGGACTCCTCCTTGGGAGCAGATCACAGGGTGTAACAAGCTTCTTTAGAAGGAGAGAAGAGGAAGTGAGGTGACATTTCCCCGAACTCACCCTGCTCTGGGTGCACCCCAATCCAGCAACACCCCACAAATTGACTTCTCTTTTGCAAACTGGCCATCTCTAGTACACACAGAGCCACACTGATGACTAGGAAAGGCTGCTAGGCTGAGGGCTTGCCTCATTGGCTCCCAGAGCTGCACTCAGAACATGCAAAGCACATTTGTCATTAGCACATTCACCGTTGCCACAAGATATAGGATAGCAAACTGTTTGAGACTACTCCTTACTCCTTCATAAGTTCTGGCACCCCTACCTTTCTCCCACTCTAAGCTTCCCATAGTTCACTTGCTTCCTAGATGAGAAGGGGAAATTTTCAAGTTCTTCTTAGCTTGGTTCCTATGTGAATGATTGATCACAAATTTAGAAGGAATGAGGTTAGCCTATTCTACGTGACCATCATATCCGGGTGTTCAGGGTAACACATCTAAAGGGATACCATTAACTTCATGGTTTTATAATAATTTTAATGAGAGCACACAGGTGGACACATAGATTGTGGAGTCCTGGTGCAGGGAGACAGCACTCTCTTACAAAGAGTAGTCTCTAAATGTGGTTGTGCATGTGCTCAGAACAGCATGCACACATATCTACTCAGAGACACATACCCATGCTGATGGGTGTGCCCTGTCCCAACTGCTCTGAGTGTCCCCTGAGGCTGTTTCTCTCACCTACCTGTCACTTTTAGAGGGTGGATCCTGCCCCCATCCCCAACCCAACATGTTCACTTTACCCAAGCAGTGGTGAGGGCAGGGTTGGGGAGAGGGCTAAATAAGATGCATGGTGCTAGTGGTGTGTAGGCTGTGTCCAAGGTGTGCATGAGTGGGTGGGAATATGGGTGCAGTGTTCACGCAGCCAGGCAGGGCTGCTGAGCATGGCTGTTCAGATTGTGTAATAATATACCATCTTAAAAAAACGTTTTATTTGCGCAAAGGGAGTCTTTTCCTGATTCTCACCTAGGTACTACATGGGCAGCCCCACTATTTTGGCCTGTTTCCCACTGTGCAGACACCCCACCCCCAAGTGTAAAAATGGGAGAGATGCACAGGCTCATTCAATGTAGGCCTCTTCATTCTCAGATAAAGAATCCACACCCAGGAAGAAAAATCTTTGGCCAGCCCAGAGTGTTTGAGCTGAGACAGCCAGGCCAGGGCAGGGTGGGGACTACATACCAGTATTGTCCCCCAGAATCCAGCAGGTACATCTCATCTGAGGACAGCTTGCGGTGAAACTCCTTGGTCGGGCTAGGAAGGAGAGACACTGAGAAAAGGAACAGCTTAACCCTGTGCTGGTTGGAGTGGGAGTCCTTGTTGAAAGCCGAGGAACTTCCCTGTCTCACCCCTGGGTGTTGGGCTTTTCAGGTCGACTCTTTTGGAGAAGTCATTATGTCCCAAAGGGCCCTGGGAGAGTACTCAGCCTCTGACACTAAAGTCCTGAGGGTGCATCTGTTTATCCTGTACTTCATGAGCAAGGCCCTGATCCTCAGGAAGGAATGAAAGGAAAGAACCCAGAATGTGGGTGTTGGGAGAGCCTTAGAGAGCACCCAGTGCAGCCATCTCCTTTTATATTAGGAGAAATATGCCTGCAGAGGTCAAGGGGCTTACATGAAGCCACATGGTAAAGCCAGAAGGGAGCTGGGCCTGGACCCAAATTGTTTGGTTCAGTGCTCCTCCTCTAACTTTCTGCTGCCTCTGAGAGCAGAGGGCCCTGAGAAGCCAGGGTGCAGGTAGGGTGAGTACCTGAGGATGGGTCTGGAGAGCAAGCTTTGGTAAGGCCGAAGAGTTCCTATCCTGCTACTCTCTAGTAGACTGAGCCAAGTCTTGGGAGATACCAGGGGAGAGAATTCTGGGATAGGCCAGGCCAGCCCTTAGAGGGTATCTGTCTGACCTCTCCCTGCTATGTCCATGCCAGGTTGAAGTATCTAGTCAGCTTGGCCCCTCGAATTTCATCAGGTGTTTGCTTTCTATGGAGTCAAACATCTGGCCAGCTTATATCTTGGGCTCACCTTAGTTGTTTTGGGCTGAATGAATGGGCCTTTCTCCTCATGTACTTGTGAGCTTTAAGAATTAACTATTATAAATAACTTATAGGACACCAAGGAAAAGCATTCAGCAGCAGCCCTTCCTCCCTTACAGATCCCTCAGCCCTAAGAGCTCACAAAACCCCAGCCTCATAGGGGAAAAGTGCTCAGGTCTTTTAATTCCAAGGAGACTCTCAAATCCCCTACTGGACTCTACTCCCTACCCACAGCCCTTATAGTGCTAAAGGACACACAGGTTAAATACGGACTCAGTTCCCAAAACATTCCTCCCTCCACCTCCACCCTCCCTGCACATATACTGGGATATCCTCCACATAGTCCTAGAAAATTCTTTCTCCTGAAGTACCTGTAGTGGGCCAGGGCAGCATTCAGACCACTAGCAGAGATGGTTTTGAAACTGGGTCCGGAGGAAAATTCTTCTTCCCTGAAAAGTACAAGACAGGAATGGTCAATGAATGGGCTCAGGGGCTAGGTTGGGCCCAAGATATCTACTAAGGGTAAATGAAGGTCATGGCTTCCTCTTTCTCAGCCAGACTATGCCAGCCCTGATTCCATCTTCCCAACCCCCAACATGCCAATTATAAAGCACTCAGGTCAGAGAAGGAAGCACTGTAGATATCAGTTATTCCTTCTTCATCTCCATTTTACAGAAGAGGAAATCAAGATCTGTATGACTCACAGTGTGTCTGCAGTATAGTAAGAGTGAAGAAACCCTCACCAGCCCCAAAGCAGCATCCTGCGTCTCAGACTGTCAGTCTGCCTACAGCATAAGTCAAGCATGCCCTCAGGATACCTCCTTCCTCAAATTGACATGCTCAAGTGGTCCAGGGGCCAACAGGCCTTAGCCAGCCTCCCCCAAGGAGAAGAGACTTGTGCCTGAAGCAGACACTAGAGGGCACTGTTGGGTTGTGGCCCTTGACGTCGTCCAGCTTTCCAAAAGGGCCAGATAATGCCATCCATTTCCTGCCCAACTTCGGAATCACCCAAGGACGTGCCACTCTTTGGTCCAGGGAGGCCCCCAAATGCAAATATGATATTTCTTTCCCCTACGTAAGGAGACCAAGTTCCCCTCACTGCCCCCACTTCCATATTAAAAGATAATCAGCCCCAAAATACAGCCATGGTTCTTCACCCTCGAAACTTATCTAGCAGCTCTGCTCCAGAGAATTCGTCCACTATGCCTTTTGGCACGTTCTTCTCCAGCCAGACCAAGTAGCGGATCATGGCCACGGCATCCCGCACCTGGAGTAGGGCAAGCGGAGAAGCTGGCTGAGGAGCAGTCTTCACCATGGCTCCCAGAAGACAAGATCAAGCAGCTGATCTGAGAGCTGAGCTTTAAGAATGAGAGGGTTTCACCAGCTATTTGATGATATTAAGGGATTCTTGTTAATGTTTATTTATTTGATCACAGTGTGATGATGTTTCAAAAAGAGTCCTTATCTTTTAGAGATACTTACTGATATGCTATCAGAAGAAAGGATACAATATTTGGGATTTGCTTTAAGGTCACCCAGCAGCAGAGGGTGCAGAGTGGAGATAATGAACATGGGCTTGCAGACAAAACAGGATTGGCCATGACTTGATGTTGGTTGAAACTGAGTGATGGTACATGGGGATCGTTATACTATTTTCTCTACCTTTATGTATGTTTAAAAATATCCATGAGAAGTTTTCTAAAATGAGGTGCTTTATCCTTATTTTAACAAGAATATCAAAGAGTGAGCCCTATTCTTGCCAGGGTGAAGAAATCATTATAGCAAACACTTATTTAACACTTGGAATGTGCCAGGCAGTGCTCAAAGCAATAATATATCATTTATTATAATAATCATATTTTATGTACAAGTATATATTTATATAATTTATATTATTATATTTTATATAATTATTATATATTTATATGTAGATATACATTATATGTATGTAAATGTATATACATACAACATACACATATTTATATGATATATAATTATATATTGATTACATATTATAATGGTATATTAAAATATTTAAACATATTAATCATTTATGAATATTTATTATATACAGTTAGCCATTCATATCCATAGGTTTTTTTATCCAAGGATTCAACCAACTATGGATCAAAAATATTAAACAAAAATCAGAAAGCTGATCCTTAAACAATACAGTATAACAACTATTCATACTACATTTACATTTAATTAGGTATTATAAGTAATCTAGAGATGATTTAAAAGTATACGAGATGATGTGCATAGATTATATGCAAATGCTATGCCATTTTACATAAGGAACTTGAGAATTTGCAGCTTTGGGTATCTGAAGAGATCTTGGAACCAATCCCCTCTGGATACTGAGGGACGACTCTATTATTTATATTATAATATATGTGTTTTATATATTGTATAATATATATTTATTTACATTTGCTATTTAATCTTCAAAACAGCCCTGTGCTATAGATTACTGTTACGATCTTGATTTTATAAATGAGTTAACTGAGGCCCAGAAAAGTGAATCGACTTGCCCAAGGCCACTCATCTAGGAGTTAAGTGGGGGAGCTGGGGTTTAAACTCAGACATCCCGTCTCCAGGGCTTGTGCTTTGAATCACTGTGCCATGGCTGGGACTAAGGGAATAAAGCACAGCTTGGTGCCCAGGGGTTCTGTGTCTACTTCTCTGTTTCACTGGCAAGGCTTCTTCAGGCTCTTCTCGCAGGGTGTCCTTTCTGAACCATCAGACTGGGAACTCTCAAATGTCTATTTTTCCTGCCCATGGACTTACATGGCTGGCCCTGAGGAGGGCCTGCTCCTTGTTGTTTTTCACCGCCTTGGTCACCATCACTGGGGAGTAGGTGTCTGCTACGAGTTTCTCCTGTCACAAGCAGAGAGGAAGCGTTCTGGGAGCCCCTTCCAGGGCACAGCAGTGTTTGAAAAGGATTGGCCGGGAAACCTGGCTGAGGGGAATCTTGCTGGTTCCTATGGTGGCAGCGACCTTTCCTTCTGTGCTTTCTGGCTATTCGGATCTTTCCTAGCCTTTCAAGTCCAGCTTAACCTTCCCTCCCTCCCTCCCTTTTTCCCTCCCTGTCCCTGGATCTTACCAGTGCTCGGGGGCCAAATCAGAGCTTGGCTCCTGCCAGTTAATAGGCTCTTCTGACAGTGTGAGTTTCCTGCACATATCATACTATCATCTGCCATTTATTGAGTGCCTGCTGTGTACCAGGCACTGGGTTCTCTACATGCACTATTTCTTCTAAAGTTCCTCAGAGAAATTTCTCTGAGGTTAGGATTCTCATCACTATTTTTCAGGTGAGGGAAAAGAGGCCCAGCTTAGCTAAGACAGTTGGCTAAGATTGCTGCACAGCCAGTTTGAGGCAATGCCAGAACTCAGTCTCAGATTTGGTGACCTCAAAGCCTCTCTGCTCTACTAGGCTGTACTCCCTCTAGCTTCTTTGATAATCGCTGAGCTCTCTGTGGACAGACATCCAGCTTCCTTTCTTCCTTTTCTCTCCAGAGAGGTCTAGAAGGGGATTCACCACACCTTTGTTGACTGACCATCTGCCTGAATGGCTGAGGGGCTGTGGCCCCACTTTAGGTGAGGCTTATCAGGGATGAAGGGGGTGCAGTGCCTGCTCTGGGCTGTAGCCTGGCAAACCCACCTTGGGTATCACTTTGTAGAGCCCATAGGTAGTATAGGTCATTCCGATCCAGATCCTCACAGCTCCTGAGGCATAGGCTTGGATGCTGTCATGGACTTGGCTATAATCTTCAAGTTGTACACACATGGAGCCAGTACAGCTGGAATTCAGATACTGCAGGGTCTCGGAGTTAAAGCGACTCTTGTTTACAAATAACCTAGGTAAAGAGGCAAGACCAGGAGGATTCCGAGGGTTTCTAAGGACAATGCAAAGGACCAGAGGCCCTCTGTTGCTGGAGGTCAAGGAGCCAAGCAGAGTAGATGGAAACAGGGGTCAAGAGATCAGGAAAAGCTCCAAGCTCATGGGAAGGCTGAATATTGGGATTGGGTAAATGGTGGGGCAGTAAGGAGTGGAAATTAGAGGAAGTTCACCATAGCCAGCCAAGGAAAAGCCATACCTGATGGAGGAGTCCGTGAGCAATGTATAGGAATAGAAGAAGGGATTATAAGGGATGTCACTGCTGCGAAGATTGAAGAGCCCTGGGAAAAACGATCAATGGATACTATTTATGAGGCTGAACTGCCTGAGGCCAGCACATCTGATGCCTCTGCCCCACTGTTTGCTTTGCTCCTCCCCTCAAAGATTTCCAGCAGCATACTTGAATCATCTACCCTTGTATGTTTCTTAGTCTTTCAGTGCGGGGTCTTTGGTGCATACATGAGAGCTATGGACCCTTTCTCCAAGAAAAATGTAAATACCCAGCAAGTAGTCAACACACAGTTTCAGTGAGGTCTCAGATTTTCTGAAGCCTAGAGCTGGGGTCAGATAAGAAGCTCTGAGCTACTATGGGAAAGAGCAGAGCCGCACTAGGGGCTAAAGCTTGGTATGTGAGTGCCCTGGGAAGGTGGTCAGACTGCTGAGAGGTGTTTACTCAGCCTCTTCCCCTTCTTGAGACTGAAGCCTTTGCTGCTGTGGTCAGGCCACTCTTCAGTGGCCTAGGGGCTGGCCCCAGCTTGCTCTGGGTTTCCTGGTTACCTTATTCAGCAGACATGATATCCTGCTCCCTCTCCATCTTAGTTCCCACAGGGCATGGCCGAGGAGCTCTCAGAGCCAATGGGTACCTTGTGATTGGGGGAGGAGTCCTGTCCTGCAGGGTCAAGGAGGCTTGAGGGTTGGGGGGACCCAGATGCCTACATGTGTCTGAAAATCTGTACTCACAGGCTGTCTCATCAAGTGCTGATAGAAGCAGAGCCGTTGGAGCCTTGTGGTGCTTCTGCATCTGGCTGCGGATGCTAGATACTTTCTCCTGCCAGGTGCTCCCTAGTAGCAAAGAAGCCGAAAGAAAGCCTAAGTGACATATCTTCTCTTTGACATTCTGTTCCATAGAGGGCTCCCTTGGGGAAACAGTTTTTCATTTCTTTAAAAGCAGTAGAACACTTTCTTCAAACAAACTCTTACTTGTGTAGTCATTAGACACATGGGCTCTGGGCCCAGACATGATATCCTGTCTAGGTTCAAATCTTGGCTCTGCCATTACTAGCTAGGTGGCCTTGGGCAGCTTTGTTAGCACCTCTGTGTCTTATTTTGCACATGTGTAAAATTAGAATGTATCATCATAATAGTGTCTACCTCAATAGGATTGTTACTGGGTTCAAATGAATTAATATTTTTAATGCACATAAGATGGTGTCTTGGGACATAGTAATTCTAGTATAACTTTCTGATCAATAAATATGCATGCAGAACAGAGATTAGGAGAGTAGCCCTGGTTGAAGGGAAAAGGGATAGTGGTGGGCCATGTTTAAGTCTCCTCTTTGCAGTAACCCTGGTGTTTAATAAGCCACAGGTCTGTGTCAAACATTTTGTTTACATTGCTTTAATTTTTACTTGACCCATTTTACAGATAATGAAATTGAGTCTTAGGGGAGGTAAAGTGACTAATCTAGCGTCTTATAGCTGGCAAGGGGTGGAGCTGAAATTTGAACATAGGTCTATTTGACTACATGGGCTTATACTCTTAATCTATATAGACACTGGACTATGTTGCTAACACTGTCAGTCTCCAAACCTGTCCTTAAACTCAGTATCAAAGAGCTATCTTTGCTGGGATGCTTGTATCCTGGTCCTAGGACTTTAGTTTTCATCTTTTGTTCCTGCTCCTTGCAATGCATGTAAAGAGTCTACCACCTCTAGGCAGGGCTAGGAATTTATGGGCAGAGTGTCATAAACATTAAGGATCCTAGTCGGGCTCAGAGATTAACATAAATAACTTAATATTGTTATAAAAACACTTTATGCCAACAGGTAAAATGATTCATCAAGAATAAAAACTTTGGGTATAATACTTCTTAAGGTTTATTTTATTTTATTGTGGTAAAATACACATACCATAAAATGTATCATTTTAACCATTTTAAAGTGCATAGTTAGGAGCTTTAAGAACATTCACAAGATTGTGCAACCATTATCACTATCTAATTCCAGAACATTTTCTTTTTCATCTTTCTCAAAGAACCCTATAACCCATAAGGAGTCAATTCTCATTCTTACCTTCCCCCAGCCCCTGGAAACCACTAATCTGCTTTCCCTCTCAGTAGATTTACCTCTGCTAAATATTCATACAAATAGCATCACACAATCTGGAGCATTCTCTGACTGGCTTCTTTTATTTTGAATTATTTCAAGGTTTATAGATGTGATATATTTTTTTGAGACGAGTGAAAGTAAATTTAAATTGTCTAATATAGAAATGTCTTTGTGTAACTAGCTGTTCATGTTTTTCCCCTTGCCCTTTCTGCTCTTTAAACCTCTGAGTTGCTAGAGAGAGTCTCTTTCAACTCTATAACCTTAGAGATTTAAGAACTCTGTTCTTGGGCTTCCAGGCCCAGTTCTGGTACAGGATAGCTCTTCCTTAAAGATTATCGGCCTGCAATGGCTCAGCTTCCCCTCACTTGTAGGAAGTGACAAAACTCACACAAACTATCTCTCAGTCCCTGGAAGGTTCTCCCCTCTATACCCTCCCCTTCCCGACATAACTGTGCTCTTCTTTATCTGAATGAGATGAGTTTTATTTTTGATTGAACAGTCTTGGATAGCAAGTTTCTTTACAAACTGTGTTGAGATGTAGAAAGAATCATTCTGCAAGTTACATCAGAACAGATAAAGAAAATTGGACACAATTTGAACTTGTTTCACAAGACCTGCTATTTTGACATTTCCCTCCTGCTTTTTTGACTCCTTCCCAAACAATAAGTGTGCATGGACTTGCATGAGGAAAGGAGTCTTTCAGATTGCTCAGTATTCCTAGGAATCCAAGTCCATTGGCTCATTTAGAATTCCCGGCAAGGTAGGGGCTGGTGGTGGCCAAGACAGTCATTCACAGTCAGGATTTTAGTTACTACTAATAAGAATCATAAAACATACTGTTCTTTTATGACGCATTTAGATGGTGTCAACAGGGTCAAGATTATTGATCTTTAAGTTTTGGGGGTTAGTGTACTTTCCTTTGTGGTCTAGCCAAAACTTGAACCCTAGTCTGTGCCACAGACTGACCCAGAGCTTATTTACTCTTTTTTGTCCACTATGGCCCAGCTAACCCCAGGCATCCTAAATCTAAATTCCTCATCACAGATGGCTGGAAGTCAAGGTTTGAATAATTCATTAGAAACTGGTCTCAAACATCAGATAAGCAATTGTCATATTTTTTTCTCTCTTTAAAAATGTGTGCTTTTTCACTTTTCTCTGACTCTCTTGTTTCCTTCCTTCCTGCTCCCTCTTGCTTCAAATCCTAACACTCATTATTTTAGCATTTTCTAAATATGGTCTGGGGACCTTTTGATTCAGACTCACTTTTGAGAAGGCCCGGGATTCCGCATTTTAAACAAGCATTCTGGACAATTTGGGTGTACACAAAAGTTCAAAAACCATTGCTTTGGTACCTGTTAAGGATAAATTTTCCAGCCAAAAGAACTACATACTGAGAAGGAGAAGTGGCTTACAGAATCACCTGTGAATGTTTCTTGCAGGACATAAATGGGCTGGCTTGGAGCTGGAGGCCTCTCTGACTCCCACACCAGGTCCACAAGGTTGGATATAATGGACACCAGCTCTCTGTCAGAGCCTCGGAAGGCCATCTCATAACTCTCCCAGGAGGCTGCAGAGACAGGAAGGAGTAACTTGTTCTTTGTCTATTTATATCTCAGGGAAAAATTGTGACTCAGGCAAAGTTAGTTCTTATCTGCTCTGCCTCCTGTTCTTCTCTGGCAGCCCCAGCTACCCAGAGCCTTTCCAATAAGTCTAGCCCTCCTGGGGCATGTCCTTCTTCTTTCCACTTTTAAGGCCTAATTGCCATGAGCTCACCCAATGCTGTCCGCAGCCCATTGGCTAAGCTCATTTTAAAGTGTCATTGGCTGTGGGGCCCTCTTTTTGTATTAACCATTTTAACTGAGCTTTAATACTGCAACCCAAAGGAATGGTTGATGTTCAGGCCATTAGAAAGGTTGTCAAAGAAGCAAGTTCCTAAGTGGGAGCCTTTCAGTACATATTTTCGAGGACTCCATCCTTGGGGGCAGGCTGGCCAGTCAGCTGAGATCCCAGAACTCAGGGAGCTATATTCCTTGGAGGTGAGGGAATTACGCTTTTTTAGTCAGAAGCCCTCTCACCTACTTTGACCCTTTCCAGAAGAGGGCTAGAGAAGCAATTCTAGTGCCCTAATTGGTAGAGTTCCAGGTGACTAGCGATGGTTCTTGGTTTAAGGACATCCTAGCCTGAGGCTTATAGGTTAGGTCTCTGCACTCATGACTTAAAAAATGCTATATTCATTCTCTTAAATATATTTTTATTATATAATCCATGATCACATTCTTATTGCAAATATTCTACAACCACAAGTTCAAATACTTTATCTTTAGAGTCACCCTGCTTCTCCTTCTATCAAGGTTCACTTCTTTACATCCCAGGGAACCTGAGTCACCTTCATTGCTGTGGACAAATGTAGGGACTTAAGGAAGAACTTACCAATGGAGAAGAGGAGAGGGTCAAAGCCCACATGCCCTCTAGCAGGAATCTCAGTGAGGAGCCAGTTGACAATGGGTGCAGTGCCAACTGAGAGGAAGACATGAAGGAATACGGGAGTCACCTCCAGGGCCAGCCCCAGGCCCTCCAGCCAGGTTTCTGTCTGTGATAGTCCTACCATGTATATTCTTCTTGATAGCATTCTCAAAGTTTAGGGATGATCTCAAATTTCCTCAGCTCTCCTAGGGACCCAGCATGGCCTTTCATGCATCACCTCACCTGTATGTCCTAAAACCTAGTCCAAGTTCCAGGGCTGGGGTGGGCGGGAATCCATGTAGTCCTTTTACCTTCTTTATGGAGCTCCCAGTTGCAGTCCATCTCCCGCTCAGCCTGGGTCCAGTAGCGACTGTCAGTCCAGAGACCTGCTTTCCCCATAGTTACTACTGCAGTTCCTGGGGAAGAACAGAGAAACGTGGAGGTGAGGGTAAAGGTGAAGGATGTGGTTTTAGTTAGTGCGTATGCAATACAGTTCTGGCTTTGAGAATGTTGCAGGGACCACTGGAAAGTTTGTCTCCTCCATAGGAAGGAAATTAGGCAGGAGATGTTAAAGAGCTTTGATGGAAGCCAGCAGAAAGGATGTCCTAGGTCAGGCATCTCTGTGTTGTGTTGAGGTTCTCTCTTAAGGTGACCATTAGGACTTTTGTCAGGAGAAGTGGGGCCTGCTTTTGGCAGTCCAAAAGGGTCAATGTGGCATGTAGGTGCTCTCAGGAAAGGTAGCGTAGTCGGTATCAAGACTCAGTGTCATACGAACGCTAAGCCAGGGTCTTAGCCAAGGACAGGCAAAGAAAATAAACCCAGCAACTTTGGTAAGGAGAAGGGCCCATGATGACTAAGGCAAGGCAGCTTGAAGCCCAGGGGAAGAATGTTTAAGGATTAGCAAGAGAAATTTGGATTTCATTCAAGGGGCCAGGATCAGGGTAGGAGGCCTCTTCGGAAACTGGGATGCCATAAA
The DNA here is from genome assembly GCF_014176215.1 of Rousettus aegyptiacus. Classification (NCBI taxonomy): domain Eukaryota; kingdom Metazoa; phylum Chordata; class Mammalia; order Chiroptera; family Pteropodidae; genus Rousettus; species Rousettus aegyptiacus. The sequence continues at coordinate 82,045,519 of NW_023416312.1, read as the reverse complement.
GGATTTCTACATTTGGCTACGTGAAGTGCTGTTGCCCCTTAAAGGACTGGCAAGGTAAAACTTTGTCCCCAAGTGAGCCTTTGCGTGAAGGAAATCAACAGGCTCCTAGTGGCTAGACATAGAAGTACTGACTATCTCAGAAAAGGAGCCCAGAGAGTGCTAAGCTGGGCCAGGCTGCAGCAGAGGCAGTGAGCATGGGAGGGACACCAAGAGGGCTATCTGCTTTATGCAGAAATTTGGCTGGACTGTGAGATGTGTACTCTGGGGGACCTGATTGGGCATCTGCCCTGGTGACCCTTTTCGGAGTGGTAGAGGGGAAGCAGAGAGTAGCAAGAAATTTCTGAACACTAGGTCCTGGGGTTCTTGACTGACAAGAACTAACCACACCAGGGAATCTGAGACCACCTCTGGGTTAGGCAACAGAAGCAATGAGGACAGGGTAATGACTGTCACCTGCAGACCCTGTAAAGCCTGTAATCCACGCAAGCCGCTTGTCATGTTCACCGATGTACTCACTCTAGGAATTCAACAATAGTATTGTTAGCCTTTTTCATGAAGTCAGACCCTACATGGAAGGCTCCCAACCACATCCCAGTTTGTTCTGGTCAGATTTAACCAGTCTTACAAGCCCAGGAATGCAGGGCTTCTCTTCCGGGATGCCATCTATAACTCCCTCTAGCTCTCATGATCTTCTCTTCCTTTGAAAATTGTATCTCTTGAAGTATAAAACCCAAAACCTAGTACTGGACTTGTCTACCTTGTCAGATGCAAATTATGTGCAGTCTGGGATCATGTCTTTTGGTTCTTCTTGGTTCTCCCCACCAGCTGTCCCTCCTCCCTAGTCTAGTAAGTACACTGACTACATCATAAGTAACTTCTGCATTATTATATTTTGATCCTCACAATCATTGGAGACATATTTCATTATTCCATCTCACAGAAGTTGAAATTGAAGTTCAGACACTTGTCCAAGGTTCTTAGTCTGTCTTAGCAGGTGGGAAAAGTAATTCAAGTAATCTTATTGACATTGAAAATTCCTTCTCTTCCAACTGTGTTGATGCTGGGAAGACAGATAGGGTAGAGGGGTCCAGTGGTGGGAAAGGGTGAGATGGGTGGACAGGAGCACTGCTTTGGGAAAAGCAGTTATTCAGACTATCTTGTTTCCTGTCTGCTTCTCTTCCCTCCGCCTATACCCCAAACTCATGTAGTCCAGGGTCTGGATAATTTCATTAGGTTATTGGAAGGGTTGAGCCAGGAGGGAGCTTAGCATTCTTTCTGTCCAATTCCTAGCCCATATTCTAACCTCCTGGGGCAGGGCTCCCTAAACATTCATGCTGGGTCTGCCATCTAGAAAGCAATCAAAATTGATTTGAAGTTGTATATAGTTTCATTGCCTGAAATCAAGGAGATTTGGCAATGTCTTCTTTCCTATGGAAAAGATTACATTCTTTTAGCTGTCCTAAACTCCCATGTCCAAGCTCCCCACTTCCTTCCCTTCACTTGTTAAATCTTTTCTTTGCCTTCATCTTCTGAGTATTAACAGCTTCCTATTTGTGGCCTGTTCTCATAGACCAACCTGAGGTAGTAGAGAGGGCAAGGGTGGAGGCAGAGCTGTCCCTTACCATGTGGGCATCCGTGTCTGGGATGATATAGGCAGAGAGATTGTGGGTGTGCATCTGCTGGCGGAGGGCTGTGAGCTTCTCTGTGGTATTGACCACAGTAACTGGAAGGTACTGACATGTGACAGGAAGACAAGACACACATATATACATATATTGTTTAGTGAAAATCGTGTCGAAGGAGCCACCAGCCTCTCCTTAGGCAGGGGTTGGGGTTGAGCATGCTGGGCCGGCATGGAAGGATGGGGGCAGCAGCTGATGTTATAAGTTAGTCTAGATTAAGGTTCCTGGGCTGACCAGAGATGGAGGTGTGGAAGAGCTTAGAGAGGGACCCTTTGTGACAGTAATGGCACCTGATTCTGGGATGAGGATGTGGGTGAGAGTTGTAGGGGAATGAATGTTGGCACTGGGCCAGGCCGGGTGTTGGGGAGTAGGGGAGATGGTCTCTCTTTGGATACCTTGGAGGTCGCACTGCCAATTTAGCAAATAAAAATACAGGATGCCCACTCAGTCACAGTTGAATTTCAGATAAACAACAAATAATGTTTTAGTATAAGTATGTCCCATGAACTATTTGGAGCATACTTATATAAAATGTTACACATTATCTGAAATTCAGATGTAACTTTTTGTCCTGTATTTCACTGGGCAACTTTACCTTGGGGAATTTTTCAAGTTTTCACTTACTGGTTTCAAATGGCAGAGGAGAGTGAATGAGTATCTCTCAGCAGTTTGGGACATTGTCCAGAAAGATCCCTTTAAGCCAAAATTTCTTTAAAGGCTGCTTTATCTTTACAATAAAAAGTGCGGGATTCTTTGTTTTGTTTTGTTTTGTTTTGCCTTCTACTCCACAATATATCTATGTTTATTTTAATGTAAAAGTAATGTGGCTGGAGACCACCCATCTGCCTGCCCCAGTGGTCTCATAAAGTTGACACTACAAGCACATGTACTCCTGAGATTTAGTGGATACTGGTAGGCCCACCATCTCTCACCTTCTGGCCTGCCCCTGCCTGGAGAAGCTCTTTTTCCCTATTCTGGTTGTAGAAAGAATCACTTTGATCTCCAGCCAGGGAGGGATGACCTTTTGGCTCCAATCTAGTGGGCTATCTTCAGGTCTTCACATCCAAAGCCTTCCTCTCTTGACCTTCTGTTGGCTCCTCTAGCTTTCTGACTTTCTATCTCCTTCCTTCTGTGTCTCCCTCTTCTCTGTTCCTCCGGAATTTTTGTTTCCTTTTCTCCCATTTTATTCCTGCCCTCTGCCTAGACTCAGCCAAAACTTAGCTAGGAGACTCCTGCCTTCCTTCTCCCCCTCCCTCCCCTTCTTCTAGTGGGGCTGCCTAGGCCCAAGACAGGACTATGGTAGATAACCTGCTGTGGGAATGGATGGGAGGGAAGGAGGGAGGTGGATATCATGCACCTGAGAATGTGCTGACAGTCCTGAAGGATGTTAATCAGAAACAGTGAGCCCAGAGTCCAGAAATCAGGAGGAAGGCTGATAAGAGCGAAAGGGTAACAACTGAGCCAATGGGGGTTGGGAAGAACAACGGAGCTGTGGAGTGGGGCAGGGGCGGGGAGGCTGGTGGTGGGGGAGTGGAGGTGGTGCTGGGATGGCCGCCAGGGTGGAGCCAAGTCAGGGTCTCACCTGAGGGCTGGATGAACAGTTTCTCACATCCTTTGTTTGTAGGTCCACTGGCTTTGGATTGCCCCAGGCACAAGCTAGAAACCAGGAGAAAAATCTAGGATCACTTAGAAATCAGATAATTCCTAGAGAGAGCAGGGACATGTTCCTCCAAACCTCTTCCTTATCCCTGCAGAGTCTCCATTCTTTGAAACACACGATACTGTCCAACTTGACTTGAGGATAAAAATAATCAAATTCTATAGAAAATCAGGCTGAATTGGATGGCACCCTGGGTCACAATCAAAGAAACCTGATTCATCAGCAAGTGTTTGCTACTTTCGGATGGGTTTTAGTACTCATTAAATCAATTTTTTCCCTTCTAATCTAATTTGGTCTCTTCAGGGTCTACTGAATGAGAAAGGTTGTTTGTGAATTGAATTTTTATAATCAAATTTTCTTTGAAATGTTCTAGAGGATCTCATTAAATAATTGCCCTGCCTTCATTTTACCTTTCTATAAATCTAATTATTTATATATTGGGTTTACTTAAATTCAAGACCCATTTGTACCATCTCTTATAATCTAAATCTCTACCTATCATTCCAGGTTAGTTTTAAAAATATAAGACAGACAATCACAGTCTGACATTGTCACCTGATGGGGAAAGGTGGGTTAGCATTAAAGAACTCCTACTATGTGCTTAGGAACTTGCTGCTGAATAAATGAGCATGGTCCTGCTGATAGAGAGCAAAGGGCAGGAAGGCTTCCTTAAAGCTGGAGTTGGAGAGGGTGTAGAGGATGTTGAGCTGAGCACTTAATTGTGACCAAAGAGGACAAATAGGGCACCATAAGTGTAACAAGGGCCAAACTTTTGTTAAGCTCCTCCAAGGCCTCTTCTCGATTAAGCCTTGACTTTGGCTTTCCATGTTCATTCTCTCCTTGCTGGGCCTGCATCACCCAGTCTTAGCAAGATTCTTGTCAGTTTAGAGAAATTCCCCTACCCTTAATATCTGATCACCCTTGATATCTAATCACCTTGGCCTGCTTTCAGTGAGAATCCCATTCAGTCGGTTTAGCAAGAATCTCCCTACCCTTGATGTCTCCTCTTAGGAAATTTCCATCCACCGATCCCCTCACTCTGATCATTGGCTATCTTTGCTGTACTCAGAATTGAAGCTGATCTTCCTCCCGTGTTGTGGTGCCCCTATTGCAATAGTCTTAAATAAATTCTTTCTCGCTCTTTTAACTGGTGCCAGAATCATATTTTTCTTTAACAGATAAGAATAGAAGAGTGCCAAACCAGACTTGACCTGAGCCTTGAGGGCCCCAAGGACTGGACCTGGGTTCCTCTTCCTCAAGACAGAGAGGGAGGCCAAGAGAAAAAGAGACAACCTGTGCCCAAGCCCTCACTGAGCCCAGAAGGGGAGGCCAGAGCTGATCTCCAGCTGGACCTGACCTACCAGGGAGGGGAGGAAGGGACAGGAATGCACTTACCACAGAGGAGGACAAGCCAGGGGCAGCAGGCCCAGGGAACCAAGGCCATGGAGTCTTCAGATGCTGGTGCTGGATGGAGGGAGGGATAGGGGAGAGTGGGCAGGCCTTTTCTTTCCTTGGCCTCTTCCTCCAGGCCTTTCTGGGGAAGATGCAGCCAGGGGATGGGGGGCTGGCTTTGGAAAGGAGGTGTCTGACTGGTGGATGGAGAGAACCCTTCTGATTTGTTGTTTCTGAGGTCTACAGGAGTCAGTGTAGGCAGAGAAGCCTCTGCTGGCTCCTAGTCACGTGGAGTAGGGTGTGAGCCTGTCCCAGGCAGAGTCCAAAGATCTTTGAGACAAACAAATAGCAGCTGGTCTCAATTACCCTGCTTCTACCAGCCCCCTGTACAGCAGTCAGCCTCAGCCATTCCTGAATTCTGTTCCCCATTCTCTGGCAAGCTGTTTCTCATTAGCTCCCTCACCCCAGAGCTCTGGCTGCAGTCCCATTTTTGCTTTCAGGTAATTGTTTATCCTTCCTCCTTCTCTAAGCTGGCCTGTGTCAGAAACATCCAGGATCCTCTCTCCCTAGTGCCTGGGAAGTGTAACTGCACCCTTTGGGGAAAGTTAGGTATAGTTGGAGAGTTACTTTCTTGAGCTGGGGTGAGTGCCCTCAGGAGAGCCCACTCTGTAAAAGTGCCACCAGCTACTGGTATGAGGGAAGACTGCCCTTCTTTGGGACTGTTGGCACCTTTCACACCTGAGAGGGAACAAAGCCTAAAGGTCTATTTGGAAGGATCAAGGGATGCCACTGAAGAGGGAAAAAGACCCAGAAATGGGAGATTGGGAGCTCCCAGAAGACAAATTTTGTTCACTAGACATGATCTTTCTGTCATAGTTTCTAGAAAAGGACTTTGGTTCTTCTGTAGTCACTCTTAACCAGCATGGCTCCCTACAGAGGAAGCAGAGAAACTGAAGTCAAGCTTGTCTCCACACCTACTGCATCAGAGAGTAGCTTGCTGCACCAGTGCTAAAGCATCTCCCAGAAAATGCCCTTTAGAACTTTTGGCCAGAAAGAAACACTTCTGAGAGACAAACAGACCCAATAGACAGGTGCTCACCTAACCTGGAAGTCCCCAGAGGCAAACTACCCATTCCTTTTTATCTTAGTTTTAATGTACTTATGTCCACAAGTTTAAGGCAGCATTCAAATGATCCATTCAAATACAATAAAATACACCATTTTGAAGAGGGAAAGGGGGTCCTTGATGGGACTTCCTGAAGGAGGGGAGTCTAAATGAGTGAGGAGTTTCAGTGAACTCCGCCTCTAGGAATAAAAGATGAGGGAATTGCTCACAGCTTAGAGAATAGACTGGGGACAAGGACTGAGAGAACCCTGTGTGGTTCTGGAATTGCTGACACTCCTGCTGTCTTTTCTCTGCCCATCTTCTCCCTTCTAGGACTGAGAATGAAGTTATTCCCAGAGACCAAAGGACTGAGGAAATGCCCCCTCAAAGTCCTTTTGCTCCTCTGTTCACCATATTAGCCATCCTGAAGGGCAGGTAGGTTGACTTGATGGGGTCATGGTGGGAGGGTGCAGATGACCTTGAAGACAGCTGTCTAAGAAAAACAGTCCTGCCTTCACCAAGTGAGCCTAGCAACCAGACTGCCAGGGTTTCAATCCTAGCTCTGTCACCCATTAGCTGCATGGTGCCGAGCAAGCACTTCACTTCTGTGAGCCCACAGTTTCCTCACCTGTGAGTTGGGGTAATAATAGTACTAACTTCTTAGGGGTGTGGTGAGGGTTAAGCTTTCAGAATGTACTTACCATAAAAAGTCAATGCTATATAAGTATATGTTGAACCAAATACATAACTAAAACTCAAACCTAGCTCATCTGTACTTTGCTCTTCCTGCCCCTGGCATTCAAAACTGCTGAAATGGCAGTTAATGTTATGCCAAAGATCAGCTGGGCTAAAATACCAACTCTGGAAGCTAAAAAACAGACATCCCTATCATCTTTCGGACTCTGCCCATGGATGGTCTCGGAGGCTACCAAGGCTCCACACAGTACTCAGCCCTCTAGTTCTGTTCCCAGGATCCCTGACTTGCCCTGGTAGCAATGATGACCTCACCTGCCTTCTCCCTCAGCTCCTCCCTTACCTCTTTATCTCGAAACCAATGTCTTTAGTCATCAGTTTGGGGGACATAAACCCAAGTTGGCAACAGGCCTGAAGTGGAAAGCAATGATTCAGGGTGGGGAGGGTGAATGGTTTAGAGTCCCTGTATCAAAGATGTTTGGAAGGTCACTGGAGTCTTGTGATGGCCTGTGCAGGCAGTCCATCTCTTCTTGTTTTACTTTTTGGTCCAAGGCTCATCTCAAGGCCATATTCTGAAAGTGGAGAGGTTCTTCTTCAGGGTCTCTCCTGTTCATGCCTCTTTTTGCACCCCGATATCTCCCTAGGCTTGTCTCCCTGCCTTCCCATCCAGGTCTGCTCTCTTTGGGCACCAACACCGGCAATCAGAATGCACCTACCCGACTTTGCATTTTTTCCTACTTGGTGACAGTGGGTGTCCTGAGTCACAGTTCAGATCATAATAACACACCATTTCATGTATGTAACTGAAAAAATGCATGTAAAGGAAATAGCTTCGATGTAGCTCTGTGGTGGGACACTCTGGAAGAGTGGAATGCAAGGGAAGTCTTGAAAAGTGAAGTGAGAGCCGGCAGGCCAGAGTGGCAGAGGGTATCCTTATAGTTTTGGGGAGCAGCAGGGGCACAAACATTAACAAGATAGGTGCAGAAATAACACTGCAGGCAGTGGTCATGAGGAGGGTCAGTAGTCATGGGGCCAATTAGCAGCAACAATATTGCCTGAGAGGGCACAGGCAGGCAGTGCCATGGCAGCAGAAAAGTCAGAGACCTGAGCAGACTCTGAGCACTGTGAAACACCCCGCTAGGGATGTTTCAAGATACTGATGATGAAATCTTGAAAGGGGGCCTGAGGTCCTGTAGTTATGCAGGTGGGAAAGAGACATTCAATCTAACTTTGATGTGACATTAAAGACTGAAAGACTGTACACCCTTGACCATGCGGCATAGCATGTGACCACCCTTTCCCACCCTTTCATCAGGTTTGTTAATCAGGTTGGGAGACAGGTGGGATCTTCACCTGCATAAGAGGAGACAAGCTGGAGAAGGATAATGGCTTGGCCCAGGTTCGATGGCAAAAATGGGACTCAGGTCTGAGTCTGCAGGGCTTCAGAGCCCCTGTTCCCTCCATTGGGCCTCCCAGTTGCCCCTATCTGAAGGTCTTCAATGGCTCCTACTAGCCTCAGGATAAAAGTGAGTCTATCTCAGTGGTCAAGGCCTCCCTTCAATAGAGTCTAGCTCAAAAGTCACCTCATCCACTGAGCCCTGACCTCTGGCTCAAATTCATCCTTTCATCATGGGGGCCCCTGTACTATTTTATTTTAGTTTCTATTTTAAAAGCTTTGCATTAATTCTCCATTGTCTTGACTATCTCTCCTATGTCACCTTGCCCTGGGTACAGGAGCTTGGTTTTATAAATTTTTGCATGCATCAAAGCATCCAGGACAGAACCTAGCAATCTGGGCTCAATACAAGTTTGGATAATTGACACTGAACCTCAACAACTGCTAACCTGAAAGGAATGTCCTTCATGCCCTTGATCGAGGTGGTGGCAATTGTCTAGTTCCCAGAAGACTGTTGTGGTGCTGTTCGGTGCTCCTTCCATCACTTCTGCCCGGCTTTGACAAAAACTCAGCCATGCCTGGGTTGTGTGTGTGTGTGTGTGTGTGTGTGTGTGTGTGTGTGTGTGTGTAAGTGTTGGCCACAGGGTGGGGACAAGAGTTCCTTTCATGGAAGCTGGTCTTTGTTGTGGCAACCCAGGATCACCCCCAGCCAGCCAACCAGGCAGCCAGAAGAGGGGGTATCTTTTCACAGTGAGGGTTGAACTTCCTTTTGCTGATATTGGTGGAGCCAGAGGGCAGCTCCTTTTAGGCTGTTCTCAGCTGCCTATAGCTCTTCCTCTTCATAGAATAAGTTGGTAGTTATGGTCTAGGAACTTTGTTAGGAAGATACGGTGACCTGGCTGAAGCTCCATGCAAGGCAGTTAGCTTGGTTTGGTTCTGTGGGCACAGACTAAATCAGGTTCTGGGCCCTGGCTGAGTCCTAAGCCCAGCCAGTCACGTCATGAACCTTTACTGCCCACTCAGAGATCTCGTGCTACTCAAGGATGTGTGGCTAAAGCACTCCTGCGGCTCACCAATGTTCTAGTCGATACTACTCAAAACTCCATTTGGTGGTTCTTTGGCATTTTCTCAATCATTTAATCTGGTAGCCTGGTCCTTTTACTTCTCCTTCATCTTATGCCTCTCTCCTCACCATTGTCACTCTAGACATACTGCCGTTCTTTCAGCGTTTCTTATTCTCCAAGCTCCCTCTACCACAGGACTTTTTGCCTGTTCTTTTTCTTCAGCCTGCAATGCACTTCCTCCCTCTCTTGCCCTGTGAATTCCTCCTCCTTCAAGTCTCCTCAACTGTCACTTCATTTGGGAAGCTCTCCCTTACCCCTTGGCTAGGTCAAATTTCCCTATTATTTTTCTTACTGCTTTTGTCACAGTTCCCATTATCTGCCTCCCAACACTTCCCCAGTCACATAGGGCAGCGGTCCCCAAACTTTTTGCCACCAGGGACCTGTGCTCCTATGAGAATCTAATGTCTGATAATCTGAGATGGAGCTGAGGCTATGATGCTAGCACTCAGGAGCGGCTGCAAGTACAGATGAAGCTTCTCTGGTTCGCCAGACGCTCACCTCCTGGTGTGTGGCCCGATTCCTAATGGGCCACAGATTGGTACCAGTCTGTGGCCCAGGGATTGAGGACCCCTGATGTAGAGGATCATGGTAATCAGCTCAGGGCTGCTTTTCCCCTACATATCTGCCATTATGCTGGGCGACATCAAGGCTCCTGTCAAACAATTCATCTCATGTTCTATTTATTCAAGTTCAAAGTCCCTCAGTTCAAAGCCCTTTTTCCTCCACTTCTTCCCAACTTCTCACACCACAAACAGCATCTTGTACCTTATTATCATTGGAACCACAGTCCTCTGATACACTGAACTCCAACCTCTCATTTTTGGATCACATCCTCCTTTCCTTCTGGCAAAAGTCTTACCTTCCTCACTCCAATTACACCTGTTTTTTGACCTCACTGAAACTTCCTGTCACCCTATGTTCCTCCTCTCCATTTATCAGTATTCCCTGGCTCACTTTCCTCCCTCTTTGGTCCAAACTGCAAAACCAATCACCAAACTTCCCTTTTACTAGCACATTTAACTCTCCTGTCCCTTTGTCCTTCTACTACATCCACCCTGCTAATCTCCAACCTTAAGTAAAACATGCTCCCACCATAAGGCCTTTGCACATGCTGTTCCCACTAATAGGAATGCTCTTTTTTCCGGATATCATTATGGGTCACCTCACTTCATTCAGATCTCCATTTGAACATTACCTCTGCAGAGAAGCTTTTCTTGATCTCAGTACTTAAACAGTGCCTGTGTCATTCTTTATTCCCTTATTCTGCTTTATTTATTCTTGAGAGCATTTACCTGACTTTATATTATATACCTGTCTGTATAATTTTTTCCCATATCCCTTCCTAGTATGCATACTCTGTGAAAGCAGGTACCCTATTTATTTTGTTCACTGCTGTATTGCAGAGCCTAGAACACTTCCTGGCACTTGATAGGCACTCATAATATGGTGGATAAATGAGTGAACCCCGGGGCATTCAAATCATCTGTCTCCTCCACAGGCAAAAATATAACAACTCTGTGTGTTGGAGTCACTCCAAATTCTTGATGTCCATACTTGGCAGGTTTTTTGAAATGCCTGGCAATGTTTCTACTCGTCCTGAGTTGGCTCCCTTTCCCATTGCCCTCGTAGACCATTCCAGACCTTTACCCTTTTTCAAACCCCTACCTTGCCTACAGTCCATGACCAATGGACATTTAGGTTTCCGACTTTGCATTATTTCAAACGAATGCACTGAAAATCTGTGCACACATTGAAGGATTTATCTAAGAACTACTTCCTAGAAGTAGAAAAGTGTACATTTTTTAATTTAGTGGATTCTGCTAAATTTCTCTCCAAGAAAAGCTGTACTAGTTCACATTCCTACTAACAGGGTATAAAAAGAACTGTTTCCACAACCTCTTCAAAATTAGATATCATTAATGTTCTAAAATTTTGTAAACTTGATGGGTGAAAATTGGCTCTTTGTTATTTCATTTGTGCTTACCAGATTGCTAATAAAGGTTGAGTATGTTTTTATGTTTTATTTGCCTTTTATTTTTAAAACTCCGAGTACCTGTTCCTTTCCTTAACCCATTTTTTCTGTTTGGTTGTCTTTTTCTTATTGATTTAAAAAGGAGATCTTTATGTAGTTTGCATAGTTGTCCTTTACCTGTTTGACACATTACAAATATTTATATATCACAAATATTTTTTTTCCCTTTCAGCTTTGTCTGTTTTATTTTATTAAGAAGTTGTTATGTAGTCAAAAATCTATCATGATATTATTTTATAATTTATAGAATTCATGACTTACTTGAAAAGGAAATATTATCCTATATTCTTTTATAGAGTTTTGGATTATTTTTAGTGAGTACATGTGTGTTTAGCTCATTATTACATTTGGACTTTATGTTTGGATATGATAAGAGGTACATATCCAACAGTATTATTTTTTTTCCCAATTCAACAACTAATTGTCCCAACACCATTGATTGGCTAGTATAGTTTGCCTCATTGATTTGCAAAGCCTTAATTAGCATATATTATATTTGCTCACATACATGTGACTGTACTAGACTCTCTGTTTCATTCCATTGATCTGTTTGTTACTGTGCCAACATCATACTGTTCTAATTACTATAGTCTGAGTTTTGTTTTGAGAGCTGGTAGTGCAAGCCTTCTCTCCTATTTTCAAATATGTCCTTTTCATAATTACATATTTTCTTCTCTATGATGATCTCAAGATCAGCTCCTCAACTCCTATAAAAGTCTATGTTATGATTCAAGCTAAGATTGCATTAAATTCATGGACTAATCTGGGGGAATATCTATTTTTGTAAAACCGGGTATTTTTATCCTGGAACGTACCATGTCTTTTTATTGGTTCAAGTATTTTAAGCCCTTCGGTCAAGTTTTCCATCCTCATATTCACTCACTATGGGTGCCCCGATTTTAGGTCCTACCGTTCCACTACAGGTGCTCTTCTTAAAATCACCAATGACCGTTGGGGTATTCTCCCATTGAGAGTGGGGTACTGTATCTTCTCCCTTTGAAGCTTGGAGGGTTTTGTGACTATTTTGACTGATAGCAAGCGTATGGTGAAAGTGACACCATGTGGATTCTAAGGCTAGGTCAGAAAAAGTGATACAGCTCCTTGCCTTGTTTGCCGGAATGTACTTTTTTTTTTTTTTAAATTGAGGTGACATTCACATAACCTAAAATTAACCATTTTAAAGTAAACAATGCAATAGAATTTAGTACATTCACAACACTGTACAACTACCACCTCTATCTAGTTCCAAAACATTTTCACCACTTCAAAATGAAACTTTGTACTTTTAAGCAGTTACTCCCTATTCCTCCTCTCTTGTTTCTGCCTCTGGCAACCACATATCTGCTTTCTTTCTGCAGATTTACCTATTCTTAGCATTTCATATAAATGGAATCATGAGTTATGTGACCTTTTGTCACATAATTGCTGCTTTCAATTAGCATAATGTCTTCAAGGTTCATCCAAGTTGTTACATGTATCAGCACTTCATTTTTTTAATGGCTAAATAATATTCCATTGTATGGCTATATCACAATTTGTTCATCCATTCATCTACTGATGGAAATTTGGGTTGTTTCTACCTTTTGGCCGTTGCGAAGAGTGCAACTATCAACATTCATGTACAAGATTTTTTCCAACATCTGTTTACAATTCTTTTAGGTATATATGTAAGAGTGGAATTTCTGGGTCATATGGGAATTCCGTTTAACTTTTTGAAGAATCAGCAAACTGTTTTCCACAAAATTTTACATTCTTACTAGGTTTCAATTCTCCACAGCCTTGCCAACATTTGTTGTTTCTAATATTTAAAAAAATCATAGGCATCTTAATGAGTACAAAGAGATAGCTTATGACTTTGATATGCATTTTCCTAATGACTAATAATGTTATTCATCTTTTCATGTGAATGTAGGCCATTAGTGTATCTTTTTTGGAAAAATGTCTATTGAAGTCCTTTGCCCATTTTAAAATTGGTTTGTTTCTTGTTGAGTTGTGAGAGATTTTAAAAATATATTCTGGAAAGTAATTCTTTATCAGATATATGGTTTGCAAATATTTTGTCACATTCCGTAGACAATCTTTTCTTTTTTTAGATTAATTATTATTATTTTTAATGATACAATGTTTTTATTTATATGTGCTTATTTCTAAAAATTAATTAATTACTTTTTATGGTGAGATCGATAATGAAATCCAATAAGTTTAAGCTGTACATTTAACAGTAAGGCATATATATATATATATATATATATATATATATATATATATTTACACTGTGTGTTCATCTTCCAATGTTACATTTCTTTCTTTCACTACATAAATCATTAATTATTTATAGTGACATTGGTTAACGAAATCCAGGAAGTTTCAGCTGTATATTTTAACAGTATGGTGTGTATATATATATATATATATATATATATATATATATATAGTATTGTGTGTTCACCTCTCATAGTTAGATTTCATTCTGTCGCCACATATTTAACCCCTTCTATCTCCACCCTCCCCCCTATCTTCTGGTAACCACTAGCTTATTGTTTATGTTCATGAGTCTCTGTTTGTCCTGTTCATTTGTTGCTTTTAGGTTTATATCTCACATATATGATATCATGTGATTTTCAACCTGTTCTGTTTGGCTTATTTTGCTTAGTATGATTATTTCAAGGACTATCTATGTTGTTACAAATGGCAATATTTCATTTCTTCATATAGCTGAGTAATATTCCATTGTATATATGTACCACAGCTTCTTTAGCCAATCATTTATCATAGGACACTTTGGGTGCTTCCATGTCCTGGCCACTGTGAATAATGTTGCTATGAACATCAGTGTGCAAACATCTTTCTGAATATGAATTTTCAAGTCTTTGGGGTAAATACCCAGTAGAAGGATTGCTGGATCATACGGTAGGTCAATGCTTAGTTTTTTGAGGAACCTCCATACTGTTTTCCATAGTGGCTGTACAAATTTACAGTCCTACCAGCAGTGGATGAGGGTTCCTATTTCTCCACATTCTCTACAATATTTGTTATTACTTGTCCTGTTGATTATAGCCATTCTAACAAGTGTTAGATGGTATCTCATTGTGGTTTTGTTTTGCATTCCCCTAATAGCTAGCATTATTGAGCATCTTTTCATATATTTGTTGGCCATATGTATGTCCTCTAGGGAGAAGTGTTTGTTCAGGTCCTCTGCCCATTTTTTGATTGGATCATTTTGTTGTTGTTGTGGTTGTTGTTATTGAGTTGTATGAGTTCTTTGTATATTCTGGATATTAGACCCTTATTGGAGATGTTGCTTGCAAATATATTTTCCCATTAGGAGGTAGCCTCTATACCTTGTTGATGGTTTCTTTTGCTGAGCAGACGCTTTTTAGTTTGATGTAGTCCCATTCATTTATTTTTGCTCTTACTTCCCCTGCCTTTGAGGTCAAATTCATAAAATACTCTTTAAGCCCAAGGTCCATGAGTTTAGTTCCTATGTTTCCTTCTATGCATTATACTGTTTGAGGTCTTATATTCAGGTCCTTAATCCATTTTGAGTTAATTTTGGTGTGTGGTGATAGACAACAGTCTAATTTCGTTCTTTTGCAGGTGGCTTTCCAGTTTTCACAGCACCATTTATTGAAGAGACTTTCCTCTCTCCACTGTATATTTTTGGCATTTTTGTCAACAATTATTTGCTCATGCAAATATGGGCTTACTCCTGGACTCTTGATTCTGTTCCACTGGTCTGTCTATTTTTCTAATACCATGTCTTTTTGATTACTGTCACTTTGTAGTATAATTTGAAGTCGGGCAGAGCGATGCCTCCAGCCTCATTCTTTCTTCTCAGGATGGCTTTGGCAATTTGGGGACTTTTGTGCTTCCGTACAAATATGATGATTTTTTGTTCTATTTCTTTAAAAATTACCAGTGGGATTTTGATGGGGATTGCATTAAATATGTAATGCTTTAGGTAACATGATCATGTTTAACTATGTTGATTCTTCCAATGCAACAATATGAAATATCTTTCCATTTCTTTGTATCTTCTTCATTTTTTTTAAATAGGGTCTTATAGTTTTCATTATATAGGTCTTTCACATGTTTCGTTAGATTTATTCCTAGGTATTTAATTCTTTTTGTTGCAATTGCGAAGGGAATTATTTTTTCCACTTCTTTTTCTGACATTTCATTATTAAAGTATAAGAAAGCTATGGATTTTTGAACATTGATTTTGTATCCAGAAGCTTTACTGTTTTTGCTTGTTGTTTCTAGTAGTGTTCTTCTGGAATATTTAGGGTTTTCTATGTATAGAATTATGTCATTCGCAAATAGTGACAGTTTGACTATTAATTTCCTGTTTGGGTGCCTTTTATGTATTTCTCTTGTCTGATTGCACACGCTAGGACCTTCAATGTTATATCGAATAACAGTGGCGACAAGGACAGCCTTTTCTTGTTCCTGATTTTAGAGGGAAGGTTTTTTACTTTTTTACCATCAAGTATTATGTATATGGTCTTTATTATGCTGAGGTACTTTCCTTCTATACCAATTTTGTCAAGTGTTTTGATCATAAATGGATGCTGTATCTTGTTGAAGGCTTTTCTGCATCTATTGATATGATTATATGATTCTTATTTTTTAAATTTGTTTATGTGGTGTGTCACATTAATCAATTTACATATTTTGAACCATCCCTGTGCCTCTGGGATGAAGCCCACTTGATCGCGGTATATAATCTTTTTAATATGTTTCTGTATTCTGTTCGCTAGTATCTTATTTAGGATTTTTGCATTTGTGTTCATGAGAGATATTGGTCTGTAGTTTTCTTTTTTAGTGTTCTCTTTACCAGGTTTCGGTATCAGAGTAATACTGGCTTAATAAAATGAGTAGGTAGTATTGCCCCCTCTTCGAATTTTTAGAAGAGTTTGAGGAGAATAGGTATTAAATCTTTTTTGAAGGTTTAGTAGAATTCACTGGTGAAACCATCTGGGCCTGGACTTTTCCTTTTTGGTAGGTTTTTAATAATTGTTTCAATTTCCATACTGCTGATCAGTCCATTTAGATTTTCCAGTTCTTGATTTATTCTAGGAAGGTTGTATTTTTGTAAGTGCTAATCCTTTCCTTCTAGGTTATTAAGTTTGGTGTTATCTATTTTTTCTTAGTATTCTTGTATGATCCTTTGTATTTTTATGGTGTCTGTCATAATTTATCCTCTTTCATCCCCAATTTTGTTTATTTGTGTCTTTTCTCTTTTTTCTTTAGTGAGTCTAACCAGGAGTTTCTCAAAGAACCAGCTCTTTGTTGCATTTATTTTTTCTACTGTTTTCTTGTCTTCAATTTTATTTATTTCTGCTCTAATCATGATTATTTCTTTCCTTCTGCTGACTTTATGCTTCATTGCTTCATTTGTTCTTCCTTTTCTAGTTCTTTAAGATGAAGTGTTAGGTTGTTATTTGGGCTCATGCTTTTTTTTTTTTTGGAGATAGGTCTGTAATGATATGAACTTTCCTCTTATAACCGCTTTTGCCATGTCCCTAAAGTTTTGATGTGTCGTACTATCATTATCATTAGTATCTATGTATCTCTTGATCTCTCTTTTTATTTCTTCTCTGACCCAGTTATTCTTCAGTAGCATGTTCTTTAATCTTCATGTATTCGTGGTTCTTCCTGATTTTCTTTTGCAGTTGATCTCTAGTTTCAAAGCATTATGATCAGAAAATATAGTTGGTATGATTTCAACTCTCTTATATTTGTTGAGGCTATCTCTGTGTCCCAGTATGTGATCGATTCTTGAGAATGTTCCATGTGCACTAGAGAAGAATGTATAAGCAGCTGTATTGGGATGAAAGGCTCTGTATATGTTAATTATGTACAGTTGGACTAATGTGTCATTTAAGTATGTTATTTCCTTATTGATTTTCTTTTTGAATGATCTCTCCATATCCAACAGTTGGGATTTACATTCCCTACTATGATAGTGTTTTGGTCTGTTTCTCTCTTTAGTTCTATTTGTATTGCTTTACTGATTTGGGGGCTCCCCGATTTGGAACATAGAAATTAATTATTGTTATGTCTTCTTAGAGCGTGATTCCTTTATCATTATGAAGTATCCCTCAGCATCTTTCTTTACTTTTTTTTATTTCGAAGTTTATTTCGTCCGATATTAGTACCACTACTCCCACTTTTCTCTGAATGCCATTTGCTTGATATATCTTTTCCCACCCTTTCACTTTGTATCTATATTAGTATTCAGAACTGAGATGTGTCTCCTGGCAGCAGCATATGGTTGGGTTTTGTTTTCTGATCCAATCTGCAGCTCTGTGTCTTTTTATTGGTGAGTTCAGTCCATTTACATTTAGGGTGATTATTGAAATATGAGGTCTTCTTATGGCCATTTTATCTTTTGTTTTCTGGTTGCTCAGTGTTTCCATTGCTTCCTAGTCCTTGTGTTCCTGTTTTCTTTATTTTGGTTGGTCTGTATGTTTTTTTCCCTCTGGTCCTTCTTGTTTTATGTTATATACTTTGGTTCTGTATCTTTGGTGTCTGGTTACCATTACGAATATGTAAGGGATAGTGGCGCGCACACACACACACACACACACACACACAGAGTTGTCTCTTTTCTCTGTATATGCCTTATCTCCATTTCCCTTTCCAAATTTGGATCTTTGAATCCTCCCCTTATGTATGCTGAACATTCATTAATATCTTGCTATAGCAAATCTCTTCTTATTGATTAAGCTTATAATGCCCCATTCTTAGTAAGGGTTGTACTCCTCTGCTTCTATTTGCCTTATAGTCACCTTACTCTTGTTGATTTATTTATTTATTTTTGTCATTTTTGTTTAGGTGAGCTGACACCTTTCAGTATTTCCTGTAATGCAGGCTTCACAGTAGGGAATGATCCTCAATTTGTTTCATGTCCGGAAAGGTCTTTATTTTTCCTTCATATCTAAAGGAGGGCTTAGTTGGACACATTATTCTTGGCTGGTTGTTCCTTTTACTTAATAGTTTGAATATTTGATTCCACTCCTTTCTGGCTTGTAAGGTTTGTGCTGAGAAGTCCGATGATAATCTAATGGGTTTTCCTTTGTAAATTACAGTCTTCTTTTCCCTGGTTGCCCTGAGAATTTTGTCTTTGTCATTGATTTTTGATAATTTTAACACAATGTGCCTTGGTGAAGGTCTTTTTGGGTGGAGATAATTTGTTCTTCTGTTGACTTCTTGAATTCCAAGTTCCAGCTCATTCTTTAGATTTGGGAAATTCTCATCCATTATGTGTCTGCAAATGTTTTTTAATACATACTCCTTTTCCTCCCTTTTAAGAATGCCCATTATTCTTATGTTTCCTCTCCTGATAGTATCAGCTAGTTCTTGTATTTCTCTTTCATTATTTTTCATTCTTCAGTTTCTCTCTTCTTCCTTCTGATTCATTTCTAGATTTCTGTCTTCCATATTACTGATCCTTTCCTCCATTTGGTCAACTCATTTCCCAAGTTTACTATTTCATTTTTCATCTCTTGCAGTGTGTTCTTCAACTCCAGAAGTTCTATTTTGTTCTTTTTGAGGATTTCAATCTTCTTGCTAAAGAACTCATTATGCTTATCTAGTTTTTTTTTTCAATTCCTAAAATTGTTGATATGAATTGTCTTGGATCTCATTGAGCTTTTTTCAGAAGCACCATCCTAATTTTTTGGTCATTTAAGTCGCATATTTCTATGTCAATAAGCTTATTATCTGGACATTTTTCTCTTTTTTTCATGAGCTGCCTCATCTCTTTGGTTGTTCATGGTGTTTAATGGACTATTTTTCTGCCTGAGCATTAATGGAAGTGTATTCTGCTTTTTTTCTAGAAAGAAGATTTATTATATAAAGGTATCTTTTTAGCCTGTTGCAAAGAAGGCATTTTTCTTGTTTTCCTATAGGTAGCATCTTAGCCTCTTGCATCTCTGCTTTATATATAGTCTTAATAATGCCTTTTTTCTCCCTTATATATATTCAATCACGCCTTCTACTCTCATTTTCATTCCTTGTCAGTGCTGGTGACAGTTTCAGTAGTGTTTGCTCAGATTCCGTGATGTTCAGTCTAAGAGGATATGGGGGGAGGGGCCCTCTGAGTTGAGGGATGGGGGCTGTGGCTCAGCCTCTCATTTTGCAACTGCTGCTGGTAATAGTCAAGTGTTGTTTCTCTGTTTTCCCCACTTCTCTGCTTTCTGCCCTGAAACCTGGGCATTGCTGCCAGCCACGTGGAGCTAACAGCTCTTTCAGGCAGGGTTATTCGGAGAACTCACCTCATCTTCTCCCCTCCCCCTCCTCCTGCAGGGAGCTCTGGATGTGAGAGACAGCTTCTTTGTCTCTCCCAGTCCTCTGCCTGACACTTGGGGTTCTGACCTGTGGTAGCTGTTATGCGCAGATCCCATGCTCTGACATGCTGGTGTGCATTTTTTTGGTGTTTTTTGTTGAGTTTTAGATGTTCAACTTATTATTGTTTCAAGGAGAGAGATCTGGGGACATCTCTTACTACGCCATGTTTTTGACATCACTCTGTAGGTTATCTTTTCACTTTCTTGAAAATGCCCTTTGATAAACATATGTTTAAATTCTGATAAAATCTAATTTGTTTATTTTTTTTTTATTTTGTTACTTGTGCTTTTGGTGTCTTATCTAAGAATCCATTGACAAATCTAAGGTCATAAAAATTTCCCTCCATATTTTTTTCTTACATTTAGATTATTGATTCATTTTGAGTTAATTTTTGTATAATGGCCTTGGCGCCCTTGTCAAAAATCATTTTGCTATAGATGTAAGGGTTTATTTCTGGATTCTTCATTCTATTCCATTTGCTTACATGTCTTTCTTTATGTCAGTACCTCACTGTTTTGGTTACTATAGCTTTGTATAATTTTTGGAACTGGGAAGTGTGAGTCCTTTACTTTAGTCTTCTTTTTCAAGTTTGTTTTGACTATATAGGCTCCTTTGTAATTCCACATAAATTTGATGCTCAATTTTTCCACTTCTGCAAAAAAAAAGGGCATTGGAATTTTGATAAATATTGCATTAATTTTTAGATTATTTTTGGCAGTATTGCTATCTTAAACTATCCTAAGTCTTCTAATCCATGAAATTAAGAGGTCTTTCCATTTATTTAGGTCTTCTTTAATTTGTGTGAACAATGTTTTGTGCTTTTCAGGATACAAATCTTTCTCTTTTTTGGTTATATTTATTGACAGATATTTTAATCTTCTGCATGCGATTATGGATGGAATTGTTTTCTTAAGTTCTTTTTGGATTGTTTGTTACTGGTATGTAAAAACATGAGATCTTCAACTGCTATATATGCAACTCACCTACCCTGAAACCTCTAGGCTGTGAGGAAGCTCAAAGTAGCCCACGTAGAGAGGTGGTTTGGCAAGGCCTTGTGACCATATGAAAACAGAGAGAGATGCCTGGTCAGCCCCAAATGCTCCACTCATCTCCCTCCTTGTGGTGTTCTAGCTCTAGCTACTCCCTGACAGCAATTATATGAGAGACCTTGAGCCAGACTACTCAGCCCCCTTAAATTCTTAACCCACAGAAACCATGAGAGATAATAGTATAATACAATGATTTTTGTTGTTTTAAACCACTAAGTTTAAAAGGGTGACTTTTAAAAATATAAGATATAACAAGAACAAGACTTCTAATGACAAAATCTAAGGACCATTTTAAAAGACATTGACCTCTCTGTGGTAGTTGATTTGGTAGAACTATTACTTTTCTCTGACTTCCTTGACAATTTTTCCTGGTTTTCCTTCTATATCCGTATCTCCTTCTTTTTCATCTACCTACACTCCTTTGATTCTAATTTCCCCTTAAATATTGATGCTCTGGCTTCAGCCCTTGTCTTTTCTCTTGCATCTCACCCTTTCTGGGAAAATCTCACCCATCTATAAATTGATGTCAGTTCAGACACCTTTCCTGAGCTCTAGACTCGTAACAACAATTGCCCATTGACCATCTCTGTTTGGCTATCCCACACTCACCATGTTCAAAATGGATCTCTTCACCTTCCCCACACCCCAAATGTTCCTCATTCAATAATATTTAGTGTTCCTATTTCAATAATTAGAATCCTTATGCACCCAGTTGCCCAAACCAGAATGCTAGGAGTCATTTCAGACCCCTTACTCTCTACTGCCTTCATATTCATTCATCATATTTTGTCAAATCTACATCTTAAATACATTCAAAGATCACCGTGGTTGTCTTCTTCAACCTCTGTGCTCTCCCCTAATCAACACAAATGAACACACAGTTTTCTGTATTCACACCTTACACATCCAAGCTACGGCTGGTGTGATCTATGAGTTCGGAGCTGTTTTCTTCAGCAAAAAAGGTGGAGTTGCTAGAGCCGACCAGATCTAACTCCAAAGTCTGTGTTCTCAACTGCTTGCCATGGTATGGGGGCTACTTTGGAGGGAAGATAGTAGAGGTAAACAAACCAGTTAGGACTTGTGGCATTTGCCACATCTCTTCCAATCACTAGCTCTGTGACCTTAGGCAAGACATTCATTTATCTGAGTTTCAGTTTCTTCATCTGTAAAATTGGGATAAGTATACTTTTACCTATTTGCAAGGTTGTTACCGGGATTTAATAAGATAACAATTGTGTAATATTTAGCACAGTGTCCTGCTCACAGAAAATGCTCAAAAAATGATTTTCAAATTTTCAAGAAGGGGACTTACATGAGAACACGGCTCACTCTAGCAGTTCGCCTTCTTTGCTGAAAATAGCAGCTCCAAACTCATGGACCACACCAGTTGTGGCTTGGGTATGTTAGATCTGAATAGGAAAGACTACATATGTATTCAGGTTGATTACGGGTGAACATAGATGTCACAGAAGACATCTACATTGTGTTCTTCAGGAGAAACTTGACTGGAGAAACTGATGGGCACTTGGAAGCTGACTTAATCTGCCCCACTGGAGCTGGCATATCTGGAGCCAGACAGCAGAGGGCAGCAGAGGTTGATGCAATTGCAGTTCCCTGGATTGTAGTGGAGGTGGGGAAGAGAAACCTAAAGGAAGAACTTGGGGTTCTAATCCCAAATGTGAGGTAGGCTGAGAAAGCTGTCCAGAGGAGAGAAGTGCTTTTGGGCTTGCTCTTCCTTAGGGCCTTGGATGCATATGGTTAAGGAAGTAGGGTAGCTTGCAAGGGGCCAAAAGGCTAGAATTTAAGGGTGGGAGCTATGTGAATGAGTTGGGATGTTTACAGAATATATTAAGGAAAATACATCTTCACTAGTCTTGTGTATATTCGGTCCTTCTTGCTTTGCTCGGAATCCCAATGGTCCTTATAAGGGCAGCGTTATCAGCTGGGACCTTAGAAGGTAGAGATACCCTTATGTGTGTTGAATGATGAATTTGTAGTACATAAAGGGACCAGATCCCTAAGGTATTGATGAAAGAAGCCTCAGGTTCGTGAGGAAACCAAAGCCCAGAGAAGGGAAATGACTTGCCTAAGATCACATAATTAGGATTCAACACTACTGAGACCCTTATAAACACTGCTGAACACATTGCATACATTACCTCATTTAATCTCCACAATACTTTATGAGCTAGAATCAGAAGTTTTATTATCACATTTTACAGATGAGGAAACTGTAGCTCAGAAAAGCTAAGTCATTTGCCCAAGGCACAGCCACGGAGTAACCCAGGCAGCCTGACTCTAGTACCTGTGCTATTAACCAACACATTCTACTACTTGCCTAGATTAAGGGTTAGGTTTCTAGACTCCCAAGTTAGGGCTTTTATCATTATTCTACATTGTCTTGGATGGAAATTTGATTTAAGTAAGTCATATCCTCACCTCAAATTAAGTGTAATAGCAAGGAAGTTTGCTACTTTACATGAGTTCTCAGCTAATTCTTTAGCAAGGTAAATATCCCCATTAAAAAAATACCTATCATATCCATAATTTACTTGTCTTGGGATGTTCCTATATTGTATGAACTCTCTGGGGTTTGTGTGGTTGGTGTGCTTCCTACAGAGCATTTATGCTGATATGTGTTCTACTTCAGGTGGTTTCTTTCTTGGCCTGGTCTGGCTCTCTTCTGGGCTACCTTCCTACACCAGACTGTCTGTGTGGGTCCATGGACAGTAAAAATGTCAATTAAAGCAATGGGACTTTTTGGGCAATCCTTTATTTTGTTTTCCCTGTACTATTGCTTATTATTGACCAAGCAACTGTTCTTACTCTTATTCAGTATCTGTCTGCATGGAGGCATGCACGAACACATTCATTCATTCATTTAACATTTGCTGAGCACCTGCTATGTGCCAAGCACTATGCTATATCCTAGGTGGATGGTACAGTGATGGACAAGGCATGCATTGTCCCAGCCTTCATGGAATTTTGAGTCTAGAAGGGAAGTATGCTGATTACAAATAATTTTCTCTCAAGTAGCCCTAACTGGAACTGGGAATTTCACATCTTTCCATTCCCATTGCCTTAGCTTGAGCTCTTACCATCTATTTCTTCCTTGGGCCACTGCAGCTGGCCTGACAGTCTCTTCCTCCTCCCTACTTCCCACCCCAGCCTGCGCATAGCAGGCAGCAGCAGACAGACTCCGTCTTTGAAAACATCCCTTGCAGCATCTCACATCCTTCCCCTGCTCAGCCCACTTAAAATCTGTCAATAACGCCCATTTCCTGTCATACGGGGTGCAAATTCCTTCCCATCTGGCAAAGTCAAGCAATTCCATGAGTTATTCCTGCCCTATCCTCCTCTTCCTAGTCTTATTTCTTACTTGTCCTCTGTTCTAGAAGGGAGTACTACTTGCAGCAAGTTTTCCCTAAAGATTTCCCACTTTCTCTGTTCTCTCTTTTCTATGATCCCAAGTCCTGGCTGGTGTGGTAGACTCTAACAAGACCCCATTATAAGCAAATGTTTTGTATTGCATAATGCGAGACAGTCTTCATATTAGTTCTCATATCTACCATTTCTTGAGCATGTACCTTCTTCCAGACAATGGGACTCAGTGGTTTACAGACATCATCTCTTTGAATTCTTATAAAATTCTATAAAATAGATAATATTTATTAGACTCATCATTCAGATGAGGAAGCTGAGGCTCAAAGAAGTTAGATATCTGGTCCAAGACTCCACTTATAGAAAGGTATACCTGGGAAGCCTGTGCTCTTTCAGGGGATGGTCCATTGGATTGAACCAATCTGAATCTCAGCTCTGCTTTTATAACTTCCTATATCTAACTCTATGTGGTCTTTGAGGTGTTTTTTTAAAAAAAAATTTTAACACTGGATTTTTAAAAGTTCTATTGATATTTCCCTTGGTCTAACTCTCTGTTTCTATTTTATTATTATTTTATTGTTGTAAGCCGCCTCAAAGTCTCTGGGAAACAGGTGTCAGTAATTCAATCCATACAAATAAAATGTGCTTTTGTCTTCACTCCTAATGTCCAGGAGAGAAGTGGGAACTGGTGCTGGGTGAGCATCATCATCCAGTCCTACACTCCATGAGGGTTTGAAGAAAAGGCAATCCAAGTCAGAAGCCAAAGGTCAGTTCCTTCTGTGAAATAAAAGGGCAGAGAGTCTGTGTCAGGTCTTCTAGAAAAATGTTAAATTGTGGCATGGACTCTATTTCCTTCCATGTTTTATTTTTATTTTTAAGGAGCCATCAGGTGGTAATGAATGATTCATGCTTTACTTACTCTTCTTGTTTATTTCCCTTCCTCGACCTTCAGATTTTTTTTCCTGTTAATGTTTGTTCCGGGTTTTGACAAAGCACTGAGGTTACTCGACTTGTGTTGGTAACTTTTTTTGTTAATATCTTCTTAGGAAAAAAAATGAAGGGAAGTGACAGTATTTCAAAACCATCTTTTATTCCATCGGTGGAAGCATTGCACCTGCTACTTCTAAGGTCACTCTCCAATTGTTTCTTTTTACAGTAAAACCTTATGAGAAGATACTCCATGAGTACCAAATGGGAATTACTCAGGCCTTACCTGGCTTTATTTTGCCCATTCTTGACAGAGAGTCATCTGAATATAAATGAGCTTCATGTGCTGAGTTTCCATACTTCAAGGCAATGAATGCTGCCACTCTTTTGGCAGCGCCATTTATATACAAGTGGTTGATGCTTGGAATTCTTTTCATTTCATTAAGTTAAATCTCCTAATACCTTGATTAGGCTACAATTTGTCAGCTTACTTGGAATTAATTTGAATTATCCAAAGCAATAAAGCTTCACTTCTTTACAAATAACCTACAATACAAATAGTTCATTCATTTGAAGGGCTACTTTCAATTAGTTTAAGTGAGGTTGGCCTGTATTCAGTGGCAGTTAATCGATTTCTATCATCATTCAAATCACTCTCCCTAGGCAAGAATTCTGTTTAACAGCTCCAGAACTCTGGAAAGACTGGAACTGTGGGTTCTCTCTCAGAAAGATGTGCTGTCCACTGACCTGTCTTTAAATTGGAACCTTGGTAATAGGGATTCCTTTGCACTGATACGTCTACATGTTTATACTCTTGTCCTTTGTGGCTAAAAACATGGACTGAATTTCATGGTCAATATATGGCTGAGATGGAGGATTAGTTCTGTGTGATGCAGTTGAAGTTGCTTTAACTCTGTAGGTTATAATTACCTCATTCTGCAATTGTATACTCAGCCTGTGAAGGAGATTAAAAGCAGTCAGTGGCCAAGGTTATGGATTAATCCGTAGATGAAGGATTTAGTGGAGAGTCTTCCATTTCTAATCCTGACTGCCTGCTTATAGGTAGCCCTATTCCCTACCTCACCGAGTTTAAAGATACAGGGCACTATACAACTAGAGGAGACTGGAATTATGGGACAAAGACATTTAGGAAGGTGGGAAAAGATACTGGATAATTTATATTCCATTCCCAGTACTAAAACACTTTCTATAAAAAATGCAGGGCAAAGAACCTCATTTCCACAGTTACTGGTATAGCAAAGAATTCTTGGATTCCAAATAAATGCTATTTGAAATGGGTGCCTTTCTTTTCTGTGAATTTCTTTCTGGGAGACTCTGGCCAAGGGGTGCTAATGGAATATGTTTCAGTGTAGCTGTCTCTTCTCTGCCTATACTAAGGGTTGAGAGGAAAGGAGATAGGCTGGGTAACATTGGGCATGTTTGAGTTACCAAATGACAATAGAATTCCTGGCTTAGAATGCTAGGGAAATGGGTTTGTCTGATCTCCTGGGAGGAATTGTAATTACCAAGTTTTGAAAAGCCTAAGGACTCTATAACTGAAGTCTGCCTTTCATTTGGGACAGGAAGAGACAGGGAAGGTGAGGTTGCTAAGTGCAAGGGCATGAAGCACCATTTCCCCTTGCAGGATGTTGGGGCTGGGCTGGAGAAGAGGTGGAGGTGGTGATGACAGGGCAATCTACTCTGCTTGGTCTAAATGCTCACAACTACCCTATAAGGTCATTGCCATTATTACCACTACTTTACAGGTCAGGAAATTGAGGCACAGAGAGAAACAGAGGTCACATGGCTAGTGAATTACAAAGCTGTAATTTGAACTCAGGACTGTCTAGCTTCAGAGGTTCCAGTTATGATTATTGGGAATATTAAGTCCACTTGGAATAAGCAGGCGATATGGAGAAGAAGAGGTAGAGGGGGTTATGATAACATGGCTCCTCAAGGGCCTTGAGGTGGCCTCCATGCCAAGAGGCAGCACAGTGTAGTGATTAAGAGCATACAACAGGGATCTAATTTTCTAAGTCAACAATTTGGGTTCAAATCCCAGATTTATTGCTTCCTGGCTGTTTGACCTTGCGCAAGTTACTCCATACTTCAGCTTCTTCATTTGTGAAATAGGAATGTAAAGCTAATAATAGTACCTACTTCATGAGGTTGTTGTGAGGATGAATCAATACAGGAGAGTATTTAGGCAATGCCTGACACCCAGTGAAGGCTATATAGTTATTTAACATCTAGTGTAGCAATGAGGTGCACAAATGCTAGGTCTGTGGTTGGCGGGGAGCTCTTTGATCCTCAGTTCCTCCCTGCATCCTACTTGAGGGTTCCTGTGAGACTTAATTGAGGCAATGCATTGAGAAGAACACACAGTGAGTACTCTATTCCCAGCATCTGTTCTGCATTATTACATTATCCCCTTGCAACTAACCCTAGGGCACAGTTCACATTTTCCTGCTGGCCTAGGATGTCGGAGTTCAACTATTAAATGAGTAGGTCATTGTCAAGGGATGGGGAGCACTTTTTGCTATGCAAGGAATTTCATTTCTAATGTAAGTAACTTTAGGTCCTGCTGACAGATAGTGAAAGGAAAAGAGACCATGGCCTTAGGTACCATTGGGGCCATATCTAGAGCCTCAGGAATCCAAGCCCTGTGAGGTGGTAGAGCTAATGGGAAAGAACTCAGACTCCAGAGCCAGACCTGCCTATGTTCAATTCCAGCTCTATTATATTTCTTGCAACCTTGGGCAAGGGCAAGTCACTTCACTTCTCTGTGCCTGTTTCCCCATCTGGAAAATAGAGGTAATATATATATACCTTTCTCGCAGGCGTGTTATAAGGATTAAGCACATGAACACAATATAGAGAGCTTAGAGCAGTGCCTGGCGTATAGTCTGACAATTGCCAATTCAGTTCCAGAGAGAGCAAGGAGATGAGTGAGAAATGCAGGAAGATTGTGGCACTCTTCTCCACTCTCTCCTCTTCCCCACCAGCTGGAAGATGCTCTTGTCCAAATGGGAAATTGAAGTCAAAATAGCACAGTAAAAGAAAGGAAGTGCTCCCAGAGCAGATGGGCTCCCACTTGCAGTCCTGAGGAATGTGCTGACTATTTAGGAATAGGCCCTTGGCAGTCACTTAACAGAATCACGAAGCAATGGGAAATGATCAAGCCTGTCACCAGGGTCACTGCCAATTTATTTAAGAAAGTGGCAAGGCCAAAAAGGAGGATGTGGGGATTGGGAGGCCCTGCACATTCCTGAAGCTGGTTCTCAAGACCTCCAGGGCAACAATCCCAGGTGAATATGGCTAGAGATTCCCCTTTTTACATGCCCTTCCAATGTCCCCAAGTGAACAGTCTTGACCAGGTATGATGGGGGGTTGGTGACCTGAATGAATTGGGTCCAGTTGGAGCTGTCATGTTCTCTTTATTCTATTCAGCAAACTTGTATTGAGTGCCCATTCTGTGCCAGGCACTGGGCTAGGAGCCATGGGAGATGCTGGGAAGAATAATATAGGTAAGATCCTTGTCCTGGAAGAACTCACAGAAGAGGTTGTGCTCCCTACAACATGGGGAAAACACCTGAGAAACAGTGAGGGGTCAGGGACCAAATGACCACCCAGTTCCTAGGGAGTTTACCTGGAAAAACGAGAATGACTCGAAAAGATAATGCTTGACTTGGAATAGCCTTTATTGGTGGAATTAGCAGGAGTGTTATTTCCTGGGTTGTGGAGGGGTCATGGGAAACTAAACTCATTAAAAGAAAGGTTTACACCTTTTTCAATCCCTTGGCTTTAAAGCCTAGCATGGCTTTATACCTAAAGTGATTTGTAGGCAGGGTATTTAGAATTAAATCCCATCAGCTTTGATTAAGTGCCTACTATGTACAAGGCACAATGCTAGCAGCTCTCCCATGCTTGAATATTTTAGATAATCTTTCTGAGGCAGATTAATGTTAATATTGAACAACTAGGCACGAATCATAGAAAGGTCCATAGGTATAATATAACCCAGTGGTTCTCAAAGTGTTGTCCCTAGACCAGCATCACCTGGGAACTTGTTAGAAATGAAAATTCTTAGCCCCATCTCATATGTACACAATCAGAAACTCGGGGGTGGGGCCCAACAATCTGTATTTTAGGAGCCCTCCAGAGAATGCTAATGCACAGTGGTTTGAAAATCACTGCTCTTACCCAGTGATCTTTAAAGGGGGTCTTAGCTGCTGTGGAGGGGCGGGATGCTGGGGAAATCTCTGCGGGGGTGGGGGGTGCTAGAGCAGCTCTATTCTCACTGATTTTACATGTGAGCTGCTATATCAGATTGTGGTTAAAGCAAGTGCGCCAAACTGAAAATAAAAATTGAAAACTATGACTCCGCTCTACCTGTTTTGACTTATCGTCTCTACAGATGGGGATGCTGACGCCTTGAAAGTGGAAGATTCCAGAATGCATGGATGGGACTAGCAGCCTGACTCTTAATAAGTCCAGGTGCTTTGTGGCATCTCAGGTGGCCCCCTCATGAGCGAGTAAATAGAAAGACGAAGCCTTTGAGCTATATTTTATTAAGATCCTGAGAACTGCCTGCTTTTCTTTCTAGTTATACCAGGAAATGCCAGAGGCTTCTGGGGAGCTCTTCCTGTTTACTCTCTTCTGTGAGCGAAGGCCTGTAGCTCCAGACTGCCTCCTAGCCAGCCTGACTCCCCCTGCAGCACTCATTTCAAGGTATAACATCATGCTAGGTTCTTCTTGAGCTTCCAACCTCTCCCTTCCCCATCCAGGCTTCTCAGGCCTACTTGATGTCTAACACTCTGCCCAAATTTCTTTGTCCTCCATTGCTTGCCTACTCTAATTCAATGTTCTGTCATTGTCATCATAATATGAACTGGAGTAACTGTGAGTCTCTCCTGGGAAGGAGGGCTCATTGCATTTTGTACCATGTCTCCTCCCTTCCCAGACCCCAACACTGCCAGGCCTATTTTTCCAGCAGGCAGCTCACAAGGCTTGGTAAGTGGGCAGGAAGATGTAACTGGAGGTTGGGGACTGTACTACCTGCTGCTGGTTCTGTCCAAGGCCCAAAGACCCAGCTAACAGGACTTCCCAACTGGTTCCTGTGCCCTTTCAGGTGCCAGGTATTGTCTTTGACTTCAGACATGAGCTTTTCCAACCTCTCATGCCTATCTTTCCCCAGAGCAAGAGCCCTTAAGTTCTGCCATCTCCACAGTGCAAGGGAAAATTTAGCAGTTCCTCTGGGTGCCAACTGAGGACAGCAGAAGTCTCAAGCCAATGAGCCTGCGTGAACAAAATCAAGCCAACTGCGGTGTGGTGTGTGAGTCAGCTGCTTGGCTCTTCCCTTCTGTGTGTGTGTGTGTGTGTGTGTGTGTGTGTGTGTGTGTGTGTGTGTAATGTGAGGGAGGTGGATTCTGGAGGAGAGAGTGAATGAAGAGAAATTGGAAATATGACCACTAAAAGACTAACATTCACAGGATAAGCCAGCTCATCACCCCCCTGCAGAAAAGCATTTGAAACCCTAGTCAGGCCTGCCCCTGTCTGATGTCTTAGCTTCTGTGGATTAGCTTATAGTAGGAATTTTACAGCTGATAGAAGCCAGGCAATGTCGGGGAAATACCCTGGGCTCTGGAGTTAAATGGATGAACATTCAAATCTAGGTTCAGCCATTCACTAGATAATCAAACTTATGTGAGGGACTTCACCTCTCTGAACTTTGGGCTCCTCAGCTCTAAAAAAGTGATGGTACAATTAGCCTGAACCATATGAAAATGCTATTTTGTAAGTTAAGAAGGGTTAAATATTGCCAATTTCATATTAATTCAACTTAATAGCACCTTCCTCCCAGGGTTATTGTGCAGATTGAATTAGATAATATACAAAAGTATTTATACCAGTACCTGACACATAATAAGTACTTACTAAAGGATAGTAATGCTGGTGGTGATGACAATGAGTATCTAACACATAACAATGGCCACAGATTGAGGCCCAGCCTTGGCCATCTCACAAATACATGTCCTAAATAAGCTGAAATACACCAGTAATATAATCTGAGGAGCTAAAATGGATCCTTGGCCAAATAACCCTCCTCTTTGGGCTGGGTCAGCTCTTAAAATTGTTTGCTTTGTAGTAAAGCCACTTTCGAGTGAAAGCTTTCATTGAAGAGTCACAAAAAGGGAACAGATTAAATCATGGACTCATTGGTCCATTCATTCATTTAACAGCTTGTATTGAGAGCCTATTATGTGTCAGGCACTGTGCTAGGTGCTGATTTGAAGAAGATATGGTCCTTGCTCTGGAAAAATCTGCAATTGGTATGGGAGAAAACCCCAGGACAGGTACCAACAGTCTACTGCTAACAAGTACCATAGTCATAAAAAGTGTATCCCGAGACTCGTAGGGTTACTGAGGAAAGATCATCCAATTCTGTTTGTGTCTGGGAAGGCTACACAGAAACAAAGTGACAGATGGACCTTTCAAGCCAGATGGACCTTGAAAGATTCATAGGAATTCCTTGCATGGAGAAAGTGCAGCTCTAGAAGGAAATTCCAAGTGGGGAAACCTAATATGTAAAGGTACAAGATTGCAAAGGGGAGTTATTTGGATTGGTTGGAAGTTCAGTGTATCTGGAGCAGGGGTGAGGAAGGGAGTATTAGAAGCTGAGAATGAAGAGGTAGGTCAGGGCTGAGTTAGAAAGTGCATTGTATGCCAACCTAAAGGGCTTGGGTGTGATATTGTAGGCAATTGAGAAACAACAGATAAGGGTTTCCTAGAGTGTCCAGACAGAAAGCAACCTGATTTTGTCTGCAGCGAATCCTGGGAATCAGAGACAGAGGTTTTTTAAAAAAAATTCTCAACTTTATTGAAGCATAATTTATATACAATAAAATGCACTCTTTGTAAATATACAGTTCAGGGAGGTTTGACAACTACATATACCCATGTAACCAGTACTACCTTAGACTTGGGGAAATAGAGTTCCTGATCTATGCCCTGCATCTCAGGGGTGGGGAACCTGTGCTTTGCAATATCTTCCTTAAATTTTTCAAAGTTCCCCTTTAGTGCCTGAGAGCCACCAGGGCTAGCAATATCACCAGGGTGGGCTGCCAGAATAGGTCCCAGATTGACATGGGACCAGATTTCCCTCAAGGCACACTTTGTTTTGACACCCTCCCCCCATGCTTGAGGCCCACCATATATTCCAAGGAACTTCAGGATTCTAACCTATGGGATCTATTGGAATCATGGTTGGGAACTAGTTCCAGAAGGACAGCGTGGCAAATGAATTGCCTCAGCAGCCAATGTAGTTTTTCTTTGACACAACTACGTGAAATTGGACAAACTGAATGGTATTGACATACTGATTATGGATGATTCAAATAGTGCCTATTGACAGAGTCTGCACAAAATGTATTTTTCCATGCTCTGAGTACCCTATACGTGACTGTATGTGTAAAACCATCACTTCGTAAGTTATATAAATGTCTAGTTACTATGCTACACCTGAAACTAATATAGAATGGTGTACCGACTGTAACTGAAATTTTTTTTAAATTAAAAAAAAGATTTCTGCTGTTTTCATCATGGCAAAAAGTTTTCTTGAAGATCTTTTCAATCAGTCTCACTCACATTCTCCACCCTTAACTATGACTGTCTTGCTTTCTGTCACTATAGGTTAATTATACCTGTTCTAGAATTTCAAATAAGTAGAATCATATAGTACCTAGCCTTTTATGTCTGGTTTCTTTCAATTATCAAAACCTTTTGAGTTTCCACATGTTGTAGAACATCTCATTAGTTTGTGTCCCTTTTTGTTACTTACTATTCACTGTATTAATATATCATTGTATATGTTGTATATTGATGCAAATTAAAATGTATAGTGCTATACCATTTGTCCATTGCATGAGTATACCACAATTTGCTTATTCATCTATTGCTGGATACCTGGGCTGTTTCTAGTTTGGGGTTTTTATAAATAAAGCTGCTCTTAGAATTTTTGTACAAGGCATTTTGTGGCATATGTCATAAGTTTTCTTGGATAAATACCTAGGAATGGAATTACTGGTTCAAAGCATTGGTTTATGTTTAATTTTATGAGAAACTGCTGGACTGATTTCTACAATGGTTTTATCATTTTATACTCCAATCAGGAATGTAAGAGAGTTTCCATTGCTTCATATCCATTTGGTACTGTTATTTAAAAAAAAACATTAGCTATTCTAGTAGCATATACTAGTATTTCATAGTGGCTTTAAATTACATTTCACTGATGACTAATGATGTTGAGGATATTTTCATGTGTTTATTGGTCATTTGTATGTCATCCTTTGTCAAGTGTACATTCTTTGGGTATAATTTATAGTCAATAAATGCACCTATTGGAAGTGTACAAAGTGTTCAATGAGTTTTGACAAAAGAATACAACCAGGTAACCAGCACTATCTACCTAGAAGTTTATTGACATTATCTATCTATCTATCTATCTATCTATCTATCTATCTATCTATCTATCTATATCTGTTTTTAAAGCATGAAGTTTTGTTTTCATTTATTTTCTCTGATTTTGTTTGTTTGTTTGTTTGCTATTTCATTGATTTCTGCTTTTACCTTTATTATTTCCTTCCCTTTACTTGCTTTGGTCTTAATTTGCTATTATTTTCTAGCATCTTAATTTTTAAGTTGAGGTCATTGATCTGAGACCTTTCTTCTTTTCTAATACAGGTATTGAGTGCTATAAATGTCCCCCTAAGTACTGTTTTAGGGACATCTCACAAATTTTTATGTTATTCTCATTTTCTTTTATGTAAAAATAATCTCCAATTCCCTTTTGATTATTCTTTGACCGATGATTATGTATAAGTGTGTCATTTAATTTAAAAATATTTAATAATGTTTGATTTGCATTTCCCTAATAGCTAGTGATGTTGAGCATCTTTTCATATATTTGTTGGCAATTTGGGCAATTTGTATGTCCTCTAGGGAGAAGTGTCTGTTCAGGTCCTCTACCCATTTTTTCATTGGATCGCTTGTGTGTTTTTTGTTGTTGTTGTTGTTGTTATTATTGAGTCGTATGAGTTCTTTGTATATTCTGGATATTAGGCCCTTATCGGAGACATTGCTTGCAAATATATTTTCCCATTTGGATGGTTGTCTTTTTACCTTGTTGATGGTTTCTTTTGCTGAGCAGAAGCTTTTTAGTTTGATGTAGTCTCATTCATTTATTTTAGCTTTTACTTCCCTTGCTTTTGAGGTCAAATTCATAAAATCCTCTTTAAGTCCAAGGTCTTTGAGTTTAGTTCTTATGTTTTCTTCTATGTATTTTATTGTTTTGGGTCTTATATTCAGGTCCTTAATCCATTTTGAGTTACTTTTGGTGTGTGATGATAGACAACAGTCTAGTTTCACTCTTTTGCAGTTGGCTTTCCAGTTTTCCCAGCACCATTTATTGAAGAGGTTTTCCTTTCTCCACTAGATGGCTTTGGCTATTTTGCTGAAAATTATTTGCCCATATAAATATAGGTTTGCTTCTGGACTCTCGATTCTGTTCCACTGGCCCATGTGTCTGTTTTTCTGCCAATACCATGCAGTTTTGATTATTGTTGCTCTGCAGTATAATTTGAAGTCAGGCAGAGTGATGCCTCCAGCCTCATTCTTTTTTCTCAGGATGGCTTTGGCAATTTGGGGTCTTTTGTCCAATATTATTTTTAATGAAGTAGAATGATCTCTGAGTTTTAATTGTACTGTTTAAAGTACATTTACATTTAACATGATTATTGATATGGTTGAGTTTAGGTCATCTATGCCTCTATTTGTTTTTGATTCTTCTCTTCACCAACTTTTCCCTCTTTTTCTGCCTTTTATTAGATTATTTTCTTTAAAATATTTTTATTTTGAAATAATTTCAGATTTACAGAAGAATTTCAGAGATAGTACAGAGTGTTCTTAGATACTTTTTATGCACACTTCTTTAATGTTAACATCTTATGTAAACATGGTAGCATATTTATCAAAATTAAAAAATTCACATTGGTACAATATGATGAACTAGATTCATTTGCATTTTCCCTTTAATGCCTTTTTTTTTCTTCCAGGTTCTCATCTAGGATACCACATTTCAATTAGTCATTATGTCTCCTTAGATTTCTCTTTGCTGTTTTTTGATGACCTGCACAGTTTTTTGGTCAGGCATTTTGTAAAATACCTCTGAATTTGAATTTATCTGATGTTTTCTCTTGATTAGTCTTTGGTTATAAATTTTGGGTAAGAATGCCATTGAAGCGATGTGCTCTTGTCATTCCATCATATTGGAGAATATGTGATGTAAACATGACTTACTGGTGATGTTAAATTTGATTACTTGTTTAAGGTGGTATCTGTCAGATTTCTCCACTTTAAAGCTATTGTTTTTCCCATTCCAAATTCTATTAATTATAGGAAAGTCACTAAATTTGGCCCACACTCAAGGGGAGGGAAATTAAGTTCCACCTCCTGGAGGGATAAGTATCAAGGAATTATCAAAACTTTTTAATATTCTATTTTATCTCCACCATTGGCTGTTTAGCTATAGTTTCTTTTTTGTAGTTGCACTAGGGTTTACAGCAAGCATTTTTAACTTCTCACTATCTTCAAACCCTATTATATGACTTCATGTGCAAGAACCTTAAAGCAGCATACTTTGATTTCTTCCCTCCCATTCTTTGTGGTACTGTTGTAATACATTTTGCTTCTACATATGTTATAAACCCCAAAATACATTGTTCTTATTTTTTCTTTAAATAGTCATTTATCTTTTTTGAAATAATTTCTTCAAGTAAACTTCACAGAACCTAAAATTAGCTATTTTAAAGTGAAAATTCAGTAGCATTTAGTAGTCAAATTTAAAGATTTTTTTAAAAGGATGAAAGCAAGTCTTTTCATATTCACCCACATGTTTACAATATCTGGTGTTCACCATTGCTTTTTGTAAGTCTGAGTTTCCGTCTGGCATCATTCTCCTTTAATTTGAAAAACTTCCTTTAACATTTCTTCTAATAGTTCTGTAGATCTTCTAATACTTTGAAGACATCATTCTGTTGTATTCTGACTTGCAATATCTTGGTCAAAAAATCTGTGTTAATCTTTAGTTTGGTGCTCTTGTATACAATGCACCTTTTTTCTAGGACTATTGCTACAGACCTTTTATTGTGGTTTTCAGCAATTTGTTAAGGTGTGCTTTGGTTTGATTTTCTTTTCTTTATTCTTACCATTCTTGAAGTTTGTTGAATTTCTTGGATCTGTAGCTTATAGTTTTCATGAGATTTGCCGAATTTTCAGCTATTATTTATTGATATATTTTTTTCTGCCTCCAGCTCTTCCTGGAACTCTATACATTTGTTAGACTGTGTAATACTGAACCACAGGTCACTGAGGCTCTGCTAATGTTTAAAAAAAATAACAGCTTTATTGAGATATAATCCACATACCATATAATTCACTCATTAAAGTGTACAATTCATAGCTTTTACTGTGTTCATAGATAGGTGTAACCATCACAACAGTCAATTTAGAATATTTTCATTACCTACAATGAGACACTATAAACCTTAGCTATTCCCCCATCCATAAGCAACCACTAACCTACTTTCTGTCTCTATAGTTTTCTTATTCTGGATATTTCACATAAATAGAATCATACAAATGATGGTCTTTACTGGCTGGCTTCTTTCACTTAGCACAATATGTTCAAGGTTCTTCCATGTGGTAACTATCAGTACTTCATTCTTTTTTATGGACAAATAATATTCCTTTGTATGAATATACCATACTTTGTTTACCCATTCATTCTGTTAAATTTTTATCAGCCTTTTTTTTTCCGAGATTCATTTTGGATAGTTTTTGTTGCTACTTCTTCTAGTTCACTGATATTTTCTTCTGAATTGTATAATCTGTGATTATGCCCATCTAGTGAATTTTTTATTTCGAATATTATATTTTTCACCTCTAAAAATTCTATTTGGTTAATATATATTTTTCAAATTTCTTGATTCACTATGTTCACATTTTCCTTTAAAACCTGGTACATATTTATAATAGGTATTTTAAAGGTCCTTGTTTGCTAATTCCATCTCTCTGTTATTTCTGGCTCTGTTTCTATTGACTGAATCCACCCCTTCACTCCCACCCCCAGCTATGGAAACAGCACATTTTCCTACTTTTTTGCCTACTAATTTTTCTAATAACTTTTATTGGATCCTAGATATTATGAATGTTTTATTGTTGAGTGTCCGGATTTTGCGTCTTTCTTTAACTTTGTTCTGGAAGACACTTAAGTTACTTGTGCATCAGCCTGAGGCTTTTCAGGCTTGTTTTCATGGTTCATTAGAGTAGCATTTATTCTAGGGCTAGTTCATTCTTACTGTTAAGGTATGACCTTTCTTAGGGTTTTTACTGAATGCCCTGGATTTTCACACAGTTTCTCTACTCTGACTGGTATGGCATTAAAGGTCTCTCAAATATGCGAGAGCTCTGGGAATTTCAGCTTACAGTTTCTTGGTGGTTCTTTGCCTGGCTTTGTGGAGTTTCACTTATGTATGTACAGCTTAGTATTCAGCAATCCAATCAAGAGGATCTTTATTCAGATATCTGTTACTCTTTTTCTGTATTTTCCCTTTCTTTCCAGGACTCTACCCTCCAAATTCCAGACACCTCAGCCCCTCGAAATCCAATATATTTTTTTTCTTTAACTCACGAAGAACACTGTGCTCTTTGGGTTTTCCTTTCCCATATGGTGACTCAGAAAGTTCTTCCATGCAGAAACCAAGGGCCATCATAGACTTCACCTCATTTGTTTCTTTTTCTTTTTTTCAGGGATCACAGTCCTGCACTGCTTGTTTTCTGATGTCTAAAAAAAGCTGTTTTATAAATTTTGTTCAGTTTTCTAGGTTTTTTTAATGGCAGATAAAAAAGTTTGATACAATTTACTCCAAAATGTTTGGAAGCAGAAGTTACAGTAGAGATTTTTAAGCAGGAGAAGGACGTGATCATATTTGTTTTCAAGGAAAAGCCGATGGCCACCTGGTGGTCTCTTGAATGGACAAGAGGTAAATACTGAGGCAGAAAGACAAATTATGAGGTTATTTAAGTTGTTTAAGAATGAGCTGATGGTGGTCTTAACTAAAAGAGTAACAGCAGGACTGGAGAGATATGAAAACATTTGAGAACTATATAGGAGGTAGGATTGACAAGACTTGCTGATTGTTTGGATATGGGTGGTGGGCAAAGAACAGGCCAGAGTTTAGGATGACCCCAAGTTTTCTGGCTTGAACAACTAGAAGAATGGTAGTGCCATTCACTGAGACTGGGGCAGGAGAAGTGTTGTTATTTTTTTTTCCTTTTTTTGAAGGGATGTTTATTTGGTTATGGGGTAGAGCAGAGATGGTGAGTTCAGTTGTGGACGTGTGGAATTTGAGGTGCCGACAACACACTGAAGTAGAGAAGACATTTGGATATGTAGCTCTGGAGTGCAGAGGAGAGCTTGAGGCTGGAGAAATAAATGTGGAGTTTACGGCTTATATATTGTAACTGAGGTCATGGGAATGGGAAAGATTGTCCAAGGAAAGGATATCCAGTGAGAGGAAAAGGCTGCCCGGGACAAATGTCCTCATTTACCAGCAGAAAGCTGGATGCTGAGAGAATGGGCCACAATTTAGGGAAGTCATGATAGGGAAGAAAATTGAGTTGGAGCCCTGTTGGTCCTCGTCCATGGAGAATAAGTCCTAGGAGGGACTTCTGGGGCTCAGGCCTCAGTGAAGAGAATAGGGGGTGCTAGAAAAGATACCAAGAGGCCCCAGGGCACATTCTGCTGATTGCACTGTTCCTTTGGCTCTTGCGCTGCCTTCCCTGTCTCATCTCCAGGCACAACTGTTTATACTATTACAAAGAAAAGGAAAAGTAGAGCAAACAAAGTCATAATAGAAATGGAAATAGTCTCTAAACCACAAAGAGAAACCCTGAACTGGTATTTTGTAGCCTATGGAAGCAGTTGCCATTTGGTCTCTGTAGGCCAGCATTGTCAACTTGGCCCTGTGCCCTGCAGCTGGGCCCTGTGGGCTGGCCACACTCCAATCAGCCCACACATCTTCACCCCCACCATTGGCATTGGAAACAATGCCATGGCTTCCTTCAAGCAGCTAATCATGTGATCAGGCCCATGGAGGAGAGTAGGACTCTGAAGCAACTGGGATAGTTAGAGAGAGGTAGAAAGGGGACAGTTTGGTGTAGTGGTGGTATGGATGCCTGAAGCCCAATCCCAGGTGCCCATCTTCAGTGGCCTCCCTGACTATTCTTGCCCAAAATTACTAGCGATGGTGTCACCATGTAGATATTACTTGAATTCATCCTCTGTGGTCTGTTGTTCTCCAGTTGAAATCTGTCTGTCTCCCCAGTGGTCTTGGAGCTCCCCAAGGCCAAGGATCTGCCATAATCCCCATTTGCTTAACTTCTCCACAGTATATCCACCTTGAAAAAATGCCATGAGGCAGGTTGAAGTGGACCCTTCTTCATCAGCTTTATTGTCAACTCGGATATGAGTCAACTCAGATACACTGACTTTCGATGCACTGCAGTTTTTTTTTAATTGTGAGCCTCCTGGGGCTTGTGCAATAGAATCTGGTTCACCAAAATTTGATTTGCCCTTAATTTTTCAGGGACACAGCTCTTAGGTAAAGTGAGGCATATCTGGATTTCTATTTTGAATGAAAACAAATAAATATTTTGACATGTTGGGAGAGAATTTTCCAAGATTTCTACTTAAGGAAGCTGGAGTCCCTTGAGCTAAGGGAGAGAGTTGGTGTAGGTTCTCCTCAGCCGGATGGGACCTGTGTGAGCCTCGGACCCCTTCTAGGTCATCAGAAAGGAACCTGTGTCAACCCCCCACCTCCAGACCTGGGAAAACAATGCTCTCTTGCCAGTGGATACTGAAGCCCCTGGGCTGCAGGGGGCATATATATCAATTAGGCTACCCTTCCTGACCTACAAGATCTTTACCTTCTGTTAGTGTTGGTCCTTTGAGAAGCAGACATCAAGATGGGGATAAATGTGCAAGTGATTTATTAGAGAAAAGCATGTGAAGGATATAGGTGTGGAAGCAGGAGTAGGCAGGAAGAGCCTTACCACCACAGTGCAGGACTGACACCTAAAAAAGGAGAGGGTAAAGGAAAGAGGCTTGGGTAGGAAGAATCTCAGACTGCAGTACAGTTCTGAGGAAGTCTTGGCAAGATTTATGGGAAATCTCTGAGTAAGTTTTGCCTGTTGGAGAAGTCCTGTGTCACAGAAGTGGTTGGGACTGGTATTCCTGCCAGACATAGTGGTTTCTGGGAACAGCCAGGGGGAAAGATAGCCTTGATGTGAGCACCACTGCAGATCTAAATTGTAGCATCTGGGGCTGTCAACGAACTCAGCTTCCTCCAGCTGGTTCTCTTGAAGAGAGATCTGATCAGTGCATCTTCATGCCTACATCATCCCAGTAGACTACTAGAATCTCTACCCTGCCAACTTGCCTTGGACCAGTCCTTAATGATTTGTTCCCAAAGCAATTGATTTTCCCCTTCAAGCTGAAGCTCAGGCTGTACAATCTGTCTGGGCCTCCTCAAGTTCCACAGTAGGGCCCTGGCTCCTAGACTCCTGCCTTGTTGAAGTCACTGCTTGAAGTAAGCAGGTTGTGGGGGTCACTGAGGAGGGGCAGTGGGCTTTGATTCGCCCACCAGTCAGGTGGTCAGTGCATATAATAGATATATTAACAATAGCCCCCAAAGGAAAGGCGCTGCTGCTTCTCTCCATGGTCTGGCCCTTGGCTCTGAGGTGGACCTGGAAACCATCTCATCTTTCCCTTTGCCTTCAAAGAAACACTAGTCTAATTTCTTGTAGGTATATGGATGAAACAGTTCCCTGTGAGTGCTCAACCAACTTTTGCTGCTTGTGGTGGGAAAAAGGGTGAAGGGATAGGGCAGTGGGTAGTGGGCAGCTGACCAGGGCCAATGGAGCCATCTCCAACCAGGATCCTGAGAGAAAACATTTCCTCTGGGAGGGTGGCCACAAAGCTGGCCTGGCTGGTGGCTCCTCCTGGCTAAGTAACAAGTCTGCTTTGGTATTGTGCCTCAAGCACTTAGTCTAAAGCTTGGAACACAGTGGGTTCCCAATACCTATTTATTGAACATGTGCCTTCTGGTTTCCCCACCCAGTGATCCCCTTTGCCTTCCACTAAAGTGTTAGCTTCATGAGGGCAGCAACTTTGTTTTGTTCATTGAGATATACTAGCTCAGAGCTTGACACATGATAAACACTCAACAAAGAGTATCTATTGAGTTTAAGAGCCCTATTTCTAGGAGCCCAATAAGGAGGAAAGGATAGGCCCTGCTCATGAGAGCTCTCAGCTTGACGTGGAGACACAGCCCCTTAGGCAGCAGACGGGGAGCCAGGATTTACTCAGAAATAGCGAGGCATAATGAACCATTTTCTAAAAGCTATGAGAAAGAGTATAGCTGGCTATAGCTGGCTAGAGGGGGACTATAGCATTGAGGGGGACGTTGGAATGACTGAAGTGACAAGAGTTGGCTGCAGCTAGCTGCTCTATAATTTCTTTCTAAGCTTTTTTTTGTTTTAATGGGAAACACATGTTCTGACCCAAAACTCTGGGCACAAACAAGGGCCAGGATACAGGAAAATGGGGCTGGCCTGGAAAATCCAACAGAACACTCCCTAGTCTCATGTTGGAACAGCTCATGGTAAGGAACAGCCCAGATGGAGGCCAGTCTCTCTGCTGGAGATCTGGGCCGAGTTCCCAGGCAGTGGGACTTATCCCCAGGTCTATCTTTGGCTCTCTTGCTGAAGGTTGGCATAACCTGAGTGCATCAAGGAAAGCAAGACTTCTTGGTCCTATGAGAGAGCAACACGTCCTCTACACCCAGCTCAGCCTTAGCGCCTGTCACAGGCTCATTCTTACCATGATATCATGCTCCTCTAGGTCTTTAAGTCTTGATCTAACAAGAGTCAACATCCATTCATGTATGACCTTTGGACTCTTAGCTATTGTCATTGCCAGCTTGAACTTGCAAGTGCCCAGAGGACAGGTTCCAAGGCTCTATAATTCTTTGGAAGAGATTATTCTGTGTCACTTCAGATCCAGTGAGGGCTCATAATTGAGAGAGAACGAATCAATAAATCAATGTCATTCCCATGAGATGTCTTTAGCTGGTCTTCCCTACATTGAGCATGGATTTGGCCTGACCTTTTCACAGGCAAACTAGGGTTGGGGGCTCACGTTGAGGCTAGTGTTAAGGTTCAGTTAGGGCTTAGTCCATGGCTAGGGCTAGAATGAGAGAAAGTTGTCTGCAATCAGCTGGAATCCACAGTCTTGGCCTCCACTGGGCTACATCAACCAAATTTAACCCTCCCAGATTTAAATATTGCTTGCTACTCACAAATTATACACTGGGATTTGTCTTATAAATCTTTGAGGAAAAGCTTAAAGTTCAAAATTTTAGTTCTCGCTAAAGGTATGACAGTCTACATTACGGACAAGAGTTATGGATGGAGCAAGAAATTGAACCACAATTTACCATTAATGTGACAGTGTCATTCCTTTCAATAATTGAGGTTTGGCAGAGAGCAATGTTTGGAGGAACCAGTCATTTTCAAGTTGTTGTTGCTCTCTCATAGGTCCAAGAAGTCTTTGATTTCCTCCTTTTCTTCTTAGCTGACAGTATGTACTGAGGACTATGTTTATTACTTCACAAGCATTATCTTATTTTTTCGTCAGGACACTCTATGAGTAAAGTAAAATATCCTCCTATTTTATAGATGAGGAAACAGAGGGTATAGGAAGTTAGATAATTAATCTACAAGTTCAGAACAAGGCTAGGAGTGGGACCCAGGTCTGTCACTACCATTTTCTGCTGACTCAAGTTTTTCCTGAGGTTTAGGTTTGCTGTGGATCTCCCTAGGGGACAGGTAGATACCAGAGATTTTGGTACTACTGACAGAAAACTGCCCCCAGCATGACTCATCCATAATACCCTTCCTGTTTAGTGTCCCTAAGCTCTGCTCCCCTTAGTACTCCTCAAACCTGCTGGGCCTTGGAATTCCTCCTGGCCCATGTGGGCAGGAGTCTGCTCCCTGATAACATGGGCTGTCTCTACAGATTCACCTCCAAATGAATGGGGTGGAGCTACCCACTCTAAGCCCCTGCCACATTCCATTCCTTTGTTTCTCTTAACTGTGCTGATCTTCACAGCTTTCTCACCTCCTGATAACTGTGGGAGAATCTGGCAGAATGCACTTGAAGTCAGCTGGCTTGTGTCCAGGCTGAATTTCACTTGGCTATTTCCTCACCATATTTCTAACCTCCCAGGCCCTCTGGAGACTCAATCTCACACTTGGCTGATTTTGGATGATGCCAAACAATATAATTTTAGCTCACCTGTTGATTTCATTAGTATGTTGCTTATTGGCATTTTACAAAATTTTTTATCACCATTTTCCAATGTTTATTTAGGTTTTCTTTGCCTGTATTTACATATTTTTAATTAATTAATTTCTTAATTGAAGAAATGATTAAAATTAAAAAAAATTCCCAGTTTACCTTCCCCCTCTGATAACCAACCACTAGTCCATTGTCCACGTCTATGAGTCTCTGTTTTTCCTGTTCATTTGTTGCTTTTAGGTTTATATCCCACATATAAGTGATATCATGTGATTTTCAACTTCTTCTGTCTGGCTTATTTCACTTAGCATGATTTCCTCGAGATCCAGCCATGTTGTCACAAATAGCAGTATTTCATCTCTTCTTATGGCTGAGTAATATTCCATTGCATATATTACCATAGCTTATTTAGACAATCATCAATCATAGGACACTTTGGTTGCTTCCATGTCCTGGCCATTGAGAATAATGCTGCTGTGAACATCAGTGTGCAAATATCTTTCTGAATATGAGTTTTCAAGTCTTGGAGGAAAACACTCAGTCGAGGGATTGCTGGATCATATGGTAGATCAATATTTAGTTTTTTGAGGAACCTCTCCATACTGTTTTCCATGGTGGCTATACCAATTTGCAGTCCCACCAGCAGTGTATAAGGGTTCCTTTTTCTCCACATCCTCTACAATATTTGTTATTACTTGTCCTGTTGATTATAACTATTCTAAAAGATGTGAGATGGTATCTCATTGTGGTTTTGATTTGCATTTCCCTAATAGCTAGCAATGTTGAGCATCTTTTCATATATTTGTTGGCCCTTTTATGTCCTCTAAAGAGAAGTGTCTGTTTAGGTCCTCTACCCATTTTTTTTATTGGATCATTTGATTTTTTGTTGTTGTTGCTGTTGTTATTGAGTTGTATGAGTTCTTTTTATATTTTGGATATTAGGCCCTTATTTGATGCATTGCTTACAAAT
Organism: Rousettus aegyptiacus; assembly: GCF_014176215.1. Lineage (NCBI taxonomy): Eukaryota > Metazoa > Chordata > Mammalia > Chiroptera > Pteropodidae > Rousettus > Rousettus aegyptiacus. The sequence continues at coordinate 82,001,275 of NW_023416312.1, read as the reverse complement.
ATATTTTCCTATTCAGATGTTTACTTCCATACCTTGTTGACGGTTTCTTTTGCTGAGCAGAAGCTTTTTAGTTTGATGTAGCCCCATTCATTTATTTTAGCTTTTACTTCTCTTGCTTTTGAGGTTAAATTCATAAAATCTTCTTTAAGTCCAGGGTCCTTGAGTTTAGTTCCTATGTTTTTTTCTATGCATTTTATTGTTTCAGGTATTATATTCATGTCCTCAATCAATTTTGAGTTAATTTTGGTGTGTGGTGATAGACAACAATCTAGTTTTATTCTTTTCAGTTGGCTTTCCCGTTTTCTCACACCATTTATTCAAGAGGCTTTCCTTTCTCCACTGTATGTTTTTGGCATTTTTGTTGAAAATTATTTGCCCATATAAATATGAGTTTACTTCTGGACTCTTGATTCTGTTCCACTAGTCTGTGTGTCTGTTTTTATGCTGATACCATGCCTTTTTGATTACTGTCACACTGTAGGACCATTTGAAGTCAGGTAGAGTGATGCTTCCATCCTCGTTCTTTTTTCTGAGAATAGCTTTGGCAATTAGGGATCTTTTGTGCTTCCATATCAATGTGATGATTTTTTGTTCTATTTCTTTAAAAAATGCCAACAGGATTTTGATGGGGAATGCATTAAATCTATATAAATCTTTAGGTCATATAGTCATTTTAACTACATCGATTCTTCCAGTTCAAGAACATGGAATATCTTTCCCTTTCTTTGTATCTTCTTTGGTTTCTCTTAATATGGTCATACAGTTTTCATTATATAGGTCCTTCACATGTTTTGTTAGATTTATTCCTAGGTATTTTATTCTTTTTATTGCAATTGCAAAGGGAATTATTTTTTCCACTTCTTTTTCTGACACTTCATTATTAGAGTATAGGAACACTATGAATTTTTGAATGTCGATTTTTGTATCCAGAGATTTTACTGTATTTGCTTATTGTTTCTAATAATGTTCTTATGGAGTCTTTAGGGTTTCCTATGTAGAGAATCATGTCATCTACAATTAGTGACAGCTTGACTTCTTTGTTTCCTATTTGGATACGTTTTATATCTTTCTCTTTCTGATTGTACTCGCTAAGACCTCCAATGTTATATTGAATAAGAATGAAGATAGTGGACAACCTAGCCTTATTCTTGATCTTAGAGGGAAGGTTTTTAGTTTTTCACCATTAAGTATAATGTTGGCTGAGGGCTTGTCATATATGAACTTTATTACGTTAAGTATTTTCCTTCTATACCGATTTTAATAATAAATGGATGCTGTATCTTGTGGAAGGCTTTTCCTGCATCTATTGATATGATCATTTTTTAATTTGTTTGTGTGGTGTATCACTTCAATCGATTTGTGTGTGTTGACAATCCATGTGCCTTTGGCATGAAGCCCACTTGATCATGGTATATAATCTTTTTAATATGTTGCTGTATTCGATTTGCTAGTATCTTATTTAGGATATTTGCATCTGTGTTCGTGAAAGATATTGGTCTGTAGTTTTCTTTTCTGTGTTATCTTTAGCAGGTTTTGGTATCCCGGTGATACTGACCTCATAAAATGAGTTGGGAAGTATTGCCTTCTCTTCAATTTTTCGGAAGAATTTGAGGAGAATAGGTATTATATCTTCTTTGAATGTTTGATAGAATTCACTGGTGAAGCCATCTGGTCCTGCACTTTTAATTTGTGGTAGATTTTTGTTGATTGCTTCAATATCCATATGGCTGATCAGTCTATTCAGATTTTCCAGTTTTTCTTAATTCAGTTAGGAAAGTGTATTTTTCTAAGTACTGGTCCATTTCTTCTAGGTTATTATATTTGGTGTTATATACTTTTTTCATAGTATTCTTGTATGATCCTATGTATTTCTGTGGTGTCTGTCATTTCCCTTCTTTGATCCCTGATTTTGTTTACTTGTGTCCTTTCTCTTTTTTCCTTAGTGAGTCTAGCCAGGGGTTTGTCAATTTTATTAACTTTTTCAAAGAAACAGCTCTTTGTTGCATTTATTTTTTCTACTGTGTTTTTGTTTTCAATATCATTTATTTCTGCTCTAATTTTGATTACTTCTTTCCTCCTGCTGATTTTATGTTTCATTTGTTCTTCCTTTTCTAGTTCTTTAAGATGAAGCGTTAGATTATTTATTTGGACTCATTCTTTTCATTTTTTTTGGAAGTAGGGTTATAATGATATGAACTTTCCTCTTATGACCACTTTTGCCATGTCCCAAAAGTTGTACTATCATTATCATTTGTCTCTATATACCTCTTGATCTCTCTTTTTATTTCTTCTCTGACTCAGTTACTCTTCAGTAGTATGTTGTTTAATCTCTATGAATTTGTGGTTCTTTCCACTTTCTTTTTACAGTTAATCTCTAGTTTCAAAGCATCATGATCAGAGAATATGGTTGGTAGGATTTCAATCCTCTTATATTTGTTGAGGCTATCTCTTTGTCCCAGTATGTGGTCAATCCTTGAGAATGTTCCATGTACACTAGAGAAGAATGTATAAGCAGCTGTTTTGGGATGAAAGGCTCTGTATATGTCAATTATGTCCAGTTGGTCCAATGTATCACTTAAGGATGTTATTTCCTTATTGATTTTCTTTTTGGATTATCTGTCCATATCCCAAAAGCTGGGTATTTAGGTATCCTACCATGATAGTGTTTTGGTCTCTTTCTCTATTTAGTTCTTTTAATAACTGCTTTGTATATTTTGGGGCTCCTTGCTTGGGAGCATAAATACTAAGAAGTGTTGTGTCTTTTTGGTGCATGATTCCTTTTATCATTGTGAAGTGTCCCTCAGTATCTTTCTTTACATTTTTTATTTTGAAGTCTTTTTTTATCCGATATTAGTAGCTACTCCTGCTTTTCTCTGAATGCCATTTGTTTGAAATATCATTTTCACCCTTTTGCTTTTAGTCTATATTTGTCTTTGAAGCTGATATGTGTGTCCAGTGGGCAGCACATAGTTGGGTTTTGTTTTTTGATCCAATCTGAAACTCTGTGCCTTTTTATTGGTGAGTTCAGTCCATTTACATTTAGGGCGATTATTGAAATATGAGGTCTTCTTATAGCCATTTTATCTTTTGCTTTCTGGTCACTTGGTGTTTCCATTGTTTTCTTGTCCTTGTGTTCTTGTTTTCTTTATTTTGGTTGGCTTTTGTGGGTTCTATGTCTGGTTCTTGTTTTATGTTATATACTACAGTTCTGAATCTTTGGCATGTGGTTACCATTATGAATATGTAAAGGATTGTTATATATATTTCTTATTATTTGAGCTTATAGCCCTGTTCCTAGTAAAGGTTACTTCTATTTGCCTGATAGTCACCTTACTGCTAATTATGTATATATTTTTTTGTCATTTTGTTTTAGGTGAGGTGACCCCTCTCAGGCCTCATAGTGGAGAATTCACTCAATTTTTGTATGTCTGGAAAGGTCTTTATTTCTCCTTCATATCTAGGAGAGCTTAGTTAGATACATTATTCTTGGCTGGTAGATTCTTTCATTTAATAGTTTGAATATTTGATTCCACTCTTTTCTGGCTTGTAAGTTTTGTGCTGAGAAGTCCGACAATATAGTAATGGGTTTTCCTTTATAGGTTACCATCTCCTTTTCCTTGGCTACCCTGAGAATTCTCTTCGTCTTTGATTTTTGATAATTTTAATACAACGTGTCTTGGTGAAGGCCTATTTGCATTGAGATAATTGGATATTCTGTTGATTTCTTGAATTCCAAGCTCCAGCTCATTATTTAGATATGGGAAATTATTGTCACCTATTTGTCTGAAAATGGGTTCTAATTCCAGCTCCTTTTCTTTTCCTTTTGAGAACACCCATTATTCTTACTTTTTCTCTCCTGATGGTATCAGCTAGTTCTTGTATTTCTCTTTTATTATTTTTCATTCTTTGTTTTCTCTCTTCTTCCTTTTGATTTATTTCTAGATTTCTGTCTTCAATATCACTGATCACTTTCCTGCATTTGTTCGACTCTATTTCCCAAGTTGTCATTTCATTTTTCAACTCTTGCAGTTTGTTAATTATCTCCAGAAGGTCTATTTGGTTCTTTTTGAGGGTTTCAGTCTCCTTGCTATGAACTCATTCTGCTCATCTAGTTGTTTTTTTCAATTCCTAAAATTGTTGATATGATTCATTTTGGACCTCATTGAGTTTTTTCAGAAGTACTATCCTGAATTCTCTTTCATTTAAGTTGCATATTTCTATGTCTATAAGCTTATTTTCTGGAGATTTTTCTCTTTCTCTCTAAGCTGCTTTGTCACCTTAGTTGTCTATGGTGTTTAATGAACTGTTTCTCTGCCTGGGCATTAATGGAAGTGCTTTCTGATTTTTTTTTCCAGAAAGAAGATTTATTATATAACAATTTCTAGCCTGTCGCAAAGGTGTTTTTCTTTAGGTTTCCAATAGGTGGCATTTAAGCCTCTTCTATCTCTGCTTTACATAAAGTCTTAATAATGTTGTTATTTTTTCTTCTAGGTGTTTAATCATGCTTGCTACCCTCAGTCTCAGTTCCTGTCACTGTTAGTGACAGTTTTGGTAGCTTTTGCTCAGATTCCCCCTGGATCTCTGTGGCATTCCGTCTTGGAGGGTATGGGGGGAGGGCACCTCTGGGTTCTGGGATGGGTGCTGCGGTTCAGCCTCTGTTTTGCAACCACAGCTGGTAAAAATCGATTACTGTTTTTCTGCCATCCCTGTTTATCTGCCTTATTCTCTGATGACTGGATACTACCGCCGGCTGCATGGAGCTCACAGCTTTCCTAGGTAGGATTGTTCAGGGAAGTTGCAGCACTGTCCCCTATCTCCTTCCTTCTATAGGTTGCTCTGGCAGCTGTGAGAGGCAGCTTCTTTGTTTCTCCCAGTCCACCACCTGCAACCAGGGGTTCTGACCTGTGGTAGCTCTTATGTGCACATTCCACTCTCAGACATGCTGGTGTGCATTTTGGGTGTTTTTGTTGAGTTTTAGATGTTCAGCTTATTGTTATTTCAAGGCAAGAGATCTGGGGACATGTCTCACTCCACCATGTTTCTGACGTCACTCCACAAAGTTTTAAATGAAGCTATTCCTGGAGACTGAGCTAATGTCGGTCACTCTTTTTGGTCATAATTTGGTGTTAATGAAGCCGAGCTTGTGGACTCAGGCTGCAGCAGGTCCAGTGAGCTCTCTTGGGCTACCAGCCACAGGTTGAGGCTGACTCCAGACTCCATTTCAGATTGTACCTGAACTCTATTTACTAATAAACAAGCCAAAGCATTTGCAAAGACACCGACTTAGAAGTTTGTCCCAGATGTCTACCCCTTTCATTACCTGCCTGTCATCCTCAACACAAGCTTTAATGCAGACCTGGGCCTTTCTGCATTGAAAAAATGTAGTAGTAATGGTGTGTGGAAGGGGGTTGGTCTGGACACCCCTCCTTACCCTTGCACTGGCTTCTGGCTCTGGCCATAGCATCATGGTGTCTCACCAGGGAGCGGTTTTTGCTACCAGGCCTCTACTGGAACCCTCTTCTCTGTTCCTCCTCATCGTCCAAGCTGAGCTGACCCCAACTGATCCCTAGAGGAATATAATGGCTGATCTGTGGTGTTTATGGCCCCTCTGGTTGTAAAGGTCACATTTACTTCATTTTCAAGACAGAACAGAAAAGTAGGATCAAAACGTGGGACTGTGTTTTCATGTGTGGCCAATTCTCTCTGCTGCAGTGGTGGGTCTCTCTTGGGTCTTTTGTGCTAATTTACAAGGCCCTTAAGGGTAAAGCCTGAGGCTGGAAACAGTGGAAGGCACACTGGTTGGTCAAAGGCTGGATCCATGCTATCGTTATTATTAGCCTGGACTTCTCCCTTAACCAAAGGAACTCTGTGTTCTGGGTTGTTATATTTATTTTGTAGCCTCTGCAAATATATAGACTATGCTTTATATCCTGTTTGTTAATTTTCTATTATTATTTTTCTCTGCATCCTCCCTGTGCCCATAGCAGGGGCTGAATATAAAGGGGACAAACAATGAAAGCTGAGGGACACTCCACCATGGGCCAGTCAGCTTCATCTCTCTGTTCATCTGTGATGCCAGGGCTGTTGCATGGCACAATTTTGATGGTGGGGAGATGGCACCTATATGCAACATGAATGCAACATGATGGGTGCTATGGATTACATGTTTGTGTTTCCCTGGAATGCATATGTTAAAACCCTAGTCCACAATGTGATGATATTAGGAAGTGGGGCCTTTGGGAAGTAAGTAGGTCATGAGGGCAGAGCCCTACTGATGGGACTAGTGTTGCTATAAGAAGAGACAGGAAAGAATTTGCTTATTGTCCTTCTCCCTCCGCTCTCTATAATTTGAAAATAGAATGAGAAGCCCTGAACTGCCAGCACCTTGATCTTAAATTTATCAGCTCGGGAATTGTGAGAAATAAATGTTTGTGGTTCAAGCCACGTGATCTGTGGTATTTTTGTTAGAGCAGCCTGAACTAAGACAAGGCCTCCCTAACCCAGTGGGCTTTGGAGTTGCGAGACTAGCTATGTCTGGTTCTGTTTTTTAAATGGGCCTCTCTAGAGTTTAGGTTGTCAACTGGAGACTGAGAACAGGGCGGTAGCAGAACATTGGTCCACATTTAAAGACTGTTCTCTAATGTGCCATTTGGTAAAATGTTTTTCAGAACCTCTTAGTCTGTCACATAGTCAGTAAAGCCAACGAGTGGGTCATACTTCCAAGCTCCTCTACCAAGGGTGACTATGAAGCAAATTGAATTGAAGTTTGATGGAGTCAAGGATCCCACTCTGAGTTTGATTTGAATCTGTGTGATTCGATAAACATTAACTGAAGGAGTCACTGCTCTGGCCAGGTCCGGTGCCACTACAGGGTACAAACAAAAGTCTTGGTTCTTGTTCTCAGGGAGCTTACAGTTGAGTTAGAGAGAGAAATGAGAGTCAGAGACCATTTCAGTCCAGTGCAATAAGGGCACTGACTAAGATAGATGTCTCCACAAAGGAGGTGATTTCCGTCCAGGTGTTTGAAGGATCAATAGTTTTTCTGAATGGACAAAATGAGGAGGGTGATACTGAGAGATAGAACAACATGAACAAAAGTATAAAAGCAAGAGTAGCCAGGTGGGTTTGGAGACCTGTAGGTACCTTAGCATAGCTATTTGACTTTTACTTCCCAATGTCAGGCACTTAGCTAGTGCTTAGGAGATGTTGGGTGAATAAATGCATACCCTTGATCCTGGGGTATTGTATGCATCTGTAGGAATTCTGGTCCCACGGCCCCTGCTATACTATAAGTTGGTTGAGGATGGGTCTGTGAGAGAGATGTGAACATACAGGGTGACACAGAGGGCTGAGCAATTAACTGGTCTAGAACACAGGTCTCCTGACTCCTAGTCCAGTGTTCTTTTCACTGTACCTACTTTCCTCAGTCCACACCCATCTCTCTCTTCCCCTAGCCCCTTTTAGCACTTTGAGCCAGAATCGTGCACTTGCACATTAATTCTTAGCTCTCTTATGTTGTACATGAGTTGTTTTCCGTGTTTTTACTTGTCTTTCCAACTGGACTGTCAGTGTCTCCAAGGCCGAGACTGGGGCCTCTTCTTTTCTGTGTTCTCCATAGTGAGTGATAAGTGTGCAAAAAAAGAAAGAAGCAAGAGTTGAAGAAATGCAGAAAAACTCATATTTCCTTCCGGACAATCTTTTCCCCCTTTTCCAAGAGCCACATGGGTTTGTTTTTCAAGGGCTGGCTCACTTAAACTCAGGGGTTGAAAACCTCTCCATGTACATACGCCTGGCCCTGTCCACATGATGTGCAGGGAAATCCACCATCCCCTCGCTCAGGAAGTTTGCTGGCCCCAAACATAGCAGAAAGGTGGATCTCTCTTATTTTGTGATTGTGTTCCTGAAATGTGTGTGAAAGTGGAATTCTATATTCAATGCATTGGAAAAAATCACTAGTTAAGAAAATCTTATGCTGAAAAAATTTAAACGAATAATATTGAATTATTGAATTTCTCCATGGTATCTTTTTCTTATTAGCATCTGGATATATTCATTTATCAGTTATCTAAGAAAAATCCATCCAACCCAGCAAATACCAACACAGAGGAAAGTAATCACACTAACTTATAAAAAGGAATACATGTATTTTATGTGCAGTAACTTATTTTTCCAAGTGAAGAATTATACCCTAATAGGGCTACTGTGTAATACTAGGACTAGAAGCTTTGACAAATAAAAGTAGTTCTCCTCCAATAGATGGTTCTAGAAGTGTAGTTTAGAATTGTATTTCAATCTCATTGGGGCCTACTACCTGGTTTTTCCTATGAAATCCACAGCCAAGGGAAATATTAACCTAATTAATATTTTCAGACCTTGGTTGGCCTTGCCTACATGGGTGTCCCTACCTGTTTTAGAGGGGAACTCAAACTACAACACATTTTCTATCTTCTGTTTGCATAAGAGCCAAGTGGATGGGAAACAGGAACATGAGAAAAGCTCATTACAAAAGAAATAGAATAAGCCTAGTGGACATCTGTTTTCAAAGTACTTTCTTTCACCTACATCCTTGTTACTCAAAGCACAGAGGAGCAGCCAGGGCATAGCCTGGGAGCTTGTGAGAAATGCAGACCTACCCCAGGCTGGATGACTCAAATCTGCATTTTAAAGAGATCCTTAAGTGGTTATGTGTACATTATGGTTTCAGAAGCCCTGCCCCACATTATCTTCTTGGACTCTCAGAAAGTCCTATGAGAAAGTATTACTATTTATAGTGGGTTCAATAATATCCTTCCAGAAGTTGTGTCCACCTAGAACTTCAGAATGTGGCCTTTAAACATAGAATCTTTGCAAGTATAATTAATTAAAATGAGATCATACTAAGAAGGGTGGGCCTTAAATTCAATGACTGGTGTCTTTATAAGAAGAGGAGAGGGCACACTGAGATAGCCACAGAGAAGAAAGGCCATAGTGGCAGAGATTGGAATTATACTGCCACAAGCCAAGGAATACCGGGAGCCACCTAAATCTGGAAGAGGCAAGGAAGGATCCTTCACTAGAGACATTTGAGGGAGTATGGCCCTGAAGACACCTTGTTTTTTTAACTTCTAGGGTCCAGAACTGTGAGAGAATACATTTCTATTGTTTTGAGCCACCAAATTTCTTGTACTTTGTTACAGTAGCCCTAGGAAACTAACATACAGTACTGTTATTCCCAATATTGCAAAGCTAGGACTTGACCTTGGCACAGTTTGTGTTGCTGATTCAACACCCTGCAATGGGTGCCAGGCCCAGGGGTGTCTCTGGCAGCAATTCAAGGGGTTTGTTCTTAGCATTACCCTGCTCTACATTGTTATCCAGGACTTGAAGGCAGGCACAGGGACACATTGCTCAGGTGTGCAAATGACATGAGACTAGGAGGGTTTTTAAATATATGATGGATGGCTGAATTGGGGCTCAGGAAGATTTAGACAGATTAGAACAAGGCAACACATGATGATGGGACCCCCCAGTGATGAGGAGAAAGCTCCACACTTAGGTTACAAAGAGCTTGACAGATGTTCTGATGGAAAGAAAATGGTGCTGGCAGGTGAGTGGTTTGAGTGACCTCAAGTTCAACTGGATCCGAGAGTGTAACACAGTTAGTGACAAAGGAAAATGGCTTTCAGCTGCATTAATAGAAATGAGATGTCCTCAGTAAGCAGTGACAGCATATTCAGCTTCTACTTTGTGCTGCTTTCGCCACCCTTGGAGGAGGAGGTCAAGGCAAGGGTATTTCTTTTTAAAGAGGACTACAAGCTAGAGAGTGTTTGCAGAGTGACCAAAATGGTGAAGATTCAGAAATAGAACAGTGATAATAGTTTCCATTTACTGAGTACTTTCTAGACACTGGACTAGGTGACATGAGTAAGATGAACACTGTCCCTGCCTTCAGGAAGCCTACAGCCTCCTGGAAAAAGACAGGCAATATACCCCAAGGTAGAGAAATACATGTATTTATTTGAAAATCTACAAGTGCTGCAGAAGAATGCAGGGTGCTTTAAGAGCACTTACCCAGAGAACCTGACCCAGACCACGGATCAGGGAAGGCTGACTTGAGGAAGCAACATTTTCATATTTGGGCCAAATTATGAAAATCAACTAAGTGTTACCCAGGGAACCATGGTATCTTTTAAACAGAAGACAGCGGATTCAAAGGCCCTGGGGCACATTTGAAGAACAGGAAGAAAAGCTGTACTAAGGGATGTGGCTTAGTTAGATGAGGGTCCTGGAAACATCATTTTGGTTGTGTTGTGCGGAACAAATGGGAGAGGAGAAAGAGTAGGTACAGGGAAACCAGTCAGGAGGGGATTGTAACCATCCTGTGTTAGTTTGTTCTTGCTGCTGTAACAAAATATTGTAGTCCCTCCTTATTTGTGGGGGATACATTCCAAGACCCCCAGTGAATGCCTGAAACCACAGATTTAGCACCAAACCTGATTTAGACTATGCTTTCTTCTATACATACATACCTTTTCACTTAAAGAAAACACATAGTTTTTCTTTGGCATACCTAAAATACCAGCATCATTACTGTTGTGCTTTGGGGCCATTATTAAGTAAAACAAGGATTACTTGTACACAAGCACTGCAAAATAACAAAAGTTGATCTGATAACCCCAATGGCTTACTAAGTGACTAATAGATGAGGAGAGTCTACAGCGTGGAGCCTGGACAAAGGGATGATTCACATCCTGGTGCAGAACAGAGCAGGACTATGCATAATTTCACCATACTGCACAGAATGGCCCACAATTTAAAACTTATGAATTCTGTATTCCTGGAATTTTTAATTTAATATTTTCAGACCTCGGTTGACCGTGGGTAACTGAGATCATGGAAAGTTAAACCATAGATAAGGAGGGGGGACTACTGTACCACAAAGAGTGGCTTAACACAACACAGATGCATCCATTTTTAATTCTGGAGGTCAGAAGTTCAAAATAGGTCTCACTGGGGTAAAACCAAGGTGTCAGCAGGGCTGTGTTCTTTCTAGAGGCTTTTCTGGCTCCTAGAGGTGCATACATTCCTTGGCTCATAACACCTTTTGATTTTCAAAGCCAGCAATGGCCAAACAGATCTTTCTTATGTCCCATCACTCTGAATCTGACTGTCCTGTCTCCCTCTTTCACTTACAAGGACCCTCGTGATTATATTGGGCCCATCTGCATGACCTGGGATAATTTCCTAATCTTCCTATTTTAAAGTCATCTGATTAGCAAACTGTAATTCCTCCTTGCCATGTAACATAACACATCCATGGGTTCTTGGGGTTAGGATGTAGACATATTTGGGAGGCCATTACTTTGCCAACCACACACCCCGATTTATGTATATTACTTAATTTACTCCCTCTGCCCCCCCCCCCGCCCCGCCAAGAGATTGGTATGATTGGTATGATAAGAAACCGAGGCTCTAGGAAGTGGCACAGTCTAGAGTCAAACCCTAGGCTGCCTGACTGTAGATCCAGTGATCTTATCCGCTGCCCCATACTGCCTCTCCATGTGCTATGAAGACAAGTGGAGGGCACAGCAGAGCTAGCTTCTCATGTGTGATGGACTGGCTGTTCCTGCCACATAGGACGAGGTTCTGGGTGACTCCGGAAGGCAGAATCAGGTCAATAGTTATAAGGATGTAAATTCCAATTTTTGTTTCACACCTACAGCACCCGGTCTTCCTAGGTGGTCTCTTATCCAAATACTAACCAGGCCCGACCCTGCTTAGCTTCTGAGATCAGACAGGATTGGGCTTGTTCAGGCGTAAATTCCAATATTTAGCAATTCAGAATGTTATAGCTGGAGGGGAACTGAGAGGCCATCTAGTCCATTTTCTTCCAAGGAAACCAAGACCCAGAGAAGGTAAGTAATTGACCTAAGGCCACTCAGCTAATTAGTAACATAATAAAGAACTTTCAATCACAGTTCTCCTGACAGTAATATGGGCTGCAGCATTAAGTGAGGGGCTCTTCATCATTGAAGGGGGTTGATCATCTAACAGGGACCCCAGCATAGGTGTTGTTGGCTATTGTGAAGTGTGTTGAGAGCAAATTTCTTAAATTTCTATTAACCACGAAACACAAAATTTGTGAATAATTTACTTGTGTTAATAAGCTAAAGCAGTTCTTTCTACAACAGTTTCACTCTCTCTGATGTGAGGCTTTTATAAAAATTGGGCTTATTAAAACACATTTTACATACATTAAAATTCACCCTTTATGTGTACAGTTCAGTGAGTTTTAACAAATATATAGTTATGTAAGCATCACCACATTAAAGATAGGAAACATTTCCATTACCTTGAAAAGTTCAAGAAGTTCTCTGTATCTCTTTATTTGTTTATTTTCAAGTAACTATAGACACAAGAAATTACAAAAACTGTACAGAAAGGTCCCATATACTCTTCATGCAGCTATCCCCAATGCTAACATCTTACATAACTGTAACACAATATCAAATCCAGTGAAATGGCATGGGTATAATACCATTAGGTATATTGCAGACCTTTTTCAGATTTCATGAATTTTGCCATGCACTCACTTGTGTGTATAGTTCTATGTGATTTTATCACTAGTATAGGTTTTCATAACCACCATAAAGAAACTCTCTGGTGTTACTCCTGTAGAGTTGCACAGATGCACCCCCAACTTTGACCCCTAACAACCACTAATCTGTGTCCCTTTTTACATGCATTATCATTAAACTGAATTTTTAATTAGAAAATAAATTGATGAATAAATTCACATGGGAAAAATCTAAACTAGGTATTTTGCAAGAATTCTTTGAGACTCCTTTCTCATTCCAGTCCCTTTTCTGAAGGTAATCTCTGTTAGAGTTTGGGGTATCCTAAGTTTTTATCTGTGCAGTTGCATACTGTGATGGTTAATTTTATGTGTCAACTTGGCTGGACCGCAGGGTGCCCAGATTAAATATTATTTCTGGGTGAGTCTGTGTGGGTGTCTCAGTATGAAATTGGCATTTGAATTGGTGGACTCAGTAAAGTAGATCACCCTCCCCAATGTGGATGGGTATCATCCAATATGCTGAAGATGTATTCAGTCAGAACAAAAAGCAGAGGAAGGGACAGTTTGTTCCTTTTCTATCAGCTTGCTTGAGCTGGACCCTAATCGTCTCCTGCCCTCGGACTGGGACTTAGACCTTTAGGTCCCCTGGTCTGCTTCTTGACTCGGACTGGAATTATACCACTGGCTCTTTGTATCTCCAGTTTGCTGATGGCAGGTTGTGGGACTTCTCAGCCTCCATAATAGCAGTAGCCATCTCTATATCTCTATATCTCTGTTATCTCTATATCTCTATATTCTGTTGGTTCTATTTCACTGGAGAATTCTAACATACATACAAGTACATACATTTCTTGCATATGTACCTATCTATAGAAATAGATTATGTTTGCATGTGATGTTTAACATATATATTGTATCATACATATTGTTCCACAGCTTTTTTTTTCAGTTAACTATTTTTCTTGGATAACATTCTATGTCCACATATTCATGGCTACTGCATTAAAAAAATCTCTGAACAGCATTCCATATTATGGCTGTCCCATAATTTATTTAACCAATCCTCTGTTGGTTGACACTTAAGTTGCTTTTGGTTTTTCCCTATTGCAAACAATGCTGCAATGACCAGGCTTGGTGTACTTGCACAAGAACTTATGATAAGCTGAGAGAAGTAAAATACTTTTTAGAATGGGAGGAAGAGGGATAAATGAAGTTCTAGCTGACAGACAGAGAATTACTCCAAACTCTGGAGTGGCAATGGGTCCCCCATATGAGTGTCATCTGGAACTGTTTATTCTGGAGGCTGACAACCACTGGGCTTGAGGATTTTGGCAGTGCTTTTTAGTTCTGAGGGTTTGAGATTCTCTAACTCAGCCAAAGTCATGTCACATGACCAGAATTGCCTCTCTAGTCTGCTAACTCCTGGGCCCACACCCTGCCTTATCCAGGTCTTAGGTCCCGTGAGATAAGGGAACCTAGGGGGCTCCCTTTATTTTGGGAAAAACATGTATTGTTTTGATGACTGTTCTGACTTAATGTTCCCCAGCCCCAGAGGCTCACATGCCACCCTTGCACAGTAGATATGATAGAGCCAAGAAATCATCAAACTTTTCTCCAGCAACAGGGGTTGTGATGAATCCTTTTTCTTCTAAGAAAACTAAGGCCTAGAGAAGAAAAGTACTTCACCCAAGGCCATACAGCTAAATTAGTAGCCTAACAAAGAACTTTCTAACTGGAGGATATAGGACATACCTATTCTAGACTGTGTATAATCTCTGGGGATATGAATAGGCTGGGGATGTTAGAGCAAGGCAGAGTGGACTTGTGAGTTCTGTGTTGAACACTTTGTTCAGCCTCAGCTCCTTCCAGAGTGAGCTGTTTAGAAACTAGGGGATGGACATATTGCAAAGCTCTGTCTGCCTGAATACTATCATATATTCCTAAGTAAACGCTATTGGCCAATGGCAGTTCTATAACCACTCACAGCCAACTTACCCATTCCTTGGAATCTCCATGCTGGTGGGGAAGGAAGTGGCAGGAGAGGCAAGAAACAAGTACAAAAATTAATAGCATTTTAAAAGCATTTTCTGCTCTCAGAAGGTTCTTTCTATATTTCTTATTTGATGATCACATAGGAAGGAAGAGCAACCTTTAGGTTTCATATTGCAGAGGTAGGGAAACTAAGACCCACTGACAGAATGAGTGGTTTGCCTCAGGTCACATATGCATCGAATTGGCCAGAGAGCTAGTGCAAGGACCCTAGTTTCCTAATTCCCAGCCAAAGGTTCTTGCCAACACATTTTATTGCCACCACCCACCTGAATGCCAGGACCTTGTGCTCAGAGCTCAGTCTGCTCCTGGGCCCAACTCAGAAGAGACACCGAACTATGATTACTGCTCTGTCCTACCCTTTATGGTCAGAAGCCATGTGAACCTGATGCTCTATAACCCTGGAAGAGTGAGAAGGACAGTTTAGCCAACAAGACTCACATGCCTAGGGCCGAAATATGAAACCCACAGACACTCTGACCAAGTGTGGAGCAAATCTTTGGCCTATTAAACATGCAAGTATCTGTGTGATTTGAATGAGGGGGAAACTGCTACTCATGGTGCTCATGGGATTCTTTAGGGAACTTTAAGGAAGGCACTGGAAAAGAGCAGAGGGCCCCTCGGCAGGAGCCTGGTAACAGCCAAACTACAAAAGCAAGACATCAGAAGTCTTGTCTGAAGGGCCTGTAGTGGCCCTGTTGGCTAAAGCAGAAGGTTCACGTAAGGAAAAAGTGGGAAGTAAGATTGGGATGGCAGGTAGTATTTTCCCAAGATGGCTGCAAAAAGATCCACCCCGCATGTGCTCCTGACAATGTGACTTTGACATTGCCCCCATTGAGATGTAGGAGCTATCTATGGTCCTTTTTCCCCAAAGCTGGGCAGGATTGCGACTATAGCAGGAATAAAACTAGGTGACTTTGCAGGCTACATCATAAAAGGAGATACAGCTTCCATTTTACTTTCTGGAACACTTACTCTTGAAGACTTTAGCCACCATGTGATTCATTTGATGGTCACCATGCTGTGAAGAAGACAAAACTAACTCAAATAGAGATCACAGGACTACATGGAGAGAGAAATGCCTGGCCTGTCCCCAGCTGCTTCAGCCCCATCTTCACCACTCAGCCTACTCTTCCATCAATAGTTACTCTCCTACTGCAGCTTTAGAAGAGACTCTAAGTCCGAGCTGCCCAGCTGTGTCCTTCCCTAATTCCAGACCCACAGGAACCATGAGACATAATAAAATGATTGGTGTTGTCTTAAACCACTGAGGTTTAAGGTGTTTTGTACATAGCAACAGACAAATGAAGTTAGTGAAAGCAGAGTAATGTTGTGTAATAGCTCTGATTTGGGAGTCAGGAGATCTGGGTTCCTGGGTTTACCCTTATCAATTACTTACTATGTGGTCTTGGGCAGGAAACTTTTCCTCTCTGGGCCTCAATTTCATTATTTGTGAAAACAAGATGTTAGGATGAAATGATTTAGTCAGCCCTTTCTAGTTATAAAAATTCCTTTGTGATGATAAGCCTCAGAGAAGTTAGAACTTTATCCTTAAGCAATGGGGGATTATTGAACAGAAGATGACATGCTAAGAGAGGGTTCTAAATATAAGAATGCATGGATGAAGGTGGAGCTGGGGAATTCTCTTTCTTCCTGCTCAGACAAGTGAAAGGAGAGCACTGAGGTGATGAGGAATCCCCAAGGAGATATCCAACAGGAGGAGACGGTTGGATAAGTCAGAGACAAGCTGTCTAACTGGCCAGGTTCAGAGGAAAAGCTTCAGTGGTACCAAAGAAGCTCCTCCCATTTGGAGAAAGAACCCCTCCAACCCTTTCTACCTCAGACCCATCCATCTCCGTCTGCCTGAAGGACCATCTATTTATGAAATCCCTGCTCTATCTTCCTGGTGGGAAATTTTATGTTTTCTCACTTTTGGAACAAACCCACAAGGTCACCACTTTGCTCAAATGGAGCCAAAATTATACTCATCTTGTGCCCATTGCTCAGATGTCAGGGTCTCAAGCAGTAATCACCACAGGTAGCCGACCACAGGGGAAGAGCCAGGCCAAATGCTTCCTGTGACTTCCTTTGGGCTCTTTATTATTCTTCCCAGGATGCCTGACCCTGGGCTCTGTTCTAGAGTATTTAGCTGTGGAGAATTTGGGGTATATAATACTCTCACTGCAATGGCATCTCCAGGGTGCCATTTCTGTAAAACAGAGGTAGCCCTAGCTTTTGGCTTGGGATGGTCTCTTAGGAAAACAAGGGACAGTCTTGTGCTAGTCGGGATGGGATAGGTTTGCTTCTTAGCAACAAAGGGAGCATTTGAGTGGAAAAGAATCCCAGGGGCCTTCTAGGACTGTCTCAGTTGGTTATTACTCTGTGCTCCTAGATAACTTCAGGCAGCTTGGCGTCCTGGACAACTTTGTCTGTAGCCTGTGGCTAACACCTCCCCCAGAGTAAAAGAGGGCCTGTGTTTTTGCAGCCCTTGAATGGAGCAGCTGGCCTTTTCTACATCTACCTTGGCATAGGCTCACGAACTATTCAAGGAGTTGCAAAAACTGGAAGGCTGCAGTTGGAGAAGAGTAGGAAGGAGCATGTGGGAGAGCAGAACTGTTTGAAATGGGCTCTGCTGTACAGCTAGAGCTGAATCTGTCTTCTTTAGAGGGAGGTCAAGGACACAGCTGAAGCTTGTTGGCAGCCCCTTCCTTTCTACATACTAAAATTTACCGAGCCCTTAGGATGAACGAGGCACCATTCTCAGCCTTCTCCATGAATTGTCTCATTTAATCCATCATAATAGCCCTGTGAGTTAGGTCTATTATTATCTCTACTTTAGATATTAAATAATAATTTTTAAAAACCCTGAGGCATATAGAGGTTAGGTAAAATAGTAAATGGCTCAGCCAGAATTACCAATCCAGTTTGGCTCAAGAAGGCAAAACCTAACCATTAGGCACTGTCTGTCACATGACAGCCCAGTTACATTGTCCCACCCTCTTGGGGCTGCCTTCTGAAGTGTCCCTTAGGGGCTTGTCCTCTTGGAGCCTACCTCAATGCTTCAAACACGATAATAACCACCTATTTGTGGAGTGTTTATGATGCATTTTAAATAGTTTATTTAGTATAATCCTCATGACGATGCTATGGAATAGGTATCGTCGCTATCACTATTCTACAGATGAGGAAACTGAGGCTCCAGAAGATTTAATAAGTTGTTCAAGGTCAAGCTAGTAAGTAGGAGAGCCAAGATTTAAATTTGCACCCATCTGATTTAAAAGCTCTAAAAATGCATACTATTCATTCATTTCTTCAACAAACCAGAAAATTTCAGACTGTCTGCTGTGTGCTTGGTGGGTATACACAGTGGTAATATTTCTTCACTTCTGACCCTATCTGTCCTCCAGCTTAGACTGCTCTCTAGAACTGAAGACTCATGAGTCCAACCACCTGTTTGACATTACTATCTCAAATGGACACATTCAAAACAGAACTCATGAACCTTTCGCCAAAGTTGCTTGCCCAAAGCCTTCCCCAGTTCTGTAATTGGCGTCACCATACATGAAACTGCTCAAGCCAAGTTAGAGGCCATCTTTTCAATATTCTCTTTCTCTCATCCCCTATTTGTAATCTATCAGCCTATCTGGTTGACTTTATCTCTGAACGTATCTTAAATCTTTTCACTTTTCTCCATCCTCCTTTTCCCCACCAAACCATTCCCCTGCTTCAAACACTACAGTGGATTCCCATGTTCTCATAACCTATAAGACCCTACCTGAAGTGGCCCTTATACTCCCAGTTTGGTCTTGCTCTCTCTCTACATCACAACGCATGATCCTGCCTTATGTTTCTCTCATATGCCAAACTCCTATCCACCTTTGCTTTTGCTCACATACCTCTCTCTTCCTGGAACATCCTCCCCGAGATCTCAATTTAAATGTCACCTCTTCAGAGAGGCCTTCCCTATCAGCTTCTATAAAGTAGCCACTCTTCTCTCTGCATGGCTCTTATTACCAAAAAAAATTTTTATTTTATTTATTTTTTTTATTTTCCTACTTACCTGTCTCTCTCACCAACAAGAATAAATGTTCTGTGAGAGGAAGGAACTGACTTCTCTTATTTATCATTTTATTCTCAGCATCTAAAACAATAGCTGGCACATTGCAGATACACAATGAGTAAAGTAGCAGAAGTTGGTAGATACAGCATGGAGGGGGTATGCAGAGTAGCATATGATCCTTGGGAAATGACAAAAGAACAACAGTCTGCAAGAAGCAGAAGGGAGTAAGAAACATATTGACCCTCCTCTGAGCTTGGGGCTATGGGAAGAGGAGGTGTGAGGCCTTCAAGTTTCCACTATGTCACTCACTAGCCAAGTCATTCAGCTTTCCTGAGTCATAGTTCCCACATTTGAAAATGAGAATAATAGTAATATCATATAGCAGCATTGTTGGGGAGACTCTGCTCAAATTTTCCAATGACTTCCCATCTCGCTCTGGGTAAAAGCCAAGGTCACTGCACTGGCCTCCGTGGTCCTGAACCATCTGACACCCCTCCTCCCATTTCCCCTCTGTCCTCATCTACTACTCTTCCTCTCACTCTTCTCCTTCAGCCTTACCAACCTCCTCCCTGTTCTGGCCTCAGAGTCTTCAACTAGATGTTCTTTTTGCCCATAATACTCTTCCTTCAAATACTCATAAAGGCTCACTTCTCATTTCCTTCAGTCTCAGATGTCTACCTTCTCAGAAAGACCTTCCTTGGTCACTCTATTTGACGCTGTAGCCACCCTTCTGTGTACTCCTCCCCCTTCTCTGCTTTGTTTTTCTCCATAGCACTTCCCACAGGCTGGCTGACTATATCATTTAGTTATTTATTTTGTGTACCATTTTTCCTCCCCACTAAAGTATAAGCTTTATGAGAGCAGTGTGTTTAGCTGTCTTATTCACTGCCATCTCCACAGTCCCTATAACAGTGCCTGGCACATAGTAAGCACTCAGTGAATACTGAATGCATGCATGCATGCATGAATAAAGTGCTGACATGGTACCTGGCATATAAAACATGTTTGATAGGTGGCAGTTATAATTACTAATAGCCATCTCTTTGTGTATTCATTCCCATGCCTGGGGCTTAGCACAGAGCCCCATACTCAGCAGGTGCTCAGTTGACACGTGTTGAAAGAGGAACCCTATGTGAGATGAAAAATCCCCTACCTGCCACAAGAGAAAAAACAAAGGACACAACTCTAAGAGTGCAGAGGAGTACTGCAGGCTGTTTCTAAAAACCAATATCCAGTTTCATGCCTGCTCCTCCCCCAAAAAGGAGACCTCGAGTGAGAGGACTTGAAGCAAAGGGTGATTCATACAGAGGAGCACCAGGAAGGCTATGTGGATCCTTAACTCATACCCCTAGTCTTATAAAGGGTCTGTGCTTATAATTCCAAGAGTTCATGGACTTGGCTGCAGAAAAATACATCTTTATTTCTGCTCTCTTTTAACTGGGCTTTAGTATTTCCTTCAATCATGAATGCACGCAACAATTCACCATAATATTAGAATACCTACGACTTGGCCATCAACGGAAATCACACATATTTTTATCACATTAGAGTGAAATAGATCTCTTAAAATATGAATATGCTCATTACTATTTTGAAATTATAATAGTTATAAGACACACCACTAGAACTTGTTATTTAGTGTGTCGTAGTCATCACAAAATTAAAAAAATATGTTGTTAGCTGTACTTCAGTATAATTGGTTTCTGTGATAATCCTTTGCATTCTATTTTAAACATTTAAAATATTATTCTGAGAAGGGGACCATAGCTTTACCAGACTGCTAAGGGGTCCATGACATGAAAAAAGCCAAGATTCCTAGGTTAGAGCATACCCAGTCTGGTTGCAATTGGTCTCAGCCCTCCCAGGTGACTTCCTCCAAAGAGAGCCTGAACTTTTGCATATGTGAGCATAAGTCGGTCAGTCATTCTTGGATGGGGACCTCTATCCCCTACAGTCTCATCTTCTAACACTATGAGTGCAGAAGATGATAAAGATGAGGAAATCAAGGAACACAGAGGCTAAGGCATTTGAAGTGATGTCCATATGAACATTGAAGTCATCCATGACAACAGGGGGCTTCTGGAAGAGAAAAAAAGCATGAACTATTTTACCAAAAGTCTTTAATGAATGATAGATGACAGTGATTGGGTGAGGGAAAGGATAGCATAGCCCAGTAGTATGGACCTTGGGAGAGCAAGCTATCAAATAGAGTTCTTCAAGGCCTATTCTAGTTCTCTTGTCATTCTACAACATTTCCCCAAGTGATTCATTCACCCCCTGGCTTTAAATATCTATACTAATGGCTTTCAAATTTGTATCTCTAGCTCTGATCTCTCTTGAGCTTTGGACATCTTATCCAACTGCGTACTTGGAGAAAACTATGACCTTCCTTCTAGATGTAGTCTTCTTCTAGTCTTCTCTATCTCTGTGTCACCACTATTTGTTCAGTTGTCTAAGTCAGCAACTCGTAAGTTCCCCTGTCTCTCTATTTCCCACACCCAATCTATTATTGAGTCCTACTGATTTCTCCTCCTAAGTAACTCTTGAATTCATCTACTCCTCTCCAGCACCACCCTGGCTCCCGCTACTAATATCTCTCACCTGGTCTAATTCAATAGCTTCTCCATACATGCATTCTCCCCCTTCCCCTGCAATCTGCTCACTATGCATCCAGACTGATAGTGTTAAAATGAAAATATGATTATGTGACCTGATTGCTTAAACACATCAATACCTTCCTATGGTTCTCTCTGTGTGTGTGTGTGCGTGTGTGTGTGTGTTCTATGCATGGTATTTTATATTATTATAATCCATCAAACTTAAAACAAATACATTTAGCATAATATAAATTATATGTCACATCATTATTACATAACATGTAATATTATGTTATATAATTTAGCAAACATTATTACTGTCTTTTTTTATTTTTTATTAAAAAATTATTTAGGTCTTTAGTTCTTAGTTCTTTTTTATTAAATTTATTGAGGTAACATTGGTTAATACAATTATATAATTTTCAGGTGTACATTATCATTTGACATCTGTATATTCTAATGTGTATTTACCACCCAAAGTCCAGTTTCCTTCAGCTACCATATACTTGATCCATTTTACTGCTTCTCCCTCCCCCTAATGCCCTATATTTGACTCCCTTTACCCTGTCTACCTACACCTTCCCCTGTACCCCACCAGTAATCACTACTCTATAGTCCTCTGGTAACAACTAGTCTATAGTCCATGTCCATGAGTCGCTGTTTGTTTGTCCTGTTCATTTTTTGCTTTTAGGTTTATATCCCACATAAAAGTGATATCATGTGATTTTCAACTTCTGTCTGGCTTATTTCACTTAGCATGATTATCTCGAGGTCCAGCCATGTTGTCACAAATGACAGTATTTCGTCTCTTCTTATGGCAGAGAAATATTCCATTGTATATCTGTACCACAGGTTCTTTAGCCAATCATCTATTGTAGGACACTTCGGTTGCTTCCATGTCCTGGCCACTGTGAATAATGCTGCTATGAACATCAGTGTGCAAAAATCTTTTTGGATCTGGATTTTCAAGACTTTGGGGTAAATACCCAGTAGGGGGATTGCTGGATCATATGGTAGATCAATTCTTAGTTTTTTGTGGAAACTCCGTACTATTTTCCATAGTGGCTATACCAATTTGCAGTGTATGAGGGTTCTTATTTCTCCACATCCTCTCCAACATTTGTTATTACTTATTCTGTTGATTATAGCTATTCTAACAGGTGTGAGATGTTATCTCGTGATTTTGATTTGCTTTTCCCTAATAGCTAGCGATGTTGGACATCTTTTCATATATTTGTTGGCCACTTGTATGTCCTCTAGGAAGAAGTGTTTGTTCAGGTCCTCTGCCCATTTTTTGATTGGATCATTTCTTTTTTTGTTGTTATTGAGTCATATTTTATCAGAGGCATTGCTTGCAAATATATTTTCCCATTTGGATGGTTTTCTCTTTACCTTGTTGACGATTTCTTCTGCTGAGCAGAAGCTTTTTAGTTTGATGCAGTCCCATTCATTTATTTTAGCTTAGATTTCCCTTGTTTTTGAGGTCAAATTCATAAAATCCTCTTTCATAAAATCTAAGTCCAAGGTCCTTGAGTTTAGTTCCTATGTTTTCTTCTATGCATTTTATTTTTTCAGGTCTTAAATTTAGGTCCTTGATCCATTTTGAGTTAATTTTGGTGTGTGGTCATAGACAACAGACTAGTTTCATTCTTTTGCAGATCGCTCTCTAGTTTTCCCAGCACCATTTATTGAAGAGGCTTTCCTTTCTCCACTGTATGTTTTTGGCACTTTTGTCAAAAATTATTTGCCCATATAAATATGGGTTTACTTCTGGACTACCATTCTGTTCCACTAATCCATGTGTCTGTTTTGCTGCCATTACCATGCCAATTTGATTATTGCCACTTTGTAGTATAATTTGAAGTCACGGAGAGTGATGCCTCCAGTCTCGTTCTTTTTTCTTAGGATGGCTTTGGCAATTCGGGTTCTTTGTGCTTCCATTCAAATCTGATGATTTTTTGTTCCATTTCTTCAAAAAAAATGCCTCTAGGATTTTGATGGGGATTGCATTAATCTGTATAATGCTTTAGGTAATATGGTCATTTTAACTATGTTAATTCTTCTAATCCAAGAACATGGACTATCTTTCCATTTCTATCTTCTTTTAATAGGGTCTTATAGTTTTCATTATATAGGTCCTTCACATGTTTCATTAAATTTATTCCTAGGTATATTATTCTTTTTGTTGCAATTGTAAAAGGAATTATTTTTTCCACTTCTTTTTCTGATGCTTCGTTATTAGAGTATAGGAACGCTATGGATTTTTGAATGCTGATTTTGTATCCAGAGACTTTACCGTACTTGCTTATTGTTTCTAGTAGTGTTCTTATGGAGGCTTTAAGGTTTTCTATATAGACAATCATGTCATCTGCAAATGGTGACAGTTCAACTTCTTTGTTTGCTATTTGGATGCCTTTTATATATTTCTCTTGCCTGATTGCACTCGCTAGGACCTCCAATCTTATATTGAATAACAGTGGTGATAGTAGACAGCCTTGACTTGTTCCTGATCTTAGAGGGAAGGTTTTTAGTTTTTCACCATTAAATATAATGTTGGCTGAGAGCTTGTCATATATGGCCTTTATTATGTTAGGGTACTTTCCTCCTATACCAATTTTGTTAAGTGTTTTGATCATAAATGGGTGCTGTATCTTGTGGAAGGCTTTTTCTGCATCTATTGATATGATCATATGATTTTTATTTTTTAATTTGTTTATGTGATGTATAACATTAATCAATTAGTGTATGTTGAATCATCTCTGTGCCCCTGGGATGAAGCCCACTTGATCCTGGTATATAATCTTGTTTAATATGTTGCTGTATTCTTTTTGTTAGTATCTTATTTAGGATTTTTGCATCTGTGTTCAACAGAGATATTGGTTTGTAGTTTTATTTTTTTGTGTCTTCTCTTTACCAGGTTTTGATACCAGAGCAATATTGGCCTCATAGAATGAGTTGGGAAGTATCGCCTCCTCTTTGATTTTTTTGGATGAGTTTGAGAAGAATAGGTATTAAATCTTCTTTGTCTACAGCTATGCAACCCTGAACAAGCCTGATTCCATCTGATCTCGGAAGCTAAGCAGGATCTTGCCTGGTTAGTACTTGGATAAGAGACCACTTAGGAAGACCAGGTGCTGTAGGTGTAAAATATAAAAAAAAAAAATAAGGGATTGTATGCTGACAAGGTCTTTGCAATCTGTGAGGTCAACCAAAGTTTGCCTTGCTTAAAAAATAATCTTCTTTGAATGTTTGGTAGAATTCACTGGTGAAGTCATCTGGTCCTGGACATTTTTTGGTAGGTGTTTGATGATTGTTTTAATTTCCATAGTGCTGATCGGTCCATTTAGATTTTCCAGTTCTTCTTGATTCAGTCTAGGAAGGTTATGTCTTTCTAAGTACTGGTCCATTTCTTCTAGGTTATTAAATTTGGTGTTATATACTTTTTCATAGTATTCTTGTATGATTCTTTGTATTTCTGTGATGTCTGTCTTAATTCCCCCTCTTTCATTCCTGATTTTGTTTATTTGTGTTCTTTCTCTGCTTTCTTTAGTGAGTCTAGCCAGAGGTTTGTCAATTTTATTAACCTTCTCAAAGAACCAGCTCTTTGTTGAATTTATTTTTTCTACTGTGTTTTTGTTTTCAATATCATTTATTTCTGCTCTAATTTGGATTATTTCTTTCCTTC
This sequence comes from Rousettus aegyptiacus, assembly GCF_014176215.1. Classification (NCBI taxonomy): domain Eukaryota; kingdom Metazoa; phylum Chordata; class Mammalia; order Chiroptera; family Pteropodidae; genus Rousettus; species Rousettus aegyptiacus. Next base: position 81,976,328 of record NW_023416312.1, on the reverse strand, counting down.
TGTTGACTTTATGTTTCATTTGTTCTTCCTTTTCTAGTTCTTTAAGATGAAGCGTTAGATTATTTATTTGGACTCATTCTTTTCATTTTTTTTGGAAGTAGGGTTATAATGATATGAACTTTCCTCTTATGACCACTTTTGCCATGTCCCAAAAGTTTTGATATGTTGTACTATCATCATCATTCATTTCTATGAATCTCTTGATCTCCCTTTTTATTTCTTCTCTGACTCAGTTATTCTTCAGTAGTATGTTTTTTAATCTCCATTTATTCCTGATTCTTCCTTCTTCCTTTTTGCAGTTGATCTCTAGTTTCAAAGCATTATGATCAAAGAATATGGTTGGTATGATTTCAAACCTCTTATATTTGTTGAGACTATCTCTGCATCCTAGTATGTAGTCAATTCTTGAGAATGTTCCATGTGCACTAGAGAAGAATGTATAAGCAGCTGTTTTGAGATGGAAGGTTCTGTAAATGTCAATTATGTCCAGTTGGACTAATGTGTCATATAAGGATGTTATTTCCTTATTTTCTTTTTGGGTGATCTGTCCATATCCAACAGTTTGGTATTTATGTCCCCTAGTGTTTTGGACTGCTTCTTGTGCTTCTGTTAGTAATTGCTTTACATATTCAGGGCTCCCTGATTGGAAGCATAGATATTAAGATGTGTTATTTGTTCTCGATGCATGATTCCCTTTATCATTATGAATTGTCCCTTAGTATTTTTCTTTACATGTTTTATTTTGAAGTCTATTTCATCTGATATTAATACCACTACTCCCGCTTTTCTCTGAATGCTATTTTCTTGAAATTTCATTTCTCAACCTTTCACTTTTAGTCTATATTTGTCTTTGGAGCTGAGATGTGTCTCCTGGAGACAGAATATGGTTGGGTTTTGTTTTCTGATCCAATCTGCAGCTCTGTGTCTTTTTATTGGTGAGTTCAGTCCATTTACATTTAGGGTGATTATTGAAATATGAGGTCTTCTTATAGCCATTTTATCTTTTGCTCTCTGGTAGCTCAGTGTTTCCATTGGTTCCTTGTCATTGTGCTTCTGTTTTATTTATTTTGGTTAGCTTTTGTGGTTTTTGCCTCTGGTTTTTCTTATTTTATGTTATATACTTCAGTTATGAATCTTTGGTGTGTGGTTACCATTACAAATATGAAAATGATATTTATATATATACAGTTGTCCATTTTCTTCTGCACATGCCTTATTTCCATTCCCCTTTGCGAATTTGGATCTCGAATCCTCCCCTTTTCAGGCATTGTTAATCTCAATTTGTCCCTATGTATCCTGAATGTTTAATACTATTTCGTTATATCAATTTTCTTCTTATTATTTAACCTTATAATGCCCTGTTCTTAGTAAGAGTTGCACTCCTCTGCTTCTATTTGCCTGATATTCACTTACTCTTAATTATGTGTATTTTTTTTTTTTTGGTTATTTTGTTTTAGGTGAACTGATCCCTTTCAGTATTTCCTGTAGTGCAGGCCTCGTTGTGGAGAATTCCCTCTGGTTTTTTTTTTTTTATGTCTGAAAAGGTCTTAATTTCTCTTTTATATCTAAAGGAGAGCTTAGCTGGATACATTATTCTAGACTGGTATTTTCTTTCACTTATTAGTTTGATTCCATTTGATTCCATTCTTTTCTGGTTTGTAACATTTGTGCTGAGAAGTCAAGGATAATCTAATGGGTTTTCCTTTATAAGTTACCATTTTTCCTTCCTGGCTGCTTTGAGAATTCTCTTTAGATAACTTTAATACAATGTGTCTAGGTGAAGGCCTTTTCGGGTTGAGATAATTGGGTGTTCTGTTGACTTCTTGAATTCCCAGGTTCTGTTCATTCTTTAGATTTGGGAAATTCTCACCCAGTATTTCTCTGAAAATGCTTTCTAGTCCCTGCTCCTTTTCTTCACCTTCGATAATGCCCATTATTCTTATATTTCCTCTCCTGATAATATCAAATAGTTTTCGAATTTCTCTTTCATTATTTTTCATTCTTCAGTTTCTCTCTTATTTCTTCTGATTTATTTCTAGATTTCTGTCTTTGATATTACTGATCCTTTCTTCCATTTGGTCGACTCTATTTCCCAAGTTTGCTATTTCATTTTTCAACTCTTGCAGTGTTTTGTTTGTTTGTTTGTTTTTTGTTTATTTCCAGAAGATCTATTCTGTTCTTTTAAGGTTTTCAATCTCCTTGCTCTGCTCATGTAGTTGTTTTTTCAATTCCCGAAATTGTTGATATGGCTCATTTCGGGATACACTGAGTTTTTTCAAAAGTACCATCCTGAATTCTATGTCATTTAAGCTGTATATTTCTATGTCCGTAAGTTTATTTTCTGGAGATTTTTTCTTTCTTCCTGAGATGCCTTGTCGCCTTGGTTGTTCATGGTGTTTAATGGACTATTTCTTTGCCTGGGCATTAATGGAAGTGTATTCCATTAAAAAAGATTTATTATATAAAGATCTCTCTTTAGACTGCTGCAAATAAGGCACTTTTCTTTTGGTTTCCAGTAGGTGGTGTCTTAGCCTCTTAGATCCATGCTTTACATAAAGCCTTAAAATGCCTTTATAAAAATTTTCTTGTAGATATTTAATCACGCTCACTACCCTCAGTTTCAGTCCCTGTCAATGTCAGCGACAGTTTCGGCAGTGTTTGCTCAGATTCCCCTGGGGCTCCATGGTGATCATTCTCGGAGGGTATGGGGGGAGGTGCCCTCTGGGTTTGGAGTTGGGAGCTGTGGTTCAGACTCAGTTGTGCAGCTAGGGCTGGTAAAATCAACTGTTTCTCTGCGGTCCTGTCCTTCTTCTCTGTCTTCTGCCCTGATGACTGGGCCCTTCCACCTAGTGCAGGGAACTTACAGCAGTCCCAGGCAGGGCTGTTCATGGAAGTTCCCACACTTTTACCCCTCTTCCTCCTCCTGCTGGGAGCTCTGGTGGCTGCGAGAGGCAGTTTTTTTTTTATTTCTCCCAGTCTACCACCCAACACCCGGGGTTCTGATGTGTGGTATACACAGATCCCACACTGTTTTTTTTTTTTTTTGAGTTTTAGATGTTCAACTTATTGTTGTGTCAAGGGAAGAGATCTGGGGACATCTCTCATTCCACTATGTTTCTACCCGAATCCTCTATTTTTTTAATTGAAGAAATGATTTAAAATTTTCCCGCATCTACCTTTCTTCTCTCCTTTCCCCCTTCCCTTTGGTGACCACTAGTCCATTGCCTATGGTTCTTAAGATAAAGGTCAAAAGCCTTATGTAGCTCTTTATCAAGTGATTCCCATCCTTGACTCGACATTATAATTACCTGGGGAGACTTTAAGATTATTGCTACCTAGGTCTTACCCCAGACAATGAAATCTGAATCTCAAAGTTGGAACCCAAGCATGAGTATTATTTAAAAGTTTCCTGGGGATTGTAATTTTCTAGGAACATTCGATCTACATAGGTACTTCTCTACCTCTCAAGCTTCATCTTTCCCCATGTCCACCTTGGCTTTGCATTCTGTGCACAATGCTCTACTGTCAATCTCTCTGCCTTGAATGTTTCCCTTTCCCTCTACCCCCTCTCTTTCACATAGTTAATAGAAATTCATCCTTCAGATTGCAGGTAATTAAATGTCATTTTTCTGTCCCTTCTCTCCTTGTGTGCACATTAAATCAGACATTTTTCTTCATTTTAGCACTCATCCAATTGTACATTTGCATTTATTTTAGCAATTCTTTTATTATTATCCGTATCAACCACTAGGTTGTCTGTCTTATTCATTGTTGAATCCTTAGTAACTAGCACGGTGCCCAGTACAATATAATAACTCAATAAATATTTGATGATTGAACGAAAGTGAGGTAAGATGAAGTATTTGAAACCATATGGACCAATTATGTTCTTTTATTACAAACTGAATTCCTAATTTTGGTTGTGAACTGAACCATACGGTTGGGCTAAATATGAAAGCAATGTCCCTGGCTATAGCCTAAGTCCCTCTTCATAGCTACTTAGACCAATGGCTCTCAATCCTGACTGTCATTTTAATTACATTAAAAGTGTAATTAAATAAAAAGCCCACCCTAAACCAATTAAATCAAACTATCTGGTGGTAGAGCCTGGCCTAATTAGTTTCCCCCCCAGCTTTGTTGAGGTCTGATTGACAAATACAAATTGTATGTATTTCAGTTGCACAACATGATTTTTTTTAAAGATGTGCAATGGGATGATTTGACATATGTATACAATGGAGTTGACACGGCTATTACCTCACATAGTTACATTTGTGTGTGTGTTCGTGTGTGTGTATGTGGTGATAACACTTAAAGTATATTTTCTTAGTGATGTTCAAGCATTTGAGGATCCTCATATAATTTTAATGTGCAGGTGCAGTTAAGAGCATTGCTCTACCTGTTGCTCCTTCAAGTGGGATCCAGGGCAGCAGTTGCATCACCTGGGAGCTTGTGAGGAATGAAGAATCTCGGGCCCCATCCACATCATCTGAATCAGAACCTGTGTTTTAACAAGGATCCCATGTGATTCGCTCAAGTGATAATATTTGAAAATCACAGCAAAGGAGCCAGGCAGGAGAGTGAGGACTTCAAGATGCTCCCAGTTTTTAGGGAGTGTGCAGCTGCTTGGGTGGGAGCAAATCTCCACTCCTCCTGAAGTCCCAACCTAACGACTAGCTCAGCATTTTGCCAAGTTTGTGGTTTGACATCCTAGTGTAGATATTGTAAATAAGGTCTTAGCATGGACAAAAAACAAAACAAAGCAACAACAACAACAACAACAAAAACCTCATCATGAATAGTGACAGCAAAGCAAAGGTATTCATTTCATTGGGAAAGCCAGAACTAGCAGAATGTTTGCTAAAGCCTTTTCTGACAGAGTGATAACAATAGAATAAAGAATCAGCCCTTGTGGTCCTGTCATGTCCCTGCACCCAGCTAGCAATGATTGCAAGCACTGATGCTTGCCAGGGGATCAGCTCCCTGTAACTCTCCACCAGCTCCCCACCCACCCCAAATCCCCACCCCAAGCGATCAAATGTGCTCCAATTCTATTATTGGTTTGGTTTCTAAATGTTGGCTCTGCTTTGGCTAAGAGCCCTGATCCTTCGGGCTGGGATAGGTGGGTGAAGTCGTGGGGAGCACGACTCTCCCCATACCCCACGTCAGAAAGGGTCTTATGGGCACGTTGCCCATACACAGTATGTCCCCAGCTGGGAGACATCTCTTCCAGCTGAGACTGCAGTGGAGAGGGCAGATCCCAGGGGCACAGAGAGGCGGTTGCAGGACCAAGGGCACCAGCGGGGCAGATGGAATCTGTTTGCTTACCAGGCCTGGCGGGCACTTCACTGTGCTGCAGCTGCCCCACTGCCTCTCTGTACTCCTCCCGCCCCGCCCCGCCCCCTTTCCCCTCCAGGAAATGTCTTCTTACTGGAAAGACTGCCGCTGTCTGCTGCTGCGGTGGCAAAGTCTAAAACTAATTTGCACAAACCGTGGACTACAGAAAACTTTCTGTTCATTTTTGGAGGCATTCCATCAGAATAAGTATTTTTAAAAAGCCACTTGTCAGGTCCCAGCCCATAAATGAGCACTCCCAAACCTACTGGTGGAGGATGAAGGTGGAGGAAGGAGTCTCACTGTCCAGGTTTAAAAACATTGCTGGAGGCTCTGGGTCTCAGCGCTTAGGACGCAGCCATTCTGGAGCCAGCTGTTTGCTGTGTAACTGAGAGCTAAGTCCTCTGAGGACAGTCAGGCTATTGGGTAAACACTCTCTTTGTCTTTCCTGCAGCTGAATGTGGACTGAGGTATTCTATGACAAGGAAAGTTAGGACACCCAACTGTTGTTCAGCCAAGGTGCCTCCTTCCTAAGGGCCCCAGGTATCTAGCACTTTCCTGAAGGATACAGAGCTTCTGAGGAAAGCACAATATGGTCTTTCTAGGAGGAAAACATATACAATACATAAAATCATGTGAATCATGTGTCTGACTGCTTAGCACTGGCCCTGAGGCCTGTATCCTCCTGCCTCCATCTTGGCAATGATTCTCTGGGCAAGGGTATGGTCCCCATTGAAAAACTGGCTCCCTCATGAAAATAAATAAATAGGGGAAATAGATAAAACTAGAAGCTGGCTCTTAGAGAAGATTAAAAAATTTGATAAATCTCTAGCCAGGCTGATCAGAAAAAGAAAAAGATACAAGTTACCAATATCAAGAATGACAGGCGACATGACATAACTATAGATTCTACGGATATTAAAAGGATACTAAGGAAATATTATGAACAACTTTCTGACAATGAATTTGACAATTTAGATGAAATGGACAGATTTCCTGAAAGACACAATACAAAAACTTACTCCAGAAGAAATAGGTACTCTGAATAGACTTCTATTGAGGAAATTGGATGTATAAACACCTTACTAAAAAGATAACTTCAGGACCAGATGGCTTCACTAGTGGATTTTATGAAACATTTAAAGAATTAATACCAATTCTAAACAAAGTCTTTCAGAAAGTTGAAAAGGAGGGAATACTTCTTCATTAATTCTATGTTATCAGCATTGCTCTGGTAACAAAACTAAAAAAGACATAAGAAAACTAAAGACCAATTTGTCTCATTAATATAGATGCAAAAAATTTAGAAAATCAAAGTTAACAATACATAAAAAGAGAATACATCCATGATCAAGTGGGGCTTATCCCAGAAAGGAAAATTTGGTTTATTATTAGAAAAATCAAACAATGTAATTCACCATATTAATACACAAAAAAGAAAAACATCATTTGATTATTTCGATAGATGCAGAAAAAGGATATGACAAAATTCAACATACATTCCTAGGAAAATTCTCTGTAAGCTAGAAATAGAAGAAAACTTCCTGAATTTGATGAAAGATATTATGAAAAACCTATAATTAACATAACGTTTAATGGTGAATTACTGAATTCTTCCCTCCTAAGATCAGGAGCAGGACAAGGATGGCTGCCCTTATTCAACATTTTACTGGAAATTTTAGTCAGTGCGAAAAGTCAAGAAAATGAAACAAAAGTCATCTAGATAGAAAAAGAAGTTGTGAAACCATCTTTATTTTCAGGTAACAATAATTTATGTAGAAAGTCTAATGAGATCTACAAGAAAGCTACTAGAAATAAGTGACTTTAGCAAGGTTTCACAATACAAGATCAATTTTACTTCTGTATACTAGCAACAAAAATAAGTGGACACTGAAATTTAAAAACAATAGTGTTTACAATTCAATGGGTGAAAGAATAATCTTTTCAACAAACAGTGCTGAGATAAATGTATAACCATATGCAAAAGAGTGAAGTTGGTCTCCTTCTTTACACCATACATAAAAATCAACTCAAAATAGATCATAGACCTAAATGTAAGAGGTAAACCTATAAAATTCTTAGAAGAAATCATAGATGTAAATCTGTGTGTCCTTGAAATAGCATTAGTCATTAGGGAAATGCAAATCAAAACCACAATGAGATACCACTTCATACCCACTAGGATGCTTATAATGAAACAAAAAGAAAATAAGTGTTTGGGGGACAATATGGAGAAATTGGAACTCTTGTATATTGCTGGTGAGAATGTACAAAGTTATTGCTCTGGGAAATACTTTGGTGGTTCCTCACAAAGTTGATCATAGACTTACCATATGATCCAACAATTCCACTCCTAGGTATATACATACCTAGGAGAACTAAAAACGTATTCACACAAAAACTTGTACACGAACATCCAAAGCATCATTATTCATAATAGTTCCAAAGTGGTAACAACTGAAATGTCCATTAACTAAAGAATGAAGAAACAAATCTGGTATATTCATACACTGGAATATTATTCAGCCATAAAAAGGAACAAAGTACTGAAACAGGTTATAACATGGATGAACCTCAAAAACACTATGCTAAATGGAAGAAGCTATTCATAAAAGGTCAAATTACATGATTCCATTTATATGAAATGTGTGTAGAAATGTTCCGGAATTAGATAGTGGTAATGATGGCTGCACAACTTAATGAATATACTAACAACCACTGAGTTGTATACTCAAAAACGGTGAATTTCATGTTATGTGAATTATATCTCAATTTTAAAAATAGGCAAAGGATTCAAATAGCTATTTCTCCAATGAAGCTATATAAGAGACCAATAAGCACATTAAAAGATGCTCAGCGTTAGTAGTCATTAGGGAAATATAAATCAAAACCACAATGAGATATTACTTCATGTTACTAGGATGGCTAAACTAAAAGTGACGGACAATAAAATGGTGAGATGAAGAAAAATAGGAACTTCACACATTGCTAGTAGGATTGTAAAATAGGGCAGCTGTTTTGGAAAATAGTTTGGTGGTTCTGCAAAAGGTTAAACATCATAAGGTATATAAATGTCAAATCACAATGTTTTATACCTGAAACTAATATTTTATACACACACGCACAAATTTGTACATGATTGTTCACAGCAGCATTTTTCACAATAGCCAAAAAGTAGGAACAAACTACTAATATATATGACACTATTAATAATTACATGAATGGATCTCAAAATAATTATCCTGAAAAAAGAATCTAGCCCAAAAAAATGCATATTGTGTATTACATTTATATACAATTCTAGAAAATGTAAACTATCTTCTTGGAGAACTCACCACCCCACCACATCTTCTCCTGGCTAATATAAGGTCACATAAATCTTCCTCAAGGGATACTTTCCCTTGCCCCCAGACTGGCTGATATTCCCCTGTAATAACATCTCTCATAGTTTGCAATTAGATTTGTGTTGAATTAGTGTCTCTTCCTGCTCATCTATCCCCCAACTAGACTGAGCTTCATGAGGGCAAGGGTTGTGACTGTCTGGTTTCATCACTATGAAAGCAGATCAGTGGTTGCCTGGGGAGAGTAGGGAAGTGATGAAGTGATTAAAAAGGGCCAGAAGGAAATTTTAGAGAGTGATGGAAATTCTATACCAGGGATGGTTTCATGGAGGCATGTATATGTCAAAACCTAGCAAATTGTAGTTTTTGTACATAGCATGCAAATTGTACAGGTTACTGTATTTCAATTATATCTCAATAAAACTATAAGCCTAAAAGGAGCAGGTCTCTGAACAGATAAGCTGCAAGGTCCTTTCCAGCTTCAGTTCTGTGGCCCTTATTAGAGGGAATAATTTTGAAGCCTTGTACCAAAAAGGCACTTTGTACTAGGATGTCTAACTCATTGAGACAAAACTGAGGATTTTGTTTGGATTACTCAGAGGCGTACCTTTTTCTTCACTTTTCTGGGACCATGCGGACAGAACCTCAAAGCCCAGTGGAAGCATATCATCAGGCCAGTAAGAAGACATTCAGATCAGTGGAGGAAGCTGAGGAAATGACAACCTGGTGAGGTCTGGTCTTTCCAATTTCTTTAAGTCTGTGATTCAGAGGATTGGCTCACCATAGACATTCCAGACCAGTGAGGCATCTCAGGGCCATGAATGCAGAGACATCCCAGGGGAGAAAACAATAGAAGAAAATATGAAAATGAGAAATGGCCTTTTTAGGGCTCTTGACCCAAGTGCAAGAAGCTAAGAGGATATGGAGAAAGAGGTGGAAGTGTCTCTTCCCTGCAGGAAAGGAGATTATGATTTGATGGGATCTGGGGAAATCAAATGTAAGAAATTGAAGACCTGGAATGTTAATCTTCCAAAGATGCCTTTTAGATGGACGTGCTAGAGTTGCAGGAGAAAGTAGGCGATACCCTCCCCAACTCTTAGCAGTGAAAGCCAAGAAAACAAGGAAGGAAATGAGTAAAAAGGTAAGAGGCACGCTTCAAAGTTATTTCTCAGCTGGGTAGTGACTTAAGCCAGTGCCACGGCTGATGGACCACCTCATGGGAGACACTGTTGAAGATGAACTCAGCCCAGGAGGCTGTCACCCTATTCTCAGCCTACACCTGGAGCAGATGCTTTAAAAGAAGACAATTAAACCTCAAGATGCCCAGGGTGACTTTAGGCAATATTTATACCTAAGAAGAGTGGTATGTTCTTTTGATTCCAGAGGGTGATGAGTTATGAGCTTCAAATCTGAAGCAGGGGAATTGAGTGTTCTGATACATAGTAGGTGTTCAATCATTATTTGAATAAATATATGAATAAATGAATGGACTAATCTGAACATCTGTGTTCTGATCCCTCAATTTCCTTTCCTAAAAATGGGGGAAATAATGCCTATTTCACAGGGTTGAATAAGAATTAAAATAAGGTAATGTGTCATGAGTCTCTCCTAATTTTGTCCTACGCAGCAGAGCCACAGAAATGCTTTTTATCCAGAAGAATGTAGACCTCAAGTACCTTTCTCACATCCACCCCAGTTTCTCCTGCAGTCTCTATGCACCTCCCTGTCCCCAAGAGGGCTGGGTAAATTGACCCATATCATAGTGATCCCTTAAATCAGTATAGAATCTCATGGTTTATAAAGCTCCTTTTCTCCCATTATCTTATTATATGTCTATTATACATGACAATTTTTTATTCATTCATCTGTCCATGGGCACTTAGATTGTTTCCATATCTTGGCTATTGTAAAAATGTGGTGAACATGAGGGTGTATATATCTTTTTCAGTTAGTATTTTTATTTTCTTTGGATAAACACCCAGAAGTTAAATTACTGGATCATATAATAGGTCTATTCTTGAGTTTTTACACTAATTTTTATTTTTCAATTACACTTGACATTTGATATTATTTTATATTAGTTTCATGTGTACAGCATAATGATTGGACATTTATATAATTTATGAAGTGATCCTCCTAGTAGTCTAGTACCCACCTGGCACTATACATAGTTATTACAATATTACCGACTATATTTCCCTATGCTGTACTTTACATCCCCATGACTACTTTGTAACTACCAATTTATACTTCTTAATCCCTGAACTTTCTCCCCAGCCCCCAAATCCCCCAACATCTGGCAACAATCAATTTGTTCTCTGTATCTGAGTCTGTATTCATTTTGTTTGTTCATTTCTTTTGTTCCTCAGAATCTGCATATAAGTGAAATTGTGTTATTTTTCTTTCTCTGTTTCACTTAGCATGATATCCTCTAGGTCTATCCCTGTTGTTGCAAATAGTAAGATTTCATTTTTTATGGCTGAGCAATATGCCATTGTATGTATGTACACTACTTCTTTTTTATCCAATCGTCTATTGATGGACACTTTGATTGCTTCTATATCTTGGCTATTATGAATAGCACTACTGTGAACAGAGAAGTGCATAAAACTTTATGAATTAGTGTTTTGGTTTTCTTTGGTTAAAGACACAGAAGTGCAATTGTTGGGTCATAAGGTCGTTTTATCTTCCATTTTTTGAGGAACTTCTATACTGTTTTCCATAGTGGCTGCACCAATTTGCAGTCCCATCGACAAGACACAAGGGTTCAGTTCTCTTTTCTTTTCATTCTTGCCAATGCTTGTTTTTTGATTTATTGATGATGATAGCCATTCTGACAGCTATGAGGTGATGGCTCATTGTGGTTTGGGACTGCATTTCTCTGATGATTAGTGGTGTGGAGCATCTTTTCATATGTCTATTGACCATCTGTATTTCCTCTTTAGAGAAATACCTATTTGGGTTTTCTGCCCATTTTTTAATTAGATTGTTTAGTGTTTTTTTTATTGTTGAGTTGTATGAGTTCTTCGTAGATTTTAGATATTAACCCCTTATCAGATGTATCATTGGAGAATATCTTCTCAGAGTCTATAAGGTTGTCTTTTCATTTTGTTGATGGTTCTCTTTGCTGTACTAAACGTTTTAGTTCAATGCAGTCCAATTTATTTATTTGGTCTTTCTTTCCCTTACCCAAGGAGATATATCAGAAAAAAATATTACTAAGAGCAATATCAGAGAGTTTACTGCTCATGTTTTCTTCTAGGATATTTATGGTTTGGGGTCTTACATTTAAGTCTATAGTCCATTTTGAGTTTATTCCTGTCTATAGTATAAGAAGGTAGTCCAGTTTCTCTCCCTCTCTCTTTTTTTGCATGTATCTCTTCAGTTTTTTCCAACACTAGTTGTTCAAAATACCATCTTTACTCTGTAGTATATTCTTGATTCCTTTGTCACATAGTAAGTGAGTGTATAGGCATGGATTTATTTCTGGGCTCTCTATTCTGTTCCATTAATCTATGTGTGTTTTTATGCCAGCACCGTGTTGTTTTGATTACTATAGCCTTGTAGTATAGTTTGATATCAGGTAGTATGATACCGCCAACTTTGTTCTTCTTTCTCAAGATTACTGTGGCTATTCAGGGTCTTTTATAAACTTCAGGATTATTTGTTCTAGCTCTCTGAAAAAAATGCCAGTGGTATTTTGATAGGGATTGCATTGAATCTATAGATTGCTTTGAGTAGTATGGGCATTTTAATGATGTTATTTCTTCCTACCCGTGAGCGTGGTGTATACTTCCATGTATTTATATCTATTTCAATTTCCTTTTTCAATGTATTATAATTATCCAAGAACAGGTCTTTTAACTCTTTGGTTAAAATGATTCCTAGGCATTTTATTGTTTTGGATGCAATTGTAAGAGGGATTGTTTTCTTAAGTTCTCTTTCTGATAATTCATCTTTGGTGTATAAAAATGCAACTAAACTTTGAATATTAATTCTGTACTCTGCTACTTTACTGAATTGATTTACCAGTTCTAAAAGTTTTTTGGTGGAATCTTTAGGGTTCTCTATATATAGTATCATGTTATCTGCAAATAATGATAGTTTTACTTCTTTTCCAATTTGGATGTCTTTTATTTCTCTTTTCTGATTGCTGTAGCTAGAACTTCTGATACTATGTCGAATAGAGTATTAAGAAATCGCTTTTAGCTTTTCCCTATTGAATATAATATTAGCTATAAGTTTGTCATATATGGCCTTTATTATGTTGAGGTATGTTCCCTCTATTCCCACTTTGCTGAGAGTTTTTATCACAAATGGATGCTGGATTTTATCAAACTCTTTTTCTGCATTTATTGATATGATCATATGATTTTTATCTTTCAGTTTTTTAATGTGGTGCATCACATTAATTGATTTATGGATATTAAACCAATCTTGCATCCCAGGAATAAATCCCACTTAATCATGGTATATAATCTATTTAATGTATTGCTGAATTCAGATTGCTAATATTTTGTTAAGGCTTTTTGCATCTATGTTCATCGAAGGTCTGGGTCTATAATTTTCATTTTTTTGTAATGTTTTTGTCTGGTTTGGGAATCAGGGTAGTGATGACCTTATAAACTGAGCTTGGGAGGCTTCCTTCTTCCTCTTGAATTTTTTGAAGTAGTTTGAGAAGGACAGGTGTTAATTCTTCTTTGAATATTTGGTAAAGTTTACCTGTGAAGCCATCCAGCCAGAGACTTTTGTTTGCCAACTGTATTTTGATTACTGGTTTGATTTAATTGATAGTAATTAGTCTGTTCAGATTTTCTGTTTCTTCTTGACTCAGTCTAAGGAGATTGTATGTTTCTAGAAATGTATCCATTTCTTCAAGATTGTACAGTTTGTTGATATAATGGCTTGTAGTAGTTTCTTATAATCCTTTGTATTTCTGTGGAGTCATTTGTTATGTCTCATCTTTCATTTCTGATTTTATATATTTGGGTCTTCTCTTTTTTTTCTTAATGAGTCTGGTTTAAGGTTTATCAACTTTGTTTATCCTTTTAAAGGACTAGTTTTGGGTTTTATTAATCTCTTGTGTGTGTGTGTGTTTTTTTAAATTCCAGACCGTATTTCATTTATTTCTGTTCTAATTTTTATTATTTCCTTTTTTTCCTACTAACTTTGGGGTTTTGTTTGCTGTTATTTCTTTTAGTTCTTTTAAGTGTATGGATAGATTGTTCATTTGAGATTTTTCTTGCTTCTCGAGGTAGACCTGTATTGCTATGAATTTCCCTCTTAGGACTGCTCTTGCTCTGTCCCATAGATTTTGAGCTGTTGCATTTTCATTTTCATTGTCTCTAGGTATCTTTTAATTTCTTCCTTGATCTCATTGTTAACTTATTCATTATTTAGTAACATGTCATTTAGCCTCCATGTTTAGTTTTTTTCTTGTATTTGATTTCTAGTTTCATACCATTGAGGTTGGAGAAAATGTGTGAAATGATTTCAATCATCTTAAATTTATTGAGGCTTCTTTTGTGACCTAACTTGTCTATCCTAGAAAATATTTTATGTGCAGTTGAAAAGAATGTATATTCTGCTGCTTTGGGGTAAAACACTCTGAAAATATAAATTAAATACAATTTGTCTAGTGTGTCATTTAAGACTACTGTTTCCCTGTTGATTTTCCGTCTGAAAGATCTGTCCATTGGTGTCAATGGGGTGTTAAAGCCTCCTACTATGAATGTATTATTGTTGCTCTGTCCCTTTATGTCAGTCAATATTTGCTTTAAATATGTAGGTGCTCCTATGTCAGGTGCATATATGTTTACTAGGGTTATGTTCTCTTTTTAGATTGATCCCTTTATCATTATGAAATATTTTTTGTCTCTTATCATAACCTTTGTTTTAAAATCTATTTTGTCTGATATAAGTATTGTTACCTCAGTTTTTTACATTTATATTTGCATTAAATATCTTTTTCCACCCCTTTACTTTCAATATGTGTGTGTCATTTAATATGAAGTGAGTCTCTTGTAGATAGCATATGAATCAGTCTCGTTTTTTATCCATTTAGTTACTCTAAGTCTTTTGATTGGACCATTTAGTACATTTACATTTACAGTGATTATTGATAGGTACATAGTTATTCCTATTGGTGATGAATTCTTGTAGCTTTGACATGTCTGGGTAATTCTTTATCTCATCTTCAATTTTAATTGATGGCCTTGTTTGGTAGAGTAGTCTTCATTGTAGATTCTTGTTTTTCATCACTTTGAATATTTCATGCTAATCCTTTTTGTCCTGCAAGGTCTCTGTAAAGAAATCAGTTGGCATTCTTATGGGAGTACCCTTGTAAGCAACTAGCTGCTTTCCTCTCTGCTGTTAGGATTCTCTCTTTGTCTGTAACCTTTGGCATTTTAATTATGACGTGTATTAGTGTGGGTCCATTTGAGTTCCTCTTGTTTGGGACTCTTTCTTCCTGGACTTGTACATCTATTTCCTTCACAATGTTAAAGTTTTCTGTCATTATTTCTTCTAATAGATTATGAATTTCTTTCTCCCTCTCTTCTCCTTCTGGTACCCTTATGATGCAAATGTTGGTACACTTGATATTATCCCAGAGGTCCCTTAAACTCTTGCCATTTTTTTTGGTATTTTTTATTCTTGTTGCCGTTCTGATTGGATATTTTCTTCTACCTTGTCTTCCAAATCACTGATTCATTTATCTGCTTCATCTAGTCTACTGTTGATTCCTTCTAGTGTATTCTTCATTTCAGTTATTGTAGTCTTCATTTCTGACTGGTTCTTTTTTATTGTTTCTGTGCCCTTTATGCTTATTGTCTTTCTGCTGAAGTCCTCACTGAGATGATCTATTCTTCCCCTAAGTTCATTGAGCATCTTATAAGCAGTGTTTTGAATTCTGTATCTGGTAGATTGTTTGCCTCCATTTTGTTTAGCTTTCCGCCCCCTGGAGTTTTCTCCTCTTGTTTCATTTGTGCCATGTTTATTTGTTTTCTAATATTAGTTGCCTCTCTGTGTTTGCTTCTATATATTAGGAAGATTTGTTACAGTTCAACAAGGAGCAGTTTGGGAGGCTACTAAGAAGACAAGATACATGGAGCAGTGCATTAATAGAGCCTTTCTTTCTTTATCATTCCCAAGAGGCCAGAAGACATATTCCAAATGTGGAGTTGGGGGAACATGTGAGGAAAAGGAGAAAACTCGCATAGAATAAGCAACTACCATGGGCTAGGAACCTCGCTAATATTTTACATGCATTATGTCATTTAATCTCCCAACCATAATAAGGTATGTACTATTATTATTGTCATTTATCAGATAAAGAAACTGAGGCTTGGAAAAGTTAAATAACTTTCCCAAATTCACACAGCTAATGAAGGGGCAAGAATTGAATTTAGTTATTTGAAATTCCGAAAGCTCTGTTCTTTGTAATATTCCACATTGCTCACATGAACTCAGAGGACAGAAATGTGGTAATGACACAGGACACTAAACTGGTGGTAATGACATTGGACATTAAGGCAGAACTGAATAGCTTGTGCAGAGTGCTGATGAGAGTGCCTTCAGGTAAGAAGAACTACCTTACCTCTGTCCCTAACAATACACTGAGTCAGACCTTTGCCTCCAAGATTGCTCCTTACCTTGATTGGAAACAGAGACTTGTCCTTGCCTGAGCCCTGTGGAACAATGTACTTCGCAACACTTTGCTGCTTTAGGGCAAGAGAGTAGGAATGGTCTCATGTATCTCCTCCCCACCCATGAAGACCTTAAAACATTTATTTTGCTGATATTAACTCAATAGTATCATCTTCTTGAACAAAAGACAGCAGAGAGTTATGCCAACAGTTATTTCTTTAACAAGCAGGTTCTAAGTGCTGACTACGTGGTTTCGGAGTGAGCAATCAGAGTTGCATTTCTTGCCTTGTGGGCCTCAATTCTAGGATAGGTACTCTGGTAATGGATCCTCTCCACAAGTCCACAGCTCATGGTGTGAAGACACAAAAGTGCTCCCAGTACATTGCAATAGAAACTTCCAGTGGAAGGTATAGCCATAGCTGTTATGAAGAAGGCAAAGCCTCTGTGGACAAGAGTGGCCTGAGAAAGGAGGAAGATGAGATCTTGGATCTGGGACTAGAAAAATGGATGCAATTTGGTTAAATGGAGAGAAGGAGAAGATTAAAACATGATTCTCTCACAAGTTCAGCTTTTTAAATTTTGCTTTATGCATAACTTCTATTTACTGGGTGTTGCTTGCCTTGAACACTATTGATTTGTTGTATTTTCCCCCCTGTGCATTTTGAAGCCTAGGTAAGGTAGGCAAAAGATTATTATTATTATTATTATTATTATTAGAAGAAGAAGAAGAAGAAGAAGAAGAAGAAGAAGAAGAAGAAGAAGAAGAAGAAGAAAATGAAGTACTGTAACTCAGAGCTGTCCGATAGAACTTTCTGTAATGATCGGAAGGTTCTATTCTATGCTATCCAATACCATAGCCACTAGCCACATGTGGCTACTGCACAATGAAAATATGGCCAGTGCAACTGATAAAATGAAGTTTTTATTTTATTTTAAACATTGTTAGTATCTACTGGATTGGAAAGCACAGCTCTAACCACTTAGCAAATAGCCCATACACACCCTAGTAAAAATATGATTACACATGAATGCTTCTATTAACCTAGTTATAAGGGGCACTCATTTGGGGTGCACGGGCTTACTCATTCAGGGCTTGGAGCATCATGGTTCCTAAAAGTGACTCTACAGTGGCTTACTCCTATTGGCATAGTGCCCTCAGGTACATTACCTCATTTAATCCCATAGTACCTGTGAAGGGGGGAGGGTAGAGACGATCAATCGCCATGAGACTTGGTAAATTTAGGTGATGATAGCATAGACCTACAGTAGATAAGGGTGAGACTAGAGGCCAGGAAGACTTTTTCCAGGGTGACAGCAGGAGGAAATGATCTCATGCTACTAACGCCCATTGCTCACAGTCTGGGCCTCAGATGAAGAGGTGCTCTGCTTCAAGTCTCAGCTATTTCCTACTGGACAGTGGCTAATGGGCCACAGACTATTAACAAGAACCTTATTTAAATCTATTCCCACTACCTTTGTTTAGGTAAAAGGAGTGTTTTTGAAAATTTTATGTATTCAAAATTATGTATTGAGCACCATGTCCCAGGCACTGTTCTAGATCTGAGGATACAGCTGTGAACACAGTGAAGATTCCTCTCTTGTAGAGCTGACAATTACAGTGGAAGGAGTGTATGTACTGGTATACTGGATTGTTTTAACATTTCAAACATATTTTAAATATATCGTGTTCTCTCACATCTTTTATGACACACATACACACTGTCCAATGTATTTTTTGTTTAAATCTGGACTTGCATTTCAAGCAAACTGCCTGAAATTTGGAAATATCTTTCAATTTAGGCTTTTGACAGGTGTTGAGTGCCACCTATGTGCAGAGTTCGATATTAGGGACTTTAGAGAGATGCATAAGAATGAGAAGACAGGGTCCTGTCTTAGAGGTTTCCCAGTCTGGTGAACAAAGTAGTCCCTTCCCTTGAGAGCTCCCAGGCTATAGGAGCCCATGGTCTAGTTTGGGAAGGCAAACAACTTCAGGACACACTTACGAAGGGGAATCCCAATGGCATGAAAAATGAATCCAGTCTAGACTGTTTGGAGTTCGGTATATAGCCCTCCTCTCTCAAGAAAAAGGACACCATAGGAGCTGTTGCATGTCCCAACAATGAGTAGGAACACAGAGGTAGCCCCTCCTGTAATATTGCTACCCTGGCAAGTCTTCTAGATTTGAGGTGCCACTGCAAGAATGAAGAACTCAGGGGCAGGATGGACAGGGTAGGGGCATTCCAGGTAGAAGGTACCTCCTGGGGACACTGAGCAGTGAAGAAATCTTTGACACGAGCCTGAGCAGTCATTCCCAACACTAATCCAGTTGAAGTTGCAGAGGAGAGAGGAGGGCCAGTGTGGGGGGTCTTGGTCAACCCCATGCTGCTACAGAGGGGCAGGGGGAAGGAGATGGTCAGAAATGTTGCGAGTGAGTCGGGGACAGCCTGGGCCGGGTCCTTCTCAGAGGACCCAGGTTCCTAGACAGGAAACCAGGTGATAAAGGGTTAAGTGTGTCCGTCCACCACCCCAAATGCTTCCTGTGTTTGAAATCCTTCAGTTTTCCCAAACCGTCTGGCCCCCAGCCAGGCGGGCATTGTCCGGGGAGTGGTTGAGGGTTGTTGGAGCGGCAGTGCAGCCTTTGTTGTGGGGCCACCTCAAAGTTTCCTCTAGTGCCCTGGCTGGGGCTGCAGAGTGCCTGCTGGGATGGGGGCGATGCGGGAGCCTCGCTCCCTCTCCCTCTTCCTGTCCCTCCTCCAGCCCTCCCAATGACCACATGACCAAGTGGGCTCGCGGCCAAGCCACAAGCTACAAAATGCAGCCACTAGAGTGAGTGAGGAGCATTCTCGCTGCTAGACTGGACAACGGGCAGCTGGAACCTCGGCCGAGCAGCCAGCCGCTTGGGAAGAGCTTGCCGCCGCCCCGAAGCCACCAAGGCCAGCTTGGCCACCTCACTCGGGAAGTAGGGGGAGGCTGCAGGCGAGGGAAGGCGACAAGTGCGTGCGGCAAGCCAGCCTGTAGCACGGCCCAGGAGCCCCGCAAGCTCTGCGCCAGCCCGCACTAGCCGTTCGCGCCTTTTTTGGCCTGCGGGCGCCCGGCTTCTCCTCCTCTCTGCTCCCTTGGCTAGGGCAGCAGCGGTGGCTAGAGTTGCAGCATGAATCTGCGGCTGTGTGTGCATGCGCTCCTGATGCTCTGGGTGTCCCTAATCGCGGTATCTGGAGGTGAGTGCGCGCCTCCTGCTCGCCCGCGCTCCCCTCGCGGTTCTCCCGGTGCCGCTGCCGTGCTCCTGGCCCTCCGTCCCACCTGTGCGCTCTCTGCCTCCTGGAGTCGGGTGCCTGCAGGGCTGGAGCAGCCACGCGCTGGCCGCGCCCGGCTACCGACTGACAGGTTGCCCCCGTCCAGGTTCCAGCCGGCTGTGGCCTCGGGCATCATCCGCTCTGCCTCGCCGCTCCTGACCGCCCCTTGCAGTACCAGGAGCTCAGGACCGTAGGAAATGCTCTCCGTGTCCCGTGCCCCAATTCCCACGTGGTGTAGGGAAGCGGGGGCGGGGCACGTCCCACTCCCCTCCGTAAATCGATGGAGGGAACTGACCTGAGCCTGGTGGTCTGGGCTCCCACGTTGAAGGTTTTCTGACCCCTAAAAGTTAGGAACCGCTGGCGGGTCCATAGGCGCAGACCACTGGGGAGGATGTGCCAAGATGTAGACGTAACACTTGTTGCATAGGCTGGAGTGCGCGGTGGGGTTGGCGGTGGGGAGCCCAGCTGTTGCTCCTTTCAGCTTACATGTGAGCAGAGGCAGTCTCCTCCTGGCCAAGGGCTGGGCCAAGTTGGACTTCTCCTCCTTTACCTAAGGTCCTGCCTGGTCCGTTTTGCTGCTCCTGCACAGAAGGCCCACAGAATCTGGACTCCATTCTTCCTTATCTTGCACAGGCCTCCCCTCTGCCTCAGGCACAGGCATGTTTCACCTTAGTCCACCTGTCTCAAGGAAACAGCACCTGACCTGACACCTCCATACAGTTTAGGGAAGGGGAGTCCTTCTGCCCCCATCTGCACCACATCTCCCACCTGGCATACTTGTCACTGGTGCTTCCTTCCCCTCCCCCAACCTGGGCTGCCTGTCTGTGTGCCAGTGTCTCCTGGGGCTGCCGGCTCCCACCTTCGGCTGCCACAGTCCTATGATCTGGCTGTCACTGATGCCTGCCTGGCACCACAGAAGGGAAGACCAAAACCAGGTGGACTAAAACCAGTGCCAGGGCTGGAGTCACAAGGAAGTGGGAGGAAAGGGGAAGTGAGGGCAGGGCAGCAAGTTTCCTAGAGGAAGGGCACAGGGCCCCACTTGGTTCCAGACCCTCCAGAGCAGGATGGCCTGCAGCCCAGGAGCCTCTGAGGGGCCTGGTGGGCCTCTACTTCTTTCTCTTTTAGGTCTCTTCCTCTCTGTTCTTGTTTTTTTTAACACTGCCTTGGCCCTGTGAGCACTGCCTGGCTTCTAAGGAAGATTCATTGGATGGGTCTGGCATCACCTGTCTTCTGCTAGCTGTTCAGTCATCTTTCACTTAGGGCCTGAGCGCTGGGTCAGCCACCTCCTTGGTAAGAAGAGAACAAGCTTTTTCCTCAGAAACTCCTATCAGGAAGGCAATGGCAGGAAGAAAGCAAAAAATATGAATGAAAGACATTACATGGCCCTGCCTTCCATAAGCCTACCATCCAGTGCAGTTGGCAAGACAAGACACCCACCTGACACCACTACTGGCATATAGTCTGAGGTGATGCTTTCAAGGAAGAAAGAGTAGGTACAGAGAGGGTATTCCAGAGGAAGCTGGGTCTGCCTGATATACATACCTGATGCTCCTCTAGAGGCCACAGGGAGACCTTTGGCCAACTGACAACCACTAGAACCTTTTAGGGGTCCAGCTATTAGGGCAATACTGGTAAAGGGGAGAGCTGGTTTCATGGAGAGAGAATGCTGTTTCTAGCCCAGATCCTGTTACTTCTTGCTTTAATTTACCCCTTTATTAGGCCATTCATCCTCATGCTCTGATTTGGGTAAATTTGTTTCCCTCACAAGAAACTTCCAAGGCTATAACTGCCTTCTCCACCTCACGACTTTTCCTGGAGCTTAGGAAGGGTACCTCTGTACAAGTGGCAACCGGCCAAGGTCCAGGTACACACATCTTGTTCTTCCTGCCTTCTGTCTTGGGTCAGAAACAGGAACCCCAGAACCACCTTGCCTTTGTCTAACTTGCATGCTTTCCCCATTTAGAGTTCCCAGTCAAAGACCTGGGCCTGGAAACCATGCTTCTTCCACAACCCACTCTGTCCTGACTTGGAATGTCCCTCCTTTTCCACCCAGCACACATATACCCCTCCACTGCCTCCTGACCCGGGATACACCTTTCTCTTCTGAGCTGGAGAACTGCTGGACTATAGCCAAGTGTCCCTTGATCGTTGTCTGAGCACCTCTTTCATTCCTTCTCCTTCTTAACCTCAGTTCAAAGCCCACAGTCACAGTGATAGTGTAGGGGCGGCCTACTGAACCCTTTCCACTCAGAGTAGGAGCATCACCACTCCAATCCTAAACCTTATGTACTAAGCACCCATGTAACCTGAGTCAGCCCTCTTGGGTGGCAAAAGACTAATTCAAGTGAAATGGAGGGACAGGCTGCCAGAGTATACTGTTTATAAGAGTGGCAAACTGGCTTGGGAAGATTGCTTAGGACTACTGGGTTGGGGTGCCGGGAAGACAAAGGAAGAGGCCTCTTCCTGGAGACACACGAAGGATCCTTGAGCAGTGGAGGGGACAGAGTTATCAGGGTCTCCACAAGAGCACTGATGTGGGCTTTTAAAGCAATCATAAGATGGGCTGGAGGACTAGAGGAAAAACAGATGTGTCATTCTTGGTGAGGCTGACATATTCCTGAAAAGTCGCATGTACCTCTTTGTGCATTGGCTGGCTTGGAATTCAGGCTGCCTGAAAATCAAACCCTGTTTACCCCTGACTGTGGTTCTCAGTGCAGAAATGCTGGAACTTCATTGCTGATGGTGTTTCAGAGAGCAATGGCTCCAGTCCCTGTAGGCTGGAGATTTTTTTGGGGGGGTTGCCCCAGCCTCCTTTAAGTAGCAAATACGTTGAAAGAAACTACTTAAGTGCACTGAGGATGGCCTTCATTTCTAAAGGGGATTCTTTGGTACAGCCAGAATCTCTTCAGTGATGAAAATCAACAACCTGTAAAAGTCCCTTTGGATTGGATTAAGCCTGGGTTTCAGGTGTCAGCTTATCTAAAGGTGAGCCAAACTCAGAATCAAAAGTAGGAAACAGGTGGGTGATGGGATCAGGGTGTAGGGGGAGATGCAGACTTCTTGTTACAAGAGCAATGAACTCACTCTATGGGGTGCAAAATATCAGGGGCTTCTTAGTGGCTGCTCTCTAGGGCTTGGCTGAGTGCTCAGTCAATGCAGGATAGTTCTCTTCAAGCTTAGAGTCTAGACATCTCCCTGGCCAGTATGAGCCACCATCTTTTTACCCTATCTTGGTTTTTTTCCTCCCCTCACTTACAGATCTTCACCCCTAGCCCTCCCTCCCTGACTGCCATCATCACGGTCCTGGGTGCTGAGCATTTGGAGATGATACCCTTGCCCCCACGTGGGCACCATGCCTTTCTTCTCCATGCCTGCTATACTCCTGGGGCCGTAGCCTGTGCTATTTCCCCATGCCTATCCCACCCTCAGTTAGTTGACAGGGATTCAAGAACCAAGGTCTCACTTACATTGTCAAGGCCCCAAAGGTCATTCCCATTTCCTGGCCACACCCTCAGCACAGTCCTTCTTGCCCTGAGTATTTCTCTAGTACTGACCCCTTATCAGCATCATTCTTATCGCCATCGGTAGGCAGGGAGAAACCTCAGGAGATCCTGAAACACAGGGGGAAAACTGAAGCAGCTGGAGTGGGGAGCTTAGTGAAAGTCCCTCCCCCATCTCCCTCCTCAGCCCAGCCCCTTTGCTGATGGCACCAAGATGGTAGCTCTGTGACAGACAGAAATGTCCTCCTGGACCCTGTTCATACCTATGGCACCAAAGTGTAAATCTAATTTATATTTTAATTCTCATTAGATGATGGATTTAAGGAAGGAGCTGACATATTAACCCACTCTGACCAGAAGCATGGAAGGGTGACTGGTAAATAGCAGAGTCATAATGAACCTGTGACTTTTCTTGGGGAAGGAGAGTGGAGGACTAGAGCGTATGTGTGTGTGGTAGCTGTGTATGTCTAGGAGGAGAACAACAGGCCCCAGAAGCCTGGGCAGGGAGGACTCAAAGGATAAAACTCAATGCTTTTGGCCTAAGAGGAGAATAAATGCCTGGAAATTGTGTGCAAGTAGAGGAAGAGTCACAGGTGCCAAGGAGCCAAGGAAGGAGCCAGAGCATGGGGATGCTGGAGGCAAGGAGGAGTGAAAGGAGGAGCTGCCAGGACTCAGGGGCTTGACTGCAGGCTAACAGCCAATAAGGGTTTATGTAGAAACTGAACTAGTGGTGGGGATTCATGGATGGATGGAAATGGGACTCGAGGTACAAGGATATAGTTGAAGGTGAATCTGATGGTGTCAAGTGAGAGAGACTGGGATTCCTGATCATAGGCCTCAGAAGCCATATTCCTGCAGGCCAGCCCCATACTAGACATTGCACGAACATCCTGCCAGTCTGCCTGTTGTCTAGCACCACCTCACCTCCTCACTCTGCCTGCTTCCAGCCTTGGCTGGGTAGCAGTCTCCATGAGGACCAACCCATGTGCCTTCTACCTCATTGCATCCAGGAACACCTAGCACCACTTGGATTCCATCACCAAGGCTTGGTCTGGTATCAGAAGGCTTCTGCTCTAAGCTGGATGTGGACTGAGGCAGATCAGGGCCCTAGAGAGCAGAAGAGAAGCCAACTGGGTTTAAAATGGAAGGAATTTACATCAGATTCACAATGGAGTGTGATCTGGGGATGAAGGAGATAGGGAATCCAGTAGGGAGGTACCAACTGCAGCAACCCAACCCCTTCCTCATGCACCAAATTGCTCCTTCAGGGAGCATTCACCCATTTATTTACTCATCCATTTATGCAATACTAGTTGATATCTAAATTTGGTTACAGGCTGAGTAGAACCCAGCATAAAGCATACATAAGAGTCAGAGGACACCCCCAGCCACAACCACAGAAAGGCCATAGGAGAAATGAGCTCCACAGATGCTTACACACTGATGAGATGCCAGGAGTGAGGTGCAAGATCTCCAGCACTCAAAAGTGGGTTACCTGTAAAGCGAAGGATGTAAGAGTACAATGACATGATGCTCCAGATTAGCTTTAAAATACTTCGGCAAATAAAAAAGAAAAGGGATAACAAAATCACACATTTCTCCACTGGATAACTTGAATCTGGGTGACGAGGACATGGAGGTGGAGACATTCATTTCACCGAAATGTTGTGTGTTTAAAATGGTTTAAGTGCATTGGTCCAAAGGAAGCTATTGCTGTTGTGCCCCAGCCAAGTAGAGGCATAATTCTCCAACTGTCACCCCCTTTTCAATGATGTTCTAAACAAAGAATGAGTTTGTGTCTGTCAGGAACACGATAGAACTGTCAAGAGGACATAGAGTCAGTCAGCTCCATAAAATTCAAGACTTGCAGAGTGGGTTTCACTTGCCCTAGGACAGTGTAAAACTTGCAAATTGTTCATCAAGGTATTATACTAAAACAAAGAAAGCTATAATGAATGCTATCTCATGGAGAGATTGTCCCCAACCATGGGCCTGTGTTCTTTGGTCTCCATTTGTGTCAGCTTTCCTGCTAACAGGCTTCTCCTTCCTACAGGGCCCCTGATGCAGCCTTCTGATGGGAAGGGGCTAAAGGAAGGCACTATCCACCACCTGGTGCAACCCAGAGGGTCAAGGAATGGACCAGGGCCCTGGCAGGGAGGTCGGAGAAAATTCCGCCGCCAGCGGCCACGCCTCTCCCATAAGGGCCCCATGCCTTTCTGAAGCAGGTACTTGAGCCTTCTGGTCAGTGGAAGGGGTCCATGGAAGGGGTTGGGGAGAGACAGCCTGGAAGCTGGGTGGCCCTGTGTTTATTACTGGCTGGAAACCTGCCCCAAGTAGTTCTGTTATCACACACACTTGTCTTACCCCCTTCAGTTTGCAGAAGAGAAGATTGAGGCTGAGAGAGGGGCTTGATACCCAGAGCTAATCTTATTCCTTAGGAGTTACATGCTGGCTACTCCCACCCTGGGGTTGGGCAGGTCGGCCTAGTTGGAAAGTTCTAGAAATCCTGGGGCGGGGGGCCTTGATGAACTGGAACATATGCCCCAGAGCATGCCTACAGGTGTGCAATGTGGATCCTCACCAAAGACGGGGAGGGGAGCAGAAAACCTTGAGGGGTAGCAGGCAGAGAATTGGAAGAGAGTTGCTTAAGCATGGGGAAGAGAGAAAATCAAAGGCAGCAGCAGAGAGAGCAGGGCCTATGCCTGTCCCCAAGGCCTGGCCTAATGTCTCCCTCTGTAGCCAGGACAGGGTGACACCAACTCAGGGGCCTTTGGCTTTAGGTTCAAGATTGTGGAGAGGGGACAAAATGAAGGCTGTCTGTTCTTTCTTGGATGGTTTCTTCGACTTAGGATATGTCAATGACTTCTCTTTGATCATTTTTGTCTCTTTAGGACTAAAGGGACCCTCAAGTGCCCACCTCCTGCACTTCTCTCTACTCCATAGATGAGTCTGCTTCTCTGGAGCCCTCACATCCATTCGCCTCTCATCCTACACCCATCATAGCTGCTGATGGTCCCAGCTCTTTTCGCCTCACCCCTAGCCTCTCTCAACGGTGTGGTCCTGCCTCTAGTTCAATGATTCCATTTCTCTCCCAAGGATCCATTCAGTCACTCTTCCTGGCCCTTCCCTGGACTGCCTTTGGAGACTAAGAACTGGAGACCCCAGCCCTTCTACTGCTCTACTCTCCACCTCTCCCACCTAATACCAAAACCCTTCACCCAGCCATCCCTTTCTCAGGTTTTCCCTGGGAGCTATATAGAAACACTCCCTTCTTCGATGGGCTCTAGCGGATCCCAGATTTTTGTACCAGTTGGACTCTTCAGCTGGCATCCAGAGAGGAGTGCAAAGATGAGCAATGAGAGACTAGTTAGAGGCCAGGGCTATTGGGAATGCAAACAAGTTACCTTGAGGGACATTAGAGTTTGGGGTTGACAGTCTGACAGGGAAGGGATGAAGCATTAGAAAAGAGGAAGAATAGCTATGTGGCTTCTTCTTCATTCCCATGTTTGTTCTGGTTAAGGAAGAGGTGAAGGAGAGGAGCCATGAAATACTTTCTCACTTCTGTCACTTTACTGTGTCTTCTAACACTCCCCCCAGTCTCCCTTCTCCTAGTTTACTCTGCCCCCTTCCCCTGGTAGTTCAAGCTTTATCTCAGGAAGGGAGGACACTGGGTCTGAGGTGGCTCTATACCCTCCTATACGGAAAAGCCAAGCAGGAGTAGTGTTTTTTGCCAAGAATCACTAATTATCAGAGCCAAAAGGAACTTTGGAGATGACTTAGGCTCTCCATTCTTATGACAACTCCTGCAAAAACAGAGGCCTAGAGAGGGATAGTGACCTGTCCAGGGTTACTGCAGAGCTGGAATGAGGACCCAGTTCTCCCAATTCCAACTTGATGATGTCCTCTTCCATTCTGATGTCTTTTCAAAATACATTAAGTGACTTCTCTTGGGTTCGAGACTAGGAGCAGCTGAGAGGGGAGAGACAAGCGGGCCGTGAATTGCCCAGGGGTGAGAATGGCATGGGGAAGAAGCTGCTCCTGCCTCCCTGGCCTGCCCCTGCCGGTCAATTCCCCAACCTAGGCTGAAAAGTTCCTTAACTGGCCAGCTGATTCCATTCCTTCAACTCTCTTAGACTCCTGGTATTTTCATAGGGGCAGCTAGGCACCAAGACTGCAATTCCAACCCCAACACTTGTTCTCAGGAGCCCAGAGGTGGCCTTAAGTAATTGGATTCAATAGCCTTTACTTCATGTTGACTGGACCTTCTCTCCCAATGGCCTCTCCATGAGGGAGGGGAAGGAGGTGAAGAAGAAGGAAAGGAGAAAGAAAAGGAAGGAAGGAAGGAAGGAAGGAAGGAAGGAAGGAAGGAAGGAAGGAAGGAAATAAGGATGGAAAAGAGGGAGAGAAGGAAAGGAAGGAAGAAGAAAAGGAGGAAAGATGGGAGGAAGTATAGGTCGAGCAGGCTTCCTTCTCAGAGGCTTCCCAGGAGGGAGAAAATGAGAGACAAGAGCCTGAAGGTCACTTATGTTTGTGTGGTGGTAGGGGGAGTCAGGGTCTCTCCATTCCCACAGTAACCCCAAGGTTACCTACCTGCCTCTCCCCCTTATTTCTGCTGCTACTAATGCTGCTGCTGCTGCTGTTTCAAGGCCTGCCCTAGGGAACTGGGCTGGGCACTCATCCCTTCCCCCATCCCTCGGGCTCAGAGTTGGGGCTGGCCAGTGTCCAGAAAGCCTCTTCTGCCACTGATACCCCTACAAGAGGCCTACCTTTCTCCCCTCCTCTTCTCTGCACCTCCTGCCTCATCAGCTGCCCAGCCTGGCGGGGAAGAGAGGAAAAGGGGACAGCACAGGGCAACAGAGGGCAGTGCAGGACTGGAAGGCTGTCTTATTTAAAGTGGTTGTGTATGATTCTTATACTAATTTATACAATATTAAAGGCCCTTTTCATTAAGAAATTGTCCTTTTTCCAAAATTGTGTTCACTACATTTATAAAGATTGTTCTGTGTAAATATGTCTTTATAATAAAGAGTTAAAGCTGGTAATTTGCCCTTATTCTTGGAGGTCATATACAGGAGGGATGTTCTTGTCCCCTGAGGTTCATGGTTGTCTCCATGCCCACAATATTGCATGTGTAAGGGAATAAGCTTGCATTCTAAATGGGTTCCAGGTCAAATCACCACAAACCAATTTGCCACAAACTCCCAAAAAGAATCTCCATGCTTAATGACCTGTTCACACAAAATTCA
Source organism: Rousettus aegyptiacus (assembly GCF_014176215.1). Classification (NCBI taxonomy): domain Eukaryota; kingdom Metazoa; phylum Chordata; class Mammalia; order Chiroptera; family Pteropodidae; genus Rousettus; species Rousettus aegyptiacus. Next base: position 81,947,967 of record NW_023416312.1, on the reverse strand, counting down.
GTGCACTTTTAACCTTTGGCATCTATTTGGGTGTCCTAATTTTTTTTGTAGTGTCATTTAAAAGATTTTTAGAAAGCAATTTATTTAAGAATATTCTGGTTAAAAGTGAGATTTCTAATAAAAATTGTTTTATATCCTTGGTGGGTGTCTTCTCATTTTATTTACTTTTGAACACTTTGAGGACTTTTTAGCTGCCAGTTTGCCTTTCTTGAAAAATGTTATTTTTCCTGAAATAAATACATTTAATAATGACTTTGTATGTATCATTTTATGTTTCATAAGTACAGTTGCTTGATGAATGAGATAACCTGAAAAATAAAATGCAAAGAGTTCAATACAATTCTGTCCAATCTGTCTCACTTACTCTTGCTTGTTGTCAAAATGCCAATACCTTGCAGAACAGTAAGGAACAATGGGTACATGCTAATTTGGTTAATCAACTCATTAGGTGTGCATGGGCATACATTATGCAAAGTAAAACCCAGCAAGTAGTTGAGGGCGATCAAAAAGGTGCATTCAATAAATCTTGTGGGAAATTCTACAGATTTGACAAATATTTAGTGCTAGAAATATACAATTTTAAGAGGTCTTCAGACAAACTTGCTAAAAAGTCATAAAACTGCTCAATAGGAGATAGAATAGAAAAAGTCATCCACAAGCATACATAACGATCTCATCATAGACAAAATGTTACAGATTGTGACAGAGTAATTTAAAAATATGACATTATGTTGGAAGTGCCTCCTAAGAAAATTGGTACAAAATGCCTTCTTTCAAAATTACTACTTTGACTTTTAGGCAAACTGGTTGTCAGAGTCATTGGTTTTAGGCAAGGAGTTTTTGGGTGGGCTAGCTTTATGCTGGTTCATCTGTTACCTCCCTAATTACACCCCAAACTCTAATTTTACATGAAACCAAGGAAAAGGGGGGGCAGTAGCAGGGCAGGGCAACTTAATACTGACCCATAAGTGTGTAGCTCTTTAGCAGTTTATAGAGCTCTTTAAAAAATATCAACTCATTTTATCACCCTAATAATTGGGCAACACAGACCACTATACCCATTTAACAAATGAGAAAACAGGCTCAGATAAGTGAAACAATTTGTCCAGAGGTTCACAGCCAGTAAGAAAATCTAGAATCTGGACTTTGAATTCTAGAATGCAAACTCTTTCTATGGTACTATAGAAGGTCCCCTAATTAGAGAGTAGACTTAAGTACAAAGTATGTTTGGTGTTTTTAGTAAATGCAATAGAAATGGATGTCATGGTGTGGACTGGTGGGATTAGAGAAAGGCTAATTGAAGCTGACCAACTAACAATGGCTCCTGAAGGCCCAATTGAATTTGGGTAAGTTGGCAGGAGGATGCTGGGCAGTGGAGGTGTGAACATGAAGCAGGAGAAACCACCTGGGTCCTCCGGGCACATGTAGTCAACTGAATGCTAGTGGGTAGCTGAAAGTGTGAACTCCTAGGGTGGGGAGGAGGAGAAGGAGAGCTGGTGTCTTTCTCAGAAGATAATTCAACATCAACCAAAAGAAAGCAGGACATGTGGGTTGCCACCCTTTGGTGATAATTTGATTTACCAACCACAATAGAATCAGAGTATGAAGTTGGTTTTGAAAATGCAGAGGAAAAAAAGGGGTTCACTTAACTGTTTCTGGACCATAAGTCCTGAACCTAGATGTTGTAGAAGGGGAGGGGACAAAGAACCTGAAAAACAACTGTGCTTCAAATCCATCTGAAACGACAGAGATTAGGGAGGCAAACAGACTCAAACCACACGTGGTTTTTCAGGCCCCCAGGTGTGGTATAAAATGAGCCATAGCCGCTTTGAAGCCTAACATTTCAGACTCTCCCACAATCCCTGGCTGACTTAGTACCCATAATTGGGCCTGGGCTCCTCTGCCACTGAGGGAACTATAGGACCTGGCTCAAGTGGTGTTTATATAATTCTAAAATATTCAGTCCCAAAGCTTAACTGAAATTTCTCAGTCCAAAGTTTCTTTCTGACCAGAGTGAGCCTGTGCCAGCTAACTGACAAAGTGAAGACAGAGAAGATGACTACATTCTGCTCCTGGCCATAGAAGGGGCTGCTTACCAAGCCAGAATTTCTCTGGGACCCCCAAATGGAGGGCCTCAACTGGGTTCCTTTGAAAAGTCAGTTTTTCCTTTGAACTGGCCAATGCTCAGAGAGGTAGCTGAGCAAGGGACTTCCCTTGCTGCTATCTTGGACTTTAGCCAAAGGCCAGAACTGCATCTCCAGAATATTTCCTTGAATGCTAAAATCAGGAGTCAGCAAACTTTTTCTGTGAAGAACCAGATAGTAAGGATTTTCAACTTTGTGGGCCTTTCGGTCTCTGTCCCAACTACCCTGGTCAGCCGTTGTCGTACAAAAGCAGCCATAGACAAAGAGTAAATGGATGTGGCTGTGTTCCAACAAAACTTTATTTATAAAAACAGGTGGCAGACTACAGTTTGCTGAACCTTGTCTCACAGGAAGCATCATCAAGCCCTTGATTCAGCCCTTGGACCCTTGCCTGGGGCCCAAAGGGAAGACTTACATTCTTCGGTAAGGTCTAGAATTAAGGGAATTTAATAAATTGGTTATGAATTGACCTCTATGCATGCTATCTGATAATAATTATAATAAAGGACTTTAGATGGAAGGGGAAGCTGGGTCAGATCAGGGTTCAAATCCTGATGCCACGATTTACTTATCTGTGATACCTGAAAGCCAGCATCTTGATCACAATGAGCCTTGTTTCTGCATTGGGCAGGATATTCTGCCTACTTTTCAGCGCTATGGTTAGGCTTGAATGTAATGATGCAGGTAAAGTGTTGGGCATGGTGCCTGGACCATGGTATGAGCTTACTAGTGGGAGCTAATATTATCTCTGCTAAATCTCACTCTAACCCTGAGAAGAGGACAGGACAGCCATCATTATTCCCAATTTATAGATGAGTAAATAGGCTCAAGGCGGTCAAGTTGCTTGTTCAGATTCATAAAGCTGCTAATTGGTGAGTCAAACCTCAAACCTGGATCTGTCCTCAATTTGGGTTGGTTTGCCTTGCTCCCAGAGCTAGGGGTCTGCTTCTATGCCCTGAGTGTGCCTCAGCCACTGGAAACTTCCAATGTCCTAGACAATTCATAAAGCCTCCCTAGGGACAGATCAGATCCTCAGCCTTCCTTTTTTGTGGCAGTATTAGCTTGGGCAGAACCTGGGCTGGGATTGTAAAGCCAGATACTTCCTCCAGGAGACCTGCCTGGTTCTTGGGCTCCTTTCTACACAAACCAGGGGCCCAGAAGCCTGAGTTCCAGTCTGCTTCTTCCCAGGGATTGCAGGGTGGCTTGGCAAAATCTCTCTTTGGGCCTTTCTGGGCCTTAGCCTCCTCAGCAGCCCAGGCTACTTTGAAAGTCTGATGTGTGTGTGTGTGTGTGTGTGTGTGTGTGTGTGTAGTATCTGCTCATGATTATGGCTTTGTTGGGATCCCAGCAAACAGTGAGGATGTTTCAGGCCACCCTCCAGAGAGAATCAGTGCTCTGGGAGAAGAAATAGGTGTATGGCAGAAAATGGGGACCTCAGCCAGTGAGGAAAGCCACCCCAGGATATGTGCGTCTGCACAAGCTTCCCTTAGCCCCAAAGGTTGTTGGAATCTCCATTTAGTACTTCCACCATTGTGCAAACCAAATGCTTTCTGATATTTCCTAGGTGTTAAAGAACTGGCAGGCTGCTTGTGAGCCAGCTGAGTGGCCTGAAACTAGTTTAACACTCTGGATCCTAAACTCATCTTGGCCTTTAACTGGCTGTGAGACCCTCAGCAGGTCAGTTCATCTTTTGGGGTTGTCCAAGTACCCCCACATATTTTCATAGAACAATATTCTTTGCTCTCCTTACCTCAGACGTATTGTATCCTTGAAAATTAGAGCTAGCAAGAGCCTGGGAAGTCATTTAGTCCTCTGAGCTCATTCATTTTTATAAATGAAGGAAGTAGAATTCAGAAAGGTTAAATGGCAACTTAAAGGGACATAGCTAGATGATATTAGCAAACTTGTAGGGAGCACTTTCTATGTGCTAACCACTGTTCCAAGCACATTGCCTGTCCTGACTTCCTCAGTCCCCATCATAACTCCATTTTGTAGCTGAGAAAACTGACGCATAGAGAGGCTAAGTTCATCTGAGGATCTTCTGCAGTATGTGAAAATGAAATGAGAGGACCAAAGTGACATTGCTTTAAAGGAAGATAAAAGCACTGTTGAAATGCCAAGCAGTCACTCAAGGGCTGCGGTCACCTCTTGGCTGTGGGGAGAGCTTCATTCTGACACTCTTAGTCTCAAGACGGCAGAAATACTTGTGTCTCTGACTCTCTCCCCAGGGTGGGGACAGGGGCTGGTGAGGTTTCATCCCCCTGCCTCTAGGCTCCCAAACTTTTCTCACAGCCTAGAGTTCCTCTCACCTCCTTCAGGAGCTCCCGACTCTTCAGGTGTGAAGGAAGTGTTAAGATAAGGGAAGATAAAGCAGGGAGGGAAGAGATACCACAGGGATAGAATTGGGTGGGGTCTCAGGAAAAAGGGCTCACTGCTCAGCCTTTTCCACCTCTATCCCCTCAAAGATCTCAGATGCTGCTTTCCCCGGGAGTCCAATCAGATTCCCTTCCTTCCCCACTCCAAGGTGACTCTGGGCTACCCCACAGTTCAGCTCCACGACCTTCTCCATCTTCATTCCCACCCCAAATTGACTGTCAAGTTTCAGGTCTCATGCCTTGTGAAGTCACCTCCCCTCAATCTATGCTAACATTTTCAGAAACCAAGCATAAGAAAAGCCCACTTAGCCTGCCCCTACTTAAGAACTGATTCAAAATAATTCCCTGGACGATCAGCTAAAAAACACCTACCCTGGGTAGGATACCACATAAGAAGCAGTGGAGAAGTCTTGCTCCATGCCTGGCCTACGGAATGCTCAAGAGAAAGGTGTGTGGTAAGGGTGTGATAGCCCTTTATGCCTGTGGCTGCCACAGTGCCCTCTCTTCAGTCCTGAATGATTTCCTGGCCCCAGGAGAAGTCGAGGAAGTGAATAGCTTTCAAGAAGCAGAAGCTGGGACGATCTCAACCTAAGTCACCCAAAACCCATTTCCTGGACCCTCTAGATCCTCTGGTCTCCCCAGACTTCCCTTCCCTGGCTCTCTGCCTCCCCAAATGCTCCTGAGGCAAGATAGATAATTCGGGGACACAACTCCCTCCTCCAGGATATGGCTCCTGAAATTTTTTTTTCTTTCCTTTGAGCTCCTCCTGTTTTAGCCTAGGTGAGGAGATCTTATGGTAAGGCTAATTATAATATCATTGTAATCTCATCTGCATTACAAATCCTGCAGCTTCCATCAAGCACTTGATGGCACAACAGTTTCAGGAACATTATATAAGAAAGAAAGAGTGGGAAACCAAGCTCCCAGCCTAATGGGAGGAGACAACAGTCTACATCAGTATCACATTTCTGGGCCTTGACCCCAAGAAGAACAAAAGCCCATAATTGATTCATCCTCCCATGACTCACACACTCCCCCCCTCACCTGCACTCTCCTCTTGAATGTGTACTTTCATTTAATAAACCTTGCACTTTCCAGCTTGCTGTCCGTCTTGTCATGCCTTGAATTCTTTTTCTAGGCTTAAGACAAGAATCTGGTCACTGGAGCTCTGAGCTTTATGTCAACACTCCAGGTCCTCCAAGTGCCAGCTAGGGCTACTCCAACCCTCATAAAGCTGTCAATGATGCTCCTCCAACCCTGAAGATCACCAGCAGGCGATGCCTGGATAGGATCCCAGGCTTGTTTCCCTGCAATTCTGTGTGCCTGCCAGCATACACTTTCTTGTAACCACGATGGAAGTGACAATGTCCACAGTAATGATCATACCTTTCAACACAGGATCTGGAGACAAAAAAATCCTGACTCCTCCAAGTACCAAGCCTGAAGTGCTCACTTCACCTTTCTGGGCCTCAGTTTTATTGTTTCCAAAATGGAATTAATAATCCCTAGCTTCCTCACAGATTTATAGTGAGGCATAAGTGGTTTCTGAAGTTAAAATGTTTGGATGCATGTATGAAAAAGGGAGAAAAATGCCTACCTCAAAGGGTGTCCAGTTTGCATGTGAAAGTCCTTTGTCATCTGAAAAAGACTATAGAAATTCATTTCTAAACATTCAAGAAATGCGTACTGAGTGCCTACTATGTGCTACTATGTATTCCTTATAACCGTGTAGAGAAACCAAATGTTATTCGAAAATCACAAAGCATCGTCTGACTGGCACTGTGGTAAGGGCTCTAGGAAGTTCATTTTAGAGAGAGCCCAAGATCTAGTTTACCAAGGGGGTCAGAGAAGCTTTCTTAAGTGGGAGCTGAGACCTCAAGGTGAGTAGATTTTAAACAGGAAAAGGAAAGTCCTGGCCGAGGGAGCATAGGGCTTGAGTTCAAGCACTAAGGATATAGGGAACAGATGTCATTTAAACCCACTTTACAGACAGGAAGCAGGCCCCAGAGGGCTATACTTGCAGAATGAGAGATTCTGTTCAACTCCTATGTGCTGGCTGATTCCCTTCCAGGGTCTCCCTTGACGGGGCAGAACTAGAGCAGGGCTCTCTATGGTAACTAAGACATCCTCTCCTGATAACCTGCCCAATAATCTCTCGATTTCACCAGCTGGCAGGCTTGGGCTGAGCCCCCTGCCTCCACAGAAGTGGGGTGCCCCTAGGCCAGCCAACCTGGTCAGGTACTTTGAAATCTTAAAATTTCCATTTTCCTTGTACTCTGCCTTCCTTTCTCCTCCAGGCCTTTTAGTCTTTGGGTGAAATTTAGTGTGGTGTGAGAAGCTGTCCTCTGCTGGCAGAGCCTGGGAACTGCAGGGAGTTCTTACTGCCTGTGAAAGCCCAGGACTGAACCACTGAAGGGAAGCTCCTAAAATCATCTCATGTGTCTTATTCCATAGGTGTGAGGAAGAGCAAAGACCAGAATGTGTGTGGAGGGACATCGATAGGAGTTAGTCAAAATAGACTCTTTTAGTTGTTTCAGTTGAGGGATTCTGAGTCCGTGAATGATTTCGTGGGTGTGAGGGTATGTCCCATGCATGAATTGAGAAGGGATAAGGGTGCGTCTCCAGGTCATGGATATAGATGGGCTCTGTATGTGTGAACACTGACTAGGCAAGTATGTGCATTTCTATTGTATTAAGTCTGTGTGCATACTAAGTGCTCGTGCATGGTATGTGGGTGGGGGAGGAAGAGAAGTTGCCACCCAAGGGTTCCTAGTGTGATGTTCTCTAGCTTGTGGCTGCAAAGGGAAGCAATTGGTTCGCTGAGTCCAGGCCAGGCTCTGTCTGTGCCCATACAAGATGGTCCCAAGTTGTCTGGCTCCCAAGGAACACTTTTTTATTCCACCAGTCTTGAGAAAATCTGATTTCTACATTTTCTCATGGCAGGGGCCTAAAGGAATTTTCCCACTACAGCTGAGGCTCAATCCAGGGTTGCTCCTTTCCTCTGTGTGTTAGTAGCTCCTTCCTGGGTGTTTCTGGCCAGCAAATATTCTGATTAGTAGTTGGTGCCCACACCATGCTGGTTAAAGATTTTTAATGTCACCCCTGTTCATCTCCCACACTCTCAGGTAATATATATATTCTAACCTTGAGCTTCAGAAGACCATGAGTTTAGGGTATTGTTCTTGTTCTCAAGCCTAACAAAAAGTTTTTTTTAACATCCCTTCTTCATCACCTCTTCAAATGACATGAAAGCACTAGTCTACCTTACTAGTCTCAGCAAACAAAATCCTTTGTCCAGGCCATCAGCCATCAGATAAATATTTGAGCCATTAAGTTGGGAGCAGAAAAGTCAGAATGGAGTCTAATGACTCCCTTGAACTTTCTCCCAAAGCCTAGCTTTCTGAGTAAGTTCAGAAGGATGGAACTGCTGGTGAATTCAAGTTAAGGTTAAAGTAAGTGCTCAAGAGCAGGTCTAACCTTGTCCTTTGCCCATGGGTGGGGCAAACCAGTCACACCCAAAGCATTTCTAGGAAAGACCCTCTTCTGCTCCCTGGCCTTGGGGCTCAGCTCCTTCTTGAAAAAATGCAAAGAGCAGAGAGCTGCTTTCCACAGGTCACTGCAGGGAAGGGCTACTCTTCTGCTCACTTAAAGACTTGCTCCTTCCAATTGCTGTCCTACACATAAGTTGACCCTGAGGACTGTGAGGTAGTGTGATAGAGGGGAAACTTTCATCTCACTTCTGCCACTTGGTAGCTGTGTCACTTTTCCCCTTTGAGCTTCACCTCCCTTATCTATAATATGAGATGATCGTTGTACTTGCATTGTCTTGAAGCTCAATTAAGACACTGAATTAGAAAAACTCTGAAAAGGAAACTATTGCTGGAAGCATGCAAGGGGTGAGTGCAAAGCTCTAAGATGCTCCCATCAGCAAGCTCTCCAGCAGGACAGTCTCACCCTTCCCAGAATCTTTTTTATATCCTCAGAGTGTTCAGGAAGACTTATAACTAACAGTCATATAGAATCCCAGGGTTGAGCCATCATTAGATAATGCAAGCTAATGTTTATTGAGCACTTATTATATGCTAGATAATAGTCTAAGTGCTTTTTATATACTCATTTAATCCTCACAATAATCTCACGAAGTAGAAACTCTTATCTCCCCTATTTTACAGACAAGAAAACCAAAAGTCAATAAACTTAGATTGTCAAAAGTCGCATAGCTATTCTATTGGGCCAAGATTTGAAACCTGGCAGTCTGGCTCTAGAACCTGTGCTTTTAGTCATTGTGCACTACAATCTCTATACGATTTGCGCTGAGCAGGTTTTTTGGTCTCTGTGCATACCATCAATGATGGGGAGCTCATTAGTTCCCAGAGTAGCCTGTTTTGACTTCACACAGCAGTGGCTGCTAGAATCTTCTCATACGTCTGGCCAAAGTTTTGGTTATCCAGACCACACAAAAATTCTGATTCCCTGAAGACCCAAGCAGGGGGTAGGCTCAAAACAGGAGACTACAGAAAGCAAACATTGTCCCTTTGCTTTCCCCTCACACACAGACTCCTTGATCCCATTCCCTTTAACATGCTAACACTTTCTCCTCAAATGGAGATTGAAGCAGGAAGTAAGATGGTTCCTCCCACCTCACTATTTCTCTTTCAACTGAGGAGAGTGAGTGAGCAGGTGATCCCATGGTTAGAGCCTAGTGCATTGTGTATGAACTCATTGTATTAATAGGTCCTCAATAAATGCTGAATGAATGACTGAATGAATTGATGGACAAGTGAATGAAGGGCAGGCTCACAGCCTCTTTACCTGGCATCTTCGTTCTCTTGGAGGAGATAATATTTTGCATCATGCTTTAAGATCCTTAAAGCAGCACTTCCATAGTAACAAAGCATAGCTTTGCCACTCTACAGGGCCTGATTCTTTCCTGTCACACTGACTCTGAGTTCGCTCTAGAAAAGATACTAAACTACCTTGAGTGTCCAAGGAGTAGGTCACACTATCCATTGGGAGGCCTGTGGAATGTGCACCGCCTTAGGCAGATCCCCCAGCACACATCTCTTCAGGGAAGTTCCCAGGCTGATTGACTTTGCTGGGGTTTCCATGGTAACAACACAAGGCTAATGGGTTGCCAGGGAGATGGTGTGCTACTGCTAAGATTGCACAAGATGGGACCACACACAAGGCCGCTGAGTTGAAAATATGTTAATAACACCTTTCTGAGTCTCCATGGCAACAACACTCAAGCACTGGGTAGGCTTTTTCCCAAATACAGATTACCTACTCTCCACGCTCAACAAGAATGCCCTGGAAGGTGGGCTACTGGTCCAGTGTCCTGGGAACTTGGCCCCTGCCATTGCCTCTGTAGAGGAAGAGCCAGACAGGGCTTGTTTCCCCTCTGAGATCCCCTTTCAGTCCCAGGCTCTCTCACTATACTGCTCCTTGAGGCATTTGGCTGAAGCAGTCTGTGTTTGAGCAGTTGGGAATGTCAGGTGGAAGGGCTGGGGTAGAAAGAGGGCTCAGGCTACTTGACATGGGAGAAAATGAAGTTTGGGCAAATTTCTGGTCAGGAACATCTTTTGCTGTGGCTTCTCCTAGGTCATGAGGCTCATGCACTCTGGGGCTGAGGAAGCGGCCAAGGAACCATCTTCCACTAGCAAAGCCAGGAGCATGGGGCCAGAGTTTTCAAACTGCTTTTAAAGCTGTGGCACATATGATGTCCATTGAAGGAGGATTAGAGGCCCAGAGCCTCACTCATTCAGTCTTATCCCTCCTCCCAACACAGTGTCCCCCAAAGCACCTAGGCTTCTGTGGAACATAATCTGGCAAAACCTCTTGCCTAGCCCAGTCCCTCATGGTCCATATGGAGAGGCTAACTGGCAATCAGAGGGCGGATAACTTTCCCAAGGTCCCATAGCCAGTTATTAGTATAGTCAGGACTAAAATAAACCCCAGGTAGAGCCACTCCCAATAAACCAGAGTGTTATAAACTTCTGGGTGACCTCAAACGTGGGGTCTTTGAATTCTGAAAGACAGCTCCGACTTCTGTTATAATAAGGATCTGGAGAGGAGAGAAGGTTCCATTGTGCAGGCAGGCAAAAATGTTTAGAATGGAGCTTCCAGATTGACATTTTTGAACACTTACTATGTGTTAGACATTTTGCTAGAACATGTTTTCTGTGCTAGATTTCATCTTATTTTTTCTTTATAACAAGCTATTTAGATAGGCATGATTATCTTGATTTAGCAGATGAGAAACCAGAAGCTTCAGGGGTTGACTGAACCCTGAGTCTATTACACATTCAGCATCTCTTCAGCAGGGATGCCTGTGGACTAGCCCCAGAGAGGATTCTTGGATGAATGCTGACCAATGGCCTATCTCTGGTGACATTGAGCTAAGGCAGATGGATGCATTCAAAACATTAGAGACACCTTATCCCCTGCCACCCCACTCCCCACAACTAATATCCACATCTAACTCTGCCCCTTCCAGGGTGACTGCAGGGGACATCCAATATTAAAGGCTGAGCATGTGTTATTTCTTCACAACCTCACACAGCTGCTGACTGCAACAGGCAGAACATCTTGTGAGCTGGAATGGGGGAGGTGATTCCTAGTTTGCACAGAAACTCAGGCACAGGTGTTATGAATACCAAGTTTGTTAAGTGGAAGGTTTGGGGCAGCAGAAGGCAAAGTTTCCTCACCCGTTGGTGGGCCTGGTGGGTATGGCCCTTCTTTGGCTGCCCCAGGAACTGCCAAGTGTGGGGGCTGCTGCCAGAAACTTTCCTGGGACTTTACTGTGCCTTGAAGGGCACTGAGCTCTCACAGGTTCCACCTCTCCCCCTAGATACCTGTACCCTCCTTTGGACTCCATCTCTCCTATAAGATCACTTTCCTTCCAACCCTTCCTGCCTCACACCTTTCCACTATTGCATGACTCCCTTCCATCATTGGATGCTTGTTTGCATTTGCCCTTGCTGCAGTAGGGAGTACACTGGACCAGGAGTCATAACATTGACTCTGGGTCCCAGCTCTGTGACTCATTGATGGTGTGTTCCTTGGCAAGTTACTTGACATCTCTGAACCTTAGCTTCCCTCTCTGGAAACTGGGCTGTGGTGAGAATCAAACAAGATCCCAGCTACAGGTGTCCAGTTCTTTAGGAGATAGTCTCTGAAGCACTAGCCTGGGTTTGGATTAGACTTAGGTTTGATCCCTCTTTAGTTCCCCCATAGCCCTCTCACTGCCTCCCTATTGGCCCCATCACACCACAGAGTGACTGTTTGCTAGTTGTTCTCACTTTCTAGACAGTGAACTCTGACTGCAGGGACAGGCTTGAATGGGTTTGAATCAACTCCTTTACACTCTGCTTAGAACTCTTGCCTTAACTGTATGACAGTCCTTTCTCAGCCTTGAGTCTCCTTCAAACTATGGCTCTCTTCCTCAGCTGCTCAGTAGCTCTGTGATCTTGCACCAAACCGGTCTCTCTTCTGTACATCAATTTCCTTATCTAAAAATGAGGCTCCAGAAGGTCTCTGAGAATCCTTGTAGCTCAGGTGATCTGCAAGTTGTTGCTAGCTCCTTGTCTCACCGTCAGGGGTGACTTGTATGTGTCCTGGAGCTCACAAAGGACAGTGTTTGGGTTGCCTGTCTGCCAGGAGAAACACAGCTAAACAGTCTCAAGGTGCTCTAGGTATCCTGGGGAAGGGCTAAGGCCATGGTGGCAGATGAGGTGGGACCTGAGGCAGGGATTCACAGAAAGGACATCGTCATCTCCCCAGTGAGTTTTCAAATGTTACCCAAAGTGAGCCAAGCTACAGCTGAAAGGGGGAAGACAGGCATTGGTGAGGCTTGATAAAAGTAACTGTCTAGATCTCACTACGGCCTTCCAAGCCTAGATGGAAACTCTCACTGGGCTTGTCAGCTGCCTGCAGAGCCATTGACACTGAGTGGCTAGAAGAGGAAATCATGGGGACAGCTCCTCCGTAGTGAGAGCCAGCCTCCCAGGCCTTGGGCCTCCCCTGACGGGCCTTGGCCCACATGGACTCGGCAGCTTTCCCACACACACTCCTTCATTGGGCCTAAACAGAGTCTCATAGACCCTGTGGCATATACCTCATCAGGTCACTTTGAAGGGTCTTTCCTACATACCCCATAGCCACACAATTAGAGTTACAACCCCTTGACCTTCAAGAAATTCTTACTTCTTTCTATCTGTAGTCTGCCCTGCTTTAAACTGAAATTTTAGTCCTTCATCCAGTCCCCTGGGGGTGAGGAGAGATCCTCAACTTCACAGGCACAATGGAACCAGGTTGGTTCCTGAGCAGTGGAAAAGTATGATGAAATTGTTGGGGCTTAGTGAAGAACCAGCACTGGATTTGAAATGCTGAGGGACGGGAGACTGAATTCCAGTCCTGGTTTAGATAATTGCTATATGACCTTGGGAAAGCCACTTTCCCTCTCTGCACTTGTCCCCTCATCTGTAAATGGGATGATGCTATAACCTGCTCTTCCAACCTCACTGAGTTTACATGAGAATTAAATAAGAATATATTTGTAAAAGTGCCTTTAACCTACAGTGTGCTATACAAATGTTCAGCGGTAGATGGCAGAATGCCCTTCCTTCTGTCCTAGGGGTCTGGCTTCATGCTGGCTCCTTCCCCTTGGCCTTTAACCCATTTCCCACTTACCCCAAGAATAATCACCAGTGGCACTTAATGCTGCAGCGTTTACCCAAGATAACTCACAGATCATAGTCCTAACCTTACCCCCAAAGTTTGCCACGAAATATCTAACTTTTGTTATTATTTTCACATCACTCTAGTATCTCGATAGTCGTTAGAAACAAATGACATCATTCTATTTAAGCATTCTGTTTTTAGTAGTGGTATTTCCATTTACAAAATACAGTAATTCTTGATCACTGAAAATGTCAAATCCTAGAAAACATAGCATTCCTATGTATGGTGTTAACTTCATCCTCAAACAGTTGTTAACTGAAGTTTCATTTGATGAGTCTGATTTTTTCAAAATAGACGATTCTGATTATATTTTGGATAGTGCTTCGGAAGACTATATGGTCAGGCCTCCATCCAATTTGGAATCTGATGGAAATAGTCCTACATCAGCTGGTCTAGGTCACACTTTGAAATGGTCAACTTGTGTTATGATACCATGTCAAAGGTATAAATTTACCAGCACAGCTGGCAGAAAAGGTGATGTCAGTGATACCACTAACCCACTGCAGTATTTTGAACTTCTCTTTACTGAGGAATTAGTTTCAAAAATTACCAGTGAAATGAATGCCCAAGCTGCTTTGTTGGCTTCAAAGCCACCTGATCTGAAAGGATTTTCGTGAATGGATAAATGGAAAGACACTGACAATGATGCACTGAAAGTCTCTTTTTGCAGAAATGTTATTGTGAGGTATTGTGCAGAGTCCTGAGCTGGAGATGTTTCGTCTATATCCGCTGGTTAATCAAAGGCCCAGACTTTATTGCAGAAGATCAAACCCGTGTTCAACCTTTTTTTGTAAATGAGTTTTCAACTGTATATTCTCCAAATGGAAACACTGCAGTCGAAGAATCACTGATGTTGTTCAAGGGGCAGTAGCTATGAAGCAGTAGTACATCCTGACAAAACAAGCACGATTTGGTCTCAAATTATGTGTATTTTGTGAAAGCCAATCTAGTTATATGTGGAATGAACTTGTTCACACAGAGCTCAGTATGAATTTGAAAAATCCAGCTGATGGTCTGAAATCGTCATACATTGTTCTTACCTTAGTCAGCAACCTTCTTGGCCAAGGATATTGTGTCTTCCTCAATAACCTTTGTACATCTCCCACACTTTTCAGAGAATTACATCAAAACATGACTGATGCAGTTGGAATGGCTCATTTGAACAGAAAACAAATACCAAATGATCTGAAAAAAGGATTGCAAAGGGAACAACTGTAGTCAGATTCTATGGTCAACTCATGGCACTGAAATGGTGTGACAAGAAGGAGGTGACAATGTTGTCAACATTCCACAATGATATTGTGATCAAAGTAGACAACAGAAATGGAAAGAAACTAAGAAGCCATGTGTCATTGTGGATTATAATGAGAATATGGGAGCGATGGACTTGACTGATCAGATACTCACTTCTTACCCAACTGAGCGCAAAAGGCATAAATTTCGGTATAAGAAATTCTTTTGCCACCTTATAAACATTACAGTGCTGAATGTCTACATCCTGTTCAAGAAAGACAATCTTTAGCACATTATCAGCCATGTGAATTTCAGACTGATGTTGATTGAAAAAATGCTGGAAAAGCATTACAAGCCAGGGCAGCAATGTTTTTATGCTCTGGTGATGTTACACCATTTTGCCTGTCTGGAAGATATTTCCCGGAGAGCATTCCACCAACATCAGGGAAACATAATCCAACTGGTCACTGCAAAGTTTGCAGCTTGCACAATGACAAAGATGGCAAGAAGATCCAGAGAGAAATGCTATATTTTTGTGTGGAATGTGATATTTCACTTTGTGTCTTTCTGTACTTTTAAATTTACCACACACACACACACAGATTAAATACTGATCATCATATACATTTCTGTTACATTAGGATTAGAGACAAGTTCTGTTTAGAAGTAACTGCAAGAACAGTTTTTATATTTTATTTTCACATTGAACACCAGTCAGATTTGCTTCAGCTTCAAAGAATGTGTTTATGTAAAATTAAATTAATCCTGGCAGTGAGCTGTACTTTTCTTTTCTGAATGGGAAATGGGTTAAATGTGCTTGAAGTTTCCCTATCCCTCCACTTACATGCCTTTTCACTGACATACACTTTACTTTCATCACCAAAGATCTGAGACAAATGGTCTCTGCCAGATACCTTCATTTTCTCAGCCCATCATCCATCTTCCTACTCCCACTCTCTAGCTTTCACCCTCTAGCCTTCCTCACCCTCCATCTTCTTTGATGTCTTTGCAGGCATTCGAATCCCATTGATCTTATACCCACCTACGTTCTTTGGTTTCTGTGGTAGGCAGCTTCTATGATGATCCCCATGTTCCCCGTCTACTGGTATTCTCACTCTTGTCTAATCCTTCCCCAAGGCGTGGACTGGACACAGTGACTTGCTTCATGCAAATAGAATATGGCAAAGGTGATAGGCTGTCATTTCCAAGATTAGATTGTAAGACTGTGACTCTCATCTTTCTCACACTCTCTCACCATCTTTCATTTGTGCTTTGGAAGCTGGCTGCTATATTGTGAGCTGCCCTGTGGAGAGTTCCACGTGTCAAGGAACCGCAGGTGACTGAGAGCTGGCAAAGAATGAGGCTGTCAGTCCGACAGCCAGTTAGCTCCTGAAGGTCCCTACCAACAGCCTCTTGAATGAGCTGGAAGAGATCTTCCCCTACTTGAGTCGTGAGATGCTTGCAGCCTGGGATGACACCTTGATTGCAGTATGAGAAAAATCCCGAGACGGAGGGTCCACACCCCATTTCTCATCCACACAAACCACCAGAAAAATGATCATTGTTTTAAGCTGTTAATGTTTGGGATAACTCGAAAAGTGAAAATCATTGCTGTTATTTTCCAGCCGTTTGGACTATGCGGCTAACCAAATATCACCAGAGAGAAAACGGTTGGGCCCAGCTTAATGAATAAGACACAATGAACTCAATAGATATGATTGGTTCCCTATAGCCTAGGAATTAATTATCCCAGACATACAAGTGGAGGCGAACAGAAATAATCACTTATTATCTGTGTGCTTAGCACCAGGAAGCATTGCATCACATTCCATGGAAGCAGAAAATGCATCCAGTAATTCAAGCAACCTAAATCTATTAATAGGGACATGGACACAAAAATTGAGGCATAATTATACAATAAAATACTATAGAGTCAAATTAAAAAAAAAACTATACTTTTTAACATGATAAATATCAAAAAAAAAACTAGCATTGAGCAAAAAAAAAACAAGTTACAAGAAGATATGGTATTATTTATACAAAATTTAAACACTCATAAAGCAATCTTAGAAATTATTTATAGACATAATGCAATGTAAAAGCATAAAAACACACACAGGAAAGGTTTAGGTCTCTCTCCTGAGCTCTAAACTCATGTACCCAACTGCCCATTCACGTCTCCATTTGGATGTCTGATAGTCATCTCAAACTTAATATGGCCATAACTCAGTGCCTGATTCTCTGCAGTCTCCTGTCCCTGCCACTGAGTAAATACCTGATTCTCTCCTCCCTACAATAAATGTCAATAAATGCCAACTCCAAAGTAGCTTAGGGAGAAACTTTTGATTCTTTTTTCTTTCACATCCCGCCGCCCACCCCTCCCCCCCGCCCCGCCACCCCACCATCAAATGCATCGGCAAATTCTGTTGACTCTATATTCAGAGTATATCTAGATTCTGCCCATGTCTCATCACATCCACCATTACTTGTTATCTGGATGATTTCAAGAAGCTCCTAACTGGTGTCCCTGTGTCTGCCCTTACCCCCACTCCACAGTCTATTATCAACACAGCAGCTGAAATAACCCTTTACAGTATAAATCAGGTCACATCCAGCCTCTGCTCAGAACACTCTGGGAGCTCCCATCTCCCTCATTACAATGGCCAATAAGGTCCTTATACGATCTGGCTTCCATAGCATCTCCAGGCTCACCTACTACTGTTTCTCCTTCAAGTCCTCCATTACAAATACATTGGGCTCCTTGTTATTTCTTGCTTATTCCAGGCACGTTCCTACCACATGGTCTTTGCATTTGCTACTCCCTTGTTCTGGAACGTTCTTCTCCTGGGTTTCAGCATGGTCTACTCTTTCACATCCTTCAGTATTTAGTTACATGCCACTTTTTCAGTAAAGCCTTCTCTACCCACCACATTTAAAATTGCAAACCCTGTCCTTACTTGCTTTTCCTCTTTCATCCTTTATTTTTTATCCATAGCTCTTATCACCATGTCTCATAATATACATTTTACTTGTCTATTGTACTCATCTTCCCACACTGGAATGTAAACTCCAGGAGAGTAGGGCTTTTTTCTGGTATGTTCTGTACTGTATTCCCAATGCCTTTGGGCCTGACACATAGTAGCTGGAGGTGGATGGGGACAGTTTCCACTGGGGAAGATTTATCTATTGTCAGGGAAGGTTTTCTGGAAGAGTCTCAGTCCACGTCCACAGCAAAAGTAGCTTCTGGCCCTGCCACACTTGACAGCTTCCCTGGAAGAATGGGTTGGATGGGAGTATACATATAAAGCTGTATGTGAAACTGTATGGAAAGAAATAAGATTGGAAATAGGGGTGTAGCTATGTGTGTGTGTGAATGTAGGGTAACTGTGTATATGTTCAGGAGAGAGAGGAAAGATGCCCTTCTGGGGCCTTTAGGGTGAGCCTGTGAAAAAGAATCCTAGTTAGCCCTTCTAACTGGTCTTTGGCCTCCAGCAGGTGTACTTGTGGTGTTGCCAGCCTAGCCAGGCACTCTCAAGCAGTGTCCCTTGAGGGGGAGTAGGAGTGCTGGTGACTATTCGACCAAACATCTCTGAGGGGATGGGAAGCTAGCTTCAGGCATTTCCCCTCATGAGCCAAAGGAATGCTGAAGAAACCCAGAGAACAATGGGGAGCTGAGAGCTCCTCAGTGGACCTCTGACGTGAACCCTGAGGGGGCACACGGCTGCCTGCCAGAACTTGGGACAGAGGAGAGGGTTTGGTGCGGATACAGAGGAGACTCAAGATCCATGAAGGAGGAAGCAGGAAGCATCTGGGGATGACACTGATAGGCATTTCCTGCCTCAGGATGCCCTCCCGCTTTCTTCACTGCCGCTGCAGCTGCACAAGCAAAAGCTGCAGCTTCTCTCTGGCCCCAAATAGCCATCCTAGAGTTTAGAAGCTGTAGGGCCTCAGTCAACCCCCACTCCCAGCTTTCCTCCCTGTCCCTGAGGAAAGAAGTCTACTCTCGCAACCCACAGCAGGGTACCCTTTGGGACTGAAGGAAAGCTGGGCTAGTTTAAGACGATCATCTAAAGCTCTTTCTCTGCTTGAACCCAGGCTTGTGCTTCTTTTGCCCAAAGTTGAGCTGGTTCTGAGGGTTTGAGGTCTGGAAGATGTGACTGTCCTCTCGCCCTTCCACTGTGACCCATGCCAGTGCGGCCTTGCTGGCTATCACTCAGCCTCAATGTCTTCTATCAATGCCTCAGTGAACAACATAAGGTTCCAGAGGCCTTTCACTATGGACATCTTATCCCACCTTGGTATCCTGTTCCAGAACTTCTCAAGCTAGTTGCACTATGACATACTCTAAGCATGCTCCCATTGACATACTCAGATTGTGATACCTCCTCACCCCAAATTTGTAGTCATCATGACCACACCTATAAGTGATCCTCAATTGTTGCTCAAGAGTTCCACATAAGGAAGAGAGGCAAAGGGTCATGTTCAATTTCCAGCACAGAAGCTATAATCCCACCTTTCCTCTCTCATTTAAGAAGGCCTACTGGAGCGAAAATGGCATCGTTCTAGGAGGAACTTGACTTTATTCTTATTTATAATAGGAATAATCCTGAATCCCACCTGGTTTATAATAAAAAGTAACTCATTTGCGAATTTGGTAACCAATCTGCCTAACTCTGTTGTTGATAGAAACGGCCCCATCCAGAGCTTGCTCTGAAATGTGATTGCTTAAGAGAGGTTCCAATGAGTCGCCCTCCCCTGGATATCTCAGCAGGGATGGAGGTGACTATGGGTACAGATGGCAGGTTGTACCAGGGGCCAGCACCCAGGTCGTGCACACAGTAGCATCAGCTTGTTTCAAGCCACCTTGAATGCTGGAAAGCAGCCTGTTCACCACTCTTTAGGTACACATCACAAAGCTAGAGTCCATTCAGACAAATATATGTAGAGAAGACAATGTTTTTGATATATTGAGTTAAATAAAATATGTTATTAAATATATAATTACAAAGGGGCACAAAGACACTTCCAGGGGCGATGAGTATATTCAGTATCTCAATTGAGTATATTCAGTATCTCAATTGTGAGGATGGTTTCACAGTGTATGAGGGTTCCTTTTTCTCAGCATCCTCTCCAACATGTGTTATTACTTATTCTGTTGATTATAGCTATTCTGAGATGGTATCAGTGTGATTTTGATTTGCATTTTCCTAATAGCTAGCGATGTTGAGCATCTTTTCATATATTTGTTGGCAATTTGTATGTCTTCTAGAGAGAAGTGTCTGTATCGATCCTCTGCGGTTTTTTGATTGGATTATTTGTGTTTTTTTTGTGTTGTTGTTATTGAGTCATATGAGTTCTTTGTATAATTTGGATATTAGGCCCTTATTGGCGTCCTTGCTTGCAAATATCTTCTCCCATTCAGATGGTTGTCTCTTTACCTTGTTGATGGTTTCTTTTTCTGAGCAGAAGCTTTTTAGTTTGATGTAGTCCCATTCATTTATTTCTGCTTTTGTTCCCTTGCCTTTGAGGTCAAATTCATAAAATCCTCTTTAAGTCCAAGGTCCTCGAGTTGAGTTCCTATGTTTTTTTTTTCTATGAATTTTATTGTTTTGGGTCTTATATTCAGGTCCTTAATCCATTTTGAGTTACTTTTGGTGTGTGGTGATAGACAACAGACTAGTTTCAGTCTTTTGCAGGTGGCTTTCCAGTTTTCTCAGCACCATTTATTGAAGAGGTTTTCCTTTCTCCACTGGATGGTTTTGGCTTTTTCATTGAAAATTATTTGTCCCTATAAGTATGGGTTTACCTCTGGACTCTTGATTCTGTTCCACTGGTCTGTGTGTCTGTTTTTCTGCCAATACCATGCCATTTGGATTACTGTTGCTCTGTAGTATAATTTTAAGTCAGGCAGAGTGATGCCTCCAGCCTCATTCTTTTTTCTCGGGATGGCTTTGGCAATTCAGGAACTTTTGTGCTTCCATACAAACCTGATTTTTTGTTTGATTTCTTTAAAAAAATGCCAATGGGATTTTGATGGGGATTGCATTAAATCTGTATAATGCTTTAGGTAATGAGGTCATTTTAAGTATGTTGAGTCTTCCAATCCAAGAACACAAAATGTCTTTCCATTTCTTTGTATCTTCTTCAAATTCTTTTAAAAGGGTCTAGTAGTTCTCATTATATAGGCCCTTCACATGTTTCATTAAATTTATTCCTAGGTATTTTATTCTTTTTGGTGCAATTGTGAAAGGAATCCTTTTTTTCCACTTCTTTTTCTGACACTTATTTATTAGAGTATAGGAACGCTACGGATTTTTGAATGTTGATTTTGTATCCAGAAACTATACTGTATTTGCTTATTGTTTGTTGTAGTGTTCTTGTAGAGTCTTTAGTGTTTTCTATATAAAAAATCATATCATCTGCAAATAGTGACAGTTCGACTTCTTCATTTGCTATTTGTATGCCGTTTATATTTTTCTGTTGCCTGATTGCACTTGCTAGGACCTTCAATGTTATATTGAATAACAGTGGCAATAGTGGACAGCCCGGCCTTGTTCCATTAAGTATAATGTTGGCGAAAGGCTTGTCATATATGCTATTTATTATGTTATTTTCCTTCTTTACAAATTTTGTTAGGTGTTTTGATCATAAATGGATGCTGTATCTTGTTGAAGGCTTTTCCTGCATCTATTGATATGAACATATGATTCTTATATTTTAATTTGTTTTTGTGGTGTATCACATTAATTGATTTGCATATGTTGAACCATCCCTGTGCCCCTGAGATGAAGCCGTGTTGTATAATCTTTTTAATAAGTTGCAGTATTTGGTTGGCTAGAATCTTATTTAGGATTTTTGCATCTGTGTTCATGAAAGATATTGGTCTGTAGTTTTCTTTTTTGTGTGTCATCCTTTCCAGGTTTTGGTATCAGAGTAATATTGGCCTCATAAATTGAATTGGGAAGTATTTCTTCCTCTTTGATATTTTGGAAGAGTTTGAGGAGAAGAGGTATTAAATCTTCTTTGAGCGTTTGGTAGAATTCACTGGCGAAGCCATCTGGTCCTGGACTTTTCCTTTTTGGTAGGTTTTTGATGATTGTTTCAATTTCCATACTGCTGATCAGTCTATTTAGATTTTCCAATTATTCTTGATTCACTGTAGGAACACTGTATTTTTCTAAGTATTGTTCCATTTCTTCTAGGTTATTAAATTTGGTATTACATACTTTTTCATGGTATTCTTGTATGATCATTTGTATTTTCAGCGGTGTCTGTCGTAAATTCCCCTCTTTCATTTTCAATGAAATAAGTGTCCTTTCTCTTTTTTCTTTAGTGAGTCTAGCCAAGGGTTTGTCAATTTTATTAACCTTCTCAAAGAACCAGCTGTGGGTTGCATTTATTTTTTCTATTTTTTTGTTTTCATTTATTTCTGCTCTAATTTTGATTATTTCTTTCCTTCTGCTGACTTTAGGCCTCATTTGTTCTTCCTTTTCTAGTTTTTTAAGATGAAGCGTTAAGTTTTTTTTTTTTGTGGGGCGGGGGGGGGGGCTCGTTCTTGTTTTTGGAGGTAGGCCTGTAATGATATGAACTTTCCTCTTATGACCACTTTTGCAATGTCCCTAAAGTTTTAATATATTTTACTATCATTATCATTCGTGTCTGTGTATCTCTTGATCTTTCTTTTTATTTCTTCTGTGACCAGTTATTCTTCAGTAGCATGTTCTTTAATCTTCATGTATCTGTGGTTCTTCCTGATTTTCTTTTGCAGTTGATCTCTAGTTTCAAAGCATTATGATCAGAGAATATGGTTGGTATACTTTCAACCCTCTTATATTTATTGAGGCTATCTCTGTGTCTCAGTATGTGGTCAATCCTTGAGAATGTTCCATGTGCACTAGAGAAGAATGTATAAGCAGCTGTTTTGGGATGAAATGCTCTGTAAATGTCAATTATGTCTAATTGGACATAACGTGTCATTTAAAGATGTTATTTCCTTATTGATTTTCTGTTTGAATGATCTGTCCATTTCTGACAGTGAAGTATTTAGGTCCCCTACTATGATAGTGTTTTGGTCTGTTTCTCTTTTTAGTTTTGTTAGTAATTGCTTTACACATTTCAGGACTCCCTGATTGGGAGCATAGATATTAATAAGTGTTATGTCTTCTTGGTGCATGATTCCCTTTATCATTATGAAGTGTCCCTAGTATCTTTCTTTGCATTTTTTTTTATTTTGAAGTCTATTTCGTGTGATATTAGTATTGCTACTCCCACTTTTCTCTGAATGCCATTTGCTTTAAATATCATTTTCCATCCTTTCACTTTGAGTCTATATTTGTCTTTGGAGCTGAGATGTGTCTCCTGGAGGCAGCACATAGTTGGGTTTTGTTTTTTCATCCAATCTGCAACTTTACGCCTTTCTATTGACGAGTTCAGTCCATGTACTTCTAGGGTGATTATTGAAATATGAGGTCTTCTTATAGCCATTTTATCTTTTGTTTTCTGGTAGCTCGGTGTTTTCACTGCTTCCTTGTCCTTGTGTTCCCGTTTTCTTTATTTTGGTTGGCCTTTGTGGTTTTTTTTGGTCTGGTTCTTCCTGTTTTATGTTATATACCTCAGTTATGAATATTTGGTGTGTGGTTACCATTATAAATATGTAAAGGATAGTTATATATACAGTCATCCATTTTCTTCTGTGTGTGCCTTATCTCCATTCCCCTTTGCCAATTTGGATCTTTGAATCCTCCCAAAGGGGGTAGGATTTAGATATTAATTCCTAACACTTTGTATAGTGCTTACTCTGTACCAGGTACTCTTCTAAGTGCATTACAAATAGTAGCTCTTTTAGGGCTCACCACAATCCTGTGAAGTAAATACTTTTATCACCTTCGTTTAACAGATATGGAAATGGAGGCACAGAAAGGTTAAATGACTTTTCATGTAGATGGTAAGCCTTGGAGCCCAGAACCAATCCTAGAGAGAGTCTATGTTCATAACTACTACACTATACTATCTCTTGGATGAGCAGAAACAGCATGGGGCAGAATGGTCCAAGGAAGAGAATAAGCAGAAAAGGTCAGGAATGCAAGAAAGCTTGGCCCCTTCCTGGAAAGCAAAGATGAGTCTGTTATGGTTGGTGAGTTTGGTACATAAACGGGAGTAGTCCAGGATGGGATAGAGAAAAAAAGGTGATTCAAGCTCAATCTTCAGGCACCTGAGAGCAATGGGTTTCATGGGGCTTTGAGAGATGCATTTGCAGCGCTCACCCCAAGCCTGACTCAAGAAGGGAGGCATGCTCCTCTGAATCCAGGCCAAGCTAAGACGGTGCTGCCCATTTCCAGGGGGTATTGCTAAGCCCCATTGCCCTCCACTAGGCTCTAATATTTGTGTTCATTCGGGGACAGAAATGGAAAAACCATCGTGTCCAAGGCAGGAAATTCCACAGTGAAGTTCCCTTGATTTACATCATTGTAGCAAGGCCATTGCCCGTGTGAGGCAGGTTCCATTTCTGTTTGTTTCAGGACTGAGTGTTTTTATTCTCTGCTCTGCCTGTGTTTATGTTGGGGGAATGTTTGTTATCAACAAAGTCCAGGCAGCGCCTCCTCCAGTGAGCAACCATAGACGAAGCCCTTCACTCTGGCATTTCCAGGCTTGCTCCCACCTGTTGTATTTCTCAATTGAACAACATCAAAGACCTTCTCTTCTGGCTTCTGTCTCATCTTAAAGGGACTGGTGCTGAAAGGAGGCCATTTGGTTCTGGAATAAAAGCAACTTCTATACCTAGCATCCTTGCCCATCACTAGCCTGGGTTAGAAGCAAAGCAACACCCAGAAAGCAGAAGCAAGGCACATAAGGCCTGACCCTTCATGTCTCCCCTCTAGGACATACATTTGCAGGAGCCAGCAGAGCCAAGAACAAGGAGAGCAAACCCATGGCAGCAGCTCTTATTGAATCAGATTTCAGAACTGGAATGGAAAGGAAGAGAGGTGACACCACCAATCTCCAGCACGAGTACCGTTAATTTGCAGGTGAAGTAACCGAGACTCAGAAGAAAGGGAGGAGGACCACAAAGAGATCCAAAGAAAGGAGAGACAGTAGGGGGAGTGGTGCAGAAAATGAAGGCTAAAAGGAGAATAGAATGAAGGTTGGAGAGAAAGGACCAACTCCATGGCCTCTGCAATCATCTGACCAAAGGTCCCTGTGTGCCTTTCTTCTGCCTCCACCTCTGGCTCCCATCTGGGTATGCTATCTGTTGCCTGGGCCGAATACACATGTCCTTCACTCCTCGCTGCCTATTGGTGCCTGCTACAAACCCTCAGACGGTTGATTGAGTCTGCCCACTCCATCCTAATCCTTGTGTTCCTTTAATGTCCAGCCCCAGTCCCACTTCCTCTGCTGTGGCTCTCATTGTTCTTTCCCTCTTCTTTCATAACATAAAGTACAGGCTGCACAATTTCACACTGGAAATTGTGTGGACTGTCCCTTAGGTTTCCTCTCTCCCTGCTGCAGAAGATGACATACTCCATTAGCCAGGGCAAAGACCAAGTCCTCTCCTCTCTCCCCTTTTTCTTTCCTATCCTTCTCTCCCAACAGCACCCAACAATGGGCCATGCCCTGTGGGGCAGTGAGACATATTGACATGATCCAATGAGCCTCCCCATTGCCACGAGGGATCTAATGACCCTGTGGCTAGTAGTGACTGAGAACAGTGATTGGAGAGTGGGAGATAGTGGGTTGGGCAGATGACAAACAAAAGGACACAAAGATAACAGGAAGAGTCTCTGAAAAGAAGAGGAAGCCACTTCCCAAGAAAAGGTAGAGAGTGATGACACATTTCCATTGGCCTAGAAGCTGAGGAGGGGAAACAGAAACACAGTGACCCAGTTACAAGCTGCACATCACTGGTTCCCCACTCCCTGTTCAATGCGCAACTAGAAATGTATGCCCTGGTCCACTGTGCACTTGAACTTGCACTCAGTTGTGATTCTAGCAGTGGTGGGAGTGTGGAGGATAGGAGTGTGGGTGGTTCACTGAGCCAGTAACACTCTCTGGCCTGAACTTTGTGGGACCCACACCAGCGGCTTGCACACTCAACTGCAAGGTCTTATGGATGAGGTGGATGGATGGGAGCTGGGTGAGGAACACAGCTGAGTTGGCTCTTGTCTGACTTATCTCTGAATTCCTCTTCCTAACTCTCCCACATCTGGCACAATGCCTGGCACATAGCACATGCTCATCAAGTCCTTCCTAATTAATAGTAATAACAGCTGCCATTTATGGAACATCTGCTATGTGTCAGATTCTGTGCTAGGTACCTTACAAGGATTATCTCATTTAATCTTGACAGCCTTATGAGGAAGGTGTTGCTTTTTAGTGTTGTTTTATGGATGAGAAAAATGTTTGCTCGGAGAGGTTAAACATGACTTGTCTGAGGTCATAGAACAAGTGTATGGTTGGACTAGTACAATAGTGCCCCGTTATCTGAAGTTTTGCTTTCCACAGTTTCAGTTACCTGCAGCCAACTGCATTCTGAAATATTAAATGGAAAAGTCCAGAAGTAAACAATTCATAAGTTTTAAATTGCATGCTGTTCTGAGTAGTGTGATGAAATCTTGCACTGTCCAGTTCCATCCCACCTGCGATATGAATAATCCCTTTGTCCAGCATATCCACGCTGCATACATTACCCACCCATTAGTCACTTACGAGCAGTCTCAGTTATCAGATATGTCAGAGAGAGACTACATTCACATAATTTTTATAACAGTGTATTGTTATAATTGCTTTATTTTATTAGTAATTGTTGTTAATCTCTTATTGTGCCTAATTTATAAATTAAATTTTATCATAGATATGTACATATAGGAAAAAAAACAGTATACATAGGGTCCACTACTATCCGTGGTTTCAGGCATCCACTGGTGGTCTTGGAACATCTCCCTCACACACTCACAAGTAAGGAGGGACTACTATACTCAAGGTAAAGTTGATCTGATGCTAGAGTCAGGTTCATAGCCCCATGTTATACAGTCAAATGAATGAAAGAAACTGTATCCTACAACTATGACCTCATTAGTCCTGTGCTCAAAACAAAAGACACCAATTGATTAAATGTGAAGATCTGAGATAAACTTCTCCTTCAAATGACCCCACATACACACACATCCATGGCTTTGGAAACATCTCTTTAGTGTAAATCACAGTCCTAAGCAGGGACGTGACTCTGCAGAGCACAGACTGCTGGGGGTTAAAGGGCAAGGGAGGGCCTCTGCCAGGTCTGCCTTCATACTAAAAATACAAAACCAGAAGGACATACATCAGCTGAGGTTCTCAGCAGAGAACTTATAACATTCTGGGGAGCGGGGTTGCCTCTTTGTGGAGTCTCTTGCAGTTGTCTACCCGCCCCTTTAGTTGCAAGAGAGTCATGGGGATGGCATCATTTCAGCACAGCAGTGTCCCAAGACCTGACAGGGTGAGAAGTGGGTGCCCTTAGTCTGAACTGCTTATGCCAACCTTCAGCCAACAGCAGCTAAACACACAAAGTTAAAAATAAGAGATCTACCTCTTAGGCACTGGCAAGCCAGGCCAAGGCCCAATGTCTTATATATACAAGGGCCTCAAGCTAAGCTAAGAAGGAACACTCTCACCTTCTTCAGATCTTGCTCATGAGCCACTTTCTCAGTGAAGACTACCCCAGCAACCCTATTTAAAGTTGTACCCATCCTCAGCTCTCCTTAGTCTCCTTCTTTGCTTTCCTTTTCTCCAGTAGCATTTGTCATCAAATGGCATTTTTCAGTTATTAATTTTCTTTGTTATCTATCTCTCTATCACCTTCTTTGGACCAAGAAAGCAGGGGGTTCTAGGTTGTTTTGCTCACTGCTGTAGCCCCAATACCAAAAATAGTACTTTGCACATAGTTGTCACTCAAGAAATATTTCTTGAATGAATTCACTGATTTCAATTATTTTTGAGCACTTTATAAAACATGATGATATTTGCATTGTCATATATTCTCAGCCATGCCTAAAGGAGAGGTATGACATTTGGGAGTATAGCATTAAATTGGTCAGTGTGAGATCCTAACTTAGAACAAAGAAGACTTCCTTGCTAAGATCAATTACTCTTCAGGAAGGGCCTCACTGACTCAGGTTCAAAGCTATTCAATCATATATGAAATCAATGAGAAAATTCAGCAGTGCTCTGGGCACACACAGGCTTCCTAGAGCATTGTTTGTTTACTGTGACAATCAGCAGATAGGATCTAATCTGCAATAGGAGTTGATGTAGCACTTCCTAAGCAACCTAGGTCAGTCGACAACAACCACAACAGAAACAGGGGAATTCCCTGGTTAGTGACTAATAATAGCTTATTTCACACTCACTGGCTATGTGACCTTCAGCAAATTACTTGGTCTCTCTGAGCCTTGTTTATACAAATGGAAACCATAATGCGGTCTACTTCATAGGGCCCACTGTAAGGCTTAAATGAGTTAGTAGATGTAAGGTGCTTGGAACGATGCATAGTACATAATGAGCACTATATAAGTGTCACTTATTATTTGTATTGTTATTTCTAGATGGTGAGCCTCTATAGGAGAGTATCTATATTTCCCCTTCCCACATGCACAGAATAAAATGTGTAAGCACAATATAAGTATTAGCTATTACTACTGCTATCAGTATGATGATGATGATGATGATGATGATGATGATGATGATGATGATTAGGGGTAGGTAGTATAATTACTTGATTTATGTGTCTTCCACAGGAACCACAAGCTCCAAGAAGGCAGGCAGAGACCATGGCTACCTTGAGCCCTAGCACATAGTAAACACTAAACTAATCCACAGTAGGTGCTCAATTAAATCACATGCGTGACTTTCACCCAGAGCTTTGGTAACTCTCCTG
The DNA here is from genome assembly GCF_014176215.1 of Rousettus aegyptiacus. Classification (NCBI taxonomy): domain Eukaryota; kingdom Metazoa; phylum Chordata; class Mammalia; order Chiroptera; family Pteropodidae; genus Rousettus; species Rousettus aegyptiacus. The sequence continues at coordinate 81,919,567 of NW_023416312.1, read as the reverse complement.
TTACTTTAGAACTCAAATATTCCTGAACATGACTCCATCCTGTAGGAGAAACAAAGGATATAGAGATTTCAGTTCCTATTTTTCCTGGGGAAACTCAGAGTCTAGTAGGTCCAGCCCCGAAAAATCACCTCCAAGCCATTCATAAATAAGTAAGTCACTGAAACAGGTAGATGCAGACTGATCATTGTAACCAGAAAAATAAATTGAGTGATGATAATGAGTTCAGGTGCTGATGGATGGCCAGGAGACTTTATGACTTTATATGGGTAGTCAGACCTCTATGAAATGGTGGCGTTTGAGCTGAGACCTGAAAGATGAAAAGGAAGCACACTGCAAAGATTTTGGAGAAGAATATTTTAGGTAGAGGAACAGCAAGTACAGGGCAGCAAAGTGCTTGGGGTATCTTGGAACCAAGTGGATGACAGTGTGCCTGGGTCCTTAGGCAGAAGGGTAAGGTTGGAGCAGCAGGCAGATCGTTAATTCACAGTGAAGAAGGTCACTATCTCAGATGGCTGAGACTTTTCCCTAAAACAACCTGTCAATACATATTACTCAATTTACCTACATTTTATCAGAATGGAAAGAAGATGTGACACTCAGTCATGCATATTCTCATCATGGTCATGGACACTTTAGAACAGCTAAGATTTTCTATTTTGGACTTCATCAATTCAAACTTTAAACTAGTTCATGAGGAGGCTGGGCTGAGATGGTGGGTTTTCTGTACTTGCAACCAAAGGAACCAGAGTTTATCTGTTTGAAAGAACAGATTCTCCAGCAAGGTAGAAATCAACTATGGTTGTGCAGATCACAGAGCAGATTTAATGGCACTGTGTTAGCCTTCTTCCTATTTATATGTGATGAGAAATTATTTTTTTAATGAGAAACATAACTTTGGGAAGGAAGAAATATTCAATGTGTTAATAATTTTTTAAAAATTGAGTCAAAAGCCTGGTCTCTGCTCAATTCATTTGAATTTCCTGAGCATCTATTGATACATCTATGATGAAACATTTGTGTTCAAAGCCTGAGACAAGTTTCCTATATTACCTCTCCCACACCCCACTCTTAAGAATCCTATTCAGAATCATGTTTCAGGTGATGGCTCCGTGAACTCACCTGACAAATAGTCCCAGGTGTGTGTTTTTTACCTTATATCTCAGAGCTGTTCTGACCCTGAAGATTTTCTTTCTTTAGCAATGCTCAGCTCATAAGAGAGTGTGTGGCAAAGATTTTGCTCTACAGATATCCACTTGTTCCCCTACATATCCCAGCCTCCTTTACACTTACGTTTGGGCCACGTGACTAATTCTGACCAAGAGTGTCATCAGAAGTAATGTGCACCATTTCTGAGCTAAGGCGGTAAGAGCTGGTGAATTGTGTCTCCACCACCAAACCCATATGCTGAGGCCCTAACCTCCAGTGTAGCTGTATTTAGTAAGTAATTAAGGTTAAATGAGGTCATAAGAGTGAGACCCTTATATAATAGAAGTGGTACCTTTATAAGAAGAGACACTAGAGAGCTCTCTCTCTCTCTCTGCCATGTGAGGATACAGTGAGGAGACTTTCTGCAAGCCAGGAAGAGAGCTCTCACCAGGAATTGGATTGGCTGGTACCCTGATCTTGGCCATCTAAGCCTCCAGAACTGTGAAGAAATAAATTTATGTTGTTTAAGTCACCATGGCTGTGGTATTTGTCATGGCAGCCCCAGCTAACTAAGACATGTGTTTCTCCAGCTCTCTCTTCCCTGCTATAGAGATTTGGGAAACCACATGTTTCAGATAGCCCAGGCTTTCCTGTGTTCAACCACTGGGATTTTCAGGTTTCTATGTTGCTGCAGCATAACCTAGTCGATCCTGACCAACGCACAGTGGCATAGAAATGACATGTATGCCATGTTTGTCCAAGCAGGAGAAAAAGCAGATGGGCACCACCAGCTGTTCTCCTTCTGGTCCTGCTTGCCCCCAAGATTGAGTGTGGATCCAGTGAGTCCTAGGTATTCAGACAAAAGATAAGTGTACTTCCTGGGTCCTGGGGTTCAGTCAACAATGTAGGTATAAATTGCTCAAGGAACCCATTGCAGTTTAAAATAATAATAATAACAACGATAATAATAATAATAAACTAGCTCCAACTTCTCAAAAGTTGGGAAGCCCTGGGAGGTAAGGCATTGTCCCCAGAAAGCTACCATTGAAATGCATACCAGTTTCCTGGAAAGGGTCATACATTTATCTGCTGACAACCAGGAAAGCACATTCTTAAGGATCAGTTTCTCAGGGGAGGACTGGAGCCGACAGGCCTAGGCCTCTGGAGGCTACTGTGGGTCACAAATTAGAGGCATACCACAGAGCTTGTCCCAGGGTTAGCCCTCCCCTGCCCATGAAGAGGTATAAATTTCATCGGGAACAGTAGGGACATCTCACCACTTCAGTTTCCCTGTGACTTCTCACTGGCCACCCATAGACCATCTCTTTTTTTTAATGCTTGGCAAGACTTGCCTACAAGCATCTTCTTCCATCTGACCTTCCAAATTCTCCTCTTTCAAAGTCAAGCTCAAACCTAATCTCCTCCCAGGAAAACTTCTCTAACTCCCCCCTTCACTTAGTAATGCCTGCTAATAACAGTAGCTATTACCAACATTGATCATATATTTCTACTTACCAAGCCCTCTGCTAGCTCACATTTCTTGTATGCTATCTTATCTGACCCACTCAGATCTCAAGAGAGGTATTATCACCCCTACTTAATATCTGAATAAACTGAGGTTCAGAGATGGGAAGTGGTTTATCCAAAGTCACACAGCTAATACATGGCAGAGCCTCTCTGTACTATTCACTCGCTGTGTAATTCGGAGTGAGTCTCCTAATCTTTCTGTGATTGGTCTGTATCAAATCGAAGAATGTTTTTAACTACCTGAAAATGGGTATTACATGGAAATGGAAGTATTTTTTTTAACTACTCGAAAGAAGAGGGCTGGTTTTTATGGTCTCTTAAGTTTCTTTCCTGTTTTGTGCTTCCAAAACAAAACACCAACAAAAACTCTCCTTGGAATGAGAGAGGGGAGTCAAATGACAGGGTGCAGCTTTCTGTACCACTCCCCCAACAAGCCAAACAAAACTGATGTTATTCTGCCCCCTGGTGTCCTCTTCTATCGCTTCAGTCACTCTTAGTGGCCCATCTAGGTTTCAGAAAATTTAGAATCACTTATTTTCATTTATTCATTCATTCATCGCTTACACATTTATAGAGTGTCCCACTCTGGGCCAGGAGCTGTGCTGTACACTATGGGTACAAAGATGTATAACACTAATGTTCTTCCTTGAAAGGGGCTGCGGTCTACTGAGACAGGCAGACACACAAAGAGTTCATTTTGATACAGTTAAATAAGTGTTCTGTTACAGGTCATTATGTGGTGCAAGGAGAGAGAGCTTGGCTTGGGGTAAGCAGGGAACATGTTAGGAAGAGCTCGGCAAGAAGAGGTGGTGGTTGTTTAATGGCTTTTTTCTTTAGGTGGCTGGGGGAAGGGACTTCAGGACAGAGGTGGGTGTGTGTGAAGGCATGTGGGGCACATCTAAGGGACTACAGGATGTTTTGTATGTTGGAGACATAGTGTGGATTTGGAGGGACAGTGGAAGATGAATTTGAGAGCTGGCTGATGGTCAGGTCACGGAGGGACTTGTGAGCCAACATGTGAATTTCTGTGAGTTCATTCTGGCTGCTTTCTAGAGAATTGGTTGTAGAGGTATAAAGCTGGGGAGTCTCTTGGAAGGGTTGCCAGATTTAGAAACAAAACAAAAGAAAAATAAACAGGACGGAATTTCAGATAGAGAACAATTTTTAATATAAGTGTATCCCCAAAATTGTTTGGGATGCACTAAAAATAGTTCTTTGTGTACCCGAAACTCAAATTTTATCTGTTAACCTTATCTTAGAGGCTTGGAGCATAGGGTGGGGATAATAGAATTGTATAGAAGTAGAAAAATTCAAAGGGTATTCAGGAAATAGAAATGGAAGAACTTGAGGATGACATGTATGAGCGAAGGCGAGAGAGACGGGTCAAACATAATACTCAATCTCCAGTTTGGGCTGTTTGCTCTGTGTTGGATCTTGTAGCTGTACTCCAGCCCAACCACCATACACACCGAGATCAAGGGTCCTTCCTAAAACATACCAGAGAACCCCTGAACCCAAGAGCCAAGACCATCTAGACTCCTGTCCCCACCCCCACCCTCGCTCTGGCCTACCTCCTGCTTGTTCCTCTCAGGTTTACATCTGCTTGGTTCTGTATCTTGATCCCACTGCTTATTTAATCCAGCTAATCAGCCAAGGTCTGGTGCCTGGAATCAAGCTAGGGCCATTTTAGGTCTCTGTTCTTTGCCTCTCTGCATCACTCTGCAACAGGTAGCATGAAGCACCCAGTCCAGGTCTCCATGGCTGATTAGGATAGATCCTTGTTACTAGTGAAGAATGTCCCAAACATTCTTAGAATGCCCCAGGCTTTCCTAGAGGTTTTCTCATTCCCAGAAAGCTGGCTGGAACTGTGGCCTGGCTTCTCAGAGCTTCTCGTGACCCAAGAGTGCCTCCCAGTGGTCATAGAGCACACTGCAGGCTGAATGATGGGAGACTGGTTTTCAGACCACTGGGAAAGCTTTGCTTTCCTGATCTCTCCCCTGGCAGGGCACAGAGGTCATCCATCAGGAGTGCTAATGGCACTCCTCAGCAGTTAGGGATCTGAACAACACATATGTTCAGTGGACCTGTTCGTAGAGAGGTGGCCCAAAATGACATCCAAAGAATGGAACAACTAGGCCCTGAGGTCTCCATTCTTGGCAGGACTCAGGAGGGTGTTCCAGGTAGAATGAGTCAAGAGTCTCGGAAATCCCCAGTCTTCCATATTTGATAGATACCACCCTAAAAATAAAGGTACACTCCAGACTAGCCTTGTACTCCAGGAGTGCAAGGAGGAACACTCCTCCCAACCCCCCACCTTCTATGGACATCCCCACCTATAAAATTGGAGAGATGGGGTGGGTCTCACAATTGAGCTCCCCACAGCAGGCATGTTGCCAGCCAGCCAGTGGGCCTGGCTACCATAGAGGGTGGCTGCCCAACTCTCTAGTGTGTTACCACCTTCTCTGAGGTCACAACCAGTCAGAAAGAACCTGCCAAATGTCCCACATTCTTTCCCCTTCACACCAGTCTTTGAGTTTGTGGCCAGAGTCAGGGTTCTATGCCCCAAGCCAGAGAGCTAAGAGACATCGGGCCTCAGATGGCATTGTGGGCTGGAATGCAAGGCTAGTCTGGAGTAATTGAAAAAGTCTTCTAAGGAGCACAGTTCAGGAAATACAGCCCTCTGACTGAAGATACTTGCCATGGGGGCTGGGGGACACCCCAGGCTGTGGTAATTACTGACCTACTGCTGGTGTTGCTAGTACCATCTGCCTGGAGATAACAAACCATCCCCTAGGTATAGCATGCATTCTGCTTTCTATCATGTTTTGGCCATCAGCCTTTACTATGAGCCCTGTGGGCCCTGGCCCCTATTTTCTGGGGTCCAGGACTTTGGAGAAATATACAACCATTTGCCTCATCCGTATAATAATAATACCTCATAGGTGTTAATATCTCACTCAGGCTACATGAGTTAATACATGTAAAGTGCTTTGTTGTTGTTATAATTAATACTTCTTAGAGTCTGAAATTGAGCTTCTGTAAGGATCTAGACACCGGCTTGGGTCTCAAGTGCCTTAAGCTCTCTCTCTTTCTCTTCCTTTCAGGGTCTCCAGTCATCTACTTGTCATAAAGTCCTGCAAGGGTTGGGGAAGCAATTCTGTCCATTTTCTTCCATTTTCTCATTTACCTCTGAGATCCTTGCCCCAAAGAGTCTAGTTTGCGTTGACTGCTGTAACAAGTAACAGAGATTGGGTGGCTTAAGCCGGGGGTCCCCAACTACCGGGCCGTGGATCAGTAACAGTCCACAGCTTGTTAGGATCCTGGCCACACAGCAGGAGGTGAACAGTGGGCAAGCGGGTGAAGCTTCATTTGTATTTGCAGCTGCTCCCCAGTGCTAGCATCGCTGCCTCAGCTCCACCTCAGATCACCAGGCATTAGATTCTCATAGGAGCACCAGTCCCTGGTGCCAAAAAGGTTGGGGACCACTGGCTTAAGCAACACAAATTGATTATCTTACAGTCCTGGAGGCTAGAACTTCAAGATCAAGGTGTTGGCAGGGTTGGTTCTTTCTGAGAGCTGTGAGGGATTCTCTGTTCCATGCCTCCCTCCTAGGTTCTGGTGGTTTGCTGTCAAGCTTTGCTATTCCTTGGCTTATAGATGCATCACTGTGATCTCTACCTTTCTCTTCACATGGTGCTCTCCCTATGCATATGTCTTTGTATCCAAACTTCCCTTTTTCATAAGGGAAGTTTTTTTTTTTTATAAGAACACTGGTCATATGAGTTCAGGTCTACCCTATTCCAATATGACCTCATCATACTTAACTAATTACATGTGCAATGACCTTATTTCCAAGAAAGGTCACATTCACAGGTACTGGAGTTTAGGACTCTATATCATTTTTTGTGTGTGTGTCGGGTGGGGGGACACAATTCAACCCATAATAATCCTGTTGATCTCCTTTCTTTCTACTTCCTGTTCAATCATCTGACCAGGGAGCATTCGGTTCCCTCCCATTCACATCTGTGCCTCTCCCTCCTGCAGCTGTGTCATCATCACTCCTTCCAGCTCTCCTCTCTCCAGAGAAGATCTGATTCATCAGCTTTCAGCAGCAAAATTACCTTTCTACCCTTGCCTAAAGTGTCTAAATAACTTGGGGCATTGAGGAATGGTGAAGGAGGCAAGAGAGGAAAATGTTATTTAATTCCTCCTGGTTTTCAGTGAAAGATAGGGCTGAAACCTCCATGGTCTTTAGACAATTTCAATCTAGTCTTGAAAAAGTGTTTTGTGGTTGTTGTTGTTGACTTTTTAGGCCACAAGTAAGAGATTTTAAGAATAGTCTAATTTCTCAAAATTAAAATGATCATGAAAACTGAAAAGTAAGTTCAGCTTTAAATACCATTTTTATAACAGGGAACAGTCATTCTCCTTTGCCATCTGCTGGCCACAGCTACAATTGGTAAATAATCTTTGGTTTTTGGAGCTAGGGACACCATTAGAGGTAGAGGAGAGGCCATGGTGCCAAATAGCCCTTGCAAGTGTGCATTGTGCTTGAACATGGCTTACAGCATCAGGCTCAGTGGAGCCAGAAGGTCCACAGTCGGGATGGGACCTTGACCAGCCAGGGAGCCCTGAGGCTGCCTGGTGGCCCGCTGGTCTGATGTGCCAGAAGCTAGAGGAGAATAGCCTACAGATGCAAGGACCAGAGTAGGCCTGGGATGTGGGGGTGGAGTGGGCAAGTCCCTGTACTGGTGAATCCCTCTTCAGCCACCTACATGCCTGAGCGTGACACTGTGTCTGTTCATTCCAACACACAGACATCTGTTTTATGAAATAATGTTTTCTTTAACCATTTTCTGATATAAAAAGTAATGCACATTCCACTGCTGGTGGGAATGCAAATTGGTATAGCCACTATGGAAAACCGTATGGAGGTTCCTCAAAAAACTAAGGACTGATCTACCATATGATCCAGCAACCCTTCTTTTGGGCATTTACCCCAAAGACTTGAAAACCCATATCCAAAAAGATATTTGCACACTGATGTTCATAGTAGCATTATTCACAGTGGCCAGGACATGAAAGAAACCAAAGTGTCCTATGATAGATGATTGGCTAAAGAAGCTGTGCTACATATATACAATGGAATATTAGCCGTAAGGAGAGATGAAATACTGCCTTTTGTGACAACATGGATGGACCTCGAGATAATCATGCTAAGCGAAATAAGCCAAAGTTGAAAATCACATGATATCACTTATGTGTGGGATATAAACCTAAAAGCAACAAAGGAAGAAGACACACAAACAGAGACTCATGGACATAGACTGTAGACTAGTGGTTACTAATGGTGTGGGGGAGGAGGGGAGAGGTAGATCGGGTAAAGAGGGTCAAATATAGAGGGGCAAGGGGAGGGCAAAGTGGGTAAAGGGGATCAAATACATGGTAGCTGAAGGAAACTGGACTTGGGGGGCAAACACACTATATACCAATGTCAAATTATAAAGTACACCTGAAAATAATATAATTTTATTAACCAATGTTACTCTGATAAACTTAATTAAAAATTAAAAAAAGAAAAAAACATAAAATAAAAAAATAAAAAAGTAATGCACATTCATTGTAAAACACTTAGAAAACCAGACAAATATAAAAATTAAAAAAAAATCATATAGGTTGGCACTAGAGGGTGACTTGGAGGCTTTATCATAATCTCCATCAGCATCCCCGAAGTCACTCTAAATGCACATCCAATTTAAGGGAAAGCTGCTTCCTATGCAAAAGCAACTTGCAGTTTCAAGACAAATCTGTAGCCTCGTTCTGAATGGCTTCTAAATCTTCCTTTATAGACGTTCTGGAGCTACCGCAATACTATCTAAGGGTGACTGCTACTTGTAGAACAGAACATTGACTTCCAACATTTTTGCGCCTTCGTATTATTATATTATTTTTAATTTATTTTATTGAGATATAATTGACATATAGTTAGTTTATAATTGTAATATATTAGTTTTAGGTGCACATCATAATGATAGATATTTATATGTATTGCAAAATGATCACCATAGTAAGTCTAGTTAACATCTATCACTATACAGTTACACATTTGTTCTTGTGCTGAGATCTTTTAAAATCTACTCTCTTAGCAACTTTCAAATATACAATATAGTATTGTTAACTATAGTCAACATGCTATACATTACATGTCTTATCTTCATGTATTATCTTTATGTCTGATTTTTAAATTTAGGGACATTCAGTCCATACCTACTTATATCCTGCTTTTCCACTCAAAGTTGCATCTTGGCTTTTTTCCATGCCTCAGCAACATTATTTGTAAAGGCTGCACAATATTTTATTCTTAAAAATTTATGTATTTATTCACCTTCTGGTTCTGAAGGCTATGTAGATTATTTCCAGTTTTTGCTCTAATGAATAATGCTGGTATGAACCTCAGTGGACTTATGCCTTTGTGTGCCTCTAGGATCATCTCCTAGAAGCAGAATTACTGCTGTGAATGTTTCCAGGCTCTTGGCACATATTGCAATTTGCTTCTATAAAGGTCACACTCATTCACCCTTTGACAAGCAGCAGACGTGCATGTTTTTGCTCACCTTTGCCAACACTGGAGTTGCAGATGACACAGATTTTTGAGTCCCAGGCATTAGGCTAGGCACCGGGGATACTATAGTAAGGAAAAAAAAAATAACGTTGTCTGTGCTTCTACTGAATTCCTGACCTGGTGGGAGAGAGTAGTTTTCATCAAATAGTGAATGTAGATTACAAACTGTGATGCATGCTCTGGAGGTGTGAGGAGAACATAGCACAAGAAGAGTTGGCTCTGTAGTTGGGGGGGGGGTTTGGCAGAAAGCAGTCAAGGACAGACGTCCCACTTGGCTGAAGCCAAGAGAATGGGGGTGGTAGGTTGTGGGAAGAGGCTGGAATCAGTGACACTCAGACTTGCTAGGCCTGTGGGTTTTTGTAAGAACTCCAAGAAGCCACTGAATGGTTTTAAGCAGATGCGATCAAATTTGCCCTTTGAGAATCACTTAATTTTTTTTTTTAAATTTCAAATTGCAGTAAGAAAATTTGAATTATGGTTAAATAAGTAACATAAAATTTACTACTTTAACTATTTTAAAGTGTATGGTTCAATAGTGTGAAGTATCCCCAAAACATTTTCTTCTTGCAAAACTGAAGCTCTACACCCATTAAACAACTTCCCTTCCCATTTCCCCCTCCCCGCAGGCCCTGGCAACAGCCATTCTATTTCCTCTGTCTATGAATTTGACTCCTACTTTAGATGCCTCATATAAGTAGAATCATACAGTATTTGTCTTTTTGTGACTGGCTGGCTTATTTCATGTAGTATAATGTCTTCAAAGTTCATTCATATTGTAGTAGTCAGAATTGCTTTCATTTTTAAGGCTGAATTATATCCCAGTGTATACCACATTTTGTTTCTCCATTCATTCTTTGATGGACACTTGAGTTGCTTCCACATTTTGGCTTTGTGGAAAATGCTGCTATGAACATGAGTGTGCAAATACCTATTCAAGTCCCTGCCTTCAATCTTTTGGATAAATATCCACAAATGGGATTGCTGGATCATATGGTAGTTGTATTTTAATTTTTTGAGAAACCTTGAGGATCACTTTAAAAAGCGAATATAGCAAGGCTATCGATTGCCTAAAAAACAATAGAAAATAGTAGTGAATGGCTGCTAAAAGCTATTCTCTTCTTGGACTACATTAATATAACTTATCAAGCGCACACATGTGAATGCCTCTAAAGTTAATAGATCTCAGTATGAATAATTAAATATATACACATTTCAGGAACACCTATTGTATACAGACTTGTGTCTTTAAGTGTTTTGAGGGACAATCTTTATTTATTAACCAAATAGTTTATTTACTAACAAAATATTAACCAAATATTGAGTATTTGTTCTCTGCAAGGCATCATAAGGAAACCCAAATTATGCCCAGATTAGTTTCCACTCTCACAAAGCTTCTAGTTCCAGAGGGGTAGCAACACCCTTTGGTGTGCGGTGTGTTAAAAGCGTTACAGAGAAAAGGTTCTTGGGGTTCAGGGGAGGCAAGAGCGATGAGGACAGTCTTCCTGGAGGTGACATTTGGGTTTGATGAGTATGGGCAGGTGGCATGGTAGTGTTTAGAGGGTTCCCAGTGGCTGGCACACTGAACCAAAGTGGAGACTGTCAATGAGTTTAGGGAAGTAGAGAGCAGGTCAAGAGTGGGAAATTTGGCCAGAGAGCTGAGATGAAGACACTAAGGAGGGCTTTAATGCCAGGCTGAAGAACTGGAACTTTTGCGGTAAGTGGGGGTGAAGGGACTGGAGGGCTTTTTTGGGGGGGAGTGATATCAAAGCAGTGCATTGGGAAGATTAGTCTGGCAGTGATATATGTATGATAGACTGAAAGGGAGAGGTACTGGCAGCTGACAAATTAGTTGGAAAGGGATTAAAAGGAATACCTCAGGCCTGAGATGATGAGGGTTTGAATTTGGTGGTGGGGTGTGAGAAGTGGGCAGTGGAAAGTAGTGGCGGGATAGAGGATACAGTGAATTACCTGACCTTGGCTCCTTTTCTATGGATGTTCCATCATACCTCTTCTCCCTGCCCCTCCCCTCCCTCTTCCTTCCTTCTTCCCTCTAAATATATATTATATATGCCTTATCTTAGGATAACCAATCATACTAATTTTGGTTTTCTTCAGAACCTTGCCTAGTAGCCTACACTTAGCAGGTGCTCAATAAAGCAGGTGTTGAATTGCAATTGGCAACTGATGAGAAGTGGGTCAAGAGCCAAAAATAACAAAGAGTTCAAGCCTGTGTGATAGGAGAAAAGAGGATACCAGAAGCTGGTCAGGTTCAAAATCAGGTTGAATTTGAGCCCCTGGCAGGTTATCCAGCTGACTTGAGATCTAGGGATGTAGCTAGAAGAGAAAGGACTTTTAAGGAACATTCCCACCTTCACTCCCACTCCAGCTAGGGAGATAGTGGCTAAGTATAATAGCTGAATTTTGGTCTGGATTCATATTCTGGTCTTCCTCTAGTCAAGTACCAAGTTAGGTAGACTCTGAGCCTCAGTGTTTTTCACCTATAAAAGTGAGGTAAAGTAGTACTTTATAAGGTAGTTGTCAAGGCCAAAGGTGAGATAAAATTATTATTACTATTATTAAGCATAAATCATGTCACTCTTGAGTAAGGTCATCTACGGATTCCTGTTGCACATTGAATGAAAGATAGCCTCCTTTCCCAGGCTCTGAAGGCCTGAGTGAGCAGCTTCCTGTCCACCTCTCATCCAACATCCCCTCTCAACGGCACTGTTCTGCCTGGCTGTCCCCTGAACGTGGCAAGATGTTTTGCTACCTTAGGATCTCTGCATTTGCTCTTTCCTTTGCTTGGAAGGTTCTTTGTCAGATCTTGTACAGCTTTTTTTTTTGGTGGGGAAGGTATATTCGGTGTAATCATTCAAATCAAACCTAAGTCCCTCATTCTCCCCTCTAAGCCTGACTTTGCCCACCAGAAAAATGAGATTGGATTAGTTCATCACTTAGGCTCTCTCCCTAATACTTTGTGAGCCTACTGTGACAGTGTGTGGCTTTAGATTATTAGGCTACACCAAGAACAAGGTCTTCAATTTGCCCTGAAGTTAGGAAAGCCTTAACGGTTCTCTTGGAGCAGCAGCCTGGGATGCAGTTTCTAATCTCTGGAAAGGTGGTCACTAAGGCTGCTCTGCCACATTGCCTGCTGGTCTGTAAAAACAGCTGTTTATCATTCTCCACCCACTGGGGGAAATCACTTAAAAATAACATGACAAAACGAAAACCGCTTTCTTCTGCCCGAGGCTTCAGGGTGTGGCTATAAACACTGTTCATGACAACACTGAATCAGCACATTCATCAGGGTCAAGCTCACAGTCAGAAGGAACTGGAAGAGGGCCCTGGTTGAGAAGGAACCTTTGGCTGAGGCCTCTTCAGTGTTAAAGGGAATGAAATCAGAATGTGCAAATCCATAATGGAGATGGCAGAGGAATAAAGGCACCACAATCAAGTTTGGCATTCCCTCTTCAAGTGCTAGAGTTCGTATTAGAGAAAAAAAATATTAAATTTGTGGACTTCATCATTCCAAGAGGTAATAAAAGTTCAAAACTTGTTTTCAAAAAAGTTGCAAAATGAGTTATGTAAAAACAGGCTCTTTGGGGGGCATGTCGAAACTACTGAGGCTATGTTGGCAAGGACAACTGGGATCTCTCAAAATATGTATGTTGAGGTTTGTCAGATTTCTGGGCCTGGAGCGCTCATGGATCTGACCCAATGTGACATTTGTGTGCATTAAGAATCAACATCCTTTCTCCTGTTATTTTGTTGCTTGAATATCTAGGATTAAATAAGGATCCTTGGTTGGCCTCCGAAAGCACTGTGACTTCTTTATTAGCCTCTGAAAATATGTGGCTGCTTCTACTATCCAAGAGCAAATATAGTGAGAATTCTTGATATTTCCCTCTAAGACAGGAAATGACAGTACACGTGTAGCTGTGGGAACTGCAGCAAATGGGATTCAGGGACATGTCTCCCTCCTCAGTTCTTCACCAAGATCACACTTTGATTTTTTCATAACATATATTTATTCAGAGAAAAATCTGCAATAAATAATAAAAAAAGATGACACAAAATACAGAATCCCACTAGCAGCTTTGCTTAGTGACCATAACATTCTGGGGAAATATAACAAATAATTATAAAACAAGAATCAGAAAACAGTGAAAGGGACATTAATGCAACATCACCACATGAGTTTGAACAGTTTCTTCTCTAAAACCATAGATACAGAGCACTTCTCTACCAGTTGGATATGAACTCCTTACTTCTGAGGTGCTATGTACTAGTACATTAGAGGTACTTAGGGATTAGAGGTTGAGGTGCTGGAGGAGGCACAGTAGGGAGGCATCTCTCTTATGTTTGTTCTGTTTCTTGTCTCCGCTACCTAGATTGTCTAAAACCCTCAACCCTGTGTACATCCCAGGACCAGAGCTGAAAAAAGGTCGAAGTAGTAAACCGAATTAGTGCATTTGCTTTATGAAGGGCTAGGATGCTGCACATGGCCCCCACTAACCACATCCTTGATTAACGAAATATCCCAGGTTGGCAACATATTAGAAAATGGGCCCAGGACAGGCATTGCCCTGTCTTTGCGTTATGGCCTTGTCTCTCTGGTGATCACCTTCTGGCCTAATAGAGATGACCAAAGTGTTCTGCTTACCATCTTCCATTGTACAACTATTTGGCACCAGTAACTTGACTCCTAGTTCCATAACTCCCAGTCAGGAAAGGGTTTAATCAGTCTATTGCAGGATATGTATCTTTTCTTCCTTCAAAGAATTCAACTTATAAGTGATGGGGGAACTGGAGAAACATTCAGCTGTGGGATTTTTCCTGGCTCTCTCCTCCAATATACTAGAAGAGTTGGGAATCAAGGTCCAAGACCAGATGCAGCACCTGTCCTTTAGGATCTTTGGATTTAATGGTAAGAGGCAAGCATGAGTGGACTGAGGGTGGTTTTAAAGAAGGAAAACCAGGAGGAAGCCAATTGCACCAGGCAGTTCTGCAGTCAGTGGCTGGTGGCTGGTTTGCCAACTAACATAGACTAATTTAAAAAAAGGGCTGCCCCACAGAGGGTTTTCTTGGGTGAGAGAAAGATGCCTGGCTGGTCCCACTGCACAGTCTCTCTTACACAGCACTGGATAAAGTGTCTGGGAGCCAAAGGGAGCTGGTTGTTGAGCCCAGTCGGCCTTGATGAGGGAGCGGTGACACCCGCCCCCTTGTACTTCAGGAGACCGAAGAGGGTTCCAAGGGTTATCTTCAGTATTTCCTTACTGGAGAAAGCAGCAGTAGCTCTAGAAAGGCCTGCTTGAGGTGCAGACTTGCTTTCTGACTGTGGTACAAGTGTTGCTCCAGAGGTGGATTTCTAAGTAGGGGACAGGTCCCACAGACACCCAGAATTAGTTCTCATGTAAAATTTGAATAAAACAAAGGGATGGTAGGAAGCAGGACCTGTCAAACATGAATATTTTCACTCCTGAAATACTCAAAGCACTTCCATTCTGACTGTGATTCTCTCACATCAATGGGATGTCATCTCTAATAGTCCCTAAGGTTCTACTACTAGATGTGGTCTAAGACAAGAGAATATGGTTCCATCCAGTATAGATCTATGAAAAGGCCAAAGTTACAGAAACATATAGACACCATTGTAGTAGAAATGCACAAATGCATGTAATAACCACATGTAGATGCTCTCACCTCACTGTTGGGACACCCAAGGAGTCACTAGCCTTATTCAGACTTCCTTCAATGTGATAATACTAGTGAAGTGGAGTGCAAAGAGGTGGCATGGTGAAGGGGGGGGGCAAAAGTGCTTTAGAGGAAGGACTACACATAAATCTGAGCTACAAGTAGTGTTTATAGGCCTAGAACAGGAACATCTCATAATCTAGGCCTAAGGTGCGAAGGACAACCATGACAGCTGGGCAGGAGGCAACAAACACATCCTTAGATAAAGAAGTGTAAATACAGACCTCTTCGTTTTATAAAGAGAAAACACAAAACACACCAAAATATAATAACTTTGGCTTGGCAACGTAAGTCTAAAGGTATTTTTCTGTGTAGGATACGGTAAGGGAGGGACTAGGAAATTCTCTTCCTTTCGCATCAGAAACAACTTTTTCATGCCAACAGCCTCAGAATTCTGCAGTAAACCCATCATGTGGCATGACTTTGCAAATAATTCTGAAATTCTTGGTATCTAAGATATTCCACCTTCAGAATCTTGGAGAGTACTTAAAAGAAAAAGACTTATTAGTCTTCATCGCTCCCAAGCAAGAAACCCAGAAGGAATTGGATAGCACGCTGGCGGTCACTCGAAGTCTGTCTTGCCATCAGGTTGGGTGGAGGCCTTAGGAGAAGACTTGTAAAGAGAGTAGCTAGAGGGCAAGGAAAGAAAAGGAGGGAAACCCCTTATTAGAGATGATCTAAGCAAGAGGCTAAGGAATGAGGGCAGTGGGAAGGAAGTGACTGTCCTTTGCCTACATATTAAGGACAGAATACACTGTGTACACCATTCAGATTGTCCCAACCAGCAGCCACTGTGGCCATTTAAGAAGTACTCTTACCGATCATGTTGGCATTGACATTGTTGTATTCAGAGAATTTTAAGAGTTCTCGAAGGAATGACATCAAGTAACGGAAGACATTTCTATGGCATCTTGGAAGCTGGGAAATCACCTATTTTTTAAAAAAGGGGTAGGCAGTGAGAAGAGGTAGAAAACGGGAGTTAGAAGAGCTTATAGCTGCCATATAAGTAGTTTATAATCCAACCCTTACAGGATCCCATTCATCTGTCCCAGCCCTCTTTGATTTACTTATGACCAACACAGTACCAGCCAAATGATAACTTCCAGGTCAGAACAGTCATACTGTTTGGCCCCTGTCCACTCAATGACCAGGCCATGCCATCATCATACATTCATACACACACCCTACCTCACAAGCAGGTCAGTGTTAATATGGTCTTTTCCCATCTCCCTATAATGGGAAAATGTGAGATACCTATGGCATCTGCCAAGCTGAATAATTTTCGCTGAAATGTCATTTTGCTTGGATGGGAGTATCTCCCAATACTAGTCTGATTCAGAGGTATTTTGGCTATTGTAACACCAAGAAGACAAAAAGAAGAAAGGTTCACAAGTAATGTCAGCCAGAATTCCATGTGTGATCAGCTTTAGCGATATTACTGCAGGGTAGAGGTTATCACCCTACTTAATAGACAAACTGGAAGAAGGTACAAAATAGGAAATAATACAACCTAAAATTTATGGGTCCCACCTCCCAGTGTTGGTGTGCTGCCACGAAAAACAGATCCAGACCCATTCTGCCACATAGCTGGCTGAACCATCTGGCTTTGTAAAATCAATGATTTCTCTGTGGGGGAACCTGCCCCAAACACATCCTCAGAACAATAAAACTCACCTGACGGCAGACCCGGGGATCCTGAGCTGAGTCGAGGCACCGCTGATACAGCTCATAACAGATAACTGGCTCTGGCAGGGCTTCCAGGAAAATGAGCAGTGCCTCAGCCACAGAGTGATTACTGCCAGCTGGATTGACTTAAGTCAAGGGAAAGAAACTCTGAAGAAAAAGGCACACAGACACCTGATTTGCTCCCCTCAAACTCCCTCAGTGAAGGTTTCCAGCCTCTTATTCCTGGCACAGTGATCCTAATCAGGGTTTGCTATTTTACTGGCCAAGGTATGTTGCAGCTGAGTTGTTACAGAACTGATCATACTCTTGGAAGGTTTGGCCCAACTTGAGAGTCAAGGGAATATAGCCTGCAGAATGACAGTCCACACTACATTAGTCCTAGAAAGTAGTTGCTGATCGTTCCCATCCTCCTTCCTTTCCTAAGTGACAGGACACATGGTGGCCTGATCAGTGGCTTGAAACAGAACAGTACGAGTGCTGTGGGTCCTATGTTCTATGCTTATTAAAAGTTACTTACCCCCGATTCCTTTCAGTAAGAGTTTGATACAGAGAGGTCAAAAGTTCCTGAAACAAACTGAGAAACAACTGTACAGTCCATGATTACCTTATAATAAAAGGCGGTTATGAAGAAAATAAAGATGGAAGCACAAAAATCAAATGGAGGTGGGAAGAAGAGCTTGGTCAAGTACTCATTCACCTTCCTAAGCTTTTGTTGAAAAGGATACGAATTGTCTCAGGAATGCTGGTATCCAGACAATCTATGATCTGCTGTAACTCCTCCTGCATTCCAGGGGTTTGGAACAGGTCCTCCTACCAAAGAGGTCACATGGAATGATAAAAAGTCCTAAGGTTCTGAAGACCACCCAGAAATCAAGAGTGCAGCAGGAAATAAAAGGAAAGGTGGTATGTGTATTCATGACTTAGGAATGGAAGTGTGACAACGGTGCTGCCTCTTCTTATCATCTCTATAATCCATGTGAAGTTTTATTTCAAACCAGAAAATTATCTTCAAAGGTTTTAGCCTATATCTGATATGGTAAGGGCCTAGATGGCTAGATCGGGAGAGCAGGGGTTAACACTTCTAGCCTCTTGACAAGTAGAAGGCAGAGTCAAAGCAGAACTGTATTCAAACACTGATAAAGGTATACCCCACTTTTTGAAATTTCGTGTTATGCCACTTTGCTTTTATAAAAGACCTATGTTAGTACCTGTTTTCGCTAAAAGAAATCTGAAGATTTTTGTTTTTATGAGAAAAGGTGAAAAGCTAAAATAGCATTCAGTGTTTGCCTTGCAGTGAGCTATTGTACAAGCAGCATACATCCGTAGCAGTGAGAGTGGCCACGCCAAGCTCCTTCCCCGGAAACCATACTCGATATCTTAGCATCAAGCTGCCATAGCTCTGAACTATGTTGTGAGCATTTGTGCTTTATCTCCATTTATTTTGTGCATTCCTGATTTTACTATGTTAGAGTTATTTTTGGTTTTATGTGTTACTTGGTATGATTTGGTTTTATGTGTTACTTGGTAGGTTATTTTGTGGGTCTGGGAACACTCAAGAATTTTTCATATAAATTAATGGTAATTGCTTCTTTGCTTTATACCATTTTGGCTTATGAAAGGTTTCATAGGAATTCTCTACTCTCAGATAGTGGGGGAGACCTGTACTATGGAATGCTAGGGCGGGAGTAAATGGCATGTCCATACCAAACCTTGCTTTCAAGTTCTATTACTCTTCAGTAGGTAAGACACATTGCCCTTCAATTTGGTCCCAAGACATTCCTCAATTTTGAGGGAATGGGTTGGGGTGGCTAGTATATGAGACGGGAATTAAAAGAAAAATGAGTACCAAATTAAAGAATGGACTTCAAGTGTGCTTTGAACTTCAATGATCTGCAAGGCTTACATGACAGCTAAAGCAGGCATAATAGACTCAGGAACACAGTGATCTAGGGGAAAGTGTAGTCAGGAGACAGGACTACTGGGTTCAGAACCCAGCTCTGCCACTATGCTTATGTTATGGTCTTAAGTAAATCACTTAGCTTGCATGCTTCAGCTCTCACATCTGTAAGTAGGGATACCTCCATCTTCCCAGGCAATCTGACAGTGCTGCTCTGTGGTGGTAGCTTCGGAACATTAAAAGCTCTATACTGACATGAGTCATTAGCATTTCCCACTGGACTCACACACCTTCCAAAGTTGCAGGGCAGGCCCACTCTCATTTACCTGGTGATAGGCATTTCTGAATAAGTGATCTACCAGAAGCCAAATCTCCTTGGGGACCTGAAGGGGTTTCTCACTGGCACCTTCATCCAAGGGAACCATCTGGAGAAGGGATTTCTCCTAAGAGATGAAAAACAATGAGAATCGAAGGGGTCTCAATAAAAACTTCTGTCTGTAAAGCTTCAAATTCTGCTTTATATAGGTACAATTTGACATTCATGTCTCAAGATTTTGTTGTTTTTTATTCACAGTGGAGACACCCTTGGTTAGAAGGTACTTGTTACTGATTCCCAGTTAGAAGATCTCCTTTTTTAGATGCTTCACTTAACTGTTAAGCATTCCATTTAGGTTTATTATGTTTATCACTGTGTTGTGTGTTGTTAATATTATGTTTATCATTGTATTATGTGCTGTAAATCCTCTCGCGGGTGACACTGAGACTAGCAATACAGTCATGATAGAGTCCACAGGCCACTAGAGACTTGCGGACCATTAAATTAAAATTGTTAACACGGTACTCTGAGAGAGCAGCATCTACTTAAGTTTTTTGTTGACTTTTAATTTACTCTTCTTTCAGGTTTAATCACAAATATCGTAGTTTTCATTGTTGATTTAAATGAGGATCTGTGGTCCTCAGGAATTAAATATAATTTTCCACACAGACCTACATATATGAACTATTTCAGGCTTGATAGGTCTAATCGTAATGTACTAAAAGTCATAAACCTTAAAATCCAAAAATAGTAAACTGAATATAGCATAGCAAGAGCCATAAATACTATGAAAAGTCTAGGGTCTCAGTCCAGAAGTTCTTTTTCACCTAACAGCTCAGCAAAGATTTCTTGTGGTTTTGACTACCTTCACCTATCTTTCTACTTTCTGTTAGATTCTCCTGAAAGAATCCAAGAGAAATAGAGCAGATCAGTTAACTAAATCTGAACCTGAAAATGGCAGTGGTATAAACTCAATTATCTTATGTTTATACAAATTATGTCAAATACAAATTATATCAAAAAGATGACTGGCATAAGTTAAAAGGCATCTGAAAGCAGCCTTCAGAAAAATCCTAGGGGACAAAACGGTGACCAATGTTTTGTGTCTTTCCCCCTCCTCCACGAGGAAATTCTGTAAATTCCATCCACAACTCCCAGCCATGTGCCTTCAAGGGAAAGAAAAGCAGCATTTCACTACTTCCAGAGACTGTGTACACTAGTGCAGAGCTGAAGGCTGTTCTTAACATTAAGTTCTTCAGTAAGCACTGGCGACCTTTTAAAGCCACTGTGTCTAAGGGAATGAGAAAGAGAAAGGAGCATGACAGCTGGTTACCATTTAAAATCTATTTTCTCTACATTAATTTTGCTTCTTTTTTCTTTCTTTCCCTGGGCTTCTATCACTTGATATTCATGTTTCCTAGAGCATCTACCAGTGGCTCATCCACTAACGTTTTTCCAGGTATAAGTATTAAATCTAGGCATCCACATGATATCTGAGCCACAACACCGTCCATAATGCACTCTGCTCACCTTAACCAAATACAACACATGTACAGATTCTTTAACAGATGCCTCCAAACTTACCATATATAAATTATTCAGCACTGATTCATGCATGTACTTAAAAAATCTGACATCCAATTGGTGCTAAGGCATCAAGGCAACACAAGGCACTGTCCAAGATGAAAAGACAGAACATGGCCTATTAACAGGAAATGGCTGGGGGGCAGAGCTGTCACAATGCTTAGTAGTTTAAAAAGGTTAATAAAATGTCAGTAGGTTATATACACCATCCGCTATCCATTTTCAAATTAATGTGTGACCATGTGAAATGTCATACTTATGTCCCCAACGTCTAGAGAAAGATCGTGCAAAGAAACAATACTTTTTTTAAAAATCCACAAATTATCCTAAACTCTAATTTTCAAAGGGAAACCAGGTACACCTTGACTTCTTTCAGTGAGACACATCTGGTACCTGATAAGCCCAAACATTTTAACCTTAGTGCTGATAACTCCACCAAATGGGGAAGTCTTGTTAGATACTGTATGAAAGTGTTTTAAAAATGTTTTTCAAGCATATGCTTCTCTGCTTTATAGCCCTGTATCGAGCTAGTCACTCTCCAGCTCAAAGAGGCGGAAAGCTGCCTTACCAGGTTCTTTCACTAGGTATTCAGGAGACCTGGGTTCTTGTCCCTTCTACCTCACACCCCTGATGTCAGGAGCAGTATATGACTCTAGTGAATTTTACAAATCTTGCTGGCCCTTGGTTGCCTCATCAAGTAGAATGGAGAAAACACCTTACACTGTCTGAAGGCAGAGTTGGACCAGATAATCCCTTATGAGCTCATTCAGCTCTATGATTCTGTTCTATGCTCTATTTCTTAACCATATCTGGGTATTCTTTTGGTAATTCATCACATTATCACTAACCCCAAATCACTTTTACTGCAACAGAAATCAACTTCTGGTTTTACTATCACTGGAAATGGAGGACAGCTAAATGGTACCCTCCCCCAACTCATGAGCTTTCAGATACCACCAGACTGCTCTTTATTTACTTCTCATTTCAAAAATACAAGTCTGGAACCTTGAGTCCTATTGTTTTTTATGTCCTGGGTCTCAATGACTGGACCAGTATAATACATATCTTTCCTGTACTTTAGATACACTAAAAGACAGCAGGCAGGACTCTGGGGGATTTTCATAGTATCAGAGGTTTTTGATATGGGAAAGCCTAAGGACAAATTCCAGGCACCACAGTTAAGTGTTAATCAAGCACAGGGAAACATATAACCACCAAGAGATTATATTACCTTTTCTAGGAAGCTGTCTTCTTCCTGAGAGCAGAGCAGGAAAAGAAAGTCATTGACAGATAGAAAATGATTAGAATTAATTTACAGAATTAGAAATAGATTAGAACCCACAAGCTTACTAGATACATAAATAGTTTTGAATTCTTCAGATAAACCATGATTGCTGAAAATGGAACACATCCTCACATGCAAAGTTGTCTATTATGCATATTAAATTTTTGTGCAGTTTACTGAGACTATCAAGAAATATACATGTTTCCAGTCCTAGACTTTTGTGTCCTGTGGCAGCTGCCAGCTGACCTTGCCAAATGCCCACTGATGTTTCCTTTTTATGTGCTGCTTGGAGGCAGGCTCTACTATGGCACCATGTGGCTTCTTGCTCCACTATAATGCCACTTCGATGGGAGAATCTGGTTGTGAGCCTGACTATGGCCATTCTCTTCTCTCAACTGCCATTCCTCTCACCCCAGCCAACCACACTCCTTTCTATCTTCCCAAACCCACTCTCCTCCTCAAAGGCCCCTGAAGTCTCTAAATATGGTGGTCCCTCTTAAATGTAAATTAATTTCATTTCAGATCTTTGTGGTTCAGAACAACCATCTTTATTCCTATTGTGTTATCTTATACGGTATAAAGAGAAAAAAAGAAAAGCAGGGGAGAGGGAAGAAGCACTGAATTAAAAAGCTTTTAAACCATCTGCTGTTTGTGTTATTACTACAATCCAATTACAG
This sequence comes from Rousettus aegyptiacus, assembly GCF_014176215.1. NCBI lineage: Eukaryota > Metazoa > Chordata > Mammalia > Chiroptera > Pteropodidae > Rousettus > Rousettus aegyptiacus. Next base: position 81,897,073 of record NW_023416312.1, on the reverse strand, counting down.
CCACACGACAATAACTACTGCCACCACTTAGGGAGCTTCCATCATGTAGTGGGAACTATGCAAAGTGTTCATATATGACGTCACTCAGTCTGTACACGTGTGCAAAGCGGTATTATTCCCATTTTACAGATGAAGAAACTGAGGTTCTGAGAGGTTAAATTATTTGCCCAAGGTCACACTAATAGTTAGTAAGTGGCAGAATCAGTATTACAACTCAGGTTTGATTCCACAGTCATTATCACTATGCTCCCTTAGACAACTCAAAAACAACAATCTGACTGCTTCCTGAACAAAGAGGCAGGAAAATGCTGTGAGTACGTATTTCACTCCACAGCAGGCTTAAGACAGTGAAAAACCCCCTTACAAGGTGGCAGAGTTAGTGGAAAGAGTACAGGCATTGGTACAGTCCTGGGTACAGATCTCTGTTCTGCCTCTTGTTACTTTTGTACAGATATCAAGCAAGTAACTAAACTTTGCAAAGCCTTCGTTTCTTCATCTCTAAAATACGGATAACTGTATTTACCTCATAGGGACAGGGAAGCAGCCTAAACCCAGGGGTGGTGGAGCAGTGGGCCAGCAGAGCCTAGGTCTTTCAAAGCTCCTCACATCTCCCCAGCCGACTCCCAACTGGAATCCTCCAATTCCACCATGGGCTATGAAGAACTTGAGTATAAATCACACATTTCAGGTCTGATAGTAAAAGGAGAAATCTGATCTTGCTGTCAGAGATGTGTAGGGGACTGAAGGAGTGGGGGAGTATGTGTTCCCTAGCATTGTGAGTGGTAATGCTGAGTGCATTTCCCCCAAATGACTGTGATATATGGTGGGTAGGCTGTTAGTAGTATTACTAGATACATTATGAATTAAACATTCTTTTGTGGCTTTACCTAGACTTTGAAATATTGCATATAAGATGAAATTTAAAAAATCAGAGTAATAGTGCTTTATAAAATATACAGTATTTATAGTATTGTAATTACAGTGCCTTTTAGTGTTAAAGTTCTGAGTGCCAAATATCTAATTTAACACAATTTTAGAGCACTATCTTTTTTAACATTTAGGACTACAGAGTAACAAGTAGAGAATCTACCTGACAAACTCAATTTTCCCTCCCATGTATACATGACATATGATATGATGAGTAAAACTAGGCAGAGTTTTTATATACTAACCTGTCAAACTAGTCCCTCAAAGCAGTTCTGAGCAGTGACCACTACCAGTGCAAGACACTGTGCTAATGCCTTTGGGAGGTGGGGAGGATGAGAAATGAGGCTACAGAGGAGAAAGGCATGGTCCTTGACTTGGGTTGCAACTGAGTTGGGATGAGGAGTCCCAAAGTTTATTGCCTGATATTGTTATAATACACAAGTATTATTTCTCAGTAAATAATTAAAACAAAAAAAAAACAAACAAAAGAGCGTTCAAAGGAAGGAGAGATGGCTTTCACCTGGGGCTGTCAGGGGACTTCTCACAATGGAGATGGGACCTACTTAGCCCTTAAAAGCTTCAAAGGATTTATCTTTCTCTGACTTATTTCACTGAGCATAATAACTTCTAGGTCTACGTATGTTGTTGCAAATGATAGGATTTATTTTTTTAATGGCTGAGTAATATTCCATTGTATATATGAACCATAACTTTTTTATTCAGTCATCTGTTTATGGGCATTTAGGTTGCTTCCAACATTCAGATGGGGGGGGGGAGACTGGGGGGCTGGGAGAATGGGGTGAAGGGTTAAAGAAGACAAATTAGTAGTTGACAGATCATCACGGGGATGGGGAGCATGGCATAGCGAATGTAGCTAGCATTAATGTAATGGCTAGGTGGAGAGCCAGAGAAGAGAGAGCAATTAGGGGGATCGTTTTATAAAGTATATAAATTTCTAACCAATGCACTGTATACTTGAAACTAATAATAAAATAAAATTAAAAAAAAAGATTCACAGGATTTTAAAGGGTAACAATATGGTGGGTATGTTACAAGTAGAAGGGGCAGAAATAAGTAAAGATGCAGAGAAGTTATACCACAAGGTGAGATTAGGGAGAAGTTAGCTATATCAGGTTTGTGGGGAATGTGGGAGGATGTTGAGAAAAATAGCAGGAAATAAACCTGAAAAGGTGTCTTGAAGTCAGACACTGGGTGACCTTGAACAACAGGTAAAGAGCAATTTGGACTGCATTCACCAGGCATGGGGGAGCCACTGACTACCTTTAAGCAAAGAAGTGACAGGCCTCAAAGCCGTATTACAGAAAGATCAATCTGACAGCCCTGAAGAGGGAAAATGGAAGGGATATAGAGGCAAAAGGAATTGTTAAAAGGTTAACAAAGTAGGTTAAGCAGGAGAGAATAAACACCTTAACTACAAATGAGAAAATTATACACACACACACACACAATCTCTGTACATATATATTCTCATCTCTGTATGTATGTGTACGTATGTGTGTGTATGTGTGTATATATTAAATGAATGGATGCAAAAGAAAACTGTTAGAAGAATTAAAAAGACAGATTTACATTGAGAGTTTGCTTTCCTGGCTACAGGCATAAAGTAGATTTAAATTATAGTTATTTAAACACTAGACTCAAGTCTGAAAATAGAAGCACCACTTAGTCCCCACTAATAAATAGTACATTGCTAAGGTAGTCCTACAGTGACTGCTAATTACTTAGTTCAACTGACCTGCCCACTCTCTGCAAAAGGCTACATATTGATCACACTAAAAAAGGGAACCTAGTTTAGGATTTCCTCAGTGGGGCAACCTTGTACACTACAAATTTATTGCAAATCATTCTTCATCCCAATGTTCATCCTCAGAGGAATTTTCCCAGTAGTAAATGCAGCCAAAATAATGTAAAAGTCACTTAGAGGCAAATTCAAATTTAAAAATAAAAAGGAGAAAACTGAATGGATACTTAAAATCCTAGAAAGGATTACTTCATGTGAAATATAAAAAGAAACACAAACCATACACCTAACAGGATAAGACTTGGGTGGTTAGATCAGTAAGACAAAGGAAACACCTAATAGAGAAATCACTGGGGATGAATTAATCACCAAGTTGTTAATCTTGTTATTTCAAATTTTTGATACCGTTTTCCTAATAGACATGTCCTTGAGAAAATACAAATTGTCCACCCATCTTTAAACTTTTTCTCATCTCTGTATTTACAATCCAAACCTTTAATCAGATCTGGCACATTCAGATCTGGTCTCTCCATTAGTCTAGTCTATAAGCAACACTGAAATGCTCCTCCAAATGTGTCCATTTATAAGCTCATAGCACTCATCAAAGCCTTCTGATGGTTCTAGATGCTCTCTGGCTCTAGCATAAACTCATCTGCTGATTTCAAGACCCTCTTTCCCCTGCCCCCACCCTACCTAATCAGCTCTATATACTCTTATCCTTAATCTCTCTTCTTCCCAGGGAAATCTTATAATTGTTCATACACGGTCTTTTTGCTTTCACCTTCTAAACTTTACTCATGATGTCTCTTATGCCTGAAAGAGGCTGCTCACCTAATATAGTGATACATGCTTCTTAAATACTTGGATTTGATTCAAAATATTTCTATGAATGAACCTCAAAACACTTTCCTAGTCCACTTTATTCTTATGCGCTAAACTTATTTTTAGTTATGTTAATGTTACATGCATGAAATATTCATTAAAGCCAAAACACACTGATTCTGAGATTGATTTTTATAGAGGTTAGCTGAACAGTCAATAAGCTTTTATAGCATATGAGGGCTTGCGTAACTAGCACAGGAAAGGAATTAATTGTTAATACAAATTACAAGTTCCATAACTCTCATTTTAAGTGACTTTCCAAAATATGGACTTACCAAACACTTTGGACATTAGCCAGTAAAGGTGGTTAATGTTTAGACTATCTCTAACTAAATTCTCGATTTACCTCGATTCAAATTTAGCTTTATTATACATATGAGCAAAGTTCCATGACCACTAAATTACAGAACCCACATAAACTGCATAATACTTTGTATCCTCTGTTTGCCACTTGAGCTAAACCCAACTCTTCCAGGAGTGACAAAATCACTGTCATTGAGAAGGGAAGAAAGAATGAAAAGGATTTATACCAGCTATTTAATGGTGCATTTGGTGGGAAGAGTAGGTTTGGCACAAGAATCTTTCTGAAACGGTACATGGAGAGTCGACACAGGCACTGAACTCATTTCTGGATTCACTAAAAACTCGGTGTAAATAATACAAAGACAACAACAGGTACCATTATTAATAATGCTGTCTCACGGGATATGAAATGTCACCTTGGGTCTTGGAACAAAGATGAACAAACAAACCTAAGAAAGCATTTCCGAAGAGCAAAATCAAATCAAAACAGAGTGTGAAGATATTACTAAAAGGGTACAGATGTTAGATTTCTTGTTTACTGCCCCACACTAATATGTATAATTTCCTCATCAATGAGATATAAGAATTTAATAACATGGAAATGCAACAGACTGTGAAAAGAATTAGAAATCTAAATCTTACAAAAACTTTTTTAAAAGAATAAATGATGACCACACACATACCATTTAATAAGAACTTAGCAATTTTGTAACAAAAAATGATAAAGGTTCTATTTTTTAAACTTTGAATCAGTTGTGCACAAAGAGAAGGAAAGGCTTCCTACAGAGCCATTAACTCCATTAAAGATTTTTGACTACTTCCTATTCATGGTCAAGCATGGTTAAAACACCAGATAATATTTTAAATGAAATTTTAAAATGTTATGCTGGTTGAGCCTCCTTCTAATCACTTTAATATGGGACAACTACAGTAAAGGGTATTATAAAGCTTTGCCAACTCTGAACAAAAGTTAAGCTAGATTCCAGTTTATAGGAAAAAAAGGTGTGATGGAGTTTAAAGGGATAAGTTTAAAAATTATGAAGAAGAAAAATGGCGTAGATGATAGAAGCTCTGTTCATCCCTCTAGTGACCAAATCGGGGTTGTGACGGAAACAAGCAGCAGCAGCAAGGAAAACTTGCCTGGGATCTAGAGGAACAAGCCATACAACCAGGGAGATATACAAGAAAGCACCCTGCAGTGGCAGAAGGTGGGACTGGGCAAGTACGCCCCCTGTCCTGAGCAGCTGAGTGAGACGGAGGCTGCGGCAGCAGCAGAAGCTTCTTAAAGGGGCCGCTTCCACGAGCAGATTTTCACCGGTGATGGACCTGCTCGCTCTGAGCACCAGTGCCCATTCGGAAGCGCACAGGGGGCACCAGGGACTTCCAGGGAGACACTGTCGGAGTGAGGGCCAAGGCGAGACTTGTTCTGTACAGAGTGCTGGTGGTATCCATTGTTCCAAGTTTAGCCCTTCCCCGTCCCAGTGCCTGGACACAGCGCCACCATTGCTATGATGTCATCAAACTGAATAACAGAGGTCGCTCCGCACAGAGGATTCCCTGAAGCTCCATCTCTTCAAACTTGCAGCCCCACCCAAGCCCCATCCAGGTACATCCTCAGAAAGTCAGGTGCCCCTGGCTGAGCAGCGCCTAGACTCACACTGGAGGCAGCTGGTTTCAGTTTCTGGTGTAACCTTTTGAAGCAACTATAAGCAAAGCACCTGTGGATTGCTTGCTGAATCTTAACAGGCGGACCCAGAGGGGCACAGGCTTGGGCTAAATTTGGCTTGCAGCTGAACCCCTCTCAGGACTGTGCCATTGGACACCTACTTCACAAATCCACACTAATGAGACCGGGAGATTTAGGAGCTTTGCTTAGTACATAGAAACAGACACAGAAAGGCAGCCAAAATGGGAAGACAAAGAAGCAGAATCTATATGAGAGAACAGAACAGAGATCAAGATATAATGGAGTCAAGTAATTTAGCAAATGCAGAGTTCAAAACACTGGTTATAAAGATGCTCAACGAACTTATGGGAAGCATAGATAAATTCAGTGAGAACTTCAACAAAGAGATAAAAAACAAAAATGGAAATGAAAATTATTAAAGCCTAAAATGAAGAACACATTATCTGAGATGAGAAGTATATTAAATGGAATAAAACTGAATAAAGGATCAAATGCCCTATCTAGAGGACAGGAAAGCCAAGGACATGCAATCAGAATGGCAAGAGATAAGAGGCCAAGATTATAAAAATAATTTAAGGAGCATATGGGACACTATTAAGGATCCAAATATCCATCTAATCAGCGTAAGTGAAGAAAATCAAGATGTTGAACAGCTGTTTGAAGAAATAATGATGGAAAACTTCCCTAACCGGTTGAAGGAAATGGACATAAAACCCCAGGAAGCTCAGAAAATTCCAAAAATCAGAGATCCAAAGAGGCCCACACCAAGACACATCATAATTAAAATGCCAAAGGTTAAATACAAAGAAAGAATATTGAAAGCAGCAAGAGAAAAACAGATAGTTACTTATAAGGAAACACCCAGAAGACTGGCAGCTCATTTTTCAAAAGAAACTATGCAGGACAGAAGGGCTTGGCACAAAATATTCGACAGGATGAAGACCCAGGATATACAACCAGGAATACTTTATCCAGCAAAGCTATCATTTAGAGTTGAAGGACAGAAAAAGAGCTTCCCAGACAAAAATAAGCTAAAGGAATTTATCACCACCAAGCCAGTTTTACAGGAAATGTTGGAAGGACTTCTTTAAGAAGAAAAAACTTGTATCAAAAACAGAAATAAAGAATGGTAACAACTACATTCCTAACAGTAAGTACCTTAAATGGAAAAGAATTAAGTGCTCAAACCAAAAGACAGAGTGGCTGAAAGGATAAGAAAATAAGACTCCTACATATGAAAAAAAGGGGATGGAAAAAGACATTGCTTTGATGGACCTAGAAGGTATTTAAGTCACAAAGAGAAAGATAAACACTATATGATTTCACTTATATGTGGAATCTAAGGAATAAAAAGAACAAACTAATTAAAAACAGACTCACAAATATAGTGGACAATTTGGTGATGGACAGAGGGGAGGGAACTTTTGGGGGCTGGAAAATGGAGTGAAGGGTTTAAGAAGCACAAATTAGTAGCTGAAGGATGGACATGGGGATGGGGAGCACAACATAGGGAATGCAGTTAGCATTAATACACTGGCTAGGCGGAGGATCAGGGAAGGGAGGGAGCAACTGGGGGGATCATTTTACGAACTATGTAGATGTCTAACCAATATACTATATACTTGAAACTAATTACAATAAATAAATTTTAAAAAATTACGAAGAAGAAACAATCAGACAAGTTTAGGAAATGATGGATTCATGACTGGACGACTGCACTGGACTCTTAAAAATGAAATGCCATTAAAATAAAAAAAGAGAACTGTTCTACTTTAAAAGAGACTGCAGAGACCTCACCAAATATTCTGTATGAATCCAGATTGGATTTTGGCTTTAAGAAAGCTACAAAATAAATACTTGGGACAACTGGAAAAATCTGGATATGGACTGGCTAGCTTTCTGAGGTGCAATAATGGTACTGTGCTTATATAGAGGTTGTCCTTTTTCTTAAGAAAGGCAGACTGAAGTATTTACTGGTGAAAGTGCATATCACCCCTTAATTGAAAATGGTACAGCAAAAAAATTAAGTATCTCTATATATGTATGTAAGGCATGTGGGTGTTCGTTGCACTGTTCTTTCAATTTTCCTGCACATTTGCCATTTTCAAAATAAAAAAGTTGGGAAAAAGAAAGTTAGGAAATGGTATTTAGGGTCGAGAGAAGGGGATATGAAAGAAACAACTTCATTTAGAATATATTCTAAAAGGTTAAATATTAAATTTGAAAGACGAATATGGTGGCAGAAGAAAAAACAAGTATGAAAAAACAACAGAATGTCAGGATATGAATTTCTAAAGAAAATGGTTCTCTCTCAGAGGTAATACACTCAGTCACGAGGGCTCTAGGGAAACAGGTATAATTCCAAGAAAGAATGCTAGGACTGCATTCAGTGTTTTAATCTGCCATCTGAGTCATAGCTAAAACAATTCCATGGCAAGAGAACAGATGACAGAGAAACCAGCAGCCTGCCCTCTGGTCCAGCCCTTCCCAATAGATGATACAATCACTGCCGTTGGCTAGGGCAAAAGGATCAAGTGAATTCCAGTGGTAATGATAATGTATGCCTGTCACATACCTAAGTTTCCTTGGTAAAAGACCAAAAATATACTTTTATAAGCCCAAAGAGGTCTGCGCACGAATCCGACAATACTTTCATTTAGAAGAAAATTTAATAGGATGAACTTGTTACTAAATCAATTTATGTCACTGAAGATAATACAGCCATTTCTCCATAAAGACACTGATTTTATAGCTTGGAGATGGGAAACCTCCTCCTTTCCTTTATTATGCAAGTCACATAAAACATGTATCACACTTTTGTGCACCTTATAATAATCTAGAGTGCAAACATATGTCGATTCCCTGAGATTCTGACTCTATCGCTGGAGGTAAGTGGGAGGAGGGACCTGGACTTGCGTAAGGACTCCAGGGGTTCTGAGGCAGGTACTCTGAGGTTCACAGATAGGTCTGGGCTGCAAACAAGCAGCCGAGTTTGACCTAGATTAGATATGATATAGCGAGGAGTAGTGGACTGGGAGTCAGAAAATGTGGGTGACAGATCTGTCACTAACTTATTGCACTCTGAGCAAGTGACTGTCTCTGTGTCTCGGTTTTCTCTTTCATTTAATGAACATAATACTGCCTCTCCCATTTACTGTACCTCACATACATGCTAATTTATACAAAAGTGACTTGGATGTATGAAGAGCATAACAAACAAGCATTATATCTTTGAGAAGGGAATCTTTATTCTAATTCAGTGAATTCAAGTATTATCTATTGTATTCCTAACAAGAGCCAGGTATAGATTACCTGCTCCTCTTTCCTTTTAGGCTTAATCCAATGAAAGCAATGCTAGAGTAAGTGAGTCTTATTCTTATTTATCACTTGACAGTCCCCGTTGCCCCCAACAAAAGAGAAAGCACAGAGGCAATGAGGACACCACTTAAGTATTGTGAAAATTGTACCTATAGGACGTTCATGTCTTAGAATGTTTCTTACCAAGTCTATGAGTTTGGTAACAGGAACTTCTCGGATTGGTCTTTTCATTCGGCACAAAGCCTCTAAGGATGTACCAAAGCAACTTGGGAGGTAATTTCCACTAATGGTCAAGAAGTAATCTTTGCCTCGATCCAGGTGAAGGACAAGAATATCTTCAATTTTATCTTCCCCTGAGTTCAGGATGGTCACAGAGTCTTTGCTGACATACACATCAAGGGAAATGTCCACTGTCTCATCTGAAAAGTAAGAGATGACACATGACAACAGAAAGTTCCAGTGGAAAATCAAAATGGGGATAAGAACCAACAGAAGTGTTCTCTAAAATATCATCAAGTGACAAAGGAGAGATTGGACACACAAAAGACATATCCCCAATATATAACAGTGAAGGTAAGAGACGTATGGTTAGAAAATAAGAAGTTAAACAAAGGCAGGGAATATGGGAATCATGAGGAGATGGTACATCACAAACAGAGGTGATGGTAAAGGGAAAACTCACTTGGCTCCAAGTAGCCCTCAAAAGGTTCAGCCCGAAGCCATGGCTTGCAGTATTGGCTGTCATTAAGTTTAGGGATGAAAGAAAAATGGCAGGGAACCTGTCCATTGTTGCTGATCTGGAACTTCTCTTTTTGTAGTTGCCGAAACTTCACATTCTCAAACACAAACTGGGGAATAACAGACAGACACAAACATGCATCACTAGTAGGAGAAGGAAGTCAGTTGGATTATTCCATAGAAAATAAGAAAAAAGAATAAGATAATTATTAGCCAGGTGTGGAACTGCCATATACACTCGCCAAATGAGCCAGCTATACACCATCCCCTCTCATATATTATTATACTCAGACCAGCAGATGAGGAGTTAGGCAGCTCTGGCTACTTCTCTAGGCCACTCTGATTGTTCCTGGGATCCTAAGAGGGTAACCTAACCTTGGGTCAGGGCATTCATCCTGTGACCGAGTCCTGGTTCCTGAGATATGATATTATAGCAACTCTGAAATATTAAATAAGAATGGCTAAATCTGAAGGCTTCCTTTGTGCCAGGCGCTGTTTTAAGAGCTTTGCATGTATTAACCTGTGTAATCCTCACAACTACCCTTTTATCCAGAAAAGGAAACCGTGGCTCTAAAAGGGTAAGATACTCACCTGTACTAAACGGCAGTGCTGGGATTGTAATGGAGGCAGTCTGACTTCAGTATACATAGTCTTCACCACATGCCGTGTTGCCTTCTGTGAATAACATGGTTTCCCCTTTGCTAACCAGGATGGGCAGTAGACAGGATAGCCACATATTTTTACTCACCTCCCTTCTGCTGAGTTCTAAGGAAGGAAGGAAGTCATTTTCCATTCTGTCCATAATGCGTACAATATCTTCAAACACTTTCCGATACCTCCGTTCATCCACAACCTTCACCTGAAAGAAGATATACCTTTTTTGGGGGTCTTACATGTTCCTAGCTCATCTTCCTTTGAGATTACCTAGCAATTTAAAACTGATCATTACAGCAACCATTTAAAATATATTGTGGTACAAACAACATTCTCAAACACTTTCTGGTATCTCACTCCATCTACAGCTTTTATCTGAAAGAAAGCATATCCTTATTTTAGTTTTATAGGCTCTCAACTTAAATATCTCTAAGAGTCTAACAAGTTTTAAAAGGTCACTAAAGCAAATATAAATTAAACTAAGCATTACAGAATCACACACTTTCAAGTAAAGGTAAGGTTAATTGGTTACCTTCCTGGAATAATTAAACCTCTGTGCTAAGAAGCTTGGCAATAATTATAAATATTTGGGAAGAATATTTTCCTGCTCCACGGTTATTAGGTGGTGGAGAAGATGTGATTTTGTAAAATGAATTCCTGCACTGTACAAAATAACAGTGTCAAAACATACCTGTTAATTGTTTCTAACAATGATTATAAACTATTGAAATAGCAGAAAGGATGATTAAAGAAAGCACTTAGCTCTATTAGCTGCCATACACAATGCTAAGAATCATAATATCAATGCTCAGATTATAATGATAAAGGTACGTTAGTAAATAGAGCCTATGGCCATTTTAGAAAATGGCTAACCCAAAATATCCTAGATAAAAGTGTGACAAAAGACAAGTCATTCTGACGAAGAGATCAAAAACCTCCCATCTGACACAGCACTTTCAGCTTCTTGACATAGCTGTACTTTTTTCACTATTAAAACTTCATACAAATCAATGATAAAAATGAACATAATTAACACAGCATTTTAACTTACTGAAAACCCAGTTTCTTTTTAGAATGGAAAACTTCACAAATTCAATGTCAAAAAAAGTTGATGCAGGTACTAGAGGTTGTGATGTGGAAAACAAAAACATTAAAGCTGAGTCAATTATCTCAAAGACTGGGGAGGTTTTTACATATCTGTAATATAACACTTGAGAACTGAGGAGCAAGCAGTCACTAGCATCACAAGGGTCATACTATAGTATCAGGTTAAGAGGAATGTTATACTTTCTAAATACTTTCATGAAAGTTGGCAACTTTTTATCTCAAAAAGTATTTTACATGTGCCATCTTATTTCCACAACAACCTGCGAGGCTACCAAAGCAAGGATTATTTTTCTTCTAATAGTTGAGAACATGGAGATACAAAAAGATCAACTAAATTGCTGATACAGTTAATATCAGAGGTGATACCTGGACCTCTAGTGTAATACCCTTTACAAAATAGCAAGTAGGCAAGAAGATCAACTCAGGTAGGTCTTAAACATGCAGATTTTTTTTGGCCTACTAATCATTATCTCTGGGGTTGGGGTCCATGCATCTGCATTTTTTTAAAGCTTTCCAGGCAATTCTTATGTCCACCAAAGTCTGAGAACCAAAGCAACAGATACCATTATCAAAGTGAAAGGGTGCGAACCTTATCTCAGCTCAATCTCAGCCAGCTCACAGCAAGTCTTCTAAAGTTAATCTGTCACTAAGCACTTGGCCTCTTTGTTAACAGTTATTGATACTAATGGTGGTAAAAATATAGTGTGGCTTTTAAAACCTCTAATCATAGCATGACCAAGAGTCTAAAATATGGTGATTACTCAATAAAATCGAAGCTTTTCTCAGCAGGTTATCATGATCATTGCCCTTAATGGCACATTAAGGATAATAAAGGGGAAAAACACCATAGAATGTCACCACCTGATACATCCGTTTCAGAAAAGGAAATCACTGACAAAATCAGGAATTAAGAAAAAAGCACAACGAGCTAGATCTTTATGTAATCACATGGATAGCTCTCCAAGACATGACACTGAATTTAAAAAAAAGCAAGCTGCAGACCAACACACCAACACATACGGTATGAGACCATTTATGATATATACACACCAACATGCAAAGCGATACTATATTGTCTGTGGGTAAACAGAAAAGTATATGCAAAGGTCTAGAACTGTGCAGTCCAATAGAATAGCCAGTAGTCACATAGGGACATTTCAATTACTCCAAGGTAAATAAAATAGAAAATTCAGTTCTCTAAGTCATACTAGCCATGTGTCAATAGCTATCTGCAGCTAGTAGCTACTGTGCTGGACAGTACATTTTCATCATTACAAGAAAACCTACTGGACAGTGCTGGTCTAGAAAAATATAAATTCCTAAGGGTAACTGGGTTGGTTGGGGAGTGGAGGTTCGGGTAAAGGTGGGAATGAGGGATAGAACAGTAATTGAAAAACTTCAGACTTATCTGTAAATTTTCCTTAAAATATATATATTTTTCATTTTAAATTTAATTTTGAGTTCCTGAGTAATTTAAAAAATATTAAAAACTACAACAGTAGGCCTTTATTAAAGATGCACAAAAATATACAAGTATGGAAAAATTTTAAATATCCTGCTGAGAGCTCTGGATTAATATACATGGAGTATTAAAAATATCCCAAGATATGAAAAGAAATGCAAACAAAAAAGCCAAGCATAGCTGATTAAATCACAAAGGTTAGTGTTTGGGGAAAGACGTCCTTTTAAAAATGGATTAAGAATACTCAAATGGCGAAAACAGGGCAGTCCCCAAGTATAAACTAGAAATTAGGTAGGATTAAAAATATAGTATCTGAAGGCATATCTAGTTAGTAAGTTCTTTGGAACTACAGAGGCATTGTGGAGGTAGTAGACAGAGCTTCTATAGCTTAGGAGTTAAACAGACTTAAGACTTGATTCTCAGCAATCCTAGTTGAATGCTCTTAAAGAAGTTATTTAAATGCATTGGTTCTCCATTTGCTCATCTGTTAAAAGAGAAATATTTAACTCAAAGCATTGTTGGAAGGACTTAATGAGATGTGTGTAAATTGCCTAGTACAGTCCCTGACACATACTAGCTACTATTCATTATTATTTTAAAATCTCAAAATGGACAAAAGTAAAGTCATGATTGCCTCAGTAAAATTTAGACTCTATTCTAAGACTAAGAACTATTTTTACAAATAAAAGAAATTCCTTAAAGTCATTTTCCTTTAAGAAAAGAGTACAATAAGACATGTTGGTGATAATCCACCTCAGAAGCCTCCAAAATTGACATGTATGCAGAGAAAAGTAACCACCATCCTATGCTCTTGCATGTCTTACCTCTTTAATCCTCATAAGTAGGTACTATTTTATTTCCATTTTACAGAGGAGAAAACTGAGACACAGAGATGTCACATAAATTTTTCATGGTTATACATGAAGTGATTGAGCTGAGATAAAAATCTAAGCAGTCCAGCTACAAAGTCCATCCAATCAAGCACTGCATTATGTAGAATTTGACAAATTGCATGACCACAGGTCTGAAAAATCTACAAGAAATAACCTAAACGTGCTCGCTGTCATAAATTAAATCAACAAGATCACAGGTCATAACCTGCATACTAATAACAACACAAGTAGAAAATACAATGTGAAAACAAAAACTTTATAAAAGAGACAAAAAATGAAATAATTGGTCATTCATCTAGCTCAGGATACAGTAGAGTTAAAGAAAAATTTATAACCTGTGCTCCTGGATGGGAAGACTTCGCCAGAGTAGGGCTGACACTATGCTTATGGTATTCAGAAATTTGTTTGTATTCTGACCGGTCTGTACCTTTGCTCCTGCTATTTCCACCCCTCCACCTAGAATCTCTCTCCCTGTGCTTCTGCTCTTTACTATTTATTTGATGAAAAGCTACTCATCCTTTAAAACCTAGCCTCTCTTTTTGACGTATGAGGACTTTAGGAGGCTAAGATTACTCCCATTATGCAGCATGAGAAACATCTGGGTCACTAAAGGGTCTGGAGTGTTAAGAGCCAGAGACAGCATTTAGGAGGGTTGAGGGCACTAACTTCTTAACGTTGCAAATGCCTGGCTATGGAAACATTTATGGGTCACTGAATTACTGATCTGTTCTGAGTCGAAATAATGCTCTAAGAATATATACTTTACACAAAAACAAATGAAGGAACAAACAAGTGTTTACCCCAATACAGAAGAGGGCGCTAACAGGCTTGTGATCGCTGGTTTTCAGTTCCATATGACTCCGGTAATGAAGCTGATTAATATTTGTTCCTCTCCAAAGAATTCGGTCACACCATGCTGGAACCCGACATTTTCCACTGCACATAAAGGAAATTATAAAGAGAACATCCCATGTAAGAATGTACTATCTACCACATTGGTTCAGACCTGGGTTAGGCCCTTTTCTTATATACTTCTTCTTTCTTAACAACCCCAACTATTATCTTCCCTACTATATTGCAAGCTCTGTGAAGGGACTGTGTCTACTTGTTTGCCACTGAATTCTCAGCCCCTAGCACAGTATCTGTTGCAAAGCAGGTATTCAATAGACAGTTATCTAATGAATGAATGAACAGTGCTCTTAAGATTAGTATTATAACTTCGACAACCTCGTCCCATGGGAATGTATAATACCCTCTTAAAATATCCTCAGAAGGTCAGGATTATATTCAGAACACATCCTCTTCCTTTTCTTTTGCAGCTCTGTGAACTGCAATGATACTTCACAAGAGATAGACAACTAATCTAAAAATCCAATCCTATATTCCTAGATTTGGCTTAATCTCTGGATATGAGTAGTAGTAGAGATTTCTTCTTTAAACCTGAACTTTTGTGGACA
This sequence comes from Rousettus aegyptiacus, assembly GCF_014176215.1. NCBI lineage: Eukaryota > Metazoa > Chordata > Mammalia > Chiroptera > Pteropodidae > Rousettus > Rousettus aegyptiacus. The sequence goes on along the minus strand of NW_023416312.1, from coordinate 81,881,883 downwards.
AGCCTAGCTTCTTGTAGTAGAAATAAACTAACATCTAAGTATGCCAAGTCTGAACACGTAAGAGCCCATAGAGGATCAAGGATAGGGAAAATGCCCACTCATCATTCTATTAAAATAAGCAACCTTATACACTTGATCCAGAAGGTGACACAAACAAGTTCTTATCAGTAGCTCATAAGTTGACTCTTAAGTCAGGTGAGTGTAAGCAACAAGGCCAGTGTACAGATAGATCTTCTGTCAGTGTCCCTTTTCACTTGCTGACCAGCTCCTGTGGAGCACAGACTTCTCCTTATCCTACTCTATTGCGCTCTGAGTCTAAAGAAGATAAATATACCCAGGGATTCACTCTTTTGAGCTTCTGGGCTCAGGCAGCTAGCAAACCACAGGAAACAAAGAAATAGATGGTAGGTAGAAGACAAATAGTTACCAGGAATGGACTGACAGTGGCACTTCACTGAGAGTAATTAGGAAATCAAAGGGCCCCCCAGACAGTGGGTCTCAGCTTTCATTAGCAGTTGCAGAGGTTGGGCCCAGACATCAGTATTTTTTAAAGCACGAAGAGATTCTAATATATACTCAGGACTGAGAACCACTGTGCTAGAAGAACCGTTCATGGCTCTTTGTTTTCATTTTCTGGTGTCTTTAGTTAAAAAGTTAAGAAACAGTTTGGAAAAAACAGAACAGGGAAATAGTAAGGAAATAGGGGCAAGATCAGGAAGGTCAAAAATCTAAGCAAGTCTACTGAGGTGACAGAAATAAGGCACTGCAGGCAGTACATAAAACTTTAACAGCCCTGATACAGAAGTTATATTTTTTTAAGATACACCCACCTTTGAGTACACACTAATTAAAAACTTCTGTAATAGCACTGAGCCATTAGATTTTTCATATCTGCTTCTGCATGACCTAAAACATTCCTAGCCCTTCACCAGTATGGAGGGACAGAAATAATATAGGGCCTTAACATATTCCATGAGGAGGTTCTTGCTACTTTACCTGGAATCCCATCGATCTGTTTTAGAGTCATACTTATAAGTGGGAATAAACTTGATTTCCCCTTCGGTGAAGTCAGCGAAGGCTTTCTTCTGTGTGCGCTGAATATTTAGCTGGCAAGGGAAAGAAGCATTACATAAGCAGGGTAATATCATCTTAAAATAAGTGACAATCAGGCTTATCAGCCGTTTCTAAGTATCTAATTTCACAGCCTTTGCTATCATCAGAATACATAAATAAAATTTCTGTAGCCTCATAGCACCTAAACTCACCAGTTCCCTGAAGTTGGACAGGAACCATCTAGAACAATTTTAATTTTTTAAAAAAGCACACGAATGTTGAATGGATAATTCTGAAAGCCAAATTCAGCGAATAGTTACAGATCATTTTGAAAGTTATCCTTGCTCAACTATTTACTAGAATTATGTAAGACTCCGAATTTATTCCAACTGTATCCTCTTTGGAGGCAGGAAAGGAAGCAACATAAAGAAATTAGCCAGGTAACCTCAATGTGAAGGAAGACTTGGCCAAGACAGGTTTACTACAAACACTATTCTACTATAAAACACCTGATTTTGACTATATAAGAAAGTCAAAAGGGCTCACATAAAGATATAAAGACATTCAAATCAAGTTGAAACATTTTCTTTCCTCATTAAGAAACATTCACTTTTAGCAGCCAGTATCCATGAGCTGAAATAAAAATTCAAGTCATGTGCTAGGTTCCAAGGAAAATTAACAGAAAACTAGCTTCCTGAATATCAAGTTTTATTTGATATATCAGGTTTTAGAATCTATAACCCAGCTATCCCAAACTTTTCAATCAATTCTTATCAGACCACAGTCTGTGCTATTTGTGCCAGACAGACTTTTCTTCTGTGCTTCCCAATCCCCTCACAGGGCCTCCCTTTTACCGCTAAGATATTGCTGAGCCTGCCAAGTAATCATTGAGCAGCTTCCCTGCTCCATCTGCCAAACCACATCAACACGGCTGAAGGCCCACTTCCTCCAGGAAGTGTTCTCCAATTCATCCCACCCATTCTCCAACTTACTGACACAAATCTCTTCTTGATAAAGAATTGATGAATAAACCTCATATATTTTTATCACTAACACTATCTCTCCTACCACCTAAGTGCTTAATAAAAGCACTATAAACCTTGTGTGTATTCGCTGCATCACTAGTCATACTGTTCCCCAAGACAATGAGACCTTTCCATCTATTCCTAGAGTAAGTCACGCCTTCCACACATCTATCTCATAAACCTAACAATTTTATCTGCTATCTAAGAAAGTACCTATAAAATGAAAATTTACTTACCTGGTCAAATTTCAAGAGTCTCTGAAGGTCATTCTTGTTAATGAGACTCTTCACTTCACTGGCATCAGGCATGCAAAGTCTATAGTTCAAATCTCCCAACCAGATGACAACACTGAGGATCAAGAAATAGATGAATGAAGTACCAATAATTAGCATAAAAATCAATCAGAGAAGAATGGAGAACAGAAAAATGGGTAGATTATTGATAAGGATTCATTTATCACTATCTGACAACCTGAGAGAGACTAGGGATTACAAAATAGGTGGGTAGATAGGCACTCAATACATGAAGAATGAAGATGGGGAAATACAGTATATGTATGGGATTCAGAAGCCAAGGAGTTAACTGCCTGAGAGAACCATGTAGTTTATTTACTGAACTAGCTTTCAGTAAAATTTTGCTTGGTTGCTTGCCAGGTCTCTCGGGGAACCTGAATGTTTTCTGCCTCACTGAGCCCTGACGTTCTGCAGGCTCTTTGCTAAGGTCTGCGTGGCATGAACAACAGTTCTCATAGGCAGGGCTCACTAGGAAAAGTGAGTCTGGGGCTTTCCACTGCAGCCAATCTGTCTATCGCTGCACCAGATCTGCACTCCCAATCTCAGGCAGGAAAGAGGCTGGCATACGATGGGATCCAGGCTCCCATGTGATCCTCAGGCTCCCAATCACAGCAACAGACTCCTAAATGGGCTGAGAATCCCACAGGTGAGACCCCGAAACTGTATCAAAATAGATTCTCCTATAAGCTATCGCAAGTTCTGAATGAGTCTCTGCCAATCTTAAGTGCAACATGAAATTTCTGGAACCTTAGGGAAATAAATATATGAAATTTCAGGGTAACTTTATGACATTAATGTCAAGGTCTTGACTTCACCATGGAAAAGAATTTCATATGTTCCTAATTGTTGAGACAATATGGAAATGGGCCACCATTGCTACTCTTCCCTACTCTGTCCTCAATCCCCCTACTCTCTACTGATGCTAATACCCCTAAATTATCTTTTGTTTTCCTATAATTCCCATCTCAAATGACTTTTTCCAAACGAATTTACGACTAATCATTTTCTACCACTCAATACATTCCTCAACTGATTTCTGCTTCTATATCCTTAAGTCTCATTCTTCACTAACCTTTCTCTTAAATTATCCTACTGATTCACTGGGGTCTTTAAATCTTTGCCACCCCTATTCTTAATGCCACAGCTATTAAAAAGAATAATGTAGATCTATATATACAGGCTTGAAAAGAGATCCATAATGAATAGAATAATATAGTCCTATATAACAAGTAGGCATGTGTATGTGCATAGACAAAGTCTAGAACAGCACTATTCAAAAGAAATACAATGCACATAGTGAAGGTAATTAAAAATTTTCTAGTAGTTGCATTTAAAACGTAAAAGAAACAAATGAAAATAACTTTAACAATAAATTTCATTTAACTCAATATATTCAAATTATTATCATTTCGACATCTAATCAATATTTAAAATTTGGAAAATTTTACATCTTTTCCATATGAAATCTCTGAAATCCACTCATTAGTTTATGCTTACAGAACATCTCAACTCAAACTAGCTGCTTTCTGGTACCCTTAATACCCATGACTACTGGTTGTCATATTGGACAGCATAGACCTGGAAGGATACACACCAAACTGTTAACAGTGGTTCCCTTTGGAGAGAGGGACTGGCTGGGGAGAGCAGGGGGTATGATGAGGAAATTATACTTTTAATTTTATCTGTTATTACATTCATGATGAACATTCCTATTTTGTAATAAAAAAATAAAAACTGACTCCAATTGACAGACCCCTCCTGCATTACTCTAGATGCTCTCTAACAGAACTAACCTTTCCTCTGATAGCAAATCCAATTTTTCTGCCTCAATGAATCTGTTATTTCTCAAAAATCCTCTCTTCTTTGTGACTCCCAATCCCTAAACGGTAATCCCTCACTCGTCACAGTTCTATAGTTTTCCGTCATGTTTAATCTCTTCTCAGCCCCACTATTCAAAGGCTAAAGGAGACTTAACCACTCACTCATGTTTCATGATGTTCAGCTGTGGGAGGGTCTGATTTGGGACTGCAAAACTCATTCGTGCACAGATGTCCTTATAATCTTGATTCCTTCTCTCAAAGTCTTCCACGTGAGCAGCCAGGTGGGAATTGACAATGCAAAAGGTAGTGTTGTGAAATACAAATCTCACAGCTACCCCACCCTTGTTTCCCTGTTGGCAAGAGTAATTATTCAGTTAGAACAAAGACACATGTATCGACTGAAATTCACATAGATGTAAATAATAATCAAGCTCATTTCCTAAGGTACTCACCATTTTCCCCATGATTCCAGTTCCAACGGTTTCTGTAGCAACATCACGGATATATCGCCACTGATCCTTTCTGGCAAATATCAAAAGCATCATCCCAACAAGGCGAACTAGTTGAACCTGTGAGTTCCAGGGAGTTAGAAAGGTTCATGTTAATACCACTCTTTTTAGATACCACATATCTAACTTCCCACAACTCATTTTCCACCAAAAAGATAGAAAGATGCCCAAATTTGAATCCAAATCATCTCATTTCCTAGTGGACCTCATAAATCAAGAACAAAATTTCTCTGGTGAACTCTTACCTGGCTCTAATCAGTAAGGGTTAAAAGTCTTTGGGGACAATAAGTTCACTCTGCTCTAGAACCATGATTTTAATCACTTTTTAGCCTATCAGGAGTAAGGAGCATTAAAAATTCAAATAATAAAGAGAACGCCTCTATCCAAGCTTGTTCCTTTTTCCCTTCCTTCCTAGTTTCCAATTTCCAATTTTGATCATTTTAAATCTGTGAACTAGAGCTAGTAATGTCTGAAATATGTATCAGCTAGGGACCTATAACACCATCAGGAGTTTTATAACCTACATCAACTGTTAGAAGATACAGACAAAAATTATTCAGGCAGATGACTCTTTTTACAGGTATTACTATAGTAGCCCTGAAATTAAAATACCTCTTCTGGTAGTCTCTACCTTGGGCCTTCTAAAGACCAACAAATTGGTCCACCTTGCTAAAGTCAACTCTACTCTTGACTTGCAACCAAGTTTAAACTTATTTAAACTCCACAACACTTCTATTTGTGCTCTGATTCCAAAGCATATCCTAAGTACCCACATGCTTCAGACTATTTTTCTGTAAAGCATCCAGTTCTGACCATGTTGGTTAAAAATTTCAATCTTAACTCTTACTGCACAAATCAGTTACCTTACATGTAATTAGTTTGAGTTAATTATTGTTATAAGAACAAAATTCTTTTTTCTTCTTTCTCCTAAAAGCTACCCGAGCTATGAATATATAGAATCAGGAAGCTCAGGGAAAATTTTTTTTCCTAGGAAATAGGTATAAAAAGGATTAGTCTGCCCTGTTCCCATATTACACATGGGAAAGAATTCAATTAAATCATCTTTTGGAACAAGCCATAGATAACAAGAATAACTTCTAGGGAGTTCTATTTAGTCACATACTAAAAAAGATAATTAAATGTGGCTTACTTTCTTGTACTTGGCTTTGGAATGCAAACTCCTTTCCACAGCCATGGACCACTCTTGTTCTTTCACGGATTCAAAGTAGAAAAAGGCTTCTGTGCTCAAGTCTAGCTCCTGAAATCTGAGAAGCAAAAGGATGTGAGACCTACAAATATCCCGTAATTATCTCTGACTACCTCCTGTCCCATTATGAGACACCGGATGAAAAAAGGAATGGAAAAGAGAAATTTTATAGAACTACTTTTTGACCCAGGTGATCAGTAAGGACAAGTAGCTTTCTTTTTCAAAGACTCCCGACAAGTATATGCACAGGGTATGCAAGATTTAAACAAAAAAACTTCCATATGGGGTAACAGTAGAGCTTTGCTTACATATCCTAGGGATAGAAACTGTTAGAATTGAACTCATGTCTTAGTTTCTAGGAAGAAAATAGTTTTCTATGTCTTTCAAGAGAAATAGATGCTTCCTTACACCATTTTAGGTATCTGTTCTTTTGTGATCTCACAAATTTGACCTACAAGTTAACTCTCACTTATAGTCTACAGTAGGTTTTTACCAAACAGCTTAAAAAAAAAGAAGGCAAAATGTCATGTGAACTAACACTAAACATAGCCAAAAGGAAATTCTAGACGTGTTCTTTACCCAATGCAGTAGATATCGGGAGGATTCGGATCACAGTTCAGCCACGGTTCTAATCCACTATCTGGAGACTGGCCATTCACGTTCCAAGTTCCAACAAAAAATCTAATATGTAATACCGAAAAATAATGTTAAACAAAGGTCAAGAATAAACTAATGGAAGTTCTCTCATCACTTCTAAGACAAGGGTATGTTCATGATAAGCCAAGATAATTTTTCAAATGTTTTGCCACACACATAAGTAAAACCTTCTGCATGTAGAACACAAAGGCAGTGAATTTATGCTAAGTTTTACATTAGGTGAATCTACAAAAAGAAACCAAGACTTTGTTTTAAATACACAGAGTTAATTCCTCTACCACCTTTCCTTTCACTTAAACTCCATTCAAACTCATACTTGAAGGCAGAGTTTGTGGATGGGAAAGAGGCATCTTCATGCTATAAGCATGTCTGTTATGGATAACTGTTGTGTAAGGAGCTGTAGTTGAATCCAAAAACATACTTCCCAAAGGATTACAAGGACACCCATGTAGGAAATTTTGTTGAGGCAGATACAGTATTAAGGGGGTAAGCACGAGGGAAAACTCAGGATTGTCTTAACTGTTTATATACAAATATAAGCATGATGGGAAGATGAGGAACTGGAGGTTTTGTCACAGAGATATAGTTACAATTAAATTAGAATAAATGAGGCATAAGGTGATGGCACATGTTACTGGAATCTTGGACTAGAAGGGTACAGGCTGTTTACAAATAACAAAGAAGAGTGTTACTGCTTTGTGCACTAGGATACATACTAGGCCATGCCACACCACATACCATACACACTGGGTCCAGAAAAGAAGATATCAACAAGGTGACATAAAAATATAATACAGAGGAAAAAATCCAAGACAGACTTCACTATCAAGAGGATTAGACAAAACTTTCATTAGTTAACTATTAAAATTAAGTAAATTGAGATCTAATAGTAATGGTGGACTTTACTTTTCCAATATTAGTGGGAAAATATTTGGCAGGCCAGGTAGATAAACATACTTGCTTATGGAATGTGCTAGGGAACAGTTCTCTAGTACATGTGAGCTTGATTTGGTTCTCTAACAGTAGATAGAAACATTAATAGACATGGTATCATCAATAGTTAGAAAATCCAAGAGATTTTTGTAGCATTTGCATTATTTTGGATAGACACGGGGTCTTGAATCAGCTGACCATTCCTTTTTATTATGCTTTGACTCCTAATTAAGCTAATTAAACTAATACCTTAAATATCAAAAGGACATTTTCTGCTATACCTCAGTAAGTACAAGAGAGTACCTGAAAGTCTGAATGTTGACATATTCTTTCTCTCGCTTTGCCAGAATATGTTTGATAAGACCCTCCCGCTCCCCAGACTGGGTATTTGGTACAAAGAGCTTCCGCATGGTGTTGGTCACTTTAGGCTGTTCCTTGTTAGAAGCTTCCTTGTCACGTGGAAGCCTAGCAAATAAATGAGAAATTCAAAAGTGAAACTGCCTAAGATAGAAAAATCACTTAAATTGGAAATATGTTTTGAAATGCGACTTACATTCTGTTCACTGAAGGGGGTGGAGGTGGGGGCTCCCGATGAATCCCCATAGGCTGATTCTGTGAATTTATTTTCTTGTCTAAATTCATAGATGAAAAATTATCCTCAAATCCAAGTAGCCCTGAAGGAACAGAACCAAATGTTAAAGGAGGAACAGCTAAAATCCAAGTTAGCCAGGATAGGGTTTTGCTTTGATCAGTGGTTTTGATTTGATCAGTGCATGGTCAATGGCAAATACCAAACAAAAAGGTAATGATAACTTAGGTTGGGGGAAGATGTACATCTGTCCTTGAAGTACTTGACATATCAACTAGAACAATAGTAAGTTACATTAATTTGGACCTTAAATAACGAGCGCTAACATTTGTTGAAGACTTAGCACAAAGCTTGGTTGATAGTAAGGGATTATATTATTATCTCACTTAATCAATGCAAAGACCCCACTGAGGTCAGTGCTATTAAAAATCTTCCCATGTCACAGAAAAACAAATGGAAGCTGAGAGTTGTTGAGTAATTTGATCAAGGTCATATAATTAGTATGTTGTAGAATTTGGGATTCAAACCCAAGCAGTGTGGCTCTAGTGTCTGCATTTTTTTTGCCACACTGCTAAGCTGGCTCCTGAAGGGCTAACATACCACAGAAAGAATAAGGAGTGCACAACAGTCAGTGGGCATGGACTCCATAAAACCACTCTATAGGAAGTGTCTGACATTGACATTAGTCTACATTATTTTATCTATCCAGATACAATTTCCTGACTCAGCAATGAGCAAAGCAACCAGGAAAAGAATCTTTTCAGTACCTGAAAAGACAGAAGGTTTGTCCTTAGTGTCTAATTTCTGGTACCAGCTGGATGAGTCCTTTTGCTCTGGAACAAGAAGTTGTGACTGTGCTGGAGAGATAAGGGTCATGGTCAGAAATTGGGGAGCCCTTCATTGAGTGGAATTTACCATAACCAAAAGCCATTCACTCAGCACTCTTCGAATGCAGGGGCCAGTAGTATTCTTGAATATAAAGGGAAAGACGAAGACGATGAGGGCATCTTGGGGATCATGTGGGACTAGAAGGCAGATGACAGTTTGCAGTAAGATGTCCATGCCATGACTGCAGAGATTCTGGAAACTGGCTCAGTGTTCTTAAAGTTGGATACATCTCTGGGGTCATTTCTGAATTTAAAGAAATTCAGCCATCAATGCTCAGGGGGTGAGGTACTTTGCTCATGGCTGCTTGCCTCTGTATCAGCATATCAGAATTTCACTCCCATTAAAATAACAAAAAGAAAACTTCTGAGTCTTGAGTTACCTTCCTGAGCTGCAAGGACCTCTGACAGGAACTGCAAACAGTGCTCCTCATCAGAGATTTCGAAGCGGCGCTCTCTGGTCCAGTCCCCTTGAACCCGAATTTTGCAGCTACCTAAAGAGATTTGAAATCCACACACACAGAGCTATGGAATACAATGTTTTCTTGGGGCCGTATTCCCATCTTACCAGTTTAATAAAAGAAGGTCCACATCACAAATATCCCAGACCTCTAATGTAGGAAGCATGTCTACAAGATCAAGGGATTCATCATGGTGGTGGTGGTGGTAAGGAGATGCAGGGTTGGGGGGTGATGCGGAGAAGGAAATCTAAGGGGCTGATAACTGTGTCAATGAGCAGCCTAATAGAATAATATGATACATACTAAAATCATAGTTTTCTACATTCTGATATATCTCTCAGACGTTAATGCAGGGACCACCAAATTCTAGCAAAAGATTAACTCCCCAACTACCCTCCCCCCATCTCTTAGCTGGAAATTCCTATTTTAAATCCAGATCATATAGTAAGAGTATCTGAAGCATGAAGGGAATAAAGGAAATAGGATGGCTTGTTCCTAGGTACAAACTGTACTTAGCCAATTTACAAACTAATTAAAAATAAAAAAGAATTGTGGGATTGGTTTGACTTATTCTGAAAAGAAGCATCTCTACCTCGTTACAAGGAAAAATGTATGTCTTGAATAAACTCAAACAGCAATATAATGACCTATGTCCAGGAGTGGTTTGGTTCAAGTATAGCCAATTGGAAAACAGTATAATTAGAAGCAAAGTTATCTAGGACTTTAGTTTCTTATGTATACAACATACTGTCTCCCTTTTTTCTGATGCCCTATAGTTATCATCTGTATCAATCATCTGGATATGGTGATCCAGGAAACCTATGTACTTGTTTATATATTTATTTTAACTGACTTATTACATGTATTGCTTTCTCATGCCCCTGGAAACTATAAGCTACTTAAGAGCAAGAGGCAGGGGGCACATACGGGTTATCCAATGTAACACTTTTGACGGTCTACCTAGGGTTGTTTGGGACTGAGGGACTTCTCAGGACTCAGGATTTTCAAAGCTAAGACTGGGAAAAGTCCCAGGCAAAGAGGGGTGGTTGGTCACCTTACAGGCAATAATGATGACAGACTTCGCAGACAGAAGGCATTTAGTAATTAACTGTTTAACTGGACTTTTTCACACTTGTAAGTAACAAAGAAGTAAGAAAATGAAATGAAAATCCTAGTTTCTTTTATTTTTTTTATGCCTACAGCACCTGGTATTCCTAGGGGGTCTTCCATCCAAGTACTAACCAGGCCCGACCCTGCTTAGCTTCCGAGGTCAGGTGAGATCGGGTACATTTAGGGTGGCATGGCCATAGATGAAAACCCTAGTCTCTTATGGTGGAAATCCACTTCTGAACCTTTGACTCTCCTTTTTCCCTTTTCCTTTCCTTAAGTTTCTATATTCATAGATTTAATGGTCAGAAGAAGAAAAGAGATAAAAATAGAGAAATAAATGAAAAAAAAAAAGGCATCCAAGTGGACCAGAAATAAGAAAATGAACGATGGTGCCACTGTAAGGAGGAGGGGGAAAAAAGATCACCAATTGGGAGCAGCCTTGAGACATGGGGAAAACTCCTTCAGGGTATGAGTAATCTTTTCTTTCTCAGATAATTTATATCAGAAATAGTTAAAAAAAAAGAGAGAGAGAAATTTCTATCTGAAAGAAACAGAACAAGAACATATACCTCTCTCTCCCATAATCCTTGAAAGATATATTTTAGCAAACATAAAAAATAAAATAGTCCATTTAACAAACAGAAGACTCCAGAAATTGCTTACAAAGTAACACCAGATACTATCTCACCATGTTGCATGGGAAAAGAGAACAAATTATCCCACGACCTAACCTTGTACTCGGCTCCCTTCCAAAACCCTCTGGACTCTTTGTGATCAGCAAACACTCCTAGATCCTCAACTTCTCCTCTGAGCATTCCCTGCATCTTTCAGTAGTTCCCAACTATGGCTGTATTTGAATTAACAGAGACACTTTTTAAAATACTGATACTTGGGCCCCACCCCAGGCCAATAAAACAATCTCTGTGGGTAAAGCCCACACACTGGTAGCTTTTAAAATACTCCCTGAGTGATTCTAATATGCATCCAGATTGAAAATCAGAGTCACCTGCAACTGACTGGTCCCTGAGAACAGGACTCTCCCTGTAGCTCTCTGAAGTGAAGACTGTTTATAGTCTCTCATACCCTATGTCATTTAAGACTCGTCCTTATTTGTCCTAATGCAATCTCCAGACCATTCCCTCTCCTCCTCCCTGAGGAAAAATCTTTTCTCCTTTGAGTCTCATCCAGTGGGCTATACCAGCTTCTATTCTTTACTCCATGAGATCATCCACTATGCTCCCAGAAACTTCTGAATCCAGGGTTCAATACCTGACTCATAAGACTTCCTCTCCACTCAAACTTCTGCCTTAATTCTGGGTCCCTTCAAAATTAACACAGAAAATCCCGTCAGTCAATGCCTTCAACTTCCTCATCCAATGATTTTGCCCCTCCACCTCAGCCACATATTCCCTCAGTCCCTACTGGAATGCAGTTATACCGTGGACCTTTTCATCAAAGAAACACCACCACCTCATAAAACTCTAATTCGGACATCCCACTCTGACCTGCTACTTCTTCCAGCTTACTTGCTCACATTGGAACCTCCAGCTCATTGATCCCTTCACTTTCTCAGTATCCATTCACTCCCTCCTACTTTCACTTCCCTTTTTACCAAATATATGACATCATTATACTCTGTTCCAAATACCCAGAACTGCCTTACCACTCTGTTCTCCCATAGCACCTACCTGGTTAACAATCGACCCTCAGAAATCCAACTAATTGCCTTCTCTGTACTTATATCTGTGTACACACACACACACACACACACACACACGCCATTATAAATGGATTGCTAACCTCAATTGGGCACTCTATGATAGGAAGCAATCTAAGTTTCCATAGTCAATCAGTCTCCTACTACTATCAAGAACAACTATTTCATACCTTCTCATTTATCCTTGATCTCTGTATCCCCCCCCTTTTCAAGCCCTCTCATTCCAAGTTGACTGCTTCACCTTATATTTCAGAGAAAATGGAAGCCATCATGTATTTGTACTCATCTCTTTTCCCTTCTGATATAAGAAAAGTACTCCTATCAAAGGTCACCCTCTCTTTGAATTACTTCTCCGATTCTCTCAGAAATTGTACACTCACAATCATTCCTAGACACTTCCTCCCAATATCTTTAACCTCCCCCTTTCATAGGCTACTTCTCATCAGCATTAAATTGTATTCTAAATCCTCCCCATTTTAAAAATAAAAAAAAACCTTCTTAAACCCCATATTTCCCTCCGAGTCTAGTCCATATCTATATTCTTCTTTGCAGTCAAGCTTCTTCAAAAAACTAAGCTACTTCCTCATCTCCCATTTTTCTCTTTAATTCACTCCAAAAATGACTTTGGTTTCCACCACCCTTATGAAATTGCTTTGTTAAGGTCACCAATAACCTCCGCATTGCTAAATCCAATGAATATTCTGCAGTCATCTTGTTTGACCTATTAGCAGAAATCAATAGTTGACCACTCCTTGAAATAATTTTTTCTAAAGACTTCTATGACACCATATTCACCTAGTTTCTCTCTTTCTCTCTCTCTCTCCCCCCCCCTCTTGTTACTAGTTTTCAGTGTCCCTTGAGGTATCTCCTTCTCTATCTAACCTTTACGAAGTAGAGTTCCTTAGAGTTCAATCCTAAAAGTTTTTCTTCCTCTATAGCATTGTCCAATAGGACTTTCTGTGATAACAAACATGTTCTATAACTGTGTTGTCTAATATGGCAACTAATGACCGCATGTGGCTAATGAGCACTTGAAGTGTGACTAGTGCAACCTAGGAATTGAATACCAAGTTTTATTACTAATTAATTTAAATAAGCACATGTAACTCGCGGCTACTGCATCTGATAGCACAGCTCTACATACAATCACATCATCACTCTTGGTTTCAAATACCAACTATATTCTAGTAATCCAGACCTGTCTTCTGAGCTTCAGATGCTTCACAACTTTTATCCTCTACACTCAAATGTCTCAAAGAAATATTAAAGTAAACATAGCTAAAAGTGAATTTATGATCCCCCATAGGAAATATCATTCCTCCTGTGATCCTGTAATGTTCTTATAATGGTACTATTATCCACATTCATGCCAGAAACCTGGATTCATCCTTGACCCTTCTCTTCCTCTCACTACTACACCCAAACCAACCTCTGTTGATTTAATCTCCAAAAACATTAATCAAATCTTTCCATTTCTCTCCATTTCTACTTCCACTACACTCTCTAGCTTAAACTACCAAAACAGCCTCCTAACTGGCTTCCATGCAAATGATGACATTCCAATATAAAATCCTTCATATTCTTCCCATTTTCTTTTAAATCTAAAAATCCAATTCCTTACCATGGATTAGAAGATCCTATTGCATTTGGCTCTAGCCCATCCTACCTTGGTGCGTAAGCCTTAATCCAGGCACCCTAGCCTTCTTTCATTTCAAGAAAGCGTCGAGCTATTTTTCAATTTGGGGCCTTTTCACATGTGGTTCCCTTTACCTGGAATACTGTTTTCTCCCCCATATTCACCTGTTTCTTAGTCCCTCTGGTCTCAATTTAAATGTCACTTCTTCAAGGGGTTCCCCCCTGATCACTCTGCCTAATTTAGTTAGTTCTCTTATAAACTCTTGACAGCATTCATCAAAACTGCAAGTTTTGTAAGTATGTATCCATACCTTCGACTTCAAGTCTGTTTCCTGCACTAAGTCCTATGAAGTACCATGACTATACTGTTTTCTGCTATAATCCCTAAAATCTAGCACAGTGCCTAGCACTTAAAAGGTATTCAAATTTTTATGGAATGAATGAATTAATTATAGGTATCTATATGACACTAGTACCAAATAGCACAGAAGACAAACCAAAGCAGGAACAGCAACCTCATCTATGTGGTTCTCTATTGCTTGTGTAGCACTTAGAGCCTGGCAAATACAAGGTACTCAACAAATATATGTTGAATAATGAAAAAGGGAGTGTTTAATATTAGAAAATGAGTATAATACAGTCCATCAATAGGTCAAATAAGAATGAATAGTATAACAATTTCTATAAATACTGAAAAGATGCTCGATAAAATTCAATATACATTCACAACTTAAAAAAACATACAAACTTGGAATAAATGCAGTTTCTTAATATGGTTTTTAAAAAAACCCTGTAAAATCAATAGGCAATAATGTCCTCAACAGTTAAGCACCACTTGAGACAGTCTCACTGAAATCAGGAGCTAAACAAGAATATCATCATTATTTAACATTGGTCTCAAAATTCTCACTGGTGTAATGAGACATGAAACAAAACTAATAGTTATAGTTACTGGAAAGGAGACAAAATTATTATTTGCAGATGACTAGGGCTGTTTATCAAAACCAAAAACAAAAACGCCAAAAAAATTAAATTTCTGTGAAATGCCTGGAAAAAATAAATAAATACCTAAAACTCAATATCTATGAAAAAGGGTTCCAGTGGCCACAGCAATAAACAAAATCCACCATAAAATACTTAACTTAAAAATGTGTGATATATATGAAGAAACTACACATTATTAAGAGATATAAAGAGAACTTGAATAAGTAGAGAGAGCTATACCATGTTCTTGATAACAACTTAATTTTATAAAGGAGTTAATTCAATAAAGTTTGGCACATATCTGTGATGAAATCGTAGTCATTAAAAATCATGTTTTTAAATATCTTTAAATGACATAGAAAAATACCACAATATAACGTTAAATGAAAATGCATGATAAAACCTACATAAAAGGATTCCAATTATGTAAAAGCATAAATAAAAGAGTAGAAGAGATACATAAAATGTTAAACACAGTGTTGATCTCTAGACTGCAGGAGCATAATTTTAATTTGATACTTTAAACTTTTTGAAAATTTCAAATTGTATATAATGAAGATATAGTCTAGACAACCAGAAAAAAATGATTTGAAACTATTTACTATCAACATCCAGACAATGGGAAAATATACACTTACACTAAAATCAGGCCTGCCTAACAAACCCAGGGTCCCTCTCCTGTAACATACTGTGTACTTTAGGGTTTATGTATGAAGCCCAAAGATCAAGATAAAATCTGGTTTCTGTGTAAATATTACTAAATGGGCAGAAATCACAAAGGAATAACAAAAATTCAAATGGCTATGATCCAATAACTTGAACTCCAGACAAAAAAACACGTGTCTAATTCTATGTAGGAGAGGTAAAAAAAAAATTAGGTGTTTATAAGAGAAAACGCACAGCTTGGTTTAACTTTTCAGCTTTGGATTAAATACCTATTCCCACACCAAGAACAAGACATTTCAGTATGTTTTTTTTTTTAGCAGCGTCAGTCACCTTTGCTCAAATTTTGCTTTTTTAGTGTTCTTTCTGCCTTCTCCTTTCTAAGCACAATAAAACATAAGTATTAAGTTACTTTTGCTTTCTTGTGTACCTGCGGTAGAAGTCAGCAGCTGAGTTTACTTAGCCTTTCAGGATCAGCCCTTAGTCTTCCAAAGTCCATGACCAAAGAAAAGAATAATAGAACCCAAACCAGAAAAAGCTCATGTAAACTGTTCAATGCAAATTAATGGTGCCAAGGACAGGGACTGTGTCTAAATAAAAGTATGTATAACCCATAGCCCCAAGCTAAGAGCCAAGCCCCACTTCATGTAAGGACTCAATCATGGGATAAGGCAACCAGTTTGATTTAGATTCATGTGGTCACATACTCTTTTCCATAGCAACCACAGAGTTGTCACAGTAGCATTCAAATGTTTATTTTCTTCTCCTCATAACACAGTATAATCATATGATAAAGAACAGTTTGCATAGAAAGTCAATGATGATTTGCTTCAAAGAGATGCAAATGAAAGAATGAAAACAGTAAGAAGAGATCATGTCCTCTCTAATAAATGGATGTCTTGAGGGAATGGGGCTTAAATAAGATACCAATATTATTTTAAGAAAAAAAGGTATGCCTGGTACAAGAAGGACAATACAGTTTCCCAAAATAATATAACAAGGGAAACCATAATTTAACATGTAAAATTAATAAGCAGGTGAGGGGAAAAAAAGCTTAAAACGGTGGTTAAAAAACAGCAAAAAAAAATCATAAACCTTATGTGCTTTAAACATTTTCTAGGCCTTCCTACAATTATCAATTTCACAGCAATGATTTAACTGATAGCAATAATATCGGTAGCTCAAAAAAGTTCAGCATTAGAAAAGTATGTCATATTTTCAACTTTTTAAAAGATTCTTGCTAGCCATCCATTTTTTCTTATGCTTAGCCTAAATGTTTTTGAGAGACAATGCTAATTAGTATGGTTGTTTGAAGAAAGTGGAGAATACAGGATAAGTTGGTAAGATAAAGGATGTGCCAAAAAAGGTGTCTTAAAATAGGGTGCAAATTCAAGTAAATATTTGTTGAATGAAAATCAATTCCATTCAGAAAGATACTCACTATTTGAAGCTATATCAATCAAAAGAGTTTCTTCTGCTTCTGAGGGAAAAGAAGAACAGGATCAGAGACTGAGAAAACCATTCATTACAACCAAAACAAGTATATGCCTACCTAAATAACTGCTGCTCTTGGTCACCACTCCTGGGTCATAGAACATATTTTTAAAAATCCTTTGCTTTTTTTGGTTAGCATTTAAAAAAAAAGGATTTTAATAGCACTGGGTTCTAAAGATTATAAGCAATTCAACTAAAAGAAAAATGAACTGAATCAAGTAACTGAATGGAACACCTCAAAGCAAATCAAGGAATGACAATAGTAGGGAATATAACATGTCGATTAAAGTGAATGTGAGTTTAAATTCTCCCCAACTATAACATACTAATTTAATACAACTTAATTGTATCCTTTAGGCAATTCTTGTAAAAAGCCAAGGAAGTGACCCCAAAGGCCTAGAGGTGAATTACTTTAACTCAGATCTAGTCTCTGAAAATTTCCGTGATCCCATTACCTCTGCCCCTGTCCCATATAGGAATATGGAATACCTTAAGTTCTTTGCCTTCAGACTATAATTAATATCTGTGGATCCAAACACCCAACAAGGAAGTGTAAATTAGAGCAAAGCATAGTCTCCAAGTTCAGAGTTCTCTTTTTTTCTCCACAGCTCTCCAGAACTTCCTTTCTTACCTAGTGTCTAGATTCAACCCATCTTGTCATCCCTAGCTTCCCTGTATTTGGCCAACACCTGCCAGACCCTCTTGGCTAGTTTAAA
The DNA here is from genome assembly GCF_014176215.1 of Rousettus aegyptiacus. Classification (NCBI taxonomy): domain Eukaryota; kingdom Metazoa; phylum Chordata; class Mammalia; order Chiroptera; family Pteropodidae; genus Rousettus; species Rousettus aegyptiacus. Next base: position 81,864,133 of record NW_023416312.1, on the reverse strand, counting down.
TGTGGGTACTGACTCCCTGAGATTAACCTGGATCTCCTGTAGCCAGATGGAGTAGTCTCAGCCTTTTCTAGCTCCCTCACAAGCCTGGATTGCATATTTGGCTCTGTTATTCAGGCACAATAGAAGGAATTGGTAAGGAACTAAGTTGTGTAATATTAGAAAATAGTCTCAATATTCTTACTAGCATGATGAAGCAAGGGACAATTAGGCATCAGGACATAGCTATTATATGTTTACCAATGTTCTTTAGTAACTTTAATTATTTAAAACCTGAGTATTTATAGGATTTTTAAAATAGAAGCACAGGTCAGAAAACAGAAAAGATATGAAAACTCAAGAGGTTCTTTTGGTTATAGGAAACTACTACATGTGTGCACATATTTTCTTAGATTCCAATCTAACAACCTGCTATTTCTTCTTTTAAGAATACTAAAAGAAACAGGGTAAAAGAGACTCTAGAAGTAGTATAAAAAGGTATAGAGTTAATAGGTTATTAAAGTCATGTTCTTGGCTTTTCTCCTCCTTAAAAGGCTGGGCATGTAACAACATGAAAAGTAAGGTGACTTCAGCAACTTGCTATGGCATGCAGGTGCCTTGTTCAATGTCTCCCTAACACAGGGCAAGCTATATGGCTATAACTTCATTCTTCTATACAATGTGAGTACTATTCACTACAAGTATTTTAATTCTTAACACATACTGTCTCAAAAGCCACACCCACTTAGTATTTCTATTTATAGGAATAAATCCTAAGGAAGTAAGAGATGTGCAGGAAGATTTATGCACATAGATTTCATCGAATTACTATTTATACTAGCAAATAACCCAAATATCAAACACAGGGCAATAATTACATTATGGCCCATTCATAAAATAATGTATAGCATGGAAAAGCACTCATGTTATGATGGCATGTGGGACAGACAAAAAAACTATATACAGTATGAGTCCTATCCACTCTAAAAGTTTCAAGTGTAGAAAAAGGGTAAATATTAGGTGTTTATCTCTGAAGGATGGGAATTTGCTTCTCTTTATATTTTTCTGTTCTTTCCATCATTTTTACAGTGTGTGTGTGTGTGTGTGTGTGTGTGTGTGTGTGTATGTATTAGTTTTGTGATCGAAAAAGTTCAATGTAGTTTAAGAAAGAATCCATGTAAGGTAGGATTCAAATTTTCCAAGAAGCTATAGCTAAAACAGAATGCTTCTGTCTGATGAAGCCGATGGACTCACTGGAAACATAATGCATTTGTTCTCTAGTAAACAATTTCCTTTCGAGAGCAATGTGACATGACAGAAGCAACAGCTCTTACACGACTCCCCCACCCCCTCATTTTTGAGTCTCATTGTAGCAGGTGAAATAATAGATTTTCTATTCTCGGTCTCTAAATTTGAGGGCAGGAAGCCAAATATTTCCTCCCTGGAGTTGCTTATGATTCACCAATGTCAAGGTTTGAGAATTAGCACAATTGAATATAAGGTATTAAAATCTGTTAAGGTATCTTGCCAAGTGTTTTAATTTCAAATAGTGATGGGAGAAAGAGCTGAATGTGTGTGAATCCTAGCAACCTTGCTATTTTACAATGAGCAGTGTGTCAGTTAAACCCAAGAATGTTACTTAAATCCACATATAAGTCAGTCAGCATAGACTACCCATGCAGGCAACAGAGACTATATATGTCTCTAACCCCCAGCCAGGGAAGCAAGTGAGAATACACATATTCAACATAACCCTTCAGCTCTTTTAGACAAAGTATTTATCATCTTCTCAATGGTAAAATAGTAATGTTATCTTTTAATCCAAAGAGTAATACATTTCATTTTACATGTAGTGACAAATTTAAATATGTATGGTATGACACAGGCAATAATGACCAAGGAAAAATGTTATAAAACTAGCTAAGCAATTAAAGCTAGTACCTTGAACACATCTAAAGTGGCTATTTATAGGAATGATATCTTGAACATGTTGTTCCTTCGTGTGCAACTGGATTATTAACCTAGAAAACAAAAGAATGCATCAACGAATAGCTACTGAAGAACCCAAACATTTAACAAAATACACTGTTGTGTTGATACACAAATCTAGGCTGTATTGATTAGGCTTGCTGTATCTTCTTCCCTGGATCTAAGCATCATGACAGCTAGATATTGCTCAAGGTCTAAAAGGATATTAGTGGTGATCAATATCTGAATACCCACACTGTGCTTTGTCATAAAGAACACAGAATAGTCTTATATCCTAAGAAAATTTTACACTCTTAAGAGCATGAATTACAGCACATATACCTTCAGAGTATGCACACAAGAGTGAATAGCTAGGTGTGAACTCCATGAGGGCAGGGACTATGGATGTTTTTTCACAATAGTATTTCTAGCACCTAGCACAGTTGCTAGCACATAGCTGTAGTTCAAGTTCGTAAAATGAATGAATTAGAAATTTCATAAATTAGCTTTCTGACTATATATGCACGGCTTTTACCAAAGAATGGCTCTCTCTGTTCAAATAGGTATACAGGTTCATGGAGGAGTAAGAGGAGGTACCCAGTTGCCTGGATAGGTCAAAATAACCCCAGTGACCAACAAGGTAGCAGATATTATAATCAGATTCCCTTTACATCCTTTGTGGTTTTACTCTGGTTTCCAACTTCATGCTGGTAGCTCTAGGTAAATATGACTGAAAAATTTGGCTGCCAGTATGAAATGCAAGCCTTCTAAATTCCTAAGTAAGTCTGAAATATTAATTTTCCTTTACTACTATCCTTAGTGGCCCCAGAATCAAGGTATAACCTGCTGGTAAACAGCCATTCTGAACACCTCCCCGCTTCCCCCAAAAAAGCACTCTTCGGGTGGTTCTTTTTGCTGGGAACACTTCTTCCTGAGACTCAGCTCAAATATCACCAATTCTGTGATGCTTCGTCCAAAATCGAGCAGAGCCAGTACCCTCATCCCATTTGCTTGTCCCTCTAATATAGCACGTACACACTCTGTTATAGTTATATTTATTTCCCACACTGATTTGAGCCCCTTGAAAGCAAGGACCATATTATATTCAGTTTTGTCTACTGTCTAATAGGTGCTCAATAAATACTGGTTAATAAAAGACTAGAATAAGCTATAGAGAGATGAACATTTAAATATAACTGTTCAACTACTGACTTTTAAAAATGGCATTGCTGAGTTTGGAGAAATATAGTGGAGTGAGAGACATCCCCAGATCGTTCCCCTTGAAACAACAATAACCTGAGCATCTAAAACTAAATGGAAAACACCTAAACTACACACCAGAATGTCTGAGCGTGGGATCTGCGCATAAGAGCTAACACAGGTCAGAACCCTGGGAGTAGGAACGTGGACTAGGAGAAACAAAGAAGGTGCCTATCTAAGCTGGTACTCCCTGCAGGAGGAGGAGGAGGAGAGAAGGTGCAGCGATATCCCTAAACAGCCTGGGAGAGCTGTGAGTTCCCTGTGGATGTTGGCCAACAACAGTGCCCAGTCATCAGGGCAGAAAGCAGAGAAGTAGGATAGTAGAGAAACAACGGTTGAGTTTTAACCACTGCAGTTGCAAAACCGAAGCTGAGCTGCAGCCCCCAACTCCCAACCCAGAGGACCAATCCCCCCATATCCTCCAAGACCGAAAACTATGGAGCCCAGAGGAAACTAAGCAAATGCTACTGAAACTGTCGCTGACACTAACAGAAACTAAGACTGAGATTAGTGAGCGCGATTAAACGTCTATAAGAAAAAAGGCATTATTAAGGCTTTATATAAATCAGGGATCCAAGAGGCTTAGATGCTACAGGAAACCAAAAGAAAAGTGTCATCTTTGCAACAGGCTAAAGAGAGACATCTATATAATAAATTTTGTTTCTGGGGAAGAAAAAAAAAACCACAGCAGAATACACTTCCATTAATGCCCAGGCAGAGAAATAGTCCACTAAACACCATATGAACTACCTAGGTGACAAGGAATCTCTGAAAGAAAGAAAGAAAAAATCTCCAGAAAATAAGCTTGCATAGACATATGCAACTTAAATGACAGAGAATTCAGGATGGTATTTCTAAAAATCTCAGTGAGATCCAAAACAATTGATATCAACAATTTCAGGAACTGAAAACAACTAGATGAACAGAATGAGTTCTTTAGCAAAAGGATTGAAACCCTCAACAAGAACAGAATAGATCTTCTAGAGATAAAGAACACACTGCAAGAGTTGAAAAATGAAATAGCAACCTTGGGAAATAGTCGACCAAATGGAGGAAAGGATCGGTGATAGCAAAGAGAGAAATCTAGAAATACATCAGAAGGAAGAAGAGAGAAACCAAAGAATGAAAAATAATAAAAGAGAAATACAAGAACTAACTGATACCATCAGGAGAGGAAATATAAGAATAATGGGCATTATCGAAGGTGAGGAAAAGGTGCAGGGACTAGAAAGCATTTTCAGACAAATAGCTGATGAGAATTTCCTAAATCTAAAGAATGAGCTGGAACTTGGAATTCAACCAGTCAACAAAACACCCAATTATCTCCACCAAAAATGCCTTCACCAAGACACATTGTATTAAAATTATCAAAAATCAATGACAAAGAATTCTCAAGGCAGCCATGGAGAAGAAGATGGTAACTTATAAAGGAAAACCCATTAGGTTATCGTTGGACTTCTCAGCACAAACCTTACAAGCCAGAAAGGAGTGGAATCAAATATTCAAACTATTAAGTGAAAGGAAATACAAGCCAAGAATAATGTATCCAGCTAAGTTCTCCTTTAGATATGAAGGAGAAATAAAGAGCTTTCCAGGCATACAAAAATTGAGGATAATTCTCCAATATGAGGACTGCACTACAGGAAATATTGAAAGGGGTCAGCTCATCTAAAACAAAATGACAAATATAAGCAGAGGAGTGCAATCCTTACTAAGAACAGGGCATTATAAGCTTAAAAACAAGAGATCTGCTATAGCAAGATAGTAATGAAAGTTCAGCATACATAGGGAGAAATTAAGATGACAATGACTGAAAAGGGGAGGATCCAAAGATCCAAATTGCCAAAGAGGCTTGGAGATAAGGCATGCACAGAAATGGATGACTGTGTGTATGTGTGTGTGTGTGTGTATTTATAACCATCCTTTACGTATTCATAGTGGTAACCACACATAAAAGATTCAGAACTGAATAGATAACATCAAACAAGGAGAACCAGAGGGAAAACCCACAAGAGCCAACCAAAATAAAGAAAACAGAAACACAAGGACAAAGAAGCAATGGAAACACCGAGATACCAGAAAGCAAAAGATAAAATGTCTATAAGAGACCTCATATTTTAATAATCACCCTAAATATAAATGGACTGAACTCACCAATAAAAAGGTACAGAGTTGCAGAATGGATCAAAAAACAAAACCCGACCATATGCTGCCTCCAGGAGACACATCTCAGCTCCAAAGACAAACACAGACTCAAAGTGAAATGGTGGAAAATGGGATTTCAAGCAAATGGCATTCAGAGAAAAGCAGGAATAGTGGTACTAATATCAGATGAAATAGACTTCAAAATAAAAAATGTAAAGAAAGATACTGAGGGATACTTCATAAAGGGAATCATGCACCAAAAAGACATAACACTTATTAATAACTATGCACCCAAACAGGGAGCCCCAAAATATGTAAAACAATTACTAAAAGAACTAAAGAGAAAGAGAACAAAACACTATCATGGTAGGGGACCTAAATATCCAACTGTTGGATATGGACAGGTCATCCAAACATAAAATCAATAAGGAAATAACATCCTTAAACGATACATTAGACCAACTGGACCTAATTGATATATACAGAGCCATTTATCAACAAAAAGGTACTTATACATTCTTCTCTAGTGCACATGGAACATTCTCAAGGATTGGACACATACTGGGAAAAAGAGATAGCCTCAACCAATATAAGAGGGTTGAAACACACCAACCGTATTCTCTGATCATAATGCTTTGAAACTATCAAGAGATACATAGAAACAAATGATAATGATAGTACAACATAGCAAAACTGTTGGGACATGGCAAAAGCGGTCATAAGAAGAAAGTTCATATTATTACAGGCCTATCTCCAAAAACAAAAACGAACCGAAATAAACAACCTGACACTTCGTCTTAAAGAACTAGAAAAGGAAGAACAAATGAAGCCTAAAGTCAGCAGAAGGAAAGAAATAATCAAAATTAGAGGAGAAATAAATGAAATTAAAAACAAAAACAGTAGAAAAAAGAAATGCGACAAAAAGCTGGTTCTTTGAGAAAGTTAATAAAATTGATAAACCACTGGCTAGACACTAAAGAAAAAAGAGAAAGAACACAGATAAACAAAATCAGGGATAAAAAAGAGGAAATGACAACAAATATTGCAGAAATACAAAGGATCATACAAGAATACTATGAAAAAGCATATAACACCAAATATAATAACATAGAAGAAATGGACCAGTACTTAGAAAAATACAACCTTCCTAGACTGAATCGAGAAGAACTGAAAAATCTAAATAGACTGATCAGCAGTATGGAAACTGAAACAATTTTCAAAAACCTGCCAAAAAGTAAAAGTCCAGGACCAGATGGCTCGACCAGTGAATTCTACCAAACATTCAAAGATTAAATACTTATTCTTCTCAAACTTGTCCAAAAAATCAAAGAGGAGGCAATACTTCCCAACTCATTTTATGAGGCCAATATTACCCCGATACCAAAAAAAACCTGGTAAAGTGAACACAAAAAAAGAAAATTATACACCTATATCTTTCATGAACACAGATGCAAAAATCCTAAATAAGAGACCACCGAACCATATACAGCAACATATTAAAAAGATGATACCCCACGATCAAGTGGGCTTCATCCCAGGGGCACGGGGATGGTTCAACATACGCAAATTGATTAAAGTGATACACTACATAAACAAATTAAGAAATAAGAATCATATAATCATATCAATAGATGCGGAAAAAGTCTTTGACAAGATACAGCATCCATTTATGATGAAAACACTTATCAAAATCGGTACAGAAAGAAAGTACCTTAACATATTAAAGGCAATATATGACAAACCCTCCGCCAACATTATACTTAATGGTGAAAAACAAAAAATCTTCCAAGATCAGGAACAAGGCAAGGATATCCAGTATCACCACTATTATTCAATATAACATTGGAGGTCCTAGCAAGTGCGCTCAAGCAACAGAAAGATATAAAAGGCATCCAAATAGCAAATGAAGAAGTCAAAATTGTCACTATTTGCGGATGACATGATTCTCTATATAGAAAGCCCTAAAGACTCCACAAGAACACTACTAGAAACAATAAACAAATACAGTAAAGTTTCTGGATACAAAATCAATGTTCACAAATCCATAGCGTTCCCATACTCTAATAACAAAGTGTCAGGAAAAGAAATGGAAAAAATAATTCCTTTTGTAATTACAACAAAAATAAAACACCTAAATATAAATTTAACGAAACATGTGAAGGATCTATATAATGAAAACTACAAGATCCTATTAAAAGAAATCAAAGAAGATACAAAGCAACGGAAAGACATTTCATGTTCTTGGATTGGAAGAATCAACATAGGAAAATGACCTTTACCTAAAGCATTATACAGATTTAATGCAATCTCCATCAAAATCCTATTGGCATTTTTTAAAGAAATAGAACAAAAAATCATCACATTTGTATGGAAGCACAAAAGACCCTGAATTGCCAAAGCCATCCTGAGAAAACGAATGAGGCTGGAGGCATCACTCTGCCTGACTTCAAATTATACTACAAAGCAACAGTAATCCAAAAGGCATGGTTATTGGCAGAAAAACAGACACATGGACCAGTGGAAAAGAATCGAGAGTCCAGAAGTAATCCCATATTTAAGTGGGCAAATAATTTTTCACAAAAAAAGCTAAAGACATACAGTGGAGAAAGGAAAGCCTCTTCAATAAATGGTGCTGGGAAAACTGGATAACCACCTACAAAAGACTGAAACTAGTCTGTTGAATGGGAGTACATCAAACTAAAAAGCTTCTGCTTAGCAAAAGAAACAAGATAAAGAGACAACCATATGAATGGGAAAATATATTTGCAAGCAACACTTCCAATAAGGGCCTAATATCCAAAATATACAAATAACTCGCACAACTCAATAACAACCAAAAAAACAAACAATCCAATCAAAAATAGGCAGAGGACCTAAACAGATATTTCTCCCCAGAGGACATACAAATGACCATCAAACATATGAAAAGATGCTGAACATCGCTAGGTATTAGGGAATTGCAAATCCAAACCACAATGAGATACCATCTCACACCTGTTAGAATAGCTATAATGAATAGGACAAGTAATAACAAATGTTGGAGAGGATGTGGAGAAAAAGGAACCCACATACACTGATGGTGGAACTGCAAATTGGTACAGCCACTATGGAAAACAGTATGGAGTTTCCTCAAAAAACTAAGAATGGATCTACCATATGATCCAGTAATCCTTCTACTGGGTATTTAGCCCAAAGACTTGAAAACCCATATCTGAAAAGATATTTGCACACTGATGTTCATAGCAGCATTATTCACAGTGGTCAGGACATGGAAACAACCAAAGTGCCCTTCAATAGATGATTGGCTAAAGAATCTCTGGTACATATATACAATGGAATATTACTTGGCCATTAGAAGAGATGAAATACTACTATTTGCAACAACATGGATGGACCTCGAGGTAATAATGCTAAGCAAAATAAGCCAGACAGAAAAAGTTGAAAACCACATGCTCACTTATATGTGGGATATAAACCTAAAAGCAACAAATGAACAGGATGAACAAACAGAGACTCAGGGACATGGACTACAGACTAGGGGGGGAGGTAGATGGGGTAAAGGGAGTCAAATATGTGGTGACAGAAAGAAATCTAACTATGGGAGGTGAACACACAGTGTAAATATACATATGCCTTATTGTTAAAAGTATACAGCTGAAATTTATTGGATTTCATTAACCAATGTCACCATAAAAAAATAAAAAATAATAAAAAACAAATGAGTCAAAAAAAGATAATCAAAAGGGAAAATAATTTTTCTAAAATAAAAACACCCTTTATGTAAAAAAGGGGGTTGAATAATATTATAGGAACAGTGTTTCATTCATGAACATCTAAAATGCATTGCTAAGAATACTCAATGAAATTAACACACATTCCTCTAATTTTCTTCAAATTATTAAATGGAATATTATCAGTAAAGATACAGTCTTCTAAAAAAATAACTAAAATAAAATAAAAATGGCATTGTTGTGAAGGGTTTGACTTCTATTTTGTCTTTTGGGGGCTTGTTTAAGCTTTTTGAAAAAAAAAATTTTGCAAATGTGTTAACTTTTAAGGCAATAACCTGGGGCAAGAAATTGCTTAGCCAGGACTAAGGGAAATAATGCTGTCTTTCTGTTCTGATCCTGCTTGCCTAAATTACAGGGGTTTGTATTTTAAGGTGATTAGAGGAATACAGGACCTTTTCAACCTGCAAAGTTCATGAGTTGAGAGTCCTATAAATCCAGATGGAAGTCCAGAAACTAGATAAAGGCTGACAAAGCTAGGGTCTAGAAGGAAGAGCTTACTTTGAGGAAAATAAACACAAATCAATATAATATCAAAGTAAATAGAAATGATGTTAAACATGAGCAGTAAAGTTTCAGCTGGATTGTATTAAGAACCATCACAAAACAAACAAGGATGGACCTTGAGGGCATTATACTAAGTGAACTAAATCATACTGAGAAAGACAAATACTGTTATGATTTCAACAAAGAAAAAACCAAGCTCATAGATACAGAGAACAAATTGGTAGTCCTCAGAGGCAGGGGAGTAAGCTGTGTGCAAAATAGGTGCAAATGGTGAATAGGTACAAAAACCCAGTTATAAAATAAATCAGTCATGGGGATGTAATGTATAGCACAGTGACTAGATTTAATAATACCATATTGTATATTTGAAAGTTGCTAAAAGAGCAAATCTTAAAAGTTCTCATCACAAGAAAAAAACTGTAACTATATGTGATCATTTCACAACATATACAAATATCAAATCATTATATTGTACTCCTGAAATAATGCCAATTATATTATCTCAGTAACAAAAAGTACCCCCCCAAAAAAACCCAGCCCATCATAAAACAAAAATAAACTGGGAATTTAAGTCAATTCCACAAATATTTATTCTGTATCTATTATATATGTTAGTCACTAAATAAATTATAGCGAGTAGGGCTAATAATAATCATAAAAATTCTACTTAACTATAATCATTCCTTTAGAATGGAAAGATTAAAAAATAGGTACATGGCAAAACAATGGAAATCAGACTTTGGTAGTTGTCAAACAGAACAGAGTAACATGGAAATATAAAGAAGGTTAAAGATGAAACAGGTTGCACTGTAATACATTTGTTGTGAAAACATGAATGTTAGTGCTTTTTTAAAAAAAAAAAAAACCTTATTTTTAACTGTAGTATTGTTATTCTCACGTAAATTTCTCCTGTAGTTGACAGCAGCAACTACAAAACTAAAGATTAAAATAGGCTTCAATTCCAGGATAAAAAGGCCAAAAGTAAAAAAGTTCTGGACACCCAATTCAGAAATGGCACTTAAGAGATAAGAATTTGAGGATTATAGGTGTCTCTGATTTCTAAAGAAACTTCTCGATATAATTTTGAGATATGTACATGGCTATGCTACATTCTGTGAAAAAGTAACTTAACCTCCCTGTACTTCAATTTCTATATCCAGAAAAAGGGGATGATGATGAAATTACTACGTTTTCACAGTACTGCTCATATGAGGGTTAAATGAACTAATTCAGGAAAGTGCTTAGAAGAAGAGTACCTGGCACAGATGAAGCCATTGTTAGTTTTTGCTATATTCCCATAACTTATACAGATATAGAACACAAGAATTTGATTTCTATGTGGGAAAGACACAAATAGTCAGGAGAGCTACTGCTGCAAATTCAAAAGTTCTAGTGCAAGAGCTTAGGTAGAATGAGACATTCATTTGTCTCAAAGCCAGCTGCTCATTCCCTTATTAGCTGAATAGAGTTCCAAACCTACGGAAACAAGGGACCAGATCTCCAGCTGTGATAATCTCAACAATGTAGCTATTTTACTTAATTCTCGTAATTTTTTTTTACAGAAGGGTCACATATCTTCACCCTATTCTACCCTTTGGAAGTGGCAGTGATGTTCAACTTTTCATGTTTTTTGACTTTTATGAAATCGGTCTACCAGAATTTGATGAAATCTGGGAAAAATGAGTTTCCCACATCAACAGAAATGACCAAGCAAGACCTATGGAAGAGCTTCATTGAACAAGTTGATGTCCAGTTAGAGTAGCACCAAGTCTCAGAAAAGGGCAAGATAGGCCAGTGGGAATTTCTTCTGTAATAATTAGCATAGACATTAACTCCTGATAATCTAAAAGTGGAATCTGAGAAAAATTGCTTTTAGGCAGAATTCAATGTTAGGTGATAGCAAGATATAAGTGAGCAACAATTTTTAAATTCTAACGTCAAGAAACCTGTGAACAACCAAGGTGGTTTGGGCACACAGATAATATGTAATGGTCACCACAGATACTTTTAAGATGGAGCATTAGTGGCAAGGAAGATCAGCAGCTATAATGACAGCTTATCAAAATAATCTTTCGATTAACAGTATTACCATTATATCAACACATATTGATACAATGCTAAATGTCGTTTATATTTCTGCACATTTCATTACATTAACAGTGAAATCAATAAATGAGGCAGTTACTGGCCTACACTGAACCATTCCAGAATTAATGAATATAGCTTCTAGCAAGTGGATTAAGGGGGTGAAGAGACTGGAGGAACCAGTTGAATTGGGTTAAGAAAAGGCACTTCTATCAAGGTAAACAATGAATTGATTCTATAGCATTTCTATTTTCTGCAAACCACTTTCACATTTATTATTATCCCAGTTACAACTCCAAAGGCTATAAGGTAAGCAGTTAATGTTTTTATTTAACTGATGAGGACACTAAGGGCCAGAAAGCTTTATTGACTTGCCCAAGGTTACACAACACATGTCAGTTGCAGGGGCAGGAAATAAGAACCCAGGCTTCCTGCTTCCCGGCCCACTGAGTCCGTCCATTGAACCACAATGTCAGGAGCAATCCAGGGGCTTGGCTTGGAAGTTAACTGGCACTTCACACCTGGCCCTGAACCTGTTGCCCGTGTGGCCTTAGTGGGAGGGGGTGGTGGCTCATTGCGGTTTGAGGTTGGGAGGTAATGGCAGGGTCCTCTCCTCTGCAGGAATCAGGTGGTTACTTACTCATATTGCCCGTTCCTCTGGGCTAGCGTCAGGGCGCAGGGCTCCCGGAGAGGACCCTTCATCTCCATACCCTCGACAGTATGCAGGCGCTAGTCAAGGGTCTGCGGGAATCTGCCGTCCGTCCCTCTGACCGCCCTCCCCGGTGCCCAAGGCATCGTCTCCCATGCCAGCCCCCTCCGCAGCTTGGGTCAGCCTCCCCACCAGACCGCACCACCCCCACCCGTCTCCGCCGCGTTCCGCAGTCCACCCGACCCCCACCTCCGCCCTGCGCGGCCTCCCCTCCCCCTTCTCTCGGGCGGATACGGCAAGGGGCTGGGCTCCGACAGGGAGCGGCAGCTCCATCTGGGCGGCCTCCGGGTTCAGTGGTGCTGCGGCCTGCGGGCGGATCCGACGACAGTGCCTCCCGCGTCCTCCCACCCGCGCGCCTCGGCTGCGTGTAGTTTTAAGAAAGGCTCCGCGCTGGGAGCCGGGAGCCGAAAGCCGGGAGCGGAGAGCCTGACCTGAGAGAGAGCGGCGCCTCGTGCCCCCGCCAGTTTTCCAGGCCGCCGCAGAGTCCGCCCCCTGCGGCCAACCTCCAGAACTGCAGCGAGGGACCCGACGGACCCGAGGCGTCTCCACCACGTCCAGCAAGACATGTATTTTAAATGCTGCATGTGACACCAGAATTGTTCTGGGGACTTTGAAGATTGCCACGGAGACAATCAAGTCATACCTATGAGGGATCTCAAAGGTGTTGGTCCAATAGGATCAACCATTCAAAGAGATCCTTATTACGGTTGTAATGCACTGTGCTGGTTATCCTATCTCTACCCTTCCTCTTCTTCCTTTCACTCCCTTAATCAGAAAAAATCCCCAAAGTTCAGACCTTTGCGCTCCCTCTGGATCACCTCTATGCAGTCAACGACTAAAAATACATCCCTGGCCCCGACCCCTTACCTAATATACCCCATTTTGAACACAACACTGAATGACAAAACTAACACATAATCATTTCACATAGCCACCCAGGCTCGAAACTTCAAAGCCATATGCTTTCTTCCTCTCTCTTAATTCCTCTGGATCTTATCTGTCCACAACCCTTGTTAATATTTTCTTCGGAATTACTTTCAGATTCCTTGTTTTCTATTTGCACCACCATCACTTCACTTTATTGTAAGCCCTTGACCATTAAACCCTGTTGACAGTTATAAGAATATTCTTCCCAGAGGAATACTTCGATTGTGTTATTCATTTGCTCAACAATCTACAACAGACTATTTATTGAGACTGGTTTTAAACCTATAGTAACTAAGACCGTGTGGTATGGAGGTAGAGAGACTAATGGAACCGAATACAGAGCCCCCAAACAGATCTACATATATATGGGAAGTTGATATGCTGCATATGTGACGTTTCAAACTAGTGGGGGAAGGAAAATGGGTTACCCACTAAATGGTGCTGGAACTATTAATGATCCACATGGAAAATTATAAAATTCGATCCCTACCTCACACCATAGAGGGAAAAAATCAATTCTAGGTAAATCAAAAAATCTAAATGTGAAAAGCAAATCTTTACATCTTTCAGAAGACAATAGGAGAACAGCAATAAGGGAAGTGATGGACACATTTAACTACATTACATTTCAAAATGTATGTACTTCAAGACAACATACACAAGTTAAAAGGCAAGCTACAGACTGGGAGAAGATCTTTTCAATGCATATAACTGACAAAGGATAACCTGTCAAGTTCTACACTTCTAGCTGTGATCACCTTTCTGACTTCTTCTTCTATCATTTAGTCCAACTCACTCTGCTTAGCCACGCTGCTATTCCGAGGACTTGCCAGGAACATTCTTGCCTCAGGGCCTTTGCACTTGCTGCTTACCCTACCTGCACTCTCGCCTCCTTCAGAGCTTTCCTCAAATGTCACTTTCTCAGTGAGGCTTTCCTAGACAACTTTATTTAAAATTGCAGTTCAACAATCTCCTTTCCCACTGCAATACACACATGCTCCCTATCCCTCTTTATTTTTCTCCAGAGGACTTATCACTATCAGTTATTCTATTTTACTTATTAATTTTATTTATTGTTTACCTTCCCCCCACTTGAATATAAGTTCTATGAGGGCAGGGATTTTTTTTCTGTTTTGTTCATTGTTACAAGTACTTAGAACCATTCCTGGAACAAAGCAAATGCTAGAAAAATATCGAGTAAATGAATGAATGGATTAGTATCCAGCATGCATGAGATCCCCTACAAATCAGTGAGAAAAAAAGAAAGAAAACTAGTAGAAAACTTGATTAAATATATGAATAAGCAACTCAGAGTCAAGGAAACTTGAATGGTCAATAAATACATGAAAGGATGCTTTGCTTAATTACTATTCAGGGAAATTGAAAATTAAAGCTATGAGATACCATTTCACAACCATTGGTTTTGCAAAAATTAAAATTCAGACAACATCAAGTATTGTTGAGGATGTAGAACAGATAGAGCTCTGGTTGCTGTGAGGAGTGTAAGTTGGTAGAACTGCTATGAAGAGGAATTTGACATCATATAACATTGTACATGTAATACCCTTCAACACAGAAATTCCAATTCTAACTATAGACTTGAGCAAAATTCTACACTTGGTGCACAAGGAGACATGTAAAAGAATGTTCACTGCAGCATTATTTGCAACCTCAATGAAAAAATGGAAGGCAATTTAATGTCCATTAGTTGGTAAGTGGATAAATAAATCATAGTATTCATGAAGTTGAACACTGTTTTGAAATTAAAACGAATAACAAACTACATGCATTAACAGAGTTAAATCTCAAAAATATAATGTTGAGCATAAAGAGAAAATTACAAAATATGTACAGCATACCATTTATATAAAGTCTGAAAATGTTATATGTTGCTTACAGCTACATAGATATAATAGTAAAAGTATGTAAAACATGAAAGGACATGATCATCACCAAATACAAAAAGGGGAGAAGACTGAGACTGGAGAAGCACATACAGGGAATATCAACTATATCTGTAATATTTATTTTTAATTTTATTAAATTTTTTCTTTTTACTTTTTTTTTAATGACTACAGCACCTGGTATTCCTAGGTGGTCTCCCATTCAAGCACTGCTTAGCTTCTGAGATTAGATGATTTTTTTACTTTTCAATTATAGTAGGCATACAATATTATATTAGTTTCAGGTATACAACAGAGTGATTTGTGATCACGCTGATAAATCTAGTACCCATCTGACACCATAGTTATTACAATATTATTGACTATATTCTTTATGCCATACTTTGCCTCTCCATGACTATTTTATAACTACCAATTTATACTCCTTAAGCTCTTGCTCTCTTTCGCCCCTCACCTCCCCCTTCCATCTGGCAACCCTCGAAATGTTCTCTATATCTATGAGTTTGTTTCTGTTTTGTTTGTTTATTTTGTAACTTAGATTTCACATGTGAGTGAAATCATATGGCCTTTGTCTTTCTTTGTCTGACTTACGCCACTCAGCACAATACCTTATAGTTCCATCCATGGTGTTGCAAATGGAAGGATTTTATTCTTTTGCTTATATATTTACTTATTTTTATAGCTGAATAATATTCTATTGTCTATATGTACATACATATAGTATATATTGTATATATTTTCTTTATTCATTCATTGCTGGACACCCAGGTTACCTCCATATCTTGGCTACTGTAAATAATGCAGCAGTTAACATATGGTTGCACATGTCTCTTCAAAGAAGCATTTTGATTTTATTCGAATGAATACTCAGAAGTAAGATTACTGGGTCCTTCTTTGTCTCTTATTACAGCCTTGTTTTAAAGTCTATTTTATCTGGTATAAGTATTGCCACCCCACTTTTTTAATTTACATTTTCATTAAACATTTGTTCCTATCCCTTTACTTTCAGTCTGTGTTGTGTCTTATCTGGAGTTTCTTATAGGCAGCATGTATAAGGGTATTGCTTTCTTATCCATTTAGTCATCCTTTTTTTCTCCCTCATTAATTCCCTCCTTCCTACTTCCACCTCTGACCCATGGATGTTGCCGTTTCCCCTTAAGGACTGGATCTATCTTACAGATGATAAAACTGAGGTAGAAAGTAACTTGCTCAAGCTCCCACAGCTAATAGGTAGCAGAATTTGAAAATGGCAATTTCAACTAGTTTGAATAAATGCCAAGTGATCTGCCGGACTTAGTAAACACTCCAATAGGAGCACCCTGGCCCTGGCACCCCCAGTGCACTCGGGGCGGGGGGCGGGTGAGTGGGACTGGCGCACCTGGGGTATAGTCTGTGGCTCTACCTGGGGCATGAACCCAGGACCTTCTGTATGCAAAGCAGATGTGCTAAATAACCACTACACTATGGAGCCACCCTTAGTCATCCTATCTTTTGATTGGAGTATTTAATCCTTTTTCATTTTAAGTAATTATTAGTAGATATGTAGTTATTATTTTATTATTCATATTTTTTATATATTTTTCTTCTTTTTCTTAAAGAAGGCTCCCTAACATTTCCTGTTATATTGGTTTTGGTCTTATCTGGAAAGCTCTTTATCTGTCCTTTGATTCTAAATTATAACTTTTCTAGGTTGAGTAATCTTGGTTGTAGGTCCTTGTTTTTCATCACTTTGAGTATTTTGTGCCAGGACCTTCTGACATGCAAAGTTTCTGTTGAGAAATTGGCTGACAGTCTTATGGGAGCTGCCTTGTAAATAACTACTTTTCTCCTGCTGCTTTTAAGATTCTTTCTTTAACCTTTGGCATTTTAATTATGATATGTCTTGGTGTAGGCCTCCTTGGGTTCATCTTGTTTGAGACCCTCTGCACTTCCTGGGCAGAAAGGTTGTAGGAAAAATCTCTCGGTCAGTAGAAAGGATGAGGATCCAAGGTACAGATGGAAGCATCAGCCTTAGAGAAGAGAATACTTCCTCCTCCAAGTCTACATTATCCCCGGCACCTAAAAAAGTGCCCTACATATACTGGGGCACTCAAATATTTGTTGTAAAGAATAGGAGGCTGTGGAGAAATGGAGGCAAGGACACTAAAAACTGTAGTCTCTCACAAAGGAGATGATTTTCTCCAAAAATAGGAGTAATAAATGGATATTGTAATAGCAATAACAACAATAGTAATATCTGATCCTGGTGGCTAATGTTCAATATTCATGTGACAGACACTCTGCTCATGGCCTTTCATTTCTCACTAAATCACTGTAAAGTAGTAATATTATTTCCATTTTAAAGATGAGAAACTGAGACTCAGAGATGTTTAACAACTTGCCCATTAACTAGTAAGTGTCAGGATAAGGATACAAACTGAGATTAGTCTGAATCCAAAGCATGAGGTTTTTAACCAACACATTATGTTATTCATTCAGTATTAATAGTAGAAACAGTAAATGTTTATTTTGAACCTACTATGTGTCAGGTACCATGGTAACTGCTGTACAGGAATTACGGCATTTAAAAAAATTATTGGGGTGACATTGGTAAATAAAATCAAATAGGTTTCAAGTGTACAATAATACAGTATGGCATGTATATTGCATTTTGTGTTCACCACCCAAAGTTAAATTTCATTCTGTCACCAAATATTTGACCCCCTTTAACCCTACCTCCCTCTTCCCCCTTCCCTCTGGAAAGTAGCCGCTAATCCACTGTCCTTGTCCATGAGACTGTTTGTCATATTTGCTTGTTGCTTTGTTTTATATCCCACGTATGAGCAAAATCATATGGTTCTCAACTTTTTCTGACTTATTTCATTTAGCATTATAATCTCAAGATCCATCT
Organism: Rousettus aegyptiacus; assembly: GCF_014176215.1. NCBI lineage: Eukaryota > Metazoa > Chordata > Mammalia > Chiroptera > Pteropodidae > Rousettus > Rousettus aegyptiacus. The sequence goes on along the minus strand of NW_023416312.1, from coordinate 81,845,974 downwards.
ATGTTGTTACAAATGACAGTATTTCATCTTTTCAAATAGCTGAGTAATATTCCACTGTGTACATGTACCACCTCTTCTCTACCCAATCATCTATTGTAGGACACTTTGGTTGTTTCCATGTCTTAGCCACCATCAATAATGCTGCTATGAACATCTGGGTGCATATATCTTTGTGGATATATGTCTTCAAGTTTTTTGGGTAAATACCCAGAAAATGGATTGCTAGATCATATGATAGATCAATTCTTAGTTTTTTGAGGAACCTCCATATTGCTTACCATAGTGGTGGTACCAATTTACATTCCCACTAGCAGTGTACAAGGATTCCTTATTCCCTACAACCTCTCTAACACCTGTTGACACTGGCTATTCTAACAGATGTGAGGTGGTATCTTATCGTGGTTTTGATTTGCATTTCCCTAATAGTTAGTGAAGTTGAGCATCTTTTCATAACGTCTGTTGGCCACTTGTATGTCTTCTTGGGAGAAGTGTCTGTTCAGATCCTCTGCCCATGTTTCATCACATTTAATCTGTTGAGATTGAAGTTGAGATTAGAGGGTTTGGGAACTTGAATAAGGCAGAGAAGGAGGGAACAGGCACTGTTGGAGAGTGACAATGAATTCAGAAAAGCTAAAGGGTTTTAGAGCAACAGACAGAGCCCAATTGGAGGTAGATGGCATACATTTCTATAGTGGTTTAAACGAGCTCATGTCTGTAACTTTCTTTGGCAATGCTTGGCAGATGGAAAGCAGGAGTAGAAAAAATATACCAGGAAGGTGCATAAGGCTTGGAAATTAGTATAGAAGGCACAGCAGAAGATAATGAGGTGAAGAAGTCTAAAGTAGTATTTAGGATGTATTGAAATAACTGGCAGTGAAGTCAGTGTTAGGTGAAGATATTAATCTCCCCAGTGTAGGACCAACAGAAGAGACGAAGGAAAACTCGACTAATTAAATAATTTTCCTAGTTCTGATCCTGTGAAAAATTGTTGTATTTCCCTTTGAGGGATCATTTTGGGGACTATACTTACTTATACACTTCTGTATGTATGCAGTTATCTTTGTAAGTTGGCTAAAATCATTTTTTTAAAATCCACAGCCACCTTCTGACTTAACTATGGTTGTGTATGATATCACCGTTTAGTCACCCAAGTTTGAAACTTTAGGTTTATTCAGGAACCTTGCTTCTCCTTTACCTACGATATCCCATAACTCAAGTTTTGTCAGTTCTATAGTAAATTCCTTAATGTATTGCTCTGACTATTCTCACCTATCATCATCAGATGGCATTTTGCCTAACCGAATAAAGGTCTTGTGCCTTATACTTGTATTTACATGCAAGAAACATCCAATGCGAAGAGCTAAAAGGTCATTGAACAAAATTCAAATAAATGAAACTCTAGCTTTAATAAAACACGAGTCTTACCACCTTCAGCGCGCGCGCACACACACACACACACAATTAAATGGGTGCTCAATGCCTGTCTTTTATCCATTAGACCACTATAAGTTCTTAGGAATTATGGGCTTTTTAGAGAAAAAATAAAAAATTGAGATCTTAAGAAAGAAACTATAAAATAGTAAAATAAAATGGAAAACTCAAAAATAATAACAATTTAATTAAATGGTTACAAAATATAACATGCCAAGTTCATTTATTATTAAATTTCATATTTACTTAAAAATTCATTGTCTTTGAAAACAAATTTTTGGTTGAATCATCTTACTTCCCAAGAATTTCCAAGTATGCATAATAATTATAGAGAAATCACAGCCATTATAAATTAAATTAGTTACATGCGGACAAATTTCAAGAACGAAATTACAAAAGCCCTTTCAAAATTTTGTAGCAAAATATAAATAGTTGATTCAAGATTTAGATCCCTCTTAATATGTAAATATGATGCTGGCTGAAGCTTTCACAAGTGAGAGAGCTGAGGGCCTACAGAGGCAAAAACAGGCCTGCCTAACATAGATGAGGCTGAGGAGGAAGCTTTTGCACAAGTGAGTTAGCAGCCAGAAGCTGGAAGGCAGGCCTGGCAGAGGCATGAATGATTCATTGAGTTTTAAATCACCAGTATTTGAAAGCCTCGCTGTTCATATACACAAATCCAACATAGGTATTGCTTTCTATACAGAGCAGCATGAAGAAGAGCTCATTTTTATTTACATATTTCCATTTATACTTTTCACTCCTTATAGAATTTGGGGTGAAAAGGGCTCATTAAATGGTGATGGGTATAGCAGGGAGGAGAAGCTGGCTTCCTTTGGCACATGAGGCACTCCAGATCCTTTTCCCCTCCAAATCTCACCTTCCCTTTGCTACTTTATTTCTGCCCCAGTAGTTTCTTAATTCCCTTTGCCCTATTTCATTCTCCTAACCTAGACTCTCCTGTCTGCTTAGCGAATCCCCTAGCCAGGTCTGGCATTGCCCAGATCTACTTTCCTCCTTGCCTTAGAAATTGGAGACACAAACTGAAAGATTATGGAGTTAGCTTGGCATTTATGGCTCTAAGGAGTCTGTCTTGAACACATATTTCCAGAGTTACCTCCCAAGACCACTCTTCACAAATCTTATGCTCTATCCAGCCTTTATTTCTTTTAGGAACTGAACACATGCAGTAGTTAGTAGCAATCAGACAGGTGTGCTCATGACTCAGGTACTCTGTTGATCATCCAGCTGAGTACGCTAATTTGCCATCTTGATCTTGACCTTCATAGTGTGTTAAATTTTTTAAACTAGTCATAAGTCGGTTAATATATATCTACAAAGAAAGAATCAAAGAGATGCTGATGTTGAAATATCATCTTGAGAATTCTACAAATTCTCAAGATGATACTCATCAGACCCATAAACTACATTTATCTGATGAAAATTCTTATATAGCATGTAAAAATTTCTCTAGTACTTCGAAAACCCTAAAAGAGAAAACAGAGTTATGGCTAAATTCAACTCAGTTTTTTACTTATTGGGAATAAAAATTAAGCACGTCTGCCAAGTAAAACCATCTCTCTTAATTGTTTAGAAGCAAAACACAGAAATTATTAAAGTAAGCAAGCTAGTGTTTCTAAAGTACAAAATTCAAAAATTCCAATCAAGTCTTGAAAACAATTTTTGTCTCTTTGTGACATAATTTATACTGTGATGGGTCCAATGGGACAATTCGTGAAAATTAGCTGAGCTCCTTTCTACCCTCAACCCTGTGACCCTTCTCAAGGTAGGCAGTGACACAAATCTGGTCTTGCAGGTGTCACAAAGGAAGGGCAGAACATACTCCTGGTTTTTAGGTTACTGTTTTCTGTGTTGGTCCAAGGCGCAAGACAGAAAGACCTAGGGAAGAATATTTGCTGTTAGGTTACTCACTCTGTCCTTCTACCGTAATAGGTAAGAGCCATAGAACTGAGAAGGAGGCAAGTAGGACAAGAAAACTTAGAAGCTAGGGTCTCGTAGTCATGATGAGGGGAAGCAGCACTGGGTGGCAGTAGGGACTGTGCTATCAGAGGCCTGATGAGGAGTTGGCCACTTTAATAGATAGCAGCAGGGAGGGAGGACAGGGTGACTGTACACCTCAGGGAAGGTCAGTGCAGAATATATGAAGAGCCTGGAAGTGAACACCTAAACCCCACCACTGCTATTTCAGTCTTATATAAACTCTGGAGTTCAAAATCAACCCGAGAGTCATGAAGGAAGGAGAGGGTGACCCTAAATCTGATTGAGTTTAATCATGAAATCACACACACACACACACACACACACAATCAACATTGACTTGACTGAGTTTACGTGGACAAGTGTAGATTGTTTTCTGCTTTCAGGAAGAATGGTGCCTCTAGAAAGAAATTACACCCAGATATAGGCAGTGTATAAACTTCAGAACCTTGTTTATTTTGCTAGGATGGCTGTGTTCCTAGCACCTGGCATCTAGCACAGTAGTTATTCAATAGGTATCTGTGGAACCTAAAATTATTGACTATTTAATTTCTCAATTACATGCTACTTAATCTTACTTCCATCTCATTAATGCTGTCTTTCCCCCCAACCTCCTCTGCAACTGTACCTGCTGGAATCCGCTGTTCTTCAATGCTCACCTTAAATGGTCCTTCCTCTGTGAAGCTTTCCTCCTGTCACTTCTCAGCTAGAAAAGAATTCTTCCTCTTCTGAACAACAGTGTCTCTGTGTATCTCTTATGGAACTTCTTGGAACTTCTGAGGTCTGTTTTTGTATTATATTGTTACAGAATGAATAAGCACATGATAAGCTCTGTTCATTCTTATCTTCACTCCCTCACCATCTTCTTAGAGCTTTATAGTTACATTTTTTAAGTAAATGTTTATAAAACATTTACTTATATTTTCTATATTTTTCTTATTTTAATGTGCATAAATATATATGTGAAGTTTAAAAAATGATTATAAAGGGAATGCCCATGTAACCTTCATCCAGGTCAAGAAATTGAACATTCTTAGCATTTTGGAAGAAAACTCCAAACCAGATGCCCCTCTCTCTGACCACTGCCTCCACCCAGAACTAAACCAGGGCTTGTTTGGACTGGTCAAGAGTTGAGTCATACTGATTGTTAAAATTTTTGAAGATCGTCCCTTAGGACATAACCATTATCTTGACTTCTGTGATAATCATTTATTTTCTTTTCTTTATAGTTTTATCACTTTTGAATGTAGCCATAAATACTGTTGCCTGTTTTTGAACTTTATATAAATGGTACCATACAGTATGCACTTTTTTTATATCTTGCTTATTTTACTAAATATGACATCATGCATGTAGTTGTACATAGCTGCTATATTTATTGATGTGTAATATTTCATCATATGAATACATCACAGTTCATTCATTTTCCTGTTGATGGACATTTAGGTGGCTTCCTGTATTTGGCTATTATAAACAAAAGTTGCTATGTGCCTTCTTGTGCATAGCTTTTCATGCACATATGATTTTCTCTAGGGTACATTATTTTAGTGGAATTTCTGGATCAAAAGTGTTGCATGTTGAGCTCTCCAAAAGCAAAAGCTGAGGAGTGTTGACTATAAAATGTTTATTAGGGACCAAAACTTGTGAATCAAAGGCAGAGGAAGTACAATTGTGCAGAGGGAAAGGATGGACTATGATACAAATCTGACAAAACTTGGGCCAGCTTGACATGAAGCTGGAACAAGTAATGCCCATCAGCATTTTCTGCATCAGGCCTCGCTCATTTCCACTCCTGCCCTGCTCATTCACTTCAGGAACAGTGTGACCTTGGGCAAGCAACTCTCCGCAGCTAAAGCAGACTCTCAAGATATGGGAATGGCATATCTCTGTTTCTCTAGCATAACAGAATATGTATGTGTTCAGCTCTAGTATATAATATCAAACTGTTTTTCAAAGTGTTTGTACAATTTACACTCTAACATGCACTATGAGAGTTCCCAATGTTTCCCATCCTCACCAACACTTGGTATTGTTACTCTTTAAAAAACAACTGCCATTCTAGAAGGTATGTAGCTGTATCTCACTGTGGTTTTAATTTGCGGTTCTCTAATGACAACAAGGTTAAACATCTTAGCATTTACTGCTTTGTCTTTTTTTCCTACTTATTTTTGTTTGGTCTGCCTTAGATAGTGACTCTCTCAGGGAAGGGTCAGCCACCACAGCCTGATGTCCATTTGTGTATGCCCCTCAACCTAAGAATAGTTTTTATATTTTTAAATTGTTGAAAAAAATCAAAGTGGAATAATATTTCATCTATGAAATTCAAATTTCAGGTGTCCTTAAATAAAATTTTATTAGAACCTGGCCATGCTTGTGTGTTTATGTATTGTCTATGGCTGCTTTCAGGCTACGGCAGCAGAGTTTAGTTATTGTGACAAAGACCTTACCGTCTGCAGAACCTGAAATATTTACTATTTGCCCTTACAGAAAAAGTTTGCTGATGTCTGTTTTAGGTCACTTTTTCTAAAGTGCAGTCCCTGGACCAGCAGCATTGACATCACCTGGAAACTTGTGAGAAAGGCAAATTCCTAACCAAACCACAACCAATTCAGAAACTCTGGGAGTGGGGCCAGCCATCTGTGTTTTAACAAGCCCTCCAGGTGATGCTGATGTGTTAAAGTTTGAGGCCACTGGTCTAGTCCCAGTACAAAGACCTAATACATTTTACTTGCAAGTCTTCACGGTCCTTGATATCTTGTTCTACACAGCTGTAAAGGAACCTTAATAGTATTCTATAAATATTTTATTATGCATGTGAAATCTGGTCAAAGTGGACACTTAGGGCAAAATTAAAGGAGGAAAAGTGGGGAAAGAACAGAGGCCAACATAATATCTGAAGGGTACATGTGGAGGGTGGAAGACTCCATACAGCTAAGGACCTTCTTCCTTCCATCTCACTTTGTGAAGCCTTTTAACAAAAATGAATCAGATATGGTCCTTGTCCTCAAGGAAGTCATAGTCTAAGTAGGGAAGTGTCCTGTCATCTTCTTCCTCATTTTACTGCATTTCTTCAGAACTTACCTTTGAGGAAGTATATCTGCACCAAATTGCTGACCCTAATACATGAAAATGAACAGAGAAAATGAACTTCGCCAATAACTTTAGTTTAAGACTGACTTTCAGAGTGACTTTCTCATATTCTGCCTCTTTCCTTGGCTTAGTCTGAACCTCAAAGTATCACCACGCTTTTTTCTTTCCGTTAACTACCATCCATTGAGTGCATATTACATGTCGAGGCCATGCTAAATGTTTTATGTATACTTTTACATTAAATCCTCATAAAGCCACTTTGAGTTAGGTATTATTATATCTATTTTACAGAGGCAAATCTGAGTTTATAAATAATTTGAGCTTATAAATAAATCTAAGCTTATTAAATAATTTGGTAAAATCGGGACACCAAGTCTTTTTGACTCTAAAGTCCAGGCTGGTAATAATTGTGCTATTCTGCCTCTAATAATATTCGCCATTTGCAATACTGCAAGAGAATACAAACCAAATTCAGATTACTTAGCATGTGTTTCATGTTTTAGGGCATATATGGGTGTGTAGAATTTCAGGGTGGGAAATACTTAAAAATCAGCTATCTTTTTTACTGAGCTAGGTTTTGTGTGATTATTTTTAAAAGTAGAAAATCCTTTTCCAGAAATTGTCAACAAGATAAAGAGAGAACCATCCAAATGGGAAAATATATCTGCAAGCAACACCTCTGATAAGGGCCTAATATCTAAAATATACAAATAACTCATACAAATCAATAACAACAAAAAAACAACCGATCCAATCAAAAATGGGCAGAGGTCCTGAACAGACATTTCTCCTTAGAGGACATACAAAGGGCCAACAAAAATTTGAAAAGATGCTCAACATCGCTAGCTATTAGGGAAATACAAATCAAAACCACAATGAGATACCGAGATACCATCTCACACCTGTTAGAATAGCTATACTCAACAGGACAAGTAATAACAAATGTTGGAGAGGATGTGGAGAAATAGGAACCCTCACACACTGCTGGTGGGACTGCAAGTTGTTACAGCCACTATGGAAAACAGTATGGAGTTTCCTCAAAAAACTAAGAATGGATCTACCATATGATCCAGCAATCCCTCTACTAGGTATTTAGCCCAAAGACTTGAAAACCCATATATGAAAAGATATTTGCACACCAATGTTCATAGCATCATTATTCACAGTGGCCAGGACACGGAAGCATCCAAAGTGTCCTATGATAGATGATTGGCTAAAGAAACTGTGGTACATATATACAATGGAATATTACTTAGCCATAAGAAGAGATGAATACTGCCATTTGTGACAACATGGATGGACCTCGAGATAATCATGCTAAGCAAAATAAGCCAGAAAGAAAAAGTTGAAAATCACATGATATCATTTACATGTGAGATATAAACCTAAAAGCAACAAATGAACAGGACAAACAAACAGATCCTCATGGACATGGAATACAGACTATTGGCTATCAGAGGGTAGGGGGTGGGGGAGGAGGGGATAGGAAGACAGTTAAAGGGGGTCAAATATAGGAGGGTAGGTGGAGGGTGAAGTGGGAAAAGGAGATCGAATGTATGGTAGCTGAATGAAACTGGACTTTGGGTGGTAAACACACAATAGAATTTACAGACGTTGAATTATAATGTACACCTGAAAATTATATAATTGTATTAACCAATGTTACATGAATAAACAATAAAAAAAGAAAATCCTTTTCCATGCAACTTAAAATGACAATGTCAAAAAAAGTTCCTTAACCAAGTAACATTGTAAATAGCACAGTGATTTATATTTCTTGTTACATTGTACATTGAATAACTACATTGCCTCTTCAGTATGTAAAAAAAAATTTTTTGAACTCACTCTGCCTACTTACTCCTATTCCTCCTGTTAGGAATTATTTCAACTAATCCATTATTGAGCAATATTTTTTAAATCATCTTTAAATACGTTATTTATTTATTATATAAGTATAAATACTTTCAAGGAAAATTAAAAGTAATAGAAAAGCAAAAATAAGAAAAAAGTCATTCAAAATTCTACTACCTCTCTCTAACTGCAGTTAATATATTCCGGACATTTTCCTTTGTAGAAATTTATTTATGTTAATAGTTTTTCTTTCTTTCGCAAAAACGGAATCATTCTATTTTCTTGTTTGCCTTTTTTCACTCAACAATATATTAGGAGCACACTTCCATGTCAACAGATATATATTTACAAAATCATTCATAATGACTGCATAATATTTTACTTATGAATGTACTGTACAACATTTTGCCAAACGATTCTTATTGGACATCTAAGTTGCTTCTGTTAAGTTTTTCCTCTTCCTGCACTCTGTCCTGAGTTCCATTACTATTCTAAGAATTTACTTTGGGTGCATGCAAGAATCCCAAATTATCCTCTAACTTCCACCTTATAATAACCTCTATGTAGAGCTAAAGAAATTATCTGGTTATACATACTACTAGAGCCTTAGGAGTGACAACATCTCCTCATAAACCCAGAAGGAACACCTGAGAGAAAGATGGCAAAATATTTTTCAGCCATTCTCTCAATTGAATTTCCACTGTCGAGGAGGAAGCCCCATAAAGAACAGAGAACTTAATAAATGTGAAGTGAAAAGATGAGTTTTGGAGCCAGACAGTCTGGGATTTGCATCTGGCTTCGATCACTTACTAGCTGTGGGTACTTAGATGAGTTATTTAGCTTCTCCAAGTTTCTGTTTTCTGGTCTGTAAAATAGTGATAACAACATTTATTTCATAAAATTATCAGGAGGATTAACAATACCATTTGTAATGAATCTAGCACAGTGCCTGACATAATAGTGGGTGCTCAAAAAATGGCAGATGTATGCAAGCTATTACCATTACTTTTTCCTTAACACACATAGCACCAAAGAAATATCACATTTTCAAAAATGCCATTATAATAAATGATTTTAAGAAGAATGGTGATAAGGCTTATTGATGCGAACAGAATGTTTTCTACAGTGGCAAGCAAGATACTGTGACCAGAATCCCTTGTATCAGCTTCTGAAGAACACTGATCAGTGGGATTGCAATTTGCTTTTAAGTCATACTGTAGTTTTAATGATAAATTTCAGATACAGGACAAGAGAAGGAACACCAAGCCCTTGACCTTGCCTTTATGAACTTTACAAAAATATTTAATATCACCACTGCACATGCATTCTAGTAGCTACTAAACAAGTTTGGCTATGCAAAAATGACTATTGGATAACTTCTACAATATTCACAATCTGACAAAATGGATGTATTGTCCAGTAGACTAGAATTCATTTTGAGGTTCCCAAATATGGCCCTAAGGTTGTCTATAAAGGTTTCCCTTGGTCTCCAATCTCACTGGAGTAGAGCAGTTAAAGATCATTTTGAATGAAAAGACAAGGGAAAGTAATAGCAGATAGAGCAAGGTGTTGAGAAGAATCAGAAATGAGGTGACTCTTGTTGAACAAAGTCTATGAATTTTAGGCAGATTTGCAAATAAGGATAGTACATGCTCTGTAAATAGCAGTGTTGCCACAAGCCAAAGGGCAATATTTACATGATTCCTGTGGCAAGGTCTATGGACTGAGCCTTGACCTTTCCAGCCAAACTCATATACTTGGTTGAACTTCCAGCTGTGTCACCTTGAAACGGAAGGATCACATTATACATACATGGAAAATTGCCAATGTACAAATATGTTCTGTCCCCCCAATTAATTTCTAATTTCTTTTTTTTCCCCTGGAACTTGGAGCACATGTTCCAACAGAAAAGGTGTTATAAAGGGATATGTTTCCCAGATGTCCTCACAAAAGTGCATTTAGCCTATGACATAACCGAAATACTATACATTAGCTATGAGAACTACAATGGAACAAACTACCCTTGCAAGCAGGAACACATCAATATACAACAAATATTTTTGAGCCCTTCCCTTTGAGGCCTCGGGCAACGAAAGGGTAATTCTATCCTCCCCTATAGCTGCAGTTTAGTGAAAAAGAAGTCCTCCACTGCCCTTGTCTGGAAGGGTCCTTCTCAAGTCAGGTGGATGCATGCATTGCAGGATCCCTCTCAGTGCTTCTTGAACTTCCCCATCAGGCAACTGTTAATGACTGAGGAGATTGAACAGGTAGTGGGGAAGGGGTAGGATGTCTAACTGGAAGTCTCAAGCTTTCATTTGGAGGCATTTCAAACTCTACAACTCATCCCTTAATATGGCTGCACATTTTAATAGGAAAAAAAATCATGTTTCAAATGATTGGTTAAATGACTTAATTCCATCACACTTTTTTCTAATTAATTTTTTTATGGTGACGTTGGTTAATGAAATCTGGTTTCAGCTGTACATTTTAACAGTAAGGCATATATATATATATATATATATATATATATATATTTACATTTTTACATTGTTTGCCTCCCATAGTTAGATTTCTTTCTGTCACCATATATTTGACCCCTTTTACCTCACCTGCCACTCCCGCTCCCTTCTAGTAACCACTAGTCTATTGTCCATGTCCACGAGTCTCTGTTCTGTTCGTTTGTTGCTTTTACGTTTATATTCCACATAGAAGTGATACCATGTGATTTTCAACTTTTACTACCTGGCTTATTTCACTTAGCATGATTATGTCGAGGTCTATCCATGTTGTCCCAAATGGCAGTATTTCATCTCTTCTAATGGCTGAGTAATATTCCATTGCATGTATGTGTGTGTGTGTGTGTGTGTGTGTGTATACACACACACACACATATACATACACACAACATATACAGCTTCTTTGGCCAATCATCTATCCTAGGGCACTTTGGTTGTTTGCATTTCCTGGCAACTGTGAATAATGCTGCTATGAACATTGGTGTACAAATGTCTTTTCGGATATGGCTTTTCAAGTCTTTTGGGAAAATACCCAGTAGAGGGATAGGTGGATCATACGGTAGGTGAATTCTTAGTTTCTTTAGGAACCTCCACACTGTTTTTCATAGTGGTTGTACACACTTTTTGACTAAAGTTGATACTCCAGAAATATGAACCATTTTTATACTGATACTTCCTATAGCTATTGGATAGTACACATCTGTACTTCAGGATGAGAAAGAAGGACACTGGGGGAACAATGTAAACTAAATGAGAAGAACATAAAATCAGAGGAAAGCTAGCTAGCACCACCAGCCTCTCCTTACCTCTCTCAGTGGTACACTCCTTCGATCACCAGTGTCTTGCTCTTTGCCTCTTTTTCTCTGTTCAAAACCAGTCCCTGGAGAGGACCCTACACTCATTTACGCTAAGGTGCAAATGACCCATAAAGCTAAAATGTCACAAGGTTTTGCATATTAAGAGTCACAACCTTAAAATACAAAGGAATTTAGGGTATTATCCCCAGGAAAAAGGGCTATATTTAGGGAGCCTTCCTGCTCTTTGTAGAAATCACTTGATTTCAGATTGGAAATTTAACAAGGTGTGTTGAGGGAAATTAATCATGACTTCTGTACACTTTGGAAAGTATCTGCTTTGTTTTGGCAACTAGGTTCTGTGATTGTTGATTTTTGTTTTCTCTGTTTTGCTACCTTTTGTCCTTAATGACTGAAATTTAAAAACTAGGATGTAAATCTTCCCATTATTTATCTAAATAAATGGCGAGCAGAAATAGAAACGTTAATATTTAATTGACATCTGCACACTGTCACACCCTTTATGAAATGCTTTTATATCTATGAGCATGCATATTATTGGTATTCAATTACTACTAAATAGTAGTGAGGATACAAATAGAACATGTACCAAGAAAATCACAGTAATTCAATCCAATTACTAATATTAGGTACTTACCATGAATTGCCCCAGGTTCTGTGGGGAACTTGGCCTAGCCCTCAGGATTTTAAAAATTCAGCGGTGACAGCAAAAGAAGGGCCCCTGCACCTTGGCTGTCTGAGAGGTATCAGAGTTGAAAATAGAGCACATATACATAAAACTCAAGAGTCACGCTTTGCCTTGTAAGTGAATGCAGATGCAACTGAGATTCAAGGAGTGCTTTTCCTTCCGCAGAATTTACGAAGGTGGGAATAGCACCACCAATCCCCCTGGGACCTGGGAAAGGACAGTCCCCGTAGGGGGTCTGGGCTTTGCAAATAGCGAGAAAGACCTTCTAGAGTACAGTTCCAGGCAGAGGAAAAGTTCTTTGTGCAAGAAGAGGAAAGCGCCCTGAGGTACAAAGAGCATATTTTAAAGGAAAGAGGACTTCTTGCACACACTTCTGTGAGGGAAGCTCAGGCTGACTGTTGGGGGCGTGTGGGAAAGGAGATCTGTAGGGGGCCGCCGGCTGTGGGTTCCCGCCTCCACCCCAGTCCGCGCCCCATACTCGGGCAACAGTTGGTCGTGCGGGGCCAGCTCGGGTTCTGGGTGGGGAGGGGGAGTCTCGCGATCGTTGAGGGGGGGTGGAGGAAGGGGGAGGGTGACGGGGGGAGGCCATGACGTAGGGTGGGTGGACGGAAGTGGGGCAGGGTTGAGGGTTATTTAAAGGGGGGGCCGAGCGAAGGGGTTGGAAGCAGAGTGATTCCCCACCCCTGCTGCATCTAGCTCTTTCCAGTGCAGCCACTGCCGCCGCCCCAGGAGCCCTCATCCCCTTCCTCGTCCCTCTCCTCTTTCCCGCTTCAACGCCATGGAGCAAGACGCCGCCGCAGTGGCAGCCACCGTGGCAGCTGCTGATGCGCCCGCCACGATCGTGGTCATAGAGGACGAGCAGCCGGGGCCGTCCACCTCTAAGGAGGAGGGAGCGGCCGCCGCGGCCACCGAAGCCACCGTGGCCACGAAGAGCGAGAAGAAGGAGGTAAATCGGAAGGGGGTGTGTGTGGGCTCGATAAATCCTGTGCCAGGCCACTCCGAGGGGCCCAAACCCTGACCTTTCGGCGCCGACAGGTACCCGCAAGCTCAGCGGGGTTGGGGGCTTTGCGCGCGCGGAGTCGCTGTTGGGGGGGAGCGGCGGAATAGTCTAGTATTTGTTCCCCTCCCCCTTTCCTTCTCGCCGCCTGGAGGACGGGGGCGGGGCTGGGGCGCGGGCATGGGCACGGCGAGGGGTGCAGAACGCCCGTTATTCGGGGGCTAGGGGGCCCCTAGACAGCCCCCAGCCTCCTTCACATTCCCGGAACTGGGGTAAAGCGCGAGGTGGGGGATGGGGCCGTGCAGGAACCAGCCTCCGCCTCTCCCTCTTCTTTCGCTCCCTCTCCCCCCCACCCCCTTCCCGTCGGCCTCTGCCTGGGAAATCTGGGCCCTTCAATCCTACACTCGAGCAAAAGGGGTTTTGCTGGGGCTAATTTTTTAAAATTTGAGTCTCAAGGTGCCAGTGGTTGGGAGGAGGAGGACGGTAGGAGAGACTTTGATTCCTTTGATTGGCAATGTCGGCCTTTTGGGCAGCAGAAAAAAAATCCCTTGTTCGTTGGGTCCCCGCCTGCTGAGGCGGGGGTGTCACTCCGAGAAAATGAGCTCTCCGCGTCGTACTCCCCCCCCCCCCAATTCAAACCTCAAACTGAGAAACCGTGAACGTTGGCTTAGGAAAATATCCAACGTGTGCACCCTGACCATCTCCTGCCCCGCCCCCGACGGTATAGTGTTTCACTCTGGGGCCACCCAGATGGTCCCCCAATCCGGCCTCAAGTCTTTTACGCTTCCGCCTCCCGTTCCTAGTGGGCGCTGCTGGCTCCTGGACACATGCAGGTTTAAATTTTTTTTTTTAAACACAGCTTCGCCAGGACGAGTTGCTACTAACGTACATAAGGGGGCCGCTCAGACACCTATTGAAGCCAAATCCAGAAAATATGTATTATCTCCATAGGCATATTTCATGTGGCTGGAGACATGCAAATAAAACTATGAAATGCGTTGCAAAATTGAGATGAAAAATAGGATGGGGCATGATGATTTTTGATGTGTAATAAAATTGTAGACGGATCATTTATGGGTAGATTTTCCGTTTACAGATATCACTATTAAAAAACCAGGTAATTAAAATTATGCTTTAGCGATCTCAAGTGGCTTTGTCTGAATCATTTTGAGACTATACGACCAAGTGAAAAGCTTTCGAGGGAAATTAACACCTTTTGCCGTGAATTAGAGTAATTTGAAGTTCAGCAGTTGCTTAAGTGACATATTTTATTGTTACAAGGTTGACTAAACAGAAAGACAATTGTAGGGCTAAGTGAAAACCGTAAAAAAAAAAAATACGCGTATTAAGATCCATGCAGTACTTGGAACAGTAGCACAATATTGATGAGTAAAGCTGGGCCAAAATACCAAGCGTTAATATAAATCAGATGTTAGGAAATTCAGAAATGTGCCTAGGTTCAGTTTATTCCCTAAAGTGGGCAAATGTAAGTGCTAAACTGTCTTTCGTATGGCAGTAAAGGTTGTTGATTGTCCCGGTTGCATAAATTTTTTGAATAGTGAAAAGACTGGGAATCAATTAAAAAAAACCCCTACATAATAAGCATTGAGTTAATACATCTATATTAATTAATTCTGTACTGTCATCAGAAATTGCCTTAATAGTCCCTCATTTGTCTGCTCAGCGTAAGAAAATGAGGTTCTGGGTGGCAGGAACTTTCTGGATATCTAAAGTTTACTACTTTAATCTTTACATTTTTTAATTTTTAATTTTTCCTTTAAAACCTTAATAGTATCAAAACATCTAAAGTGGTTTTTTTGTACCATTTCTTCAAATAAAGTAATTTGGTCCCCCCCCCAAGAAAACTAAATACATTGTATACACCTTGACTCCTTAAATGGTGTACTAAAAGTACAGATTAACCTTTTTCTCATGTCCATCAATTATTGTACACTTGACAGTTATACAAAGGTTATTTCAGATCTAGGAGGTTGTTTTTCCTCAGCTACCTCCCAGAGACTTCCTTTATTGTGTTGATTTTTAAATAATTCCTCAGTCCCAATTGTCAGGCTCTTGGCTATCACTTTTTAAATATCCCATCTACTTTCATCAGAGAGAATTCGTTTATGATAAAGGACATAAATGTAACAGGACCATAAAATCATATAATTCAACTGTAAAATACAAAAATACAAGTGATGCAACAGGGAGAGGGAATAATTACACCTGAACACCAAGGAGAAGGGACATTAGTTGTGATGGAACTCACATTTTAGTCTGGGGCTTCTGCTATTCCTTCTTGCTGTTGATGTGTGCCTTCTAGTAGTCTTTCTCATGTTATTTGCTGCTGCTGCTGCTGCTTTTATTTTCTGTAGTATGAAAAGCCAGATTATCAAACTTGCTAGAATGGTATATCGAATAAAAGAAAATTGGCACTGAATGAGAGCATTTTCATGATGCATAAAGTAGATGAGATTTAATGAGTTGAGTTGTGACATTTAGCTACAGAAAGGTATTTTTGCTTGCTTTCTGGTTCTTAGACTTATTTGGTTTGTGAGCATTGGATAACCTAATGCTGTAAGGTTATCTGAAAAATGAGTTGGTAATTTTGGTAGTAAAAACATCATGGAAAAGGTCACAGTCTTTAAGACAGGGCATCTTGATGACCTTGTGCTGCATTCTCATGGCTTCTAGATTACCAGATGATAAAATCCATAAGGAATTTATTAGAATATCATAATTATCTTTTTTCTGGTATGAGAAGCATATTTTTGAAAATGCATACATATGCAAATGAAAGGTTTAGAGGGTAGATTTAAAATGTCTTGCGGAAGGTAGTGCCAATTAAGTAATTACCCACAGCTTTTAATAACACTGCTCAAGATTAGGAATTTTAATTAGCATATAATTAAAATTATATGGTATTTTATCAAAAGGTAAGCAAAAAAGTAAGGAGTAAAATGTTTTTCTAATATTAAAGCTTTAATTTTCTCTAAGTCTCACATCATTAGATATATACTTACGTAGATGAGATGGAGTGATTTCCACTGTTTTGAAACTTGGAAACTAGACCTCATACAGCTTTTCAATGAATGATAAAGGTGTGGGTGTCGTTACCCAATTTTCCTTGTTGCTTTGAAAATAAAATAGTATTTACAGTATATATTACAGTTTGAAAGTTTTGGATTGAGGGGATTTTAGCAGTTTTCTATTCTCATCCATCCAGGATTACATTCAAAACATCCCACATGGATTATGTATACATAAGAATGCTATAAATCAAGATGGCTGTTATTTGGGTTAAGAACAACTGAACAATATCTGATTAGTGCTCCAAAGTAACACCGTGACCATGGTCAAATTCCATGATCTTAGTTTGGATTTCCTCAAAATAGAAATATTAGTAAATGTTGGAAGATACCTACATTAACTATTGGAGCCATGCTTTTTTTTGTTTGTTTAAAATCACATTCTGTTGATTTATATGATCTAAGTTTTCAAGAACAGGTTGACATGACAAAAGCCCCGATAAAATAGACATAATTTCTTTAGTTTTCAAAAAGAGATTTACATTTGGCTTGTGAAAGATCTGTGTTAAAACAAATACTCTCAGTTTTGGTACAAATGGGTAGATTTGTGTTTTTACTATTTTATTTCTTCATTTCTTACAGGGAAGGACTTGCATTCTATATACCTATTTATATTTACAAGTACAAGCTTGTCTTGAAATAAGTCCCCAGATAATTTCAGTATTTTTAAGTAGCTGATTTGTTAGTTTTTACTAAATTACAACTTTTTAAATACCAAAAGGTTAATAGTTAATAGCCCTGACAAACTTCTTCTACAAAATATTTATGTAATATAGTTAAAATACTTTTCTTCCCACTTGGAGAAAATTAACATAAGCCAAAAGTTTGAAACTATACTGTTTCTATTTTAAATATAAATGATTACATTGTTACAAAAAGTTTAAATGTTCTAATTAGAAAATGAGGAGATTTAAAAAATTGCATCTTTTCAGGAATAGAAACCACATTCTTTTCTTCTGAAACTCTGACTTGTTTCCACTACATTAAGGTGTTTCTGATTATTAATATTTACTTTCTTTGAATTGTTTGGTTTATGGTTGATAATAGTGTATTTTAGATTTTAAATCTATTCAACGGTTACACACTTTCTTATGCTTTAAATTAAAAAATAATGAAAAAGCTCAATGTTTCTTTATTTTCAATTAATGTCGTCTCTCTGGCTTTCACAATTCTTTGGATTTTTTTATTGGTGTACAGAGCTGGATTAATCATAAGCCTTGCTTCATAACATGCTCTCATCATTGGTCCATGCATGGCTCACGTTGATTTATTTAGTATTTAATTATTTTTTACTTTCTTTAAATGATACTGTTGACCACTTTTAAGACCTTGCATTGCAATTTGATGAATTTTCTTTGAAATTCTAGAAAAGTGTTTCTCCATTTCAGCTCAAACTTGCTGCTAAAGCTTCTAAATCTGAAAAGGAAATGGACCAAGAATATGAAGAGAAAATGGTAAATATATTCTTGGGTAGGATAGTGAATATTGTAACTGGTTTTTATAGAGGAGAGATGAAAGATTAAAAATATATGTGTATATATAATTAATACAGGATCATAGATTTCAGAATTGGAAAGTAATTTAATATATAGTCTATCATAATAGATTTTTGTTGAATAAATGAATCTCCTCATTTTCAGATGAGGAAATAAAAGATCAGAGAAACTATATGGAATAGTTGAGACTAGAAGCCACATCTCTTCATTTTTGTTCAGCACTCCTTACCCCATAATAAGGGGTTTTGTGCTAGAGATATTTTATCCACTAAGTGAAAATATCAGTGGCAATATCAATAGGCTGAAAGAAAGCAGGTCACAAAGCCAGACCAATTTTTTAATCCCTCTCTCCTTGCTTTGGATATATGAATGAATGCTACACACTTTGAAATATGTAATATAGTAAGTAATATGTTTTCTTGAGGGAAAGATATTTGCCAAGTACATGAAAATATTCCATGTTTAAGCAGCATAATTTTAGTTATGCCCACCTATTGCTTTGCTATACATTTAATTTTTTATTTTTTAGCCACTAAAGTCCACATTTTAGCTTTAATTTAACCAGATTTTTATGCCTTGGGATTTTTCAAGACTAGCGAATTTGGTTAACTCAAAAAAGAAATTAACAGGTAGGTGGAAGTGAATTTTTTTTAATGTTATAAAAATAAATAGAGATGAAGTTCATTTTTCATTTTTTGATAGTGATTTTGCAAAACTCCATTCCTTAATGTTTTAAGGCCACATCTAACACAGACAGTTAATGTTTTAACAACTCTAAAAACAGCATTCCAGTAAGGATAATGAAATGGAAAGGTTTTGTCTAATTCTTGTACTTATGTTAATGAACTTTTATAAGTTTCTGGTGTTATTAATTATGCATCCTTCATTAGCAATCAGATATCCTCCACCTGGTAGTTATAAAGTGAGAATCAAAACGTCTTCATTTTTTTAAAATGTAGAATGATGTATATGCATCTTTGGATCTTTTAAGATTTTATAGTGAAAGTTTTGTTGCATTTATATGGTACAAGTTATATGACCTTGTAAAACTTGAGAAATTATATCAGTTTTCAGTATTTCACCTGTGTGTATATATTTTCCCCCAAATCCTGCTCACTTTGAGGAGAAACTCATATATTAGCATAAAGCATAATTTTCCAGGTCACTGTAATAGAAGAGAGAAATGTTTTTTTTTAATTTCATTACTGTACCATGACATCGAAAATAATTTGAGACAAATGAGACTGTTGTAAGATTTCAGTTATTTCTAGATTCACCTTGAAAATCCTTAAGAGTTCAGTTTATGCTGTTCATATTATAACATATTTCTATATTTCCGTACATTATATATTATAATTTTGTTAGCTCTTTAGGAAAAGAAAACCATTATTACTTAGAAAGAGGATTTACTTTTCGATCCCAACTCTTTAAAGAGTACTTCCTATTGGAGAGTTTACTAAGTCTGGCAGATCACTTGGCATTTATTCAAACTAGTTGAAAATACCATTTTCAAATTCTGCTACCTAATAGCTGTGGGAGCTTGAGCAAGTTACTTTCTACCTCAGTTTTATTATCCATAAGATGGGGATAATACTAGTACCTATCTTACAGGTTCATTAAGAGAATTAAATGGGTATGTTTAAAGCCAGAACATAGCACAAATTAAGTACAATATAAATGTTTGTTAAATAACTTTGAATGAACAAAAAGAAAATCATTACTTTTGTTTTGTAAATTAGAAAGCAGACCGAGCGAAGAGATTTGAATTTTTACTGAAGCAGACAGAACTTTTTGCGCATTTCATTCAACCTTCAGCACAGAAATCTCCAACATCTCCTTTGAACATGAAATTGGGACATCCTCGAATAAAGAAAGATGACAAGCAGAGCTTAATTTCTGTTGGAGAGTATGTCGGCATCTCTCTCTCTTTTCTCCTTTCCTCTCTTCCTTCTGTCCCCCTTTCTCCCTCCCCTCGTACACCTCTTCTCTCTTATTCAGTATGATTTTCTGTTCAAAAACAAGATTATTGTCAGTGCAAATGTTTTGTAGGCATTTTTTTTTTCTCACTAGCAGTCAACCAGTAAAAATGTCGGCTGGTTCTACTAACTTCTAAGCAAGACTCTAGATAACTAATTGCTTTTTTCATAAAAGATATTAGCAATGTATGCTGACCTAACTGACACCTTAGCATTTTGTTGAATATGGAGGTGTTTCTTTTTTCATTTCAGTTACCGCCACAGACGCACAGAACAAGAAGAAGATGAAGAGCTACTCTCGGAGAGTCGTAAAACTTCTAATATGTGTGTGAGATTTGAAGTGTCACCTTCATGTATGTACTTAATTATGTTGTTGTTTTTTTTAATTTGGTTTTAGAAAAATTTTGCTTGATTGTATTAATGAAAGTATGAGACATCACCGATATTTTTTTCAGATGTGAAAGGAGGACACCTGAGAGATTACCAGATTCGAGGACTGAACTGGTTGATTTCTTTGTATGAAAATGGAGTCAATGGTATTTTGGCTGATGAAATGGTAAGGAGTTGGGAGCCCAAAACACATTCTTAGTTATCAGTTTTTCTGTAAATTTGAAAACCGGTGCTGAACTGCCCCTCTGAGGCCTTTATTTAGTTATTATAACATAAAAGGCATTTGTAAAGTCAATTGTTTTTTGGAGTAACTTCTAGAACATTTACTTTCACTGGCTGTGAAGTTATTGAGATTTCCTCAAACGGTATAATAAATCTCATATTTTTGTTTTTGTTTGCACTTTGGCTTCCAGGAAACTTAGAGCCAAAATGAATGCCAGAATGGAGCATTTGTGTAACTTTTAATGGTCTGCTTATTGTGTCCTCTGTGCCTTTTCCTATTCTTTTCCTTCTAGTCTTAGTTTCCTTGGTCCTTCTTTATTTCTATTTCACTATTAATTATGTTCCATGTTTTCATTGTAGGACACCAGAAACATGTTTTTATTGTAGGCTATCTGAAATATTTTTGAGAATGAGATGGGGTATATAAATTAAACACCAAATGAATAAATGAATGAATAAATCAGACAAACAGTTGAATGCAGGTGTGAGTGAATATAACTGTCTTCATGTATGAGCAATCAGAAAATAAATAGATGGAATAAAGAACAAAACAGGAAAGAGCAACATTGAATCTTGACAGTTGAATGCCAGGTGTGGGGGTTAGGAAGTAAGCCATGCAATGGTATATAAATAAAAAGATCCAAGAGAAAAAGGAAGGCTATTTAAGATGCTACTTTAATAGATCAGGGGAGTATACCAAGGCCTAGATTGTTGTTTTCAGGCCAGGTGACTAAGATGGGATTTAAGAGAGGGAAGGAGGAGTTCTAGATCTATATTACCCAGTGATACTCATATTTGTAAGACTCCTCTTGGTTGCAGCCTGTCTAAACACGAAGGATCAAAAGATCCTTCATATTGAATTTATGCTCACATCAGACTAGATTTAATTACTAAAAAGGGGAAAACACTTTAAAGAATATAGAAAATTTGGAAAAAATACATAATCAAAACTAAGTTATAATTCTGTTGCCTGGAAATAACCACAGTTAACATTTAGGCATATTTCTTTTTATTCTTTTTTCCTTCAGATGTATTTATTTTGCATAGTCGAGATCACTGCGTATATGTGGGTATTCTGATTTCATGTTCATATTTTCCACATACTTAAAATATTTTTGTAAAAAAATTGTTAATTACTACATAGTATGTAATCTTAGGGAGGTACCAAATTTTATTCATCTCCTCCCTTATTGCTGGTCATTTGGATTGGTTGATGTACAACGTATATGTACGTATAGTATATATTGCATGTATATGTAGTATGTATTGGTTGACGTGTACATGTGTGTGTGCGTGTATATATATATATATAGTATATGTGGTATATAATAATGCTATTATGAGAATTCTTGTATTTTAATTATTCTGCACCTCTCATTATTTCCATAGAATTCCTAGAAGTGGAATTACTTGGTTAAGGAGTAGTAACATTTTAAGCTTTTGATGCATAGCATTCGTAAAACCTGTCTCATTAAGTGACATTTCAGAAGGATAAGCCCTATAAAAATAGTTTTAAGTTTGGTTTATGAAAGAAAATATATACCTTGTATAGAGATAAAGCCAGAAACTGTTTTAAAAGGCAATGCAGCGTAGGACATTGTTCCCTTTCCTATGGGTTAGGTGATTTTTGTTCATTAGTGTTAAATATATTATTTTAAAAAGTCTACTGGACTAGGTAATCTCTAATGTTCTTTCCAGCTGCAAAGTTCTTTTATATTCAGTTCTTTTTCAGTTCCTTTAGTCTTCAAGGGTGCTAGATGCATATATAGAACCATATGCCCCTTGAGATGCATAGTCTGAATATTTCATGCCTGGGCTGTAGTAATGTTGGAGACAATAGGAAAGAAAGACTGGTGTTTAAAGCAGTCTGGTAAAGGAAATGGGTCTTTGGGAAATGTATACTCAAAATTCATAATTTTGCAACTAGTTGGAAAAAATTATGTAGTAGATTGATTGCCTCTTTAGGAGTAAAAGTATCCCAAATAGAAAGTGGCTTTGTTGAACCACTTTCTAATTGCAAGTTCTTGATTTCTTTTTGTGCTCCCAGTAAGTATTGAATTGGAATCATTATTCATTTTGAAAAACAAGGTATTTTAACTTGTCCTTATGTAAGATAGTTGGCAAATATCTTTTGTATTGTTGTTACTAACAAAATGTTCCATTAAATAAAATGTGTTTATGGATTTTTTTTCTTTGTGATGATAATGCAGGGTCTTGGTAAGACTTTACAAACGATTGCTTTGCTTGGTTACCTGAAACATTACCGAAACATTCCTGGACCTCACATGGTTTTAGTTCCAAAGTCTACTCTACACAACTGGATGAATGAATTTAAACGATGGGTCCCATCTCTCCGTGTTATTTGTTTCGTCGGAGACAAGGATGCAAGAGTAAGTGAGAAACAGGTTTTAAAAGGCAATCAAGAATAACATTATTTCTGGGGTTAAGTTGCATACTATTGCCGTAAAAGACATTTAAGTTGACTACTGCTACTAAATAATAACACTTAAGTTTAGTGCTTAGATACTGTGTTTTAGGCTCTGTCATAAGTGCTTTTTATAAATTTCATTCTCACAGCACTTCTATGTGGTAGATGTATTACCTATTAATAACAGACAATCCCTTTATGCTTATCTGTGTTTACTTTTAACTAGCTCATTAACCTAAATATTTTTGAGTTGCACTTTTAAGTAACTTTTTATTTTAAAAAACTTAATTTTTATAATGTACATCTTATCAGTGACTCTATCATTTGTGCTGTTTGACACCAGAAATGTGTAAATTTGTATGACTTTATGTTTTATGTTTAAGATTTTGACTTTCGATTTTGACTTGCATGTATGCACACACATGTGCATACACACACATGAGTGGAACCTTTTCTATTTGTACAGAGATTCTTGTGTTTGTGTTTATGCATAGACGCAGCTTTCAGCTTTGGTCTTCAAATAGAAAAATACATGCCCGTATACATTCTTAGGTAATATTAGAAACTCTGGGCTCTTGTGTAACCTTCTCATTTGTCAATCTAGTAGGCTACAATTATTTTAGGATTGTAGAATTAATCTAAAGATAATAAGTCATGCAAAATGCCAAAACTAATAATCAGCTTTGAAAGCACATTATTAAATTTTATGTTTATTTTGCCTCCAGAGAGCATAGTGTAGTGCAGTGGTCCCCAACGTTTTTGGCACTGGGGACCAGTGCTCCTGTGAGAATCTAATGCCTGATAATCTGAGGTGGAGCTAAAGTAGTGATGCTAGTGCTGGGGAGAGGCTACAAATTCAGAAGAAGCTTCACTTGCTCATTGGCCACTCACCTCCTGCTGTGCAGCCCAGTTCCTAACAGGCCATGGACTGGTACTGACTAGTCCATGGTCTGGGGGTTATGGATCCTGGCTTAGAGTATAAAGATTTATTCTACTTTACATATTTAGATAGGTTTTAAAAATATATTCTCAAAAGAATGGCAGCATAATGAATTATGTAATTTTCTTATTTTGTTTGAAGAAAAATTACTTAAATTTATTTAAATTTAACTTATACGTGATTTAAATATTGAAATGTTGAACTCAAATTTAGAATTACCAGCTTGACTCTGCCTTATGTCTAATATTTCCCAGTAGTAGATTAGCTACTTAGAACTATTTCTGATCACTTATTATTTAATGTAATAACACTCCTTAAAAAACTTTGTATATATGCTTTTGCTGGAATGATTTTTTTTGAAATTGTGAGCAAGAGAAATATCTAGGCTTATGTTTTCATGACGTCTCAGTGAAAATGTATGTCAGTGGAGTCCAAGGGTTTCATGAAGTATCTCTGCAGTATTTCATAACTTTTAAAGAAGGAGTGAATGTATTTAATTTGTCACTACCCTATCTCTACCCCATGAGAAGTTAGGATTCTTCTGGTTGACTAAAAAATTTCTTAGTTTTGAAAACCACTCTTTAAAGTCAATGTTTTTCAAATTAACCACTCATTAATAGATTGGGAATTAATCTTAGTGGCTGGTGACAACAATTTTTAAAAACATCGAGATAGAAAATAGTGTTTTATATACAGTCAGGATACATGTTACTAATTTCTGTACACATACATTTGAAAATGTATGTGTATGCTCTATTACAACCTAAAATATAATTTTACTGAGGGCCATGGTCAAAAGAGTTTGAAAACCATTGATTATTAATTATGTAAATAACATGCCATATTCAACATTTAGAGATTGATGTTGGTTTGTATAGAGATAATCCAGATCTTTATGTATAGACAGATTTAAAGCTTGGTCCCAGATGGGATAGGTATATTGGGGTCTTTCTGGTTTTCTGGCTTACTATAAACATTTTATGAGATCAATATTTTAGTAAAAATTTTTTGAGATTACCAGTCAAGATGGTAGAGTAGGTAAATACTGCTTGTCTCCTTTCACAACCACATTAAAAATTACAACTAAACTATAGAATAGCCTACATTGGGAGTCGCCCGAAGTCTAGCTGAACAGAAGTTGTACAACTGGGTATACACAGAAGAGGCCACCTTCAGACCAGTAGGAGGGACAGAGTTAAAAAAATGGGCAGGTCCCACACCTGTGTGTGGCACTGGAGAATAGGGAGAAACAACTAGGCTGTGGATGTCCCCGGGAAGAGTGAAGGGTCCTGGTGCCACACCAGGCTTCCCAGGCTAGGGTTCTAGTGCCAAGAAGAGAAATCCCCACAACTTCTGGCTGTGAAAACCAGAGGAGTGAGATGGAGAGCCGAGGGAGTTGCAGACTCTTAGGGGGTCCGCGCATGGACTATATCAGTGACAGACTCACTAGCTCTGATCTTCAGCTCTAGTTTAGCAGCTTGAAATGTACCAGGGACATATGGGAGGAACTGAGTTGTCTGGCTTCAGGGTGAGGGCTAGAGGGGCAGATTCCTCCCAGACATAAGTGCTGGTAGATGACATTGTTCCTTTGTTGAGCACTCCCTCACCTGGCTTACAGACCAAGGTGGTTGCCATGTCTGAGTCTCCATCAAAGTAGCTAACCCTGGTTGACTTACGCTAGTGATGCCCTGAGACCTGCTCCTCCCAAATTACAGGCCCACTGAAGCCACTTCCAGTGGATTTTCCACACAAATAGCCTGTATTGGCTCATACTGTGAACTTTCCTAAAAACTCTCAAAGGTTCACAAAACCTAAACAAGCAGCATCTGTCCTCGGCATGCCATGTACCACTTGCTGGGCAGCCCCAATCCTGGCATCATTGGCAGCTGGCCTTAGATCGCAGCTTTGCCTCTCGAGGCACTTCCAAGCCCAGCATCGGTGGTGGCCATCTGTGGAATGCTTGCTGGTGCAGGTAGGGTGGCCCTGGGCAGTACACAACCTGCAGCTGAACTCTGCCTGCTGCGGGCCCCTCCCATGAGGCCCCAGCCTGCAGGCCCAGCGGCTGGCTTTGTTCTGAACCGGAGTACCACCTGAGGTCAAATCTGAGGACGACACACTGAAAGGGCAGGCAGAGCAGGCACCTGATCCCTGCTAAAGCGAATCCTGCTCTGTAGGGTCAGCTCCTGCACAACCGCTCCTTCACTGGTCCTGACCAGTCATCACAGACAATCAGCCTGAGGGTCAGTCCCTCCCACTGATGAGCACACAGCGGCCAAGGCTTAACTACAACAGGAGGGCAAACACAACCCATACAAGGGACATACCTGCAGCACCTGGCTCAGGTGACCAGGGAAGACTGTGC
Organism: Rousettus aegyptiacus; assembly: GCF_014176215.1. Taxonomy (NCBI): domain Eukaryota; kingdom Metazoa; phylum Chordata; class Mammalia; order Chiroptera; family Pteropodidae; genus Rousettus; species Rousettus aegyptiacus. The sequence continues at coordinate 81,819,685 of NW_023416312.1, read as the reverse complement.
CACTGGGCCCTACAGTACACATACTACATAAGGACACTCTGCTAAGATCAGGAGACATGGCAGACCTACCTAATAAAACAGAAACAAGCGCAAGTAGGTGGCCAATAGGAAGACAAGAAAACATGTTTCAAATGAAAGAACACAACAAACCTCCAGAAAGTACTAAACAAAATGGAGACAAGCAATCTACCAGATGCAGAGTTTGAAACATTTGTTATAAGGATGCTCAATGAACTTAGGGAAAGAGTAGATGAACTCAGGGAGAACTTTAACAAAGAGAGAGAAAACATAATAAAAGTGGAGATAGAAAACAAGAAAGAACCAGTCAGAAAAGAAAACTACAGTAACTGAAATGAAGAATACCTTAGGAAGAATGAGCAGATTAGATGAAGTGGCGGATAGAATCAGCGATTTAGAAGATAAGGCAGCAGAAAACACCCAATCAGAACAGCAACAAGAAAAAGTCCAAAAGCATGAGGTTAGTTTAAGGGGCCTCTGCGACAACTCAGGCATACCAACATTTGCATCTTAAGGGTACCAGAAGGAGAGAGAGAGAGAGTGAGCAAGGAATTGAAAACCTAGTTCAAGAAATAATGACTGTAAACTTCCCTAACCTGGTGAAGGAAATAGACATACAAGCCCAGGAAGCTCAGAGAATCCCAAACAAGATGACCCAAAGAGACCCAGACCAAGGCACATCATAATTAAAATGTCAAAAATTAAAGACAGGGAATCGTAAAAGCAAGAGAAAAACAGATAGTTACCTATAAGGGAACACCCATGAGACTGTCAGCTGATTTGTCTACAGAAACTTTGCAGGCCAGGAGGGATTGTCAGGAAATGTCCAAAGTGACGAAAAGCAAGGCCCTACAAGCAAGATTAGTCTATCCAGCAAAGCTATCATTTAGAATCAAAGGACAGATAGAGCTCCTCAGATAAGAAAAAGGTAAAGGAGTTCGTCATCACCAAGCCAATATTTCAGGACATGTTAGAGGGACGTCTTTAAGAAGAGGAAAGAAAGCTAAACTACTCCAGATATAAATCAACGAATTCTTATGGAGAACGAGCGTCATTTGAAACACGCACTTTGAAACACATTTGAAACAATGCAAATGTTTCAAAACAATGCAAATGTTTCAAAACAATCCATCCTGAAAACAGAATGCCATTTTAACTAACCTTCTTTTCTCCTCTTTCCAGAAGAGTTGTAATGTCTTCATCTGTCAGCTCACTTTCTTTAGAAGCAAAAACATGTGTAGCTCCATGCCGTATCATTTGCAACATTTCCTCTTTTGCCAGCTTGTTAGACTGTTGGTCAATGAGTCTTCCTAATAACATACAAGTCGCATATATTTGATTATATTCCAGAGAAAGCATGGCATAATAGTTCTAATAAGACACTACTACATTTAGCCATCAGTAAAGCTTATGGTTAAAGAAAAAATTAGTGAGCTTTAAAGTTATATTTTAATGAACAACCCTACAAGATTTTCTTCTACCATGCCTTCTATTTCAATATGAATTTCCTTCTGTAAAATTCAGTCAAAAGTCAGACAGAAATATTCTCTCATGTACAAACTTTCCTTTTTAGATCAAATTGCTCTGTATGGAAAGGTACCCTCTAATACATGTTTAATTTTTTTTTATTATGATGACATTGGTTAACGAAATCCAATTAGTTTCAAGTGCACAATTCAACACTAAGTCATATGTTATTTCGCTTGTGTGTTCACTACCCATAGATAGATATCTTTTTGTTACCACATATTTATCCCCTTTTACTCCACCAACTACCCCCTACTCCCCACCCTCTAGTCACCACTAGTCTTTTGTCCATGTCCATGAGTCTCTGTTTGTCATGTTTGTTTGTTGCTTTTAGGTTTATATCCCCCATATAAGTGATAGCATGTGATTTTCAACTTTTACTGTCTGGCTTATTTCGCTTATCATGATTATCTTGAGGTCCACCCATGTTGTCGCAAATGGCAGTATTTCGTCTCTTCTAATGGCTGAGTAATATTCCATTGTATATATGTACCACAGCTTCTTTAGCCAATCATCTATCTGAGGACACTTTGGTTGCTTCCATGTCATGGCCACCATGAATAATGCTGCTATGAACATTGGTGTGCATATAGCTTTACAGATAAACATTTTCAAGTCTTTGGGGTAAATACCCAGTAGAAGGATTGCTGGAGCATATGGTAGATCCATTCCAAGTTTTTTGAGGAACCTTCGTAGTGTTTTGCATAGTGGTTGTACCAATTTGCAGTCCCATCATCAGGGTCTGAGGGTTCCTTTTTTTATGCACCCTCTCCAACATTTGTTATTACTTGCCCTGTTGATTATAGCTATTCTAACAGATATGAGATGGTATCTCATTGTGGTTTTGATTTGCGTTTCTCTTAACAGCTAGTGATGTTGAGCACCCTTTCAAATGTTTGTTGACCTTTTGTATATCTTATTGGGAGAAGTGTCTGTTTATGTACTCTGCCCATTTTTTAATTTTTTTGTATTGAGTTGTATGAGTTCTTTGTATATTTTGGTTATTAGGCCCTTATCGGAGGCATTGCTTGCAAATATATTTTACCATTCAGAGGGATATCTCTTTAACTTGATGGTTTCTTTTGCTGTGCAGAAGTTTATAGTTGGAATATTTTGCCTTTACTTCCCTTGTCTTTGAGGTCAAATTAATAAAATCCTTTTTAAGTTCAAAGTCCATGAGTTTAGTTCCTGTTTCTATGCAATTTATTGTATCAGCTCTTATATTAAGGACCTAAATCCATTTTGAGTTAATTTTGCTTTGGTGATACAACAGACTAGTTTCAGTCTTTTGCAGGTGGCTTTCCAGTTTTCCTAGCACCATTTATTGAAGAGGCTTTCCTTTCTCCACTGTATCTTTTTGGCTCTTTTGTCAAAAATTATTTGTCCATATAAACATTAGGTTTGCCTCTGGACTCTTGATTCTGTTCCACTGGTCCTTGTGTCAGTTTTTCTGCCAATGCCATGCCGTTTTTGGTTATTGTCCCTTTGTTATATAATTTGAAGTCAGGCAGAGTGACGCCTCCAGCCTCGTTCTTTTTTCTCAGGATGGCTTTGGCAATTCAAGGTGTTTTGTGCTTGCATACACATCTGATGAATTTTTGTTCTTTTTCTTTAAAGACTGCTGATGGGATTTTGATGGGGATTGCATTAAATCTGTATAATGTTTTAGGTCATTTTAACTTTGTTGATTCTTTCAGTCCAAAGAACAAGAAATATCCTTTTATTTCATTATTTCTTCTTCGATTTCTTTTAATAGAGTCTCATAGTTTTCATTATATAGGTCCTTCATATGTTTTGTCAAATTTATTCCTAGGTAGTTTATTCTTTTTGTTGCAATTGCAAAAGGAGTTATTTTTTCCACTTTTCTGACACTTCATTATTAGAGTGTAGGAACTCTATGGATGTTTGAATGTTGATTTTGTATCCAGAAACTTTACTGTATTCACTTATTGTTTCTAGTAGTGTTCTTGTGGAGTCTTTAGGGCTTTCTGTGTAGAGAATCATGTCATCTGCAAATAGTGACAGTTTGACTTCTTCGTTTCCTATTTGGATGCCTTTTATATCATTCTCTTGTCTGATTGTACTTGCCAGGACCTCCAAAATTATATTGAATAACAGTGGTGATAGTGGACAGCCTTGCCTTCTTCCTGATTGTGGAGGGAAGATTTTTAGTTTTTCACCATTAAGTACAATGTTGGCTGAGGGTTTGTCATAGATGACCTTTATTATGTTAAGGTAATTTCCTTCTATACTGATCTTGATAAGTGTTTTGGTCATAAATGGAGGCTGTATCTTGTCAAAGGCATTTTCTGCATTTATTGATATAGTCATATGATTCTTATTTTTTAATTTGTTTTGTGGTATATCACGCTAATTGATTTGTGTATGTCAAACCATCCTTGTGCTCCTGGGATGAAACCCACCTGATCATGCGGTATAATATTTTAATATGATTTTGTATTCGGTTTGCTAGTACCTTATTTAGGATTTTTGCATCTGTGTTCATGAGAGATATTGGTCTGTAGTTTTTTAGTGTTCTCTTTACGAGGTTTTGGTTTCCATGTAATATTGGCCTCATAAAATAAGTTAGGAAGTATTGCCTCCTCTTCAGGTTTTTCGAAGATTTTGAGGAGATTAGGTATTAAACGTTCTTTGAATGTTTGCTAGAATTCACTGGTGAAACCATCTGGTCCTGGACTTGGAGTTTTAGGTAGGCTGTTGATAATTGTTTCAATTTCCATATTGTGTATTGGTCTATTCAGATTTTCCAGTTCTTCTTGATTCAGTCTAAGAAGGTGGTATTTTTCTAAGTACTTGTCCATTTCTTCTAGGTTATTAAATACTTTTTCATAGTATTCTTGTATGATTATTTCTATTTCTGTGGTATCTATTGTAATCTCTCCTTTCATCCGCGATTTTGTTCATTTGTGTCCTTTGCCTTTTTCCTTTAGTGAGTCTAGCCAGGGGTTTTTCAATTTTATTACCTTTCTCAAAGAACCAGCTCTTTGTTGCATTTCTTTTGTTGTTGTTGTTGTTTTTTTTTAATTTCATTTATTTATACTCCTATTTGGATTATTTCTTTCCTTCTGCTGACTTTAGGCTTCATTTGTTCTTCCTTTTCTAGTTTTTTAAGATGAAGCGTTAGGTTTATTTGGGCTTGTTCTTGTTTTTTGAGATAGGACTGCAATGGTATGAAGTTTCCACTTATGACCACTTTTGCTGTGTCCTAAAAGTTTTTATATGTTGCACTATCATTAGCATTTGTTTCTATCTATCTCTTGATCTCTCTTTTTTTCTTCTGTGACCCAGTTATTCTTCACTAGCATGTTGTTTATTCTCCCTGTATTTGTGGTTCTTCCTGCTTATTTTTTAACAGTTGATATCCAGCTTCAAACATGTCGATCAGAGAATATGGTTGGTGTGATGTCAACCCTCTTATATATTGGTTGAGGCTATCTCTGTGTCCCAGTATGTGGTCAGTCCTTGAGAATGTTCCAAGTGCACTACATAAAAATGTATAAGCAGCTGTTTTGGGATGAAAGGCTCTGTGAAGGTCAATTATGTCCAGTTGGTCTAAGGTGTCATTTAAGGATCTTATTTCCTTATTGATTTTTCTGTTAGGATGATCTGCCCATATCTGACAGTGAGGTATTATGTCCCCTACTAGATTATGTTTTGGTCTGTTTCTTCCTTTAGTTCTGTTGGTAATTGCTTCATATATAGATAGATATTAATAAGTGTTATGTCTTCTTGGTGCATGATTCCCTTTATCATTATGAAGTGTCTCACAGTATCTTACTTTACCTTTTTTTATTTCGAAGTCTATTTCATCTGGTATTAGTACCCCTACTCCTGCTTCTCTCTGAATGCCATTTACCTGAAATATCACTTTCCGCCCTTTCACTTTGTGTCTATATTTGTGTTTGGAGCTGAGATGTGTCTTCTGAAGGCAGCATGTGGTTGGGTTTTGTTTTTTGATCCAATCTGCAACTCCGTGCATTTTATCTATGAGTTCAGTCCATTTACATTTAGAGTGATTATTGAACTCTGAGGTTTTCTAAAGCCATTTTATCTTTTGCTTTCTGGTAGCTTGGTGTTTCTATTGTCTCCTTGTCCTTCTTTTTCTATTTTTAAAAAAAATTTTGTTTGGGTTTTGTGTATTTTCCCTCTGGTTCTTTTTTTTTTACATTATGTACTTTAGTTCTAAATCTTTCGTGTGTGGTTACCATTACGAATATGTGAAGGATAGTGTGTGTGTGTCTGTGTGTGTGTGTGTCCATTTTCTTCTGCATGTGCAAATTTGGATCTTTGAATCCTCCCCTTTTCAGTCATTGTTGTTTAAGTTCATCCCTGTATTATTTTATTCCACTCCTATCTGTCTCATAAGGTTTGTGCCGAGAAGTCCGACAGTAACATAATGAGTTTTCCTTTATAGGTCACTATCTTATTTTTCCTGGCTGCTGTGAATTCTGTCATTAATTTTTGATAATATTAAATCAATGTGTCTTGGAGGTTGCCTTTTTAGGTTGAGATAATTGGGTGTTCTGTTGACTTCTTTAATTCCCAGCTCCAGTTCATTCATTCGATTTTGGAAATTCTCATCAAATATTTGTCTGAAAATGCTTTCTGATCTGTGCTGCTTTTCCTGTCCTTCGTGAATACCCATTTTTCTTATATTTCCTTTTCTTATGGTATCAGCTATTTCTTGTTTTTCTCTTTCATTATTTTTCATTCTTTAGTTTCTCTCTTCTTCCTTTGGATTTATTTCTAAATTTCTGTCTTTGGTATCACTGATCCTTTCCTCTATTTGGTCAACTATTTCTTAAGCTTTCTATTTCATTTTTCACCTCTTTCATTGTGTTTTTTCATCTCCAAAAGTTCCCTTTGGTTCTTTTTGATGGTTTAAATCTCCTTGCTAAAGAACTGTTTCTGCTCATCTAATTTTTTTTTCAATTCCTAAAATTGTTTATATGAATCGTTTTGGATCTCATTAAGTTTTTTCAGAAGTACCATTGTGAATGCTTTGCCATTTAAGTCACATATTTCTATGTCTTTAAGCTTATTTTCTGGAGATTTTTCTCTTTCTTTCTGAGTTGCCTTGTCACCTTGTTCATGGTGTTTAATGGACTGTTTCTCTGCCTGGGCATTAATGGATTTGTATTCTGCTTTTGTTCCCCCCTCCATAAGGAAGAATTATTATGTAAATGTTTCTTTAGCCAGTTTCTAAGAAGGCACTTTTCATTTTGTTTCTGGTAGATGGCGTCTATGCCTCCTGGTTACTTACTTTATATAAAGCCTTAATAATGCTTTGTTTCCCCTTTTAAATATTCAGTTGTCATCGCTACCCCTTGTCTCAGTGTCTGTCAGTGTTAGTGACAGTTTTGGTAGCATTTTCTCAAATTACCCTGGGGTTCCATGGTGTTCAGTCTTGGAGGATATTGGAGGGGGTGTCCTCTGGTTTGGAGGATGGAATTGTTGTGGCTCAGCCTTTTGTTTTGCAACCAAAATGGTAATAATTATCTCTTGCTTTCTGCTGTCTCCACTTTGCTTTGCTTTCTGCCCTTGTCTCTGGGCACTCCCACTGCGTGGAGCTCAAATCTCTTTTCAGGCAGGGCTGTTCAGGGAACCCACCACACCTTCATCCCTTCCCCTCCTCTTATAGAGATTTCCAGCTGCAAGAGGCAGCTTCTTTGTTCCTCCCAGTCCAGTGCCTGACTCTTGTGGTTCTGACCTGTGGTAGCTCTTATGCATAGGTCACTTGGCTCAGACGTGCTCATGTGCAGTTTGGATGCTATTTGTTGAGTTTTTGATGTTCAGCTTATTGTTTTCTCAAGGTGAGAGATCTGGGGACATCTCTCACTCAGCCATGCTTCTGACATCACTCCTAAATTTTTTTTAACTAGACTTTTTTTTATCTACTAAATAATATCAGGTACTTCAAAAGACTTGCCACTGAGATTCAGCTATAATCTAGTGATGTTCAATAGCATATGTTTCCAATATTTTAATAATTAACTTTTTAACATTACCACTTCCTAGTGCAACTGAAGTGTCTACAAAGGATTTTTTTTCTGTCGTCTTAAGTTCAGGCAATCCTTTTATACTTAGTGGATACTCAGTGAATATTTGTTAAGGGTTCAGTGTTTTGGTGTATAACTGAATTTGTGAATTAAAACTTTGCAGTGAAAAGTTAATTTTATTTATGTACTGTAATTTCAGATTTATAATACTGATCAGCCCTTTATCAATATAAAATTTGCTGCTCCTTGCTAACTTCTTTGGTTTCATTTTGACTCATAAAATCTGGAGTTCCATTCATACAAGTTAAAAATGCTTTTAGCTAACTTGGCTACCATATTGGCCACTGCCTGTGAAGATTTAAAAGTAGTTTTATGTAGTTTAATGGTTTTAAATAGACTCCTATTCTAGATAAATCAAGTCTCCTATGCTATGAACAAAAGCAGAATACAATCACATTCATAGCCTCATAACAACATCAGGAAGTTCACAAAAACATGAATAAGCTCTTATGACTCCTTAACAAGGTTAACGACTTGTCCCTACTAGAAACTAAGGAACATAAAAGAGATCTCAAAAGGTTGGAATCACTCATGTGTATAGAATTTTCTTTTCATTTTTCGAAACTATATTAAGTTGATAATGCTTGGATCTTGGTAAGAATGTGATATCAGAAAACACTTACTTTGCCCATGTCATTTTGGACCCCTTATGGTATAAAGAGAGAGCCTCGTGGTTTAGTCATTTTCTAGTGATGTCAACTTCTCCAGTTCATCGAATATGCTGTACTCATTTAAGGGAAGCCTTTACCTTTCTTTTGTTGATGAATGTATTAGCATGTCATTCTGATAACTGACAACCAAGGTGTATCTGTGGGCCTCAGTTTTCATATCTCTAAAATGGATGAGACCAAATGACTCCCCGGGGCTCTTAGAAGTCTTAGGTTTCTCTTGATGCTTTAATTATGGGATAATCTTGTCATTATACTCTAATTTGAGAAATTTTATTTTGCATTAGGCTGCTTTTATTCGTGATGAAATGATGCCAGGAGAGTGGGATGTTTGTGTTACTTCTTATGAGATGATAATTAAAGAAAAATCTGTATTTAAAAAGTTTCATTGGCGATACCTAGTTATTGATGAGGCTCACAGAATAAAGAATGAAAAATCTAAGGTAAGTCAGTACTTAATATCTTTATTAAAGTTTTCCTTGAACTATTATGTCTGTTTACTTCTGTGTAGTCAAAATTTAAAAATTGATGGAAGATTTTGATTTTCTTCATGGGAATGTGCATGAAAATCAGTTTTTAAAATGGTCTTAAAGTTTAAGTTATTGAATACAAAGCAAATGAAAATTGAGCACAGTATTTAATGTAATAAAAATTAGGTGTTCATTTGCTATATCTGTTGTAGCCTAACTCTGCTATGCTACATTATTTTAATATTTTGGTAATATTTGGTGTGCAAATGTTATTTGCATTAATTTATTTTTATTGAGGAGCTATCTTATGTGTATTCATATGGATTAGAAAAATCATTTCCTGGAATTATCTGACTTGTGTGAATTAGTATGGTGTTAATATTGAAAAATGTCAATATTTCTTACCATTTAACTCCATCAGCAGTAGGAAAAGCATCAATTATTATGATGAACCTCTCTGGATTATTGGGCTACTTTGGTAGAAACAAGGACAGAACTGGAGCAAAACCACCAGGTTGAACATACTAATTTCAAATTTGAACTAATACCCAATAAGAGGATGCATGTTAGAGAATAATTGTTTATTTAAGAGCATTATAAAAATGTGCATTTTTATTGATAAGAATACTGTTCTTTTATACTTATCAGAGAAAATGAGCCTAACTCTAGTGCTTAAAAATAGTGACCAGGCCAAGTTAGAACTTGGCTAGGCACGTAGATGAACATGATTGATGGAGTGGAGTGAAGGAGATATTGTGTAAAGTGACTAGCTTGAATTCCATGGAGTTTGACTGTTTCTGTGGACCCAAAATGGAGAAAATAAATTTTTTGAAGTGGGGGAAGGGTCTTAGGTATGACTATAATCTGCATTCTTGTAAGTGTTGAAATGCCTAGAATATTTTGTTCAGTAGTGCTTTACTGCAACAAAGTCACTGGAACTAGGATATTTTCCCACAGAACATTAATTTTCAAGATTTATTCAAAAATGTATTGGTCGGATAAAGAACTGAATGATGCGTATTCTAATAAATAAAATAATGTTAACATAATTATTATTTTTCCTAGCTTTCAGAGATTGTTCGTGAATTCAAGTCAACTAACCGCTTGCTCCTAACTGGAACACCTTTGCAGAATAACCTGCATGAACTTTGGGCATTGCTCAACTTTTTATTGTCTGATGTCTTCAATTCTGCAGATGTAAGTTGGTCATATGTTTTAAGTATAATTTCCTTAGGTTCACATGCTCATGTTTTCAAAGCATAGAATGTGCATTGAAACTTAAATGTCTCTTTCATTTTTAATTCTTTATCTGTGTTTGGTTTTCTCAGAAAAGGGCTCTTAAATACAAATTTTCAAATGCAGATATTTAGAAAAATAATATTTATTTTCTTTGAGATTATCCTCCCTGTTTAACTTTGTCTATATCACATTGCTATCACAACTTAAGATATGAGATAGGCTGAGTTCAGAATAGTACATTCACAATTTTCTTTTAATTAAATTGAAAAGGCTTTCTGCATACTGGTTTGGCAGACAGAGTCTTTAAAATGATCTTTGACTTTTGTAGACATTAACATTTGGTGAGTATTAAAGAGCTAATAATATGCAATTCAAAAACAACGTATTTTGTAAATATATGATATATGTTTTTATCATTAACACAGGGTTATGAATTGAATGATATAGGGACTTTGGAGCTTGATTTTTCACATTTCTGATATTAATTGATAATAAAGTACCAAGTTCAGCTGTGCATTATTAGTTTATAAACCTTATCTTGCTTTTTTTTAATTGTTAGAGTAACATTTTCATTAGCATTATATGTTTTCGAATCTATATTATTATTCCTTCTAGTGGATATAATGCTACTATGATAAGGAGAAGCCTAATAAAGGTGTTTTAAGGAAAAACTGCTGATGGAGTTCCTGTATAATGGGGTTCAAATTTTGTTAACCGTTCCAGTATTATCTATTTTCAGAAGTAAATAATATTGGCCATTGCAGTTACATATTTTAAAAGTGCATTTAAAATGAATTATTGTTATATCAGTTATATAAGAATTTATAGACTATCAAGTTTATTAAAAAAAAAACAAACAAAAAAAAACAAAAAAACAAAACCGTACACTTACTACAGCATTTTCACACCCCCTACTCCCACAGGACTTTGATTCTTGGTTTGACACTAAAAATTGTCTTGGTGATCAAAAACTTGTGGAAAGACTTCACACAGTAAGTAATAACAGATAAGAAAATTTAGTAATTAAATATATATAACCAAGCCAAGAAACAAACTGCCAGGGAATCTGTTTGAACTTGTCGTTTGCCTCTTGGCTCAGTCTCACTGCTTCTCCCTCTCAACCTTTCTGACAGCCTCTTTGGGAAACAAACTGCATACTGTATCTCCAGCCTCTATGTGGAATAGCTTGTTTTGGTTCTTGCCCACAGATAATGTGGTCCTCTCTAGCAGTGCTGTTCACTCTGCCATACCCCACAGGTCCTCAAGATCACATCAGTTTTTTCCTAGTTCTCCAATGCTACTTCAAAGCCACTGCTCCTCATGTGTAGAACTCTTCCTTTGAAGCTCAAGTTATCTTGCAGATCCACTCTCCACTCATTGTCTTGTCTGTCACCTACTCATCAACAGGTGGTTATCTCACATTTGTTGAACACTGGTTTTTCATTTTTTGATGATAATTTATCACATCTTTGTAACTTTTTCACTGTGTTTCTCCTTTTGTACTCATTCTGTTGCCTTACATAGACCTTTAGTCCCTGGTTTTTCTTCCTGAATTTTCTCTCCCATCCATCGGTCTGTTTCTGTTGTTGCTTTTTTCTGTATCTAGCAATGAGCCCATTTTCTGTCACTTAAGCCACTCTTTTTGTCATTATTCCCAAACTCCCTTGTTCTTTTGACCTGCCATTTCTGCCCTGAAAGCTCTGCACTGGAATAATATAATTGTGTCTCTGTCCTCTGGGTTTGGATTCTGTTTCTACCACTTATTAGCAGAGTGACCTGCTCTGTATTGGGGCTGCTCAACTGTACAAGTTGGCAGCAATGGGATTTCACATTCTCTAACATAAGCTGGGATTTAATGATGTTACTTATCCTTCAACATGGCTTTCTACAACATTCTTTTTCCATTTTCTGTAACAGTTATTTCACACCTTCCCCAGTCTCCCTGAGACTTCTATCCCCAGTATTCCATGCCCTCCTTTCTCAGCAAGTAACATTATAACTTTCTCAGAGAAAAATAGAATTCACTAGGGAAGGAACTGCTACAAGGATATCCATCTTCCAAGGGTATCTGCATGTGTGTTACCTTCTTTCTGAGTGGAAGAGTTGTTTTTTCTCTCGGCAATGGCTAATTCTTCCATTGTGAACCATGGATCTCATCTCTTCCTATTTCCTTATGAACCTCTCTCTACGATTTATCCTTTTTATTGATTGAATTTTCTACTTCTGTCTCCACATTGGTTAGTTTCCCTCAACATGTAAATATGCTCATCTATCTCCTATATTAAGTACAAACCCACATCCATACCCAACCACTCACAAATGTACAAAACAGTAACTTCTCAACATTGTGTCCCTCTCTAGCTGTGATTCTGTGTTTTTCCCCCCTTGATAGCTATGCTTGAGGGTAGTTTATCCTTTTCCTTTCTACTACCTAATCTCCTATTCACTCTTTTTATATGTACACCTTTAATTTTTTAAAAAAATTGTCTTAGTGGAGTTTTGTGAGGAAGTGGATATAGATGCATGTTTGCTATTTTTTGTCTATTGTTTTAAATGAGAATCTCAAGCCTTCTTTACAAATTAAAGTATAAAAACTAAAACATATCATCTGCCTCTTCCTTTCTCCCCCTACCTTGGCAAAATGCAAGCTTCATGTGACAGGAATGCTATCTGTTTTCCACCACATTCTGCCCTATGTGCCTGGTCTGGAGGAGCTGCTCATTAAACATTCATCAACTTGAATCCCCAACAGTCATCATGCTGTAAATATTTGTTCAGAGTTAAACAGAACAAGTCAGGAGATAAATTACTTTAAGTAACAGGGACTTTATTCTAAGAGTGCAAAAGAGGAAAAGAAGACAAATCTTCCAAGAATCTTGTCACACAAGTTGTAGTGCGTCTGGGCCTCAGATATCAGGAACTTGGTCAGCTCTGGGGACTAGTTATTTTGTCTCTAGTGGCTCCTAGTCACTTCTAGATTAATTGACTACTGGCTTCTATTCATTTCATACAACTGAAACTTATCTTGCAAGTCTTCAGTGATTTTCTAGTTGATGTCTTCAGGATACACCTCTTGGTCAGTATCTTAGCTTCTCTGTATTATTTGCACTTCTAACCATTCCTGCTTGAAACTCTTTCCTGCTTGGTGTCTGGGAGTAAAGAATGGGTTTTCTCTTCTCTTACCTCTTTGGCTGCTCTTATCAGTCTTCTTTATGAGCTTCTCTTTCTCTGTCCCTGAAAGTATAGTGTTTTGTAGGGCTTTGTCTTTGACTTTCTTTGTCATACATACTTTCCTTGGGGATCCATTCCTATAGTTTTAGCTACCACCATATACTTAAAACTCCCAAATTTATCTCTCCATATTTCTTTCCTAAGCTCTAGATGTAGATATCCCACTGCTTTCTGAGTATTCTGCATAAATATCTAACAGGCATTTTAAACTTTTAAGAATCTTTCTTAAACAAATTTAAGAGGCCTAAACCAGAAACCAGAAGTCTACTTTTACTTCTCCCTTTTCCTTACCTCCCACAGATCTCTAATAATAATAGCTATAGTTTATTCAAGTCTACTGTGGTTAAGTTCTACCACATGTACTACCAGAAATTGTCACAACAGCCTTAGAAATAGGTTTCATTATTCCAATTTAAAAATGCTTAGCATATACATTTGCCATAAATATATGTTTTTTGGATGAACACATGAGAAGCAAGCTCGGAAAAGTTAAGGAACTTGACCAGTTCATGACAGCTAATCACCTACTGAGCTGATTATAGAATCAGCTTGATCTGGGTTTGAATTCTGCTTCTACCACTTACTAGCAAGCAGAGTGACTTTAACGATGTTAATAAAATTGAAATAACAACATTTTCTTCAAAGATTTATTGTAAGCGTTCAAAACTTTTTATGTAAAGTTCATGGTGCAGTGTCTGGCACATTGCAGGTGTTTTATAAATGTTAGCACTATTATTTTCTTGTGGTAGACTCTACCTTGCAGGTATTCACTCTTTATTTCATCTTTTTTTTTTCTCTATTCAGTCATGTCTTTCTTAATATTGAACCATTTTCCTCTCATTTATATATTTAACCACTTTGAAATGGCTGAATTTTATTTCACTTTTAGAGACTCTCTCAAATCTATACTCTGACATCACATTTCCTCTAAGGTTTAAGAATTGTATATTATAGCAGATTTTTTAGATAGACTCTTTCACACTTACTCAATAGTCAATATTTTTTTTGTCTCAGTTTAAATAGATTAAAAATGTTTAATTTAGGTTTTTCTATTAGATGTTTTATAAACTTCTATAAAACTATCACTTTTTAGGTTTTAAAGCCATTTTTGTTACGTCGTATAAAAACTGATGTAGAGAAGAGCCTGCCTCCTAAAAAGGAAATAAAGATTTACTTGGGACTGAGTAAAATGCAGCGAGAATGGTGAGCTGTGTTGTTTCCATTAGAATTTATTTATATATAAGAATTTATTAAAAATTAGCTTTGTACTGGTTCAGTTACACCTTTAATTCAAAAGTTACATTTTATGTTTAAATAGCGAGTTAAGTTCAAGTATTTTAATAGGAAATTGATAGTATTTTATTTAACCTTTGGGAAAGGGCACTGGCCTTGAAGTCTATAGACCCGTGTTTGAATCTTGTGCTTCACCTCTTAATAGCTATTTAGCTTGGGTAAGTTATGTAACCTTGGTTTCCTTTCTGTAAAATGAGGATAATAATATCTAGCTTATGAGGATACTGTCAGGGTTTAAAGGGATAATGTCACTGGAAATTTCGTTATTCTTGTTTTTTTTCATCAGTGAAAATAATAACCATAAGAATAATCAGTAATAAGATGGTTGAAAATATCAGTGAATGTGGATATTACAACAATAGAAGCCGTAATTGTTTCATAAATGCAAGCAAAGCAGGAAATTGACAAGAGGAGTCACAAGGAATTATAAATTAGATGTTAATAATGTAATAATGCAGCTAAGAGAAGGAAAGTATTGCTTATATTAATAAAATTAGATTACTTATAATATGTAACGACTTCTCTACTTTTGAAACCAGTATAAGGTAATGGTGAGGAGTATATTTCTGTGAACTCAGACCTAAGATCAGATCCTGGTTTTGTCTTTTTCTGTGGCCCCAAGTAAGTCATTTCACTTCTCTTAGCTGCCTGAATTTCCATCTGTAAAATGGGGGTGATACTGGTACATATCTCAGAGTTCTTGTGAAGATTTAACAAGATGATTTATATAATGCCCTTGACATGATACCTGGCTCTTACACTCAGTACAGGTTGGCTCTTATTGTAATTAAATATTCTTAGTGTTCAGGTGGACACACAGATCTGTTTTGGTCTGGATGAAGGTCTAGAAAAGATAATGAAAAATGTTTATAGGATCAGAAAAAAATGACCTACAAAGACAGGTATAAAAAATTGCAGTTGTTTTTAGCTCGAACAAGTAAAGGTTGGATGCCAACTTGCAGCAATCATTGTACTTATTAAATATAGAACTTATCTGATATAGTTATCTGAATAGTTACCAGCTGATGACAATTTCTAGTAACAGACAAGAGCTTGAGGAAATAGGTTCAAATCTTCACTAGTTTCTTGGTTTTGCTAATCAGATTTACTCTCAAATCAAATCTTATTGTTTATCTTTAAATGGGAATCTAAGCAGATCACCAAAGGGACATTTCTTGATGGCATTAAACTTTCTAATAATCGACAATTAATTATAGTTTAAAATTTTAGGTATACAAAAATCCTGATGAAAGATATTGATGTTTTAAACTCTGCCGGCAAGATGGACAAAATGCGACTGTTAAACATTCTGATGCAGCTTCGAAAGTGTTGTAATCATCCTTATCTGTTTGATGGTGCTGAACCTGGTCCACCTTATACCACTGATGAACACATTGTTAGCAACAGTGGTAAAATGGTCGTTCTTGATAAACTGTTGGTCAAACTCAAAGAACAGGGTGAGTTACACATCTTTCGGTTGACATAAAATAACTTGTATTAGTGAGTAAAATTTTGCATACCCACTCATCATTCATTCAGCAAACATTGGTGAGTACTTACTGTTTGCCAGGATTTGTCCTAATGGGCTTGTTCTACCAAGGTGCATAAGACAACAGTCTTTGACTTGGAGAAGTGTAGTGAAGAGGAATAGTTGCAGTTCATTCTGATAAGAGCTGTGATATATTGAGAAACTGGGAGTTGCGGAAGTGATCACAGAGATGACCTTTGAAGTGAGCACTGGATCATGCATGGGAGTAAAACATGGGGAAAAGGAGGGGAAGGTTTTTCCAGGGCAATGAAACGGGTGAAAGAAGGGGAATGTGGAGCTTACAGTAGTTGGGGTAGAGTGGCAGTGATGAATCTGGAAAGATGGATGGGGCTAAATTACAAGAGGCTTTTTAAACCCTGCTTTAAAGAGTTTGGGCTCTTTGAAGGTGGGGCCGGGGGTGGTGGTGGTCATAGAAGGATTGACTGTGGAAAGTGATGTGATCAGATTTGTAAGGAGAACCTTGGAAGCAGTATGAGAGACAAGAAACAGGAGACTAGTTGGGAGACTATTGCAGTTAAGTCCAGTGAAAGATCGCGTAGACCCATTGCTCATCCTCAGGACAAAGGCAGATGTTAAATCATCTCAATGTGCGTGGAGAATTTTGCAGGCCTTAAAAACATGTAACTCAACAAATGCATACTTCTGTATAGCATTCCTTGAAACTGCATTTGTATCTGTGTGTGTGTTCAGTGGACTGTTCATGTACTGTATATTTATATTGAATATGATGCTTACTTTTATTTTTGTAACTTCCAAGTTAGTCTTAAACATGTTGAATAATTAGATTTTTTTTCGGTAAAAATGTTTTAGGTTCAAGAGTTCTCATTTTTAGTCAGATGACTCGCTTGCTGGACATTTTGGAGGATTATTGTATGTGGCGTGGGTATGAGTATTGTCGGCTAGATGGACAAACCCCACATGAAGAAAGGGAGGTGAGGAAGAGAAAATAAGACTTTAAAAATCAGAGTTCAATTAAGCCATGTTTTTATCATTTGCTAGTTTTGAACTTTGGCCTTTTCTTTAGGTAAATGTATCGAATTTCTCACTACTACCTCTCTGGGATCTTCAGTTTTGCTTCCATTACACTGACTCTTTACCAATCATTCTTTCCAAGGTCTTCAGAGACATTCTCACTTATCTAAAGGATACTACATCATTACATCCTTACCTCCCCTAACCACTGCTATCTTTGGCCTTTAGATTACTAACTGTTTCTCAGCTTACTTTTTGACCTCTGATTTTATGTCATTTTCTTTTCTCGATTTGCCTCCTACAGTAGGCCCTCACCATTCGTGGAATTTAACAGTTGAGATTTTTCCAGTTTATGAGCAACCCTAAAGACTCATGAAACACAGTAATTTGTAAAGGGAATAATCTCAGTCTTTGTAAAACTGATATGGGACAACATAGGTGTAGGTGCTAATCATGCATTTGTATATTGGAATACTGAAAAAGTTTAGCGTGCGGAAATGAGTCACTTAGCTAGTGAGGAAGCCTACCTAGCACCTATCTTTCAAATTTGGAAAATATTGTAGATCTTTAGATTATTCCTCACGAATGTCACGGGTCTAATGTACTTTAAACCCTTTAAAGCACATTGTTTTGGGGAGGGCTTTGCTAATTTATCTTCTCTTTTCTGTGATCCTTCAGGACTCTGTCTTTTGCCTCTGTTTTAAGTCTGTACTCATGCTCTGGGCAAAGATCATGATTTCATGGTATAGTGGAAAATGCATTGAAATTTGGTTTCAGAAGACCTGAATTTTAACACCAACTCCACCACTTTGTAGTATATGCAAGGCATTTAATTCTCTGAGCCTCAGTATCTTTAACTGTATTATAAGGGTAGTATTAATACCTAGGCTTCTTTTTTCTGACAATGTTGGGAGGACCACTGGAAATAATAGGTATGAATGCAGTTTTTAAACTCAGTGGTGTAGTATATACTGCATGTCATGAAATTGCACACAGGCTTTTTTTTTTATCTCTCTCTACTTTAGAGCCCCTTCTCAGGCCACAAAGACTCAGCCCATGGCCCTTTCCTTCCATAGGTGCAGTGGACGTTACAGTTCTTTGTATGCCTTGTTATTGAAGCCTGGCTGGAGCATAGGATAGTGTCTACAGTAGGCACACAGGCCCTTTTCATATTAAGGGTTTAACCTGCCACCTATTGGGGAAACACCTGCGTTAACATTTATAGATGTGAGAGTTTTCAAAGCGCACACTATTCCCTGCTCTACAGTATTTTACTCTTTTTGAAATGGTAACTTGAAGCTTTATTGGGCTTTTGCTCAATCATTCCTGAAAATGGTTTCTGCAGATCTCATTAAGCATAGGCCATATAGTACCATTCAAGATGACCCTTCTTTCTGGAACGAAGATGATACTAAAGCAGAAGGGTAGGTGATTTCTGACCACAAATAGCCAGTTTGCAATTCTGACTGATCTCTCCGCCCATGAACAATATGGACTTTGCCTAATTATGCCCAATGTCTTCTGGTTTCTTAAATTGCAAATATTGACTTTAGATACAGCAAAACCAGAGCTGCTATTTTTTTTGAAATGCACTGCTTTCCCATTATGTTGTCTATATGATCATTTCATCTATTTTCCTAGTAAGAAGAGGAAGACCATATCTGATTCCTTACTTTGTTTATCGGCTGTTAATAAACAGTTCTTTCTCAGTGGCTCTCAGATTTGCCCTTTTTCCATTGCCACAGCTAAATTCAGCAAAGTATTTGATCATTCTCTGAGTCAGTTCCTGTTACTTTTACTTAATTGGCCTCCTTACTTTTCTAGAGAAAGGGCCTAACATTTGTTAAGTAACTACTATAAGCTAGGCAGCTTATAGTTCCAATTTAATTCTTCCAGCAGCCCAGTAAAGTAGTGGTAGAATTTTCTCTACTTGCAACTGTGTCTCAGAGAGGTTAAATGCTTGTTCGGAACCGCATATGTAATAAATGGTAGTTATGATTCATGCCCAGGTTTTTGCTATTTCCTCTACACTAAATTGCCTCTCACTACATCATGCTGCTTTCTATACTGCCCCCTCTACATGCTATACTGACTTGGCAGTGGGAGTCACCTTTTCTGCTTGCAACTTTTGACCATGCCATTCCATTCATTAAAAATATAATGTCCTTTATTTTGTGATCGTGAAAGTAATACTTGATTGCTGAAGGAAATTTGGAAAATAACAAAAATTATTTTCCAGCTAAACTTTTTATGTATGTATAATATATGTAAATATTGCTATTGTTCTGTATACAGTTTATACAAAGCTTAGTATCCTGATACTTTTAAGTTACCACTATATTGTACTTTTTTCTATATCAGTAAAAAAAAATCATTGTAAAAATAATTTTAGTGTAACATTTCATCTTATGGATGTACTATAAATGATTTATCCCCTATTGATCATTTAGGTTGTTTTCAGTTTTTCACTACTATAAATAATCCTAAAGTGAAAGTCCTTGTACATAAATCTTTGTGCACATCTCTGATTATTTCCTTAGGATAAATTCCTAGAAGTGGAATTACTGGGTCAAAGGGTATGAACATTTTTAAGACTCTTGATGCATATTGCCAAATTGCTTTCCAGAAAGGTTGTGCCAATTTATACTCCCAGCAGCAATGTATGAGAGTGCCCGTCTCACCGTCCCCTCGTCAACATTGAGTATTATCATTTTTTTAATCTTTAAAAAATGGTATTATATTGTTTTAATTTGTGTTTATTTGATTACTAGTGGATTGAATATTATTCTTGTGTTTATTAGCCATTTGTATTTATTCTTCTGTTTATTGTCTTTTTTTTTTTCTTAGGCTCATTTTTCTTTTGGAATCTGAGTGTTTTTTTCTAATTCGTATGAGATATTTATATTGTAATTTCAGGCTCTTTACTAAATATCCCTCCATTACTTTCCTGATTTTCATTGCTTTTCTATTTGCCCCTTTTCACCATATGGAAATAAATCTGCTCACTTTCTCCTAAATCTGTTGTTCTCATTCCCATTTCTAAACCTTTTTTTCCATCTTGGTTTGTCTCCTAAACTATACCTTCTTTATAAATCTTTCATAAATTAATGGAAACGAAGTTGAGATATTTGACATTATGGCCCCTAGATATATATCAGCTCTCATTAAATTAAAATATTTTCAATATTATTGTTTTAAAATAATTTAAATGATTTATTACTTGCTTAGTTAAATTTGTCTATATGATTGTTCTAAGTTTGCCTCTATTGACATAAGCTTATAAAGATTAGGAACTTTATGTAATATACTTTCTATAGCAGTTCACATAATACAATATATAGGTAGATGCTTAAATATTTTTGAAGGTGGAAGAATATTATAAAGTGGGGTTTCGAGTATGCATGTTAAAATGTTTATTTCTTAAGGACTCTGGTAATGTAATTTAATTTTCTTTCTTTTTCTTTCATCTCCTCTGTCAATTTAAAAAAAGGAAGCAATAGAGGCCTTTAATGTTCCTAATAGTAGCAAATTCATCTTTATGCTGAGTACCAGGGCTGGAGGTCTCGGAATTAACTTGGCAAGTGCTGATGTTGTTATACTATATGATTCAGACTGGAATCCACAGGTTGATCTACAAGCTATGGTTAGTAATCTTTAATGATGTCAGAAATTTATCTTAGCTCAGAATACTATTGTTATTTATATAGCGCAAAGACATTTTATGATAAAAAGGTAACAACAATTTGGGGGAGATTTTGCAGAAACTATTCTACAAATACCAGGGAGCTATTTCACTTACCTTTCATCATGGTGTCATTTATTGAACTAGAACTAGAACTATAACTTTTGTCAGTATGACACATTTTAAGATAAAGAAATAGAACTTAAGAAGTAAAAAGATTCAAAAGAGCTATGTTTTCAAAATCCCAAGAAGTTATTGAATAATTGACTGTCTTTGGAAGCAATTAAAGTCATATGCCAATGAGGCATAGGTTAGATAGAAGTCCTTCCTTTTCTTTTATAATAGAGAATTGAAAAATATTGACCTTGGGACATTTTGAAATCAACATGCTTTAGCATAATTATTACTTTAGCATGGTGCTGAACTACCTGTTTGATATGACTAAGTAGGAGTAAGCCCTAGTAAGTTAGCATGACTGAACTGGAAAACCATTGATTCTAACCTTTATTTCCATAAAAAGTGTTAGAGTATAGCTGATCCTTCACAATTTGCTGATTTGAGTTTGGAATTTTAAATATGTGTAGGGACGTTTCATTCTCTTTTCACCTATTTGCTCTAGCAGCTTCTGTGTTTTAAAAACACTACCCTTAACTGTTATTTTTTTATTATCAGAACTTTCTACCAGTTACCTTTACCAATTATAAACTGTAGGACCAATTCTAGAGCAATATATAGTAAGGATGCTAGTATTCCATTAATTTGTATGACCCTTTTCTACTGATATCTGAATTGCCTCAGCAAGCAGAAAGGGCTGTTTGATGGTGAAATAAAGCTCACTTTTGCCACCATAGAGACTCTTGTTAACTACTTTGTCCCTCACAAAATTCTTTGCTAGTGTTTAAGATATTTGCATTTACTAGCATAAAGTTATTTAGTAACTTAATCCTAAAGCTTTTGGCTCCCTCTAGTTCTTACCTTTTAAAAATTATTTTAAAATTATAGTTGACATACAATATTATATTAGTCTCAAGTGTAAAACATAGTGATTGAACATTTGTATACCTTACAAAGTGATTACCATAAGTTTAGTAACCATCGACCATCGTGAAAACTTATAATGATGACCGTATTACCTCTGCTGTACATTATATTCCTGTGATTTATTTTATGACTGAAAGTTTGAACTTCGTAATCCTCTTCATTTTTTGCCTATCCTCCCTCTCTCTGGCATCCATCAATTCTCTGTATTTGTGAATCTGTTTCTGTTTTGTTTTCTCATTTGTTTTGTTCTTTAGATTCCACATATAAGTGAAATCATACAGATGTCTTTCTCTATCCAATTCATTTCACTTAGCGGAATACCCTCTGGGCCCATCCATGTTGTTGCAAATGGCAAGATTTCATTCTTTTTTATGGCTGAGTAATATTTCATTGAATATATGAATATATATGAACAAATATATATATGTATATATATATGAATAAGTATATACATATTCACACACACATACACATACACATACATACATACATACATACATACATACGTATGACCTCTTCTTTATCCATTCATCTATTGATGAACACCTAGGTTGCTTTCATATCTTCGCAATTGTATATAACACTGCAGTGAACATAGGGGTACATATTTCTCTTTCAATTAGTGTACTCATTTTCTTTGACTAAATGCCCAGAAGTGGAATTGCTGGGTCATATGGTAGGGCTTTGCCTGTTTTCCCTCTGGAAGTTATCCATCAATGGTAAGTAGAATATTTGCAGATTTCTTTTTTCCTAAGGGGGTCTGTAGATAGTAGTCATCATCCTCTTTTCAAAAGTGGCAGGTATAGAGAGATCAGGAACTAATTTTATTTATAGAATTTTATAGCATATGCTGGCTAAGTTATACATTTTATTCAGAATTCCCAATATCTTATATTAGGATCTTTTTCTACTAGGATCGAGCACATCGTATTGGTCAAAAGAAGCCAGTACGTGTATTTCGCCTCATCACTGACAACACTGTTGAAGAAAGGATTGTAGAAAGAGCTGAGATAAAACTGAGGCTTGACTCAATTGTTATACAACAAGGTATTTATACATATAGACTTAATTAGGAGGTTTGTTTGCGAAAAAATAAAATGCAGTTTTCTTCAAGGAGATTACTTTTAATAAAAGGTGGCCAAAATTGGAAACTTAGAGAAAAAGTCAGTTTTTAAAACAACTTGCTAATTTAAACCTTCTTAAACAAAAGCTTTGAATTTATTATAAGGTGTTGAACATCAATAGCTTATAGTTGAATGTCAGTGGCAAGTATATGAAGTATATGATATCATTTTGAAGTATATGATATTATTTAGTAGACAGAAATGCCTAGTTAAAAAAAAATTAAACATGTATTAGAGGGTACCTTTCCATACAGAGCAATTTGATCTAAAAAGGAAAGTTTGTACATGAGAGAATGTTTCTGTCTGACTTTTGACTGAATTTTACAGAAGGAAATTCATATTGAAATAGAAGGCATGGTAGAAGAAAATCTTGTAGGGTTGTTCATTAAAATATAACTTTAAAGCTCACTAATTTTTTCTTTAACCATAAGCTTTACTGATGGCTAAATGTAGTAGTGTCTTATTAGAACTATTATGCCGTGCTTTCTCTGGAATATAATCAAATATATGCGACTTGTATGTTATTAGGAAGACTCATTGACCAACAGTCTAACAAGCTGGCAAAAGAGGAAATGTTGCAAATGATACGGCATGGAGCTACACATGTTTTTGCTTCTAAAGAAAGTGAGCTGACAGATGAAGACATTACAACTCTTCTGGAAAGAGGAGAAAAGAAGGTTAGTTAAAATGGCATTCTGTTTTCAGGATGGATTGTTTTGAAACATTTGCATTGTTTTGAAACATTTGCATTGTTTCAAATGTGTTTCAAAGTGCGTGTTTCAAATGACGCTCGTTCTCCATAAGAATTTGTTGATTTATATCTGGAGTAGTTTAGCTTTCTTTCCTCTTCTTAAAGACGTCCCTCTAACATGTCCTGAAATATTGGCTTGGTGATGACGAACTCCTTTACCTTTTTCTTATCTGAGGAGCTCTATCTGTCCTTTGATTCTAAATGATAGCTTTGCTGGATAGACTAATCTTGCTTGTAGGGCCTTGCTTTTCGTCACTTTGGACATTTCCTGACAATCCCTCCTGGCCTGCAAAGTTTCTGTAGACAAATCAGCTGACAGTCTCATGGGTGTTCCCTTATAGGTAACTATCTGTTTTTCTCTTGCTTTTACGATTCCCTGTCTTTAATTTTTGACATTTTAATTATGATGTGCCTTGGTCTGGGTCTCTTTGGGTCATCTTGTTTGGGATTCTCTGAGCTTCCTGGGCTTGTATGTCTATTTCCTTCACCAGGTTAGGGAAGTTTACAGTCATTATTTCTTGAACTAGGTTTTCAATTCCTTGCTCACTCTCTCTCTCTCTCTTTCTGGTACCCTTAAGATGCAAATGTTGGTATGCCTGAGTTGTCGCAGAGGCCCCTTAAACTAACCTCATGCTTTTGGACTTTTTCTTGTTGCTGTTCTGATTGGGTGTTTTCTGCTGCCTTATCTTCTAAATCGCTGATTCTATCTGCCACTTCATCTAATCTGCTCATTCTTCCTAAGGTATTCTTCATTTCAGTTACTGTAGTTTTCTTTTCTGACTGGTCCTTTCTTGTTTTCTATCTCCACTTTTATTATGTTTTCTCTCTCTTTGTTAAAGTTCTCCCTGAGTTCACCTACTCTTTCCCTAAGTTCATTGAGCATCCTTATAACAAATGTTTCAAACTCTGCATCTGGTAGATTGCTTGTCTCCATTTTGTTTAGTACTTTCTGGAGGTTTGTTGTGTTCTTTCATTTGAAACATGTTTTCTTGTCTTCCTATTGGCCACCTACTTGCGCTTGTTTCTGTTTTATTAGGTAGGTCTGCCATGTCTCCTGATCTTAGCAGAGTGTCCTTATGTAGTATGTGTACTGTAGGGCCCAGTGGCACAGTCTTCCCTGGTCACCTGAGCCAGGTGCTGCAGGTATGTCCCTTGTATGGGTTGTGTTTGCCCTCCTGTTGTAGTTAAGCCTTGGCCGCTGTGTGCTCATCAGTGGGAGGGACTGACCCTCAGGCTGATTGTCTGTGATGACTGGTCAGGACCAGTGAAGGAGCGGTTGTGCAGGAGCTGACCCTACAGAGCAGGATTCGCTTTAGCAGGGATCAGGTGCCTGCTCTGCCTGCCCTTTCAGTGTGTCGTCCTCAGATTTGACCTCAGGTGGTACTCCGGTTCAGAACAAAGCCAGCCGCTGGGCCTGCAGGCTGGGGCCTCATAGGAGGGGCCCGCAGCAGGCAGAGTTCAGCCATGTTGTTGTAAATTGCAGGATTTCCTTCTTTTTATGGCTGAATAATATTATATACATATACATTTGTGTGTATGTATATGTGTTTATTTGTGTGTATATATATACACATATACATACATATATATACACATATACATATGTGTGTGTGTATATGTAGCATTTTCTTTATCCATTCATCCATCGGTGGGCACTTAGCTTGTTTCCGTGCCTTGAGTGTTGTAAATAATGTTGCAATGAACATGGGGGTGCAGTCATCTTTTTGAGTTATTGTCTTGTTTCCTTCAGAGAAATACCCAGAAATGGAATTGCTGGATCATATGATAGTTTTGTTTTTATTCTTTTGAGGAACCTCTATACTGTTTTCCATAGTGACTGCACCACTTTGCATTCTTACCAACAGTGCACAAGGGTTCCCTTTTTTTTGTATCCTCACCAATAGTTGTCATTTCTGGTCCTGCTGATAATAGCCATTCTGACTGGTGTGAGATGATATGTTATTGTGGTTTTGATTAGCATTTCCCTGATGATTAGTGTTGTTGAGCATATTTTCATGTATCTGAGATCATATCTTGAATTTTGAGCAATCTTGTTTTAGTATGTTTCATATATGCAAAATGATTGTTTATAATCCAAGTTTGCGTTTATTTTATTTCAGCATTAGCTATTTGACCCATTAAAAGTATGTAATAGGAATTATCATATGGCTGCATATTAAATGATAAAAGATTTTAAAGAAAGCCTAAGTGAAGACTACTTTGGAATGAACCATTTCAGTACTTAAAATTCTCTGGGCAAGTTAAATTTATATTCAGCTCGATGTTAGCATTGCATTCTTCCCTTGTAAATTAACAGATTGGATATGTCATGTCAAATCTGACTTTTTAAAAGATATGGAATACTCAGGTATTTATAAGTAATTCAGTGATAATTTTCTCATTTCAATGCATTCAACTTTAGACTGCAGAGATGAATGAACGCTTGCAGAAAATGGGAGAGTCTTCTCTGAGAAATTTTAGAATGGACACTGAACAAAGTTTGTACAAGTTTGAAGGAGAAGATTACAGAGAAAAACAGAAGGTAACTTTTTATCCTCAACCATTAGACACTCAAGTTAGCATTTCTCCTCATAACAATTATAAAAAACACTGGTATTTACCTATTACATTACTTTGCTATAGAGTGAAATTTGGTGTAGGTCAAAAGATCTCATGCAAGGGCTATATCTTTACTATATTTTGCTGGTTTATTATCATTGCTATCATTGTCATCATTTTTGCTGCTATTGCTGCTATGACTATTATTTTTGTTTTTGAGAAGCAGCATAGGATTGCAGTTGAGTTCCTGGATTCTGAAGCTGAATCCCCAAATCTATCACTAATAAATTGACTTTGTATACTTGGTTTTCTCATTTATCACATGGAAGTTATAGTAATTACATCATAGATCATAGAATGATTCTGATGATGAAATGAGTTAATATTCCTAAAGTAATTAGAACAATGTGTGGTACTTAATAACTATATTAGTGATGATGTTATTGACATAGTTACTTAAATGCTAAGACTTTGTAAACGTGGTCTCATTTATGAAGTAATGCCTTGTAACATACTGCATGGACAGCAATGGTCCTATGAAGAGATGAGTTTTATTTATTTTGGTTGTTTTAATTAAATTTTTAGCTATAATTTTGAAACTTTATTTTGAAGCGACTTTAGACTTTATTACAAAAAAAATAGTACAGAGTTCATATATATCTTTCAGCTTTCTCTATTGTTAACAACTTACATAATCATAGTACAGTGATCAAATCCGGAAAATTAACACATTTTTTCCTACTGTCCTTCCCAGTTCCAGGGGATATGGTTCAGAACCCCAAATTTCATTTTTTTTTAAAAAACGGAGTCTTGTTTTTAAGAGCAGCTTTAGGTTTACAGCAAAATCCAGCAGAAAATAAGAGTTC
Organism: Rousettus aegyptiacus; assembly: GCF_014176215.1. Classification (NCBI taxonomy): domain Eukaryota; kingdom Metazoa; phylum Chordata; class Mammalia; order Chiroptera; family Pteropodidae; genus Rousettus; species Rousettus aegyptiacus. Next base: position 81,792,615 of record NW_023416312.1, on the reverse strand, counting down.
CTGTATTCTTCCTGCCTTCATACAAACACAGTCCTTTCACTATCGACATTCACCACCAGAGCGGTACCTGTGAAACCTACGTTGATATATAATTATCATTCAAAGTATATCATTTGCATTAGGATTTACTTTTGGTGTTGTATATTCTATGAGTTTGGGTAAATGTATAGTGACATGTATCTACTATTACAGTATTATACAGAATAGTTTCACTGACCTAAAAATCCTCTGTGTGCTACCTTTTCATCCCAACTTATCTTCGCCTCTTGCAACAACTGATCTTTGTACTTTCTCCATAGCTTTGCCTTTTCCAGAATATCATATAGTTGGAATCATGCAGTATCTAATCTTTCTAGATAGACTTCTTTTACTTAGCAATATGTATTTAAGGATTCTTCATATCTTTTCATGGCTTGATAGCTCATATCTTTTTAGTGCTGAGTAATATTTTGTTGTCTGGATGTACTACAGTTTATTCATTCATCTACCGAAGGGCATCCTGGTTGCTTTCAAGTTTTGGCAATTATAAATAAAGTTACCATAAACATCCATGTGCAGGTTTTTGTGTGGACAGAGATTTTCAACTCCTTTGGGTTAATACAAAAGGAAAATGATTGCCGGATTGTATGGTAAATCTATGTTTAGTTTTATAAGAAATTGCCAACCTATCTTCCAAAGTGGCCATATCATTTTGAATTACTTTGAGCAATGGCTGAGAGTTCCTGCTGGTCCACATCCTCATCAGTATTTAGTGGTGTCAGCATTCTGGATTTTTGTCATTTTAATAGGTGTGTATGGGTATCTCATTTTAATTTGCATTCCCCTGATGACATATCTGATATGGAACATTTTTTTATTTGCTTATTTTCATGTGGGGATGTGTCTGTTCAGGTTTTGCCCATTTTATAATCAGATTGGTTGTTTTCTTATTGTTCAGTTTTAAGAGTTCTTTGTTTATTTTGGATAACAGCCCTTTATCAGAGGTGTCTTTTGCTAAGATTTTCTTCCATTCTGTGGCTTGTCTTCTCATTTTCAATCCACATTGCATTTTTGTTGCTGTGTCTCCTTAGTCTCTTCTAATCTCTGATAGTTCTCAGTTTTTCTTTGTCTTTCATGACCTTGACACTTTAGAAGAGTATTGGTATTCAGTTATTTTGTAGATTGTGTCTCACTTTGTATTTGTCTAACATTTTCTCATGATTTGATTAAAACTATGCATTTTTGGCAAGAATGCTGTAGAGGGGATGTTATGTCCTTCTTAGTGCATCATACCAGGGGAACATATGGTGTTGCTATATCTTATTACTGGAGATATTACCCTTGATTACTTTGTTGAGGTGTTGTCTGCTGGGTTCTCTGTTGTGGGGTTATAATTTTTCTTTTTATAATAAGTATCTTGGGGGAGATACTCCTCAAACTTACCCACTGATTTTAGCACCTATTGGTGGAGTTTGCCTTCAACAGTTATTATTGTGATATTTGCCTAATGGTAATTTTTTACTTCCTTTAGCCCATCTCTGCATTAATTAACTGGAATTTTTTTTCTGTAAGGAAGAGCTGTCTCTTTTCATTTACATACTTATTTATATTAACATGGACTCATGGATAATTATTTTACTTTTCGTTATAATACAATTCTGTCATTTTGTTGCTCAAATTGTTTTATAGAGCTGTTATATTTTTTAACTCACAGAAATGAATTTTACTAAAATAAAAATATATGTTACAGATTCGATTTTACTGAAAAATGAGAGGTGAACCATTTTGGTTTGCAGTGCAACTAGTATGCTGACAATGCTTGGTTGCTATTATTTATTTTTTTTGTAGATTTTAGTGTCTTGACTTAAATCTATCTGGTTATATCTATAACCTTAATTCTGACTGTTTACATTTATTCTGATGAGATGGAGATGATGGTCTGCATGCATAGGCTGGAAATTGCCTTCCTATTATGCATTTTAGATCTCATTATGCGATATATATTTTATAAAACTTACAGTTATTCCTGTGGGCATACTGGTATTAAGAGTGTTTTATAAAGTGAAAAAAAACATTAAACAGTGAAGAATCTAAATATCAAGGGAGCTTTTTATCTATATTATTAGAAGAAAATTAGACTTAGTAAAATACTTATCTATATCTAATATAACCAGTTTTTCAGTGCTTCTAATTCTAGGAAAATAATGATGTAGACAAATTTTAATAATAGTAATGATGACTTGTATTTTTATAATTGAATATCTGACAAATCAGAATTTTTTTCTGAATATTCTATGTTGCGAGTATATTTTATTTCTATCTTTTCATATTTCCTAGATAGGTTCTTAAAATAGGTTTATATTATCCTTTGAAGAGAACTGAAAACCTGCAAAAATGTTGTTTATACATAAATCATGGGAATTACATAGTGAAGCAGATTTTCATATATGATTTGTTGAACCCGTTGCATTACTTTACAGTCATAGTTAGTAAATTAAGTCATAATGACTGACATTGACCCTGAATAAATTAACCTGAATAAATTTATATTAATGTACTCTTATATAAAACAAATAAATTTAGCGTGGTTTATTCTGTTTTTGACAGTTCAGGAATTAATCTTTAATGCTTATTTCAAATTTGAATACCCACGCCTTCAAACAAATATAGGTTAAATGGCCAAGTGCATTACTTTCAGAAAGTTAATTTAAATTATTGATTTTTTCACCCCAAATGAGACAAATAAAATATTGGTTTTTTATAAAATATTACTATCATCCCGCATTAATCCATCTGAGGGGGAAAAGAAAAGAAAACTTATTTCACTGCTCTGGGTATTTCTCATTTTACATAAACTCACATTATACTATGCATATTTTATAGTTTTTAGAGTTAAAAGGAACCTTAAAGGTTATTTAGTGTAATGATTTTTGTAATTAAGAAATCTCATTATAGGATCTAGGAGAGTTATCCAGCCTTTTAATGCAGTCATGCTGGGGATCCTGCTTCTCTCAGTATAGTTAATTTAACTATTTTATATTCTCTGGTTCTCAGAAAAATTCTTATTTAACTTATAAGCTCCTTGATGGAAGAGATTTTTTTTTCATTTTTGTATCCTTAACAATGACTGGCAAATAATACAATAGGTACTTAAGACATATTTGTTAAATTATATTGAGTAGCAAACTACTTTCTTGTGCCTTTCCACATTGATTTTAATCTTACGTATCAACAAAAAACTGTTCTTTTCTACTTGATAGACTTTTACATATATGGATGCCACCATTTTGTCTGTCTTTAGGCTTTACTTCTTTAGACACCATGAGAGTTTGAAGATCTCTAAGCATTCTAGTCACCTTAGTTTATCATCCACTCTTAAAATATCAATCTAAGGTTGGAACTTAACCCTTAGATAAGGTCAAATAGAATGGGACAATTATTTGTAGGTTGATGTTCTTTTTTTTAGGTAATTAATCTCTTCTGTGAAGGCACTAGGCTAGGTAGGTACTGTGAAATCAAGAAAAATATCAAGTAGAAAACCATTCCTACAGACTCCAGAACTTTGTATTGTCAATTTTGTCTATTGATTTTGAAATCGTTTTTTCTAGCTGGGGTGAAGTTGTGTATTGCTACCAAATCGTTCACCTCACTTTGGATGTTTAATAATAACTTACATTTAACTCTTGGCAGTTTACCTAATGCTTTCACATATATGGTCACATTTCGTCTTCAAGGTAGGTATTATTATTTCTGTTTTACAGATGTAGAAAATAATTTCCCCAAAGTTATACAACTGGTAAAGTGGCAGAACCTGATTTTAAATTTAAGTCTTTCTGATTTCACTGACTTTTTTAATAGTTCTTTACCAAAAGGATTCATTTAAAAATTTCTCTTGATTTGAAGGGATATATGCCTGTAATGCTGATATTTATAATTTATCCCTTTCAGCTGTTTCCTAATGCAGACACTTAACAATTACCAGAATCAATCTTAGTGTTCCCTCTACATTATATATTATTTATTTGTTAGGCAAAAAATCTAACCAGATTGTGCAAATTCTTCTCAATTATTAATGTAGAACTAAGTTTTAAACTTACTTTTAAAAAAAGAAAACCATCCTTACATCTAAACTTGGTATACAGGACAATGTTTTGAAACTTGGAATGTGTAATTGTGACTTATAAAAAAGCAAATTTTAATTCTTCCTAATGGCTTTGGTTTTTCATGCTCCCGCAACCTTGATATGCTTGATTTTTATAAAACAGTTTGGAGTAATTACACTCCTCATTCTTGTTTGTTATATATAGCTTGGGATGGTGGAATGGATTGAACCTCCTAAACGAGAACGCAAAGCAAACTACGCAGTGGATGCATACTTTAGAGAGGCTTTACGTGTCAGTGAGCCAAAGGTTCCGAAGGTAAAAACAGTATGAGGCCACTTTTTTTATGTCTTACAGCAGGTTTCTCTTTTAACATAGTCTGTGATTTAGATTTACTTATATTAGTGCTAAATCATAGCCCTTAAAATATAACAACAATAGAGAAAAGTATTTGATAGGGCCCAGCCACTTAAATGGATTTCATTGTATTATTTTTTCTATGTATAAAAAATGGTATAAGTATGTTCACTTCATATACTGAAAACGTATATATGTAATGCATTTCTCCCCGCCCCCCCCAACAGGCTCCACGACCTCCAAAACAGCCAAATGTTCAGGATTTTCAGTTTTTCCCACCACGTTTATTTGAGCTCCTGGAAAAGGAAATTCTTTATTATAGGAAGACAATAGGCTATAAGGTAAATTTTCGGTTTCTTAGATTAGTATAATGTAATCTTTTAAGCTAACATAATTTATTAAGCTAAACTAGAAGGTGTTCATTTTAATGTGAGAATGTAAGAGTGAATCAAAATATGATATTTTTAAAACCAAAGAGGAAATTTAACTAGAAGCAATGCATTAAACTACCAAATCACTAATAGGATTATCACTACATAGGATTAATGGAGAATTATCTAATGTTTCAAAATAATTTTAATAATGCTAGTGTGAAAGTTGTTAAAGAATGTGTAGGAAGAACAATGGGTATGTGGTTAGTTAGAAGCAAATGTCTGATAGATGATAGGAACTTTCAGTCATTTTCCTTAATGAACAAGAAATTTTTGTGTTTATTGCTCAAGGTTGATGAAAGCCTCATTGGTGGTTAGTAGACTATGGTCATTTAGGTGTTAATGATAAACATAATAATGAATTATATAATTTTAAAATGATCTTTTAGAATTCAAAATTCTTATATAGGTGGATAGGAACCCATTTTTGTGAGTGAAATTTAATGTTTGTCATACTAAAGCTACCACATTGAGAGATTAAGCACACAAGGTTATTTTTATATGTTGAAATTGACTTCCCAGTGAATGGAAAGGGATGACCAAAAGTATAATAATCAATAGTATAAACAAAGTTATACAATGAGACCACTTGTAATTTTATAGTTTTTAGTTTTATGAATTGGAAGCTGTGTTTTAAAATTTATTTTATGAACCTTTTAACACAAATGGAACCATAACCAGTTATTTTGGTTAAATGCTATAATGTGCCTAGAAAAGCTCCATATATATAAGGTATTTAGTTAGTTTATATTTTGGAGCTAGACTTTTTCTGCAGTTAGTCCAGAGTGGGAGCATTGCCGTTTGAAACAGCAAAAAATCTTTGCTTGATATTTATCTACCAAAGTTTAAATATATGTAAATAAGAACAAGAAACTTAAGGTGAATATAAGTAGTTATAATCTATTTAGGGAAATATGATTAAATTTAAATGTATTTGACCAACAGGACTGGATAAAGTCTTTCTTAGAATTTTGTAGAAGAGTAAAGTAACCATGGTTGAACATTCAGACCAGGGATAATTAAACAGTTTCAAAGAAAAGTGAAAAACAACAATATGCCAGAAGAAACAGGCAAGTTATAGGTACACAGTGTAGAATTTTTAAAAAAGTAAAATTAATAAAGTTATTATTAAGATTTCACAAGGTAAACATATATTATCTCACTAAGGGTGATAAAAACTTTAGGTTTAGATCATTATTTTTTGTTACTTATATTGACTGTTATTAGTGTGACTTGAAAGGAAAATTAATGGAAAAGTTAGACCTCAGTAATCAACCAAATATCTGTGTATAGCATTTTATAACTTACAGAATGTTTTACCATATACTTCATTTCATTTCCAATAACACTGTGAGATAGGTGCTATCACTTCTATATAATAGGTGAGGAAACTGAAGTTCAGAGAGGTTCTGTGGCTTGTTCAAGGTCACATAACTAAAAGAGTTGCCAAGGGTGCTGGCCTCAAACTCAGGTTTTCAATGTTCAAATGCTGTGCTCTTTCCACTCAGACATTCGGAGCTATTTCTGCATGTGACATAACCTGCTTTTTCCTGTAGCCCTAAATAAGGACTGTGTTTACAGTGGTGTGACATGTTGTTTGGGAGGTGAGCAAAATGGTAGTCAAGTAGCTGTAATAAGAAAAAAAATATCTCTTCTGATAGAACTGCCTATACTCCTTCTTTGTACAGATACTGAAATTCTGTCCCCTGTGATAATACAGTGTTCACCACATTCTTGCCACAGCTCTGGTTTTAATGTAAACAGTGCATTTCATTACAGGCAGTTTGTGATTGGGGGTGAGGTCTTACCATGACTGGCTGGGTGGTGGCCAACTGAAGGAGATGGAAGGAAAGAGGAAAACTTAAAAGAGAGAGAGGAATGAAGGGGCAACTGTGAAGGGTGATAAGGAGGAGGAAGATATAAAAAAGGAAAGGAATGAATGAGCAGAGGGAAGATGGCGTGGAATCCACGATGTAGCACATTATTTTCCTCGCCTCTCAGAAAGAAGTGACAGGAAAGGGAGAATGAGCAAAGGAGGGCTTTTTTTTCATTTACTGTATACTTATTGAGTAAATCTCAATGTCAGGTTCTATGACAACCACTGGGATAAAGTGGTGAGTAAGAGACAAGGTCCCTCAGTGCATGAAACTTATGTTCTAATGGAGACAGACGTTAAGCAGATAACACAGTAATGGCATTGTTATTTGTGTGTTTTAGTACTTATAAAGAGCGCTATAAGGGAGCATAACATGGGTATCTAATGTGGGCATTGAGATCAGGGTAGTGGTCCCTAAGGAAGTGTCATTTAAGCTGAAATCAGAGAGATGCACAGGAATTAGCCAGGTGGTATGGGTGAGAAGAGCTTAACACAGGTACAAGGGTATTGCAGTCAGTTGGAAGGAAGATTGTCTCTTAGAAACTGAAAGGCCAGTGTTGCCAGGGAGTAGTGAGGGAGGAGAGTGACTTGAGATTCTGCTGGTGAGCAGGTGAGTGGGACTGTGTGGAGCCATTATAGGTCATATTAATGAGGTTAAACTTTAGCTTTAGAGCAAAGGAAAAAGCATTGAGATGTTTTTAAGACAGAGGGGCAGGTGTGTGGTGAAATAATAATAGTGACTACTTATTCAGTCCTTACTTATGGTACTTACTGTTCCAAGTTATTTATTTAAAAGGATTAGCTCGTTATCTTCATAACAGCCCCGGATCTACATCCCTATTTTATAGATGGGGAAACTGAGGCATAGAGAGGTTGAATAATTTGCCCTGAGTAGTTTGCTAAAGATCAACTTGCAAATGGTTGAGTATGATCAGATTTACATCTTTCAAAGATTACTGTGGCTGTGACATAGAAAATGGTGAAGATGAGAGAAGATAGTGGTGGCCTGGAGTGTGGTGGTTGGGGTGGTGGAGGAGAGTGAGTCGATCCCTTGCCATTCTACTCCTAGCCTATGCTCTCTTCAGCCCCATCTGGATTACCTCTGTATCTTCTTAGACTTGCCTTGATCCCCTGGATGCATATTTAGCTAAGGATTTAGAAGACAAATAAGAATGCATTCTGGATGTTAGTTTTCTCCGAACCTTGTTTCTTCCATTTTTTACCAGAAGCTGCAGACCTGAGCTAAGGTGGGTACTTACTTTAATTGGGTAGATTGTACGTTTGGGTTCAGAGTACAGCATGTTAATCATCCGCAAAAGTTTCCTTGCAAGGATTATGCGATAACTGTTAAACTGTCTTCTCACAGATATCTAGCACTAATCCCCACGCCCCATACCTCCAGAAAACTCACCAGAGCCACAGATGAATGGAGCAATAGTTTATTCTCAGATGAACAGAACCACTGTAGTACGGTTACCTAGTATTCTCTGTGCACAGTTAGGTTCTCAAAAAGGGACCCTTTTCCCCATTTCTGCTTAAATGATTATTAACCTGGGACAGAGAGGTATTGTCTATATCTGAGGACCGTGTGGTGCACGACACCATTTTGAGTCCCCTATAGTGAGGGGCTCGATACTTTTAAAGCATTTGGGAAAGAGCATTTTTCCTGAAGGCCTACTTATTTGCATTTTTATTTTGTATTTGGTCCCCATATTCAGCACAACAAGGTCACAGAAGTATTGCTGATAAGATCTGTAGTTTTGTTATATTCGAGGGTGCAAGAAGTATTGGTTGTTTTTCCCTAACCACTTGGTAGATAGCAGTTCTCCCTTCTAAGCTTCGACCTTGTTGCAGGTAAGACATTCAAAAGCTTTATTGCTCTTGCAACTTAAAGGAGTTTCTTAATGCATTTAATCACTAGTTCTCTAAAATCTGTATATTGGAAGAGATGACTTAATTGAAATTTCAATTGCAGAATAAAAAGAAATCCAGAGTATTTAGAAATTCCATTAAATCCAAGACCTGGAGTTAAAGAGTTTTGCCATATTTGAAGCTGAAGAAAGCTGTAGAACATTCTAACATTTATCTCCAATAAAAAATTCTTTAGGGATGAATATAAACATTTTACAAATTGAAGAAGTTCCATAATCTTTGTGAGTTTTAGTAATGTGTCATAGAAATACAGTGAGCTGATTTCAGGTTACTGCTTTCATTTTGTGGGCCATCACATTTACTTTAGCATTTTATATTCTATGAAATTCTTGATAAAACTCAAGAAACAAGACCAAAAAAAGTTCTTCACTTCTCCACGGAATACAGCTCTTAATCACAAATTCCTTAGGGTCTGACTAGAAACCCATGAAGTAATTGAGGGGTTTCCTTTTGAAAGATAACATTTTGTATTTTGTATATTACATGTTAAGTGTTGCTGGGAGCCATCAGTAAAACATATAGTAATAGTACCTGAGATACCTTTGAGGTATCTGGTTAGTACTATTGGTCTATAATTTGGATACTTAACTTTTATATAGCACTTTGAAATCACTTCAGGAAGCTTAATGCTGATAACCTCATGAGGTAAAAAATGAATACCTTTTTAAAATGATGAATATTAAGATTATTTTATAGGAGGAGATACAGGAATTTAGGAATTTTGACTTATTTCTAGTACAAAACTTTTTATATGTAAATGAATAATTTCTAGAATTAAAATAGTACACGTGACATTGATGAAATCATTCTAAAGTTTTGCTGTATTAAAAATATGACCAGTGGATACGGAAGAAGTAATCTGCAGTGGATATGACATAATATTCTGATTTTGCTCTTCTTGAAGTTCAAGGCGCAAAATTTTAGTATTGGGGATATCTGTGTAGGAAAAAAGTTTACTTTTATGGGTATATTATCCACTTTTGTTATAAAATTAAATGCTTTATAAAAATTTCATAAAATGAAATATTTCATTTAAAAATGTGGTTTGTTGGACAGAAATTTTGAAGATATTTGATAAATATTGTAAGATTAAAGAGGTTTTTCTCAATTAAAATTTGAAGCCAAAATAATTTTGCATACCAGCAATTTTGGGGTTCTATTAAACTTTTAAAGCTATACCTGTAATTTCTTCTAAATATTTTATTATGAAAAAATTTGAAACATACAAAAATGTTGAAATAATTGTACAATGAACACTCGTGTACACACCACATATATATTTCTAATTTATATCTTACTGTATTTGTTTATCATCTATTTGTCCAGTTCTCCAGCCTTCTATCAAATGGATATTCATCTTATTTTTTCATGCATTTTAAAGTTGCAGACATAAGTGTATTTCACCCAGAAACACTTCAACATGCATATCATTAGCCAGAGTTCTATATTATTTGATTCTTTTTCGAGGTAAAATTTACATACAGTGAAATGTATAAATCTTAGGTGTACTTTGACATAACTGAAACCCCTATAAAGATATAGAGCATTACTGTCACCCCAAAGGGTGCCTCTTCCAAGTCAATTTCCATATCCACTCCCCAGACATAACCATTGTTCTGATATTATTTTCCTGCATATATTAGTATTTTTTTTTTGTTCTACAATTTCAAGTAAATGGAATCATACATATGTGTAAGGCTTCTTTCACTTAGCATACTGTTTTTGAGATCCCTGTTATCATCAATAGTTTACACTTTTTTTTTAATTGACGAGTACCGTTCCATTATAAACATACAACACAGTTCACTTATCCATTCTCTTGTTGATAGACATCTAGCCTGTCTTCTGGTGTTTGGCTGTTATGAGTAAGCTGATGTGAACATTTGTGTAAAAGTCTTTGTGTAGATTTGTTTCATTTCTTTGGGTAAATACTTAGGAATGGAATTGCTGATATGTCTATAATTTAAAAATTGAATTTAGCTATTTTTAATCATGCTTTTCACTAGGCTACATTTCATTTTTAATACAGTATTTTATTCTGCCAATTAATAACTAATATTTGAGAACATTTACAATATTAATGGAACTTAATCTAAGAGATGTTCAGCTTACATTTTTTAAAAAAGTATTTCAATACTAAGTATGCATAAGAGAGATAATTATGGTCATATTATGTCAAAAACATAATAAATGTTAGTCTACATAAATTCAGTTTTTAGTGTAAAGTTCTTTGGCTACAAGAAAGAACATTGGGTTTATTTCACTAATGGAAATATCTCTTAATGCTGGGATGGCTTCTTGATATTTCTTCTGCTGTTGTTTTTAGCATAGTTGTCTGTGATTGTATGAATGGAGTTGAGTGGAGAGGTACTCATTATGTTTATTCCAAATAGGAGTATATAACCGATTACTATAGTAATGAGGAGGTAGACAGGGAATGCAACTGCCCAGTACTTTTGAGACCAGTAGCTTAAGCCTAAGGAGTTTAGCTAAAATTCAGGAATAAAAGCCCATATGAGATATAGTGTGAAGCCATATTGGGAGTTTAAGAAAAGAGCAAAGCCATAAATTGCTTGTTCTGGCAATGGCGATGGTGAATTTTCCATTTTCTCTGTGGCTCTAGACAGTCTCAGCACTGTGTGCAAGCACCTACCCAGGAGCTGCAGGGGAGCAAGAGAAGAAAAACTGAGTGACAGGCTTGGTGGAGACAGTACTCCCTGCTTAGGCCTGCATTTCATTTTTTAAAATTTATTTATTTTAATTAGTTTCAAGTATACAGTACATTTGTTAGACATCTATACAGTTTGTAAAATGGTCCCCCTAATTGCACCATCCCTCCCCTGACCCTTCAGCTAGCCAATGTATTCATTCTATTTGCATTCCCTATGCTGTGCTCCTCATCTCATGTCTGTCCATCAGCTACTAATTTGTACTTCTTTAACCCTTCTCCCAGCCCCCCAAATGCCCCTCCCCTCTGTCCATCACCAAATTGCCCACTGTATTTGTGACTCTGTTTTGGTTAGTTTATTATTTTTATTCCTTAGATTCCGCACATAAGTGAGATCATATAGTGTTTATCTTTCTCTGTCTGACTTAAATACCTTCAAGGTCCATTAAAGCAATATGTTTTTCCATCCCATTCCTTTTAGTCTGTCTTTTAATCTGAAGTGAGTCTCTTACGGGCAACATGTAGGGGTCTTGCTTTCCTTTCCATTCATCCACTCTTTTAGTTGGATCACTTAATTCTTTTCCATTTGAGGTATTAATTGATAGGAATGTAGTTGTTTCCATTCTTTATTCCTGTTTTTGATACATGTTTTTTGTTCTTAAAGAAATCCCTCCAGCATTTTCTGTAATACTGGCTTGGTGGCGATAAATTCCTTTAGCTTATTTTTGTCTGGGAAGCTCTTTTTCTGTCCTTCAACTCTAAATGATAGCTTCGCTGGATAAATTATTCTTGGTCATAGATCCTGGGTCTTCATCCTGTCGAATATTTTGTGCCAAGCCCTTCTGTCCTGCATAGTTTCTTTTGAGAAATCAGCTGCCAGTCTTATGGGTGTTTCCTTATAAGTAACTATCTGTTTTTCTCTTGCTGCTTTTAATATTCTTTCTTTGTATTTAACTTTTGGCATTTTAATTGTGATGTATCTTGGTGTGGGCCTCTTTAAATCCCTGATTTTTGGAATTCTCTGAGCTTCCTGGGGTTTTATGTCCATTTCCTTCACCAGGTTAGGGAAGTTTCCATCATTATTTCTTCAAACAGCTGTTTAACATCTTGATTTTCTTCACTTACGTTGATTAGATGGGTATTTGGACCCTTAACAGTGTCCCATATGCTCCTTAAATTATTTTTATAGTCTTGGCCTCTTATCTCTTGCCATTGTGATTGCATGTCCTTGGCTTTCCCGTCCTCTAGATAGGGCATTTGATTCTTTTCTTTATTCAGTTTGTTTATTCCTTTGTTTATTCCATTTAATATACTTCTCATCTCAGATAATGTATTCTTCATTTCAGGCTGGTTCACTTTTATAATTTCCATTTCCATTTTTATGGGTTTTTTTTATCTCTGTTGAATTTCTCACCAAATTTAACCAGAAGTTCATTGAGCATCTTTATAACTAGTGTTTTGAACTTCATGCCTATTAGATTACTTGACTCCATTAGATCTGGATCTCTGTTCTATTCTCTCATATGGTTTCTGTTTCTTTGCATTCCCATTTTGGCTGCGTTTCTGTGTCTGTTTCTATGTACTAAGCAAAGCTTCTAAGTCTCCTGGTCTTATTAGTGTGGATTTGTGAAGTAGGTGTTTAGTGGCACAGTCCTGAGAGGGGTTCAGCTGCAGGCCAAATTTAGCCCAAGCCTCTGCCCCTCTGGGTCTACCTGTTAAGATTCAGCAAGCAATCCACAGGTGCTGTTCTTATAATTGCCTCAAGAGGACATGCCAGAAACTGAGGCCAACTACCTTCAGTGTGAGTTTTGGGGGTTGGCTCAACAAAGAGCACCTGACTTGCCAAGGACACACCTGGATGTGGTTTGGGTGGGGCCGTGAGATGGGGAGGCAGAGTTTCAGGGAATCCTCGGGGTGGAGCGACCTCTCTTATCTAGTTCAATGACCTCTTGGCTATGGTGGAGCTGTGTCCATGCACTGGGAGTGGGGAGGGCTTAATAAGGAACAATGGATACTGCCAGAACTTCTGTACATAGCAAGTTTCACCTTGACCTTCACTCTGACAGTGTCTCTCTGTAAGTCTCTCATGTTCCCTGTGCGCAGCTGAATCAGCACTGGTGCTCAGAGCAAGCAGGTCCGTCACCGTGAAAATCTGCTGCTGATGCTGCCGCAGCCTCCATCTCACTCAGTCGCTTGGGACTGGGTAGCCCTGTGTCCTTGCCCTGTCCTACCTTCTGCCGTTGCAGGGTGCTTTCTTGGATTTCTCTCTCCCTAGTCATATGGCTTGTTCATCAAGATCTCAGGAGATTTTTCCTTGCTGCTTGCTCTTTGTTTCCGTCACAAGTTTGATTTGGTCGCTAGAGGATGAACAGAGCCTCTATCATCTATGCCATTTGGGTCCTACATTTCATTTTTAACGTATCTTTTCAGTTTCCATTTGCCAACATCATAGGCCAGGTGATCATACATCATTTCTAGATTACAATAGTTTAGCTGGTTCTCTTGCCTCTAGTCACTCCTCGACTTCAATCCATCCAGCACAAGGCTTAAAGGTGAAAACACTATGTTTTGACAATATTCCCTCGTTCAAAAATCTCCAGTGCTTTACTGTTGCCTACTATGCAGTTTCAGAAGGCCCTCTAAATCTGTCTCCACCTGGCCTTGTTTCTTATCCCTTCTCAGCATAAACCCTGTGTGCTCTTTCCCACCCATTTCTGCCTTTATGTTTTTTGCTCATATCGCTCCTGCCTAGAATTTTCTTTCCCTTCTCTCCATTTCCCAAATCCTTCAAGTTTTTAAGGTACAGCTCAAAATTCCACAACTGGGTTGTGAGCTCCCTGCAGGAAACTTGCTCTGTCCACTACTTTTGTGTTTCAGTGAATACTTATCATAGTGCTACAGACATAATAGACATTTAGTCAATACTTAATAATTTGTCTGGTATTGAAGATTACAAATGAGCCTGTTTTTTGGTTATTTCTTTTTAATGCCCAGTTGATAGGTTTTATATTTAAACAACTGTTGGATGTAAGAGTTTTCAAAAATATTTATTTTTAGGCTACAGTGATATAGTTTCAAACTATGAAATTTAAATATATATATATTTCTAATTTCTGATATCAAAATTAGAAAAATGTGCTATAATATGTATTATAATTACATTGTAGTAAAATTATCTGATGATACCTATAGAGGGAATGAGTCATTTATGATAGGTGTGCTTACTAAACAGTGGAAGGCTTACTGTCAACTCTTTTCTTTTTGTGTGTAAAGGCTTGCTATAAAATGTACTACACAAGTTATGTACCTGCCCTCTTAATGTGTTGCATCATCACTGCAGACACACATAGAAATGGTGTGATGCTTTGAGCTGAGTGACGATTACTTTGTCATTCCATACAAATAAATGCTGCTCCACACTGCTGAATTGTCCTGGTTGTCTGTGTTCACTGTGACACACTGAGGCCCCAGGGGCTACAGTTTTGAGATTGAGGTGACTGACCGCTTTCTTGGAGAGCTAAGCTTCTGTCCTCATTCTTTTGAACCTTTACTCTCTTCCCCTTAATTGTGAGTATATTTGTAGCTCTGTATCCAGAACACTATAATTTCTGTTGGCCACTGCTACTGTAGTCTTTTTCCCTGGACTGTGTGTCTCATCACAACTCTGTGTTTGCTCTGCTACTCCTACCCTGTTATCTATGTTATCATTTTTTCTTGTTTCTCCATTATCCTGTCACTTCTTCTCGACTTTTTGCATTTGATGTGAAGATGCTCTCCCTTTCCATACCCTGGCAGGCAGTAAAAGCACTCCTTTCTTTTTGCACTATGAACTGATCAGAGTGTTGGATGTAATTTTCAGGTGTACTTCTCTGGTCTATATTTATGGGCGAATATGGGCTCTTTCTATACTGCCAAACTTTTTGTTTCTTCTCAGCTTTATATTTATTGTATAATATTGGTGCTGGGTATGATGATATTACAGTTATTACCATGTATTACAATATTATAAGGATATATTTTGTTCCACAGTATAATTAAATCTAGAACATAACGTGGCACTTAGCAATTTATTTTAACTCTCAAATATCATGTGGCCCACTTAATTTTTTTTTATTTTGGTAATATGGAAGTAGGAATGTGGACAGGATCATGTGTCATTCTGGTATGACTTTAAGGTGTTTACTGTTGAAATAACTTTAAAGATTGATACATGTATATATACTCTTAATTAATTTTTCTCAACAGTTTACTCATAACTCATCTCTTGATTTATAGGTCCCAAGGAACCCTGATATCCCAAATCAAGCTGTGGCTCAAAGAGAGGAGCAAAAAAAGATTGATGAAGCTGAACCTCTTACACCAGAGGAGACTGAAGAAAAGGAAAAACTCCTCACACAAGTAAAATATTTAAAGTGACTGAAATACTTCTAGTCAACCAATAGTAAAAAGAAAATATATCACTTAATTTCTATTGTATGGGCTCAGTACCCTGACTGGACACACTAATAAAACCCAGGGCTATTTTGTATATGTTTCGACCAAATATCTCTATTTTTTATTCCTTTCACAGAATACACCCTTTTGGAAATACAAAAATGTAAAATATAGGTGCCCATTATTAAAAAGACATGTATTTTATCAATTATAATCAGGCCAATTAATCTACATATGAATCCTGATACACAATTATTACTAGTGTATTCTTGAAAATTTAAATATACTTTGTTGAGTGATGTGAACTGTCCTCTGAAATTATTTATGAAATTAATTATTTATGGAAACATTTCATAATTTTTTAAATGCCTTTAGTACTTTCTTGGGAAGAACTTTAATACAACGAAGGATGAGAGATTTCTGAAACTTTTTTCTTATTTTTTTTCAGCTTTATTGAAATATAATAGACAATTAGTTGCTTATGTTTACATTGTACAATTCAATGAATTTATCTCAAGTATAGTTAGCATGCAACAGCATACCAGTTTCATTTGTATAGTATAGTGATCAGAGAGCCACACATCCCACACAGCGATCACCCCACTAAATCTAATGCCGTTCTTCCCCCTTACATATTTATTACATTATTAACCATCTTCCCCATACTACATTCTACATCTCCACGTCTGTTCTGCAGTTATCCACATGTACTTAAACCCTTTGCCTTTTTCACTGTCCCGTCAATCTCATCCCATCTAGTAGACCTCAAAATATTCTCTGCATCTGAGTTTATTTCTGCTTTTGTTGTTATTTCTTTTGTTCTTTAGATTCCGCATGTATGTGAAATCAAGTGATATTTGTCTTTCTCTAGTCAACCCATTTCATTCAGCACAATAACCTCTAGGTCCATCAAAGCAATATCTTTTTCCATTCACTTCCTTTTAGTCTTTATGTGTCTTTAATCTGAAGTGAGTCTCTCGTAGGCAGCATATGTAGGGGTCTTGCTTTCTTATCCATTCAGCCACTCTATCTTTTGGCTGGAGTGCTTAATTCTTTTCCATTTGAGGTACTTGTTGTAGTTGTTACCATTCTTTATTCCTGTTTCGATACGTGTTTTTTTCTTCTTAAAGAAGTTCCTCCAGCATTTCTTGTAATACTGGCTTGGTGTTGATAAATTCCTTTAGCTTTTTTTTTTTTTTTGTCTGGGAAGCTCTTTTCCGTCCTTGGACTCTAAATGATAGCTTTGCTGGGTGAAGTATTCTTAGTTGTAGATCCTGGATTTTCATGACGTCGAATATTTTGTGCCAAGACCTTCTGTCTTGCATAGTTTCTTTTGAGAAATCAGCTGCTGGTCGTATGGGTGCTCTCTTGTAGGTAACTTAACTGCTTTTCTCTTGCTGTTTTTAAGATTCTTTGTTTGTCTTTAACCTTTGACATTTTAATTATGATGTATCTTGTTTGGGTGTTTTCGTGGTCCTCTTTCTTGGGACTCTACACTTCCTAGTGTTGTATGTCTATTTCTTCACCAGGTTAGGGAAGTTTTCCATCATTATTTCTTTAAATAGTTCTTCAACGTCTTGTTTTCCTTCAGGTACCCCTATGACATAGATATTTTACATTTAATTGTGTCCCATCAGCTCCTTATATTATTATTACAGTCTTGACTTCTTTTTTCTTGCCATTCCAGTTGAGTGTCTTTGGCTTCCCCATCCTCTATATCGGCGATTTTATCCTCTTCTTTATCCACTCTGTTTACTCCCTCTATTATACTCTTAATCTCAGATAATATGTTCTTCATTTTTTACTGGTTCCCTTTTATAATTTCCAATTCCATTTTTATGTTTTTTTAATCTCTTAAAGTTCTCACTGAATTCATCTACACTTCCCATAAGTTCATTGAGCATCCTTATAACCAGTGTTTTGAACTCTGCATCTGTTAGATTGCTTAACTCCATTATTCCTGGATCTCTGTTCTGTTTTCTTGTATGGTTTCTTCTTTTTTGTCTACCCATTTTGGCTGCCTTTCTCTGTCTGTTTCTGTGTACTAAGCTAATCTTCTAAGTCTCCTGGTCATATTAGCACAACTTTGTGCAGTGTCCAGTGGCACAATCCTGAGAAGGGTTTAGCCTCTGCCCCTCTGGGGCCACCTGTTGAGATTCAGCAAGCACCTCCAGATTCTGTGCTTATAGTTGTGTCAAGAGGCCATGCCAGAAACCGAGGTCAGCTGCCACCAGTGTGTCTTGACACTGCTCAACAAGGGGCACCTGACTTGCTGAGGACACACATGGATGTGGCTTGGGTGGGGCCATGCGTTGAGGGTGGCGGAGTTTTGGGGAATCCTCTGGGCAGAGTGACCTCTGTTTTCCAGTTTGATGAGGTCTCTGCATGGCAGTGCCGAGTCCGTGTACTGTGAGGGGGGAGTTCAGTAGAGGAACTGTGGATACCGCCTGCACTCCTATACAGAGAGAATCTTGCCTCTGGCCTTCATTATAACAACTCATTGTTACTCCGTAAGTCCCTATTACGCCCTGAGCTGGTGACCTTGCTCTGGTGCTCAGAGTGAGCGAGTCCATAGCTGTGAAAGTACGCTCATGGAAACAGCTGCTTTAAGAGGTAATTGCCGTTGCTGTAGCCTCTGTTCCACTCAGCTGCTTGGGACCAGGCAGCCTCACATCTCTGCCCCCTCCTACCTTCTACCATGCAGGTTGATGTCTTTTTTTCCCTCCCTAGTTGTGGGGCTTCTGTTCATCTAGATCTCAGGTGACTCTGCTTGCTTTTGCTCCATGTTTCCGTCACACCTTTGATGTGATTGCAAGAGGGGATGAACGAAGCTTCTGTCATCTACACCATTTTTACCCTCGATTTCTGAAACTTATTAAGGTGATCATTGTACAATTTAAAGCTACTAGTTTTGAAGAATTAGAAGGATTATGGTCAATATGGCAGAATAGGTAAATGCTGTGCTGGCCTCCTCCCAGGAACACATCAAATTTACAGCTAAACTACAAAATAACAATCACTGCTGGGAGTCACCTGAAATCTAGCTGAACATAAGTCCTATAACTAAGAGTATACAGAAGTCACCTTGATACTGGTAGAGGGGCCAGAGATGTGGAATTGGGCAGGTCCCATACTGGCATGTGGGGGTTAAAATTTAGAAGTGGTATCTTGGTTTCAGAGGTTCCCCCTGAGGAGATAGGGGTCCCAGCCCAACAACAGGCTCTCCAGCTCAAGGTTCCAGTGTGGGAAAGAGAAGTCCCCATGACTTCTGCCTGTGAGGCAAAGATTGTTGCTGAGTGAGATGGAGGGCTGCTGGGCCCCAGGTGTTCCTCTTTAGGGCCTGCATATGGACTTACTTGCTGACGGACACCTTATGCTGAGTTCCAGCATTGGAACAGCAGTTGAAAGACACCAGGGACATATAGGGAGGAAATGAATTGTCTGGTTTTGAGACAAAGGCTGCATGGGCACCTTTCTCTCAGAAGTGCTGGCAGAAGCCATTGTTCCTTTGTTGAGCCCTCCCCTTATCCAGGTGCAGATACAGGTGGGCACCAAATCTGATTCTCTATCAACTTGGCAAACTCTGTTAGTCCTACTCTGGTGATTCCCTGAGTCCCTGCCCCACTCAACTTGTGGGCCCACCCGAGCTGTTTCCAGTGGCTTTTCTATACAAACAGCCTATCTTGGCTCATGCTGAGAACTTTTATAAAATCTCTCAAAGGTTCACAAACTCCAAATAAGCAGTATCTGGCCACAGCATGCCCTGTACCTCTTGCTAAGTAGCCCCAAGCCTGTCACTAGCAGCAGCGGCCTGTTTGTAGCTGAGCCTTTTCCAGGCACCTTCAGGCCCATCACAAATAGCTGCCTTCTGTATATCACCTTATAGTTCATACCGAGTGGCCCTGGGCAGGGTACAGACAGCAGCTGACCTTGGCCAGCAACAATGCCCCTCTCAAGAGAGATCTCAGAACTAACACACTCTATGATCAGCTTCAGACCCCACACTGGAGAACTACTAGATCTCCTCCACAAACAGCACACACAAAGGGCAGACAGGGCAGGCACCAGATCCCTGCTAAAGCAAATCCTGCTCTGTAGGGTCAGCCCCTGCACAACAGCGCCTTCACTGTAGTCATGGCCAGTCTCACAACCAATCAGCCTGAGAGCGAATACCTCCCATTGACTTGCAAACAGTAACCAAGGCTCAACTACAACAGAAACATACACACATCTTATAAAAGTGACACCTACAATACCCTACTGAGGTGAGCATGGAAATTGCCACTGTGCCCCACAAGACACCTACTACATAAGGCTACTCTACTAAGATTAGGAGATATAGGAGCCCTACCTAATACATAGAAACAAACACAGAGAAGCAATCAAAAGGAAGAAACAAATATTTCTCAAATAAAGGAAAACTCCAGAAGAACAAAATGGAGATGTTTAGGGGCACATATGTCTTTTCAAATTACTGTTTTCATTTTTTTTTATAAACATCCAGAAATGGAATTACGGGATCATTTTGAGAAAAGTCTATATTGTTTTTCATAGTGTCTTCACCAATTTATATTTCTACCAGCAGTGCACAAGGGTTCCCTTTTCTCCATATCCTTGATAGCACTTGTAATTTCTAGTCTTTTTGATAAAAGCCATTCTAACTGGTGTGAGGTCATAATCTCATTATAGTTTTGATTTGCATTTCCCTGATGATTAATGATGTAGAGCTTATTATCATGTACCTGCTGGCCATCTATATTTCTTTAGAAAAATGTCTGTTCAGATCTTCTGCCCATTTTTACATTAGATTGTTTGTTTTCTTTGCTATTGAGTTGTATGAATTCTTTATATTTTGCATATTAGCCCCTTATCAAATATATAATTTGCAAATATTTTTCCCATTCAGTAGGTTGCCTTTTATTTTCGATGATGGTTTCCTTTGCTGTGCAGAAGCTTTTTATTTTGATGGAGTCCCACTTAATTTTGCTTTTGTTGCTTTTACTTTTGTTGTCGTATTCAAAATATCATCTCCAAGACCTCTCTCATGGTGCATACTATTAGCTTTCTTCTAGGAGTTTTATGGTTTTTTGTCTTACGTTCAAGTCTAATTCATTTTGAGACCATTTTCGTGTGTAAGATAGTAGTACAGTTTCATTCTTTCACTTGTGACTGTCCAGTTTTCTCAACACCATTTATTGAAGAGACTGTCCTTTTTCCATTCTATATTCTTGATTCCTTTGTCATAAATTAATTGATCTTTGTCATAAATTAATGTATCCGTGATTAAAAACTCATGGCAGTACAAAGGAACAAAATGTGAGTCATCTGAAATCTTTATCAAGTAAAGGCTAGAGACAGAGGTGTGCATTGTGGAGGGTATCACATTTATGTGGGTTGGGACATGAGAAGTGGAAAACAAATTCTTGGTCTTGGGACTTCATAGACATGCTAATAATACCAAAGAGTTTTAAAACACTGGTTAAACTCATCTCTTTTAGTAAATAAATTGAGTGGGCCCAATAAAAATCTGTTTACAGAAATCCTTTTTGTGAATATAATTTTGAACAGAAGTCACTTATGTATTTGGAATGATAGAAAGAGCTACAAAACTTTTTTTCTGCGCTCCATGTTTTTGTATTTAATACATCCACATTTTTCCCTGAAATTAATATACATGGGAATATATATATTTATATATAGTCTCAGGTGAATACCAGACTAATCAGGGGGATTACTTTTAAATTATATAAATATCTAACCACTATGCTCTTCACCTGAAACTAATTTAAATTAATACTGAATGTCAATTGTAATTGAAAAATAAAAATAATAAAGATATACACTAAAAAACCCACTGAAATTCTGGAATATCAGGACTTCAGCATTTATAGTAGCACTTTTATTTTAGTGCATTTGTATTTTAATGTAGTAGGCATCTATAAAATGTGTAATTTTAAACTACAGTATCTTAGAACCATAAATCAGTTTTTAGTATTTGGAGAATAGTACATTCTCTTCATGATAGAAAAGCAGTTATTTTTATAAATAATGCTCACTCAAGTTTTGATTACAACATAAAAAGCTTGGAATTTTATGAGGAAGAATGTTTTAAATCTTATAAACTGTTGTAATCTACTGTTGTATGGAAAAAATAGAATAATAAGTGGACTTAATAATTTAACCTTGATTGATGATGTTTAATTTTTTCACAGGGATTCACAAACTGGACTAAGCGAGATTTTAACCAGTTTGTTAAAGCTAATGAAAAGTATGGAAGAGACGACATTGATAATATAGCTCGAGAGGTGGAAGGCAAATCGCCTGAGGAGGTCATGGAGTATTCAGGTTCGTATATATATAACTTCAAACATGGTTTTAATTGTAACCTTTTAAATTTTTATGAATAAAGTGTGAAAGTATAAAATATAATTGTATTTCTATGAAAAGATTATAAGATTTATCAAAACAAAGTGACCTCTACTGTCCCTATCAGTTAGCTTATGGAGCCACGTAAAGCCCTGATGAAACAAGGGTGGCTCTTGGATGAACATTTTATGATTTTAAGTCTTAACGCTCAAGTCTAATTCATTTTGAGTCAGTTTTTGTGTATAGTATAAAATTAGTTTCCCACTTTCCCACCTCTGGAATTTGATACTCTACTGGGCAAGTCAAGTCCAAGATTTCTGGTTCAGTAGATTGTATAACTGTCTTTATAGGTTATCCTTGAAGTACAGAATTCCTAATAGGCCCTTTTAGATCTTCAGAAACCCTTGTCGTGCCTTTCAACTCCAAGCAGGTCATATGGATCCCATTAACTTTAGGCAACCTGGAGAAGATCTAAAAAGACTGCTCAAATAAATCTGTTAGTAGATGCTAGAATCATCTCCCTCTCTTACTCAGCTGTGTATTTGGTCTTGACCAGAACTAGATTAGCTGCTGAAGCATCTG
Source organism: Rousettus aegyptiacus (assembly GCF_014176215.1). Classification (NCBI taxonomy): domain Eukaryota; kingdom Metazoa; phylum Chordata; class Mammalia; order Chiroptera; family Pteropodidae; genus Rousettus; species Rousettus aegyptiacus. The sequence continues at coordinate 81,769,890 of NW_023416312.1, read as the reverse complement.
GAGTTAATACAATCCCCATGTCACAGCATATCCAACCTAGAACAGGAAGTTTCAAACTTTCAAATAGGTTGAGCTTTCAAATTTAGTCTGAATATCGGATGTTTATAATTCATTTTTCCCCAAAGAAACAATATTACAAAGTAGATTTAGGTTTCTATGCTTACCCCTCAAAGCCTATTTAGCTTAACAACTCAAATACTATTTTTTGCAAAGAAAAATAGTAGGGAGGAAACATTACAATACTAATAAATACACCAAAGATTAATATAGGATAGGAACAGCTCTTAAATCATCTGTAGTGCTAGTGCCTGAAAAAATCCAGGTTTGATTAGAGAATAGATATTTCTTTTTCCTTTGGAAATATGAAAGGGTCTACTGTTGATTACCAAGGACGTTAGAGGGTAATTATATTAAGTTTTTATTCCATGTAATATAAATCGAGTTTATGAACTTCATTTTCCTTGATGGCAGCGTAACACTGCTATTAATCTTAATTAAGCTTTATCACATAAGCTTAGGGAATTTGGGGGCTTAGAGAGGGGAAAATAGATGAGATAGAGAAAATTTTTTGCAGCAAGATTTCAATGAAGAGTGCAAAAGGATACGTGCAGAGATTTTCTGAAGTAGAATTTTCTTCAAAATAGCATGAGTGTATATGGAGTGGCAAGAAACAAGTGATTCAGAAAGATATGTCAGATGTCCCCTCAAATTCGATACCAGGTTTGATGGAAAGACTAGCTCAGGACAGCTTAATTGGGATTCTGTCAGAGGGTGAAGATATTGGAATAGGTTTATGTAGTTGGTTGCAATAAAAGAAGAAATATGTGCAATTGGCTATTCAGGAGTATCTTTTACATAGCAAGCATTTAAATTTGTATTGATTGAATGAATAACTGAGAGAATAAATAGATGAACACAGATGCTTATAAAAACCAGAGTGCTAACATTCCTTTTTTGATAGCATCTAAAGATGAAAAATTTGAGAATGCAAAGTATGTCATTGAAAGGCCTTTCACTGAAGTCATAAGATGTGACATATTAATGTAGCCAGATTATCTAGCTCACTTATAAAATTTAGGTGACTTGGTATTTTGTTTTTAGAGAAAAGGCTATTCCAAGTAAGTTTTAAAAACAAGCCACAGGTCATTGAAAATATTGTAAGATTAGTGAATGGTTTTAAAGCTGAAGCAACAGTTCCAATAGAAATTACTTCTTCATAGGAAGTTTGAATAATCTGTTGCTGATGATTTTGTTTTTGTTTATGCTTGCTTAGGAAGCTAAGTTCTCTAAGTTTATATGGCCACCTCTCTCCTGTTTCACTTTATGTATTCGGTTCCTTCTATATCATGTTTGAATAAAAGCATGAAAGGGGAAGGGATTAAGAAGTACAAATTGGTAGTTTCAAAATAGTCATGGGGATGTAAAGTACAGCATAAGGTATACAGTCAATAATACTCTAAGAACTATGGGTACTAGATTTATTGGGGTAATCACTTTGTAAGTTATATAAATGCCTAATCACTATGGTGTACACCCAATACTAATATAATATTATATGCAAACTGTATTTGAAAAATAAAAAAAAATTTAAAGCATACCTTAAATCAGTATCTGTAGTACCTTTTGAAATCCTAGTCATTTGAGATGCATGATTAAAAATGCCATAACGTTTCATGAATGGTAACTCACTAACCTAAAACTTTCTTGTTGAGATCTTTTAATTGAAATGTTAGGGATGTTTAGTAATTGAATATATTACATATGAATCCGAATCTTGATTTTAAGCAGTATAATTTTACTGTATTGTCTCTTGTTAATTCTTTATTCTACAGTTCCTTGGATTCATTTGCTTAAGATGATAATATTGTAAAGTAATAATTGTTTTTCAGCTGTATTTTGGGAACGTTGCAATGAATTACAGGACATTGAGAAAATTATGGCTCAAATTGAACGAGGAGAAGCAAGAATCCAACGAAGGATCAGTATCAAGAAAGCCCTGGATGCCAAGGTACTATATTTCATAATTGTCAAAATATTATTAGACTGTTTTAATTAGTATGGTGATTAGCTTTGATTGATTACTGCACATTTAGTTAAAAGCACTGTTTTGTTTAAATCCACAGATTGCAAGATACAAGGCTCCATTTCATCAGTTACGTATTCAGTATGGAACCAGCAAAGGAAAGAACTATACTGAGGAAGAAGATAGATTCTTGATTTGTATGTTACACAAAATGGGCTTTGATAGAGAAAACGTGTATGAAGAATTAAGACAGTGTGTACGGAATGCCCCTCAGTTTAGATTTGACTGGTTTATCAAATCTAGAACTGCCATGGTATGTATTACTTTCTAACTTATTTCTTCCAACTTTTTGTTTAAAGAATTTCAAATATTATATATCCTTCACTTAGATTCTCTAACTGTTAACATTTTGCTGTATTGGCTTTGTCCCCTCACCTATGTATGTGTACATATACTTATATATACATAGAATCTATATATACATGTACAAAATTTCTAGTTGTCCCCAAAGTATTTTTCATAGCTGTTTTTTAAACTGGATCCAGTCAAGGTTCACATATTATATTTGGCTTTTGAGTCTCTTTTAGTCTCTTTCAATCTACATTTCTTTTTAGAGACAATGATTTTTTAAAAAATTTCATTTTCTTTTTTTTTTGTTTTATTAAATTCATTGGGGTAACATTGGTTAATACAATTATATAATTTTCAGATGTACATTATAATTTGACATTTATATATTTTACTGTATGTTTACCACCCAAAGTAAAGTTTCCTTCAGCTACCATATATTTGATCTCCTTTACCCCATCTACCTCCCCCTCATCTCCCACCCCTTACCCTCCTCCGGTAATCAGTAGTCCATTGTCCATGTCCATGAGTCTCTATTTGTTTGTCCTGTTCATTTTTTGGTTTTAGGTTTATATCTCACATATAAGTGAGCATGTGATTTTCAACTTTTTCTGTCTGGCTTATTTCACTTAGCATGATTATCTCAAGGTTCATCCATGTTGTTACAAATGACAGTATTTCATCTCTTCTTATGGCTGAGTAATATTCCATTGTATATATGTACCACAGCTTCTTTAGCCAATCCAATCCTCTATCATAGGACACTTTGGTTTCTTTCATGTCTTGGCCACTGTGAATAATGCTCCTATGAACATCGGTATGCAAATATCTTTTCAGATATGGGTTTTCAAGTCTTTGGAGTAAATACCCAGTAGAGGGATTGCTGGATCATATGATAGATCAATTCTTAGTTTTTTGAGAAAACTTCATACTGTTTTCCATAGTGGCTATACCAATTTGCAGTCCAACCAGCAGTGTATGAGGGTTCCTTTTTCTCAGCATCCTCTCCAACATTTGTTATTACTTACCCTGTTGATTATAGCTATTCTAACAGGTGTGAGATGGTATCTCATTGTGGTTTTGATGTGCATTTCTCTAATAGCCAGTGATGTTGAGCATCTTTCCATATATTTGTTGGGCATTTATATGTCCTCTAGGGAGAAGTGTCTGTTTAGGTCCTCTGCCCATTTTTTGCTTGGATCATTTGTTTTTTTCATTGTCGTTATTGAGTCGTATGAGTTCTTTGTATATTCTGGATATTAGGCCCTTATTAGAGACGTTGCTTCCAAATTTATTTTTCCATTCATTTGGTTGTCTCTTAACCTTGTTGACAGTTACTTTTGCTGTGCAGGAGCTTTTTAGTTTAATGTAGTCTCATTCATTTATTTCTGCTTTTCTTCCCTTGCCTTTGAGGTCAAATTCATAAAATCCTCTTCAAGTCCAAGCTCCTTGAGTTGAGTTCCTATGTTTTCTTCTATGCATTTTATTGTTTTGGGTCTTATATTTAGGTCCTTAATCCATTTTGATTTAATTTTGGTGTGTGGTGATAGACAATAGTCTACTTTCATTATTTTGCAGGCGGCTTTCCAGTTTTCCGAGCACCATTTATTGAAGAGGCTTTCCTTTCTCCATTGTATGATTTTGGCTTTTTTTTGTGAAAAATCATTTGCCTATTTAAATATGGGTTTACTTCTGAACTCTCAATTCTGTTCCACTGGTCTGTGTGTCTGTTTTGCTGCCAATACTATACCATTTTGATTACTGTTGCTTTGTAGTATAATTTAAAGTCAGGCAGAGTGATGTCTCCAGCCTTGTTTTTTTTCCTCAGGATGACTTGGCAATTCGGAGTCTTTTGTGCTTCCATAGAAATGTGATGATTTTTTGTTCTATTTCTTTAAAAATGCCGATGGGATTTTGATGGGGATTGCATTAAATCTGTATAACGCTTTAGGTAATATGGTCATTTTCACTATATTGATTCTTCCAATCCAAGAACAAGGAATATCTTTCCATTTCTTTGTATCTTCTTCAATTTTTTTTAATATGTTCTTGTAGTTTCCATTATATAGGTCCTTCACATGTTTCGTTAAATTTATACCTAGGTATTTCATTCTTTTTGTTATAATTACAAAAGAAATTATTTTTTCCACTTTTTTTCTGACATTTCATTATTAGAATATAGGAACACTGTGGATTTTTTTAACACTGATTTTGTATCCAGAAACTTTACTATATTTGCTTATTGTTTTTAGTAGTGTTCTTGTGGAGTCTTTAGGGTTTTCTGTATAGAGAATCATGTCGTCCACAACCTAGTGACAGTTTGACTTCTTCATTTCCTATTTGGATGCCTTTTATACCTTCTCTTGTCTGAGTACACTCACTAGGACCTCCAATGTTTTCCTTATTTTCGTTGGCTTTTGTGGATTTTACCTCCGGTCCTTCTTTTTTTATGTTATAAACTTAGGTTCTGAATCTTTGGTGTGTGGTTACCATTACAAATATGAAGATGATAGGTATATATATACTGTCGTCCATTTTCTTCTGCCTGTGCCTTATCTCCATTCCCCTTTATGAATGTGGATCTTTGAATCCTCCCCTTTTCTCAATCATTGTTATCTCGATTTGTCACTATGTATGCTGAACGTTCATTATCATCTTGCTATAGCAATTCTCTTATTATTTAAGCTTATAAAGCCCTATTCTTAGTAAGGAATGCACTCTGCTTCTATTTGCCTGATAGTCACCTCACTCCTAATTTTTTTTTGTCATTTTGTTTAGGTGAGCTGACCCCTTTCAGTGTTTCCTGTAATGTAGGCCTCGTGGTGGAGAATTCTTTCATTTTTTTGTATGTCTGGAAACGTCTTAATTTCTATTTCATATCTAAAGGAGAGCTTAGCTGGATACATTATTCTAGGCTGGTAGTTTCTTTCACATAATATTTTAAATATTTGATTCCATTCTTTTCTGACTTGTAAGGTCTGCGCTGAGAAGTCTGATAATAATCCAATGGATTTTCCTTTATAAGTTACTGTTTTCTTCTCCCTGGCTGCCTTGAAAATTCTATCTTTGTCGTTGATTTTTGATATCTTTAGTGCAATGTGTCTTGGTGAAGGCCTTTTTGGGTTGAGATAATCAGGTGTTCTATTGATTTCTTGAATTCCAAGCTCCAGGTCATTCCTTAGATTTGGAGAATTCTCGTCTACTATTTGTCTGAAAATGCTTTCTAGTCCCTGCTCCTTTTCCTCACCTTAAATAATGCCCACTGTTCTTATGTTTCCTCTCCTAATGCTATCAGCTAGTTCTTGTATTTCTCTTTAATTATTTTTCATTCTTTAGTTTCTCTCTTGTTCCTTCTGATTTATTTCTAGATTTCTGTCTTCGATATCAGTGATTTTTTGCTTCATTTGGTAGACTCTATTTCCCAGTCTTGCTATTTCATTTTTCAACTCTTGCAGTGTGTATTTTTTTCTATCTCCAAAAGATCTATTCTGTTCTTTTTGAGGTTTTTAATCTCCTTGCTCAGCCCACCTAGTTGTTCCTTTAATTCCTGAAATTGTTGATATGACTCATTTCAGAACTCACTGAGGTTTTTCAGAAGTACCATCCTGAGTTCTCTGTCATTTAAGTTGCATATTTCTATTTCCGTAAGCTTATTTTTTTGGAGATTTTTCTCTTTCTTTCTGTCATGCCTTGCCACCTTAGTTGTTCATGGTGTTTAGTGGACTGTTTCTCTGCCTGGGCATTAATGGAGGTGTATTCTGCTGTTTTTCTAGAAAAAAAAATTATTATATAAAGGTCTCTCTTTAGTCTGCTGCAAAGAAGGTGCTATTTTTTTTTTTTTTTTAGTTTCCAGGAGGTAGCATCTAAGCCTCTTGGATACCTGCTTTATAGAAAGCCTAAATACCCTCAGTTTCAATCCCTGTCAGTGTCAGCAAGAGTCTAGGCAGCGTTTGCTTAGATTCCTTGGGGTTCCACAGTGTTCCATCTCAGAGGGTATGGGGGGAGGGGCCCTCTGGGTTAGGGGTTGGGAACTGCATCTCAGCCTCGGTTTTACAACCACAGCTGATAAAATCAACTGTTGTTTTTTGCCGTCCTGCTTATTTACTTTTTGCCCTGATGACAGGCCTGTTTCCAGCTGGGTGGACCTCACAGCACTTCCAGGCAGGGCTGCCGAGGGCAGTCACTGCTCTTTCTCTCCTCCTCCTCCTCCTGCAGGCAGCTCCCGTGACTGGGAGAGTCAACTTCTTTATTTCTCCCAGTCCTCTGCTCAACACCAGGGATTCTGACCTGTGGTAGCTCTTACGTGTAGATCCCCCGCTCAGATATGCTGTTGTGCAGTTTGGGTGTTTTTTGTTCAGTTTTATATTTAGATGTTCAGCTTATTGTTATTTCAAGGGGAGAGATCTGAGGACGTCTCTCACTCTGCCATGTTTCCCAGAATTCTCTGACAATGACTTTTTTTAAGGTGTCTGGGCTCATTGTCTTGTGGAATGTCCCACATATGTCTCATTATGTGTTCATTGCTAGTTTTGGGTTAAGCATTTTTGGCAAGAATGCAACATAAATGATGTGTACTTCTTATTGCATGACATCAGGAGGCACATATGTCAGGTCGTCACACTTTTGGAGATGCTAAGTTTGATCATTTGGTTAATATGGTGATCACTAGAGCTCTCCATTTTATAAGTATATTTTCCCCTTTGTAATTAGGCAGGTAATACTTAAGACCATGTGAATAGCTTAAGGATTTGTTTTTAATGAGAAGGATTTATTGCCTAAGTCAAGTCTTCATAAGAATATTATGAAACAGAATATTTAAGTTGAAGAGATATTTTTATTTTAGCTGCATGTAATTTACTTTGTTACTTTCTAACATGAATTGTATCCCTGTTAAGTTCTAGTACTGCTTAGCAGTGTTCTGATGAAATTTAAATAAATGCAACACATTTTTATTTTTGGAGTTATCAATCTTTTGTCAGCTGAGGTAATTAAAACAAAAGTAGATTTATACAGCCTAAAATTTAGAAGTAACCAGAAGCTAACAATTCAAACATTGGACAATTGAGTAATTGCTATTTATCATAAGTGTTTTCTTGGCCAGAAGTTCATAGGGGTACAAAGCAATGCTTAATATTTTGTTTGACTCACTTTATAGTTTCAGTTCAAGATGACTAAAAAGAAAAGAAAAATCTGAGTTGCTATATTGAAGATTCTAATTTTGGTGGATGCTTTATAAGATCAGATATTCCTTAAAACTTTAACACAAATTTATAGTGTTCCTGTATTGTTATTAGAATGTGACCATCAAGTTTATGGAATAGACAATGCTGGGAGAACTAGCAAATTCTTTGGATCAAGGCAGGATCCAAAAGGAAATTGGAATGATGGTTCAGTTGAATCTTACAACATGACATTTAATAGAAATAAATTTAAAGTGCTGTACTTGTTCAAAAGAATATGAAGAGATGCATTGGTTAATAAGATGCAGCAGAAAGATTTAAGATAAGAATGAATATAGTGCGAAACGCTGAGGTTGGACGTCGGGGAGAGTTGTTTGACAGGGTTCTTTGGATCATTGACATAGATTGTTGAAGAACAATGTTGAATAGCTTTTGTATTAGATTTGAAAATAAGATTCTGTTATGACTGAAGGCTTCGGCCATGAGATACTTGGCCTTTTAAGGTGCCTACTAGCTCAGTGCATCTGTGACCATGTTTAGCAGAGAACTCCTTTCAAAAGCCATGCATTTTTTTTAAATTGAGTTATAATTGATATGTAACTTATTAGTTTCAGGTGTACAACATAGTGATTCAATATTTGTGTACACCACAAAATGATCACCATAATAAGTTAAAAGGAAATGATCACCATAATAAGTTAAAAGGAAATTTTTTTTCTTGTGGTAAGAACTTTTAGGATTTATTCTCTTGGCAACTTTTAAGTATGCACTACAATATTATTGACTACAGTCACCATGCTATATATATTACATCTCCATTCCTTATTTATTTTATAATTGGAAGTTTGTACTGCTTGTATTTAAAAATTTTAGCCATTTGGAGTTTTATGTGTATAATGATCTCATTTAGCATAGCATAAACAACTTGTAAAAGACACATGCCTACTTTTTGGTGAAGCATGTTTTAGATCATACATGCCCTTTTATGTGATGGAACATTTGCTAAACTTCAAGGATTATTTCAGTAATATTTTACTAACTTTTTAAAAGCTTGAGAGTTTAATGCCATTCTCAGTTTATGGAATCATTAAACAAAAGCAGTAGGATGAAACAGATTCAAAAATGCAAGGAAAATCTTATTTGTAATATGAACATGACTGTAGAATTATATAACCTTATTTCATTTTCCAAGAGAAAAAACAAGTATGTAACTACTAGATATCTCTGGACTCCCTTGTAAAGAATCTTTTTTTTCCTCTGTCTTCTTTCTACAAAACATTTATGTCTTCCTTTACCAAGAAATTTAAATCTCTAATGTGTATTTTCCAAAGAGCATATCTTAACTATATAGGTGATTACAAAATGAAACCATTTTGTCTGTTGCAAATGGTGACGTCTCTGCTCTTAATTACCTTCTAAAAGGTAGAATTTGATTTCTAAAGAATCTTTAAAAATATATAATAGTTTATTTCATATTTAAATATTTTAATCTAAAGCTTTTAGCTTTCTGTTGAACTTTTCTTTCATATTGTTTTATTTTCCTCCTGGTTAATGGATAAGTTTTGCTAATATTTCTCGATTTAGAGTACAGGTAGTATATTTTGAAATATGCATATGTTTAGGCCATCTTTTTGGAATATTTTATAATAATAGTCATTAGAGAATTAAATAAATATATTATTGGTATTCCTAGATGATCTCTTTGCACCCTCATTTTAAATATTTATTCTTATATAGTGAATCACATTCACAATCTAGGAAGAAAAATTTCCCTCTTGAAAAATGCAGATGTGATTTCAAAAATTAAAATAATTCGTTTCACTGAAAAAATCCCAGCTTAGAAATACAGAGTATGTAATTTGATTCATTATGCCAGTGTCACTGTGTTCCAATTAAAATCTAATTAATGTTTAAAATTAGCTTACTTAAGAAGCTATCTTTAAAAACATAATCTTGCTTAAAGATGACTCTCTTTCCTAGAGACACCAATAGTGTGAAATAGAAAAAAAAGTAGAAACCATGGTAGTTATATATCATTCTGAGACCTCAAAGTACTGAATTCATTGCTTCTGACTTAAATTGACAATCTTAAAGTGCTTAAAGGCATAAACCTCTTCTTCTACATATGCCTCACTTTGAAAGCCTTCAGCTGAAGGTTGCAGATTTCTTTGAGGTTCTTCTCCATTTAAAAATTCTTGATATACAGAAGAAAAAATAAGTTTTAGTTTCATTTCTCTGTGCTAAAAATACTATGATTTCTTTCTCTGAGAACTTGTGTGGTCTTTAAGTAATCAGTCTCTATTGAACTATATAAACAAGCAGGAAGGATATGATCCGTTTAGATTTTTAAGCTCAGAGCATATGACTAGTCCTACTATTTTCCTTCTAAGAAAAATATCTTAAAATTGAGTCTTAGTCTTAGGACATTCAAAAACTATCAGAATGAAAAGGACTTTTACCAAATGACTAAAAAGGAAATGATAATACTTTGTACTTTATAGTACCTTTTTTGTAATGTTTGCCAATCTGTTTACTAACATTAGCTCATTAATTTTGTTGCCATTCCTTTTAGGGAATGGATGTCAGGGTATTATTTCTGTTCATTTAATGATAGACTAATGTGACTGGGAGATTTGAGAAGAATCTTAGAGATCCAAAAGATCTAGCATATTAGTCAGTTTACTGGAAAAGACAAGCTTAATTAGTAATTCTTAGGACCTGCTTAGGCCTTTTTAAGTACCTAAAGGAGAAAAAGCAGAATTTAACTCTCTGAGATAACATTTCTTTTTTTAAAAATTTTAAAATAATTTTTATTTTGATAAATATACAGTATAACATTATATTTGCCATTTTAACCATTTTAAATGTATGATCCCATGGCATTGATTACATTCATATTGAGGAACATTTCTTGATGTAACCATTTATTGCATCCTTTGCGGGGTTGCTGTGACTCTTAATTTTAGTAAAAAAATTTTTACACCTTAATTTTTGGGGAGCTTTTTTCTTTCCTAGTCGGCTCAAGAAGCTGAATGCACATTGCCTGTGGCCATGTACCTTGGATTTCAATTAAAGTATTAGTAAATAATTACTACAATTGCCCTACCTTTTGCAGTAGTTTAAATGAATTTTTTTTCCTGATAGCATCTCAGAGATCAGTGTAGTAAAAAGTATAGTGTATAGTGTAGTAAAAAATTCAAGTTATTACTGTTTGTTTTCAAATCAACTTTATTGTTAACGAAATGTTCTTTACAATTAAAAAATGGAATTAATTAGAATTGTAGGAGAAAAAATATTTTTCTTAGAAATTAGCTTGCTTCCCTATTTATAGGTTTATCAGTAATAGTAAATGTTAATTAGGTTACTAGTTGCTCACAGAGAAAGATTTTCTTTAGATACTTTAGAAAAGTGAAAGTCAAATTCAAAAATTTCCAACTTATTCTGTAGTCACAATAACATTTTTGTTTGTTGCTTATGCAGCATGGTCTAGAAAACTTCATAAAGAAAGCCACTTATAATTTTTTACATGTCTTTACTTAATTGTATGATAACAACTAACATTGATGCTTTAGAGCATTACACTGTTAATGTGAGAAATATGAATTTTTACATTATTGATAAAACTGGTAAACTGAAACATATTGATGGGTTCTTGACTTGTAAAATTATTAAAATGTTAAATATTTATGCTCATAAGGATTTATTACCTCATGCACTTAAAAGATGGAAATGTCCCTTTTCAGCCATAATTTTGAAGAGGTCCTACATAGAGATATATATAGAGAAGGTAGTGTTTAACTTTGCTTTCGGGATTCAGTCAGAGGAATGGCTTCACAGAAGAGGTCCTTCTTAGAACCAAGTTTTAAAAACCTAGGAATTTTCCATGGGACTATATTCTGGATTGTAGAAACAACATGTGCAAAGGTATAAACAAGCACAGCATATTTAGAAACTGTCAAGTAAGTTGGTATGGTAGGGTGTGAGTAAGGAAGTTCTGAGAGATGAAGAAATAGCTGGCAGCCAGATTACAAAGGGCTCTGTCTGCCGTGTTAAAGTCTTTGCTCATTAGTCTATAGGAAGTGGGGAGTCATTGAAAGATTTTAACAGGTCAGTGACACAATCGGATTTATATTTCAGAACTACCATCCTGTGGAAGTAGGCAGACATCTACCTCAGCTACCAACTATAGACTGATGATTCCCAAATTTATACCTCATCTTCTTTTTCTTCCTTTGTCTAGTCTACCCCAGAGGCATTAAAAAATACTGCTCTCTTAACCTTCAAATGCAGTTGGTTATTTCTAAAGGGATCAGCCTAGCACCTTGCACAAAGTGGCATTCAGTGAATAAATGATCATGGAACTTTTGAACTTCAATTTGCTGCTATCTCATAGACTCCTACAGTTGGATCAGATTTGGATAGAATGAGAAGAAATATGCCAATGGGTTTGAGTTCTTTTCTTTCCTTTTCATCTACTTTTTTCTAATGCTAGACTTTATTTGGCTACCATCCCAGCAGCATTTATTTATTAAAATAAGTTTGAGCATCTAGTTGTAAATATCATGTGTTTTTTTTAGTAACAATGGTGTTTGATTTAAGACCAAACAGTTCTAACAGTCTGAAATACAACAAATGCATTAACAGGAGTTTGTTTTATGAATTTATACTTATGTGTTACCTTGTGAGGAGGTGGCATAACATTTTATAAATAATGATGTTTAAGCAGCAGCAATTAAGTAAAAGCTTCATCACATTTGATACTTGTTTAAGAAATGTGTATATTTTTTAGAATATTAACCTCCATTTAGTTGCTGGTGTGCTGGAACCCCGAGATTCTATTATAGAATGGCATTGCTTTTTGTTAGTATGATAGAGGTTCCAAGAACTGGGGAAATATACCACACAATGTATAGTTGAAAATATTGATTCTGGAGGTTAAGTATAGGGAGTTTATAAAAGAGCAAAAGTGAAAAAAAATACCTATTTTGTTTTACTTAGAACTGTAGAAGAACATTCTCATTTTATAGAACTACCTAAAAAGTTAAGAGATACAGATGTGGAATGCAGTTTGTTTATTTATTTTTTGTTATGATCACTCACTTGTTTTTGACTTTCAGCTGTTATGGGCATGGACCTTCTGTCATTCAGACTTAGGTAGGCTTAGTGTCTAGGATTTTAGTGCATAGGAAATGTGATGTTGAGCCTCCTTAATCTCTTTTAATAAGTCATTTCAAGTATATTGATGCTTTCTATGCCTTTTGAATTGATGCTTTTAAGCTGAGTATTGGGGCAAAGGATATTTGAATTTGGTGCCTGGCATGATTGATGTTTACCACACACTATGGAGCAGTGCCACTCATTGTGAACATTCGATCATTTATTACATAAAGGTAAAGATATATATCTTAGTATTCAAAAGTTGAAACTTGAGTGACTTTGCAGTGAATAGAATCATAAACCATTAAAAAGGTATGGAAAATCAAGGCAGTAAAATTTGTCTCAAGTGAATCTAAAGTCTGTAGTTTAAAATGGATTGGCAAATTGCAACCTGACACCTGTTTTTGGATGGCCTGCAAGTCTAGAATAGTATTTATCTTTTTAACTGTTTGAAAGAAAATCAAAAGAAAAATTTTGTAAAGTGAAAATTATTTTACAAAATTCAAATTTTAGTATCTGTAAGTAAGGTTTTATTGGAACACAGCCATACTCACTTATTTACATATTGTATACAGCTGCTTTCATGCTACAACAGCATAGCTGAGTAGTTGTAATGGAGACCACGTGGTCTGGAAAGCTAAAAATATTTACTATCTGGCTCTTCACAGAAAAGATGTGCTGACACCCCTGGTTTAAAAGAATGTGTAAGAAAGGTGGAAAGAAATTATATAACCAAGTGTTAAACAGCCTTTTAAGAAAAGTGTTAAATGAAGGATGGGTAATTTAATCTAAATGAGGGGCGTATGGGGTGCCCCCTGTTGATTGTGATGGAAGCATGGTAGCTGCCTTGCAATATTTGAGGTATCATCATACAGAAGAATAATCTTCTTGTTTTCTATAATGATAGAAGTTAGACCTAGAACTGATTGCTGGGATCTAGAAGGTAGCAAAGTGTAGCTTTGCATAAGGGAACATTTTTAACTTGTTCAGAGGTGGAATAGACAGCCTTGAGAGGTAGAGAGCACACCATCATTGGAAGAATTTAGACATGCCAGACAACTAATTAGCAAGGACCTAATAGAAGGGATTCAAGCATCAACTTGAATGAATTTTGAAGGCCCTTTCTAATCTTTAAGAGTCTATAATTTTTTGAACTCTCACTGTTGACACTCTGTATTAAGGGAAGATTTCCAAGTACAAAAGTACACCTTTGATTATATTACTCCTCCTCCTGCTCAAAAATCAATGAAACCCTATTGTCAATTAAGTAAAATTCCTTAGTTCTTTGTTCTCAGTTTCTAGGTTTTTTTGTACTTTGATCCAAACTTAACATTATCCATCATTCTTACCCTGCAGAGCATTTCCCCAGTTGGTTTCTACCAAACATTGTACTAGGATAAGCAAACAATGATATACAGAATAAGAGTTCTGTGTTCAAGTAGGTTTGGGAAATGATGATAAATGAATCCTGCCCTGGACATTTCCAATCTACATTAGAATGTGAAAAGCTCTGAGAAGCCCTGCCATGAAGAAATTTGTTTAACTTTTTAAAAATCCAGCATTTCCACACATGCATGGACACAAAATACTTTTATCTTTCGCCATAGCTATTAACATTGCAGAACAGCTTTCCATTTGTTGTTTTCCTATTGTCTTTGTTGTTTTCACATCTCCTCTCTTCCTCTTGTGTGTGATTTTTTTCTCTCTAACTTCATTCCTAAATTCAGCATTGGAAAATGGTGAGTGAAAGAGATTATTAGACTACAGAATTGTAGAAACAGTATGAGACCATATGAACCACTCCCTGTTACCTCAGGAAAATTGGAAGATAAGTAGGTATAAGGGAATATGTATGTGAAAGGAAAAATCATATAAGATGAAAGTGTTTTTGACATCATGAAATTTCTCATAGTAATTTCATAGTCACTTACTCAAAAAGTACATCACTATTTTCTTGGTAATCTGGCCTTTCTCCTTGTAATTTCTGGTTTTAGCTAATGTTCTGTTTATGATACCTTCTGTTTAGTTAGGCAGTCTTTAAGCATGTGGATAAAAAGTGAGCTTGATATCTCTACAGAAAGTGCCATCACCTGTGGCAGTAAAGGACCATTGATACTCTCCAGTTCCTTGGTGCTTTTCTCTAGTGAGTTAGATTATTTTTCTATGTCTGGAGTAGTTAGTGACAGATTAAAAGGAATGGAAGGTAAGAACTTATTATACAGTCTGTATATAATCATTTCGAGATATTCCACTTTTCTGTATATGAGACTCTGTCAAAAGTACTACTTTTATTTTTCCTGAATTACTTGTATGAACCATGAATGTGTATCTAATTTATCTGCAGTCGGAGGCAACTATATAACTTATTAAGAAAAATAATTGCCAGAAGGTATAGCATGATGATTCAAGAATCAGCTTCAAGATTCTATCTAGTCTCCCTAGAAACCAACATTCAAATCTCATCAGGGTCAACTTAGCCCTTTCTATAATAATAGATAAATTGAATAACATACTTTTTAATTTGTGTGTTATTGAATGAAGCTTTAAAGAATATTAAAGATACCAGTATTGTTTTTGTAAGTAAGGAAAATTCCAGTGTTAGTTTTCCTAAATTGTTTAACCTTGGGTAATTGAATATGCACAAGAAACTTTAATGTGCCAGTGTTTGTTAAGGTTATTTGTAATAGTTAAACAATCACTTGTTAATGAGGAATTTTTTTTTCTGGCTAGAATGTCTTTGGTTTTCTGCCTCCTTTTGGGCATGAATTTTAGAGCGTAGAAAATGATTGGATAGTTGATAATATTTCCGTATGTAACATTTCCTGTGTTGTATGCCACTTTTCTGGCTTTATTTTGAATGATAGACTTTAAAAAAATTCTGCCATTTCTTAATAAAGTTACAGATTGCCCTACACCTAAATGTTTATTGCAGAAAATTTGGAAAATACAGGCTAGTATAAAGAAGAAAGTGTACGTTACCATTGGTTCTACTCTCAGAGATACCTGCTGTTAACTACTAGTAATGTTGTAGTTAATATTCTTTCAGTTATTTCTCTGTATATACATATATAATAAGATGTGTTTGTGTATTTCATTTCCGAATTACTAAAAATTTAGTCCTCAGAATTTTCCTACTAAAAAATGGCACTAAATATTCTTTTGTAAATCTTTGTATACATCCCTTATTTCCTTACATAAAGTTTCTGAGTGGGATTGTTAGTTCAAAGGATATGAAATTTTTAAGGTGCTTCATTGATATTCTCAAATTGCTTTCTAGAAAGGTAGCATATTAGTCTGCAGGTGGCTTAAACGCATATTTCTCACAGTTTTGGAGACTGGAAGACCAAGATCAAGGTGCTATACAGCAGGTTTGGTTTCTGGTTGGTTTCTCCCTAGCCTTTAGATGGCAGCTTCTCATTATGCCCCCACATGGTCCTTTGTCTTGCGAGTGTAGAGAGATTGATGTCTCTGGGTGTCTCTTCCTCCTATAAGAACACAAGTCCTATCAGATTATAGCTTCACCATTATGACCTCATTTAACCTTCATTAGCTCCTTAAAGGATTTATCTCCAGACAAGTCACTTTTGTGGGGGTGTTAAGTCTTCATCATATGAATCTTGAGGAGACACAATTCAGTCCATAATGTTGGCATCCTGTTATCAGTGAATGAGACTTGTCATTTCACCATCTTACTGCCAATACTGGATCACACACCACAGAAGTATGCATGTGCATATCATTGCTAATTCGATAAAGATGATATTCTTTTACTTTGCATTTCTTTGATCATTAGTTTGAATGAAATTTTAAATATTTGGACTTTTTAAATGAGGTTTCTGTTCTTGAACTTAGACCATTTTTTTTTGGTTGGGATTTTTAATTGTCAATAAACCTACATTTTCATTTGCATGTTTAGCTGTTTTGTATTTTAACGGACATTTTTTCTTATACAGAAAAGGAATTATATTTTTAAATATTATTTATCCTTTTATATAAAACTATTATTCACCTTTAAAATATAGAAAAGTATACAGATTATGAATGTCCATATTAATGAATCATGTTTAATGCTCACCATTAATTCATAAAAATTGTTTATAGTTGGATATATTGGTTTGCTGGCAGTGAAATATAGGTAGTGGCAAGGTTAATGCAAAATATTTTCAGCTATCATTTGCTCCAAATTAACAAATGCAGTAGTGTTTCCTGAGATATGCTCTTCGGAACTCTGATCTCACAAGATGTACTTTGAGAAGAGAGTTATTCGGTTGAATAGCTTTGGGAACTGCTTGCATTCTGCTTCTTTCGCCTAGTGGTTCACATCGATCATCAGGAACTTGAAGTATCTGAGGAACCCTGTAGTAAGGAATTTGTTTCACTTTTGTAAACTGAGTACTTCCAAAACTTATTTTGGCAATAGGACATCCCCCCTTTTTATGTTATTTTTCTCAACTTTTTATTTTGAAATATTTATAGATTCACAGAAATTGTAAAAAAAGATACAGAGATGTCCTATGCACCCTTCACCCAGTTTTCACTGATAACATCTTGCGTAACTGTAGTACAATATCATGACCAGCAAATTGATATTAGTACAATTCATAGGGATTATTCATATTTCATTGGTTATACATACACTTGTGTGTGTGTAGATCATTGCAGTTTTATCACATGTAAATTCATGTAACCAGCTCTGCCACAAGACTCCCTTGTGCTAGGTCTTTATAGCCACACCCACTCTTCCCCCTTTCCCTAACCCTGACAACCATTGATATGTTCTCTATTTCTAAACTTTATCATTTCAAGAATGTCATATAAACGGAATAATATAGCATGTAAGATTGGATTTTTTCACTCAGCATAATTCCCTGAGGTTCATCTAGATTTTTGTGTGTACCAAGAGTTCTTTTCCTTTTTATGGTATGGATGTACCATAGTTTGTTTACCTGTTCACATATCAAATGACATTTTCCTCCTCTCCATATTTTTGATGGAGTCTATTAATATCCTGTGTGAATATTATTCTAAAGAACACTAACTTAAGAAATTATGTACCACAGAAATGATACAATTAAATAATCACTCTTTAAAGATTATTTCTGGGTTGCAGAAATTAAAACTCTTATTATTTGTTTTAGGAATTCCAGAGACGCTGTAATACTCTGATTTCACTGATTGAGAAAGAAAATATGGAAATTGAGGAAAGAGAGAGAGTGGAAAAGAAGAAACGGGCAACTAAAATTCCAATGGTAAAAATTTCAGCATTTTCCTAACTTTTAGGTAGATCACATTTTTTTACATAATTAAAATGCCTACATTATGTTTAATGCCATAGTGATACCTATTATAAAAAACTGTTTTTATGAACTGCTAATTTGTTTTTGACAGAAAAAGAATTACACTATGACCCCTTATTTCCTATATGTTTATAGAACATATAGTTAGGAACTCCCTAGTAATAGGGCTCAGTATTTTAAAAAAATTCCTCATAACTTTAAGCAAAAGTATAATGCAAATAAAATCCTTCAAATTGAGAATAGAGTTGTCTTGGGGAGTAGGGGAAAGGATTGGGATGGGATGGGATGAGGCTGAATTTGAAACAGGAGTTCTGACTTGATCAAATAGGTTTTCTGATCTTTGTGGAACTGTGAATGCAAATGAGAACTTTGAGCAGACAGCAGAGCTTTACTTGGTTTACTTGCTAATAAGTTAACTGTTGAATAATAAGATGACTTGGTTTTAATCAGACAGGTTGCCTTGCATAGCTACAATTTAAAATAGTCTTTAATATATGTTATTCGAGTGTGATTATGTAAACTACCATATTTCATCAAGTCTGAGATGTGTTACACTGTAAGACACAGCATTATTGTATGTAGTGTTGAGAAAAACAGTTGCTAAGTAACTGTAACTCGTGATCAACTTTAAGATGCATCCTGATTTCAGAGATGCTCATGTGGGAAAGAAACACACATCATAGAATATATGAAATGTGGTATTTTAACATCTATCATACAGTTTGAAAAAATAATACATTCATAAATAACATTTTCCCCAGAAAATTTTAAGTATTAAGTAGTTCTTTAATATAAGAGTACCTTTATAGTAGTTTGTGAAAGTAGACAGTTGATGACTATTTTTGATGCATATTTTGTCTTTTCTTAAAAAGAAACATCTTTGAAGGTTATTTTACATTGGGTTATATAGTTTGTTGGGCTAAATAGGACATTAACTGTGAGTATAACATTTAAGTGAATATTCATGTTAAAATTTTTTTTTAATGCATTTACATCCTAGATTTAACATTGTTGGGCCATTTAAAAATGTGCATATTGGAGCAGAACATTAAATCTGTTTCCATTTTAGTCACAGAAAAGAAAAGCAGAGTCAGCTACTGAGAGCTCTGGAAAGAAGGATGTCAAGAAGGTGAAATCCTAAAGCCTAGAAATAAAGTTTTAAATGGGAAACTGCTATTTTCTTGTTCCCATCTTCAAATGCTAATTGCCAGTTCCAGTGTATTCATGGTACTCAAAAATCTTTTTGGTTTTGATTTCTTGCATATTTTATATATTTTACAATGCTTTCTACCAGAAATGTGTAGCTTTATATTTTATGCATTCTAGTATTTTTGTGTACTGTATTTTGTGCATTTCATGTCTTCATCAGAATCCTCTCAGTCCTTGTTCTTTTGAAGCTTGTGCTGAGGTTTTAGCTTTTCTATGTTTTATATGCCGCTGCTTTGAAAGAGAACCTAGATTCTATAGCTGTATTATTGTTGTTTCATACTTTAAATTTATATGGCTGTGGAAAAATGAATTAAAATGATTTGAGGAGAAAGACTTTTTCACTTCTTTGTTGCTTTCTTTTCTATGGAGTATGGGCTTGTTGTGTTACTGCATACTGTGATTAGCATAATAATTGTTTCTTTGAGGTCATCTAAATATTTTTTTTCTAAAGGAATAAAGGGTGAGAAAAATATTAAAAAAATATTTGATACTGTGCTTGCTGTCAGTATGAATTACATTTAAATTATTCTCTAAATATTCAAGTGGGAAAATATAATAAAGAAATGTCTATAAGAAATTTAATTATTTCCTGTTTTTTGTGCAGTAGAAAATAGTTGTGTTTACTGAATTGTATTGCTCATTACTATGTATTTGGTTGAAAGTTAAAGCTTTGCTTGCTGACTTGTGCATGACCTTTTGTCAGTTCAGAGGAGTCTGGGTAGAACATGTAGATTTATAAACAACTAAATAAACAACTAGTACTATGTATATAAAAGAAATGGGGGCTATCTTCTACAGGAATACACTTATGCTCAGATAACAATCTCAAAGTGTCAGAAGTTACACACACCAAGAGTGTATTTCTTGCTCACACTACAGATTCCATCGCAGGTGAGAGGGATGTGAGGATGGGAGGGGATATACTCGATACAGTCACTCAAGGTTTCAGGCTGAGGTTCTACTGTTTTATAGCTACATCTCTTAGGACATGTGACCTGTTCTGCTGCTGTAGGAAAAAAAGGAAAGCTGGAGAATCTCATGTAGGCACTTCATTGCCTCAGCCCAGAAGTGATACATGTCATGTCTACTAATATTTCATTGTCCAGAGCTAATCACATTGTCTTGTTTATGTGCAAGAGGGCTGGCAAATGGAGGAGAACAAACAGAATGTTTTACATTATTGTCTGCTACAGAGGCTGTCTGTTCAGGAAAGAACCTGAGTCTGTCATACAATTAGTGTGCAATTAACCATAATCAAAGCCAGTTTATGAGGGAACAGATAAAACGGATCAGAATCTAGTGTGAAACACACAATGAATGAGAAAATCTGGGAACACAGGAAAGTGGTGTTAGTTATCCAAACAAGGTTTGGACCATTAAAGAGTTGCTCCCTTCCTCTGCAAAGATCTTTTGCATTTTCTATCAAATCCTATTTGGTGTACCACTGGCAAATCTTCGGTAGCTCTGAGTGCAAGTCAGCATCTTTAACATCCTCAGACTTCTCATAGGGGTCCTGCAACATAGGAATAGATCTAGAATGACAACCCACTGTTTGCTGGACTCTTCCAAGTTTTTATTCATGGTCTAATTACATATTTCGTACTGCTATGTTTTTGATTGGATTCCTTTAACTGTTTTCAATATTAGGACTTAGACTGTCATCTGCTGTACTTTGTTGGGATGCTAGTAAGAGATGACGTTAGGATAATATTAGATCAAGGAACTCAGAGATACCCAAATTCATCCTTGCCCTTTCTATAAGTCCTGCAAAGGAGGCAAAGATAAGCAAAGTAATACTTCAGTAGCTCATCCTGTGGCTCTAAACTTCAATCCAGAGCTCCTTAACTCAACATAAAATTTTAGAATTTTCCACTCTAATGAGATTAAAAGTTATAGTCACTTGAGTGGGAGAGAATGAAAACCTGAGAAGATCTCACCGATACTCCCAAGTTCCATGCACTGAAAAACAGCCCAGTGAGGGTCCTGGACTCCGATCAATCAGTTCGACATTTCCTTTTTTCTTTTTTTAAAGGTTTTTATATATTTTTAAAAAAATTATTAAATGTATTGGGGTGATATTGGTTAATAACATTATATATGTTTCAAGTGTACACTTTTATAACACTTCATTTGTATATTGCATTGTATGCTCGCCATCCAAAGTCTAGTCTCCCTTCATCACCATATATATATTTGATCCCCTTTACCCTCTTCATCCTCCCCTCTACCCCTTTTCCCTCTGGTAACCATCCTTCTGTCATCTGATTATGAATTTGTTTTGTTCATTGCTTTCTATTTTATATCCTACACATCACTGAAATTGTATGGTTTTTGTCTCTTTTTGTCTGACTTACTTCATTTGGCATAATACACTCAAGATCTATCCATGTTGTCATAAATGAGAACATTTCATCTGTTCTTATGGCTTAGTAGTATTCCATTGTATATATGTACCACACCTTTATCCAGTCATCCATTGGACACTTACGTTGTTTCCATGTCTTGCCTACCATGTATAGGGCAGCAGTGAACATAGGGGTACATATATCTTTATGAATGAACGTTTTTCATAATTTTGGGGTAGATACCCAAAGAAGGATTGCTTAGTCATATGGTAGCTCTATTCTTAATTTTTTGAGGAAACTCCATACTGTTTTCCATGATGGCTGCACCAATTTACATTCCCACCAGAAGTGTATAAAGTTCCTTTTAGCATTTCTTAGGAGTGAAAATGGAGGGTGGGGGCAGGTACGATTAGTGTCTTTGAAGTTTTTTCATGGAAATTTAACAATCTCTAGTTCTCATTATTTCTCTGTTAACCCAAAGAGTTAATAGCTAACCTCTATGTGACAGTCTACTTTAGGGGAGAAAATTTTCAGGTAAGTTCTTCCAGCCTTTTCATGGGCCATTTCCGTGATTCCTATCATGGCCATTATGAGCCTTTCTGTGACCAAAGAGATGTGAAATTCAACTCTCTAAGATGTTCATTGAATGCCTCTGAAACTTGTGAAACTTATTCAGGATATTAATGTAAGGACCACACTAAATATTTAGTGAAAAATTCACCACCTAGTCTATCCCTTAATCTTAGATTATGTACAGCACTTTGTTGAACACAGCCTACCAGAGAAACTTGTACAGTGAACAACAGGTGACAGCACAGTCCAAATAATACAATATTGGGAATATGAAATGCCCCAAGTCTTTATAGGAAACATCTTACTGTCAATTTTCTACAAAGAAAGTGTCATAAAGAATTTAAAAGTCCCAATAAAGAAATTCCCTTTTAAACAAGAGGTCTAAACTGATGGGGTAATAACCCTAGACCTACAGTCATGTTGGGAAGAGGCCAGAGGAAGCAGAAGAGAATGCTGTATCCATGAATGCAATCTTCTAAATTCACAGTGATCCAGCGCACCAGAAAAAAAATGGTCCAATTGATTATATTGGAATCTGACCCAATCTGATTCCTTGTTTGGAGAACGTGCAAGGAGAGAAGTGAGTAGAAGAACAGGGACACTAAGTGGTTTCCTTCACTCAAGGCCTTTCTCTATAGAAGATGAGGTGAATAGGTTTCCCAACAACCCTTGGGTTCCCAAAGAGGCCCTCATAAAGCATCCATCTTTGGTGATCCATTGGATACTCAGGCCCTAATTTCCTTAGAATCAAAAGAAGGTGGTGAGCTCAATCTCATTTTCATCATAGCCATTTGCATCTCGATGTTTGTGGCACAGTTCTTTCTTGTTCCCTGGCTGCCTGGCCTCTTGGCCTAAGTGGTCATGCTATATGGAAAAGCTGGATACTTGTCAGATTACACAATTCTCCCATTACATAAGCTTCCAAATTTGGTCCATTGTGTGAGACTTTGCAGTTATTGAACTAGAATCTTTGCAGCTATCTTAGTTGCTGGGTGTGTTTGGTTTGAACAGCCTCTACCCAACTGTTGAAACTACTGTCACCAAAATAAAATGCTGTTATTTCCCACTTAGTGGAAAAGGTCCCCACTATGTTCTATTGTTCCTCCTCTGTGGTAGAGTAGCTAATGCAGCTAGTTCAGATTCCTGAGGCAGTTTCAAGGCCCACAAGAAGGCTGGTGTCCACATTGCTTTCTCTCCAGGTGTTTTTATTAACTGAATTCCTTGTTTCTATCAAATTTCAAACTTCTATCAGTATCAATCCCATGCCTATTTTATTTAATCTGCCTAAGTTACCCTCCCCAATAGGCAAGGGTTAAGATTTTCCTGTGGTTCAAATACTTGTAGCTAATGCCATCTGTTATGTCCCATATCATTCAGCCTTATCATTTCTGTGTGATCCAGCTGATTTCTAACTGCCAGTTATCTGTTTGAGGGTTTTATCAGAGGCCTTGGAAGGCTTTTCTACACTTTGCATGATAGGCTGGAAGAGCTAGAGGATTAACATCTCTTGAGAGTGGCTCTCAACTAAAAATTGATTGGGGCTGGTATATAAGTATCCCAGCTCTCTCACCCCTTGAGCAAGGTCATTTGAAGGTATACAATCTGTATGGTTCCCCAGAGTTTACCCACAGTAGTAGCTGTGTTGATAACACACTCTTTATTGACTGCTTTCCTTTCTTTGTATCACTTCCTCCCCTGTGGGTGTTTCCTGGGGTCAACTCCTAAGTAAACTACTTGCATTAGAATCTTTGTCTCAGGGTCTGTTTCTGAGGAGACCCAAATAAGACACTCATTTTGTATGTAGCTATTCTTAGCCCTTAGTTATTTCATAAGAAGGTGTGGGGTGTTTAAGGAGGGTAATGACAGGATAGTATATATTCAACTGTTATTAGAAAATCTACCCCTCTTTGGACAGTGGGTGATGTGAATGGATCAGGGTATTCTAAACTGGTACAAAGTAATGGATTCTTAATTCTCTCTATTAACAAGTGAGACTTTCTCGAATCACCAGTTAGCTATGATATTGGGAATTATTATTAGACAGAGGTTAAAGGATTCCCAAGTTTTTTATAAGGCCAAAGTTCATGCCCATGTTATTGTTCCTTTAAGTGTTCTTCATGCTAGTTGGTGCCCCGTCTCTGTAGCAGTGGTTCATTTAAATAATCGGACGAAGTGTTGGCCTTTCTCTCTGAACTGTGGCATATAACCATTACAGAAATCTGGTGATACCAGGTTCTCCCCCCCGCCATGAGTTGGCTTAGTGAACTGATTATTTGTCCCTTTCCTGATACATTGCTTTCTCACTGGGGAAACTTTCATCTAGGCCACTGTAGTCAGTTTTGAGCTATGTTTGGAAAGCTATAATGGGAAGTTCAAGTCTTCCCATTGACTTTCAGCCTTGCCTTCTGTATTGCCCCCAAGATATGCTTGGTTAATTTCTGATCTTCCTGTA
The DNA here is from genome assembly GCF_014176215.1 of Rousettus aegyptiacus. Lineage (NCBI taxonomy): Eukaryota > Metazoa > Chordata > Mammalia > Chiroptera > Pteropodidae > Rousettus > Rousettus aegyptiacus. Next base: position 81,745,306 of record NW_023416312.1, on the reverse strand, counting down.
GTATGGATATTAGAATTTGTCCATAGGTAGAACTGCCAAATTATATGGTCTATTTTCATAGGTCTCCATGTATCTATGGGAGGTTGATGGTAAGTACTATTCACGTCCAACTCTCTACCTTCCATCATGAATACAATTTTGAACTAACATACCTCCCTCAGTGGTAGAGAACAAAGCTTATCTGCTATATCCAAGACAGAAACGATCTTTGCATTAGGTCCCATCTTTGCTAAAATATTTGATATTCATCATCACTTGGGATTGATACTTTATTCAATTTTCTTCAAGTATCAACTATAATCTCCAAATGCCATTTAGTTTTTATACTAGCCATATGAGAGCATTGCTGAAATATGATAATTTACCCATTTTATACCGAGATTGTCATGGTATTCCATCTACTACTTCCAAGTGTGTGTGAGCTTTATTGTTTACAGATGGGTAGATGGCCTCCCTTACCTTCATGAGAGCTGATTTCAGTTAGGTCTGAGTATATCTTTGTAAGCATGTCTTTTTTTTCCTTTCATATATGTCTATCCTAGTTTCTAAGATCTTAAGCTTTCTTCTTTTCCTTCATTTTCTAATCCTTTCCTAGTTTGCCTCCCATCACTCCTAAATCTCAAATGATCCCCTGGACGAGTTTTTAGTTCATTTAAAATGTCCTGTAGTCATTCTTTCTGTTGACTGAGGGTTTTCTACTATTTCCAGGCCAAACCAATTCTCAAAGCCAAGGCATTCTAGGTACAGGCATTATATAATGACTTTTGACTTGTTTTTTCTTTCATCAAATTTTCTTCTCTCCTCAGTTCAAAAGGCCACTTTCCCCATGCAGTAATTGTTTCAATTCCCTTTTAATTGGTGAACTCTACCTCCCTTCAGTGATTGCATCCACACTCTGAAGTCTGAAATCACAACCAGGATTAGATACTTGGTGGTGCTCACTGAAGGTACTTGATCAGGAAAGCCATTGCAAAGAACATATTGTCTCTTACTTAGGCCTTGTAAACCACTAAGGGTCACTTTTTGTTACTGTATTCCTTTATCTTCTTTCCACAAATTTGTAGATTAGGATTTATATAATGTGCATATTAGAGTCAACATGAGAACATAGAATGAAGGGACTCAAAATTTAAGGCACATGACACCCAGATTTTATCTCATCATCATTCTCTCTCTTTCCAGATTAAAACAAGATTAAGAGGAATAGAACCTGGGCCTGTCTCTAATTGGCCATTTGACTATTTGGATCTAATAGGCCAAAATGTCACACTGCTTATTTTAGGGAGGCCTAGGTCATGTTGTGGACCTTTTTGCTCCTGCAAATTGAAATCACAGACAAGGCTACCCTGGCTCTAAATGAATATTTGCACCAATACCAACACCTGCATGTTACACGGGAGATCATGTTCTAAACCTACAGAAGCAATGCTTCAAATTTGAGGACTGAACTTCAGTCTCTTTTGTGGGACTTTGCTTTCCAAATGTCAGTTCCTGGGGCACATATTTGCTGTCTGCTAAGACCATGTCAGTGTGAGGGTAAGATCCAGGTACTATTAAGGGAAGGAAGTTGGTGGTAATAGGCCAGGGGACACGGGAATACTTAAATCCTGCCTTGGTCCTACCAGCCTTGTGTTTTCTAAACAGGATACATGTGCATAAAAGTGGCAAAAGAGCAAAGTGACATTTTATTAACTGGGACATTGGCTCCAAACCTCAGTTCAGCAAGCTACTGAGCTGGGGTTGACCACAATGAGGTTTAGAGTAGAGGCAGCCTAGAACTCAAAACCAAAGTAGGATGAATGGTTTAGTGTTTCCCTTAAGGCAAAATCAAATCTTAGAATTTTCTATCCCAATGAGAAAGAAACTCGCAGCTACCAGCTCCAGATAGAATGAATCAAGAAAAAGACTTTCTACCGATAGGGAATTGTTTATATTCCCAAGGTTCCACTCGCTAGAAACTGGTTTATCAAGTGTTTAGGAATCTTACCCATCAGTTCAGCACTCCTCACTACTTATGCAAGGGGGATAGGGAGAGGACCAGAGAGGAGCTTTGAACCTCTTTCCCTAGAAGCCAGTATGAGCATTATGCTTAGATGCTAAGTTTCTGTAGCCGGGTCAGTTCCTACAGCTTGCAGTTGATTATGTGTTGCTATACAGCTGGAACATTGACTAACAAAAGGTATCACAGGAAGTACCATTACAGAATGCAAACTCAATAACTTCTCATGAGATTGATATAACCTATGTGGGATTTCATAGTACCTACCATATTTTGTGGTTATTGATGAACTAAGTTTGTCAATGAACTTGAGTCCTTGAGAAAAATGGTTTACTATGTGGTAGTGACACAGTATTTTTGAGTCTTTACTTCTAGGAGGCAATTGTTGCTGGTCATGATAGGGGAAAAAGTGATGTTTTCATATACTATAAGTGTATATCTACTGCTAAAATGTAAATACGGATGGACTCTTGATGTTAAAAGATTTGCTTTTATTTTGTAGTTTAAAAAGAAGTAATGCATATATGACTTACTGTTGAATTGTACACTTGGAACGTACTGGATTTTGTTAATCAGTGCCACCATAATAAAATAAATAATTATAAAATACTTAAAAATTAATTCATAACAAATTTCTCCATAAAAAAGAAGCAATGTAAACAATGTGAATAATTTGCATGCCATAATTTTCCTCATGTGAAATTCTTTCACAGTGCTAGTTAGGTGCAGGAGAATGGCAAGCTGCACTGCTCAAGCCTCGTGAAAGTGCAATTAATAATTGTGTCTCCCAGGATACAGGGGTTTGGACTTAATATGCTGAAGGAAAATATTCAGATTCGTATTCAGAATTGTCAGCTTCAGGCTTTGAAGACAACTAAACTTGGTTTGGATTTATTTTAGTTAGGCTCTGTATCAGCTTTTGCTGAATAACAAACCACTCTAAAACTTAGTGACTTAAAAATAACGTTTATCTAGCTTACAATTCTGTGGGTTGGCAATTTTGGTTGGGCTCAGGTAGGTAGTTATTTTGGTCTTGGCTGGGCTTTGTGTCTGTGGTCAACTACCCGTCAGCTAGATGATTCTGGTTGTGGGGAGTTGACTGTTGGATTGGGCAATGGGGATAACTTGGCTACATGTCCCTTATCCAGCGGGTTAGCTTGGGCTTGTTCATATGGCAACTTGGCAGGTTTCTGAAAGAAAGAACAGAAGCTTGCAGGGCCGCTTGAGGCCCAGGCTTGGATTTCACACAACTTCTACTAGATCGAACCAAATCATAAGGCCAGACCAGATTCTAAGGGTAGGAAAATTGACATCACTTTTTGATGAGAGATGCTGCAAAGTTACATTGCAAAAGGCATATATAGTATGGGGGTAAAGGGAAATCTCCCACAGGCTCTTTCTGTTGAGGTGTCCTGATTTATAGTTAGTGTGTGAATAGCAGTCCTCTAGTAGTATCCCCAATTTTATGCTTTGAGTCTGCAGATAACTAGAAAGTTCAGAGTCTGTATTGCTTTGAGCCTTCCTGCCAGATGTCTGTGAAGGGCACAAAAGTATTTTGTGCCTGTCTTTTTGATTACTGTTTTGAACTAGAAGTCTTATTTTTTTTTTAAATTAAAAATTATCAGGGAGACATTGATCAATAAAAATGAATTAATTTTAATTGTAAAATTCAACAGTATGTGGTATATATATTTCATTGTGTGTTCAACACCCAGAATTAGATTTCCTTCTGTCACCAAATATTTAGACCCCTTATGCCCTTATTGATCTGCCCTTCCCCCATTTCCTTTGGTAACCACTAATCCACTATCCTTGTCCATGAGTCTGTTTGTCTGTCATGTTTGTTTGTTGCTTTCAGATTTAAATCCACATACAAGTGATATGTGGTTTTCAACTTATTCTCTCGGACTTATGTTGCTTAGCATGATTATATCAAGGGCCATCCATGTTGTCACAAATGGCAATATTTCATTTCTTCTTAAGGCTGAGTAATATTCCATTGTATATGTGTGTGTATATATATGTATATATGCTTGTTGTATGTATGTATGTATACACACATACACATATATACACATGTTTATATGTGTGTGTATATACATACATACATACATACATACATACATACATACAACAAACACAGCTTCTTTATCCAATCATCTATCATAGAACACTTCGGCTGCTTCCATGTCCTGGCCACCATGAATAATGCTGCTATGAACATTGATGTGCGAATATCTTTTCAGATATGAGTTTTCAAGTTTTTGGGATAAATACCCAGTAGAGGGATTGCCGGATCATATGGTAGATCATTGTGGTTTTGATTTGCATTTCTCTAATAGCTAGCAATGTTTAGCATCTTTTCGTATGTCTGTTGGCCATTTGTATGTCTTTTTGGAAGAAGTGTCTGTTCAGGTCCCCTACCCATTTTTTATTTGGATTGCTTATTTTTTGTTTTTGTTGTTATTGAATTGTGTGAAATCTTTGTATATTTTGGATATTAGACCCTTATCAGAGGCATTCTTTGCAAATATATTCTCCCATCCAGATGGTTGTTTCTTGTTGTTGGTTTCTTTTGCTGTACAGAAGCTCTTTAGTTTGATGTAGTCCCATTCGTTTATTTTTGCTTTTCTTCACTTGCCTTCGAGGTCAAATTCATAAAATCCTCTAAAAGTCCAAGGTCCTTGAGTTTAGTTCCTGTGTTTTCTTCTATACAATTTATTGTTTTAGGTCTTATATTCAGGTCCTTAATTCATTTCGAGTTAATTTTGGTGTGTGGTGATAGAGAACAGTCTATTTTCCTTCTTTTGCAGGCAGCTTTCCAGTTTTCCGAGCACTATTTATTGAAAAGGTTTTCCTTTCTCCACTGTATGTTTTTGGCTCCTTCGTAGAAAATTATATGCTCATATAAACATGGGTTTATTTCTTGTCTCTCAATTTTATTCCACTTATCTGTTTTTCTGCCAATACCATGCCTTTCTGATGATTGTTGCTTTGTAGTATAATTTGAGGTCAGGAAGAGAGATACCTCCAGACTCGTTCTTTTTTTCTCAGGATGGCTTTGGCAATTTGGGGTCTTGTCCTTCCATACAAATCTGATGACTTTTTGTTCTATTTATTTTAAAAATACTGATGGGATTTTGATGGGGATTGCATTAAATTTGTATAATGCTTTAAATAATAAGGTCGTTTCAACTATACTGATTCTTCCAATCGAAGAATATAGCATCTTTCAATTTCTTCGTATTTTCTTAGATTTCTTTTAACAGGGTCTTGTAGTTTTCATTATGTAAGTCTTTCACGTGATTTATTAGATTTACTCCAAGGTGTTTTTATTTATTTTTTGTTGTAATTACAAAGGAATTATTTTTTCCACTTCTTTTTCTGACACTTTATTATTAGAGTATAGGAACACTATGGATTTTTGAACATTGATTTGTACACAGAAACTTTACTGTATTTGCTTATTGTCTCCTGTAGTATTCTTAAGAATCTTTAGGGGTGTTTCTATGTGAAGAATCATGTCATCTGTAAATAGTGACAGTTTGACTTCTCCATTTTCTATTTGGATTCCTTTTTTGTCTTACTCTACCTTGATTACACTTGCTAGGACATCCAATGTTATATTAAAAATCAATGACTATAGTACACAGCCTTGTCTTGTTCCTGATCTTAGGGGAAAGGATATTAATTTTTCACCATTTAGTATAATGTTGGTTTAGGGTTTGTCATATATGGCCTTTATTATGTTAAGGTACTTTCCTTCTATATGATTTTGTTAAGTATTTTGATCATAAATGGATGCTGTATCTTGTCAAAGGATTTTTCTGCATCTATTGATATGATCATATGATTCTTATATTTTAATTTGTTCATGTGGTATATCACATTAATTGGTTTGCATATGCCGAACCATCCCTTTGCCTCCAGGATGAAGCTCCCTTAATCAGGGCGTATAATCTTTTTAATATGTTGCTGTATTCAGTTCACTAGTATCTTATTTAGGATTTTTGCATGTGTGTTCATGAGAGATATTGGTCTGTAGTTTTCTTTTTTGTGTTATCTTTACCAGGTTTTAGTATAAGGGTAACATTGGCCTCATAAATTGAGTTGGGAAGTATTGCCTCCTCTTCGATTTTTTGGAAGAGTTTGAGGAGACTATGTATTAAATCTTCTTTGAATGTTTGACGGAATTCACTGGTGAAGTCATCTGGTCCTGGACTTTTACTTTTTGGTAGGTTTTTGATGATTGTTTCAATTTCCATACCTCTAATCTGTCTATTTAGATTTTCCAGTTCTTTTTGCTTTAGTCTAAGAAGGTTGTGTCTTTCTAACTACTGATCCATTTCTTATAGGTTAATAAATTGGGTGTAATATACTTTATCATGGTATTCTTGTATGATTCTTTGTATGTCTGCAATGGCTGTCCTAATTTCTCCTCTTTCATCCCTGATTTTGTTTATTTGTGTCCTTTCTCTTTTTCCTTTAGGGAGTCTATCCAGAGGATTGGCAATTTTATTAACCTTCTCAAAGAACAAGCCCTTTATTTTTTTGCATTTATCTTTTCTATTTTTTAAAAATTTTATTTAATCTGCTCTAATTTTGATTATTTACTTCTGCTGATTTTAAGCTTCATTTGTTCTTCCTTTTTTCGTTTTTAAATATGAAGCTTCATGTTGTTTATTTGGGCTCATCCTTCTTTTTTCAGATAGGCTTGTAATGTTATGAGCTTGCCTTTTATTACCACTTTTGCCATGTCCCAAAAGTTTTGATATGTTGTATTATCATTATCACCCATTTCTATGTATCTCCTGATCACTTTTTATTTCTTCTCTGATCTAGTTATTCTTTAGCAGCATATTGTTTAATCTCCATGTATTCGTGGTTCTTCCCAGATTTCTATTTAAAGTTGATCTCCAGCTTCAAAGCATTATGATCAGAGAATATGGTTGGTATAATTTCAACCCTCTTATATTTGTTGAGGCTATCTCTGTGTCCCAGTATGTGATCGATCCTTAAAAATGTTCCATGTGCACTATAGAAGAATGTGTAAGTAGCTGTTTGGGGATAAATGGCTCAGTCAATGTCAGTTATGTCCAGTTGGTCTAATGTATTATTTGAGGATGTTATTTCATTACCGATTTTCTCTTTGAATGGTCTGTCCATATCTGACAGTGGGGTATTTAGGTCCCCTACTACAATAGTGTTTTGGTCTATTTCTACCTTTAGTTCTGTTAGTAATTGCTATATATATTTTGGGGCTCTCTGATTGGGAGCATAAATATTAATAAGTGTTATGTCTTCTGAGTGGATGAGTCCCTTTATCATTATGAAGTGTCTCTCGGTACTTTCTTTACTTTTATCATTTTGGAGTCTATTTCGTCTGGTATTAGTACCACTACTCATGTTTCTCTCTGAGTACCATTTGCCTGAAATATCATTTTCCACCCTTTCATTTTGAGTCTATATTTGTCTTTGGAGCTGAAATGTGTCTCCTGGAGGCAGCATATGGTTGGTTTTTTTTCTTGATCCATTCTGTAACTCTGTGCATTTTAAGGTGAGTTCAGTCCATTTGTATTTAGAATGTTTGTTGAAATATGAGGTTTTCCTATAACCATTTTATGTTTTACTTTCTGGTAGCTCACTATTTCCATTGCTTCCTTGTCCTTGTGTGTCTTTTTTTATCCTAATTTTGGTTGGGTTTTGTGGGTTTTCCCTCTGGTCCTTCTTGTTTTATGTTATATACTTCAGTTCTGGATCTTTAGTGTGTGGTTACCATTACAAGTATGTAGATGATACACACAGACACACAGACACACACACACACACACATCTCCATATACATATACATATATATCTCCATTTTCTTCTGCGCGTACCTTATCGCCATTCCTCTTTGCGAATTTGGATCTTTGAATCCTCCCTTTTTCAGTCATTGTCTCATTTTGTCCCTATGTATACTGTATGTTCATTACTCTCTTGATATAGCAAATCTCTTCTCATTGTTTAAGCTCGTAATGCCCTGTTCTTAGTAAGGGTTGCACTCCTATCAGCATGATAGTCACCTTACTGCTAGTTAAGTATCATTTTTTTGTCATTTTGTTTTAGGCGAGCTGATCCCTTTCAATATTTCCTGAAATGTAGGCCTCGCACTGGAGAATCTCCTCAATTTTTACATGTCTGGAAAGATCTTAATTTTTCCTTCATATCTAAAGGAGAGCTTTGCTGGATACATTATTCTTGGCTGGTAGTTCCTTTCACTTAATAGTTTGAACATTTTATTCCCCTCCTTTCTGGCTTGTAAAGTTTGTGCTGAGAAGTCTGACGATAATCTAATAAATTTTCCTTTATTGGATACTGTCTTCCTTTCCCTGGCTGCCCTGAGAATTCTTTGTCATTGATTTTTTTGTAATTTTAATACAATGTATCTTGAAGAAGGCCTTTTTGGGTTGAGATAATTGGATATTCTGTTGACTTCTTGAATTCCAAGCTCTAGCTCATTCCTTAGATTTGGGAAATTCTTGTCAACTTTTGTCTGAAAATGCTTTCTAATCCCTGCTCCTTTTCCTCTATTTCAAGAATGCCCTCGTGGGTGGCTTTATAGTGTAGTGGTTAGCACATCTGCTTTACACGCAGAAGGTTCTGGGTTTGTACCCCAAGTAGAACCTCAGACCATACCCCAGGTGCGCCAGGCTCTGGGTATGCCAGGTCCTGGGTGTGTGCCACAATCGTGTCCATGGGGATTATGCTCTGCTTTCAGAGATCCAGTTTTTAAAGGGGAGACACAGCAACATCCATAGGTCAGAGGTGGAAGTGTGGGGGCGTAATTAAAAAAGGTGAAAAAAAAGAATGCCCATTATTCTTGTTTCCTTTCCATATGGTATCAGCTAGTTCTTGTATTTCTCACATTATTTTTCATTATTCGTTTTTTCTCTTCTTCCTTCTTATTTATTTCTTGATTTCTGTCTTCGATATCAATTGGTCTTTTCCTCCATTTCGTTGACTCTATTTTTCAATCTTTCTATTTCATTTTCATCTCTTGCAGTGTGTTCTTCATCTCCAGAAATTCTATTTCATTCTTTTTGAGGGTTTCAATCTCCTTGCTAAAGAACTCATCCTACTTATCTAGTTGTTTTTGAAATTCCTGAAATCGTTGATATGAGTTGTTTTGGATCTCACTGAGGTTTGTTTTTTTTTTGTTCCCCCCCCCCCTGGAAGTACCATTCTGAATTCTCTGTCTTTTAAGGCACATATTTCTATGTATGTAAGCTTATTTTCTGGATTTTTTTTCTTTCTGAGCTGCCTTGTCAGTTTTGTTTTTCATGGTGTTTATTGGACTGTTTCTCCACTTGGGCATTTCTGGAAGTGTATTCAGCCCCCCCTCCCCTGCCCCAGAAAGATAGTTTATTATGTGAAGGTCTCTCTTTATCCTGTTGCAAAGAAGGCTTTTTTCCTTTGGTTTACAGTAAGTGGCATGTAAGCCTCTTGGATCCTTGCTTAACATAAAGTCTTAATAATGCCTTTTTTTTCTCATAGCTGTTCAATCACACTTGCTACCATCAGTTTCAGTTCTTGTTAGTAATAGCGACAAGGACTCAGATTCCCCTGGGACCCACCGGTGTTTGTTCTTGAAGGATATGGGGTGAGGGTCCCTCTTGTTTGGGGGAGTAAGCTTTGACTCAGCCACACGTTTTGCAACCATGGCTGGTAGTAATCAACTGTTATTTCTCTGCTGTCCCCGCTTCTCTGCTGTCTCCGTTTCTCTGCTTTCTGCCCTGATGCCTGGGCACTGCTGCCCACCACGTAGAGCTCACAGCTCTTCCAGGCAGGCCTGTTCAGGTATCCCACCTTTCCTTCTCCCCTCCCCCTCTTCCTGCAGGGAGCTCTGCTTGGGAGAGGCAGCTTCTTTTTTATTTCCCAGTCCATTGCCTGAACTTTTGGTTCTGACCTGTGGTAGCTCTTGTGCACAGACCACTCACTCAGACATGCTTGCTTTCAGATTTGGTGTTATTTGTGGAGTTTTCAATGTTCAGCTTATTGTTATTTCGAGGTGAGAGATCTGGGGACATTCCTCACTCCACCATGCTTCTGACATCACCCATAGTTCCTTACTTTTGGTATTAGCAGGTTTTGTTATCAGGGTAATATTGGCCTTACATAATGAATTAGGCAGTATTGTCTCTTCAATTTTTTGAAGAGTTTGAGAAGAACAGGTATTAAATCTTCTTTGAATGTTTGATAGAATTCACTGGTGAAGCTGTCTGATCCTGGACTTTTATTTTTTGTTAGGTTTTTGATGATTGTTTCAATTTCCATACTGCTGATCACTCTATTTAGATTTTCCAGTTCCTGATTCAGTCACAGAAGGTTGTATTTTTGTAAGTACTTTTTCATTTCTTCTATGTTATTAATTTGGTGTTCTATACTTTTTCATAGTATTCTTGTATGATCCTCTGTATTTGTGCTGTGTCTGTCATAATTTCCCCTCTTTCATCTCTGATTTTGTTTATTTGTGTCCTTTCTCTTTTTTTATTAGTGTATCTAGACAGGGTTTTGTCAATTTTATTAACCTTCTCAAAGAACCAGCTCTTTGTTGCATTTATGTTTCCTATTTTTTTTTTGTTCTCAATTTCATTATTCTTCTCTAATTTAAAATTTCCTTCCTTCTGCTGCCTTTGGGCTCCATTTGTTCTTGTTTTCTAGTTTTTTAAGATGTAATATTTGATTGTGTATTTAGGCTCATTCTTGTTTTTTGAGATAGGCCTCCAATGATATAAACTTTCCTCTTATTACCATTTTGCTTTGTCCCAAATGTTTTGATATGTTGCAATGTTATTCTCATTCATTTGTATGCATCTCTTGATCTCTCTTTTTATTTCTTACATGACTCAGTCATTCTTCAGTAGTATGTTATTTAATCTTCATGTATTTGTGGTTCGTCTTGCTTTTTTTTTTTTACAGTTGATTACCATCTTTGAAGAATTATGATCAGAGAATATGCTTGTATGGTTTCTATTTTCTTATATTCTTTGAGGCTAGCTTTGTGTCTATCATGTGGTCTATCCCTGAGAATGTTCCATCTGCACTAGAGAAAAATGAATAAGCAGTTGTTTTGGGCTGACGAGCTCTTAAATGTCGATTATATCCAGTTGGTCCAATGTATCATATAAGGATGGTATTTCCTTATTGATTTTCTGTTAGGGTTATCTATGCATATGTGACAGTGGGGTATTTAGGTCCCCTTCTGTGATTGTGTTTTGGTCAGTTTCTCCCTTTAGTGCTGTTAGTGGTTGCTTTATATTTTTCAGGGCTCCTTGATTGGGAGCATAGATATTAATAAATTTTAGGTCTTTTTGATATATGGTTCCCTTTATCATTATAAAATGTCTATCGGTATCTCTCTATACCTTTTTTTGTTGAAGTCTACTTCATCAGATATAAGTACTTCTACACTTGCTTTTCTCTGGATGTCATTTGTTTGAAATATTGTTTCCCACCCTTTCCCTTTGAGTTCATATTTGTCCTTGCTGTTGAGATGTATCTCTTGAAGGCAGCACATGGTTGGGTTTTGATTTTTGATCCAGTATGCACCTTTGTGCCTTTTTCTTTATTTCAGGCCATTTACAGTTAGGGTGATTATTGAAATATGGAGTTGCCTATATCCATTTTTTCTTTTGTTTTCTGGTAGCTCATTTTCTCCATTGTTTGTCCTTGTGTTTCTGTCTGTTATTTTATTTTCATGGGGTTTTGTGGATTTTCTCTCTGGTGTCTCTTATTTTATGTTACATAACATAATTCAGTTCTGGATTTTTGGTGTGTAGTTACCATTTAGATTATGCAAAGATAGTTTTATATACAGTATTCCATTTTCTTCTACATGTGCCTTACCTCCATTTCCCCTTGCAAATTTGGATCTTTATTCCATCCTCTTTTCTGTTTTTGTTGTCTCAAATTCTCCCTATGCATGCTGAACATTCATTTCTAACTCGTGGTAGCAATTATCTTTATGTTTAAACTTATAGTAGCTGTTTGTAATAAGGGTTGCACTATGCTTCTATCAGCCTGTTGGCCGTCTTACTCATAGTTATGTATTTTTTATCCTTTTTTTCTCAGATGGAATGATCCCTTTCAATATTTCTTGTAATGCAGGCCTTGGAGAAAATTTCTTCAACTTTTGCATGTCTTGAAAGGTCTTCATTTCTCCTTCATATCTAAAGAAGAGCTTTACTGGATATATTATTCTTGACTGGTAATTTCTTTCACTTAATAGTTTGACTCTTTAGTTCCACTCTTTTCTTATCTATCATGACACTTAAACACATTATTTTGAATTGATCTGTTTTTGTATTTGCTTTTCCCAACTTAACTGTGAGCTAATTGAAGGCAGGGACCTGTTTTATATACCTTTGTGCTGAGAAGGTTTGTGCTGAAAAGTCCGAAGATAATGAATTTTACTTTATAGGTTACTGTCTTCTTTTCCCTGGCTCTCTTGAGAATTCTTTCTTTGTCATTAATTTTTGACAATTTTAATATAATATTTCTTATAGAAGGAAGCCTTTTTGGTTGAGATCATTGATTGTTCTATTTGCTTCTTGAATTTGACAATTCAACTTATTTCTGAGATTTGGGAATTTCTCTTCAATTATTTGTTTGAGTATGCTCTCTGTTCTCTTCTCCCCTTCTCCTTCTGGTATAGTCATTATTCTTATGTTGCTTTTCCTGATGGTTTGAGATAGTTCTTGTTGAATTCTTTCATTTTTTTTTATTCTCACATCTCTCTTTGAATCATTTCCAGATTTGTCTTTGATATCACTAATTCTTTCTTCGATTTGGTCGTCTCTATTTCCTAAGCTTACTATTTCATTCTTCTTCTCTTTTAGTGTGTTCTTCATCTCCAGAATTTCTATTTGGTTATTTTTTATAGTTTCAGTGACCTTGCTAAAAAAAAAAAAACTCGTTTTTGGTCTATTTTGATTCTATGTTCTTGGAATCGTCAATCAGATTTTTCTTGCATCTCTGAGTTTTTTTTTTCAGGATTGTAATCCTGAATTCTCTGTCATTTAAATCACATATGTCTGTGTCTTTAAGCTTATTTTTTGAGATGTTTTTCTCTCTTGTTCTGAGCTGCCTTTTTACCTTGGTTGTTCAGGGTGTTTGATGGAGTCTGCCTGGACAATAATTGGAGTGTATGCTGCTTTTTTTTTTCTTCAAAAGATTTATTATATGGAAGGCTCTCTTTATCCAGTTGATAAAAGGGGATTTTTCTTTTGATTTCCAGTAGGTGGCATCCAAGCCTCTTGGATCTCTGATTTGAGGCTAAAAAGGCTTTTTTCCCCCCTCAGTCTAACATTCTATATATTTGATCCACAATCAGATTCCCTTGGTCCCAGTGCCTGTGTGTGGTACCGGCCGTGGTTTATGTTTCAGTGCTGGTTACTCAGATTCCCCTGGGGCTCCATGATGCTAAGTCTGGGAGAATATGAGGTACAGGAAGAGCATACTCTGGGTTGATGTGGGATGGAGGTCACTGCCAGACTTCGTGTCTCAGCCTCCTGCTTGGCAGTGGTGTCTGCTAAGACACAGCAGTTGCCCCTCTGCACTTAGTTCTTGCTCCACTTTATACCTTGATCCCTGGATTCCAAAGCATGGAACACTGATCTCTCAGGCAGGGCTGTTCAGGTAGCTGGCTGCAACTTCTCCCCTCCTCCTCCTTCTGCAAGGAGTTCTGGTTGCGTATGGCAGCTTCTTTGTTGCTTACAATCTACCACCCAGACTTGAGCAGTTCTGTCCTTTTGAAGTTCTTTTGAGCAGACCTCAGACATGTTTCTGTGAAAGTTAGGTATTATTTGTTGAGTTTTAGATGTTTAGGTTATCATTGTTTCAAGGAGAGAGATCCAGGGAGATCCCTCACTTAGCCATGTTTCTGATGTCACTTCGAACTAGTAATCTTTTTGATCCAGCATTTTGGATTTTCTAAATATTTTAGCTACAAGAACATTTGGACTCCTTATTTCTGAATATATATATATATATATATATATATATATATATATATAATCTCACTATTATTATGATAGTAACAGAGACTTCTAATTGCCTTTCAATATATATCTTTTACTTCTTGCTTAGTAATAAGAACATTTATTTTCAGCTATTTACATTGTTACTTGGCTAAAAGACTACATTACTCAGCCTCCTCTGTAGCTACTTACTAAATTTTGGCCAATGAGATGTAAACGGAAGAGACAATGGAATTTCCAGAAAGTATCCTTAAAAGGAGAGACTTTATTCATTCTTTCCTTTTTCCTGCTGATAAGAATGTGGACTCGACAACTTGTGTGGGAGCAACCATCTTGAATTATGTAGATGCACATCAAGGATGGTGTAGCAGATGGATAGAAGGAACCTGGGTTGTTGATGACCATGGAAATGTCTTACCAGCCCTGGGGTGCCTCTACTTCCAGATTTCTTCATCTTAAGAAAGAGTTTTCATATTTTTAAGTCATTGTTTATAATTTTGTTGTCACTGGTATATGGAGCTATATTCTAACTAATACCCCAACATTGATGACTTTTTATTAAGCAAATTTTTATTGAAGCAAATTTCTTTAAGCCAACTAAAGGTCTTTGATCAATTTTCTAAACTGTACAGAGAAATCACTTTCATTTTTCCATTTGCATTTTTATTCTACTGAAAGTATTTTCATTGATATTGATTATAGTAAGGATTTTCTTTAGCAATAAATTATTTTCATAGTAAAATTTACTTTGCATTTTTAATTTTTATTTATGGAATTATTTTTATCAAGGTCTATTTTACTGGCTCAAATTTTACAGATCAACATTTTTCATGAATGTGATTTTTTTTTGTAAAATTATAGTAATAAATTTTATCTTGTGTAGTTTTACCCCTTGTCATTTTTTTCCCATGGTGCTTATTTTCATCAAGTCTAAATGTTCTCAGGTTAGTTTTCAATTTCCAGTGTTATACATGACATGCAGTTTTCCAGTTTTTGTTTCTAATTTTATTATGTGCAGTTTTAGACATTGACCATTTTATTTTGAGTTGATTAGTTCTACCAGTTATATTTATTATGCCTTGGAAATTGATATTAATTTCTTGGTTGATTTCATGAGGAAATTGTGAGAATCTCCCTTCAAGTGTTCCAGAATTTTCCCATTCTTCAGGATGGATCTATGCTATTGTACACTGGAACTTATGGATATAATCTTTTCCCTTGTAATTTTTTCCTGGTAATATCCTTTGGTGCAAATTTTCTTAAGTAAAAGTTGCAATTACCATTATTTTAAATGGAAAAAAATATTATGCATCCCTGACCCTCCAAATTGACACTAATTTTGTTAAAACACTACCAAATTTCCATTAAGTTAAACTCAAATGATTTCATAATTAACATTATTTATCATATACAACCTAACTAGGCAATTTCTCCTGATATAATTATGGCTGTTTACCTGTTCTCCTTAAACTCTTTGTAGCTATAGTACACACAATATATAAAACTGTTACCTTACCCCAAATCATAAATATGATACTGGAAGTTTATGTCCTTCAAACTTGAATGCAAAACACATACACACAAACATAACAAGACAAAATAACTAAAAAAATACATTGTAGGGGCATGCCAATGCCCTTCAGGTAAAGCCCACCAGGAACACACCTGTAGTTGAACAAGTTGGCATTATTTTTTGTTTCAGGGAGGGAGAATATACACCATGGGGAACCATGGGATCTCCCAGTGAGAGGATAGTAGCAAACCTATTATAGGATTTGGGCTTTGGTTAGGTGATTGAAGAAAGGTGTAAGGAAGTGAGGGTTCATCCTAGAATTGAATGCTGTCAGAAATCAAGTACAATTCTATGACTGAGTATCTCAATAAAATCTTATCTACAAGGAGGGACAGGTAGAGAGCTGATAAAGCTATAATTGGTAAAAAAAAAAATAGCAGTTATTTATTTTAGCTGAATGGAGGTATTGTTTAGTAGTTTGTTGGGGGCACAGTGACCTTAACTTTGTGCTTAAGACAAAATTATGAAGTGGCCTTGTTTTATCTCACATTCTCATGTTCCCAGAGTAACCCTATTTGAAATTGGTATTATATATAATTGTTAATTTTCAATAGGGGAATAACATGGCCAGCTTTCAGATTTCAGAGGCTACTTTTTTTCTTTCTCAGGCACCATGCTCCAGGTTATCATAGCTATAAACTGGTATAGCAAGAGTACTCTGAGAACAGAACCTAATGAAACATGTGCCAACTCTAAAGCCGGGAAGATCAGCATATGGTGTCTTTCCTCTTACATGCTCGACTGCTTTCAAGGTGTTAAGTTCATATGTATACATTAAAAGAAATATCTTGTGAGTTGAAATAGGGGTATTAAACTCCTAGTAAAGTTGAATTTTTCTAAACTGAATGGTTTATACTCTGGGTAGAGGAAAGAGCAAAATGCAAAACAAAATGCCCTTGGGATTAAAACGGCAGGGTCAAAATAGGCAGTGAGAGCAAAAAATACTTTGTTGTCCAAGAATGCCCATAGTCCAACATGTTTACTAGGGCTCAGGGCTGGTCCTGCTACTCCTTTCTCAGCACTGGGCCAGAACTCAGACAAGCCCTTTCAAAACTAGTGACATACACCTTGGCTACCTTCAGCTCTTTACTTCAAAACAGGCTTTCATGCCATTTTTTGTTGCCAACAAAGTTGGCAAAGTTTGTGATCCTTTGATTGCCACCCTTGCCATTGCTGGTGCTAGACTGTGCATTGTCACCTATTATGACCAAATTGATGTATCTGGGGCAGAACACCCTTGATTCCATTACTTCCTTAACTCCCAAGTGAAATCTCCACCCAGGCCCAGCAAAGGTCCTCTGTCAGAAACTGGTCTGGAATTACAATACTCAAGCTCTTTAGAAACATTAACTAACTTTTCTTCAAGACACCAGAAGAGCTGGGATGGAGTTGGTTGCTGGGTTTGCCACCCCACAGATCTGGTCCTTCAGTTTCTCCTTGACTACCTGGCTTAGGGCAAGGGCTGGCCCATTGGTGCCATCTCTTTCTACTCTCAAAGTGATTTGATCTTAGAAGCTTTGTTGGTCTTTCAGACACTGAGTTTGGCCAGAGTTACCTCTGTCCATCCTGACAAATGTACATACTCTGGGTAGAGGAAAGAGCAAAATGTAGAACAAAACGCAGACCCCAAAAGAGATCTCTCTGTGCTATTTCCCTCCTTGCACCTGGATTGCCACCCTTCCTCATGTCCATACCCACTTCTGTAATTAACTGCTGTAACTTGTGTCTAGCTCTAGTGACTCCCGTCCTCTGTGTATTTAGCAATACCTTTGTACTTTATGTATTAATTTAAAATGTACTTATTCATTTATACATTCATTCATTTTCATTTAATTGGACTTCAAGTTAAACTCCTGGGAGAAGGGGTTGTGGCCATGACCCCTTCTATGACAGACTACTCTTCAAGCTTTGCATCCCTAGGGACTGTGTTTCTCTGTCTCTGTTGGTTTGTGTGTATCTCTTTCATTGTCTTTGTCTCATTGACTCTGTGTTTCACTCATCTTGTTAATTGCCTTTACTTGCTTACACTCTAATTTAAATAGCCCCCTACTCAAGCATTCCAATAATTCACTCCAGACTACCTCAATATGAAAAGGTAGATACTGTAGGGACACCAACCAGCAAGAATCCAGGCAGTTATGCTTTCCATCTCTCTCCAGGAGTATATGATGTCTCTCCCAATGTCCCTGTCATCTTCTCTTTCAGTAGTTCTGCTTCTCACTATATGTGTTTATAGTCTTAATGAATGGCTTGCTGATTTTATTTCTTAGAACCCCGTGCTGTTCAATGCATTCTACTTCTGTTGTTACTTTGCCTTTCCATGATCCTTTATAGATGCTTCTATTCCTGAGGACATTTTTGGTAAGCATTAGCTGTTATATCTAACTTCTGCAGTCTTCATATTTTCAAGTGGGAGAATCATAGGCATATAGATCATCTTCTGCATCAAGTCACATTGTAGTAAGTGGTTTGACTGACTTGGCAGCACCTAGATCAGGATTACAATCTATAGCTAGAGGGCAAGGCCATGTGAAATTAAAACATGGCCTGAATTCCTGGGCCTGCCTATAGTTGCTAATTCAAAGTACATATTGTATCCTGCAGCTACTTGGGGATGGTGAATTATATGCTGGAACCAGTAGGCATAAATATATTGCAGAGAAGTGAGTTCCTTGGTCAGCAAATCTGACCAGCTGGAGACTCTGTCTCTGGGAGGATTATCCATTAGATGCTCTAAGGGCAGCAGTAGTCCCCTTCCACATAATGCTGGGACTCTGGGCAAAGCCAGCTTGAGGCGTTGGTTCTCAAACTCAAACATGGATTGGGATCACCTTTAGGGCTTATTAAAGTACAAACTGCTAAGCTCAACCCTTAGAGTTTCTTCTTTAGTGGGAATTTGCATTCTAACAAGTTCCCAGGTGAAGATTGTGCTGCTGGTCCAGGAACAACACTTTAAAAACCCCTGTCCTAGGGTGTTTGAATCAGCTATTTGGGAGTCAAGTAGAAATGGGGTTTTGTTCATAGTTTCAATGCAGGATTACTTCTCTATGTCATCTGTTAATTGTGTTCCTGGAAACCCCTCGATTTGTAAATCCCAAACAGAGGTCTCCCTGTGTTCTGTCATTCCTGGCACCTGGATTGCCACCCTTCCTCATGTCCATATCCAATTCTGTGATTAACTTCTGCCACTTGTATCTAGCTCTAGCTCCTCCAATTCTTTGTTATCACCTTTCCCATTCTCATTTCTTGCCAGGAAAGGAATAACAGCTACACACATCAGTCTTTCTGTTTCCTAATTCAAATTCGTAAAACTTGGAATCTTATAGTCTAGCCAGATTATCTTTTTGTTTCAGGTCCAAAAGGGTTGGTTGCTGTCTGTCCTATGGATTTTTAGCCTTTGGCTTGAGTGCATACTGAGTCCTGTTGTCTGTGTCCAGTGAACGGCTGAGCAATATGGTGTATAATATAGCTGTCTAAGCAGCAAGGGTTAAATTTAGGGTAGTTTGACAAAGGGCCTGGGGCCTGCCAGGTACAGATGAACAGTGTATTGACTGGTAGGGTTGATTTTCAGATGATACCTGCCATACTGGTTGTTTTTAATAATTTTTTAAATATTTAATGTAATATTAAAATATATACATTAAAATATACTACTGGTAATTATTTAATGACCACTGGTACTGGTTATTAAAATACTAAATACATCTTAGTGATTGGTAAATATTTCCTTCCTTGAGCTCCTCAAGTGCCTCCCCTCACCTAAGCTGATCTGATCCCTTTCTGGGAACCCCAAGATATTTTTACTACCTAACAACTGAAGGGTTAATCTGTGGTATGACAGAGAACACCCTTCACCAGGACCAGGGTCGGCTTCCATTTTGATTGGCTGATTTCGGTGCCATACGAGTTGAAAAGTATTTTGAATGCCACTCTCATGACTTGCATGGGAGCAGGATACAAAACCCACGTTAGAAGAGGAACATGTACAATAATTTTTATGTGTAGTTGTAAATAATACATTCTTTTTTACTTTGGTTTATTTCTTCTAAAGCAATTAAACTTGTCTTTCTATAATTTTTTTACTTTTATACAATTTATTTCTGTGAGAAAAAGAAATCGTGTCTTTAAAAAAGAATTTTAGAATCTAGAAAGTGGAACATCAGAAACATGGCAGTGTGAGAGACATTCCGAGATTTTTCCCCTTGAAACAACAATAAGCCGAACATCTAAAACACAAAAAAACCACCAAAACTGCAAACCAGCAAATCTAAGTGTGAGATCTGCACATAAGAGCTACCACAGGTCAGAATCCCATGAGTCTGGTGATAAACTGGGAGAAACAAAGAAGCTGCTTCTCCCAGCTGGAGCCCCCTGCAGGAGGATGGGATGGGAAGGAGAAAAGGTGTGGCAGGTTCCCTGAACAACTCTGCCTTGGAGAGCTGTGAACTCCATGTGGCTGGCTGCAGTACCGAGGCATCAGGGCAGAAAACAGAGAAGTGGGGATGGCAGAGAAATAACAATTGATTATTACCAGCCCCATTTGCAAAACATGAGGCTAAGCCACAGTCTCCATTGCCTAACTCAGAAGGCCCTTCGCCCATATCCTCCAAGACAAAACAGTGTGGAGATCCAGGAGAATCTGAGGAAAAGCTACCAAAACTGTCGATAACATTACAGGGACTGAGACTGAGGGTGGTGAGCGTGATTGAATATCTATAAGAACAACAACAAAAAAGGCATTATTAAGGCTTTATATAAAGCAGGGATCCAAGAGACTTAGATGCCACCTCCTGGAAACCAAAAGAAAAAAGCCTTCTTTGCAACAGGCTAAAGAGAGACCTTTACGTTGTAAGTCTTTCTGGGGAAAAAATGCACTTCCATTAATGCCCGGGCAGAGAATAAACACCATGAACAACAAAGCTGACAAGAAAGAAAGAGAAAAATCTCCAGAAATAAGTGACTTAAATGACAGAGAATTCAGGATGGAACTTCTGAAAAAAAAAAACTCAGTGACATAAAAAATGATTCATATCAACAATTTCAGAAATTGAAAAACAACTAGATAAGCAGAATGAATTCTTTAGCCAGGAGACTGAAACCCTCAAAAAGAACAAAATAGACTTCTAGAGATGAAGAACACATTGCAAGAGATGAAAAATGAAATAGAAAGCTTGGGAAATAGAGTTGACGAAATAGAGGAAAGGATCAGTGATATCGAAGACAGAAATCTAGAAATAAATCAAAAGAAAGAAGAGAGAAACTGAAGAATGAAAAAGAAATACAATAACTAGCTGATGCCATCAGGTGAGGAAACATAAGAGAAATGGGCATTCAGTGGAAGGAAAAGGAGCAGAGATTAGAAAGCATTTTCAGACAAAAGTTGACAAGAATTTCCCAAATCTAAGGAATGAGCTAGAGCTTGGAATTAAAGAAGTCAACAGAATATCCAATTATCTCAACCCAAAAAGGCCTTCTTCAAGATACATTGTATTAAAATTACAAAAAAAAAAAAATCAATGACAAAGAATTCTCAGGGCAGCCAGGGAAAGGAAGACAGTATCCAATAAAGGAAAATTTATTAGATTATTGTCGGACTTTTCAGCATAAACCTTACAAGTCAGAAAGGAGTGGAATAAAATGTTCAAACTATTAAGTGAAAGGAACTACCAGCCAAGAATAATGTATCCAGCAAAGCTCTCCTTTAGATATGGAGGAAAAATTAAGATCTTTCCAGACATGTAAAAATTGAGGAGATTCTCCAGTGCGAGGCCTACATTTCAGGAAATATTGAAAGGGATCAGCTCGCCTAAAACAAAATGACAAAAAAATGATACTTAACTAGCAGTAAGGTGACTGTCATGCTGATAGGAGTGCAACCCTTGCTAAGAACAGGGCATTACAAGCTTAAACAATGAGAAGAGATTTGCTGTATCAAGATAGTAATGAACGTTCAGCATACATAGGGACAAATTGAGACAATGATTGAAAAGAGAAGGATTCAAAGATCCAAATTCACAAAGGGGAATGGAGGTAATGCACGCATGGAAGAAAATAGACTACTGTGTGTGTGTGTGTGTGTGTGTGTGTGTGTGTGTGTCAACTACATATTCATAATGGTAACCACATGCCAAAGATTCAGAACTGAAGTATAAAACATAAAACAAGAAGGACCAAAGGAAAGCCCACAAAACCGAACCAAAATTAGGAAAAAAAAGACACACAAGGACAAGGAAGCATTGGAAATACTGAGCTACCAGAAAGCAAAAGATAAAATGGCTATAAGAAGACCTCATATTTCAATAATCACCCTAAATGTAAATGGACTGAACTCACCAATAAAAAGGAACAGAGTTGCAGAATGGATCAAAAAAAAAATCCCAACCCTCTGCTGCATCCTGGAGACACATGTCAGTTCCAAAACAAATATAGAATCAAAGTAAAAGGGTAGAAAATGACATTTTAAGCAAATGGTATTCAGAGAAATGTAGGAGTGGTAGTACTAATATAGAACGAAATAGACTTCAAAATAAAAAAAGTAAAGAAAAACATGGAGCCCCGCTTCAGAATGATAAAGATAATCATGCACCAGCAAATATAGCACTTATTTATATGTATGCTCCCATTCAGGGAACCCAGAAATATGTAAAGCGATTACTAACTGAACTAAAGGGATAAACTGACCAATACACTATCGTAGTAGGGGACCTAAATACCCCACTGTGGGATATGGACAGATAATCTAAATAGAAAATCAATAAGGAAATAATATCCTTAAATGACACAATAGACCAACTAGACATAATTGACATTTACAGAGCCTTTCATCCCAAAAGTGCTTCTTATACATTCTTCTGTACTGCACATGGAACATTCCAAGGATTGACCACATACTGAGAAACAGAGATAGCCTCAACAAATATAAGAGGGTTGAAATCATACCAAACATATTCTCTGATCGTAATGTTTGAAACTAGAGATAAACTGCAAAAAGAAATTAGGAAGAACCACAAATACATGGAGATTAGACAACATACTACTGAAGACTGGGTCAGAGAAGAAATAAAAAGAGATCGAGAGATATGTAGAAATGCATGATAATGATAGTACAACATATCAAAACTTTGGGGATATGGAAAAAGTGGTAATAAGAGGAATGCTCATCTTATTACAGGCTTATCTCTAAAAACAAGAATGAGCCCAAATAAACAACGTTTCATCTTTAAAAAACTAGAGAAGGAAGAAGAAATGAAGCCTAAAGTTAGCAAAGGAAAGAAATAATCAAAATTAGAGCAGAAATAAATGGAATTGAGAACAAAAAACAATAGGAAAAATAAATGCAGCAAAGAGCTGGTTCTCCCAGAAAGTTAATGAAATTGATATACCCCTGGCTAGACTCACTAAGGAAAAGAGAGAAAGGTCACAAATAAAAAAAAAAAATCAAGGATGAAAGGGGAAATGACTGCAGACACTGCAGAAATATAAAGGATCATTTAAGAATACTATGAAAAAGTATATAACACCAAATTATTAACCTAGAAGAAATGGATTAGTACTTAGTAAGAAACAACCTTCCTAGACTAAATCAAGAAGAACTGAAAAATCTAAATAGACCAATCAGCAGTATGGAAATTGAAAGAATCATCAAAAACCTACCAAAAAGTAAAAGTCCAGGACGAGATGGCTTTACCAGTGAATTCTACGAAACATTCAAAGACGATTTAAAACCTATTCTCCTCAAACTCTTCCAAAAAATCAAAGACAAGGCAATACTTTCCCACTCATTTTATGAGGCCAGTATTACCCTGATACCAAAACCTGGTAAAGAAAACACGACAAAAGTACAGACCAGTATCTCTCATGACTACAGATGCAAAAATCTTAAATAAGATACTAGTGAACCAAATACACCAACATATTAAAAGGATTATACACAGTGAACAAATGGATTTTCTCTCAGAAGCATGAGGATGGTTCAACATACACAAATCAATTAATGTGATACACAACATAAACAAAAAATAAGGATCATATGTTCATATCGATAGATGCAGAAAAACGTTCAACAAGATACAGCATCCATTTATAAACAAAACACTTAACAAAATCAGTATAGACGGAAAGTACCTTAAAATAATAAAGGCCGTATATGACAAACCCTTAGCCAACATTATATTTAATGATGAAAAACAAAAAGCTTTTCCTCTAAGATCAGAAACAAGGCAAGGATGTCCACTATCACCACTGTTATTCAATATAACATTGGAGGTCCTAGTGAGTGCAATTAGGCAAGAGAAAGATATAAAAGGCATCCAAATAGGAAGTGAAAAAGTAAAACTGTTACTGTTTGCAGATGACATGATTCCCTACATAGAAAATCCTAAAGACTCCACAAGAACACTACTAGAAAAATAAGCAAATTCAGTAAAGTTTCTGGATACAAATTCAGTGTTCAAAATTCCATTGTGTTCCTGTACTCGAATAATGAATTGTCAGGAAAAGGAGTGGGAAAAAAAATTGCTTTTGCAATTGCAACAAAAATAATAAAATACCTAGGAATAAATCTAACGAAACATATGAAGGACCCATATAATGAAAACTATAAAGCCCTATTAAAGAAATCGAAAAAGATACAAAGAAATGGAAAGATATTTTGTGTTCTTGGATTGGAAGAATCCACTTAGTTAAAATATCTTATTCTGTAAAGCATTATGCAAATTTAATGCATTCCCCATCAAAATTCCATCAGCATTTTTTAAAGAAATATAACAAAAAGAATCATCAGATTTGTATGGAAGCACAAAAGACCCCGAGTTGACAAAGCCATCCTGAGAAGAAAGAATGAGGCTGGAGGCATCACTCTGCCCAACTTCAAATTATCCTACAAATTGACAGTAATCAAAAGGGCATGGTATCGGCAGCAAAACAAATACACGGACCAGTGGAACAGAATCAAGAGTCCAGATAAACTCATATTTAAATGGGCAGATAATTTTTGACAAAAAAAGCCAAAAACGTACAGTGGAGAAAGAAAAGCCTCTTCAATAAATGGTGCTGGGAAAACTGGAAAGCCACCTGCAAAAGAATGAAAGTAGACTATTGTCTATCACCACACACCAAAATTAACTCAAAATGGATCAAGGAACTGAAAATAAGACTTGAAACAACAAAATGCATAGAAGAAAACATAGGAACTAAACTCAAGGACCTTGGACTTAAAGAGGTTTTTATGAATTTGACTTCAAAGGCAAGGGAAGAAAAGCAGAAAGAAATGAATGGGACTACATTAAAGTAAAAAGCTTCCGCACAGCAAAATAAACCGTTAACAAGGTAAAGAGAACCATCTGAATGAGAAAATATATTTGCAAGCAACCCCTCCTATAAGGGCCTAATATCCGAAATACACAAAGAGCTCATACGACTGAATAACAACAAAATAACAAACAATCCAATTTAAAAAATAAAAGAATGAGAAGAGGAGCTGAACAGACACTTCTCCCGAGAAGACATACAAATTATCAAGAAACATATGAAAAGATGCTCGACATCACTAGCTATTAGGGAAATGCATATCAAAACCACAATGAGATATCATCTCACACTTGTTAAAATCACTGTTATCAACAAGACAAGTAAAAACAAATGTTGGAGAGGATGCGGAGAATGGTATCCTTCATACACTGCTGGTGGGACTGCAAATTGGTGCATCGACTATAGAGAACAGTATGGAAGTTCCTCAAAAAAAAAAAAAAAGAATTGATCTACCATATGATCCAGCAATCCCTTTACTAAAGTTTCGAAAACTCATATACGAAATGATATTTGCACACCATTGTTTATAGTAGCATTATTCACAGTGGCCGGGACAAGTAAGCAACTGAAGTGTCATACAGTAGATGGCTGGATAAAGAAGCTGTGGTAGATATATACAATGGAGTATTAGCCACAGGAAGAGAGGAAATACTGCCATTTGCAACATGAATGGGCCTGGAGATAATCATGCTATGCAAAATAAGCCAGACAGGAAATGTTAAAAACCACACTATATCACTTATATGTGGAATATAAAACTAAAAGCAACAAACGAACAGGAGAAACAAACAGAGACTCATGGACAATATACTAGTGGTTACCAGATGGTAGAGAGGAGGGGGAGAGGTAGATGGAGTAAAAGGGGTTAAATATGTGGTATATAAAGAAATCTAACTAAGGAAGGTGAACACACAATGTAAATATATATATATATATATATATATATATATATATATATGCCTTATTGTTAAAATGTACAGCTTGAACTTACTGGATTTGGATAAGCAGTTTCACCATAAAAATAAAGAAATAAATTAATTAATTAAAAATAAATATATAAGCATTTTTAAGTGATAATTTTCTTTAGATTCACTCTTGTATTGCCAATTTTTTTTTGTCACAGTCAGAACGATTGAATTTCCTGTAGGTTAGTATTATATTTTAGTTAGTATCATGTTTTACTGACCTAAGGAATAAAATCTTTTTTCCTTTATAGAGAAGAACTGATTACATGGTAGAAACAAATTTATTAGAATCTCCTACAGTCTTGTAATGTAAAACAACCTAAAAGCAAACCAAACATTGTTGAATGTTTTAATTGTCAGTAGGGATTTGGCATGATGTATAGTGTCTGACCATTGCGCTATGCGATGACTGATCCGAGGATTGCGTCAATAAGAGGATGAAATGAACTTATGTACATAGAACACATGAGGTTTTGAAACAAGCTGGAATTCATCGACCAATAATAAAACGTGTAGGGAAAACTGTAGTGCTGAACTTTCACAGAAAAAACGTACATTTGGCATATTCTTGAACAGTTGAATGTAGTATATTTGCTGTAAGGAACTGTATTGTGCAGTTCAAATGTAAAGAATACAAATTTTAAAAAATGCAAATAAAAATTCTTATTTTGTTTAAAAAAATGAAAAGTAAGTTCTCTTTTTAAGTTTTGGAGGAACCTCCAAACTATTTTCCATTCTGTCTGTACCAATTTGTAATTCCACCAACAGTGCATTAGGCTTCCCTTTTCTCCACACCTTCGTCACACTTTTTGATTTTTGTTTTAATGATAACCAATCTGACAGGTGTGAGGAAATACCTCATTATGGTTTTAATTTGCATATCATATAATTAATGATGTCAAACATCTTTTCATATGTCTATTGGCCATCTGTATGTCCTCTTTGGAGAAATACCTTTTCAATTGCACATTTTTAAATTGGATTATTTGTTTTTTGGTGTTGAGTTGTATAAGTTCTTTGTATATTTTGGGTATTAACCCCTTATTAGATGTATCATTGGTGAATATCTTCTCCAAAACATTCAGTTATCTTTTTGTTTTGTTGATGGTTTCCTTTGCTGTACAAAACATTTTAGTTTGATGTAGTCCCATTTGTTTATTTTTTCTTTTGTTTCCCATTCCTGAGGAGATATATCAGGAAAAAAATTTACTAAGAGTGATGTCAGAGAGTGCACTGTCTCTGTTTTCTTCTAGAAGTTTTATGGTTTTAGGTCTTATATTTAAGACTTTAAACCATTTTGAGTTTATGTTTGTATATAGTGTAAGAAGGTGGTACAGTTTTACTTTTTTACATGTGTTTTGTTCAGTTTTTCTAGCACCATTTATTGAAGAGACTGTCTTTACTCCATTGTATAGTCTTGCCTCCTTTGTCATAGAATAAATAACCATGTAGGTGTGGATTATTTTCTGGGCTTTCTATGTTGTTTTATTGATCTATATGTCTGTTTTTGTGCCAGTTTCATGATGGTTTGATTAATATCACCTTATAGTACAGTTTGATATCAGGTATTAATGATACTTCCGACTTTGTTTTTCTTTTTGAAGATTACTGTGATTATTTGGGGTCTTTTGTGGCTCCATAGAAATTTTTGGATTATTTCTTTGAGTTCTACAAAAAATTCTATCTGTATTTTGATAGAGATTTCATTGAATCTATACATTGCCTTGGGTAATATGGACGGTTTAACAATGTTAGTTCTTCCTATTCATGAGCAGGAAATATGCTTCCATTTATTTCTATCTTCTTCAATTTCTGTCTTCAGTAACATAATTTTCTGAGTACACATCTTTTACCTTTTTGGTTAAAAGTATTCTTAGGTGTTTTATTTTTTGATGCACTTTTAAGTGAGATTCTAAATTTCTCCTTCTGATAAGTCATTATTGGTGTATAGAAATGCAACTGATTTTTGAATATTAATTTTGTATGTTCCACTGAATTCATTTATTAGTTTAGTTTTTTTGGTGGCATCTTTAGGGTTCTCTCTATATAGTATCATGTTATCTGCAAATAATGACAGTTTTACTTCTTCCCTTCCAACTTGGATGCCTTTTATTTCTTTTTCTTGTCTGATTGATGGGGCTAGGATTTCCAATACTATGTTGAATAGAAGTGGTGAAAGTGCACATTCTTATCTTGTTCCTGATTTTAAGTAAAATGCCTTTAGCTTTTCACCATTGAGTATGATTTTAGCTACGGATATGTCCTATAAAGCCTTTATTATGTTGTGGTATGTTCCTTCTATTCCCATTTTGCTGAAAGTTTTTGTAATAAATGGATACTGGATGCTTTCTCTGCATCTTTTGATATGATCATCTAATTTTTATCCTTCATTTTGTTTATATGGTGCATCGCGTTAGCTGATTTATGGCTATAGAACCAACCTTATATCCAAGGAATAAATACCACTTGATCGTGGTGTATGATCTTTTAAAAATATTGCTGAATTCCTTTTGCTAATATTTTGTTGAGGGTTTTTGCATCTATGTTCATCAGGGATATCGGCCTCTAATTTTCCTGTTTTGTCATGTCTTTGGTTTTGTAATCAGGGTAATGGTGACCTCATAAAGTGAGATTGGGAAACTTCTCTTCTCTTGAACTTTTTGGAATAGTTCGAGTAAAATAGGTGTTAAATCTTTTTCTGACTGGTAAAATTCACCTGTGAAGACATCTGGTTAGCAATTTTTGTTTGTGCCAAGATTTTTCAATTATTGATTCAATTACATTAGCAGTAATTGATCTGTTCAGATTTCTTGTTTCTTCTTGATTCAGTGTTAGAAGATTGTTTCTAGGAATGTATCCATTTGTTCCACATTGTTCAATTTGTTGACATATAATTGTGGCTTATTTCTTATAGTCCTTTGTATTTCTGTGGTGTCAATTGTCACTTCTCTTTCATTTCTGATTTTATTCGTTTGGGTCTTTTCTCTTTTTTTCTTAATGAGTCTGGTTAAAGATTTATCAATTTTGTTTATCTTTTCAAAGAACCAGGTCTTGATTTTATTGATCTTTTGTCTAGTTTTTTTTAACTAATTTTTTTTATTTCCGCTCCAATGTTTATTTTCTTCCTTCTACTCACCTTAGGCTTTGTTTGTTGTTCTTTTCCTAATTTGAAATTCTACTTGTTTCATGAGGTAGGCCTGTATTGCTATGAATTTCTCTCTTAGGACTGCTTTTGCTATGTCCCATAGATTTTGAGTTGTGTTTTCATTTTCATTTGTCTCAATGTAGCCTTGGATTTCTTCCTTGATCTTATCATCAACCCATTCATTATTTAATAACGTGTTATTTAGCTTCCATGTGTTTGTGTGTTTTTCTGTTTGCTTTTTTTCTTGTAATTGATTTCTAGTTTCGTATCATGTGGTCAAAGAAGATGCTTGGTATGTTTTCAATATTCTCAAATGTGTTGAGTCACGTTTTGTAGCCTAACATGTGGTTTATCTTGGAAAATATTTCATGTGCACTTGAAAAGAATGTATATTGTGCTGCTTTGGGGTGAAATGCTTTAAATATATCAATTAAATCCATCTGGTCTAATGTGTTATTTAAGATGGTTGTTTCCTTGTTGATTTGCTGTCTGTAAAATCTATCCCTTGATGTCAGTAGGGTGTTAAAAGACCAGTACAATGCCTGTATTGCTGTCAGTCTTTCCCTTTATGTCGATTAATATTTGCCTTATGTATTTAGGTACTCCTATTTTGGATGCATAAATGTTTACAAGATTTACATTCTTTTGTTGATTGATCCCTTTATTATTATGCAATGTCCCTTTTTGTCTCTTATTATAGCCTTCGTTTTAAAGTGTATTTTGTCTGATATAAGCATTGCTACCCTACCTTTTTCATAATTTCCATTTGCATGAAGTATCTTTTTCCATCCCTTTACTTACAGTCTGTGTATGTCTTTTGATCTAAAGTGGTCTCTTTTCAACAGCATATGCAAGGGTTTTTGCTTTCTTATCAATTCAGCTACCCCATGTATTTTTCCCCCCAGCTTTATTGTGAAATAGGCAATTAGTTGTTCATATTTACATTGTAAAATTCAATGATATTTTTTTCATTTATAGTTGACATACAATAATATACCAGTTTCAGTTGTACAGCATAATGATTAGAGATCTATATAACTCACAAAATGATCACCCTACTAAATCAATTACCCATCCTCCCCCTTACATATATTTTATAACATCATTTACTATTTTCCTTATGCTACACTTTATATCTCCATGACTATTTTGTATCTATCCATTTATACTTCTTAATCCATTTTCCCTTTTTCACTGTCCCCTTCCAACCCCCTTTGCATCTAGTGGCCCACAAAATATTCTCTGTATCTATGAGTTTGTTTGCATATTTGTTGTTGTTGTTTATTTTGTTCTTTGGATTCCAGATGTACATGAAATTATGTGGTATTAGTCTTTATCTGACTTACTTCATTCAGCATAATACCCTTTAGGTCCATCAAAGCAATATCTTTTTTCATCCCCCTTTAGTCTGTGTGTGTCTTTAACTCTGAAGTGAGTCTCTTGTAGGCAGCATATGTAGGGGTCTTGTTTTCTTATCCATTCAGCTTCCCTATCTTTTGGTTGAAGCACTTAATTCTTTTCCATTTGAAGTACTTGTTGATAAATATGTAGTTATTGCCATTTTTTATTCATGTTTTTTTTATACATGCTTTTTCTTTTTATAGAAGATCCTCCAATAATTCCTGTAGTACTAGCTTGGTGATGATGAATTCCTTTAGCTTATTTTTGTCTGAGAGGCTCTTAATCTGTCCTTAAACTCTAAATGATAGCTTTGCTGGATAAAGTATTCTTGGTTGTTGATCCTGGGTTTTCAACACTTTGAATATTTTGTGCTAAGCCCTTCTGTCCTACAAAGTAGTTTTTTGAGAAATCAGCTTCCAGTTGTATGGGTGCTTCCTTGTAGGTAACTAATTGCTTTTCTCTTGCTGCTTTTAAGATTATATCTTTGTCTTTAACCTTTAACATTTTAACTATGATGTGTCTTGGAGTTTTGGGGACTCTCTGAGCTTCCTGGGGTTGTATGTCTATTTCCTTCACTGGGTTAGGGAAGTTTTCTATCATTATTTCTTCAAATATATATTCAACTTCTTTTTCTCCCTCTTCAGGTACCCCTATGTTTTTACTCTTAATTTCGTCCCATGGGATCCTTAAATTATTATTATAGTCTTGATTACTTTTTCCTTGACATTTTGATTAAGTGTCTTTGACTTCCCCATCCTCTATATTTGTGTTTCAATCCTCTTCTTCCTCCACTCTGTTAATTCCCTCTAGTATACTCTTCATCTCAGATTATGTATTCTTTATTTCTGACTGGTTCCCTTTTATAATTTCCATTTCCATTTTTATGTTTTTATCTCTTTGTTTAAGTTCTTACTGAGTTCATCTACACTTCCTTTAATTTTGTTGAGCATCTTTATAACTGGTGTTCTGAACTCTGCATCTGTTAGATTGCTTGACTTCATTATTTCTGGATCTCTGTTCTCTTCTCTCATATGGTTTCTGCTTCTTTGTCTTCACATTTTGGCTATCTTTTTGTGTCTTTTTCTATGTACTAATCACAGCTACTAAGTCTCCCAGTCTTATTAGTGGGGCTTTGTGTAGTAAGTATCCAACAGAGGTTCAACTATAGGCCAAGTTTAGCCCTAGCCTGTGCCTCTCCAGGTCCACCTGTTAAGATTCAGCAAGCAATCCACAGATGCTGTGGATAATTATAGTTGCTTCAAGAAGCCATCACTGTCAAAGTCCAGTTACGGACATGGCCCCTTCGAGAGGCATCTGCAGCTGCTGGCTGCCACTACTGTAACCTCTGTCCCACTCAGCCACTGGGAACTGGGCAACCTTGTGGATCCAAGAAGCCACACTGAAGTCAGCTGCCACCAGTGTGAGTCTTGGCACTGCTCAGCAAGTGGTACAGGACTCCCCAAGGAAACACCTGGATTTGGCTTGGGTAGGGCCATGAGTTGGGGGAGGCAGAGTTTCAGGGAATCCTCTGGGCAGAGCGAACTCTGTTATCCAATTTGATGACATCTCAGCTATGGTGGCGCTGCATCTGCACACTGAGAACGGGGAGGGCTCAACAGAGGAACAATGGATACCACCAGCAATTCCACCCAGGGGAAAAGCCTCGACTCCGGCCCTTGCTCCTACTACTCGGTGTCCTCTTGTAAGTTTCTAGTGTCTCCTGAGCAGCCGACCCAGCGCTGGTGCTCAGAGTGAGCAGGTCTGTCTCCACAGAAGTCCAGTTGAGGACATGGCCCCTTAAGAGTTTGCAGCTGCCAGCTGTCACTGCCATAGCTCTGTCCCACTCAGCTGCTGGGGACCGGGTAGGCTCTCATCATCACCCCCTCCTACCTCCTACCATTGCAGGGTGATTTCTTATTTCTCTTTCTAGTTGTAGAGTTTCTGTTCCTCTAGACCTTCAGGTGACTTTGCTTGCTGTTTGCTCCGTTTTTCCTTCTCAATTTTCATGTGGTTGCGAGAGGAGATGAGTGAAGCTTCTATTATCTATGCCATTTTTCCCAGTCTCCAACTATCTTATGCCTTTGACTGGAACATTTAATTCATTTACATTTAAAGTAAACGTAGTTATCATCATTTTGTTATTTATATTTATGTTCTCCCCACCCCTCTTCTTCTTAAATAAGTTTCCTTAATATTTCTTGCAATACTGGTTTGGTGATGATGAATTCCTTTTGCTTTTTCTTGTCTAGGAAGATCTTTACATCTTCTTTAATTTTAAATGCTAGCCTTGCTGAGTAGAGTACTCTTGGTTGTAGTTCCTTGCTTTTCGTCTCTTTAAATATTTTTTTGCCAATCCCATCTTCCCTGCAAAGTTTCTTTTGAGAAATCAGCTGCCAGTCTTATGGGTGCTCCCTTGTAGGTAACTAACTGTCTTTCTCTTGCTGCTTTTAAGGTTATCACTTTATCTTTAAGCTTTGGCATTTTAATTATCTTGTGTCTTTGATGTGGGCCTGTTTGAGTTCATCTTGTTTGGGACTTTCTGTGCTTCCTGGACTTGTATGTCTGTTTCCTTCAACGAGTTAGGGAAGTCTGGTCATTATTTCTTCCAATATGTTCTCAATCCCTTGTTCTCTCTCTTCTTCTGGTACCCCTATGGTGTAAATTTTGGTATGCTTGATGTTGTTTTAGAGGTCTTTTAAACTATCCTTATATTTTAAAAATTCTTTATTCTTTTTTTTCTGTTTTGGTTGGGTGTTTTCTGCTACCTTGTCTTTGAATTGCTGTTTCGATCCTCTGCTTCATCTAATCTGTTCTTGATTCTTTCTGTGTATTCTTTATTTTTGTATAATAATGAAGAATTATTATTATTGTAATCTTTCATTATTGTAGTCTTCATTTTGTAGTCATTATTTACTATCGTAATCTTCATTTCTGACTTCCTTTTTATGGTTTCTCTGTTCTTTTTTATGCTTGCTATCTCTTCATTGAAGTTCTCACTAAGTTC
The DNA here is from genome assembly GCF_014176215.1 of Rousettus aegyptiacus. Classification (NCBI taxonomy): domain Eukaryota; kingdom Metazoa; phylum Chordata; class Mammalia; order Chiroptera; family Pteropodidae; genus Rousettus; species Rousettus aegyptiacus. The sequence goes on along the minus strand of NW_023416312.1, from coordinate 81,711,890 downwards.
CTTAAGCATCTTTATCACCATAGTTTTGAACTCTGTATCTGGTGTTTGTTTACCTTTGTTTCATTTAATTCTTTTTCTGATGTTTTTGCCTATTTTTTTTAATTTGGGACTTCTTCTTTTGGCTTAGTTTATTCATTTTGGCTGCTTTTCTGTCTTTGTTTCTATGTATTAGGTAGATATGCTATGTCAACCAGTGCTTGCTGGGTGACCTCATGTACTAGGTGTCTTGCGAGGCTCATTGGCTCAGTCTTCTTGGTCTCTTGAGCCAGATTTTCTGGACTATCCCTTGTGTGGTTTGTGCATGCCCTCCTGTTGTATATGAGTCTTGATTGTTGTTGGCACATCAGTGGGTGGGATTGACCCTCAGGGTTACTGGTTGTAAGAATTGGCCTTTACCAGAGCGTAACAGTTACTGGGTGTGGGCTGATCCCATGGAGTAGGATTCACCCTAGTGGGCTCTGTTGCCTCCCAAGACCATCCTTTTGGTGTGCTGCTGGTGGAACTTATCAGTTGGTGGTATGTTATCTTTTAAAGTTGACCGACAGATATGCTGGGGCCACTCGGAAGGAGTTCCTGTGCAGGCCGAGGTCAGCCACTACCTGTGACTAGTCCAGGACTATCTGGTAGATGTGGCCAATTGATCCACAGTTGGTTGCTGCCTGTGCTGGACCTGGAATTGAGTGGGAGAGGCCACACTGTGAATTGAGACTTGCCACCACTAGTCCTGGGCTTGTGGCAACACAGCAAAAGGCTCAGGGAACTTTTAGGCCTGACATTGCCTCCATCTGTCCATAAGGCTCAACTGCTAGAAAAGCCTTTGGTGGTATGAGGTAGTACAGAATTTGGGTGGGGCAGGGTGTCAGGGAGTCACCAGTGTGGGGTGGGTGGTGCTCAATGGTTAATGCATATTCAGATTTGGCACTAGTTCTGAGCCTGGTGTTATTCTGCAAAAGTCTCATAGCCCACTGAGGCCCGCTGCTGCCTGACTGGGGCCCATGGACTCCCAAGTGTTATCCAAGAATGTGGGCCAAAAATTACTGTCTGCAAGCTGCATAAGTCTCTGGCATTGTGTAAGTAGAGTGGGGTGGAGTTCCAGGAAGTCACTAGGGCGGAGTGAGCAGAGTTCACCAGGCCAATGAAAGTTCAGATTTTGCTGTGTTGGGGGAGGGTTCAACACAAGATAAATGGCATCTGCTCTCCAGCTACATGGAAGGAGAGCTCAAAACAGGGACAATGGTGGCTGTCTTTCCAGCCTTCTCCCTGAAGATGAAGCTCTCCTTGTATATCTCTGATAAATCCCAATTCTCTCTCTATCTCTCGGCTAGATCCCAAGATGAGTGCCTGGGAATGAGAGTCTCTGCACAAAGTAACAACTAATCTATATGATGAATTTAAACCAGGAACTCAAACCTGTAGATAATGAAACAAAAATTGTTATTATCTTAGATAGATCAAAGTTCTTGAAGACAGATTCAATGACCAGAAAAGTTCCTTCCTTTTCACAATAGCTTAGGAGATATAAACAAAGGCATGTTCCTTCCAAGGAAAAGAGAAAAATGAAATAAGTATTGGTATTAAGAATGGAGTTGTACAGTCCTGATACAGTCATTTTGGCAATTCATTTCCTTCAGAGGTCACCTGCTTTAATTTTTGACAGTTTTAGTTTCAGGTCATCAGACTGTGCAGTTCCAGTCAAAATTTGGTGCCTTCTTTAAGTGTGACGCATATATCCAAGAGTCTACTCTCTGAAGTTTAGCAGTACAGGAGTTGGTCAACAGTACCTGGGAAGGCCCTTCCAGTGAGGCTGGAAGGAACCTTTCTTGAGGTGTCTTCCAGTAAACACAATCTCCAGATCGAAGAGTATGGATTTTGAGTTTTTCATTTCTCTGGAGTATACTGTGAAAAGATTGTTCTACCAAAGCTCAACTATTTTACATAGAAACAATTAAACCTTTACAATATTGAAGTATGTATCCTTTTTACCAAGTGTGGATCAAAAGATGTAGGAGCCAAATGCATGGGGCATCCTGTAATTATATCAAAAAGTGAAAGCTTATGAGCCTCAAAAGGGGTAGGCTTGATATTTAAAAGAACTAATAGCAATGTTTTTGGTCAAGGTATCTGAAGAGTTCTACAAATTTTGCCAATTGAATCTTAATAATAGCATCAATACATTCAACTAAACCTGAAGATTGAGTGTGATAAGCACAGTGAAAATGTTGTACAACCAGCCAAATAGCACAGACTTGTTGTAGCACTTGACTTACTTGTTCCTCAGTCACTGTGGAGTTGGAGAGAAGTTCCGCAAGTGGGAACAATCTCTTCCAACAGGACTTTTGCCACTGTAGAGGCATTAACTTGTCTTCAAGGAAAAGTTCAGTCCGGTGAGAAAACATACATATCACGAATAAAACATATTTATATCCATGAGATGGGAGAAGCTGTACAAAATCTACTTGCCAAAACTCAAGTGATCTGTTAGGCAATTTAAAATGTCCAGGGGCAGTGTGAACAGGCTTCTCTGTTTTGTACTATGGACAAGTGAGACTCTTAAGGTAGACACTTTTTTCAATCTTGTTAATATCTCCCCACCAATATTGATTCATGAATGCTATCATTTTGTCAGTAGGCCAATGGATGCACAATAGTCAAGAGTGGAAATTTTAGAGTTTCTGGTAGGACTAGTTCATTATTTGGTCCAAACCAAAGCTTTCTTGTCTTAGCAAACTAGCAATTGTTAGATTTCCAATATTACTTTTCTCTTTCTGAAGCCAACTGTTGAGCTTCTCTGGTTAGTTTTTCTAAGTTATCAACTGGGGAAACATCTCTTTGGACCATGACAAAGGTTTAACTGCTATTGATTCCTTTAAGGGCAGCATTCTTAGCAGAAATATCAGCCATGTCATTTCCTCTAGCTTTCAATGAGTCAAATTTAGAATGTTCTGTAATCTTAATAGTAGCTAAAGCATCAGGTAAAAGTATAGCATCCTGAACATGTCAACCATTTTAAATTTTATCTCCTTTGGAGGTAAGGAAACCACATTGCTTCCATAACATCCCAGTCATGAACTACTCCAAAAGCATATCTACCGTCAATATAAATGTTGGCAGTTTTACCCTTTGTTAAAATGCAAGCTCACATGAGGATGAGTGCGTATAATTCACCCTGCTGTGCTGAAGTAGCCAAGGACAATGACTTCAAAAGATTACAACGGCATAACCAGTGCAGTACTTACCATTTTAATTTAAGTATGAACCATCTATAAATCATGGGAAATCAGCTTTACCTAGAGGAGTCTCCTGTGAATCAACTATAAGGAGTCATGAGGTGATTGGTCAAGCAGTCATAAGGTGCTTCATTAGTCTCAGAAGGGAGAAGAATAGCTGGATTAAGGTTATCATGTGAAAAAGTTATATGGGAACCAGTTAACAACAGGATTTAATAGGAAATAAAGTGACTAACTGAAAGTTGCTGAATATGCTGAAAATTCAGGAGAGTTTCTACTGCCTAAGGAGCAAAGATTGTTAGGGAGGATCCTGTAACAATTTCCTCTGTGGCTTTAACCAAGAGGACAGTAGCAGCAATGCAAGGGGCGGGGTATCCCTGAGCCACAGGATCCAGTTGCTTACTATAGTATCCAAGAGGGTCTATGTTGATCCCCGTGTTTTTGAGTGAGTACCCCAAGAGCATTCACTTTCTTTTCATGCACAACAAAGAAAAATGGAATCTGGTAATTAGGATGCCCAAGAACAGGTGGGTTTATTAAACTCACCTTTAAGGCTTTAAAAGCTATGTCATCTTGTTCTTCCCATAAAATTGGGTCAGGGCTGTCATTCTTTAATAAGACATATAGAGGTTTTGCCATAAGAGAGAAATTTGGGGTTCAATTTTGTCAATACCTAACTGATCCAAGAAAACCTTGCAATTAATGCTTAGCTTTGGGCCTTGGGAAACTTAGGACACCATGAAGCTTATCTGGATCCAGATGCAGTCCTTGTTTCAATATCAGATGTCCCAAATATCAAACCTGAGTTTGAATAGCTTGTAATTTTTCTTTAGAGATATGTCTCTTTAAGCTCAAAAGTCCTAACAGATGAATGCTATCTTCCTGTAAGGAGACCTGAGAAGAACAAAGAAGTGAATCATCCACATATTGTAATATAGCGGAACCTTTAGGGAAAATTATGTCATCCGGATCAGTCTTCAGAACTTGCGAGAAATAAGAAGAGCTTTCAGTAAAATACTAAGGCATTATTGTCCACTTAATTTTTTTTTCCTTCCCAAGTGAAGGCAAAAGGTATTGGATAGATTTATCAACTAGGATACTAAAGAATGCACTACATAAATCAATTACCATAAGGAATTTACTTCCAGTTGGAGTAGATACTAGCAGCATTTGAGGGTCAGGAACAACAGAGTGTTGAGGGATAACAATGTGGTATACTGCTTGAAGGTCCTGGACGAACCTCAACCCTATTCCTTTCGTTCTCTCACAGGTAAAATAAGAGTGCAAGGAATAATAAGGCCCTGAATTATGTAATCTTCTATTATGGGCTTTATACCTTGAAAGGCCTCTTTACTTAAAGGATATTGATTCTGGAAAATTTTTCAAAAGATCAATTTGAACCTTCATAGGAGGTACACTGTGGATTCTGCCAACATCAGTTGAAGATTTTGCCTGTAAAGAAGATGGCATCTGGTCCAATAAGAATAATTAATCAGTGCTCTAAGATTCAGCTACCTTACCATCATAAATGGAACAAATAATAGATGTTGAAAGGCCATCTAATTCACCTAATTGGCCATTCTGATAGTTACTATCAGACTCTAACATTATTTCTCCCCTTAGGGAAAAGAATATTCCATCATGGTTCTCTCAGAAGTCTTGCCTTAATAAATGGGTAGGGGAAGAAGAACTAAAGAGAAAACAATGTATATCCCTTAAGGGGCCTAAGCAAAAAGTGATAAGTTCAGGGATATAAACCTGTTGAGGTTTATTTGAAATCCCCACTATTTGAACTGTTTTCTTACTCTAAGGTAGGGGCTATTATATGACAGTGGGGTTGAGCACTGAAAGTGTAGCACCAGTGTCAGTAAGAATAGAAATAGTTTTCTTACCAATTTGGAGAGATGTTTCTCCAAGATGATTAAGAGGAAAGATTGGCAAAAGCCCCTGTAGTTCCTCGGAACCCCATAATTGGGGATTAGAAGGACCTTGAAAAGGCTGGTTAGAAGGCTGAGAGCGTCTAAAGCACTTAAACTATGGCAGTCCTTTTTCCAGTGTCCTGGTTCTTTGAAATAATGACAAAAATTTGGAGTCTTTTGGTATCACATAGGGCCATTCACCAAACTGAAAATTAAACATCTTGACACTCTTCTAGGTGTTTCAACTAGAGTACAGGCAAGCTGACTGGCCAAGTTAACCAAATCTAGGGGTCTATGGTTTCCTATTCCATCTTGGTTCTCTTAATTAGGAGGGAAAGATCTCTATTCAAACTATTAACAATCAAAGAATTAAAAGTACTCAAGTGGAGTTAACATCTGAAAGAAGACTAGAATTTTTCATAAAAATGACCCGAAATCTCATATAATAGTCATGAACAGATTTGTCAGAGTTTTGTGAGCAAGGATGAATTTTGCTCCAATCAACAGACTTTGGGAAAGCTTTAGGAATTGCTTGGTATAGTTTTCAAGCAAGTTTTCTAGCTTCTTCTCCAAGAAATAGAGGTTTGCTTTTCTAAGTACCTTTCAGGATGTTCTCATCCAGTGTCATACCCGGCCTTTATCAACTAACATATAAATTAGCTGATATAGATCAGAAAACCTAGGTTGATAGGTCTGAATAATAATATCAAATTCCTCAGTGAACATGTGAGGATCCTCAGTTGCTTTAGAAAATTCCTTTACAATGGCTCATAACTCAGCTTTAGTCTAGGGGCATAGGAAACTTGAGGTCTGTTAGGACCCCCAGAGGGTTTAATCTTAAATGAAAAAGTACTAATAAGTTTAGAGGAAGAAAAAGTAAGAAGAGGATTCAAGGGAAAATGGCACCAGAAGCGGAACTGAAGATAAAGAAGGCAGTAGTGGAAGGAAGACATGGACATTGAGGCAAAGGAATTGGGGATGAAGCCCTTGTGCAAACTGGAGAAGCCTGAGGAAAAGTATACAAAGAAGAATAGGGTGGACTCAAAGGCGGATCCTGAGACAATGAGTAGATATGGAAGGGCAAGACAGTGCTGCAGAGGAAGAATATATAGCTTCGAACACTATTTTCTCTCTTTTAAATTTTTTAGTGCCCTCTGTTAATTTTCAGACTTTATTTCACAAAGAGGCAACTTCAGATTCTTGTTTGTAAGTCTCAAAATACCATTCAAAATAGGCATTCCACTCAGTTTTACCAATTTTAGCGCTTTTATTGTCCAATTTGGTTTTAAGAAAATGAAGTTTGGGAATCTCGAAAGTTCCCCAGAGTGGCCACTGATTTTCTGAATTATTTTTAGTCAGATCTGTCCATTTTGTTAAATATGCACATGAGAATTGCCCACAACTTTTAAGTATGTATTTGGCTGGTATCCCTGGCAGAGGAGGGATGGTCTCAAAATATTCAGATAGCTGAAATTCCAGTTTTCAGAGGCGTTTCTCTAGAAAAAAGGGCCTAAGACAATTTACAACAGTTTGAGCAACCTGCAGGCCAGACACTAGCCAGTTTCACTCTAAAACAGTCTGATCACAGAGGACCAGGCTGAAGGCTAAAAGCCAGTTATAGAAAAATAATCAACCCTTCGGGACTCCAGTTATAGGCCGATCTGGGTGGCATTCCTCTTTTTGGGATGGCACAGTCTAATACTGGGCCAAACTGACTAATTTCAGTAGAAATAACCTCTATCCCTAAAGGGACCTTTAGACAAAATTCAGATTAGTCACGAAGGACAAACTATTTATGAAGAAATTAGGCCAACGTGCCTAATCGAGTACTCACAGACAACAGATAGATAAACAAACAAGGCCTTTTCACACACACACACATGTCTAAATGATTCCTGAATAAAATCCACAGAAGACTTACCCTAGGCTTCTGAATCTGAGAGCAAGCTGTGAACCCAAGCTGTCGTGGTTCTTTCCTGAAATCCCAGATGAGCCCCCAAAATGTCGACTGAAAAATATTAAGGGTTTCATCACCAAAAAGATTTATTTGGGAAAAAGTAAAAAGTCGCAACCCAGAGCATGCAGGCTTGGCAAGCCATGTGCAGACTCTGGCCTGCATGCCAAGATAGAGGAGCATTTATATAAGGGAAAAGGAAGTTAATGGAAGGAGAAGTTAGAACCGTAGAGCTTTATTATAAACATAGAATTCTTCCTGTAGGGTTCTCTCATGTAGGGGTCTCGTGATTATGCAGAGTGTGAGAACTTCCATAAGCCCTAGCTTCTCCTATAGACCCCCCTGACTGATTATGTTTGTTTAAAGTTCCAGTTCCTCTATCACCTCCCAATTCTTGACCACCACACGCAGGTGTGGGACAAGCCTGTTTTGTGTCTCCACCCCTCCTACCAGTCTTAATGTGGCCTCTTCTTTATATCCTTAGTTATAGGAGTCTGTTTATCTAGTCTTCAGATGGTTCTTTAGGTTGATTGTTCTGTATTTAGTTGCCATTTAATGCAGTCTTGGGAGGAAGCAAGCACAGCATCTAAATACTTTGTTATCTTGACCGGATAATGTATTTGGAAGGTCATTATTTTAGAGTCAATTACAATGGTTATTCCTCTTTGATGAAGCAAAGTAGTCTAGTGAATAGACATTGGATCAGATGTCAGGAAACTTAGACCCAAATTCCAATATTCCTGCTGTGCTTTAGAGACTAGAGAGCAGCAGTATGCAGGGAAGAGCACATGTTTTGGGAATCAGACTTATCCAGAGTTTAATTCTAGTTTTCCCACTCACTAGCTATGTGAGCTTGACACACTCTCTTACCTTCCTGAGCATTCATTTGCCCACCTGTAACATTGGGATGGTATACTCAGGACTGACATTCAGCTGATACTTATCAGCATATGTAGTGTCTTTGTGGAAATTTAGTGGAGACTCCTCTGGGCAGATACAGCTTTGCTTGGCAGCTGAGCTCAGGATAGATTTTAGCTACCACTTACTCCCTTTTCTGGGTGCCACTCTGCAGTGCACAACCTGCACAATTACACATAGTGGCCCTAAGAACTGTTTTAACAGAGGTATACAGATCTGCAGTGGTAGGAGGGGCTGAGTTTTGCCAGGTGAATGGCATTTGTCCATATTATAGATGAGGGAGAAAGTATTACAAAGATACAGAGGTGATGTTACTACCAGATAATGTATTTGGACTCCTTGTTTTGAAGAAAGAGATGCTAGTGTAAGTTATATTTTAACCTCTCTAAATACAGTTTAATGCTTTTACAATTAAATATTAAAACTACTTTATGTGTAAGTTGATATTTCTTCATTGTTCTTGGATTAGATAGCATACTTCCTATTTTAAAATTTTCATTTGTATTTTAAAAAATTGCTTTTGGTTGATGAGAGAACACACTATTCTTTAAGATTAATTATTTGAGGTCATCTAGTACTTATCCAGTAGGCCTTGGGCCTAGATAAAGATCAGTGATCAAAAAAGACTAGGAGATTAAGTGAGATATTATTTTTTAAAAAAAGAATGTGGAGAGACTTTTATCACTGAATTATGAATGCTTGCATAGAATGTTAAATCATAGACTTTTAGAGCTTGAAGGTCTTTGAAGTCCTTTGAATTTAATCCCCTTGTTTTAAAATGACTATTAAAAAAATAAAAATAAAATGACTTTATTTTTCTTCTAAAAATGATACATGCTCATTATTAAAAATTTAGTAAATCAAAGTAAAAAGCAGAGAGTGAAAACCACACCAATTCCTACCACCCTGGTACAACTACTATTAATATGAAGAAAACAGTATTCTAGATAGCTCATTGCACCCATAGAGACAGGTTGAAGATGTACAGAACCAATTTTGATAAAATTTGATCATATTACACATATTTTAAATCAAAACTTCATTTTACTTTTCCTAGGATTTAACAGAATAAAGAGAGATGAAGAAAAACTGAAGAAATTAAACTTCTAAAAAATATTTATTCACCATAAGTCATATCAGTTTCTAATAAATCCCTCTAAGGTTGAGAAAAATCAATGAAAAAAAAAACATCAAGAGTTTGGTGTTATGTTTTTTTTCCTTCTCATTTCAATTTTAATAATATTGGCTGATTCCCTGTCATGAAAGATGATGAACTCACACTTATGCTTTGTCATTTTCCCTTCCAATTTTTGTTTCATAGAATAATATACCACATTGTTAATGTTTATAATATTTACTTTATGTCATAAGAATTGGTTAGAAATTGTTTTTGACAGCCAAATAATAGAGACCTGATGATAGTGACCTAAATACACAAGGTTTTAGTTTCACACTTAAAGCAAGACTGGAGGTAGGAGTCAGGACATGATCATGGTTCCACGAACTCATTAGGAACCCATCTTTCTCTATCTACTTCGCCAACTTTAGTGTGTGACTTTCATTTTCAAGGTCATAATGTGGCTGTTAGATTCTACTTATCAATTCTATATTCCAAGCAAGAAGTAGAAAAAAAAGAGATGGTAAAAAGAGATTCTTTCAGAAGCCGCAACTGCCATTTATATTTCACTGCATACAATCTCCAACCCCCCATCTGTAGAGGAAGCTGAAGAATGTAATTTTCTCACTCACCACATTGTCTATAACTTCAATTTCATCCATTTATTTATTTATTCATTCATTCATTCATTCATTCATTCATTTATTATTTCTTCTTTTAATTTTTTTATGGTGACATTGGTTAACAAAATCCAATAAGTTTCAACTGTACGCTTTAACAAAAAGTTATATATATATATATATATATATATATATATATATATATATATATATTTACACTGTATTCACCTCCCATAGTTAGATTTCTTTCTGTCACCATATTTTTGGCCCCCTTTACCCTGTCTACTTCCTCCTTCTCCCCACCCCCTACCCTCTGGTAACCACTAGCCTATAGTCCATGTCCATGAATCTCTGTTTGTTCATCCTGCTCATTAGTTGCTTTTAGTTTTGTATTCCACATATAAGTGATATCATGTGATTTTCAACTTTTTCTGTCTGCCTTATTTTGCTTAGCATGATTATCTTGAGGTCTATCCAAGTTGTTACAAATGACAGTATTTCTTTCTTATGGCTCAGCAATATTCCATTGTATATATGTACTATAGCTTCTTTAGCCAATTATCTATCATAGGACACTTTGGTTGCTTCCATGTCCTGACCATCGTGAATAATGCTGCTATGAACATCAGTGTGCAAATATCACTTCAGATATGAGTTTACAAGTCTTTGGGGGTAAATACCCAGTAGAGGAATTGCTGGATTATATGGTAGATCAATTCTTAGTTTTTGAGGAAACTCCATACTGTTTTCCATAGTAACTGTACCTATTTACAGTCCCACCAGAGGTGTATGAGAGTTCCTTTTTCTCTGCATCTTCTCCAACACTTGTTATTACTTGTATTGTTGATTACAGCTATTCTAACAGATGTGAGATGGTAGTTCACTGTGGTTTTGATTTGCATTTTCCTAATAGCTAGCAATGTTGAGCAGATTTTCATATATTTGCTGCCCATTTCTGTGTCCTCTAGGGAGAGGTATCGGTGCAGATCCTCTGCCCATTTTTTGATGGATTTTTATGCTGGCATTGTTATTGAGTCGCATGAGTTCTTTGTATATGTTGGATGTTAGGCCCTTATTGGACGCATTGACTGCAAATATATTTTCCCATTCGGATAGTTATCTTTTTACCTTGTTGACAGTTACTTTTTCTGTGCAGAAGCTTTTTAGTTTCATGCAGTCCCATTCATTTATTATTGCTTTTACTTCCCTTGCCTTCCAGGTCAGATTCATAAAATCCTCTTTAAGTCCAAGGCCATTGAGATTAGTTCCTATGTATTCTTCGATGCATTTTATTGTTTCAGATCTTATATTCAGGTCCTTAATCCATCTTGAGTTAATTGTGGTGTGTGGTGATAGACAACAGTCTATTTTCATTCTTTCTCAGGCGGTGTTCCAGTATTTCCAGAACCACTTATTGAAGAGGCTTTCCTTTCTCCACTGAATGTTTTTGGCTTTTGTTGAAAATTATTTACCCCTTTAAATATGGGTTTACTTCCACACTCTCGATTCTATTCCACTGGTCCATGTGTCTGTTTTTCTGCCAGTACCATGCTTTTTTGATTATAGTCGTTTTGTAGTATAATTTAAAGTTGGGCAGAGTAACGCCTCCAGTTTCATTCTTTGTTCTCAGGATGGCTTTGGTGATTTGGGGTCTTTAGTGCTTCCATACAAATCTGATTATTTTTGTTCTATTTCTTTAAAAAATGCCAATGAGATTTTGATGAGGATTGCATTAAATCTGTATAAAACTTTAGATATATGGTCATTTTAACTATGTTGATTCTTTCATTCCAAGAACACAGAATATCTTTCCATTTCTTTGTATCTTCTTTGATTTCTTTTAATAGAGTCTTATAGTTGTCATTATGTAGGTCTTTCACATGTTTCTTTAGATTTACTTCTAGGTATTTTATTCTTGTTGTTGCAATTGCAAAAGAAATTATATTTTCCATTTCTTTTTCTGACACCTCATTATGAAAGTATAGAAATGCTATGGATTTTTGAACATTGATTTTATATCTAGAAACTTTACTGTATTTGCTTATTGTTTCTAGTAGTGTTCTTGTGGATTTTTAGGGTTTCCTATATAGAGAATCATGTCATCTGCAAATAGTAACGGTTTGACTTTTTGTTTTCTCTTTGGATGCCTTTTATATCTTTCTCTTGACTGATTGCACTCACTAGGATATCCAACGCCATATTCAATAAGAGTGTCAATAGTGGAGAACCTTGCCTTATTTCTGATCTTAGAGGAAAAGTTGTTAGTTTTTCACCATTAAATATAATATTGGCTGAAGATTTGTTATATAAGGCCTATATTATGTTAAGGTACTTTCTTTCTATACCGATTTTGTTGTGTTTTGATAATAAATGGATGGTGTTTCTTGTTAAAGGTTTTTTCTGCATCTATTGATATGATTATATAATTTTTATTTTTAAATTTGTTTATGTGGTGTATCCCATTAATTGATTTGTGTATGTTGAATCAACCTTGTGCCCTTGGGATGAAGCCCACTTGATTATGGTGTATAACCTTCTTTATATGTTGCTGTATTCGGTTCACTAGTATCTTTTTAGGATTTTTGTATCTGTGTTCATGAGAGATATTGGTCTGTCATTTTCTTTTTTTCGTGTTATCTTACCAGGTTTTGGTAGCAGAGTAATATTGACCTCATAAAATAAGTTAGGAAGTATTGCCTCCTCTTCGAATTTTTAGAAGACTTGGAGGAGAATAGGTATTAAATCTTCTTTGAATGCTTAGTAGAATTCACTGTTAAAGCAATTTGGTCCTGGATTTCTCTTTTACACAGGGTTTTCATTATTGTTTCAATTTCTATACCACTAATAGTTCTATTTAGATTTTCCAGTTCTTGATTCAGTCTAGGAAAGTTGTATTTTTCTAAGTACCGGTTCATTCCTTCTAGGTTATAAAATTTGGTGTGATATACTTTTCAATAGTATTCTTGTATGATCCTTTGTATTTCTGTGATGTCAGTTGTAATTTCCCTTCTTTCATCCTTTATTTTGTTTATTTGTGTCCTTTCTCTTTTTTCTTTAGTGAGTGTAGCCAGGGGTTTGTCAATTTTATTAACCTTCTCAAAGAACCAGCTCTTTGTTGCATTTGTTTCTTCTATCTTCAAAAATTTTATTTATTTCTGCTCTAATTTTGATTATTTCTTTTCTTCTGCTGACTTTAGACTTCGGTTATTCTTCCTTTTTAAGTTTTTTAAGATGAAGTGATAGGTTGTTTATTTGGGCTCATTTTTCTTTATTCAGATAGACCTGTAATGATATGAGCTTTCCTCGTATTACCGTTTTTGCCATGTCTCAAAAGTTTTGATATGTTTTACTATAATTATAATTTTTTTCTATTTATCTCTTGATCTCTATTTTTATTTCTTCTCTGTTTTTACTTCTATTCATTCTTCAGTAGCATGTTGTTTAATACCCATGCATTTGTGTTTCTTCCCACTTTCTCTTTACAATTGATCTCTAGTTTCAAAAAATTATGATCAGAGAATATGGTTGGTATGATTTCAACCCTTTTATATTTGTTGAGGCTATCTTTGTGTCCCAGTATGTGGTCAATCCTTGAGAATGTTCCATATGCACTACAGAAGAATGTATAAGCAGCTCTTTTGAGATAAAAGGCTCTGTCAATGTCAATTATGTCTAGTTTGTCTAATGTGTCATTTAAGGATGTTATTGCCTTATAGAATTTCTGTTTGGATGATCTGTCCATATCTGACAGTGGGGTACTTATGTCTCCTACTACAACAGGGTTTTGGTCTGTTTTTCCCTTTAGTTCTGTTAGTAATTGCTTTATATATTCTGTGGCTCCCTGATTGGGAGCATAGATATTAATGTGTTATGTCTTCTAGGTGTACGAGTTCCTTCATTATTATAAAGTGTCCCTCAGGACCTTCCTTAACCTTTTTTATGTTGAAGTACATTTTGTCCAATATTGGTACCACCACTCCCACCTTTCTCTGAATGCCATTTGCTTGAAATATCATTTTCCGCCCTTTCACTTTTAGTCCGTACTTGTTTTTGGAGCTGAGATGTGTCTCCTGGAGGCAGGACATGGCTGTTGTTGTTGTTTTGTTCCAATCTGCAGCTCTGTGCCTTTTTCTTGGTGAGTTCAGTCTATTTATGTTTAGTATGATTATTGAAATATGAGGTCTTCTTATAGTCATTTTATCTTTCACTTTCTGGTAGCAAAGATACTATGTCCTTGTGTTTCTGTTTTCTTTATTTTGGTTGGGTTTTTGGGTTTTCCCTCTGGTTCTTCTTGTTTTATGTTATATACTTCATTTCTGAATCTTTGGCATGTAGTTACAATTACGAATATGTAAAGGATAGTTATATACATTTAGTTTTATATATATACACATATACATGTCCATATATATACATACACATATACATATACATATACATATACATATACATGCACATACACATACATATACACATACATATACACATACATATATATATAGAGAGAGAGAGAGAGAGAGAGAGACAGAGACAGAGACAGAGACAGAGAGAGAGAGAGAGACATCCGTTTTTGTTTGCTCATGCCTTATCTCCATTCCCCTTTGCTAATTTAGATCTTCGAAACCTTCCATTTTCAGTCATCTCAATTTGTCCCTATGTATGCTGAATGTTCATTATTCTCTCGCTATAGCAAATCTCTTCTTATTGTTTAAGCTTATAATGCCCTGTTCTTAGTAAAGGTTAAACTCTTCTGTTTCTATCTGCCTGCTAGTCACCTTACTCCTAATTATGTTTATTTTTGGCATTTTGTTTTAGGTGTGTTGACCCCTTTCAGTATTTTTTGAAATGCAAGCTCCATAGTGGAGAATTCCCTCAATTTTTGTATGTCTGGAAAGGTCTTTATTTCTCCTTCATATCTACATGTGAGCTTAGTTGGATACATTATTCTTGGCTGGTATTTCCTTTCATTTAATAGTTTGAATATTTTATTTCACTCCTTTCTGGCTTGTAAAGTTTGTGCTGAGAAGTCCACTGATAATCTAATGGCTTTTTCTTTACAGGTTACCATCTTCTTTTCCCTGAATGCCCTGAGAATTCTGTCTTTATCGTTGATTTTTGTTAATTTTAACACAATGTGTCTTGGAGAAGGCCTTTTTGGTTTGAGATAATAGGGTGTTCCATTGACTTCTTGCATTCCAAGCTCCAGCTTATTCCTTAGATTTGGGAAATTATCATCGACTACTTGTCTGAAAATACTTTCTAATCCCTTCTCCTTTTTCTCCCCTTCGACAGTACCCATTATTGTTATGTTTTCTTTCCTGATAGTATCAGGTAGTTCTTGTATTTCTCTTTCATTATTTTTCATACTTCAGTTTCTCTCTTCTTTCTTTTAATTTTTTCTAGATTTCTGGTTTTGATATTACTGAGCCTTTCCTCCATTTCTTTGACCGTATTTCCCAAGCTTCCTATTTCATTTTTTATCTCTTGTAATGTGTTCTTTATCTCCAGAAGTTTTATTCTGTTCTTTTCGAGGGCTTCAATCTCTTTGCTAAAGAACTCATTCTGCTTATCTAGTTGTTTTTTCAATTTCTGAAATTGTCGATATGATTCTTTTTTGATCTATTGAGTTCTTTCATCAGTGCCATCCTGAGTTCTCTGTCATTTAAGTCACATAGTTCTATGCCTGTAAGCTAATTTTTGGGAGATTTTTTCTTTGTTTCTGAGACATCTTGTCACCTTGGTTGTTCATGGTGTTTAATGGACTATTTCTCTGCCTGTGCATTAATGGAAGTGCATTCTGCTTTTTTTCTTTCTTTTTTCTTTTTCTTTTTTTTTCCAGCAAGAAGATTTATTATATGAAGGTCACTGTTTAACCTGTTGCAAAGAAGGCATTTTTCTTTTGGTTTCCAGTAGATGGCATCTAAGGCTCTTGGATCCTTGCTTTACATAAAGTCTTAATAATGCTTTTTTTTTCTTATAGATATTCAATCATGCTCACTACCCTCAGTCTCAGTCCCTGTCAGTGCTAGCTACAGTTTCAGTAGCTTTTGCTCAGATTTCCCTAGTACTCTGCGGTATTTGTTCTCAGAGGATATGGAGGGAGGGGACCTCTGAATTTGGGAAAAGGGCTTGTGGTCAGCCTTGGGTTTTGCAACTGTGGATTTTAATAATCAACTGTTGTTCCTCTGCCATTCCCACTTCTCTGCTATCCCCATTTCTCTGCTTTCTGCCCTGATGCCTGGACACTGCCACTAGCTGCATGGAGTTCACAGCTCTTGCAGTCGAGGCTTTTCAGAGACCGAAACTTACCATCTCCCTTCTCCCTCCTTCTTCAGGGAGTTCTGACTGGGAGAGGCAGCTCCTTTTTTCTCTTTGTCCACCGCCTGACACCTGGAGTTCTGACCTGTGGTAGCTCTTGTGCACAGATCCCACGCTCAGACATGCTGGTGTGCATTTTGGGTGTTTTTTGTTGAGTTTTAGATGTTAAGCTTATTGTCATTTCAAGGGGAGAGGTCTGGAGACATTTCTCACTCCACCATGTTTCTGATGTCACTCTTGACTATGTTTTAGATTGAGTTGTTTGTATTTTTATTGTTGAGTTCTAGGAGTTCTTTTTACAGTCTCAACAATAGTCCCTTATGAGATACATGATTTGCAAATATTTTCCAAATATTTTCTCTGGAGATCCTTGTTTCACTTTTTTTCATGGTGTCATGTGAAACACAACAATTTTAAATATTATTGCATTCCAAATTATCTACTTTTTTGTTGTACATGCTTTTGGTGTTATATCTAAGAATCCTTTGCAAAATCTGAGGTCACAAAGATTTATCTTTATTGTTCCTTCTAAGAATTTTACAGTTTTAGCTTTTGCACTTAGGTTTGATCCATTTTGAATTAATTTTTGTGTAGGCTATGAGTTAAGAGTCCCGCTTCATTTTTTTTGCATATGATTATCCAGCTATCCCAGCATCATTGATTGAAAAGAATATTTTTCTCAATCAAATGCTCATGACACTCTTGTGAAAAATCAGTTGGTCCTACACAAATGGTTTCATTTTTGGACTCATGATTCTATTCCTCTGATTTATATGTGACATTATCATACGGTCCTGATTACCATTGCTTTTTAGTAAGTTCTAGAATCCGGAATTATGAGTTCTCCTACTTTGCCTTCATTTTCAAAATTGTTTTGGCTATTCTGGGAAACTTGCAATTCCATGTTAATGCTAGAATCAGCTTGTCAATTTCTACAACGAAGTCAGCTGGAATTCTGATAAGGATTATGTTAAATTTGTAGATTAATTTGGACAATATTGCCATTTTAACAATATGAAATCTTTCAATTTACGAATGTGAATTTTTCTATTTATTGCAAATTTAATAGCCTTCAAAAATGCTTTGTAGTTTTCAGAGAATAAGTTTTTCACTTTTTAAAAATTTATTCCTAAGCATTTTATTTTTTGATGCTATTGAAATATAATTGTGTTCTTAATTTCATTTGTCAATTGTTCATTGCATGTGTATAGAAATAGAGTTGATTTTTATATATTAGTCTTGTATCATGCAAACTTGCTGAACTTATTTATTAGTTATAGTAGATTTTTAGTGAATTCCTTAGTGTTTTCATTAAACAGGATCATGTCATCTGCAAATAGAGATCGGTTTTCTTCTTTTCCAGTCTGGATGACTTTTATATATTTTCTTTTGTCTAATTTATTGGGCTAGAATCACTAGTACAATATTAAATAGAATTGGTAAAAGCAAGTATTCTTGTGGATTTTGAAGCTATTCTTCAACTAATCTCATCTGATCTGTCCAACTTTTGCCCCACTATACCTGTTTTCCAATTTGCCAATCCAAGCCTTACTCACAAAGACTCACTAGTCTAAATAGCCTGATTTTTAAAATCATTCTCTTTATATGCCCTGTTTGTTTCACCTCTACATCCATTGCTCATATAGTTACAGAAAATGACCCATTTCCTTCAACAACTAGCTAATACACTTCTTCAGGATAAAGCTCCATCTCTCAGATTATTGCCTACCATATTTCCAATAGACGCAAGTGGGCACACATACCCATATGGACAAACACATATCGTGAGATTCTATGACTTCCCATTTCCTGGGCTGTCCCGACCCGCGGGACTTGTTATTCGTGGGGGCGAGGAAGACCCAGCCTGTAAAGAAAAATGGGCGGAGAAAAAGGAGCGGAGGCAAGACAGTGTTCTGATCAAGCCTCAAATTTTATTTTTGGATAACAAGCATATTTATACAGCAAGAACAAAGGGGGGCAGGCAAAGGGTACTTGTTGCAATATGATTGGTCTTCAGCTGGTGGTGTGAGGAGCGGTAAGGACAGGGGGAAGTACGAGGTGGGGGGGAGAGCAGGAGCCTATCAGCACCTTCGGTGGTCAGCCAGTTCTCGGAAAGACTTGTTTATCATGGGTTTGGTTCTCACAGCCTGAGGGCTTGAGAGACCAAGGGCGCAGCTCCCAACATCTCCTCCCTTTCTATTTTAGAAAGGTGGGCCTTAACCGAATGGGGGAACATTGACCTGGTTCCTCCCGTGGGCTACATGTGCCCATCTATTGTTGGCTCTTGGTATCTTTTGGGGAGGAGAGGCAGAGCCGGTTTTAAATGGTGATTTAGATACCAACCTCTATGCAAACCAGGTATGTTCTCAGGGAAAAACAGAGGGGACCCTCTGATGGGGGTCTTCCCTTGCAGTAGCTTTGCATCTGCACCCATCTCGATGCCCATACCTTCCCTTGGTCTATCAAAAGGTGAAGGTAGACATTCCTCTGTCTCTTATGTCGTTCCCCGTAGGGAGGGAGCGTTTTATCGCCACCCGAGTCTGGAATACCAAGGTTTGTGAATATCTTCAACGAGGGTGGAAAAGTGGAGGGCGGTGCTGGGGTCTTCAGGGGGCTCTTCGACATTAAGGCGGTGATAGTAAACTGTGAGAGATTTTTGCAGCAAAGCGTCTACTTGTTTTTTAACAAGATCTGTTATGCCTCTGAAAGCCCAGGGCCCAAAGGTTAAAAGAAGAAGCAAGCCAACCAGGGGCCCTAACAAACTGGGTAGTAAGGTGGAACACAAAGGAGAGGTAGAGAACCAGTTTTTGTACCAAGATTCATCCTTTTCTCTCTGTTTCTGTCTGGCTTCTAAGCTTTTCTTGACTTTGTCTATGCTGTCTTGGACTAATCCTGTCCTGTCTTTATAAAAACAGCACTCCTCTTTAAGGGCGGCACACAGTCCCCCATCCTTAAGGAAAAAAAGGTCAAGGCCTCTGCAATTTTGTAATACTACTTCTGAGAGGGACACCAGAGACTCTTTCAGGTTGTTGAGACCTTCTTGTAAGGCCTGGATATCTTTATCTATTGCCAGACTAAGAGTAAATAATTGTTGTCTTGTGGATACAATAGAGGCTATACCTGTCCCTGCACCGGTGGCTCCCAGGCCAAGAAGGACAGCAAGGGTGATTGCTGTTACAGGTTCTCTTTTTGAGCGCGGGGAATCAGAATAAAAAGGAATTAAGTCTGTGGGGGGACGAATAGAGATTCGGGGTACTAGCATAACTACCACACAATATTCATGATTTTGCGTTAATAACAGAGGGACGATAGAGGGTGTTATTCCAAATGAGCAAGCAAAATAGGTTCCATTAGGGGCTACCATGAATTGATAGGAAGTATTAGGTGCAAGAGAGGAATTACAAATAGGACTTAGTTCAGGGGGGAGGAGCAAGTCGGAGCCATGAACACAAACGCCAATTCCAGACAACTGAGATAGCGTTTGCCCAGGAGAGACCTGTGACTGGGGAAGGCCTATCCAGCGCGTGAGGCCCGAGTCATTAGTATAAATGATTTCTTGAGTTATAATTGCGATGCCCTCATAAAAAGGGGGGACAGGTGAAAAACAAATCCAACAGGTTTCATAAGATGAATTTGTAAGAGATAAGGCTGTGGCATTTGCTAAAGACATTAGGGTGCTACCCGTGGAAGGCCCAGCAAGGGGTAGGAAGGCTTGGAATGGAGTGTGTTGGGTAAAAGGAGAGCTGTAACTATTATAAGTGGGTATGGGAGAACTTCGGGGACGAGGGGGAGCAGGATACAGGGCTTTATTCTGCCCTAGGATAATTTTATTTTCCGTATTGGGTATTTCTTTGGTTAGCCTAACCTTAAACGTGAGGCCCGGGTCCGGCCCTCCTATACGGAGCCATAGACCCCATTCGTGCCCTCTCAACCACCCATCAAGGGGGGCCTTTTTTCCGGCCTCAGTAAACGTAATAATAAGAGGGGTGCACCATCCTTTTGTCTGATTCTCTTTTCTGCATATTGGGTTGGCAGTAGTTCCCCACCACCTAGGTTCTGTCTGATTCCACCCCTTCTTTATAGAAATGAAATCCCAAGAAGAGCTAGGATGTCAGTAGGCGTCACCTGTAGTCTCACAGCCCCAGGAGGCACAGAAAAAGGACTCTCTATAGCCACACTTGTAACTAAGGGCCCTATCTCTGTGTCCACCCGGACAGACATAGAAGTCGGCCTCTCTAAGGACAGTTCTTGCTTGGCCCGAGTCACATCCCGCAGGGGAGGAGGCTCGATGGTCAGCATTAGGATTTTGGGGCGCCTCTTCGAGGGGAAGATATGTATCTGGCAGTCCCCAGTCTAGGGACGCCCCTTCGGCTAGGCGACAAAGGTCTGGGGTGAGTGAATTCCAAGGTGTGGTGGCCGCCAGTGAGGAGGCAGAAAAGGCGACATCGCCTACTTCGTTAATAATCTGCCAGGTGTAATTAAATATTTGATGGGCTAAATTCGAGGGCAGCAGTATACAAAGTAAAAGTAGGAGCATATTGTTAAGACTGTGAAAGGCTTGTAGGCTTTTGGGACTAGGAAGTACCTCTTTCTGTTGGGTGTGATTGACCTGGTTAAATGCAGGTGCAGAGTGTGCAGACCCCTAAAAAGGTTAAATTACCTAGTAGCAGGGCCAACCTGCATTTGAGGGGGATTGCTGGGTCGACACAAAGCAGGGTCAGATTCAGGATGAGGAGGAAGCTACGGCAAGGACAAGAGTGGCGGGGGACCAATCGCGGCAGTTCATATTTTTTCTTGTGATCCTCCAGTAACTTTCTGCAAAAGAACACATGGTGAACAGGATTCTCAGGGTTTTGGATCCCTGGGTAGGTTATAAAGTTTGATTAACCGGTCCGGAAGCCATCTAGCATTTTGTGCTTGGGTGTCATAGACGCAAGCATGTCCTTTTCCCCAGATGAGGATGGGGTCAGGGCCTTGCCATTTGTTGGAGAGGGGGTCTCTCCACATGGCCTGTGCATAATCAGTAGCTGTAGACGGATGCCAAAGGCGGTCAGCAGCAGACTTGCCTGTGGCATCTAACGTTAAAAAATTTAGGACAAACAATGCATGATTTAACAGTGTTTTAGAGTTACCTGTTTTATTGTATATGACTTCTCCCCCAGACTGTAATTTAAAGAGCATATTTTTAAGAGTTTGATGTGCTCTCTCAACAATACCTTGTCCCTGGGGATTATAGGGGGTACCTGTGATGTGTTTGATGCCTAACTGGGCACAAAACTGTTTAAAGCCAATGCTACTATAGCCAGGGCCGTTGTCTGTCTTAAGAATTTTGGGTTGGGGGGTAGTGGCTAAGCAGGAAATAACATGTTGAATGACATTTTTGGTGGCTTCTCCTGCTTGGAGTGAGGCGCAAATAAAGCCACTATAAGTATCTATTGATACATGAATATATTTAAGTTTGCCAAAAGGGGGGTAATGAGTAACATCCATTTGCCAAAGTTCACCAGGGACTAGCCCCCGAGGGTTCACTCCTAGGTGTGGCTCAGGCAAAAGTGTCAGACAACCTTTGCATTGTCGAACAATCTGGCGGGCCTGTTCTCTGGTTATGGAAAACTTCAGGCTAAGGGTGTGTGCATTGAGGTGATGTAGAGCGTGAGCTCGTTGGGCAGCAACAAATGGGGTATCCTCTTCAGTGGCGGCAATTAATTGGGTGGCCTGGTCTACTATATTATTTTCCTCTGCGAGAGACCCAGGTAGGCCTGAATGAGCACGGATGTGCCCAATAAAAAACGGAGCATTGCGATTAATGATTAATTTTTGTAATTTGGAAAATAAGGGGGAAGCATTTGTGGAGGGGCGTATGTAGGGGACTATTTCAAGTAGGGGTACAGAAACAGCTACATAGGCGCTGTCAGTATAAAGATTGAAGGGAACCTCACTTAGGAGTTCAAAGACTGTAATTATTGCTGTTAGTTCAACAAGCTGTGCAGATTGAAAGGCTGTCTGTATACGGGTAACCTGTCCATTAATACTAAAGGCTGCTATGCCTGAAGAGGAGCCGTCAGAAAACACTAGCATGGCTCCCGCAATGGGAGTGGCTTTGGTTCTCCGGGGAAAAACAATGGGGGTTTTTTGTAGGAACTGAATTAATCTGTCAGCAGGATAATGATTATCAATTGTTCCTTGAAAGGAGGTGCAACTAATCGCCCAGTCATCATCGTTTTGAATTAGCCATTATACCTGAGCTGTATTACATGGGAGGGTTATAGTGTCAGGGTCTTTTCCAAAGAGCTTTAAGGCTGACTCCCGCCCCAGGCGTAAGGGGGTGGCCACTAGTTGAGGGTAAGTAGCTAGAACTCAGGGGGGTGAAGCCGGTAGATGGACCCAGAATAACGGGTGATTTTGCCAGAGTAAGCCCGTAGGAGAGAAAGGGGTGGGGAGGATGAGTAACCACAGGCTCAGTTGCGGTGAGAAATACCCAACATTTTGTTGATTGATGGCTTGTTCAACAGTGTTTAGTGCCTGTTGAGCCTCTGGGGTAAGTGAACGGGGGGAGGATGGATCGGGGTCCCCGCGTAATATATCAAATAAGGGTTTTAGCTCTCCTGTGGTAAGTTTTAGGTAGGGTCTAAGCCAATTAATATCTCCTAAGAGACGTTGAAAATCATTAAGTGTCTGCAAGGAGTCTGTTCTTAGTTGTATCTTTTGAGTGAACACTCTACTGGGAAATAGTTCGAACCCTAAAAACAATTGTGGTGGATGTATTTGAACCTTTTCAGGGGAAATATATAGTCCTCTCTCTTTAAGAGCCCTTATTAAATTTTGACTGGCAAGATGTAGTTGGTCCTCCTCTGGGCCAGCCAAAAGAATATCATCCATGTAATGGATAATGTACAGGGCAGGGAAAAGTTTTCGAAAAGGATCGATGGTCTGAGCAACAAATTTTTGGCAGAGGGTGGGACTATTGGCCATGCCTTGAGGGAGTACTCTCCACTGGAAGCGTGGTGTTGGTCCAATATTGTTAATGATTGGGAGGCTAAAGGCGAAACGTTTACAATCTTCAGGATGGAGTGGTATTGAGAAAAAGCAATCTTTGAGATCTATAACAAGTTTGAGAAAACCCCGTGGTATAGCTACGGGGGAGGGAATCCCAGGCTGCAAGGCACCCATAGGGACCATGGTTTTATTAACTGCTCTAAGATCTTGCAGAAGGCGCCATTTGCCCGACCGTTTTTGTATGACAAAAATTGGAGTGTTCCAAGGGGAAGTAGATGGTTCAATGTGTCCAGCAGCTAATTGTTCCTGCACTAACTCTACGGCTGCGGCTAATTTTTTATGGGGCAGGGGCCATTGATCTATCCAGACAGGGTTATCATTTTTCCAAGTAATTTTATCTGCCTGGTGTGCAGGGGGAGCAATGGCCCTTACAAAAAATGGTTATTAAATCCTAGGCCCGAACGATCTGGTTTAGGCGTAGCCATTACAGGATTGGGGTCTCCTTGTCCTGTTTTTCCTAAGCCCCGTCCAGGGAGATAACCCTGAGCTAACATTTGATGAGTAACGATGTCATTGGGGCTGCACATAATGACCTTCATTTGGGAGAGAATGTCTCGTCCCCAAAGGTTTACTGGTAAGCCTGGAACTACAAATGGTTGAGTGGTTCCAGTATTTCCCTCCTCATCTTCCCAGGTTAATAATTGTGAACTTTGTAAAGTATTTTTCGATTGGCCAATCCCTTGCAGGTGGGTTAGAGAGGCCTGGACAGGCCAACTAGAGGGCCATGAAGCCTGGGAAATTACAGTGGAGTCCGCTCCAGAATCTAGAATGCCTTTAAATCTTTTCCCTGGAATTTTAAGCGTGAGCATGGGGCGTTCTTTGGTGACTGCTTGGACCCAATATAGGTCAGAAGAGCCTGGTTTAGAGGGGCCTCTTTTTGCATTAAGGGCAGGCTGGGAGGTGTCTAAGGGCAAGGATAGCGCCTGTGCTAGGCGCTGTCCCTGTGTGATGGTAATTGGGCCCTGAGACGCACTGGCTAGTATCTTAATCTCCCCTGTATAATCATTATCTACCAGGGAGGGATGTATAGTAAGGCCACTCAGGGTAGTCGATGCACGGCCTAATATTAAAAAATAAGTGTCTTTTGGGGGTGGGCCAGAAATTCCCGTGGACAAAACTTGAACACCATCCTCTGGTTTTAATATCGTTGAGGAGGAGGCACAGAGGTCCATTCCTGCGCTCCCGGGTGTAGCTCTGAGGAGGGCGGGAGGTTTATTGGTTGGCTGTCCCCCGAGGCCGGCAGAAATGAAATCGGTTGAGGGGCCCGGGGCTGGCCCCTCTGCCCGTTTCCCTGGCGGGAAGGCACTGGGTTTCCGAAAACATCAGTAACAGAACGACAGTCTTTAGCCCAATGGTATCCCTTTTTACATTTTGGACAAATGGAGGGAGGCTGTGTAGAGCGTATGGCAGGGGCGGAAGGAGCTTGAGCATTGGAAGTATTATTTGGGCATTGTCGGGCGAAATGACCCAGTTGGCCGCATTTAAAACAATTTTTGTGTTGTGAGGGGGTAGTCTGAATGGCAGCCCCTACGGCAAGATGTACAGCCTGGGACACTTTGGATGTAAGCGGGTCCATGGCAAGGTGCATAGCCTGAGACATTTTAGATGTAAATGGATCTACATCGCGACACATACGGAGCATCTCATCAAGGGTTTTATCTCTAGTTTTACCGCGGAGAACTGCCCGACAAGAGGCGTTAGCATTTTTATAGGCCAATTGTTTGACTAATCTATCATTGGATGCCTCACCTCCCAGCGTTCTCTCAGCTGCCTCTAAAAGTCTGCTGACAAACTCACTATAATCTTCTTGGGGTCCTTGAATAATTTTTGTTAGTGGGGTGCTGGCTGCTCCTGAGATGGGAAGTGCTCGCCAAGCGCCAAGGGCAGCACTTGTAGTTTGTGACAAGAGGGCAGATGGGAAGCGCCTTTGTTTAGCTTCAGCTGTATATTTTCCCTGTCCAGCAAGTTTTTCAAAGGTCCAAGTTGCAGAGGGGGAACGGGGGTCTCTTAAATTAATGACCGCCGTGGACTGGCAGCGTTCTAAAAAGTCTGCCCTCCATGTTAGAAACTGTCCACGGGTAAGTACGGCCTGAACAATGCGGAACCATTCACTAGGGAGAAGTTGACCACCACGAGACAGGGTTTCTAAAACTGACAGGGTGTAAGGAGCATTAGGCCCATATGTTTTAACAGCCATGTTTAGTTCTTTTAAATTTTTAAACTGTAACTTATGAAATTCCCTGTGTTTAGTAGTAGGGGCGGGCTGTTCCTCATCCTCACTTTCGTTTTCTTGGGCATTTTCATTGTCGTCCTCTGAGTCCGTAGCGGGGGCTTCTGAGGTGGCCTCTGAGGTGGAAGTAGGGGGAGGACTAGCGCGAGTGGACCGAGTAAGAACGGGAAAGGTTAAATTTTTACTTTTGGGTGTTTTATTTGTTATCTTTTTAGAAGGTTTTGAGGGAGGGTCAAAGACTGTATTTTGAAGGGTAGCTTGTAGGGAAGTTAGCTCAGCGGACATTTTTAAAATTTGTTTTACCTTTATTATCTGAGTTGAGAGCCTCTTTTCAGCTTCAGAGAGCGTAGAGGGTGAGAGCATAGGGGGCAGGAGGGCGAGGGTACAGGACTGGGAGACATATGGAGGGGGCCTCTGTAGGGGCGCTGAAGGCCAGTCTGGGTTATGATGTCGTGCAGCCTCATCCTCTAAGATGGCTGCATCTCCGGGGTCCAGGGGAGTATCCCCCGGATCTTTAGCAATCATAGGAAGTGTCATTTGGACCTCCGAAGGGGGGTGTTCTTTGAGGGGAGGGGGGTACAAACAACCCGTGAGGGCGGTCGGTGAATGATCGGTCATGTCTATTATCACCGAGGGAGACTTAGAGGGGGGTTTTTCAGCGGGGATGGAGGCGACTGAAGTCGCCCGAGGTAAAGGCCGGAGGCAGTACTCCGCAACCGACAATAGTTGTTGTTTATCTGGGTCATCTGACGCTGCCTCTACTATGTCTCTAATAAGTCCCCAATACGAAAAAACAGTAGCAGGGACGGCATCAGGTCCCTCTCGATGCAATTTATCATTTAGATCTCTCCCTACCTTCTGCCATTTTTTTGCGGTGTATTTCTGGCCCGTTGACTATGAACCATGGACAAACCTTATCAACAAATATAGAAAACTCTACAAGATCCTTTTTCTTAACTCGAACTCCTCTTTCTCTAAGGGATTCCTTAAGGTCTCTTATAAAGACCACTTCCTTTGACAATTTGTGGCCCATTTCTCGGAGACGGACGAGGGGGTACTTACCAAGGACGAGAAACTCTCATGAGCGGTAAAAGCAGTCCTCAAACTTCAAAGTAATGGGGGGCCCGGGCGTCAGGGGTCTATCCAGGGGTCCGTCTCGGCGAGGGTCTGTGCCTCGAGCCCCACGTTGGGCGCCACTTGTCCCGACCCGCGGGACTTGTTATTCGTGGGGGCGAGGAAGACCCAGCCTGTAAAGAAAAACGGGCGGAGAAAAAGGAGCGGAGGCAAGACAGTGTTCTGATCAAGCCTCAAATTTTATTTTTGGATAACAAGCATATTTATACAGCAAGAACAAAGGGGGGCAGGCAAAGGGTACTTGTTGCAATATGATTGGTCTTCAGCTGGTGGTGTGAGGAGCGGTAAGGACAGGGGGAAGTACGAGGTGGCGGGGAGAGCAGGAGCCTATCAGCACCTTCGGTGGTCAGCCAGTTCTCGGAAAGACTTGTTTATCATGGGTTTGGTTCTCACAGCCTGAGGGCTTGAGAGACCAAGGGCGCAGCTCCCAACACTGGGCACTTAAGGCTAATTTACATTTTGCTTCAGCTCATACTAATTTGTAAATGATTTTTTGTTGTTTCTGGTATCTTTGTCTTGGCTCCACTAACTACACAATAGGTTTCTACAGAGCAAAAAGCAGGAACTTTGTATCTTATTATCAGCCACAACAGGAGTCAACACAAAGAATTATAAGAAAAGAAGTTACTTAATAAAAACTGATGGGCTTCCGTACAATTTTATTCTTCCAGAAGGCCCCCCTCTTCTTTGTAGACTACTGTGAAACTTAGAGACTGCCTGGATGCCCATTCATACCTCTGTCAGTACCACACTTCCATTTCCAAGCCATTTCTTTTCTCTTCCTCCTCATATTGGCTGAGTTTCAGAGGGAGATAAGTGGCTCCATCAATTTTTGTGACTTAATGAAAGTCTTAACCATGTTTACCAGCTTTTCTTCCAGGATAAATGCATCATAAGCCAAGGCAAAGTCATTCTCATAGTGCTTGTTTAGAAAATGTATGATTTTTATATTGTCCCCATTAAAGCTATGACCTCAGACATGAACTTTAAAAATGAGTGCCTCACAGTGTGAAATGTTTATTCTGAAGGCTAGGACTTGTATTCTTAAGCACAATTCCTTCTGTTGTTTTGTTCTTGTGGCATTTGCTTGGTTTTTGTGCTTTACTACAGCTAAAATATTGACATCACTCTGCCCCACCCCATTAACTGTAGCAAATGTTATAGAGTGAAAATCTTTTGCAATAAGGATACCACAAATAACAGAGTATAGGGTTTGGTATTGCTGCCTTAACAGCTGAAAAGGCAGCTGCATGCCAGTTTCAGGAGAAAAATGTTCTTTATTATGTACTTGCTGAACATGTAGCCTGTGTCAAGCATGGGGGATAAGAAAGCAAATACTTAGTTGTTGCTCTGGAGGAACTTACAGTCTTGTTGGGGTTATAAGACTAATGTAGCTCAAACAGAGAACAATTAAGTTAGAGGTACTGTGAGATAATTGCTGAAACAAGGGTAGAGGAGCATACCATCAATGTGACTTGGAATCAAGGAAAGCCTTTGAGAGAAGGCAAGCTCTTAAGTTTGACTTCGAAGGATTTTGGTGGACAGAGGAATGAAAGGTATGCAAAAAACTATCATGAAGTTGACAATATAGGGAGGCTAACTAATAGGGTTGAAGGTCCATACCATTTAGAAATAATATCAATCAAATAGGATAAGTCTAGATTAGGGTGTATCTTGAGTGGACAGAATGACAGGTTATTAGAGCTATAAGGGCATTGCTAATATTACAGCTGGAGCCAGAATTCTTAGTCTAGTGTCTAGTTTCTATCATTTTATTAGAATATTTTTAAGCCATGGATTTTTTTTCAAATGAAATCTAATGTAAAGAAGCCCAGTATGTAAAGCTGACAAATACTTAAATTTGAGGAAGATTAAGATGAACCCAGAGAAAGAGAAAAAATAACATAGATGATAGAGGCTCTGTTTCATCTTTCTGGTGAGACAAAGTTGTGACAGAAACAATGAGCATACAACAAAGGAAATCACCTGAAATCTAGATGAACAAGCCCTACAATGAAGGAAAGAAATAAGAAATCACCCTGCAATGGGAGGAGGTAGGATGTGAGGAGGATACGAGCCTGCCTGGTATCAAGCAGCTGAGTGGGACAGAGGCCATGGCAGCAGCAGCCAGCAGCTGCAGAGGCCCCTTAAAGAGGCCATGTCAGTGAGCAGACTTTCATGGTAATGGACCTACTCGCTCTGAGCACCAGTGCTGGGTCGGCTGTGTAGGGGACACCAGGGACTTACAGGTGGACACTGACTTGTTGGAACAAGGGCCAGAGGTGAGACTTACTCTATATAGAAGTGCTGGTGGTATCCATTGTTCCTCTGTTGAGCCCTTCCCCCTCCCTACGTGTAGACTCAGAGCCACCATAGCTGAGACATCATCAAACTGGATAACAGAGGTCACTCCACCCAGAGGATTCCATGAAACTCCACTTCCCCCAAATCGGGACCATATACAAGCCACATCCAAATGTATCCTCCATGACTCAGGTGTCCCTTGCCAAGCAGCGCCTAGTCTCATGTTGCAGCTGACTGCGGTTTCTAGCAAGGCCTCTTGAGGTAACTATAAGCACAGGATCTGTAGATTGCTTGCTGAATCTTAACAAGTGGCCCCAGATGGCACAAGCTTGGGCTAAACTTGGCCTGTTGCTGAACCCCTCTCAGGACTGTGCCACTGGATACCTACTACACAAAGCCACACTAATAAGACCAGGAGACTTAGGAGCTTTGCTTAGTACATAGAAACAGACACAGAAAGGCAGTCCAAATGGGAAGAGAAAGTAGCAGAAACCACACGAGAGACCAAACAGAGATCCAGGAATAATGGAGTCAAGCAATCTAACAGATGCAGAATTCAAAACACTGGTTATAAAGATGCTCAATGAACTTAGCAGAAGCGTAGATGAATTCAGTGAGAACTTTAGCAAAGAGATAAAAACCATAGAAATGAAAATGGAAATGATGTATGGGAACCAGTCAGAAATGAAGAACACATTATCTGAGATGAAGAGTATGTTAGAGGGAATCAACAGAGCAGATAAAGAATAGGATTGAACCACTGATATAGAGGATGGGGAAACCAAGGACCTTTAACCAAAATTTCAAAAACGAAGAAGCCAATACTATAATAATAATTTAAGGAACGTATTGCACACCATTAAATGCAAAAATATCTGTGTCATAGGGGTACATGAAGGAAAACAGAAAGTTGAAGAGTTATTTGAAGAAATAATGATGGCAAGCTTTCCTAACCTGATGAAAGAAATGGACATACAACCCCAGGAAGCTCAGAGAGTCCCCCCCAAAATGAACCCAAATTGGCCCACACCATGATACATTATAATTAAAATGCCAGAGGTTAAATACAAAGAGAGAATCTTAAATACAGCAAGAGAAAAGTAGTTAATTACCTAGAAAGGAGCACCTATAAGACTGGCAGCTGTTTTTTTCAAAATAAACTATGCAAGACAGAAGGGCTTGGCAGGAAATATCTGACGTGATATAAACCCAGGATCTATAATCAAGAATACTTTTCAAGCAAAGCTATCATTTAGAGTAGAAGGACAGATAAAGAGTTTTCCAAACAAAAATAAGCTAAAGGAATTTATCAACACCAAGCCAGTAATACAGGAAATGTTGGAGGGACTTCTTTAAGAAGAAAAAACATGTATCAAAAACAGGAATAAATAATGGTAATAACTACATTCCTATCAGCAAGTACCTCAAATGTTAAAAGAATTAAGTGCTCCAACCAAAAGGTAGAGTGGCTGAATGGATAAGAAAGCAAGACCCCTACAAGAGACTCAATTCAGACTAAAAGACACACAGAGACTAAAGGGAAAGGGATGGAAAAAGATATTGCCTTGATGGACCTAGAGGGTATTGTGCTAAATGAAATGAGTCAGATAGAGAAAGACAAATATCACATGATTTTACGTATAGGTTGAATCTAAAGTACAAAATAAACAATAAGAATAACAAAAGCGGAAATAATTAATAGATACAGAGAATTTTGTGGGCTAATAGATGGGAGGGGAGTTAGTGGGGACAACAATAAAAGGCAAAGGGATTAAGAAGTAAATATGGATAGTTGCAGAATAGACATGGAGATGTAGAGTGTAGCATGGGGAAGATGATTAATAATGTAATAACTATATAGGGCAGAAGAGGGGTACTAGATTTAGTGGAGTGATCCCATTGTGAGTTATGTGAATCTCTGGTCACCATGCTGTACAAATGAAACTGGTATATTATTGTATGCCAATTATCATTGAAAAAAACTAATTGAATGGTATAATGTAACTATGAGTATCTGTCTATTATATTTCAATAAAGCTGGGAAAAAAGATAATTAAAAATTTTAAAAATGACATATTTTAAACTTATATAGTCAACTAAGCACAGGTTCTCTCTCTTTCCAATTATTTGTTTTTTATGAACCTCAAGGTATTTTGCTGAGAAGGAGCTTTTCCCTCATGTTGTGGGCACACTGGTAAGAGGCTGGAATACAGGAGACAGAGATGAGGATTTAGGCAATTAAAAACCAATTCAGCAAATGAACATTCCATCTAATGAATGTGTAAATTCCATGAATTTCATTTTTAATGAAAAATGGGAGTCAATTTCCAGCCCTGGAGAAAGATTCTTTCCTTTTCAACTGCCAAGCAGGTCAGCAAGGTTACAGGGCAGCTTTCTGGTCAAGTCTCTGTGGCTGCAGTCTCAACTCTTAGACAACAGCTGCTGGCTGAAAGAGTATCTTGGATTCCTAAGCTTGCAGTCTATAGTAAAGAAATCACACCATGATTGACGGAGAAGTGGGCTCTGGTTCCAAAAATTCTGAGAAAAGCAGATTGAATATCCTAACTCATTCCAGATGTCATGTCTTTAAGCTCCTGCCTAATACCCAAGGTAGCATGCTGCCCTTTAAAGATGAAAATCCGCCTCCAGTTAAACAACATATGAGCTGAAAACTAGACAGTGCTTTATGATTCCAGACTGGGCAGCTCAAAAATGGAAGAGCCTGCCTGCCACTGATGGTTCCCCACAAATGCCTATGTGCTCCCAAGAGATCTTCCCTTTAGAAGATAGTACCAAAAAGGGAGGAATTATGCATCATGTGGCACCAGGGAGTCATCAGATAAATCCAGAAAAAGTATCCACGGAAACAGTAGAAAAATGGCAGTAAGTAGTCCTGGCTTTTATAGACATTCTGAGTCTTCCAGGACCCAGAATCCTTATAATGCCACCTATTTTCCATAGCCTCCAACTATGGCTTTTACCTAAGCTGACTTTCCCCAGAAGTGCCTTATAAGCTGAGTAATTTGTTACACAGAACAACAGAAAATGAATACACTCCAACCCTTCATTGCCCTTCAAAACTTCCCTATCGTATTTTGTTGAGTAGGTAACTATATTAGTTTCCTAGGGCTGTTATAACAAATTACCACAAACCAGGTGGCTTGGAACAATGGAAATTTGTTTCCTTATGGAGGCTAGAAGTCCAAAAACAAAGTGTCAGCAGGATCATCCCTCTTCTGAAGGTGCTAATGAAGGATTCTCTTCCAGGTTTCTCTCTTAGCTTCCAGTATTCCTTGGCTTGTGGTAGCAAAATTCCAATCTTCATATGATGTTCTCTCTGTGTGCATGTCTGTCCTTTCACACGGCATTCTCTTTATAAGGATGTAAGTCATGTTGGAGTAGAGGCCCACCCTACTCCCTTATGAATTCAACTTAAGCTAGCTAACTAATTACATGTGCAACAATGCTATTTCTAAATAAGGTCACATTCTGAGATGCTAGGGTTTAGGACTTCAACATATGGATTTTTGAGAAATACAATTTAGCCCATTATAGGTTCTGACTAGCTCACTAAGATAGATAATGATTTAAAATGGCTCATTATCCCTGTAAATATATTTATATTTCAAGAGAAGCCTTCCCTACTTTCATTGAAAGCACAAACTGAGAGGAAAGACCTGGAGATTGTCATTCTAGAGGCTTGGAAAGCTGGACGCTATTCAGTCTAGAGAACTTCAGAGATACCATGTGTCATTGGAGATGAAGGTTTAGTATATTTAGGCAGGAAAGAGGGAATTTCAGAAAAAAGAGACCCCATAATGGGGAATTATTATTTAATAGATACAAAGTTTCAGTTTGGGGTGATAAATAAGTTCTAGGGTTGGATGGTGGTGATGGTTGAACAACAATATGAATGTACTTAATGACACTTAGCTATAGAACTAAATATTATGTATATTTTACCACAATAATTTTTTAAGTAACAAATTTTTAAATAAAAAATTAAAAAAATAAAACAAATTAACAAATAAAAAAGAAACAAATAAATAAAAGAGGAGAGTTCACATTATTTTCCCTGAAGTGGGTCAGAATTGTGGGTAGAGAGGGAGAGTTAGGCCACATAATAAATGAGAGTATAAGGCAAGATCACCAGTGACTTAGAAGGGAGTCAGAAATTACAGACTAGGGATAGTGACAGTGAGATTTTTGTGTTTCTGTGGCCTCCATAATTTCTCAGTATTGTTATTTTGTTAATAAATAGTAATTGTGACACTGAACAACTGTTGAATGCTTAATATGTGCCAGGAACTGTGTTAAGCACTTTCCATTGTCTAACTCATATAGTTTTATTTTTATAATGCATATAAGGATTGTGAAATTATTATTATTAATTTACAGAGGAAATTGAACCTCAGTGATGTTAAATAATCTGCCAGTAATCACACAGATGGAAAGTGGTGGATTTTTGAGTCAGTATTGGCAATTTATATAAGAGTTTGTCCATTTCATTTAGGTCTTCAGTTTATGTATAAATCAAGAATTTTTTTGTTTTTAAATTGTAGGGTAATTTTTTTAAAAAATATAAATTATACAATATAGGAATACTCTTTTATAAAAATGAAAATAATATACATAGCCTCTTTATTACCCATAATTTCTGACTCCTCTTTCCAGAAGTAACCACTATTACCACTTTGGTTGTATACTTCCAGAGAATTTTCTATTCATTTACATTTATTTTTTATTTTATTTTAAAAGATATTTTTAGTTTTTAATTTTAGTTGGCATACAATATTATATTAGTTTCAGGTGTATAACATAGTGATTAGACATTTATATAACTTATGAAGTGATAACCCTATGAATCTAGTACCCATCTGACACCGTGTATAGTTATTACACTATTATTGACTATATACCATATGCCATACTTTACATCCCCATGACCATTTTGTAACTACCACTATGTACCTCTTAATCTCTTCACCTTTCACGTGCTCCCAAACCCGTCCCATCTGGAAACTCTCAAAATGTTCTCTATATCTATGAGTTGGTGTCTGTTTTGTTTGTGTATTTTGTTCCTTAGATTCCACATGTAAGTGAAATCATGATATTTTTTCTTTCCCTGTCTGAATTCTCACTTAGCACAATACCCTCTAGGTCCATCCATGTTGTTGCAGATGGCAAAGTTTTATCTATATATGTATGTATGTATATATGTATGTTTATGGCTGAGTAATATTCCATTTTATATATGTACCAACTCCAATGATAGACACCCAGGTTGCCTCCATACCTTGGCTATTGTAAATAATGCTGCAACAAACATAGGGATGCACATGTACCTTCAAAATAGTATTTTGGTTTTCTTTGGATAAATACTCAAGAGTAAGATTACTGGGTCCTTCTTGCCTCCAGTTATCGCTTTTGTTTTAAAGTCTATTTTGTCTAGTATAAGTATTGCCACTCAATATTTTTTTTTTCCATTTTCATGAAATATCTTTTCCCATCCCTCTACTTTCAGTCTGTGTGTGCCTTTTGATCTGAAGTGAGTCTCTTGTAGGGTCTTGTTTTCTTATCCATTTAGCTACCCTATCTTTTGATTGGAACATTTAATTTTGTTTTTCATTTGAGGTACTTATTGATAAATATGTAGTTGTTGCCATTTTATTATTAATGTCTTTGATAACATTTCTTCTTCTTAAAGAAGTCCCTCTAACATTTTCTGTAACGCTGGCTTGGTGGTAATGAACTCCTTTAGCTTTTTTTTTTTTTTTTTTTTTTTGGTCTGGGAAACTCTTTATCTATTCTTCAATTCTACATGATAGCTTTTCTGGGTAGAGTAATCTTGTTTGTAGGTCCTTGCTTTTCATCATTTTGAATATTTTGTGCCAGTGTCTTCTGCCTTCAATGTTTCTGTTGAGAAATCTACTGATAGTCTTATGGGAGCTCCCTTGTAAGTAACTAACTGCTTTTCTCTTGCTGCTTTTAGTGCTTTCTCTTTGTCTTTAAACTGTGCATTTTAATGAGGATGTGTCTTGGTGTATGCCTCTTTGGGTTCATCTTGTTTGGGACTCTCTGAGCTTCCTGGGCTTGTATATCTACCCTTCACCAGGTTAGGGAAGAATTCAGTCCTTTCTTGAAATAGGTTTTCAATTCTTTGTTCTCTCTCTTCTGCTTCTCGTACCCCTATGATATGAATGTTGTTATGCTTGATGTTGTCCCAGGGGCCCTTAAACTATTCTTATTGTTTCTGAATTCTTTTGTTCTTGTTGCTGTTCTGCTTGAGTGTTTT
Organism: Rousettus aegyptiacus; assembly: GCF_014176215.1. Lineage (NCBI taxonomy): Eukaryota > Metazoa > Chordata > Mammalia > Chiroptera > Pteropodidae > Rousettus > Rousettus aegyptiacus. The sequence continues at coordinate 81,676,798 of NW_023416312.1, read as the reverse complement.
CTTCTACCTTATCCTCTGAGTTGCTGATTCGATCCTCCTCTTCATCAAACCTACTAATTCCTCTTGGATTGAATTTTCTTCTTCCTGTAATATATCCACCAGTAATTCTTTCAGCATGGGTGTGTGGTTGGTAAAATTTCTTGAGTTTTTGCATGGTTGAAAATAATCTTTATTTTACCCTCCTTCTTGACTGACAAAATTTTAAGTTCAGAATTATTTTCCTTAAGCAATACGAATTGCTTCTTGTGTTCTGCATCTGGTTTTACCATTGGAAGTCTGATATCAAATTGATTCTCATGACTTTCTTGTAATCCCACTTCTCTCTGATTATTTGTAGCACTTTGGACTTTAACTTTGTTTCTGAAATTGTACTACAATGTGTCTAAGGGTGTGTGTGTGTGTCTGTGTGCGTGTGTGCGTGTGTGTGTGTGTAACTAATTTTACTTGGTGCTTGATGGGCCTTTTCAATCAAAGACTCATTATCATTCTTCAATTATGGAAAAAAAATAGCTATTATTTATTCAAAGATTGGTTTTTTTCTATATATTGTCTGTTTTCTTCTTTTGAAACTTCTATTAGACTGATGTTAAAACTTCTGGTTCTCTGGGCAAAGGGGATCAAATATATTGTAGCTGAAGGAAACTGGATTCTGGGTGGTAATCACACAATAAAATATATAGATGTTAAATTATAATGTACACCCTAAAATTATATAATTGTATTAACAAATGTTACCCCAATAAACAAAAAAAATTAAAAACCTGGCTCTCTAGAGGATATTATGCTAAGTGAAATAAGTCATGCAGAGGAAGACAAATACCATATGATTTCACTTATATGTAGAATCAAAGGAAGAAGAAAATAAACGAAGAAACAAAATGGAAAGAGTCTAATAGATACAGAGAACAAACTGGTGATTGCTAGATGGGAGAGGAGTTGGGGGTTAGGAGCTAGGTGAAAAAGGTGAAGGGATTAAGAAGTACAAATTTGTATTTACAAAATAGTCATGGAGATTTGAAGTACAGCATAGGGAATATAGTCAACAATATTACAATGACTATGTATAGCACCAGGTGGGTACTAGAGTAATCGAGGGGGGGGAATCACTTTGCACATTATATAAATGTCTAACTATGCATGTTTTATGTTTAATTATATTTTAAAATAACTAAATATATATATATGTATATATATAAAACTTCTGATTCCATCCTCTATGTCTTAACTCTTTGTGTTCCACTGGATAATTTTTCAGTCCAATCTTGCAACTTACTTGTTTACTTTTGACAAGAATCCAATCTGCTATTTAGCCTATCAAGCTATTGATTTCAAAGCTTATATTTTAATTTTCTAGATCTCTACATTTAAAATAATATTTAGTTCTTATTCAAAACCATTTATTCTTATTTCATGGATGTAGTATCTTTCCATATCTAAGGGAATAAGTCAAATTTATGTGAAGGTCTTATTTTAATTTTCCTATTATTTTTTTCCTTTATTAAGTTTGTTGTTTCTTTTCAATGGTTTGAATTCTCCTTAAAAGTTTCACAGTTCTTACTTTTGTTTACATAATCTGCTTTAGGGGCTAGATGGATGTTGCTACTGTTTGTTGTTACTATTTTTGGGAAAAGTTGGACATAATCACTGGCTAGAGTATAGTAGTCCCTCCTTATCAATGGGGAATATGTTCCAAGACCCTCAGTGGATACCTGAAACCATGGCTAGTACCAAATCCTATATATATACAATGTGTTTTCCTATACATATATGGACTTTATGGCTTCTCTTTGGCATATCGAATTGTCTGCATCACTACTCTAACACTTTGGAACCCTTATTAAATAAAATAAGGGTTACTTAAACACAAGCATTGTGATACTACAATAGTCAGTCTTATAACCAAGATGGCTACTACATGACTAACGAGCAGGTAAGATATACAGCATGGATACAATGGATGGAGGGATGATTCATGTCCCAAGTGGGACAGGGCAAGATGGTGTGAGATTTCATTATGTTACTTAGAACAGCACAATTTCAAACATAAATTATTTATTTCTAGAATTTTCCATTTAATATTTTTGGAGCATAGTTGACAGCAGGTAACTGAAACCATGGAAACAGAAACCTTGATAAGGGTAACTACTGTACATGAGTGGCTATTCTCTGGATGTGAGTACTCTGTATTTCTCTCAGAGGTTGCTAGCCTGAATAAAATTGTCAGATTTAGTAACTAAAATAATTCCCAGTTAAATGTGAATTTCAGATAAGCAATGAACTTTTTCTTACATAAGTATGTCTCACATATTCCATATATTAAAGTCTTGTTAGTATTTTTTAAATTAAATTTTAATTTTAGTTAAATTTGAATTTCAGAAAGAACAGTATTTTTTTTAGTATAAGTATGTCCCATTTAATATATGAGGCATAATTATCAAGAAAAAAAAATATCGCTTACCTGAAATTAAAATTTAACAGGGTTGCCTATATTTTGTGTGACAATATTACTTGTAAAGCATTGCTGTCTCTTTAATTCAAGCACCTATACTCACTGCTCCTACCTGCTGTCACTATTGTTGCTACTACTTGGCCCATGAAGGGATAAGGTGAGAGGGATATGCAGAGCCAATTACCCTACTTGATCTTGCACAATCATCCTATAGTTATCCTTGAGCTCTTCTTGTTTCCACCACCTGAGGGCATGGAAGATCCTTTTTACTGTTCTCATCTACCACAGCACAGTTTTACTGCCTATGTCCTGGGCTATCATTTCTCTCTTTAATACTATTTCACCTGCTTCATGTCTTTCAAGGAATCCTCTATATTTCAATGGTTTTGGTGCTAGATGGTGCTGGATTCAGCATGTATTAGGTTTATCATCTTGAAATCAGTGAACCTGATTTCAGCCAGACTATACTATATTTATTTCCTGGTATGATCATTAGTTTCTGATTGTTTGAAGTCTTTAGAAGGAAGAAACTGGCTAGTTTCATCCTTGCAGCAGAGATCTAGTGGTGCGAACTTCATGAAACAGAATGGAAAGTGACATCTGGGAAGGGGAGGGTCAAGGCATCTGAAACCTGCTGCAAAGGAAATAAAGCAATCATGCTTATAGGCAGACATAGGCATTGGAATCAGTGATCTGGGATTGAACCCCAGTGACTACTTACTAGCTTAGACTTTTTTTTTTTTACTCTTCCGGGCTTTAGTTTCCTTATCTGTAAATGGAGATTACCTATTTTTCTGATTTTAACATTATAACACCTCTCTATTTTATAATTAGTATGTTACATATAGGAATTGTTAAATAATATTCTTAAAATCATGGTATCTTGGAATCAGAACTAGGGTATTATTACCTATTTCACAGAGTCATGTAAAGATTTAGTGAGATAATGCATGTGAAGTGCTTAGCTGAGTCTCTTGCACATAAGTGAGTGTTTAATAAGTGTTAGCTAGTACTTATGAGAGCATGAGAAACTGGCCTAGGACTGAGAATGGATCTGGGGCATAAGAAGGAAATGATATTTGGGAACCCTGACAATGAAAAATAGTAAGAATTTTGGACACTAGGGCAAGCTCATGGGGTAATCCTTTTGATTGGAGGTAAGAGCTACAGCAGTCCTCCAATAATAAAGTCAAGCCATCTTGGCCTGAGGGCTCTACGTCAGAATATTCTGCTTAATTTATATATCCTAGTAGCAATATGATCTCTAAGAATAATGAACTGTATTAGTCACTTTCTGGACAAGTAACCAATGAGAAACAACTGCTCCTACTCTGGTCAATGGATCCTTTAAATTAAAAATTAGAGGGGCTTGCTCAGGAAGGAATGCAAAGAATGAACATGTTTGCATTCTTTTCAAGAGTTGACTTGTAATATTGGAGTGTCATGTAAGTCTTGAGCTCAGTGCAGTTGTGTTTGGGATTTATCTTCATGGTATAAAGCCTACTATGTCAGGAATGATTGGTTTGCTTTTGCCTTTGTGTGATTCCAGTAAATAATTACACCTATTGATCAAAAGCATACATTCAAAACATCAATTTACATTGAGCGCCTTAACTTCATAAAATAGCAACAACTGAGTTGGCTGAAACTGATTTCCCTTTGTTTTCAAAAGAAAAATTCTCAGTGCTATGGATATCCTCAGTGTGACTCAGAGCTCAAAGGGGGTTAATTATTCACCAATATCACAGAGAAAAAATCTCTGAAAACATTATTAGGGTACAAATTGAAATCCCAGTGAAGGTTGTTTGCATGTCTCTGTAAAGTTCATCCCTTGAACTGGCGACCTCTATTTGGCCTTGGAGGGAGTTGAGCATGAAAAATGGTGCCCTGGTCAGTGAGGAAGACACCTTGACTTCACAAGATGGCTGAGCTGGTGGGTGACTTTCCCAAGACCGGAGTGCTCATATTCCAAGCTGAATTCATTATGCTTCCCCTGGGAAGCTGAACAAAGACAAGCTAGGCCTCCTACTGGGGCCAAGAATGCAGTGCAATAGATTCCCAAGTATATTTGGTATAGACTTATAGTTACATGGTTTAGCCTTAGGATATCCTGAGTGCAGAGATGGGGAAGGCTGAATTTATGGGACAATTGGCTCTATTCTTATTTCAAACTATAATTTAGTGTTGTCATTCTAATCTCGTAGTTGTAACCTAGCTTGGTTCTGTCTTTGCTGAAGTGACAACCCCCTGAAACACATATACAGTCCATTTGGCTGACTTTCCTTTTCCTGGAGGGTCTCTCCTAGCTAGGAAACACAGCCCTCCTTTCCTCAACCTGTGTATCTGAAGCTTACCTGATAGACTGATTGCATTGATTGGTTTAATTCTTTAATTCTCTCATTGTAGGCAGTGTGTTCTGCCTCATCTCTGTTTTCTGTTTGCAAATGTGTTGCAAACAGAGGCTTGGAAAATGCTTGCACATTTCCTCCTGCTCACTCTTGTACCTCTGCTCTTGCTGCCTTGTATCTCCATGAGAACATGCTTAGACTAGCCTACTGGAGATATGTGAAGAAACACATGCAGCAGAGCCTCACCACCCCTCATTCAGGTTGAAGCCAAACTAGATTAGCCAACAGCCACCTGATCTCTAGACATGAGTGAGCCTAGCCAAGACCACTCTGCTTACCAGCTGACTGTGGACATATGAACAAATCCAGCCTAGATGATCAGAACTACCCAGCTAAACTGTAGACCCAAGGACAATGGTTGTTGTTTTGAGCCACTGAGTTTTGGCATTCTCGTGGCAAGAGATAACACTACCTAACTCTGAGGCTTAGTTCAAACCAACACAAAGCCTTCCCTTGCAACTCTTACAGAAGACACTCCTTCCTCAGAACTCCTGCAGCGCTTACTGCTTGTGCTGCCTCTTTTGACTTTATGATACTCTGCATTATATTAGAATTGTATTTCATTGACTCCAGTATGCCACTGGTGGAAAAATATAACATTATCTTATGAATCACTAAAAATAATACCACTGAATATACTACAACATGTCACCCATTGGAAGACATCCTAATTTCAGAACATTTAAAATGTGTTTCTTAGAATCGATGAAGTATAGTAACTAACTCTAGAGTTTTATGTCTTAGTTCTCCAACAAGATTGTCCTTGAGGACAAATATTGAGTTTCCATCTTTGAGAAACAGCATAGTTAGTTTAGCTTTGGAATGAGGCAGACTCTTGCTTAAATTCTGATTCCCTCACTTAACTAGTGTGAACTGAAGCAAGCTACCTAAATTTCCTAAGCCCCAGTTTTCTATTTACAAGATAACAATTTTGATCTCAATGGGTCATTGTGAGAATTTACTAGATTATGCAAAGAACATGGTAGACATTTAAAACAATTTTAATTAATTTCTTTGTTTAGGTAACATAGGTGCCTAATAAAAAATTTCAAAATGTACAGAATGGAATGTTGTGCAAAGCAAACCTTCTCACTTCTGTTCCCCAGTCAGTCACTCAGTTTTCCTCCCAGGAGGCAACCACAGTCACCAGTTTCTTGAGATGCTCATAGTATTCATTTGATAAGTGTTAGTTTATTTCTGCCTCTTTTGAAACCTACAGCACTTAGTAAATAGCTCGGCCCTTTGTAAGGGCCAACATGCTGACCATCCATTGCTGTCTAGAATGCTAAATGAAAATAAGTAGTAGAGGAAATTGAACTGAGATCAGTTTCAGGCATTTCTGGGGAAAAAATGTCGGCCTATCTTAACATAGTTGCCTACTTTTATCATAAGAGCAAAGTGCAAAAAAATGTTAATTAACAGAGGGCTTATTACTTGGTGCAAGTTAAGATAAGTTTTAAGTGCTACTTCTTCAAAAGTGCTAAAATGGAGAATGCAGACTGCACTTACACAACAGAAAAGCTAGCCAAGCATAGGAAACCAAATTAATAATGTGGCTGATATTGTCGACTGCTATATATACACAGATGAAGGAAACCTGTATTGAAATAATAATAATAATAATAATAATAATAATAATAAGAAGAAGAAGAAGAAGAAGAAGAAGAAGAAGAAGAAGAAGAAAATATGTAAAGAAAGCTTGTGGTTTACCAATAAGATCATTTACCATGTTGTTGACTTTACTGGGAAATTATACTTTATAACTAGTCTCCCAATATGATTGATACCTAATTAAAAATTCATTAGGCTCAATTTCAAGCACCTCAAGCTATATTAAAGTCACTGCTATACCAATGGAAGTTTAAAACCAAAGAAAGTATGATTATTTATTTAAAGCTTAGAAATAGTTCTGAAAATTGCAAAGTTGCATAAAAATCTGTGGCCACATACAAGAAAACAATAGTGGTTTAGTAAAAAAACTAGGGATTCAGGTGGACCCGGTCTCAATTCTGGCTTTGTTGTAGTCATGCTGCATGGTCTTGAGTAAGCCAGTTCTCTCTGGCCCCCAGTTTCATTGTCAGTACGATGAAGATAATTGCTATAGTTTTTAACCTCACTGGATGTGAGACTTAGTAAGATGATGTATGTAAACTAGTTCAAATAGTATAAAGCAGTACCCAAATGTAGTTTCAGAAACATTTAGTGAGCATTTACCATATGCTAAGGACTGCATGGTGCTAAGGAAATGTAAGTAAACAAGCCCAAATCTTTGCCTTCAGGGGGCCTGTAGACAAACTGCCAAACACAAATGCTAGTGTGATGTCACTAGAGTTGCCAAATAAAATACAGGAAGCCCAGTTAAGTTTGAATTTGAGATAAAAAGTGAATAATTTTAAACAAAAATATGTCCCAAATATCACATGGAAAATATTTTTACTAAAGTTATTCATTATTCATCTGAAATTCACACTTAACAGTATCCTATATTTTTGTTTGCAAATCTGGCAACCTTATATGTCACCCAACAGAAGAAATATGTACATAGTAGAGAAGCTGTGCAGTGGAGAAATTAATTAGTTCTGTCTCAAGGTGTTAGGGAAGGCTTCATGGTGGAGGTGAGGAAAAATGAACAAGCATTTGGCAGGGAAACATAATTATGTGGGATGGGGAGAGAGGAAGAGGGCATTTCAGGCAGAGAGAAAAGCAACAGTACCAGGCAATAAACACCTGGGAGAGTGTAAGCACGTTAAGATTTTCATTGTTTCTAAAATTGTCAAATGTGAGATGGGGAGTGACAAAATTTGGAGTCTTTGGAAATGGACTAATATAGACTTCATGAAAGGCCTTATATGGACTTTTAAATATTTCATCTATATCCCATAAAGAAAGTGGTGAGACTAACAAAGGAGAATATGGGAATACATTTTCTGGATGGATGGGTGAATAAGTTTGACCACACTGACAAGATATTAGGCTTCCTCTACATTGGGAAAGAATGGCTGACAGGACAGAGATTTTATTTAATCAGGAAGATGTTGGGGATGGAAGTAGGAAAAATGAAACTCTTGTCAATGTTGGAAATCCTACAAAGAATAGGTAGGGAGCCCTTTCTAAAGCTAGAAGACTAACGAGATCACTTTAGAATAAATAAACTAAGAAAATATAGACTTAACCCAGTGGGGAGTACATATAGGTCTTATTATCCTGAGGTAATAAGTAGAAGAGTTTAAAAAATTGCTGATATACGGACAAAGAGAGAATCTAGGGTATAGGTCAAGCTATAAATATTCAGTTAACTAAAACACATCTGGAAGGCTGGAGAGGTCCGTGTTTAGGTATTTGTTTACAGAAGGAAGAAAGGAGTTTGCTGTGTAGGTCAAATGACGGGATGATTGGATTATGACCCTTAGCCAAAAGTGTGTTACCACCAACTCACTTTGGCTTAAAAGAGGCAGTTGTTAACTCTTCAGAAAATTTTACAATCCAAGTTTTAAACAGTCATTATTTAAAAATTAATTATATGTATATATACGATGTGGGTTATATATATACATATATAGTGTTGGAAGGATGGCACAGTGAGGAATCTCTCCATATCTCTCTCCTTGAAATAATAATAAGCTGAACATCTAAAACTCAAAAAAAAACCCACCCAATCTGCACACAAGCACATCTGAGAGATATGTGTATTAGAGCATCAAAAGGTTGGAATTGGGCAAGTCTAAGGGATAGATTGGGAGGAACATAGAAGTTTTCATATGCAGCTGGAGCTCTATACAAGAGGGGGAGGAGAAAATTTGCGGTTGTATCCCAATTAGATACAGCCTCAGGGATCTGAGTGTTCCATGTAGCAAAGACCACGGATCAGGGCAGAAAGCAGAGCGGGAACTAAATCCAGAGGGGCAACAGCTGTGTCTTATAAGCTGTGGTTACCAAGCAGGAGCCTGGAAGTGCTAATCTCCATCAACCCAGAGCACCCCCTAGACACCATAACCTCCAAGACTTAGCACTATGGACTCAGGGAATGTGCATAACTGGTATTGAAACATAAACCACAGCTGGTACCACAGACAGGTGCTGGGACCGAGGGAATCTGATCATGAATTGAGTATAAAGTATATTAAACAGAGCGGGGAATAGCCTTTTTAGCCTCCAAGCAGAATTCCAAGAGGCTTGGATGTCACCTACTGGAAATCAAAAGAAAAAAAGTACTTCTTATCAATGGAATAAAGAGAGAATTCTATATAATTAAATCCTTTTTGAAAAGAAGCAAAGTACACTTCCATTAATGCCCAGGCAGGGAAATAGTTCATCAAACACCATGACCAGTCAATGTGACAAGGCAGCTCAGAACAAAAAAAATCCAGAAAATAAGCTTAAAGACATAGAAATATGCAATTTAAATGACAGAGGATTCAGGAAAAAAAAAAGTAAGATGCAAGACAAATATGATCAACAATTCCAAGAACTTAAAATCAAAATAGACCAACCAAGTAAGATTTTTAGCAAGGAGACTCAAACCTTAAAAAAATACTAAGCAAAACTTCTGGAGATGAAAAACACATTAAAAAATGAAAAATGAAATAGCATGCTTAGGAAATAGAACTGGCCAAATGGAAGAAAGAATCAGTGTTATCAAAGGCAATCTGGAAATGACTCAGAATGAAGAGAGAATGAAAAAAAGAAAAAGAAAGAACTCTAACAGAACTATCTGACACCATCAGAAAAAGCAATGGAATAATGAGTATACCAGAAGGAGAAGAGGAGAGGGGAACAGAGAGCATATTCAAACTAATAATTGATGAGAAATTCCCAATCTAAAGAATCAGCTGGATTGTCGAAGTCAAGAATCAAATACGACACCTAATACTCTCAAACCAAAAAGGCCTTCTCCAAGACACATTGTATTAAAATTGTCAAAAATTAATGACAAAGAAAGAATTCTAAAGGCGGCCAGGGAAAAGAAGACAGTAACCTATTAAGGAAAATCCATTATCTTCAGACTTCTCAGCATAAGGAGAGGGGGAAAAATAATCCTATTAAGTAAAAGGAATTACCAGCAAGAATACTGTATCCAGCAAAGATCACTTTTAGATTTGAAGGAGAATGAAGACCTTTCAAGACATACAAAAATTGAGGGAATTCTCCACTATGAAGTCTGCATTTCAAGAAATACTGAAAGGAGTCAGCACACCTAAAACGAGATGACAAAAAAAACATAATTAGGAGTAAAGTGACTATCAAGCAAATAGAAGCAGAGGAATGTAACTTTTACTAAGAACAGGGCATTATAAGCTTAAATAATAATAAGATATTTGCTATAGCAAGATAGTAACAAGCATTCAGAATACAGAGGGAAAAATTGAGATAAAAATGACTGAAAAGGAGAGGATTGAAAGTTCCAAAGGAAAAGAAAATGGAGAAAAGGCATGCACAGAAGAAAATGGACATCTGTGTGTGTGTGTGTGTAAACTATTTTTTACATATTCATAATGGTATCCACATGCCATAAAACAAGAAAGACCAGAAGGAAAACCTATGAAAGCCAACTAAAATAAAGAAAACAGACACACAAGGACAAGGAAGCAATGAAAATACTGTGCTACCAGAAAGCAAAGGATAAAATGGCTGTAAGGAGAACTCATATTTCAATAATCACCCTAAATGTGAATAGAATGAATTCACCAATAAAAAGGCACAGAGTTGCAGAATGGATCAAAAAACAAGACCCAACCATGTTTGGCCTCCAGGAGACACATCTCAGTTCCAAAGACAAATATAGACTCAAAGTGAAAGGGTGGAAAATGATATTTCAAGTAAATTGCATTCGGAGAAAAGTGGGAGTTGCGGTACTAATATCAGACAAAATAGACTTCAAAATACAAAAGGTAAAGAAAGATACTGAGGGACACTTCATAATGATGAAGGAAATCATGCACCAAGAAGACATAACACTTATTAATATCTATGCTTTCATTCAGGGAGCCTTGAATATATAAAGCAATTACTAACAGAACTAAATGGATAAACAGTCCAAAACACTATCATACCAGGGGACCTAAATACCCCACAATCAGTTATGGACAGATCCTCCAAAAAGAAAATCAATAAGGAAATAACATCCTTAAATGACACATTAAACCAACTGGATATAATTGACATTTACAGAGCTTTTCATTTCCAAACAGCTGCTTATACATTTTTCTCTAGTGTACATGGAACATTCTCAAGGATTGACCACATACTGGATCACGGAGATATCCTCAAGAAATACAAGAAGTTTAAAATCATACCAACCATATTCTCTGATCATAATGATTTGAAACTAGAGATCAACTACAGAAAGAAATCAGGAAGAACCACAGATACATGAAGATTAAAGAACATGCTACTGAAGAATAACTGGGTCAGAGAAGAAATAAAAAAAAGATCAAGAGATAAGTAGAAACACATGATAATGATAGTACAGCATAACAAATCTTTCGAGACATGGCAAAAATGGTCATAAGAGGAAAGCTCATATCATTACAAGTCTGTCTCCAAATAAAGGAGCCCAGATTAACAACCTAACCTCTCATCTTAAAAAAAAAATAGAAAAGGAAGAACAACTGTAGCCTAAAGCCAAAAGGAAAGAAATAATCAAAATTAGAATTGAAATAAATTAAATTGAAAATTTAAAAAAATAAATGCAACAAAGAACAGATTATTTGAGAATGTTATTAAAATAGACAAACCCCTAGCTAGACTCACTAAAGCAAAAAAGAAACAAATAAACAAAATCAGGGATGAAAGAGGAGAAATGATAACAGAAACTACAGGAATACAAAGGATCATACAATAATACTATGAAAAAGTATATTACACCAAATATAATAACCTAGATGAAATGTACTAGTTCATAGAAAAAACAACCTTCCTAGACTGAATCAAGAACTGGAAAATCTAAAAAGTCCAATCAGCAGTATGAAAATAGAAACAATCATCAAAAACCTACCAAAAAGTAATAGGATCAGATGACATCAGCAGTGAATTCTAAAAAAAATTCAAAGATTTAAGACCTTTTCTCCTTGAATGCTTTTAAAACATAGAAGAGGAGCTAATACTTCCCACCTAATTTAATGAGGCCAACATCACCCTGATACCAAAACCGGTAAAGATAACATAGAAAAAGAATACTACACACCTACATCTCTCATGAACACAAATGTAAATATCTTAAATAAGATACTAGAGAACCAATAACAACATATTAAAAAGATTATATACCACAATCAAGTAAGCTTTACCGCAGAGGCAAGAGGATGTTTCAACATATGCAAATAAATTAATGTAATATACCACATAAACAAATTAAAAAATAAAAATCATATGATCATATCAATCGATGAGAGAAAAGCCTTTGAAAAGATACAGCATTCATTTATGATAAAAACATTTAACAAAATCGGTAAAGAAGGAAAGTACCTTAATATAATAAAGGCCATATGTGATGAACCCTCAGCTAAGATTATACTTAATGGTGAAAAACTAAAAACCTTCCCTCTATGATCAGGAACAAGAAAGGCTGTCCGCTATCACCACTGTTACTCAATATAACATTGGAGGTCCTAGCGAGTGCAATCAGACAAGAGAAAGATATAAAAGGCATCCAAATAGGAAATGAAGAAGTCAAACTGTCATTATAGTGGATCATATGATTCTCTATATAGAAAACTCTAAAGACTCTCCAAGAACACTACTAGAAACAATAATCAAATGCAGGAAAGTTTCTGGATACAAAATCAGTGTTCGAAAATCCATAGCGTTCCTATACTCTAATAATGAAGTGTCAGAAAAATAAGTGGGAAAAATAATTACCTTCGCGATTGCAACCAAAGGAATAAAATACCTAGGAATAAATCTAACAAAACATGTGAAGGCCCTATATAATGAAAACTATAAGACCCTATTAAAAGAAATCGAGGATTTTACAAAGAAATAGAAGATTGGAAGAATCGGGGATTGCATTATACAGATTTAAAGCAATCTCCATTTAAATCCCATTGGCATTTTTTAAAGAAATACAACAAAACATTATCAGTGCCAAGTCATCCTACGGGCGGCGGGGACGGGGCTGGGGGAAACAAGGCTGGAGACAATCATTCTGCTTGACTTCAAATTATACTACAAAGCGACAGTAACAAAACTTCATGATATTAGCAGCAACACTCACACGGACCACTGGAACAACCAAGAGTCCAGAAGTAAACCCATGTTTATATGGGCAAATAATTTTCAAAAAAAAAAAAAAGCCCCCAACATACAGTGGAGAAATGAAAGCCTCCTCAATAAATGCTGCTGGGAAAACTGGAAAGCCACCTGCAAAAGAATGAAAGTAGAATGTTGTCTATCCCCACACACTAAAATTAACTCAAAATGAATTAAGGACCTGAATATAAGACCTGAAACAATGCATAGAAGAAAACATAAGAACTAAACTCAAGGACCTTGTACTTAAAGAGGATTTTATGAATTTGACCTCAAAGCCTAGGGAAGTAAAAGCAATAATAAGTGAATGGGACTACATCAAACTAAAAAACTTCTTATCAGAAAAATATATCGTTGACAAGATAAAGAGACAACCATCTGAATGGGAAAATATATTTGCAAGCAATGCCTCCGATAAGGGCCTAATATCCAAAATATACAAAGAACTCATACAACTCAATAACAACAACAACAACAGAAAATAAATGATCCAATCAAAAAATGGGCAGAGGACCTGAATAGACACTTCTCCCTAGAGGACATAGAAATGGCCAACAAATATTTGAAAAGATGCTCAACATCACTAGCTATTAGGGAAATGCAAATCCAAACCACAATGAGATATCATCTCACACCTGTTAGAATAGGTATAATCAACAGGCCAAGTAATAACAAATGTTGGAGAGGATGCAGAGAAAAAGGATCCCTCATACACTGCTAATGGGACTGCAAATTGGTACAGCCACTATGGAAAATAGTATGGAAGTTCCTCAAAAAACTAAGAATTGATCTACCATATGATCCAGCAATCCCTCTACTGGTTATTTACCCTAAAGACTTGAAAACCCATATCTGAAAAGATATTTGCACACCAATGTTCATAGCATCATTATTCACAGTGGCCAGGACATGGAAACAACCAAAGTGTTCTATGATAGATGATTGGCTAAAGAAGCTGTGGTACATATATATAATGGAATATTACTCAGCCATAAGAAGAGATGAAATACTGTCATTTGTGACAACGTGGATAGACCACGAGATAATCATACTAAGCAAAATGTGGCAGACAGAAAAAGTCAAAAATCACTTGATATCACTTAAATGTAGAATATAAACTTGAAAGCAACAAATGAACAGCAGAAACAGACTCATAGATATGGACTATATACTAGTGGTTACTAGAGGTAGTGGGTCTTGGAGGAGGGGGGCGGTAGATGGTTAAAGGGGGTCAAATAAGGAGGTAGATGGAGGGTGAAGTGGGTATAGGGGATCAAATATATGGTAGCTAAAGGAAACTGGACTTTGGGTGGTTAACGCACAATAGAATATACAGATATCAAAGTACAATGTACACCTGATAATTATATAATTGTATTAACCACTGTTACCCTAATAAACTTAATAAAAATGAAATAAAACAAATTGGGTCAAAACATTGGAGCGTAATTTAATGAAATCGTGAACAAAAAGACAGTAGAAAAAATAAATGCAACAAAGAGCTGGTTCCTTTAGGAGATTAATAAAGCTGAGAAACCTCTGGCTAGACTCACGAATGAAAAGAGAATGGAAACAAATAAAATCAAAGATAAAAGAGGAGAAATTATGACAGGTAACACAGAAATACAAATGATAATATAAGAATAATATGAAAAAGTACATAATACGAACTTTAATAACCTAGAGGAATGGACAAGTGCTTAGAAGGATACAATCCTCTTAGACTGAATTAAGAAGAACTGGAAAATCTAAATCGAGTAGTCACTATGGAAACTAAAACAATCATCAAAAACCTACAAAAAAGTAAAGGTCCAGATTGTTTCATCAGTGAATTCTACCAAATATTCTCTTCAAACTCTTCCAAAAAATCAAACAGGTAGCAATACTTCCTAAGTCATTTTTTAAAGCCAATATTATCCTGATACCAAAACGTGGTAAAAATAACACACAAAAAAGAAAGCTACAGACCAATATCTCTTATGAACACAGGTGTAAAAATTCTAAATATGATACTAGCAAACCGAATACAGCAACATATTAAGATTATACACCATGAATATGTGGGCTTCATTCCTAGAGCATAAGGAAGGTTTGACATACACTAATCAATTAATGTGATACCCCACATGACCAATATAAAGAGAAAAGATCATATGATCATATCAATAGATACAGAAAAAGTCTTTAACAAGATACAACATCCATTTATAATGAAAACAATAAAATCGGTACATAAGAAAATACCTCAACATAATAAAAATCATATATGACAAAGCCTCAGCTAACATTATACTTAATAGTAAAAAACTAAAAACCCCCTAAGATGAGTAGCAAGACAAGGCTGTTTGCTATCACCACTATTATTCAATATAATTTTGGAAGTCCTAGCAAGTGCGATCAGTCAAGGGAAAAAAGTAAAAGGCATTCAAGTAGGAAATAAAGAAGTCAAACTGTCCTTATTTGCAGATGACATGATTCTGTATATAGAAAAACCTAAAGACTCCACAAGAACATTACTAGAAATAATAAACAAATACAGTAAATTTTGATACAAAATCAATGTTCGAAAAATCCATAGCATTCTTATACGCTAATAATGAATTTTCAGAAAAAGAATTTAAAAATCCCTTTTGCAATTGCAACAAAAAAGAGTAAAGAGCCTGAGAATATACCTAACAAAACATATAATGGATGTATACAATGAAAACTATGACACTATTAAAAAAAACTGAAGAAGACTCAAAGAAATGGAAAGATATTCTGTGTTCAACATAGTTAAAATGACCTTATTACTGAAGGCATTAACTGTACAGATCGAATGCAGTACCCATCAAAATCTCAATGCCATTCTTTAACAAAATATATCAAAAAATCATCAGATTTACATGGAAGCACAAAAAGCCCTGAAGAGCCAAAGCAATTCTGTGAAAAAAGGGCAAGGCCAGAGGTATTACTCTGCTGGACTTCAAATTATACTACAAAGCATCATTAATCAAAACAGCATGGTGTTGGAAGAAAAACAGACACACGGACCAATGGAACAGAATTGAGAATCAAGAAGTAAACCAATGTTTATATGAGCAGATAATTTTTGACAAAAGAGCCAAAGACATACAGTGGAGAAAGAAAAGCCTCTTTAGTTAAAGGTACTGGGTAAACTGGAAAGTTCCATGCATAAGAATGAAACTAGACTATTGTCTGTCACCAAACACCAAAAGTAAGACCAAATATGTGAAGGACCTGAACATAAGACCTGGAACAATAAATTACATAGAAGAAAATATATATTTTAAACTCAGAGACAATGGACCGAGAGAGTTCTCTGAATTTGATCTCAAAGGTAAGGGAAATAAAAGCAAAAATAAATGAATTGGACTACATTAAAGTAAAAAGCTTCTGTACAGCAAAAAACCAACCAAACAAAAGACAACAACAACAAAAATGTCAACAAGGGAAAGAGGGCACCATCTGAACGGGGAGAATATATTTTCAAACAATGCCTTTGATAAGGGCCTAATATCCAAAATATACAAAGAACCTGTAGAGCTCAATAACAACAAAAAACCCAAACAATTCAATTAAAAAAATTGCTAGAGGATCCGAACAGACATTTCTCCCAGGAAGACATACAAATGACCAACAGACATTTGAAAGGATGCTGACATTCACTTATGTGTGTGATTTAAATCTAAAAGCAACAAGAAAACATGACAAACAAACAGACTCATGCACATGGAGAGTGGATTATTGGTTACCAGAGGGATGGTGGTGAGGGAGGAAGTTGACAGGTAAAAGGCAGCAAATATTTGGTGATGAAAGGAAATCTAACTGATGGTGAGCACACAACGCAGTATATATTCAACATACTGTTTAATTATACACTTGAAACTTACTGGACTTTGTTGATCATTTTCAACCTAATCACTTTTAATTAAGAAAATAATAAAAAGGAAAAAAAATGGGAGAAAAATGGTGTGGATGATAGAGGCTCTGTTCATCCCTCTGGTGACTAAATCAAAGTTATGACAGAGTCAAGGAGCAAACATCAAGGAAAAATCACCTGTGATCTAGATGAATAAGCCATGCATCTAGGGAGAGAGTTATAAAATCACCCTGCAATGGCAGTAGCTAGGACAGGGAAAAGATGTAATGCTGCCCAGTCCAGAGTAGCTGAGCGGGACAGAGGCCATAGGAGTGGAAGCCGGCAGCTGTGCAGAGGGTACCAGGGACTTACAGAGGACACTGAGTTGTCAGAGCAAGGGCTGAGGTGTCCATTGTTCCTCTGTTGAGCCCGCCCACATCCCAGTGTGCAGATGCAGCCCTGTCATAGATGAGATGTCATAGAACTGCATAACAGAGGTTGTTTCTCCCAGAGGATTCCCTGAAACTCCTCCTCCCTCAACTTGAGGTCCCACCCAAGTCATATCCAGGTGTGTCCTCAGTGAGTCAGGTGCTCCTTGCTGAGCAGAGCCAAGATTCACACTGGTGGCTGGTGGCCTCAGTTTCTGGTGTGGTTTCTTGAAGCAACTATAAACAGCATCTGTGGATTGCATGCCGAGTTTTAAGAGGTGGCCCTGGAGGGGCAGAGCCTAGGGCTAAACTTGGCCTGTAGCCAAACCCCTCTCAAGACTGTGCCACTGGACACCTACCACACAAAGCCATGCTAATAAGACTAAGAGACTTGGAAGCTTTGCTTAGTAAATAGAAACAGAGATAGAGAGGCAGCCAAAATGGGAAAACAAAGAAGCAGAAACCACTTGAGAGAACAGAAGAGAGATCTAAAAATAATGGTGTCAAGCAAGCTAACAGATGCAGAGTTCAAAACACTGGTTATAAAGATGCTCAATGAACTTAGGGGTAGTGTGGATGAATTCAATGAGAACGGAATAGTTTGGATAGAGAAAGATGAATATTGCATGATTTCACATGCATGTGGAATGCAAAATACAAAATAAAAACAACAACAAAAGTGGAAATAAACTCATACCGAGAATATTTTGAGGGCTACTAGATTGGAGGGGGATCTGTGGGACAAAAAAAGGCAAAAGGATTAAGAGGTATAAATGTATAGTTATAGAATAAATATGGAGATGTCGAGTGTAACATGAAGAAGATGGTTAATAATGTAATAAATATTTAAGATTGAAGAGGGGTACTAGATTTAGTAGGGTGATCACTTTGTGAGTTACGTGGGTCTCTCATCACTCTGCTATACAATTGAAACTGGTATATTATTGTATGCCAACTATAATTGAAAAAGAACCTCATTGATTTGTACAATGTAAATACAAGCAACTAATTGACTATTATATTTCAGTAAAGTTGGGAAAAAATGAAAAAAAGAAAAATTTAAATTATATAATTTCACCAATTAAACTGTATTAAAACAAATCCTTAAAACTCATAGCTTCATAATTATTTGACTATACTATTATGTATATACTTGAGATTATTTACTTATATCTGTATGGTAAAAATACTACATAATGGTATAGTATTGCATATATCTTCCCAACTCTGTGTTCCATGAAGTCAAGTTAGATGTTTGAGATTGACTATTGCAGGAGTATTTGTACCACAGAAATCATCGAATACTACAAATAAGGGCTTTCCCCCCAAACTCTTGTTTTCTAAACCTTTAGCATTTAGCCAGTTAAGAAAAAAGTAAGCCTGCTGGGTCCTTACCCCTTGTTTGACAGAGTACTGTTAAGGTCATGTTACTAGGTTAAACCATATGAAATTGCTGATATTCCATCATTTTTAATCTATATAAATGACAATTTCATATGGTTTGAACTAATCCAAAAAAGCATCCTTTTTTTCTGGGCCGACTGAACCTTGAGCTATAGCATGCTGGTTTGGCTTAGTTGGCACTGCTAGATTTTATGTCTCATATTTCTTTTGGCTTTTTAAAATCCACAAAATTCACAATTACATGTAAGAAACATGTACATATCTGTGATACAGATTTCTGATTGTCTGTCAAATATATTCCCCTTTTTCCATCAGCAATAGAACCCCAGTTCTTTAGCTGGCCACTTAGTCATCAAGTATAAGGACTACATTTCCCAGCCACTCTTGCAGTTAGGTGTGACCATGTGACTAATTTCTGAACAATTAATTGTACATAGAATCAATACATGCAACTTCTAAGAAGTATCCATAAGAGGATACTTTCTACTTTCTGTTGGGTGAAAGTGGATTATCATGTCTAAAGCCCCAGCAGCCAAACAGGACCATGAAATAACAACAGGAATGGAAGCAACACACAAGATGGAGCAATAAAGTAGGACTCCAGGAAAAATTAATCATAACCAGGAACTGCAGTTTTGAGGATTCAGTGTGATAATGCAACAATTATCATAATGCTTACCACACAGTGCTTGCACAATAGACACTTAATATTAAGAGCTTACTTTGGTAACAGAGGGGGTTGGGGTCCATCAACTTGGTGTGAGTGTAATGTTAGGTTGTGGAGAGGAGACAGGGATTATCAAGTGCATTGTGGTAAGGCTAATACTCATAAGAGCTGCTGGCATATTCCTTTGGGACAAACATCAGCATCTAAGGGTGAAGATGTTCCCATGTAGTATCTGGAATGTACTAGCACATTCTGCTGTATTATTTGTATATGAGACTGAGTGCCAATACAGAAGAGGTCTGCTGCTGTGGTGGTGATGGCATTAGCAGTATCATGGAGAGGGAGTGTGTGACAGCAAATAGCAGTAGATTCTTTGGGCAGTAACAATATGGAAGGTTCTGGAGAGAGTGATCAGGACTTGTTCTCCAGAAGTTATGTGGAAATAAGGCATAAGGCAAACATTTTAAAATACCCTAAGGACACTTCCTGTATCTTTCACCATAGCTGACTTAAGCCAGAAAAAGAAATTTGAGTGGAACTAGAGTTTCTCCAATTCTGCAAGTGAGAAATGAGCCAGAGATTTTGTTATTCTTTCTCTATGTGTGACTGTATTCTGCCCTAGGCTGTTGGTCTGGGCAACACTTGTTGCTTGTAAATCCAGGAATAACAAACAAAATGAACCATGGGTCAGGATGTATACATAGACCTGTAATCTTTGAAGTGAAAGGCATGAAGATAATTTCCACACTTTGACAGCTTGTTAAAGAGGCATCTGCCCTCCCTGATGGAATTCTGATGTAACTGGTTCACTGTGGAATATTAACTTGATAGAGATTTAAATATATAAAGTTTTCATGTCTTCAGAACATTAATTCCAACCTTGCTTTGTTGAATTCCTTTGGTCTTTTTCAGTTAGTAAAATTTAGTCTGTTAAAAAATTTCTGTCTTACCTCTGAACCAAAGATTGCTATCTAGATGTTTGGGTAGGAGAAGTAGGAGTCTATACAGAGGTGTGGTATTCTCCTCCATTCTTTTTCTTCTTCCTGCCTATAATTTGGTTCTTCTGGTATGACTCTTTAGCCATCTGTTAGGGGTGAGGAGATGCCTCCAGCCTCACCCTGATTGGATTTTCTTCTAGCTCTTGCTGGTAGGTTCTGCTGCTGGGCTACATTCTTTGCACTGAGGTGGCATATGTGGCGTTCATGGGAGTGGCAGCTAGCTTCGTTAAAATGTCTTGTTACTGAGAATACTCTCAGAGGGGGCAACTTGGTCTCTCATAGTCATTACCAGAAGTACATGTGCCCAATCTCTTCACTGGGTGGGTTGCCATGACTATTGGCCCTTAAACTGCCTGGATAGCGCTAAGGCTCCTGCTTTTCTACTTCATGCTCCTTCACATAAAGTCAAAACTGCTGTGGTCCTTTTCTGTGATTTTCAAGGGCAGCAGGATTGAAGGTGGTTATATCATCCTGTTCTCCAAGTTATGTTACACTACAATCCATTCATGTTCTACTGGAATGGACTACTCCAGCAAGTCACCTTCCTTCAAAAATCTTCAGGTGAAAAGCATGTCCCAGCCTTAATATTTACATGCATATTCTGCCTTTATAGAACCTATATCACATTCTTTTAAGAATTCTCACCCTGTTCCACCCAAAGATGTGAGGGTAAGTGTGTAGGGTCTACAGCTCTTCAAGTGTCCTGCTGGGAAGCAAGATTATAGTTTCTTCTCTTTTTAGGTTTTCCCAAAATCTATGAGAGATTTTCTTTGGGCTCACCCACTACTTCACTTGTCTTTGGTGGAAGTGAGATAAAAACCTCTTCTTGTTTTCCACCAGGCTAAAAATACGAATAACTTACTTAAGCAAGCAGGGTCCTCTTCTGACAGAGGATATGCTATGTCAGAAGAATATATTCATTCAAATTAGAAGTCAACACATTCTTAATAAATGTTACACATGTACCAAAGTGCATTATCATGCTGCCTAAACTCTGAAAGAATTTTTCTAATGTTCCACTGGATACGAAATCTTGTTTCATTAATATATTGAATAACAGCATTCTGTAAACATCCCATACTTTTCAGATTTACTCCTGTTAAAGAATACTATACTTAAGTGCTTGCAATTGACACTTGTAAATGAAATACCATTGCAAATAATAGGGAAATTTTAGATGTATTTTATACCTCTCTTTCCCAAATCAAAAGGTCTCATAAATACAGTCTCTAAAAGTGTGAGCGGGGAAATTAACATAACCATATAAACAATAAGTCTGACCTTTCAATGTAATTTATTTTCAATTTGCTCAATCTTTTTTTATTAAAAGTAGCACATCTGAAGCAAAATTAAACCTTATTATAACAATGCATGATCATATCAGGTTCTCCTTGCCAGCAACCCACTTTATTAACAGTTACTTTGTTTCAAGGATAATAATCTGATCAGGGCAGTGTGAGGAGGATAGCGGGGGAAGAATGGTTTTCTTTTTCAGTGAGAAACAACTGCTGTTAGCAGTGAAATCAAGGAATATTTATGAACATTCCTTTTGTATTTAAAAAGTCATGGTGAGATGAAATCTTTCCTTTGTGTTTGTTTATAAAGGTTATTTCTCTCTGGGGTTATGTAGGCCCAGGGTCATCAAGCTGGTCTGTATCATGATGTATGCATTACTTACCCTGAGACCATTTTCATGTGCAGCGTTCTTACTCTATTAACATTTGAAAGGGAAAAAAGATCCTTTGAGACACTACTTAGACACAGATCCACTTAGAAAGTAACTTTCAGTACTTGGCCTGTGTTAAGGAACCCAATTTTACTAGGTCTTTGAAAAGGATTTAGAATTTTTAAAAAATCACTCTATTGATAGTGATTTGACCTGTTTTCTCTTCATTTTATCTTTTGGTTTCTATATCATTTTTTCAATCTAGTTATCTCCCTAACTGAGTACAGTTTCCACTTTTTCCAGGAAGCTATCCTGATACACCTCTGATCACAGTGACTTCTTCCCTCCTCCCAAAATCTACCACTTATAGTTTATATCAATCAACAGGTCACTGATCTGAATGGATTTGTCATAACTCTCCATCAACATGAGAACTCCTGGAGGGCAGAAGGTCAAGCCAGGCTAATTACTATTTGTAGTAAGTTCGAAAGCATATAGGGGCTGATCAAGGAAATAATATATGACTACAAGGTGGAAGTAATACACATTTAGATTTATCTGGGTGTCAATTTTATGGGTCTGCATGGTGGGTGTAGGGAAAAAGTCCTTTACAGCACGAGAACTTCTAAAGACTACCTTATAGGGACCACTACCCAGAAAAGGAGGAGGGGAGAGCAAGGAACTAACAGGGGAGAGGGAGTTTACATGTCCAGGTGATGTTGCTCAGTAGCGTAATGGGGATCCTCTGGGTCAGAGAGCTCTGAAGGGCAGCAGCCGCTTGTGGTATCTTATAACTACAGGGTTTATCTTACCTATGCCTAGCAGATACTAGGAACAGTTATGAAGGTTATGCAAAGCAGATAGGCTCTAAATGGCTAAAAGTCTGCCTATTAGGCTATTTTTTTTAAAAAACTAGATGTGTAAAAATTTGAGTTTGGGGCTTATTGGATTTCGAGCTAACAGATCCCAGCCTGCTATGAAGAAGTCAACAACATAGGGCTAATATATAGAGGCCATCTTTGGCTCATTTTTATAAAATAACATCTTTCAGTAATGTTGAAGACTATTACTCAATGGCTAAAGCAAAAAAAGCTAAATTTATTGCTTGCTTAAGCAAGTGAGAGCTTCATTTACAAGGTGTAGATTCTCTGAAACAGCAGAGTTTATCTTATGTGGGGTTTTGGAAAATGTGGAATTCGGGAACTGGTGAACTTCAGAAGCACAAGGGTTTAGAGACTTTACATCTTTAGCTATGGCAACATGATTACTGGTGTGTATTTGCTATTGACTCACTGACTTTCTCAGGCATGGGACTACCACTGATTGGCTGGTTTTTAGAATCATGATTACTAGTATAAGATGTCACTGACAAAAGAAATGGGTTTAAGACTACCTCTCGATTTATTTGTTGCTATGGCCAAAGAAAAAATCAGTTTTTTTCTTAGGAGAATAGAAAATTTGATTCTCAGCACCCAGCACAGTGTTTTGTAAGCAGGGAACACTCTGTAAGAATAAATGAATAACATATATGTACCATTTGAAAACACACTGGCTTCTAGTCTCCTTAGTGTTTAAGCTCCTTCCTGGGATTTAAATGTGAAAGAATAATAGTGTTTACCAAGTGCCACTTTCATATCCATTTGGTATTCACCTCACTCTCTGGGGCTAGGAGGGAAAGGAATAATGCTATCTCTATTTGTAAATGAGAAGTGAGGTGAAATGTCCAAGGTCAATAACTGTTGGATCTTTGAACTCTACATTTCTTAGGGTCTCAACTAAGCATAAGGCCAATAGAGCAGAGATTCCCACTTGGTGTACAGAGACTTGTTCTCTCACCCTTAGGTAAAGCAGGGCCTTGAGTAGCTAGAATCCTGGCCCGTTCCTCTGCTTGCAAGCAGCCTGGTTCATTTTCCTCAGTGTGCTAACAAACATTTTCATTTTTTATGTGTATTCTGATGTGAAAATGTGGAAAGCACTGCACGGCAGTGCCATTTAATACACATGGAGG
This sequence comes from Rousettus aegyptiacus, assembly GCF_014176215.1. Classification (NCBI taxonomy): domain Eukaryota; kingdom Metazoa; phylum Chordata; class Mammalia; order Chiroptera; family Pteropodidae; genus Rousettus; species Rousettus aegyptiacus. The sequence goes on along the minus strand of NW_023416312.1, from coordinate 81,652,661 downwards.
TCTGTACAGACTATATATAACTCTATGAAATAATAACATCTTATATCAGATTGTTATGTGTGAGTTTGCAAAACACTTCCATAAATGTTAGAGTCTCACTTAATCCTCACACTGTTTGTTATGTAGACATGACACAGATAAGTATTATTTAAACATTTTTAAAGAAATAAAAGACTAGACGGTTTGAAAAATAAGAAAAATGAAGAAAACTTTATTTTCCTTCAAAATAATCACTTATACTTTTGGCAATTTAACAGTTTCTCTATTGTTGCTTTCATATTTCTGTTATAAATTTTTTCACAATGACCTTTTATCATAAGGAAATGCTCATCTTCTAAATTATAAACATTAATTTTAGCTGTTCAATTTTGAAAATTAAAGACTTATTATATACATAGACAAATTGTTTTCCAAAAGGTTGACTCTAATTTGCACTCTCACCATGAATGTCCAAGAGTAAATTTAACCGCAATTTTGCAGGGCATGTACTGTCACCCCCATTTTACAGATGAAGACATTGAGGCTTAAGGTCACATAGCTAGTAAGTTTCCTGGTTGGTAATTTATGTATTTACCAATCATGTATCGTTGATGCTATATGCCAGGACCACTTCCAGGCACTTTAAATATACTAATTCATTTCATTCTCAGAGAAACTTTATGTAGTAGGTAATACTATCGTATCATTTTTTAGGGCAAGGAAACTGAGGCACAGAGAAGCTTAGTAACTTGCCCAAGGTCACACATTTAGTAATGACAGAGGACAGATTTAAACCTGGGAAGTCTGTGTTCATAAATATATAGAAAGAAATGACAGGAAAATTGTAAGGCAATGTAGAGGCTAAGAATAATAATTCTTGTTTTGCCCAACTCACAGGATGTTTTAGAAGAAGAAACAAAAAATAAAAATAAAAGAATTTTGAAAATTGGGAAAAGCTGAACATATAAGGGAATATTATCACTATTTTATTTTTGGAATATAATTTATCGGCGATTCTACATTTCCCTTCAAGTCTTGCCTCTCCTGCTTTTTCCTCTCCTCTTTTCTGCAATTATTATCAAGTACATAGTGTGTTTCATAAGAGTCTTATATTCCTTCCTTTTCCTTCCTGGCAATACTCTGTTTGAGTCCCCTCTAGTAGTGTAGCTCTCTTCAAAAGAGCTAGCCTTTTCCTTGTTTCATGGTCTAAGGCCTGTGAGAGGTAAGCAATAGCTGCAATATAGTGTGAAATTTGTCTCTTAAAAAAATCTCTTCAAAAATTCTATACGAGTTTGCTTTTGGACCACTGAGGCTTTTGTTAAGACCAGGAAAGCTAACATATAGGGCCCTGGTTCTGATCAGCGAGTGTTTAGTGTGACAGACTTTCATGATGAAGTAGTAATGACTATTTTGATGCCAATTTCAGTCTTAGAAATTTCTTCTTTAAAACATGACTTCTGAAGACCCAATGCCTCACTTCTTTGATTTTCAAAGTGTAGTATACAGACTATGGAATCAGAATACCTGAGAAATCTGAATTTTTAATAATCTATCACAGGTGTGTATGATGTTACTGATCCAGAATTCACATTTTGGGAAACATGTTCTTAGATATTCAAATGTCATGGGCCTCTAAGGAATATGGTCTGCATTTCATGACGTTCCATTTACTCTGGGTCTCTGAAGATTAAACTGGATTAACCTGCCTCCGTGATCCTTGCTCCTTGAATGAAAGACTGGACAATGCTATCTAAACAACTATGAAAATACTCTGGAAATTAACTAAAGGCATACACATTGAGTAGCATTTGTTCAAGAATATTTATTGACACTTGGTAAAAACAGTGGAACTCTGATATTTTAACTTGGAGTTGCTACCCTTTTCCAACTCTATGATAAGGAAGTTCTACCTGAGAAATCAGGGAAGGCAGTGAGTGCTGCTAGAGGCAGCTGACTTTGCAGCATAGTGTAGAAAAAATCCATGTCTAGGGGTGTTGTCAAAAACAATATCAGTGCCAGTACCAAACAATCAGGAAGGCCAACATTGTGGATAGCCTGGACAGTCATGATATTCATTGGGGAAAGTCAAAAAAGCAACAGACCAGCCAGATATTTAACAGGGATATTCAACAATTAAACAATCCAAGGGGTCCTTGCTAAGATCCTGCTTTTCTCTGGTGGTCTGGAAGGCTGTGCACATGTGCAAGGCTATGCCCACTTAGGAGAAACAAAGAGGATCCTGGCAAGATACTCATCCCTGAGTGAATGAGGTCTAGTAAAAGCATGTTCGTAAATTGTTTGAATGTTGAAAGCATTTGCCATGCCACACACAAATCCATTGACAATGGGCCTTACTAGGTACTGAGCAATTATTGGCTGACCATTAAGTTATTCTTACCCAGGGACAACCTTCAGGAAGGTAGGTTTAAAAAAAAAAGTTTGAGCAGAAACATCAGAGACCATACACTGCAGGGAAATAAATCTTTACAGAATTAGTTCAGGCACATCAACGAGCTAAAAACAAAAACAAAAATAAAACAAAAACAGCAACCATTTCTTGGGGGCATTAGAATTTAGAGTTAATACTACAATATCTAATATAGAAAAATATTTTTTCAACAAAAATTTATCAGACCTGCAAGAAACAAGAAAGTGTAACTTGTACATAGTCAATAGAAATTATCTTTGAGGGGGCACAAATGTTTTGTTTAGCACACAGATACTTGAAAGAAACCATTAAAAATATGTTCAAAGAACCAAAGGACACCATATTTAAAAATTAAAGGACAACATAATGACAATGATTCATCAAATAGAGAATGTCAATAAAGAGATGGAAATTACAACAAAGAGCCAAATAGAAACTCTGGGATTGTAAAGTCTAATAAACAAAATGAAAATTTTACTAGAGGGGTTCAACAACAAATTTGAGTTGGTAGAATAAAAGAATTAGTCAATTGGAGGATAGATCAATGGAGATCATGAAATTTGAAGAATAAAATGAAAAAGAACAAAGAAAAATGAACAGAGTCTCAGAGACCATAGGACACTACCGAGTGTAATAAGATACATATGATGAGTGTCCCAGAAGGAAAGGAAAGAGAGAAAAATAGAAGAAAAATATTTGAAGAAATAAAAAGAAGATTAATGAATTCGAAATAGGATAAATTCAGGGAGAGCCACACCCAGATACATCATATTCAAACTGTTGAAAGTCAAAAACAAAGAGAAAAATCTTGAAAACAGCAAGAGAAAAATGACTTACCATGTACAAAGTAACCAAAATAAAATTATTAGCCAAATTCTTACCATAAATAGTGCAGGACAAAAGGCAGTGGGAGGACATTTTCAAAGTGCTTGGTTGTATAAATGTACTACATCTTCTTATCCAATCATGTATCACAGGACACTTCAGTTGCTTCCATGTCCTGGGCACCATAAAAGTTAGCCAGAAGTTGACAACCATATGATTTTACTCATATGTGAGATATAAAACTGAAAACAATAAACAAACATGACAAATAACACAGAGACTTATGGACACAGACTGTGGATTAGTGGTTACCAGAGGGAAGTGGCGGTGGGGGAGGTAGATAAGGATAAAGGGGTCAAATATTTGATAATGGAAGGAAATCTAACTTTGGGTGGTGAATACACAGTGAAACATATATACAAATTACTGTTGAATCATACTCTTGATACTCACTTGATTTTATTAATGTCACACCAATAATTTTTAATAAAAAATTTAAAAAGTCAATGGAGAGCTCTATGTCCAACAAAATTTCCTTAAAAAGAAATTTCCATATAAAAATAAACAAAAGACTTTTGTTGCTAGAAAACCTGCTTTACAAGAAGTATTAAAGGAAATTCTTCAGGCTGAGAGGAAGTGACACCAAAAGTTAACTCAAATACATGCAAAGAAACAATGTATATGTGTATATATCATAGAGTAACAGAGGCACAAAAAGTACAACATATAGAAAACAAGTAGCAAAATGGCAGACATGTATCTTACCCTAAAAGTGACTACAATAAATGTAAATGGATCAAAAGTAAAATCAAAGGCAGATATTGTCAAATTGGATTAATAAACAAGAGCCAAACATTTTGTCTACAAGAGACACACTTTAGATTCAAAGATACAAATAAGTTGAAAGTGAAAGGATGGATCAATATATATGATGACAAAAGGAGACTTGACTTTGGATGGTGAATATACAAAATAATATACAGATGATGAATTATAGAATTGTACACTTAAAACCTACATAATCTTGTTAGCCAATGTCACCTCAATAAATGTAATAATTTAAAAATCAATGTAAAAAGACCAAAAAAATGTAAAAAGTAATACCTTCCCAACAGCAATCATAAGAGAATTGGGATGGCTTTACTAATCAGAAAAATAGAATGTAAAACAATAATATTACTAAGGGTAAGGGGACATGTTACAATGATAAATAGTCAATCCATCAGGAAAATATGACAATTATAAACATATATGGACCTAACAACAGAGCTCCAAAATACGTCTAGAAAAACTGACAGAATTAGAGTGAGAAATACACAATTGAACAATAATTTTTGGAGACATCAATACTCCACTTCTAATAATGGATAGAAAAACTAGGCAGAAAATCAGCAAGGTTATAGATGACAAACAACACTATCAACCAACTTGGTCTAAGCGACATCTATAGAATAATCATTCCATGCTTAATATTGGGCATCTCAACCTCTCTTGTTTTGAAACTCACTAAGGTCAAATCTGTTTTATGCAGTTGACTTTCCAACACTTATGGCTATTTAATAGGCATCTTTCTGCTTGTTAGTAACAGGAGATACATTTTTGTTTTGTTTTATTTGTTTATTATTTTAGAGACAGGTTACATCCCAGAAATCAATACTCATTACAGTTACAGGGAAGTGACCATGACTGACAGACTATTGTCATATGCTTCCAGCTATAGATTGAAATTCAAATCCAGTGGAAGCCAAGTAATTACAGTTCATACCTTGATGTAGAGTTAGACAGAAGTATGGAATTTCCCCTTTTTTGTTTTTGATTTCAAAAAGTATTAATGAAAATTTTAGACTTATACAAAAGTAAAGGTAATAGTAACAGAAATCTATATACCCATTACCTGCCTCCAACAATTATCACCTTATGGTCACTCTTGTTTTATCTATACCAATCTACCCTTATTCACATAAACACCAGATCATTTTCAAGCAAAGTTTAAATATATTATGAATCCCTAGTTAGGGGATGACAGACATATGTGTTGGCAACATGTGTTGGGTTTTGAGTTCTGAATCCCAGACCTAGTCCCTGGTTATTAAAGGAAACCGGGGAAAGTTCTTTTCTCCTGGCCTCAGTTTCTTCATCTGTAAAATGAGGATAATTTGTCTCTATATCAGTGGTTCTGCACTCTAACTACTATTAAAACTTGTGGAATTGCTTGGGCACGAGGCCTAAATTTACTACTAAAAACAAAAACAAAAACAAAATAAAAAAAACTCAGGCGACTCTTATGTGAAGCCAGGGCTGAGAACCAATAACCTAGGATGGTTTTTGTGATGGTTAATTTTATGGGTCAGCTTGGCTAGACTATATTTCCCAGTTATTTAATTAAGCACTAATCTAAGTGAAGGTATTTGGCTGATGTGGTTAACTTCTAAAACAAATTAACTTTAAGTAAAGGGGATTATTTTTGATAATATTGGCAGCACTTATCCAATTAACTGAAGGCCTTAAGAGCAAAAACCAGTTTCCTAGAGAAGAAGAAAGTCTGCCTCAACACTGCAGCATCAACTCATGCTTGAGTTTCCAGTCTGCCAGACTGCATTGTAGATTTTGGACTTACCATCCTATCTATCTATCTATCTATCTATCTATCTATCTATCTATCTATCTATCTATCTATCTATCTATCATCTATCTATCTATCTATCATCTATCTATCTATCTATCTATCTATCTATCTATCATCTATCTATCATCTATCATCTATCTATATCAATGCTATTGGTTCTATTTCTCTGAACAACCCTGACTGATACAAGTTTCTTCTGTATTTCTGTTTCTTTGGTTCCCATTATGTATCTCTGCTTCTGTCAAAACCAGTCTTGCTCTAATGAAAACTATCTTTAAAGATTTATTGAGAAATTACTATTTATTGAATAGCTACTTTATGCTTAGAGTATTTTCACTTAACTACCTTGGTTGTATTAATTGAGCTATTCTCTATTAATGTTCATAATAAAAATAATATGTTATCTACTATTTTGCAAGATTTCCCTGAAATCTCAAGGGCCCACATAAGATTATCAGAATTGAAAGAGTGAACCTAGGAGATGGGCATTAGTGGGAAGAGTTCTAGACCTAGACCCTTGGTATGTACTATGTGGTCTTTGAATCAGCAGGCATGGGCATGGTGAGTGCTTATTAGAAATGTAGAATCTTGGATCCTACCTCAAACCTACTGAATACGATTCTTAAGTGACTCATATGCACATTAAATTTGAGAAATGCTGGTCTATTCTGCATCTTTCACATTATTTTAGCTGTCCCATTTGTGGCCAACCACTCACTTTGTGGCATGACTTTTGTGGTTAGGGCTCTGACTATAACCTGGGCTGGGAACTCAAGAAAGACTGGGATTGGAGATCAGTCTTGGGCCATAAAATAGAACAACAAACTTGGCCTTGAAATCATAGGTACTGGCTTCATGAAAAGTGTTTTATTTTTCTCTAATTCACCCCAACTACTGTTCTTTCTTTCTTTCTTTCTTTCTTTCTTTCTTTCTTTCTTTCTTTCTTTCTTTCTTTCTTTCTTTCTTTCTTTCTTCATTCCTTCCTTCCTTCCTTCCTTCCTTCCTTCCTTCCTTCCTTCCTTCCTTCTCTCTCTCTCTCTCTCTCTCTCTCTCTCTCTCTCTCTCTCTCTCTCTCTCTCTCACACACACACACACAGTTATTTCAAGTAATATCATCTCATGCTCCCCTTTTTCAGGTTGTTTTTTTGTTCTTTTCTCATATTCCAAATTTCCTTATCCTTGATCCAAGTATGGTCTGATGACATATTCAGATCCACTATTGTAAGAGTGGACACTTTTGAATGGGACTAGTGACGGTATTGCTGGTGTTCTCTAAGTCTGATGTAAAGCAAAATGCCCTCAGGAAGGTCATAACTTCCTGCACCATCCTCACTCCTTACCTCTCTTGCCTCAAGGAAGGCTATGTTCCCCAGCTTTTGGGATGCCACTTAGTTTATCAATTGAGTCTTGATATTCAGGGGCATACTGGTAAATCATTTTAGACAAAAAATCCAAGCACACTTTATCTTCACAACTTATTGTGGCAATTAACCTTAGAAAAGACCAGGTCCTTCATGAAAATAGCTATCAAGCCCTCCACTGGATAAGTCAAATCTAGAGCATCTTACCTACTTACATGGGTGTTTGAGTTAGTGTTGCATGGACATCTTTCAGGAGCATAGTTACTCAATATTGGGTAATTTAAAACATTTAAAAAAGTATAAATGGCTGCATTGTGAAATATAATATTTATATGATTTTTAAAGGTAGAACACAAAACTTCAAAGAAAATTATGCTTGTGAAGGATGCTTCAAACTACTTCTCCATATTCCTTCAAGGATATGTATCTACTCTGCCATTAGGGGTAGTTAGGTGGGAAAGTTTAAGAGGTATCAGGTATACTAAGAATTATGCTAGGTGTCGAGGATACAGAGGTGACTAAAATCCAGCCGCTATTCTCCAGGGATTTTATAATAGTGTTATAAAACAACTCCAAGTAGACATTGAGCTTTCATAGGGCAGAGACCATCCCATAATAGTCATTTTATCTTTTATAATGATCACTTTACTTAAAAAACATTGGCTTTGCTCCTTGCACTGTCAGCCAAGCCTTGTGCTAGGTGCTGGGGTTACAGCAATAAATCAGACACGGGCCTGGTCTTCAGGTAGACCTGCTAATTGAGGAGACAGTCAGTGAAGCAGAGACTCACAAGAGGGCACTGAATCCCTACGAAGAAGCACCAACAGCAAAGGTTTGTGGAGGGAACGATTTTCACATGGGGTGATATTTAAGATTGAATAACTGTAACTTTGGGAAATACAGCACTTAAAACAGATATGAAAGGAGATGCCCCCATTTTTTTGTTTAACTGAAGTAAATTTCATATGTAAACGAAGTTTTTCATGGCACACTTGACAAATCCATGACAAACAACCAAGACTAAACCTAGGGGTGGGAAAAGGGGGAGGAGGAGAAAATTTCCATGTAGGGAAGTAGAAAGAAGAAACTGCTCTCTTATACCCCATGACTACCAAGAGATGTGATTTCATCCACCAGAAGACAGTTCTGGATTAGAAAGCAAAACATTTTGGCTCTGGAAAAGTGAATCAACTTTCCAAAACCTGCATTTCCTAATCAGTAAAATATGGCTTAACAAGGTTTGCCCTGCCTCCTTTATGTTTTGTTAAAATGGTCAAAAGAGTGAAGACACGTTAAAAAATTAATATGATAAGGCTATATACATATAAAGCATTTCTATGATATGATTTCAGAGGAATAGGAAGGGCCTCTGGCCTTACCCAAACACCCCTCACCTATGGGTTAAAAACACAACTTGAATTATTCCTTTGTCAATTCTGCCATTCTATGTGATACTGTTGGGGTTTTTAATCATGATGCCCTGCAATCCTGGCTATAATGGTAATGGATGGGCCTCTTATAGTATATCCTGTATTTTGGCAACAATGATCTAGAGATGGGCAACGGTTCTAAGCAGAAACAACCATATACCTTCTCTGCATTGATTTTTGGGTGCTGAGGTGGATATAAATATTTTTTTCTATTTGGATTTCTAAACTGGGAGGATATAAACCTTGGGCTGTGGGCAGTCAACTTCCCATACACATGGAAAGAGTCTGACTGCAGGATGAACCCAACACACAGAGTGTGTGAACTCTTCAATTCACTTGTGCCTGAAGCTGATTACCATTTGAATTTCCCAATTTGTAAGTCTTTTGCTTTGCTTCAAACAGTTTGAATTGTTTTTTCTTCACATGTTTCTGAAAGAATCCTTATTTATACGATGTTATTACAGCAAATATATAATAATGTATATACCATGAATAGTGCTGAATAAGTGATAATACATGTAATGGAGAAACTAATTTGAAATAAATATAATGGATTTTTCTTATTAGCTTTTTGAAGTACATGTTTTTTTTTTCCCCTGAGGTTAAAACATCCATCTACTGTGAAGGAAATAAGATTGAGGGAAAAAAAATAAAAGAAAACATTAAACTTCGGCTTTTGACATTCAAAATAGAGTTCTATACCAGAAATACAACTTGAAAGCTAGATATTGTTGGGAGAAGATTTTTCTAAATTTGCTAAATTTCCTCTAGCACATCAACAGCCAGGCTTGAACAGACAGAAAACATAAGGGAGAAAGTTCTTCCTTTGTAGGTCTGCACTAAAAACAAACAAACCAACACAAAACAAGAGAAGTTTAGTGATGGTGAACTCCTTTAGCATCTTCTTGTCTGGGAATCTCTTTATCTCTTTTTCAATGTTAAATAACAACCTTATTTGATAGAGTAATCTTGGTTATAGGTCCTTGCTTTTTATCACTTTGAATATTTCCTGCCAATCCCTTCTGGCCTGCAGAGTTTCTGTTGAGATTTTAGCTGACAGTTTTATGGCAGCTCCCTTGTAAGTAATTAACTGCTTTTCTCTTGCTGCTTTTAAGATTCTCTCTTTGTCTTTAACCTTTGGAATTTTGATAATGATGTGTCTTGGTGTGGACCTCTTTGGTTTCATCTTGTTTGGAACTCTCTGAGCTTTCTGGGATTGTATGTGTATTTCCTTCACCAGGTCAGGGAAGTTTTCAGTCATTATTTCTTGAAACAGGTTTTAAATTTCTTGCTCTCTCTCTTCTCCTTCTGGCACCCCTAATGATGCGAATGTTGGTATGCTTGATGTTATTCCAGAGATCCCTTAAACTATCTTCATTTTTTTTAATTCTTTTTTTCTTTTTGTTGTTCTTTTTGAGTATTTTCTGCTACTTTATCTTCTAAATTGCTGATTTGAACCTCTGCTTTATCTAATCTGCCGTTAATTCCTTCTAATATCTTTTTTATTTCAGTTATTATATTTTTCACTTCAGAGTGGTTCATTTTTATGTTATCTATTTCAATTTTTATGATTCTATCTCTTGAAGTTCTCACTGAGGTCACAGAGCATTCTTATAGCCAGCGTTTTTAACTCTGCATCTGGTAGATTGTTTGTTCGATTTTGTTTAGTTCTTTTATTTCCTGGAGCTTTGTTCTATTCTTTCATTTGAGACATGTTTCTTTGTCTCCCAATTTTGGCTGCCTTACTGTGTTTGTTTCTATGTATTAGTTATAGCTGCTACTTCTTCTGGACTTAGTAGAGTCCTCTTATGTAGTAGGTGTTCTGTGGGACCCAGTAGCATAGTCTCTCTGGTCACCTGAGCTAGGTGTTGCAAACATGTCCCTTGTGCGGGTTGTGTTTGCCCTTCTGTTTTAGTTGGGTCTTGGTTGCTATTTGCACGTCAATGAGAAGGATTGACCTCCAGGCTGATTGATTATGAAGTCAGGCCATAATTGCCAGGCAAGGGCTGACCGTATAGAGTATGATTCACTTTAGCAGATCTCTGGTGCCTCCCCAATCTGCCTTTTGGATATGTTATCTGTGGAGGTGGTCGAGCGGTGTTCTGGCATGGTCTGAACACTGGGTATACCAGCCCCTTAGTCTCCTGGCCAAGTTCAGTTGCTTCCTGTGTCTTACCCAGAGTTACCTGGCATGAGCCATAAAGCGATCAGCCTTTGTCTTCCACATGTACTGGGCTTGGGAAAAGCTAAGCCATGGACCCTGGCTGGTTGCCACTAGTTCCAAGCTTGGGGCTGTTTAGCAAGAGGTATGGGACATGCTGAGGCCAGATGCTGCATATTTGGGGTTCGTGAACCTTAGAGATTTTAGGAAATTCCACAGCATGAGCCAAGACGGTCTGTTTGTATGAAATGTCCCTGGAAAGGGATCGGGTGGGCCTGCAAGCTGGGTGTGTCAAAGTTTCAGGGAATCACCAGGGCAGGGCAAACAGTTAGCCTGGTTGATGAAAACTCAGATATGGTGGCCACCTGCATCTGCCCACTGAGGATTGCAGGGTTCGACAAAGGAATAATGGCTTCTGCCAGCACTCCTGACTGGAAAAAAGCTTCCCCTCCAGCCCTAGCCCTGAAGCCAGATAATTCAATTTCTTCCTGAATGTCCCAGGTGTCTTTTGAGCTGCTGCACCAGCACTGGAGCTCAGAACAAGTGAGTCTGTGTGTGGGCCTTTTAAAAGAAACACCTGGGAGTCAAGGAACCCTCTGTCTCACTCAGCCCCAATTTCTACTAGGTTTTATAGCCAGGAGTTATAGAGACTTTTCTCCGTGGCACTGGACCCCTGGACTGTGGAGCTCAGTGTGGGGCTGCAACTCCTCACTCCTCAAGGGGGACCTCTGCAACCAAGATATCTCTCCCAATTTTTAACTGCTACATGTGGGTATGGGAACCAGCCATTTCTGAGTCTCTGTTCATCCTACTGGTTTAGATGTGGTTTCTTCTGTATATCCTTAGTTATAAAACTTTTGTTCAGCTAGATTTCAGGCGATTCTCAATGATGGTTTTTCTGTAGTTTAGTTGTAATTTTGATGTGGTTGTGAGAGGATGCAAGCGCATAACTCACTCTGCCATCTTGACTGTAAGCTTGAAATATTATTTTAAAGGGACTTAAGAATGCATAGAATTAAAGGCAAGTATAATGTCAGTTGATATAACATCTCAAGTTGTCCACAAGTGTTTTTTTCTGCAACCTTATTGGGTGTCCTTGGTTCACAGGGTCTGAAATATGGAAGTAATTGGGAGTTTAGATGGTTTTAGATTGCTCATCCCTCCAATGCCCCATGATCCTAAAGTTTCTAAGAATGAAACTAAAGTTTTGTTTGTGGGATCTTGACTCTTCTGCTCAGAGATGGATAGTACTTAATCTAATGAGTTCAAAGAGCCAGAGGCTTTGCAGCCATAGGGTCCTGGTGTCTAGTGGAAGCATGCCACTTTAAGGTCCTGACTTCCCCCAGACCTGTGAGTATACTAATTGCTATGGGGTAGAGTAGCACTGCAAATGGAATCTTCTATTTAGAGGATTCATCCTACTCTCTTTGATTTCCGTTCCATTTTTAGGTAGCTGTAATTATTTGAAAGTTATTTATTTTACTGAATTGAATTCCGTTTTCTTTTTCAACTATGGCAATAACCCTATCTGTGTTCTCTGGAGCCACACAGACTAGGTAATTTATTAAAAAATAATAGCACTGTCAATGTTTGAAGACACTACTGATGGTTTCCCAATAAGGCTTCCCCTGGCTAAATATCTTTAGCTTCCTCAACTAATCTTCAGAGGCTAAGAATTCAAGCCCCCTAATCATACTGGTTGTTCATTTCTGGACACACTATAACTTTCAGGGTCCCTTGTTACATATGGTGCCTGCAATTAAATACAGATACTGCATATGTGGACTGACAGCTTCAATTAGATTATCATCTCCCTTGACCTCACCACTAGTCTTTTGTTAAGTAATTTATGTAGCCAAAACAAGCTAATTCTTCTTGAGCCAGTAACAGGTAGCAATGTCTTTTTAATTAATGATAGAGAGCATTGGAAGCCTAGAAGTGGAGAATGATTCTTGGGGCTGAGGGACACGCTTAATTTTATTTCATGTTTGGTTTCTATACACCAGTATACTTCCAGTTTTTAAAAGAGCTATTATTTTCTCAGAATGGGGTATGATTTGCTACAAAATCAGAAAATCAAAAGTAGATTTTTGTTGTTGTTCAATACTCACTCCTCTGACTTTCTGGGCCAGATTTATTGAAATCTAACTAGAAAATATATTTAAGTCTAATTAACTTTCTTGTTTTGGGGTTATTGTTTTTATCCAGATTCCCCACAAATACAAGAAAGTCTGTCTATACTTTGGGTTCAGTTTTAGTACTCTCAGTAGTTATTGTATTCCTGCCTCATCTTTTCCCACAGTTTTGCTGCTGTACAAATTAAGAAGGACCAAAAGTATCCTTAGACAAAGCAAATAGTATTATTTACAGTACTTTCGATTCTGGAGAAAGTAGTGAAATACAGATATATAAGTAAACAAAGAAATGCAAACCCTTAAGATGCCGTTGCCAACTAGTTGGTTTGAGTCGATTATTGTCCTTAAACCCCCAGCTCTCAGTAGGATGCTAGCAGTGTGACTTATTTAATCAGCTCTATTTCATTAACTCACAATTTTTTTCTTTGTCTGAAATGATCTAGTTAGAGATCTCTGAAAATGCCAGGCATAAAGTATACCATGATACTAATTATTTTAATTAAAGCCTGACTTGATTCTGTGGGAAATGACTTTGTATACTTGATTTATGGTTCATTTAATGAGTGCTATAGATGTCAATACATTAGTGTAAACTTGATGCAGGTAGTAATTATATTTCTGATGAGGTGCTCTACCAGCCTCCTACTATGAAAAGTAGAACATTGTTCAGAGAGTACAGAATATACTTGTCTAATTAGAACTGAGAAACATACTAGTTGTACATCACAATGATGGCAGGACCACTTGAATTCTCTAGGACTTGAACTCCATGCCTGCAACATGAATATGTTAGACAAAGGCCTTTGAAGCTCTGAACCTTTCAGGGTTTTATTAGGTATTAGGAAATCCCTCATTTCTAAGACAATGTGCTTGTAATGAACATTAATTTACATGAGCTTTCTTTGCTATTATCTGCACCCCCTACCAAAGACATAACCCTTGCCTAACTACTGAGTCTGTCCAGTATCTGAATGTTTTGCAAGTGAGGTACTGACTGGACTATTTTCACAAGGATATTTACACAAGGAAAAGCCTCGTAGTGAAGAAATAGTGTCTCCCTCTGGAGAAAAGTGCAGGCATGTTTATTGTTCATTATGAAAGATTCTATAAGCTTGAGTTTCCTAAGCTCAGGGTTCCTCTCTTGTAATGCAACCCATTTCATGCACAGCTGTCATTTGGCCCTCTTCATGTTGCCCTGTTGGAATTGAGACTCCAGATCCAATGTAAAAATGCTGATACTCTGGCTACTTCTATTGCTATGAGTGATAAATTATTCAACTCTAATCCAGGAATCTCATACTTTCTAGCAGTATTCATGAAACTGCGACAGGCTAACTTGCCTGCTTGCAAGTAGAGTAAAATTTTAGATCTTTCACAGTTCTTGACAAGAACTCCAGTCCAAATTCACTCTCTTCTTTTCTTAACGTCATTAGCACCTAGTTTCTGAACAATCCAAACCACGTTTTGACTTTTATCTAATTGTTTTGTATTTTAATCTTATCTCCCAACTAGATTGCAAGGACTTCAGCCCAGGCACCGTGCCAATATTTTTACTGCATATTCTATAGCAGCTGTGACAGGGATGGTTACACAGTAGGGGCTCAACATATATTTTTTGATTAACTTTGGCCATATTCATGCCAGCTAAACTAAAATATTCCATATATTTTACCTCTGAACTTCTTGGTTTGAGTGTCCTATTAGAGATAAGAACTATAGACTTACTCTCATAGAAATAGGAAAGCTCTAATGAGATAATAGTTGTTTGTTTTTCTGGCATCTAGGATGCAAACATAAGCATTTCTTAATCAATTGGAGATCATTTGACTAAGGGGCCAATTGCAAAGTTATTCTGAGCCTCACATTTCCGAAGATTTCAGAGATACTTTGTTGTGCTGAGCTGATAATAATGATTATGTTCTGACTACCTAAGAACTAGAATATAGTCTCTGTGTTATTACAGAATTCAGGAGCCTCGGAAGGGCATTTTCAGTGCTAACGGGAGATCATTTGACATTTGATACAAATCCCAGAGGAAGATTTGACTTCCTATGAGTGCATTCCCCAAAGCCATACACTTGTTGCTTGTTTATTGTAAGTATCCTAGTAATGGCCCATTATAACAGAAAGAAAAAAATGTCTCTATATACATTTTCATTGTTTTCAATGGTCTGGATTATTCCGTTAGTCTAATTTCAGTTTTTCTCTAAGGGAATATGGAGATATAAAAGACTTCCTATCATTAGCACTTATCATTAGTGCTAAAACATCAAGACTCAGGGTTCTTTCTTGTTCTATGGCCCTGAGGATGCACTCCTTACTCCTATAATAAATTTTGTATTCTCTCTCTCTTTCTCTCTTCAGTTGTCAGAACTGCAACACTCTTTTCAATTCTTCCTGAGCACAACTGAAATTGCTTTATAGCTGTGACATGGTTATCATTTTCTAACTTTAGTTTTGCATATCTGACATTTTCTAACTTTACTTTTATAAATTCAAGCTGTTCTCACTTAGAAATAGTTCCTGCTATTTGAGTTTGGGTATGCTGCCACCAAGTGGTTGCAAGTTATTCGATTCACATGGTCTCCTAATTCAAACCGCAGGCTGCATTATTTTTGTTGTTTGGGGTGAAGTATCAGGTATCAGAGGGAGTTTGGGGGTAAATATTCATGAAGTAGTAGGACAATATCATAGAACAAAAAATGGGCCATAACATTAGGAGGGGAGAGGAAAAGCGGTCTGAGTTTCAAAGAATAAGATTAGGGTAGAGGAGTTGTGGTGTGAAGGGGACGGAATAATGGGACAAATAGGAAAAAATACCTAGAGTTAAGTTAACTTGATTATTTAATTTTTTGTTTCTGTGCTTTTCTATGGTTTCTATACTTGTTGGGGAGTCTGAATATCAAGATAAATGTAATAACTTGAGCATATTCTGTCTTGTACATTTTCGTAAGCCCCATAGTGTCTAGCATAGTGCTGGGCACATAGTTGGTCCTTAATAAAGGTCTGTTGACTAAATGACCCACACCTGCAGAAGTTGAGACACTATGTAATAGAGGTGGGAGGTACTAGCTTGAGGAGTGGGAGCAGCTCCTGACAGGCAAGTCTTGATGATGTCCTGCACTGCATGACTTTAGCTGACTCCTATGATCAGTCTTCCAAATTATAACATTTTTCTCAATTTCTGAGTAAAGCACCTACATATCTGCTTCTTTTCTTTTCTTTTGAAAAAATCTCAGATCCAAGGCCCTTGAAGTCCTTCATATATCTGAATCAGTCTGGTTGGTTGGAAATGGATGACCTATGAAAGTTTTTTTATTGGAAGATGTGAGATCTAAGGCTTCTTCCTTTCATAAGATATGTAGGGAATGACTGGATAGTACTTTTTAAAAATGCATATGAAAAGGAAACTGAGGATAATTCCAAATAGGATGTTTATTGGAATTAACACTCTGGTTAGATACAGTTCCTCTCCAGAATAGGGTTTACTCCTGCATGCTAAAATGTGTTACATGTTATCTTTGACCCTGGTCAGCATATGATCGCATAATTGTTTTTTAAAGATACACATCTCTGGATTGCACCTGTTATCCAAATATTCATGAACATCTAGTGAAATCCTCCCCAGTGCTTCCTTTAACACTGAAATTAAATCTTTGAGTATAATATTTTTAGTGAGCAGGTATGATGACCTTTATAACTTCTACATCTCTAACACAGAATACTCCAACCAGGGGTCCATATGGATCAACATAGCATAGTGGTTAACATTATGGCCTTGGAGTCAGACACAGCTGGGCTCAAATTTTAACTCTTCTTTGTAGGAACTATTTGATGTCAGACAAGTCACTTAACCTCTCCGTGCCTTGGATTCCCAACCTGTAAAATGTGATAATATTAACTACCTTACATGATTGTTATGAAGGTTAAAGTAAATGACAAGACACATGTAGTGTGCTTAACACAATACTTAGCATATAATAAGTACACAATCACCGGAAGCTATTGTATACCTTTCTTTCCAGAACACAAACTTCAGGAAGCAATAACTTTGGATAGTGTCTTGTCTTGCTTACAACTATATCTTTATCCTCAGCTTCTGAGACTTGCGTAGATTCCCTGAACACAGAGACTCAAGCTACCTCCTGCCCCACAAAATGCAAAACAAATGGGATCTTGTTAGCTAAGTAGGATATTATTTTGAGTCACAATTGCTCTAATTTCTTTAGATATTTCTGAAGAACACTTGGATTCCCTTCGGTTTCAGTTTTCCTCCCTTCCAAGATAATTTTCCAAATGTCTACTTCCTATTTCCTTGATCAATGTAAAGGAAAAATGTGTTAGACAACATTCAACTTGCTATGCCTTGAACTGACTGGCTGAAAGAAAGTATGCAGGGAGAATGAAGATATAGTTTTCCTTCAGTCTTTAACAAGGCTGAGAGCACAATTTGGGCTCAAGAGCAAATTGTATTGGAAAAGCAGCAGAAGCACTGAAATGAATTGTCGTGAAGTGAGGTTTCAAATACAAGCACAAGGCAGAGCCTGGTCATAATTGGCAGTGGAGTTGCTCAGGTAAGAGGCCAATTTGCAGAACTTTTGTAACATGTGCCCCCAACCCCAGTACCTCCTTCCATCCACATACAGCCTTTGGAAGATGATGATTGTTGGGTAAAAGTAACACTGAATTAGTTTACATTTCTTTAAAATCTCTAATCCATAAACTATGTTCAGAAACAGAAAATGTCTAAACCATGGTGCAATTTGAAATGTTCCCTGTGGTAAGGTGAATAGTGACAGAAGCAGAGATTGGAATGATGAAATCTGAAGAGGGAAGAAAGGTCCAAAAGCCAAGGAATATAGGCAGATACTAGAAGCCGATCAAGGCAAA
This sequence comes from Rousettus aegyptiacus, assembly GCF_014176215.1. NCBI lineage: Eukaryota > Metazoa > Chordata > Mammalia > Chiroptera > Pteropodidae > Rousettus > Rousettus aegyptiacus. The sequence continues at coordinate 81,634,826 of NW_023416312.1, read as the reverse complement.
TAAATGGATTTTCCCCTTAGAGCCCTCATAAAGTACCAGCCCTTTCTACACTGAATTTAGCCTATTAAACCTATTTCAGACTTCTGACCTCCAGAACTATGAGAGAATAAATTTGTATTGTTTTAAATGAGTCCTCCAAATTCTCCCAGATATGCCAGAGAGCCAGAAGTTCCCAATATTAGAAGTATTGCTTTGAGTGATATTAACAAATGACAGAATTGTTAAAAGTGTCCACTAAAATGTAAAGGAAAAATGTGTTAAGACAACATTCAACTTGCTATGCCTTGAACTGACTGGCTGAAAATATGGAGAGGGAATGAAGATATATATTTTCTGGGTCTTGGGCATTGTGAGAGGATAGACTTTATGGGTGGGAACTGTGTGGCTGGATGCAGCAAGTGATGCTTGGGGTGAGACAATGCCAAAAGGGAAGGGAGAAAACCTAAAAACTAAATTCCATTTATTATATTTTGTCCTGGTGCTAACCATTGAAGAAACACCTTGGATATGAGCATCATTTTTGTGAATAATCCAGCATCAAGCCTGTTCCATAGAGCTCCTGGTAAGCTTAAAGAAAGAACTTGTGTTGCCTAGTACTATAAACTCTCTGACTTTAGGACTAACTGCTCTGAGGTCTGCCCTTGTTGATTTTTATTTCTTTCTGGTACTCCGATATCCTGCCACCTCTACTGCCTATTGTGGACTCTCAGTAGCCTCTAACTTTAGCTCTTTGGGCTGGGCCTGTCAGACACTTTTCTATTCTCTCAGAGCCTCGAGTTTCCTGCTCCCAAGAATTCTTCTCCATAACCTATAAACACTTGCCAACAGCCCTTGGTCCCAAAGCCACCATTAGGCTCTAATTAGGAGACTTCCCAGATTTCTGTGAGATGACTCTCTCTGAGAAAGCTCTTTCTTTTCCACTACTATACTCCCTAAAGTATTGGGTCTTTGTAATAAGAAGTAGCAGATTTACAGATGAAGGTTCTTGAATTGTAAAAACCTGCCCTCTGTGTCTGCGAACATCACATTCAGTCACTTGCCTTCCCTACCTCTGATCTCACTCCAAGGGAACTCTAACAAAAGTTCAGAAAACTCAATGACTTTGAACTCATTAGTAGCTTCATCTCTACCCTTTTGCAGTTTGATAGCTTGAATATAATGAGCATGGACTTGATCACTTGGACTTTCATTTACACATTCAGAGATGCATACCTGATCTACACAGCTAATATGGTCTTCCAGCAACCCAGGGATTTCTTGTTTCTCATGGCTACTGCCTCAGAGTGAATACAGTGATGTCACCCAAGTGATGCCTGTAGTCTAAGATATATAACAAACTCATTTATTAAAGTACTGGGAAGTCTCATACAAATATTTTCAAATGTGAGTGTGACTTCTCAAGAACTGGATAAGGGAGCTCAGGTGGTGTAAAGGAGCACCTCTGATTTCTTTATGTGGCCTAAGTTGTATAATCATAAGAGCTCAAGAATATCAAATAGTCCACATCCAATTCTCTGAAAGCAGGTCCTGATGTGGTCTGAATACCAGGATATGATTATTATTTGAATGGTGTTCTAGCGCTTTAAAAATAACTGCTGGTAGAACCAGGGCCTTGGTAGTGATGTAACATGCCAGATTGGAACACACAAGACTTGGGAATTCAGAAGAGCTTACTGGGTCAGGGGAAAATGGGCTGGTGAAAACATGCAATTTCAGAGTTTAATGATTTGGTTATTATAGGCTTGAGTACATGATGACTGGAGCCCAGCCAAGGGAGGGTTCGGAACAAATCAGACCATAGAGGTCTAAGAGTAGGTAAGATGTGAGTACAAGCATTTGCAATGGCAAACAAAACCAAGAATTAGGCTATTGAACAAGTAAAAGTGACTGATGGTCACCAAAATAGTTGGCAATGGCAGACACCAGATTAGCTGAGAGGGTCAGTTATGAAGAGATCATATAGTGGATGTCAGGATTCAGATAGGTAAACAGATTTTGTGTAGAAAATCTAGTCTCATTATGGGACACCAGAAATGATTCACAAGGGAGGAATGACACGGAAGGGAACTGATTATAAAAGTATCTATCAGAAACATGGCATACTGAGAGATGTCCCAGATCTCTCCCCTTGAGACAACAATAAGCTATAAATCTAAAACTCAACAAAAAACACCCAAACTGCGCACAAGCACATCTGAGCAAGAGAACTGCTAATAAGAACTCCCACAGGTCAGAACCCTGGGAGTCAGGCAGTAGACTAGGAAAAACAATGAAGCTACCTCTCCCAGCTGGAGCTCCTTGCAGAAGAAGTGGGAGAGGAGAAGATGTGGTGAGTTCCCCGAACATCCCTGCCTGAAAGAGCTGTGAGCTCCATGCAGTGGCACTGCCACATAGAGCAGAAAGCAAAGAAGTGGGGACAACAAAGAAGCAGCAGTTGGTTATCACCAGCAGAAAGCAAAACATGAGGCTGACTGAAACCCCCACCTCCCAACTCAGAAGTCCCCTTTGCCAATATCCTCTGATATGGACACTGCGGAGTACCAGGGGAATCTGAGAAAATGCTATTGAAACTATTGTTAACAATGACAGGGACTGAGACTGAGGGTAGCAAGCATGATGGAATATCTATAAGAAAAATAAAAAATGCATTATTATATAAAGCAGTAATCCAAGAGGCTTAGAGGTCGCCTATTGGAAACACAAAGAAAAGCTCCTACTTTGTAACTCGCTAAAGTGAGACCATTATACAATATTTTTTTTTCTAGGTAAAAAATTGCAGAATACATATCCATTAATGCTGAGGCAGAGAAATAGTCCATTAAGCACCATAAAAACCAAGGTGACAAGGCAACTCAGAAAGAAAGAGAAAAATCTCCAGAAAATAAATGTACTGACCTAGAAATATGTGACATAAATGACAGAGAATTCAGGATGGCCCTTTTGAAAAACTCAGTCAGGTCTGAAACGAGTCATATCAACAATTTCAGGAACTGAAAAAACAACTAGATGAGTAGAACGAGTTCTTTAACAAGGAGATCGAACTCCTAAAAAAGAACAGAATAGAAGTTCTTAGATAAAAAAACACACTGCAAGAGTTGAAAAATGAAATAGTAAGCTTGGGAAACAGAGTTGACCAATTGGAGGAAAGGATCAGTGATATCAAAGGCAGAAATCTAGAAATAAATCAGAAGGAAGAAGAGAGAAACAGAAGAATGAAAAATAATGGAAGAGAAATACAAGAACTAGTTGATGCCATCAGGAGAGGAAACATGAGCATAATGGGCATTCACGAAGGGGAGGAAAAGGAGCAGGGATTAGAAAGCATTTTCAGACAAATAGTTGACAAGAATTTCCCGAATCTAAGAAATAAGCAAGAACATGGAATTCATTATGTCAATGGAACACCCAATTATATCAACCCCAAAAGGCCTTCACCAAGACATGTTGTATTGAAATTATCAAAGATCAATGACAAACACAGAATTCTCAGGGAAGCCAAAGAAAATAAGATGGTAATAAAGGAAAGCTCTTCGGATATCCGTTGGACTTCTCAGCGCATACCTTACAAGCCAGAAAGGAATGGAATAAAATATTCAAACTATTAAGTGAAAGGAACTACCAGCCAAGAACAATGTATCTAGCAAAGCTCTCCTTTAGATATGAAAGAGAAATAATAACCTTTCCAGACATACAAAAATCGAGGGAATCCTCCAGTACAAGGACTGCACTACAGGAAATATTAAAAGGGATAATCTCACCTAAAACTAATGGACAAAAAAAAAATACGTAATTAGGAGTAAGGTTAGTATCAGGCAAATAGACGCAGAGGAGTGCAACCCTTACTAAGAAAAAGGCATTATGAGCTTAAAAATAAGAGAATTGCTATAACAAGATAGTAATGAACGTTCAGCATACATAGGGACAAATTGAGACAACAATATCTGAAAAAGGGAGAATTCAAAGATCCAAATTTGCAAATGGGAATGGAGATAAGGCACGTGCAGAAGAAATGGGTGACTGTGTGTGTGTGTGTGTGTGTGTGTATATATATATATATATATATATATATATATATATATAACACTATCTTTTACATATTTGTATGGTAACTACATGCAAAAAATTCAGAACTGAAATATATAACATAAAACAAGAAGAACCAGAGGGAAAACCTACACAAATCAATAAGTAGGAAAAAAACCCATAATCACAAGGACAAGGAAGCAATCAAAACACCAAGCTATCAGAAAGCAAAAGATAAAACGGCTATAAGAAGACTTCATATTTCAATATTCACCCTAAATATAAATGGACTGCAATCCGCATTAAAAAGGCACAGAATACAGATTGGATCAAAGAACAGAACCCAACCGTATGCTGCCTTCAAGAGGCACATCTCAGCTCCAAAGACAAATAGAGACTCAAAGTGAAAGGGTGGGAAATAATATTTCAAGCAATTGGCATTCAGAGAAGATACAGAGAAAAAGGAATCCTCTTACACTGCTGGTGGGACTGCAAATTGGTATAGCCACTATGGAAAAAGATATGAAGGATCCTCATAAATGGATGCTGGATTTTGTCAAATGCTTTTTCTGCATCTATTGATATGACCATATGTTTTTATCTTTCAATTTGTTCATGTGGTGTATAACATTAATTGATTTGCGGATATTGAGGCAACCTTGCATCTCATGAAAAAATCCAACTTGACCATGGTGTATGATATTTTTAATGTATTGCTGAATTCGGTTTTCTAATATTTTGTTGAGGCTTTTTGCATCAATGTTCATAAGCGATATCAGCCGATAGTTTTCTTTTTTTGTAATGTCTTTGCCTGGTTTTGGAATCAAGGTAAAGCCTCATAAAAGGAGTTAGGGAGCTTTCTCTTGCATTTTTTGGAGTAGTTTGAGAAGAATAGGTGATAATTCTACTTTGAATGTTTGGTAAAATTTGCCTATGAATCCATCTGGTTCAGGAGTTTTGTTTTTGGGGGAGGATTTTGATTACCGATTTGATTTCATTGGTGATAATCATTTAGTTTAGATTTTCTGTTTCTTCTTGACTCAGTCTTGGGAGATTGTATGTTTCTAGGAATGTGTCCATTTCTTCCATATTGTCCAATTTGTTGGCATATAATTGCTAGTAGTATTTTCTTATGCATTGTATTTCTGTGGAGTCCATGGTTATTTCTCCTCTTTCATTTCTGATTTTATTTATTTGAGTCCTCTCTCTTTTTTCCTTGATGAGTCTGGCTAAAGGTCTGTCACTTGTGTTTATTCTTTCAAAGAACAAGCTCTTGGTTTTATTAGTCTTTTGTGTTATTTTTTCTAGAATCTATTTCATTTATTTACACTATGATCTTTATTACTTCCTTCATTCTACTCACTTCAGCCTTTGTTTGCCATTCTTTTCTAGTTATTTTAATTGTAAGGTTACATTGTTTATTTGAGCTTTTTCTTGTTTCTTGAGGTAGGCCTGTATTGCTACGAATTTCCCTCTAAAGACTGCTTTTGCTATGTCCCATAGATTTTGAGTCGTTGTGTTTTCATTTTCACTTGTCTCTAGGTATCTTTTGATTTCTTCCTTGATCTCATTAATAATCCATGCATTGTTTAGTATAATGTTATTTAATCTCCATGGATTTGTGTACTTTCCCATTTTTTTCTTGTAGTTGATATCACACCATTGTGCTCAGAGAAGATGGTTGATATGATTTCAGTCTTCTTAAATTTATTGAGACTTGCTTTGGGTCCTAACAAGTCTTCTGTCCTTGAAAATGTTCCATGTGCATTTGAGAAGAATGTATAATTTGCTGCTTTGGGGTAAAATGCTCTGAAAATATCTATAAAGTCCTTCTGCTCTAGTGTGTCATTTAGGCCCATTATTTCCTTGTTGATTCTTTGCCTGGAAGATCTATCCATTGGTGTCAATGGGGTGTTAAGTTCTCCTACTATGAATGTATTACTATTGATCTCTTCTTTTATGTCAGTCAATAATTGCTTTATATATGTAAGTGCTTCTATTTTGGGCACATATATGTTTACTATATTTATCATTATGTAATGCCCTTCTTTGTCTCTTATTATAGCTTCTGTCTTCAAGTCTATTTTGTCTGATATGAGTATTGCTACCCCGGCTTTTTTTTTTCATTTTCGTGAAATATCTTTTTCTGTCCTTTTGCTTTCAGTCTGTGAGTATCATTTGATCTGAAGCGGGTCTCTTGTAGATAGCATTTGTATGGGTCTTGTTTTCTTATCCATTCAGCTACCCTATGTCTTTTGATTGAAGCATTTAATCCGTTTACATTTAAAGTGATTACTGATAGGTACATTGTTACTGCCATTATATTATTTATGTTTGTTATTTCTATTTTCTTTTTTACCCCTTCTCTTTTTACAAAAGATCCTTTAACATTTTTTTGTAATGCTGGCTTGCTGGTGATGAATTCCTTAAGCTTTTTCCTGTCTTGGAAACTCTTTCTCTCACCTTTTATTTTAATCAAAAGCCTCACTGGGTAGAGTATTCATGGTTGTAGATTCTTATTTTTCATAACTTTGAATATTTCTTGCCATTCCCTCTGACCTGCAAAGTTTCCATTGAAAAGTCGGAAGACGTTTTTATAGAAGTACCTTTGTAAGTAACTGGCCGCCTTTCTCTTGCTACTTTTAAGATTCTCTCTTTGTCTTTGACCTTTGGCATTTTAATTATGATGTTTCCTGGTATAGGTCTGTTTGAATTCCTCTTATTTGGGACTCTGTGCTTCCTGAACTTGTATGTCTCATTCCTTTGCCAGGTTAGGGAAGTTTTCTATCATTATTTCTTCTAATAGAATCTCAATCCCTTGCTCTCTCTCCTCCTCTTCAGATACTCCTATGATCCAGATATTTCTACATTTCACGTTTTCCCAGAGGCCTCTTAAACTATCCTCATTTTGTTAAGTTATTTTTTCTTTTTGTTGTTCTGATTGGGTGTATTCTGTTACCTTGTCTTCTAAATCACTGATTCGATCTTCTGCTTTGTCCAATCTACTGTTGAATCATTCCAGTGTATTCTTCATTTCAGTTATTGTATTCCTCATGTCTGTCTGGTTCGTTTTTGATGATTTCTATGTCCTTTTTATGTTGTTGAGGTTTTAACTGTTCTCATCCATTATCCCCATAAGTTAATTCAGCATCCTTGTAACTATTATTTTGAACTCTATCTCTGGTAGGTTGTTTGCCTCCATTTCATTTAGCTTATGTTCTGGAGTTTTTCCTGTTGTTTCCTTTGTGGTGTGTTTCTTTGTTTCATCATTTCATTAGCCTCTCTGTGTTTGTTTCCATGTGTCAGGAATATTTGTTTCATCTCTCAGCCTAGGCCAGATGGCCTAATGTGGAAGGTGTCCTGTGTAGCCCAGTGGCAAACTCTCCCTGGTCCCTTTGCTGGGAGCTCTGCATATAATTTTTCTGTGGGTTGTGTGTGATTTTCTGTTGTCGCTGAGGCTTTATTATTGTTAGTAGATCAATGGATGGGATTAATGCTCAGACTGAGTAATTGTAGGCATTGACTGCACACTCAGGATAAGAGTTGTTGTGTGGGGGCTGACCCCACTGAGCGAGATTGGCCTAGCAAGCATGTGTACTTGTTGCAGCCACCCTTTGTGTGTATCACTAATGAGACTAGTCAGGAGTTTCTCTGTTGTGTTCTGGTGCCAGCTTGCAGATGCATTGGTTTTGTGGCCCCTTCGGAGGGGCTTCCCCATAGACCAAGGTCAGTCACTGCTTTTGATTGTTCAAGGCTACCCGATGAGAACGACAAAGCGATCCGCAGATGGTTGTTGCCTATGCTGGATCTATGGGTAATTGGAAGAGAAAATGCTATAGGCAGCTCTCAGTTATCCCCTGTCCCTGACCTACAGTAGTTTAGCAGAGGGATCAGTGTTCCTCAAAGCCTGACACTGCCCATCAGTTGCCCGTAAGTCTCTGAAACTGGATGAGCTTCTGGGTGACATACGTGTTGAGTGGCACAGAGATCCTTCGAGTTTCCTGAGTAGATTGAGTAAATTTCCCCCTGCTGCTGCAGTGTCAGTTTATATGCCAACATGTCTCTGTGGCTCCCTGTACAAGTTTCCAATCATAGCAAGGTCAGCTGCTGCCCACCCTGTACCTACATGCACTACCCCAGGGCGGGAGCAGCTGCCTATCAATGTGCAGCGGGCACTTTTTGTATTGGATGGCACAGGAGCTCAGGGAATCAAGGGCTTCCAGGCCAATACAGGCCCCTAAAATCCCCTCAAGGTATATTGCAGCTCATACAGGCAGCAGTGGTCTGTCCACAACTGTTTTCCTCGAAATGCTCTGACTGCACTAGCCAAGGTCTGTTGCCTGTGCTGACTGCACAACCCCAGAGCCAAGCAGTGCACTTGAGGTTGCTTGTTAATGGACTGCAGGCACTTTGCAGCTTGGGTGAAGCAAGATCTCAGGGAGACAAGGTCCGTCCAGCCAATACAGTCTCAGTTTTGCTGCAGCTTCTATGCCCGGGCATTCCTGCTGTAGACACAGATCACAGTGAGACCAGCTGCCGTCAGTGGTGGTCCCACAGACCCCTGCACTCCCTGGACACAATATTGCAACTTTTGCAGGCAGCAAAGGTCTGCATGCCTTTGCTTTCCATGCAGTGCCCATCCTGTGCCAGTCAAAGTTTGTTGCTTGTGTGGATTGGGAGATCAGGGGAAGGGAGAGGCAGGGCTGTGGCAGTTCACTGTCAATGGGCCACTTGGGCAATGGCAGTCAGATAAATATAGCCTGCAACTTTGGTAACTGTTCACAAGTTCCCACAGAAGTCTCAGATTACAGCAAGACCAGCTGCTTTCTGGGACTGGCCCACAGGTCCCTGATGTTCTCCCAAGTTCCTATTGGCAGCAGTGATCTCCTGACCCTATCTCGGAAATGTGGCTAACAGCACTTGCAGCCCTCTGGGAACAGTTGGCTCTAAATTGGAGTAGGGCTTGGTAGCCATCCAGCAACAAAGGCTCCGAGCAATCTGCAGGTTGGGCGGGGTGGGCTGATCCCCTCAGACCAGTGTTCCTAATAGCTCTCTGGGAGGGGCCTGAATAGTCAAGCTGGTGTGGTCTGTAGATTACCCTGTAGGGGGGGCCAGACTAAGGCACAATAGTGTCTGTCCTTCCAGCCCTCATTCTGGTGCCAGGTAATGTGGACTTCTCAGAATGAATCCCATACAAGCCTCTGACCCACCACCGGTATCCCTGTGAGTGTCCATAGGTCAGGAAGCCTGTACACAGATCCTTCAAAGAGACGCCTAGGGATTGCGTCTCCTATCTGACCCAGATGGCCTGAATACCCTCTGGTTTCTACAGTGAGAGTTTTTGGAATCTCTTCTTCCCTGCGCTGGGACCTTGGGCTGGGGAGCTTCCAGATGAGACCAGGGCTCCCATTTCCTTAAGGAGAGCCTCTTCAGCCTTGTTCTCCCTCCCAGTGATCCTCCACCACCCACAGGTGTAGGTTCAGCCCTATTCAAAGCAGCTCCTTTATATTATCAGACATAGGTGTTATGATCAGCTGCACTTCAGGTGATTGTCCATGTTGAATATTTTATAATTTGGTTACAATTTCAATGTGGACCTGGGAGGAGATAAACCCTGCTTTTACCTAGTCTGCCATCATCCCCTCTCTCTTTCTATTTCTTTGAAAAATCTCAATGGGTTTTGATCGGGATTACATTAAATCTGGATAATGCTTTAGGTAATAAGGTCATTTTAACTATGTTGATTCTTCAATATGGGTTTACTTCTGGACTCTTGATTCTATCCCGATGGTCTGAGTGTCTGTTTTTCTGCCAACAGCATGCCTTTTGGATTATTGTCTCTTTGTAGTATAATTTGAAGTCCGGTAGAGTGATGCCTCCAGCCTCGTTCTTTTTTTCTCAGATGGCTTTGACAATTCAAGGTCTTTCGTGCTTCCATACAAATCTAATGATTTTTTTTTGTCCTATTTCTTTTAAAAAATGCCAATGGGATTTTTATTAAGATTGCATTAACTCTGTATACTGCTTTGGGTAATAAGGTCATTTTAACTATGTTGATTCTTCCAATCCAAGAACACGGAATATCTTTCCATTTCTTTGTATCTTCTTTGATTTCTAGTAATAAGATCTTATAGTTTTCATTATATATTTCTTTCACATGTTTTGTTAGATTTATTCCTAGGTATTTTATTCTTTTTGTTGCAATTACAAAAGGTAGTATTTTTTTTCCACTTCTTTTTCTGACACTGCATTATTAGAGTATAGGAACGCTATGGATTTTTGAACATTGATTTTATAACTGGAAACTTTACTATATTTACTTATTGTTTCTAGTAGTGTTCTTGTGGAGTCTTTAGGGTTTTCTGTATAGAGAATCATGTCATCCACAAATAGTGACAGTTTGACTTCGTTTCCTATTTGGATGCCTTTTATACCTTTCTCTTGCCTGATTGCACTCACTAAGACCTCAAAAGTTATATTGAATAACAGTGGTGAAAATGGACAGCATAGGAATGAAGCCCACTTGCTCATGGTATATACTCTTTTTAATATGTTGCTGTATTTGGTTCACTAGTATCTTATTTAGGATTTTTGCATCTGTGCTCGTAAGAGATATTGGTCTGTAGTTTTCTTCTTTTGTGTTGTCTTTACCAGGTGTTGGTATCAGAGTAATATTGGCCTTATAAATTGTGTTGGGAAGTATTGCCCCCTCTTCAAATTTTTGAAAGATTTTGAGAAGAATAGGTAATAACTCTTCTTTGAATGTTTGGTAGAATTCACTGCTGAATCCAGCTGGTCCTGGACTTTCACTTTTTGTTAAGTTTTTGATGATCGTTTCGATTTCCATACTGCTGATTGATCTATTCAGATTTTCCAGTTCTTGATTCAATGTAGGAAGGTTGCATTTTTTAAGAACTGGTACATTTCTTCTCAGTTATTAAATTTGGTGTTGTATACTTTTTCACGGTATTCTTGTGTGATCCTTTGTATTTCTGCGGTGTCTTTTGTAATTTCCCCTCTTTCATCACTAATTTTGTTTATTTGTGTCCTTTCTCTTTTTTTATTAGTGAGTTTGTCAATTTTAATAACCTTCTCAAAGTAACTGTTCTTCATTGCATTTATTTTTTCCAATTTTTTGTATGCAATTTCATTTATTTTTGCTCTAATTTTGATTCTTTCCTTTTGTTCACTTTAGGCTACCTTTATTCTTCCTTTTTTTAGTTTTTTTAAAGATGAAACATTAGATTGTTTATTTGGACTAGTTCTTGTTTTTGCAGATAGGCTTGTAATGATATGAACTTTCTTTTTATGACTGCTTCTGTCGATTCCAAAAGTGTTGATATGTTGTACTCTCATTATCATTCTTTTCTCTGTATCTCTTGATCTCTCTGCTTATTTCTTCTCAGATCCGGTTATTCTTCTGTAGTATGTTGTTTAATCTCCTTGTACCTGTGATCTTTAGTGCTTACTTTTTGCAGTTGATCTCCAGTTTCAAAGCATTATTATCAGAGAATATGGTTGATATGATTTCAACTTTCTTATATTTTTTGAGGCTATCTTTGTGTCTCAGTACATGGTCGACCCTTGAGGATGTTCCATGTGCACTATAAAAGAATATATAAGCAGCTGTTTTGAGATAGAAGGCTCTGTAAATATTAATTATGTCTAGTTGGTCTAATGTGTTATTTCCTTATTGATCTGTTTGGATGATCTGTCTGTATTCAGTGGGGTATTTGGTCCCTGCTATGATAGTGTTTGGGTCTGTTTCTCCCTTTAGTTCTATTACTAATTGCTTTATATATTTCGGGGCTCCCTGCTTGGAAGCATAGATATTAAGAACTATTATGTCTTCTTGGTGCACCATTCCCCTTATCATTATGAAGTGTCCCTAGTACCTTGTTTTACCTTTTTTTATTTTGAAGTCTGTTTCATGTGATATTAGTACCACCACTCTCGCTTTTCTCTGAATGCCAATTGCTTGAAATATTATTTCCCACCCTTTCACTTTGAGTCTCTATTTGTCTTTGGAGCTGAGATGTGCCTCCTGAAGGCAGCATACGGTTGGGTTTTGTTTTTTGATCCAATCTGTATTCTGTGCCTTTTTAATGTGGATTGCAGTCCATTTATATTTAGGGTGAATATTGAAATATGAAGTCTTCTTATAGCCGTTTTATCTTTTGCTTTCTGATACCTTGGTGTTTTGATTGCTTCCTTGTCCTTGTGATTATGGTTTTTTTTCCTGCTTATTGATTTGTGTAGGTTTTCCCTCTGGTTCTTCTTGTTTTATGTTATATATTTCAGTTCTGAATTTTTTGCATGTAGTTACCATACAAATATGTAAAAGATAGTTATATATATATATATATATATATACACACACACACACACACACACACACACACACACACAGTCACCCATTTCTTCTGCACGTGCCTTATCTCCATTCCCATTTGCAAATTTGGATCTTTGAATTCTCCCTTTTTCAGATATTGTTGTCTCAATTTGTCCCTATGTATGCTGAACGTTCATTACTATCTTGTTATAGCAATTCTCTTATTTTTAAGCTCATAATGCCTTTTTCTTAGTAAGGGTTGCACTCCTCTGCGTCTATTTGCCTGATACTAACCTTACTCCTAATTACGTATTTTTTTTTGTCCATTAGTTTTAGGTGAGATTATCCCTTTTAATATTTCCTGTAGTGCAGTCCTTGTACTGGAGGATTCCCTCGATTTTTGTATGTCTGGAAAGGTTATTATTTCTCTTTCATATCTAAAGGAGAGCTTTGCTAGATACATTGTTCTTGGCTGGTAGTTCCTTTCACTTAATAGTTTGAATATTTTATTCCATTCCTTTCTGGCTTGTAAGGTATGCGCTGAGAAGTCCAACGGATATCCGAAGAGCTTTCCTTTATTACCATCTTATTTTCTTTGGCTTCCCTGAGAATTCTGTGTTTGTCATTGATCTTTGATAATTTCAATACAACATGTCTTGGTGAAGGCCTTTTGGGGTTGATATAATTGGGTGTTCCATTGACATAATGAATTCCATGTTCTTGCTTATTTCTTAGATTCGGGAAATTCTTGTCAACTATTTGTCTGAAAATGCTTTCTAATCCCTGCTCCTTTTCCTCCCCTTCGTGAATGCCCATTATGCTCATGTTTCCTCTCCTGATGGCATCAACTAGTTCTTGTATTTCTCTTCCATTATTTTTCATTCTTCTGTTTCTCTCTTCTTCCTTCTGATTTATTTCTAGATTTCTGCCTTTGATATCACTGATCCTTTCCTCCAATTGGTCAACTCTGTTTCCCAAGCTTACTATTTCATTTTTCAACTCTTGTAGTGTGTGTGTGTGTGTGTGTGTGTGTGTGTGTGTGTGTATGTATCTCCAGAAGTTCTATTTTGTTCTTTTTGAGGGTTTCAGTCTCCTTGCTAAAGAACTCATTCTGCTCATCTAGTATTTCCAATTCCTGAAATTATTGATGTGACTCATTTCGGATCTGACTGAGTTTTTCAGAAGTACCATACTGATATCTTTGTCATTTATGTCACATATTTCTATGTCCATAAGCTTATTTTCTGGAGATTTTTCTCTTTTTTTCTCAGATGCCTTGTAACCTTGGTTGTTCATGGTGTTTAATGGACTATTTCTCTGCCTGGGAGTTAATGAAAGTGTATTCTGCTTTTTTTTTCAGAAATAAGATTTATTATATAAAGGTCTGTCTCATTTTTTATTGTTGTTGTTGTTTGTTTGTTTGTTTGTTTGTTTGGTTTCCAATAGGTGGTGCTAGGCCTCTGGGATATCTGCTTTATATAAAGTCTTAATAATGCCTTTTTATTTTCTTGTAGCTGTTAAATCAAACTCACTTTCCTAAGTTCAGTCCCTGTCAGTGTCAGTGACAGTTTCTGTAGCATTTGCTCAGTTTCCCATGTGGCTTCGCTGTATTCAGTCTTGTAGGATTTTGGGGTAGTGGCCCTCTGGGTTGGAGGCTGGCAGCTGCACCTCAGCCTTGGTTTTGAAACTGTGAAGGGTAAAAATCAACTGTTTTTTTTCTGCCATCCCCACTTTTCTTTTCTGCTTTTTGCCCTGATGTCTTGGCCCTGTCACTGCCCATGTGGAGTTCACAGCTCTCTCAGGCAGGGCTTTTCAGGGAATTCACCAATCCTTCTCCCCTCCCCCTCCTCCTACAGGGAGCTCCAGATGCGAAAAGCAGCTTCTTTGTTTCTCCCAGCCTATCGCCTGACACCCAGAGTTCTGACCTCTGGTAGCTTTTATGCGCAGATCCCACACTCATATGTGCTGGTGTGCAGTTTGGGTGTTTTTTGTTGAGTTTTAGATGTTCTGATTATCATTGTTTCAAGGGGCGAGACCTGGGGATGTCTCTCACTTCACCATCTTTCTCCAACTCCCCCCCCCTTTTTTTGTTTTCAATTTCATTTATTTCTGCTTTACTTTTTATTATTATTTTTCTTCCGCTGATTTTAGGGTTCATTTGCTTTTCTTTTTCAATTTTTTTAAGGAAAAACGTTATGTTGTTTATTTGAGCTCTTTCTTGTTTTTCTAGATAGGCTTGTAATGATATGAACCTTCCTCTTATGACCACTTTTGCCATGTCCCAAAAGTTTTGATATGTTTTACTATCATTATCGTTCGTTTCTATGTATCTCTTGATCTCTATTTTTTCCTGACTCCGTTATTCTTCAGTAGCATGTTGCTTAATCTTCATGTATTTGTGGTTCTTCCTGTTTTATTTTACAGTTGATCTCTAGTTTCAAGGCATTATTATTTCTTCTTGATTCAGTATTGGGAGATATTATGTACCTATTTCTTCCAGATTTTTTAATTTGTTGGCATATAATTGCTCATAGTATTTTCTTATAATTCTTTCTATTTCTCTGGGGTATGTAGTTACATCTCTTCTTTCATTTCTCATTTTATTTATTTGAGTCCTCTCTCTTTTTTCTTGATGGATCTAGTTAAAGGTTTATCAATTTTGTTTATCCTTTCAAAGAACCAGCTCTTAGTTTTATTGATCTTTTGTTTTGTTTTTCTGGATTCTTTTTTATTTATTTTTGCTATGATCTTTATTATTTCCTTACTTCTACTCATTTTGGGATTTTTTTCCCTTTTCTTAGTTATTTTAGGTGTGATGTTAAATTGTTTATTTGAGATTTTTCTTGTTTCTTAAAGTAGGCCTATATTGTTTTGAATTTCCCTCTTAGGGCTGTTTTCGCTGTGTCCCATAGATTTTGAATCATTGTTTTCTTTTTTATTTGTCTCTATGTTCTTTTTATTTCTTCCTTGATTTCATCTTTAACTCCTTCATGTTTAGTAGCATGTTTAGTAACCTCCATGTGGTTGTATATTTTCTAGCTTTTTTTTTTGTAGTTGATTTCTACTTTCATACAATTGTGGTTGGAGAAGACACTTGATATGATTTCAATCTTCTTAAAGAAGATTTGTTTTGTGGCCTATCATGTGTTCTATCCTGGAAAATGTTCCTCTGTTCTTGAGAAGAATGTGTATTCTGGTGTTTTATGGTGAGATGCTCTGAAGATCTCAATTAAACCCAACTGGTCTAGTGTGATTAAAGCCTGCAGATTATTTTTTGGCTTCCTGTCTGGAAGATCTGTCTATTAGAGTCAATGTGGAGTTAAAGTTTTCTACTATGTATATAATACTGTTGATCTTTTCCTTTATATCTATCAATAATTGCTTTATATATGCTCCTACATCTGAGTCATATATGTTTACTAGCATTATGTCCTCTTGTGGGATTGATCTTTTATTACTGTGCAATGTCCTACTTTGTCCTTTGTTATAGCCTTTGTTTTAATGTTTATTTTGTCTGATATAAGTATTGCTACCCAGCTTTATTTTTTCATTTCCATTTACATGAAATTTCATTTTCCAACCTTTTACTTTCTGTCTGTGTGTCATTTGATCCAAAGTGAGTCTCTTGTAGACAGCACATATATGGTTCTTATTTTCTTATCCATTCAGCTACCCTGTGCATTTTGATTGCAGCATTTAATCCATTTTCATTTAAAGCAATTATCGATAGCTACATATTTATTGCCATTTCATTATTCATATTAATGGGTTCTCCCTCGTTTCTATTTACAGAGGTCCTTTAACATTTCTTGCAATTCTGGCTTATTGTTGAATTTTTTAATCTTTTTTTTCTGCCTGGATAGCTCCTTATCTCACCTTCAATTTTAATTGATAGTCTTGTAGGGTAGAGTAGTCTTTTTTGTAGGTTCTAGTTTTTCATCACTTTTCATATTTCATGCCAATATTTTCTGGCCTGTAAAATTTATTTTGAAAAATCAGCTGATGTTCTTATGAGAGTACCCTTGTTAGTAACTAGCTGCCTTCTCTTGCTGCCTTTAAAATTCTCTCTTCGTCTTTAACCTTTCACATTTTAATGATGACGTGTCTTGGTGTGGGTCTGTTTTGGATCCACATATTTGAGACTCTCTTCTTGGACTTGTATGCCTATTTTCTTTGCTGAGTTAAGGCAGATTTCTGTCATTACTTTTTCAAATATGTTCTCAATCATTTGCTCTTTCTCTTCTCCTTCTGGTACCCCTATGATGTAAATGTAGGTACGTTTGGTTTTGTCCCAGAGGTCTCCTAAACTTTCCTTATTTTTTTTTTCATTTTTCTTTTTTCTTTTTTATTCAAATGTTTTCTGATACCAACTCACTGATTCAACCTTCTGCCTTATCTAATCTACAGTTGATTTTTTCTATTGTATTCTTCATTTCATTTATCGTATTCATTTCTGACTTTTTTTAAAAAATAGTTTCTATGTCCTTTTTTATGTTATGATCTCTCTGTTGATGTCTTCAGTGAGGTCATTTATTCTCCCCCTAAGTTTATTAAGAATTCTTTAAACAGTGATTTGTACTCTGTTTATGGTAAGTTGCTTGCCTCCATTTTGTTTAGTTTTTTTTTTCTGGAATTTTCTCCTGTTGTTTTATTTGCAGCATATTTCTCTGTTTTCTCATTTTAGTTGCCTCATTGTGTTTGTTTCTATGTATTAGAAAAATCTGTGACTTCTCCCAGTCTTTGCCAGATGGCCTTATGTAGTAGGTGTCTGGTGTCTCAGTGATGCAGTCTCCCTGATCACCTGTACCCAAATGGGTTGTGCGTGTTCTCCTGCTGTAGCTAAGCCTTGATTTCTGTTAGCATGTCAGTATATGAGACTGACTCTCAGGTTGACCGTCTGTGAAGATTGGCCACACCCACAGGATATGAGCTGCTGTGTTGGGGCTGACTCCATGGGATGGGATTCACCCTAGGAGGCTCATGTCCCGACTGAGAACACCTGTTGGGTGTTATGCTTATGGGGCTAGCCAGGTGGCCTCTGTTGTGGTCTGATGCCAGCTTCCAGGTCTTCCAGGTATGTTGGTTCTGGGGCCTTTTGCAAGGGGCTCTCATTTAGGCCAAGGGCAGCCGCTGCCTTTGATTGTTAGGTGGTTAACTGGGAGGGGCTTCAAAGTGATTCACAAATGGTTGCTGCCTGTGCTAGATTTGGAGCAAGTGGGAGAGACCATGCTATGACCTGAGGTCATTTACCCCCCCAGTACCAGGCCTGTGGTGGCTCAGCAAAAGGACTAGTGCACCTGAAGGCCTGAGGCTGTCGGCCAGTTGCCAATAAGTCTCTGCATGTGAAATAGCCTTTGGGTGGTACATAAGTTGGGCAGTGAAGAGACCAGGCAGTCACTGGGGTAAAACATGCAGATTTCACCCGGTTAATGCATAATCAAGTTTTGTTTCAGTGCTGAATCTGCAGCTTCCCGTGAAATTCTCAGATTTCAGTAAGGCCCACTGCTGCCTGCTTCAAGCCCACAGACACCTGAGATCTGTTCATGAAGTACTGTAGCTTGGGGTGGAGTTTCTGGCCACCACCAAAGTCTCCCCCAAGATGCGCTGGACATGCACAGGCTGCATGAGCTGAGGGCTGTTGTTTGCTCTTGAATTCATGGCCCAGACAAAGCACAGAGTGAGGCTGACTGTAGGCAATGGGACCCCATGGGCAATTTGTGGGTTGGGTGGTGCAGGGTCTCAGGAAGACACAAGGTGTAGTGAGCTGATTTCATCATGCCAATGTAGAGCGCTGCCAGAGCTTCCACTAAAGTCACAGAGCACAGTGAGACTAGCCACTGTCCAATTCGGGCCCACAGACTCTAGCGATCTTCCCAAGAGACACTGCAGTTCAGGCTGGCACAAGTGGCCTACTGTTAAAAGTCTCCTCCCATAATGTGTGGCCCGCACATGAGTGGCACGAGCTGAGGACTGCTGCCTGCCTAAGAATGCATGGCTCAGGAAAGGTGCGGGGTGGGGCTGGCTGCCTGGGAATGGACAGCCGCCAGGCAATTTGTGGATTGGGTGGGGTGAGGTTCCAGGGAGACATGAGGTAGAGCAGTCCTTTCTCACTAGGTCAATGCAACTTCAGAATTGGCCATGCGGGGGAAGGCTTCAACATAGATGCCCATCTGTATTCTGCAATGGAGGAGGTCTGAAAAAAGGAGCAATGGCACCACAAAACTCAGTCTTTATATGTATATTTCTTGCACCTCCTGAGTTGCTGAACCTCTACCCATGCCCAGGGTGAGTGTCTGTGAGCAAGTAAGTTCGTGTGTGGGCATTTTAAAAGGGACGTCTGTGTTTTCAGGTTACTTCCATCTCAACCAGATGGCCAGAATCATCGCTGATTTTTACAGTCAGATTTTTTGAGACCTCCTCTTCTTGGGACTGGAACTCTGTGCTGGGGAGCCCCTGTGTGGTGCTAGGGACTCTCATTACTTCGAAGTGGCATCTGCAGCCATGCTTTCCCTCCTGGTGCTCAACTGCCCCATGTGTGTGCAGGACCGGCTAGCTTTGCATCTCCACCCGTCCTACCAATCTCGATGTGGTTTTGGTGTATATTCTCAGATGTGTGTGTTATAATCAGCTAGACTTCAGGTGGTTTTCTGAGTTGTTTCTTTTATATTTAGTTGTAATTTTAATTCAGTCTTGGGAGGAAGTGAACCCTAATTTTTCCTAGCCTGCCATCTTGACCAGAACCTATCAATTTTGTTTATATTTTCAAACAAAATACACAAAAGAAACAGCTCTTGGTTTCATTGATCTTTAGCAATTTTTAGACTCTATTTTGTTTCTTTTTACTCGGAACCTTATTATTTATTTATTTCTATTCACTTTGGGCTTGCTTGCTCTTATTTTTCTTGTTCCTTTACGTATAAGATAAAATTGTTTGTTATTTTTCTTGTTTCTTGCAGTAGGCCTGTATTGCTATGGATTTCCCTCTTAGAACGGCTTTAACTGTGTCCCATAAATTTTGGGTCATTTCGTTTTTGTTTTAATTCGTTTCTAGGAATGTTTTGATTTCTTCCTTGATCTCATTGATAACATATTCATTGTTTAGTAGCATGTTATTTAACTTCTATGTCTCTGTGTGTTTTTTTAAACTTTTTTCTTGTAATTGATTTTTAGTTTGTTACAATTGTGGTTGGAAAAAGATGCTTGGTATAATTTCAATCTTAAATTTATTGAAACTTGTTTTGTGGCCTAACATGTGGTCTATCTCAGAAAACGTTTTATGTGTACTTGAAAAGTATCTATATTCTACTGCTTTGGAGTAATATGCTCTAAAGATATCAATTAAATCAACCTCGTCTAGTGTATCATTTCAGGCTGCTATGTTCTTGTTAATTTTTTCCTGGAAAATCTGTCCAATGGTGTCAATGAGGTGTTAAAGTTCCCTACTATGACTGTAACACTGTCATATCAGTCAATATTTGTTTTATATGTTTAGGTGCTGCCATATTGGTTGCATATATGTTTACTAAGATTATATCCGCTTGTTTTATTGATCCTTTTATTATTATGTAATGTCATTCTTTGTCTCTTATAGACTTTAAAATAAAGGCTTTGTTTTAAAGTCTATTTTGTCTAAGTATTGTTACCTCAGCTTTTTAAAACTTTCCACTTGCATGAGATATGTTTTTCCATCACTTTCAGTCTGAGTATATCTTTCGATCTGAAGTGGGTCATTTATAGACAGCATATGTATGAGCTTTGTTTTCTCATTCACTCAGCTACCCTATGTCTTTTTAAATAATTTATTTATTTTTAAAATAAGTTTATTTAAATTAGTTTCAAGTATAGAATACATTGGTTAGATGTCTATAATGTTCGTAAAATGATCTCCCCAATTGCTCCTTCCCTCCCCTAGCTCTCCACTTAACTATCATATTAAAGCTAATTGCATTCCCTCTGTCATGCTCCCCATATCCAACTATCAACTACTAATTTGTACTTCTTATTTTTTTATCCCATTCTCCCAGCCTCCCAAACCCCCACCCTTCTGTCCGTTACCAAGGAAGAGAAGATATTGAAGTGCCCTATGTCTTTTGATTGGAGCATTTAATCCATTTACATTTATATTGATTATAGATAGGTACATAGTTATTGCCATTTTATTATTCATATTTATGTTACCTTTCCCCCCTTATTCTTTTTAAAGTAGGCACTTTAACATTTCTTGTAATACTGGTTTGTTGGTGATAAACCCATTTAGCTTTTTCTTGTCTGGGACCTCTTTATCTTGTTTTAAAAAATTTTAAATGATAGCCTTGCTGTGTAGAGTAGTCTTGGTTGTAGGTCCTTGACTTTCATCATTTTGAATGCTTTGTGCCAATCTCTTCTGGACTGCAAAGTTTCTATTGAGGAATCAGCTTACAGTCTTATGTGTTGAAATGTATTTAACTAGGTGCCTTTCTTTTGCCACTTTTAGAGTTTTCTCTTTGTCTTTAACCTTTGACATTTTAATGATGATGTGTCTTCACGTGGATCTCTTTGGTTTTGTCTTGTTTGGGACTATCTTTAATCCTGGACTTTTATGTCTATTTCTTTCTCCACATTAGGGAAGTTTTCAGTCATTTTTTCTAATAGGTTTAAATCTCTTCCTTTCTCTCTTCTCTTTCTGATACCCCTGTTATGTGAATGTTGTTATTCTGGATACTGTCCCACAAATCCATTAAATTATTTTTATTGATTGATTGTTTTTCCCCTGTTCTGATTGGGTGTTTTCTGTTACCTTGTGTTCTAAATCACTGGTTCAATCTTCTGCTTTATCTATTCTGTTATGTATTCTTTTAGTGTATTCTTTTCAGTTATTATAGTCTTCATTTATGACTCATTTTTTATGGGTTCTATGTCCTTTTAATGCTTACTATGTCTTTGTTGAAGCCCTCACTATGGTCCTTCAACATCCTTATAAACAGTTTTGTGCACTCTGTCTGGTAGATTGCTTGCCTCAATTTCATTAAGTTATTTTTTAATAGTTTTCTTTCTGTTCTTTTATTTGGGATGTTTCTTTGTTTCCTCCTTTTGGTTGCCTCTATGTGTTTGCTTTTATATGTTAGGTAGATGTTCTACATCTCCCAGTCTTGGTAAGGTGGCCTTATGTCGTAGGTGTCCTGTGGGGCCAAGTGACTTAGTTCTCCTGATCTCTTGTGCCATGTTTTCCAGAAGTGTCTCTTGTGTGGGTTGCATGTGCCCTCTTATTGTATTTGAGCTTTGATTGCTGTTGGCACATCAGTGGATGGGATTGACTCTCAGGTTACTGGCTGTGAGGATTGGGCATGCCTGTACAGTATGAGCTGCTGTGTGGAGGCTGAATTCAAGATGGATTTACCCTATTAGGCTCATGTGCCTGTTGTGACCACCCTTTGGGTCTGTAGCTTGTGGGGCTAATGGGGTGGTGCTCTGTTGTTGTCTGAAGCTGGCCACGAGGTGTTGGGTTTGGGGCCTCTTATAAGGAGCTTCTGTGCATACCAAGGTCTGCTGTTGTATGTAACTGGCCCAGGGATAAGCAGTAGAAGCTAAAATGCAGTCCTAGGTTGGTCAATGCATGCACTGGATCTGGAGTCATGGAGGAGAGGCCACACCAGGAACTGAGGCTGGCTGCTGCCAGTACCAGTCCTGGGATAGCTCTGTAAAAGGCCCATGGCACCCTGATGCCTGACACAACTTTCCAGCTGCCAGTAAGGCTCAGCCACTGAAAGACCTTTAGGAGGTATATGAGTTGGGTGAAGCAGAGGTCTCAGGAAGTTACCAGGGTGAGGCAAGTGGTGTTCACCATGTTAATTCAGATTCAAGTTTGGCACCAATGCTGAGGCTGGCACTACTTTTCAAAATTCCCAGAGCACACAGAGGCCAGCCTCCTTCCTTCCTTGGCCTGCGTACCCTGGAGAGTTATTAATGAAGGACTACTGCCTGACCTGGGCTGGTTGCCTGCCACTGATAGTGCTTCCAGCAGCATGCGAGTTGATGCAGGCTATTTTCTATTGAAAGAGTATCCTGTGGTATGCAGGATGCATCTGGTTCCCTCTCCACTGGAAATGCCTCCAGCAATGCATGAATTGAGTGGGGCAGGGTCCCATGGAGTTACCAGAGTTAAGTGAGCAGATTTCACCAGGCTATTGTAGATTCAGATTTGGCCATTTTGAGGGAGGACTCAACATAGGAAAGATGATGCCCACCTGTATGTGAGGAGAGATCAATACAGGGGCAATGGAAGCTTTCTCTCTAGTCCTTGCCCTAATGTTAAATACTTCAGTTCTTTCTTGTATGTCTATCATGCTCCCTGCATCACTGTCCCTCCACTGGAGCCCAGGGTGAGTGCCTAAGAGATAATGAGCCTGTTCACAGGCCATTTAAAAGGACATCTGGGTTTCTAGCAGCCTTCCTTCTCACCCAGGTGGTCAGAATCCCCACTGATTTTCACAGCCAGATATTGTAAAGACTCTTCTTTTCATCACTGGAACCCTGGACTGGGGAGCCCAGTGTGAGGCTGGGACCCTTTGCTCCTCCAGATGGACCTGCACAGAGTTTGCTGCATGTATTATCTCAGGAGACAGGGCTTGAGATAGACTTATAATTTCCTGGACTCTGGTGAGGTATAAGAACCAAATGTTTCCTAGATAGCCACAATAGGCCCCGAGACCTTATAAAACAACTCAGAGTTGAGGAGGCATATCAGTGATCTGAATGCAACTATAATTGAGGTGCGGTTGGAATTTGAATAACCTTGCAACACATGTACAGAGACAATCAAGGGCATACATGATAATGTACCTCTCTGTGGATTCCAGGGTGGACAGCAGAAGACAACTGATCAAATACTTTCTGCTTGTTTTATCCACAACTCCAGAGTTTGTGGGGGGGGGACTTAAATTTACTGAGATTAAGTTTATGACTTGGAGAAATAGGGACTCAAAACAGACTAAGTTATAAAAAATATTGTGATCTGAGTTTATGGGTTGACATTTATATCAGCCCTACCAAGGCATTCTATATTTGGTCAATTTAATTGACTTGAAGAACCAGAGATTTTTTCCAAAGGCCAACATTTAGGATAAATGTGAATCAGAAGACAAGAAGCTCATGCTGGAGATTGGGTAAATTAGTAGATATTGGCATGCTCCCTGAGCTGCGTTCACTTCAATATGCTTCCACTCCAGCACTTCTCAGCTTCTCCAGTCTTCAGTAGTGACAATGTTTTTCCAGATACCACTGGAAAACACTATGATACCCATGGTTAGCTGAAGAAGATTCTAGTTAGAGTCACTTGACTACTTCCTAAAGCAGGAGAGTGAACTTAAGCATTTTAGATTTTTCACATATATAGAGAGCTGTAAATAAGAAGAGGCTTTAAAATAAACCTCTGATATCCAACTTTGAGTGTCATTATAAATGTATGACTTGATCATTTATTTTTACTAGGTAAATAGGACCAGACATGTTCATATTTTTAACTAGGCTATAGCCTGGGTATTGCATTTCACAGTGCCATATAATTTATTAAACAGTGTGGGGCTCCAGTGATTATGCTAGATAGGCAGAGGTCTCCAGAGTCAATTGAGACTGTTGAATTGCATTCAGTGAATATCCTCCAATCTCAATTGAAGAACCCTTCTGCTGAGGGACTCCCCTAAAGTAATCAATTAAAAGCAGTAGTATTAAGTGGCTAACAGTGTTGGGAAATCAACACTAGAATGGGGAAAAAAGAATTATCTGCAATGATTTCTATGCAACTTTTGATTCTTGTACCTAATGAGAATTAAGATCAACTAATAACACATAACTTAAGGAGGAGCTTCTGTCCTAGTTCAGCGCGAAGCACATTTTTTGTCCCTGCAACCTTGTTGTCCACTTTGAAGGTCTAGATTCACTGCTGGGAAGAGGTAGATTAAGGTAAGGGAACACAAATTTCTATGCATCTCTTCTGTGAGAGAGATGGAGGTAAGATAGACAGAGATTGACTTTCTGAACATTGGAATGAGTAGCTGAAAGGGATGGGACCATTCCTGGTTCTGTACTTTTAATTGTTCTTTCCCCCACACAAGATCAAGGGAATCCTATAAAAAAACACCTGTAGGTCAACCCAAACTGCTTTGATACTCTTGAGATTCTATTACTTCCCCCCCCCAGTACTAAATCTTGTGGTTGATATGCATTTGACCCCAAAATATGAAGTGAAATATTGTATTTCTTTTATTCTCTAAACGCAGTTTAATTTGCTACCCAAATTTGGTAGAAAATTTAAACTCTGTCATTACTGAGGCTTTCAGTGTAATGTTAAGTACTGTCTTAGATAATTACAAGGAGTCATCAGCTCTTCAGTCTACATACTGCGTAGTCTCTTCAAGGCTAACAGCTCTGCTAATTCCAGACGAAGCTGAGACACAGGTGTTTCTGTCCAGGTTGGAAGCCCCAGAATTCCAAGGAGTCTAGAAGTCCTTGAATACCACATTTCCATTTTCTTCTGAGATTTTGTCGCCTCCCTGGGCACTGTCAAGGAAAGAAGGTGCTGATACTCTCTACTTATATAACCTGTAAAACTTCAGTAGCACTGCTGGTTTTGAGGACACTGTCTTGAAGCTCTAGCTACCATAGAGCCACTTCCATTTTAAGACGGCAATTTAGCTTTTTGCCTCCTTTTGCCTTGGCTTTAGAACACAACATTCTCTTGACTTTGACCTGGAGCTGTTGAATCCCAAGATTGTCAGGTTACAAAGCTTGTATTTCCCTAGTTGAGCTGCGCACACGCGCACGCGCGCGCATGCAAGCACGTATGAAGGGGGCTCTCTTTCCTTCTGAATTTTCCTTTTCTTTTCCTCCCTACTCCTATATCACCTTCATCTAGCAAACTCCTAAGCATCCTTCATTTCAGCTTCTATATCACTCTTTCAGATAAGTTGTCTATAGCCCTTTACTCTAATTAGGCCCCCATTATATACATGCATAGCACCCTGTAGTTTTTAGATGTAGCACAGGAAACATTGATAATGAGTTATTAATGTGATTATTAATATTTTTCTTCCACTGTTTGGTAAGTTTTATAAGGGTAGGGACTAATCTTTTTTGTTCATTGTTACATCCCCACTGCCTCATAATATCTGACATTTAGAAGATATAAAAAGAACATGGAATAAGTAAATAAGTGAAGTAAAATCTTTCCATAGTTGTGAAGTAACAACCCAGAGGTAATTTTCTAATCTTTCTATCTTAAAATTTATATTTATATAATGGCAACAGCTTATAGGATGAAGACAGACAATTTATTGACTATTACTGCGCCAAAAGAGTTGGCATAGATTTATTTATATTATTCTTATTATCTTTCTTAACATATATAATATCTGTAGTAATATCTCTTTTTTCATTCCTTATGTTGGTAATTTGAGCCCTCTCCAGAATTTCTGTTTATCCTAAAAGCAACAAATGAACAGGACAAACAGAGACTCATGAACATGGATAATAGACTTGTGGTTACAATAGTGTAGGTGGGCAGGGGGAGGAGGGAGATGGATGGGGTAAAAGAGGTCAAATATGTGGTGACAGAAAGAAATCTAACTATGGGAGATGAACACACAATGCAATATATATGCTTTTACTGTTAAATTGTACTGGATTTCATTAAGCAATACCACCAAAAATTGCTAAAAAATAATAAAAGAAAGAAATAAAAATATCATTAAGGGAGTGAAAAAGCAAACCAATGTGAGAGGAAATATTTGCAATATACCTAATAGACAAAGGGCTTATATTTAGAATGTATAAAGAAATCCTGCAAATCAATTAAAAATATGGATGAACTAGTTAAAAAATTTTAAAGACTTGAAAAGATACTTAACAAAATAGGATATTTAAGTGGTCAGTAAGCATCATTAGTTATCAGGAAAATGTAAATTAAAAACAAAAACAATGTGATATCACTACAAACCTATCAGGATAGCTAACATTAAAAAGATTGACACCAAAAATGGGGAGCTGCTG
Organism: Rousettus aegyptiacus; assembly: GCF_014176215.1. Lineage (NCBI taxonomy): Eukaryota > Metazoa > Chordata > Mammalia > Chiroptera > Pteropodidae > Rousettus > Rousettus aegyptiacus. Next base: position 81,608,449 of record NW_023416312.1, on the reverse strand, counting down.
GAATTTCACACACTGTTTACTGGAGTGTAAACTGGTACAATCGTTTTGGAAAACTGGCAGTATCTACTCAAGTCAAATAAATGTATACTCAATGATGAAACAAATCCATTCTTTCACACACACACACACACACACACACACACGCACACACACACACACACACCCTCAACAGAAATGAATACTTGCATCCATCAAAGTACATGTGTAAAATTTTCATAGCAACAGTATTTGTAAGCAATCTAAATTTTCATCAACATTGGAATAAACTGTAGTATAGTCACACAATGGAGTATCACACATAAATTAAAAAGAATAAACTACTACTATGCCAAACAACTGGATGAATATCACAGATATGTGGCTGAGAAAGAAACCAGAAGTAAAATAGAGTCCATTTATAGCAATTTGAAGCATAGACCAAATTAATCTATGGTGATAGAATTCAGGATAATGGTAGACCAGGAGGGACATGAGAGAGACTGTTGGGATGATAATTAATGTTATAAGTCCTGACCTAGGTGATAGCAATGCAGATGTGCTCACTTTATAAAAATAATCAGAGATGGGAAAAAATGGCATAGATGATAGAGGCTTTGTTCATCCATTTTGCGACCAAATCGAAGTTGTGACAGAAAAACAGCGAACAGCAAGGAAAGTCACCTGGGATTTAGATGAATAGAAGCACTACAACCAGTGAGAGAAATAATTAATCAACCTGCAATGATAGAAGGTAGGAGGAAGCAAAGACATGAAGCTGCCTTGTCCGGAGTGGCTGAGTGGGACAGAGGCTATGGTAGTGGCAGCTGCAGACACCTCTTAAAGGGGCCGTGTCCATGACAGATCTTTTGCGGTGATGAGTCTACTCACTCTGAGCACCAGTGCCAGGTTGGCTACACGGGGGCGAGGGGCAGGCACCAGGGACTTACAGGTGGACACTGAGTAGTTAGAGCGAGGGCCGAAGGCTAGGCTTTCTCCAGGACAAAAGTGCCAGCGGTATCCATTGTTCCTCTGTTGGGCGCTCCCCTCTCCCAGTGTGCAGAGGCAGCACCGCCAGAGCTGAGACATCATCAAACTGGATAACAGAGATTGCTCCACCCAGAGGATTTCCTGAAACTCTGCCTTCCCAACTCATTGCCCCACCCAAGCCACATCTAGGTGTGTCCTCAGAGAATCAAGCGCTTTTTGCTGAGCAGCGCCAAGAATCACACTGGTGGCAACTGGCCTCATTTCTGTTGTGATTTCTTGAGGTAACTATAAGCACAACATCAGTAGATTGATTGCTAAATCTTAGCAGGTTGTCCTGGAAGGGCACAGACTGGGGATGAACTTGGTCTGCAGCTGAACCCTTCTCAGGACTGTGCCACTGGACACCTGTACACAAAGCTACACTACTAAGACCAGGAGACTTAGGAGCTTTGCTTAGTATGTAGAAACAGACATGGAAAGGCAGCCAAAATGGGAAGACAAAGCAGCAGAAAACATATGAAAGAACAAAACATAGGCCAAGGAAAAATTGAGCCAAGCAATCTCACAGATGTAGATATTCAAAACACTGGTTATAAAGGTCCTCAATGAAATTAAGGAGAGTGTAGATGAACTCAGTGAGAACTTTAACTAAGAGATAAAAAACATAAAAATATAAATGGAAATTATAAAAGGGAACAAGTCAGAAATGAAGAATACATTATCTGAGATGAAGAGTATATTAGAGGGAATCAACAGAGTGGAGGAAAAAGGATAGAAACATCGATATAGAGGATGGGGAAGCCAAGGACACTCCATCAGAATGACAAAAAAAAATGAAGAAACCAAGACAATAATAATAATTTAAGAAGCCTATGAGACAAAATTAAGGATAACAACATCCGTGTCATAGGGAGAACAAGAAGTTGAATATATATTTGAAGAAGTAATGGGAAACTTACCTAACCTAGTGAAGGAAACAGACGTACAACCCTAGGAAGTGCAGAGAGTCCCCAGAAAGAGGAACCCAAAGAGGCCCACACCAAGACAGATCATAATTAAAATGTCAAAGGTTAAAGACAAACAGAGAATCTTAAAAGCAGCAAGAGAAAAGTAGTTAGTTACCTACAAGGGAACATCCATAAGACTGGCAGCTGATTTCTTAAAAGAGACTATACAGGACAGAAGGGCTTGACAGGAAATATTTGACATGATGAAAACTGAGGATCTACAGCCAAGAATACTTTACCCAGCAAAGCTATCATTTAAAGTTGGACAGATAAAGAGCTTCCCAGACAAAAAATGAGCTAAAGGAATTTATCACCACCAAGCCAGTATTACAGGAAATGTTGGAGGAACTTCTTTAAGAAGAAAAAAACATGCATCAAAAACAGGAATAAAAATGGTAATAACTACATTCCTATCAACAAGTACCTCAAATGGAAAAGAATTAAGTACTCCAACCAAACGTTAAAGTAGCTAAATGGATAAGAAAACAGGACATAGAGCCATGCCATCCTGAATGTGCCTGATCTTGTCTGATCTTGGAAGCTAAGCAGAGTTGGGCCTGGTTAGTACTTGGATGGGGAAATACCTAGGAATGGGCCTGGTTAGTACTTGGATGGGGAAATACCTAGGAATACCAGGTGCTGTAAGTGTCAAAAAAAAAGAAAAGAAAACAAGCCCCCTACATATGCTGCCTACAAAGACTCACTTCAGATTAAAAAACACACACAAACTAAAATATATTGCCTTGATGGATCTAGAGGGTATTGTGCTAAATGAAAGAAGTTGGATAAAGAGAACTCTCACATAATTTCATGTACAAGTAGAATCTATAGAACAAAATTAACAATGACAACAACAAAAATGGAAACAAACTCATAGATACAGAGAATATTTTGAGGGCTACTATTTGGAGGAGGGTTGGGGGTGATGGAGAAAAAGGGCAAAGGAGTACAAATGGATAGATATGTATATTTAAAGTGTAGTAAATTACTATTACTATTTGGAAAATAATAATGTAATAAATATGTAAGGGGGAACTAGGGGCACTGGATTTAGTGGGGTGATCAATTTGTGAATTATATGTATTTCTAATCACTATGCTGTACAACTGAAACTAATATATTATTGTATATCAACAAATAAAAACAAGTCACAAAAAAGTAATAAATCTGTACAATTGAGATTAACTTCTATTTTATATATGTTATACTTTAATTAAAAGTTCATCAAAATTAATAAAATAGGAATTAATATATTGAGAAAGACAGATAGCGATACAGTGGATGATTTTTAATGTTCCTTCCAGTTCTAACATGCTGTGACTTTGTGTGATAATGCTTTGAAAATAATAAAATCCTCTACAAACATTGTTTTACTATTATCAGTGGTAGTTGACTTTGACTATCAGTGATTTCTTAATCGAACAATGGCAAATAATTTGCTTAAATTTCTATATATTTATTTTCCATTTGAAAATTAAGTTACCTCTCTCCTTTCCTGTGTATTGCACCTTCCATAGTTTCTTTGAACTTTTCTTTCTATCTCTTTGTTAAAAAATTATTTTTTAATTAGAGTTGATGTTCAGTATTATTTTATATTAGTTCTAAGTGTATAGCATAATGATTAGACATTTATATAATTTACGTGTAATCCACTCAATTAGTCTAGTATTCACCTGGAACTATACATAGTTATTACAATATTATTGACTATATTTCCCATGCTGTACTTTACATCCCCATGACTATTTTGTCATTACAAATTTGTACCTCTTAATCCTTTCATATTTCTCACTATGTCCCCCAAACCCCTTTAAACATCTGTCAATCACCAGTCTGTTCTCCGTATCTATGAGTCTGTTTTCATTTTGTTTGTTCATTTATTTTGTTCCTTAGATTCTGCATATAAGTGAAATCATATGGTATTTGTCTTTGTCTGACTTATTTCAATGTTCATAATACCCTCTAGGTCCATCCATTTCATTGCAAATCGTAAGATTTCTTTTTTATGGTTGAGTTATATTTAATTGTATATATGTACCACTACTTCTTTATCTAATTGCTATTGATGGGCACATAGGTTGCTTCAATATCTTGGTTATTGTAACTAGCACTGCAGTGAGTATAGGGTTGCATATATCTTTTTGAATCAGTGTTTTGGTTTTCTTTGGATAAATAAGCAGAAGTGAAATTACTAGGTCATAAGGTAGTTCTAAATTTACTCTTTCTGAAGAAATTCAAATGTTTTTCGATAGTGACTGTACCAATTTTCGATCCCACCAACAGTACACGAGGGTTGTCTTTTCTCCAGATCCTTGGCAACACATGTCATCTTTTGATTTATTCATGACGGGCATTCTGAAAGGTGTGAGGTAATATCTCATTGTGATTTTATTAGCTTTTCTCTGATGATTGAGCACTTTTTCATGTCTATTGGCCATTTGAATGTCTTCTTTGGAGAAATGCCTATTCAGATCCTCTGCCTTTTTTTATTGAATTGTTTGATCTTTTTGGTGTTGAGTTATATCAGTTCTCTATTAATTTTGGATATTAAACCCTATGAGATGTATCATTGTCAAATATATTCTCCCATTCAGTAGGTTATATTTTTGTTTTGTTGATGGCTTCCTTTGCTGTGCAAAAACTTTTAGTTTAATGTAATCTCATTAGTTTACTTTTTCTTTTTGTTTCCCTTGCCCACAAGATATATCAGGAAAAAAAATATATATTACAAAGAACAATGTCAGAGTGTTTGCTGTCTATGTTTTCTAGGAGTTTCATGGATTCAGTGTTTAAATGTAAGACTTTAACCCATTTTTAGTTGATTATTGTAAACGGTGCATCATGGTGGTTTAGTTTTATTTAATTTGCATGTATCTGTCTATTTTTTTTGACACAATTTACCTTATTGTATAATCTGACCTTCTTTGTCATAGATTAAATGACCATATAGTCATGGATTTATTTCTGGGCTCTATTCTGTTCTATTAATCTATGTGTCTGTTTTTATGCCAGTACCATGCTGTTTTAATTACTATGGCCTTGTAGTATAGTCTGATATCAGGTAGTGTGATACCTCTAATTTTGTCCTTCTTTCTCAAGATTGCTACAGCTATTCAGGGTCTTTTATAGTTACATATACATTTTAGGCTTATTTGTTCTAGTTCTGTATAAAAAATGCCATCGGTATTTTAATAGGGATTGCAGTGAATCTATATATTGCTGTGGGGAGCATGGAGATTTTAACAATGTTAATTCTTCCTATCCATGAGCACTGTATGTTTTCATTTAGCTGTGTCTTCTTCAGTTTCTTTCTTTAATGACTTATCATTTCTGAGTGCAGGTCTTTTACCTCCTTGGTTAATTTATTCCTAGGTATTTTATTGTTTCTGATGCAACTGTAAGTGGGAATATTTTCTTAATATCCTTTATGATAGAAATACAACTGAGCTCTGAATATTAATTCTGTATCTTGCTACTTTGCTGAATTCATTTATCAGTTCTCAGGTTTTATTTTTTTGGTGAAATCTTTAGGGTTCTCTATATGTAGTATCATGTCATCTGCAAATAATGACAGTTTTTCTTTTTCCTTTCTAATTTGAATGATTTTTTTTTCTTTTTCTCGTCTGATTGCTGTGGCTAGGTCTTCCAATCCTATGTCAAATGGAAGTAGTGACTGTGTGCAATCTTTTCTTGTTCCTGATCATAAGGAAAATGCTTTTAGCTTTTTCCCATTGAGTATATACTTAGCCATGCATATATTATGTAGCCTTTATTACAGTGAGGTATATTATCTCTATGCTTGCTTTGCTTGGATTTTTTAAATTATAAATGGATGTTGGATTTTGTCAAATGCTTTTTCTGCATCTGTTGATATGATCCTATGACTTTTATCTTTCATTTTGTTTATGTGGTGTATCCCATTAATTAACTTGTGAATATTGCATCCCAGGAATAAATTTCACTACATCATAGTGTATGATCTTTTTAATGTATTGGTTAATTATGTTTCCTCATATTTTGTTCAGGATTCTGCATCTATGTTCATTATGAATATCAACCTATAATTTTTTTGTTATGTCTTTGGTTTAGGAATTGGAGTAATGGTGACCTTTTAAAAAGAGGTTAGGAGCCATTTCATTTCTTAAATTTTTGAAATAGTTTGAGAATAATAGGAATTAATTTTTCTTTGAATATTTATTTAAATTCACCTGTGAAGCTAAGCATCATAGGCTTTTGTTTGGAGTTTTTTTTTTTATTAATAATTCAATTTTGTTAATAGCAATAGGTTTATTCAGGTTTTCTCTTTCTTCTTGACTCTGTCTTAGAAGGTTGAATATTTCTATAAATTTATCCATTTCTTCCAGATTGTTCAATTTGTTGGCATACAATTGCTTGTAGTATTTTCTTATAATTTTTTTTTAATTTTCATGGAGTCAGTTATCACTTTTCCTTTCATTCATGATTTTATCCATTTGGGTTCTCTTTTTTTTTTCTTGATAAGTCTGGTTAAAGATTTTTAAATTTTGTTTATTTTAACTTTTCTAAGAACCAGCCCTTGGTTTCATTGATCTTTTGACTTGTTTTTATACACTCTATTTTATTTATTTCCACTTTGATTTTTACTATTTCCTTCCTTCCACTCACTTTGGGCTTCCTTTGTTGTTCTTTTTTAGTTTGTGAAGGTGTAACGTTGAATTGTTTATTTGAGATTTCTCTTGTTTCTCTTTTTACTTTTTATTTTTATTTTTTTGAGGAAGACCTGTAATGCTATGAATTTCTCTCTTAGGAATGCTTTCGCTGTGCCCCATAAATTTTAGGTCATAGGGTTTTTATTATCTTTTCTCTCAAGGTATGTTTTTATTTCTTCCTTGATCTCATTGTTAACCCTTTAATTGTTTAGTAGGATGCTATTTAGGCTCTGTGTATTTGTGTATTTTTCAGTTTATTTCTTGTAATCAATTTCTAGTTTTGCATCATTGTAGTAGAATAAGATGCTTGATATAATTTCAATCTTCTTAAATTCACTAAGACTTGTTTTATAGCCTAAAGTGTGGTGTATCTTGGATAATGTTCTATGTGCACTTGAGAAGAATGTATATTATATTGATTTAGATTGAAATAGTCTAAAAATTTCAATTAAATCAATCTTGTCTTGGGTATCATTTAAGGTTGCCATTTCCTTGTTGATTTTATGTCTGGAATGCATGTCCATTGGTATCAGTAGGATGTTAAAGTCTCCTACTATGACTGTAAAACTCTCGATCTCTCTCTCTATGTCATTTAATATTGGCTTTATGTATTGAGGTACTGTTTGGTGATGTTTGGTGCATAAATAAATGTTCATTAGGTTTATAACCTCTTGTTGTGTTGCATTGATCTTTTGTCCTTATGTAATGCCATTCTTGTCTCTTATTAAAGTCTATTTTGTCTGATGTAAGTATTGCTACCCCAGCTACTTTTAAATTTCCATTGCATGAAATATCTATTTCATCCATTTATTTCAGTCTGTGTGCATCTTTCAATCTAAAGTGGGTTTCTATAGACAGCAGATGCATGTTTTGTTTTCTTATCCATTCTAATAAACTATGTCTTTTGATTAGAACATTTAATCTCTTTTACATTTAAAGTAATTGTTGATAGATATGTAGTGATTGCCATTTTATTAATCAAATTGCTGATTCTCCTCTTCTTCCTTTTCCTTTTCTCTTCTTCCTCTCCCTCCTCTCCCTCTTTCTCCTCCCTTTCTTCTTCCTCCTCTTCCTTCTCTTCCTCTTCCTACTCTTCTTCTTCCTCATCCTCATCCTCATCCTCATCCTCTTCCTTGTCCTATTCCTCTTCTTTTTTTTCTCCTCCTTGTCCTCTTCCTCATCGTCGTCGTCTTCTTCTTCTTCTTCTTCTTCTTCTTCTTCTTCTTCTTCTTCTCCTCCTCCTCCTCCTCCTCCTCCTCTTCCTTCCTTCCTTCCTTCCTTCCTTCCTTCCTTCCTTCCTTCCTCTTTCTTCTTTTAAAGACATCCCTCTAACATTTCCTATAATACTACCATGTTTCTTTGGGTTGATTTTTGTGTATAGTGACAAATGGAAGTCTAGTTTTCTTTTTAAAAAGGTATAATTTCATTTTCCATTGAATAATCCAGTCACAGAGAACATGAAGGAGCTCATGTTTTCATTTGTTTCATAGTAGATATTTAATTATCTACTTACATTGTGATACTAGGGTTCTACTTTTATAAAATGTAAATTGCACTACACTCAAAAGTGCAAGACAAACATTTAAGACACTTCACTAAATAGATTTCAAGAATACTTTGAACATCAGAAACATGGCAGAGTGAGACATCTCCAGATTTCTCCCCTCAAAAATACAATAAGATGTATATCTAAAACTTAACCAAAAATAGCCAAATTGCATACCAGCACTTCTGAGTGTGGGATCTGTGCATAAGAGCTACCACAGGTCAGAATTCCAGGTGTCAGGCAGTGGACTGGGAGGCACAAAGAAGGTGCCTTTCGTAGCTGAAGTTCCCTGAAGGAGGAAGGGGAGGAGAGAAGGTGCAGTGAGTTCTTTGAACAGCTCTTCCTGGGAGAGCTGTGGGATCCACGTAGCCCGAGGCAGTGCCCAGTTATCAGGGAAGAAAGCGGAGAAGTGGGCATGGTAGAAAAGCAGGGACAACAGAGAAACAACAGTTGTTTTTTACCAGCCGCAATTGCAAAACCAAGGCTGGGATGCAGCCCCCATTCCCCAACTCATTGGGCCCCTCTCCCATATCCTCTGAGACGGAACACTAAGGAGCCATAGGGGAAACTGAGCTAATGCTACTGAAACTGTCACTAAAACTTACAGGGATTGAGACTGAAGGTAGCAAGCATAATTACACAACTATAAAAAATATGCATTAATAAGGCATTATACAAATCAGGTATCCAAGACACTTAAATACCACCTACTAGAAACCAAATGAAAGCTTTGAATCAAGCTAAAGAGAGAACTTTATATAATGAATATTCTTTCTGGGAAAAAAGAAAAATACACTTTCATTAATGCCCAGGCAGAGAAATAGTCCATTAAACACTATGAACTACCAAGGTGAAAAGGCATCTCAGGAAGAAAGGAAAAAAATCTACAGAAAATAAGCTTACAGACATAGAAATATGCAACTTAAATGACAGAGAATTTAGAATGGTACTTCTGAAAAAACTCAGTGAGATCCTAAACCATTCATATTGACAATTTCAGGCATTGAAAAACAACCAGATGAGCAGAATGAGTTCTTTAGCAAGAAAATTGAAACCTTCAAAAAGAAACAAATAGAACTTCTGAAGATGAAGAATACTCTGCAAGAGATGAAAAATAAAGTAACAACATTGAGAAATATAGAGTCCACAAAATGGAGGAAAGGATCAGTGATATCAAAGACAAAAATCTTGAAATAAATCAGAAGGAAGAAGAGAGAAAATGAAAAATAATTAAAAGACATACGAGAAGTTGCTGATACCATCATGAGAGGAAACATAAGCATAATAGGTACTCCTGAAGGGGAGGAAAATGAACAAGGATTAGAAAGCATCTTCAGACATATAATGGATGAGAATTGACCAAATCTAAGGAATGAGCTATAGCTCAGAATTTATGTAGTCAACAGAACACCCAATTATCTCAACCAAAAAGTGCCTTCACCAAGACATGTTGTATTAAAATTATAAAAAATAAATGACAAACAAAATTCTCAAGGCAGCCAGGGAAAAGAAGACAGTAACCTATGAAGGAAAACCCATTAGATTATCATAGGAGTTCTCAACACAAACCTTACAAGCTAGAAAGGAATGAAATCAAATATTCAAACTATTAAATGAAAAGAACTACCAGCCAAGAATAATGTATCCAGCAAAGCTCTTCTTTAGATATGAAGAGGAAATAAAGAGCTTTCCATACATTCAAAAATCAAGGGAATGAAATAGCGTGAGGCTTGCATTACAAGAAATACTGAAAGAGATAAGCTCACCTAAAACACAATGACAAAAAAAGACATAACTATGAGTGAGGTGACTAGCAGGCAGATAGAAGCAGAGGAGTGCAACCCTTACTAAGAACAAGGCATTATAAGATAAGAAGATATGTCCTATAGCAAGATAGTAATGAACGATCAGCATACATAGGGAGAAATTGAGATAACAATGACTAAAAAGGGGAGGATTCAAAGATACAGATTCACAATGGGGAATGGTGATAAAGCATGCGTAGAAGAAAATGAACGATTGTATGTATGTGTGTGTGTGTATATATATATGTACATATATACACACACATGTATATATGTACATATACATATATACATACATTATACACACACACACATACACACTATCCTTTATATATTTATAATGGTAATCCCACACCAAAGATTCAGAACTGAAGTATATAACTTAAAACAAGAAGAAAAAATGGAATACTTACAAAACCCTACTGAAATTATAAAAAAAGACACGAGGACAAGGAAAGAATGAAACATGGAGTTACCAGAAAGCAAAAGATAAAATGGTTATAAGACCTCATAGTTCAATAATCACCCTAGATGTAAATAGACTGAACTCACCAATAAATAGGCACAGAGTTGCAGATTGGACCAAAAAACAAAACTCAACCATAGGTTGCCTTCAGGAGACACATCTCAGTTCCAAAAACAAATATAGACTCAAAGTGAAAGGGTGTAAAATGGAATTTCAAGCAAAAGGCATTCAGAGAAAAGCAGAGGTAGCAGTACTATCTCATGAAATATACTTCAAAATATAAAAGTCAAACAAAGATACTGAGGGACAAATCATAATGATAAAGGGAATTATGTACCAAGAAGACATACACTTATTAATATCTATCCTCCCAATCAGGGAGCCCTGATATATGTAAAGCAGCTATTAACAGAACTAAAGGGAAAAACAGACCAAAACACTACCATAGTAGGGGACCTAAATACCCCACCGTCAGAAATGGACAGATCACCCAAAAGAAAATCAGTAAGGAAATAACATCCTTAAATGACACATTAGACCAACTGGACATACTTGACATTTACAGAGCCTTTTATACACCAAAAGTTGCTTATACATTCTTCTCTAGTGCACGTGGACCATTCTCATGGATTGATCACATATTGGGACACAGAGATAGCCTTAACAAATATAGTTGAAAATATACCAGCCATATTCTTTGATAATAATGCTTTAAAACTAGAGATCAACAGTAAAAAGAAAATGGGAAGAACCACAAATACATGGTGATTAAACAACATGCTACCGAAGAATACCTGGATCAGAGAAAAAATAAACAGATAGATCAAAGAGACATAGAAACAAATGATAATGATAGTATAACATATCAAAAACTTTTGGGACAGGGCAAAAGCGGTTATAAGAGGAAAGTTCGTATCATTACAGGCCAACCTCAAAAAACAAGAATGAACCCAAGTAAACAACCTAATGTTTCATCATAAGAAAAAACTAGAAAAGGAAGAGAAAACGAAGCATAAAGTCAGCAGAAAGAAAAGAATAATCAAAATTTGAGCAGAAATGAATGAAATTGAAAACAAAAACAGTAGAAAAAAGAAATGTAATAAAGAGCTCATTCTTTGAGATGGTTAATAAAATTGAAGAACCCCTGGTTAGACGCACTAGAGAAAACAGAAAAAGAACACAAATAAACAAAGTCAGGGATGAAAGGGGGGAAATTAAGACAGACAGCACAGAAATGCAAAGGTTCATACAAGAAGATGATGAAAAAGTATATTATACCAAATTTAATAACCTAGAAGGATTGGACCAGTAATTAGAAAGCTACAACCTTTCTAGACTGAATCAAGAAGAACTGGACAGTCTAAAAAGACCCATCAACAATATGGTAACTGAAATGATCAGAAAAGTAGCAAAAAGTAAAATTCTAGGACCAGATGACTTTGCCAGTGAATTCTACCAAACATTCAAAGAAGATTTAATACTTATTCTCCTCAAACTCTTTCAAAAATTCAAAGAGGAGACAATACTTCTCAACTCATTATATGAGGCCAATATTACCCTGATACCAAAAACCTGGTAAAAATAACACAAAGAAAGAAAACTACAGACCAATATCTCTCATGAACACAGATTCGAAAATCCTAAATAAGATACCAGCGAACTGAATGCAGCAACATATTAAAAAGATTATATACCACAATCAAGTGGGCTACATCCCAAAAGCACATTAAATATATGAGAGATATAGATAGAAATAGAGATTGGTGCTGGATTGCAAAGACTCTTGGATATCAATCTAATTAGAGATAGACTTTACTCAGAGAAGCATTTATTTAAAAAAGCCTTATTCACAGACTGTTGTGTGACAGGTACTTTACAATCATATGGAATACAGTGATGAATATCTTCCCTGCTTATCAGGAAATTATTTTAGTGAAGGAGATGCATGAGAGGTGCTGAGTGTGTCTGTGCTAGACAGAATATGAGGTGTCAGGAAAGACATTCTAGAGATGGTATGGCGGAGCTTATGGGTTTTCCTAAAACAAACAAAAAAAAAGCAAGGGTGTTTCGAGCAGAGAAATGAGAGGGATGTCTCAAGAAGAGAGAATATGCAAAGTCACTAAGGTGTAGAGAACCTGGAGAGTTCCTAGGAATGCTAGGTTTGAACCTAAGCTGGGTACTGAATATTAAGGAGATGAGGCTGGAGGGATCAACAAAATAAGGAGCTGACCATGAAATACCTTATAGAGGCTATTGCAGTGACCTAGGTGGAGATGATGCAGTTCTGAATTAAAACTGTAGCAGTGAGGAGGAAGAAGAGGGTATACATTTGAGAGAGGTTTAGGGGTAGAATTGACAAAACTTTCTAACCAATGGAATGTAAGTGATAAGGTGGATAATAAAGAGCAAGGATGAATCTCATGCTTGGAATTGGATGCCAGGGAATGCAATTCAGAAGGGAAAAACAGGAGGATAAGATTTGATAGGAGAAGTCACAAGCTAAGTTTTACCTGTGATAAGTGTGTGGGGCCTTCCAGATATCCAAATGAAGATAATAGCAAAAAGTTGGATGTATTATTTGGAGTGCAGGAATATAGTCTGCTGCACATTAAGTTTTGAGAGTCATCAGTATCTGGAGTTGCAAACCCAAATGTTTACAGGATCCAGGCAGGTAACATAAATGGATATTTCTGGCTGGGGCTGATACGGGGTTAAGACAAAAGGAAAAGAAGAGCACAAGCCCTTCCCAAAGGCATTCAAATTTTTAAAAAATTTGGTAAGTCAGCCAAACACAGCGCAGCTGCACACCATATGAAACTTTAGCCAGTTTTCCACCTATGATATATAGTAATTAGCCATTAGAGTGAATGTAGAGTTTACACAGAGTATGTAGAGTACAGAAAAAAGCCAAGGAGAAAATTTCAGAAGAAATATATAGGAATAGGTAGATACTTGAGAGGGGATGGTTGCGAGCATAACGAAGGAGAGGAAAGTAGAGGAGAGAGAGAGAGAGAGAGGAGAGAGAGAGAGAGAGAGAGAGAGAGAGAGAGAGAGAGAGAGAGAGAGAGAGAGAACCAAGCAGGGAATGGTTAACTGTGTTAAATACTACAGAGTTAGATAAAGACTGAACTTAGCATAGGAATTTGACATTGAGGGGATTTCTCACTTTAGCTAAAACCATTTCAGTGGTATGGTGGGGGCTCAAACCAGATTGTAGTGGTTTGAGAATTAAATGAAGAAAAAGTGAACACTGAGTATACACAACTTTTTCAAGAAATTTGGCTGTCAATGTGAGATACAAATTTGGGTGGCAGTTGGTTATTTATACATGTATGTATACCAGAAAAGAAATGAGCACTATTTCATGCAAAAGGGAAATGGTGAGGTTAAAGATATAGGAAAGCAAAGGATCTATTGATGTGCTGAGGTTCTTGGAGAGGTGGTGACAGAGGACATCCAGAGCACAGGTGGAAAGATCAACCTTGAGGGGAAGGTGTGGCACCTTTTTTACTGAAATTAAAGATAATTTTATTTAACAAAGATTAATGAGGCATCTATACTGGACACTGTCTAGATGCTGAAGGTATGTTTTAAAATATTTTTATTAAAATACAGCTAACATATAATATTATATTTGTTTTAAGTGTACACCATAGCTATTAACGTTTTTATCCTAAAGAACTGATTGATCACCATAATAAGTCCAGCGACTATCTGACACTATACAATACTATCACAGTATACTTGACTATATTCCCTATGCTGTATATCACATCTCCATGACTTATTTGTTTATACTTGGAAGACTGAACCATTTTTTCTCCTTCACCTTCCCCCTTATTTGATTCTTCAATTACTGTTGGCATTCAATATTATTTTATATTAGTTTCAAGTGTCCAGCATAGTGGTTATAGACATTTGTATAATTTATGAAATGATCCCCCTGATGCATCTAGTACCCAACTGGCACTATACATAGTTGTTACCATATTTTTTGACTATATCTCCTATGCTTTAATTTACATCCCCACGACTATTTCATAACTACCAATTTGTAATTCTTAAACCTTTCATATATTTCCCAGGGCTACCAATACCCTTCCCATCTCGCAATGAGCAGCTTGTTCTCTGCATTTATGAGTCTTTTTGTTTTGGTTATTTTGTTTTTCAGATAACACATATAAGTGAAATAATACGGTATTTGTCTTTCTCTGTATGACTTATTTCACTTAGTATAATACCTTCCAGGTTCAGTCATGTTTTCACAAATGATAAGATTTTATTCCTTTTTATGGCTGAGCAATATTCCCTTCTATATATGTACCATTTCTTTTTAATTTTTTTATTTTTTAAATTTTAATTAGTTTCAAGTATACAGTACATTGGTTAGACATCTATATAGTTAGTAAAATGATCTCCCCAATTGCTCTCTCACTCCCCTGACCCTCTACATAGCCAACATATTCATTCTAAATGCATTCCCTATGCTATGCTCCCCAACTCCATGTCCATCTATCAGCTACTAATTTGTACTTCTTTAACTTTTCACCCCATTTCCCCATTCCTCCAAACCCTCTTCCCTCTGTCCATCACAAAATTGTCCACTATATTTGTGAGTCTGTTTTTTTATTAGTTTGTTCTTTTTATTCCTTAGATTCCTCATGTAAGTGAAATCATATAGCATTTATCTTTCTCTGTCTGACTTAAATACCTTCTAGATTCATCAAAAATATCTTTTTCCATTCCTTGTTTTCTTATCCTTTCAGTAACTCTATCTTTTGGTTGGAGCACTTAATTCTTTTCCATTTATGTACTTATTGATAGAAATGTAGTTGTTACCATTCTTTATTTCTGTTTTTGATACATGTCTTTTCTTCTCCAAGAAGTCACTCCAACATTTCCTGTAGTACTGGCTTCGTGGTGATAAATTCCTTTAGCTTATTTTTGTCTGGGAAGCTCTTTATTTGTCCTTCAACTCTAAATGATAGCCTTGCTGGATAAAGTATTCTTGGTTGTAGATCCTGGGTCTTCATCCTGTCGAATATTTTGTGCCAAACCTTTCTGTCCTGCATAGTTTCCTTTAAGAAATCAGCTGCCAGTCTTATGGGTTTTCCCTTATGTGTAACTATTTGTTTTTCTGTTGCTGCTTTTAACATTCTTTGTATTTAATCTTCGGCATTTTAATTATGATGTGGCCTGGTATGGGCCTCTTTGGATCCCTGATTTTTGGGATCCTCTGAGCTTCCTTGGGTTTTATGTCCATTTACTTCACTGGGTTAGAGAAGTTTTCCATCATTATTTCTTCAAATTGCAGTTCAATATTTCGATTTTCTTCAGTTATGCTGATCAGATGAATATTTGGAGCCTTAATAGTGTCCCATATTTTTCTTAAATTATTTTTATAGTCTTGGCATCATTTTCCTTGCTATTCTTATTGAGTGTCCTGATTGACTTTCCTGTCCTCAAGATAGGGCATGTGATCCTCTTCTTTATTCACTTTGTTTATTCCTTTTTTTATTCCTTTGTTTATTCCATTTAATATACTTCTTATCTCAGATAATGTGTTCTCCATTTCAGACTGGTTCTCTTTTATAATTTCTATTTACATTTCTATTTCTTTGTTGGAGTTCTCTACATTTCCCAAAAGTTCTTTGAGCATCTCTATTACTAGTGTTTTGAACTCTGCATCTGTTAGATTACTTGACTCCATTATATCTGGATCTCTGTTATGTTCTGTCATATGGTTTCTGCTTCTTTGTCTTCCTGTTTTGGCTGCCTTTCCATATCTGTTTCTATGTACTAAGCAAAGCTCCTAAGTCTCCCTGTATTCTTAGTGTGGATTTGTGAAGTAGGTGTCCAGTGGCAGTCCTGAGAGGCGTTCAGCTACAGTTCAAATTTAGCTCAAACCTCTGCCCCTCTGGGACCACCTGTTAAGATTCAGCAAGCAAGATCCACAGATGCTGTGCTCATAGTTGTCTCAAAGGCCATACCAGAAACTGAGGCGAGCTGCCACCACCAGTGTGTCTCAGTATGGAGCACCTGACTCGTGGAGAGTACACCTGGATGTGGCTTGGGTGGTGCTCGAGTTCGGGGAGGCAGGGTTTCAAGGAATCCTCTGGGCAGAGCGACCTTTGTTATCCAGTTTGATGATGTCAAGGCAATGGTGGTGCTGTGTCCGCACACTGGGAGGGAGGAGGGTTCAACCGGGAACAATGGATACTGTCGGCACTCTGCACCAAGTGAGTCTTGCTTTGGTCCTCACTCCAACAATGTCTCCCTGTAAATCTCTGGTGCCCTCTTTGCACAGCCAACTCAGCACTGGTGCTCAGAGCAAGCAGATCTGTCATCGCCAAAATCCATTCACGGACATGGCTTCTTTAAGAGGATTCTGCCGCTGCTGCTGCCACAGCCTCCATCTCACTCAGCTGCTCAGGACCAGGCAGCCCTGTGCCCTGGCCCCGTTCTACCTTCTGCCATTGCAGCGTACTTTCTTGGATTTCTCTGTAGTTATATGGCTTGTTCATCTAGATCCCAGGCAATTTTTCTTTGCTGCTGCTCCTTGTTTCTGTCGCAACTTTGATTTGGTTGCCAAAGGGATGAACAGAGCCTCTATAATCTACACCATTTTTTTCTCTCTCCTGTACCACTTCTTCATCCAATCTTATATTGATGGGAACTTAGGTTGTTTCCGTATCTTGGTTATTATAAATAATGCTGCAATGTATATAGCGGTGCATGTATCTTTCAGAATTAGTGTTTTGGGTTTCTTTAGGTAAATACCCAGAAGTGGAATTGCTGGGCCATAAGGTAGTTCTATGGTTAGTTTTTTGAGGAATCTCCAAGGTTTCCCATAGTGGCTGAGCCAATTTGGAATCCCACCAACAGTGCACGAGGGTTCCTTTTTCTCCAGATATTTGCCAATATTTGTTGTTTGTTGATTTATTGCTTTTTTAATTAAAATGATTGGGATGACATTGGTTAATAAAATCAAATAGGTTTTAAGTATACAATTCAGTAATACATCATATGTATACTGCATTGTGTGATTAAAGTTAAATTTCCTTCCATCACCAAATATTTAAACTCCTTTACTCCTATTTTCTTCCCCTCACCCCACCTTTCCCTCTGGTAACTGGTAATCCACTGTCTCTGTTCATGAGTCTCTTTTTGTTTGTCATGTTTTGTTGCTTTCAGTTTCGTATCCCACATATGAGTGAAATCATATGGTTCTCAGCTTTTTCTTTCTGACATTTCACTTAGCACGATAATCTCAAGATTATTCCAGGTTGTCACAAATGCCAGTGTTTCATCTTTTGTTATGGCTGAATAATATTCCATTGTGTATATGTACCACATCTTCTTTATCTAATCACCCATTGAAGGACACGTAGGTTGTTTCCATGTTTTGGCCACTATGAATAATGCTGCTATAAATGTCAGGCTGCATATATCTTAACAGATAAATGTTTTTAAAATTTTTTGGGGTAAATACCCAGAAGAGGGATTGCTTGAGCATATGGTAATTCTATTCTTAGTTTTCTGAAGCTCCTCCATACTGTTTTCTATAGTGGCTATACCGATTTACATTCCCACCAGCCAGGTATGAGGGTTCCTTTTTCCCCACAAACTGTCCAACACTTGGTATCATTTGTCCTGTTGATGATAGCCATTCTGACAGGTGTGAGATGGCATCTCATTGTGGTTTGGATTTGCATTTTTCTAATAGTCAGTGAAGTTGAGCATCTTTCCATATGTTTGTTGGCCATTTGTATGTCTTCTTAGGAGAAGGATCTCCTTAGGTCCTCTTCATATTTTTTAATTGGATTTTTTTATTGTTGAGTGGTATGAATTCTATATATTTTAGATATTAGGGCTTTATCTGAGATGTTATTTGCAAATACCTTCTATTCAAATGGTTGCCATTTTATCTTATCGATGGTTTATTTTGCTGTGCAAAAGCTTTTAGTTTGATGTAGTCCAATTCATTTATTATTATTATTATTAATATTATTATTATTTTGCTTTTACTTCATCTGCTTTGAGATCTAATTCCTAAAAACCTCTCTAAATCCAAGGCCCATGCATTTAGTACCTATGTTTTTTTTTCTATGAAATTTATTGTTTCAAGTGTTATATTCTGGTCTTATACATTTTGAATTAATTTTGGTGTATAGATAGCAGTCTAGTTCCATGTGGCTTTCCAATTTTCCTAGCAGCGTTTATTGAAGAGGCTTTCCTTACTCCATTGCATGTTTTTGGCTCCTTCTTTGAAAATTATTTGCCCATATATGCAGATATATTTTTGGACTCTTAATTCTGTTCCATTGTTCTGTGTGTCTGTTTTTCTACCAATACCATGTTCTTATGATTATTGTCACTTTACAATTTGAAGTCAAGCAGAGTGATACTTTTGACTTAGTTCTATTTTCTGAGGATTGCTTTATTAGGGGTCTTCTGTGCTTCCACACAAAACCGATGATTTTTTTGTTCTATTTCTTTAAAGAATGACATTGGGATTTTGATGAGATTGTATTTAATCTGTGTAATGCTTTAGGTAATAAGATCATTTTAACTATGTTGATTCTTCCAATCAATGAACATGGGATATCTTTTCATTCCTTTGTGTCTTCTTCAATTTCTTTTAATAACGTCTTATAGTTTTCAGTGTATAAATTCCTCACCTCCATTATTAGATTTATTCCTAGGTATTTTATTTTTTTGTTGTTGTTGCAATTACCAAAGGAATTGTTTTATTCATTTATTTTTCTGAAAATTCATTGTTAGATTATAGGAACACTATAGATTTTAGAACATTGATTTTATATCCTAAAACTTTACTGTATTTGTTTATTATTACTAATAGTACTTTAGTAGCATCTTTAGGGTTTTCTATATAGAGAATCATGTCATCTGCAAGTGACAACTTGACTTCCTCATTGCCTATTTGTATATCTTATTTCTTTCTCTAGCCTGATTGCTGTAGCTAGGACTTCCAATATTATATTGAATAATAGTAGTGATAGTAGACTGCTTTGTCTTGTTCCTGATCTTAGAGTGAATTTTTCACCATTAATTGTGATGTTTGCTGAAGTTTTGTCTTATATGGGCTTTATTATGATGGAGTACCTTCCTTCTATACCCATTTTATTAAGTATTTTCATTATAAATGGATTCTGTACATTGCAAATACTTTTTCTGCAACTATTGATATGATCATATGATTTTTATCCTATATTTTATGTGGCATATTACATTAATTAATTTACATATGTTAAACCACCCCTGTGCTCCTGGGATGAAGCCCACTTGATCCTGGCTTATAATCTTTTTAATGTTTTAATAATGTATTGTTGTATTTTATTTGCTAGTATTTTGTTTAGGATTTTTGCATCTGTGTTCACAAGAGATATTGGTTTATAGATTTCTTTTTCTTTGCTATTTTACTATGTTTTAATATCAGGGTAATATTAACCTTATAAAACTAGTTAGGAAGTATGCCTCTTTTTCAATTTTTTTGGAAAAGTTTGAGAAGAGCAAGTATTAAATATTATTTGAATGTTTGGTAGAATTCACTAGCAAAGCCATCTGGTCCTGGACTTTTGCTTTTTGGAAGGTTTTGATTATTGTTTCAAATTCTATCCTGTTGATTGGTCTATTTGGATTTTTTGTTTCTTCATGATTCAGTCTAGAAAGGTTTTCTATTTCTAAGAACTTGTTCATTTCTTCTAGATTATTAAATTTGATGTCATATAATTTTTCATAGTCATTTTAGTAGTATGTTGTTTAATCTCCATGTATTTGTTTTTTTTCCATTTTTTTCATATTTGATCTCCAGTTTAAAGCATTATGATCAGAGAATATGCTTAATATGATTTCCATCTTCTTAAATTAGTTGAGGTTTGATTTGTTTCCCAACACATGTTCTCTCCTTGAGAATGTTCCATGTCACTAGAGAAAACGTATAATTTGATGTTTTGGAATGAAAGGGTCTGTAAATGTTGATTATGTCCAATTGGTCTAATGTGTCATTTAAAGTTGATATTTCCACATTGATTTTCTCTTTAAATGATCTATTCATAGTTGACAATGGGGTATTTAGGTCCCCTACTCTAATTGTGTTTTTGTCAGTTTCTCCCTTTAGTTATGTTAGTAATTGCTTTATATATTTTGGTGCTCCCTGTTTGGGAGCAAATATATTGATAATTATCATGTATTTGTGGCATATGATCTACTTTATCAAGAAGTGTCCATCATTTTCTCTTGTTACCTTTTTATCTTGAAGTCTATTTTGTCTGATATAAGTAGGACTGCACCCACTTTTCTCTGGATGCCATTTGCTTGGACTATCACTTTTACCCTTTTGCTTTGAGTCTATATTTGTCCTTGAAGCTGAGTTATGTCTCTTGGAGGTAGCATATGGTTGGGTTTTGTTATTTGATCCAAGCTGCTACACTGTGACTTTTATTGGTGAGTTCAGTCCATTTACAAATAGGGCGATTATTATCATTACTATTATTTTTTAATTCTTACATAAGCATTTTATTTTTCCTATTCCCCCCCAGCTTTATTGAAATGTAATAGACAATTTGCTGTTCATATTTACATTGTACAATTCAATGAGTTTTTTTTTAATTATAGCTGGCATACAATAATATACCAGTTTTTGTTGTATAGTTAATTAGAGATCCACATAGCTTTCAAAGCGATTACCCCACTAAATCTACTACCCCTCTTCCCCTTACATATTTATTACAACACCATTAACCATCTTTCCCATGCTACACTCTACATTTCCATGTCTATTCTGCAACTATACATTTGTACCTCTTACTCCCTTTGCCTTTTTTTCTGACCCTGCTCCCATCTAGTAGCCTTCAAAATATTCCCTGTATCTATGAGTTTCTACTGTTTTTGTTGTTTATTTTGTTCTTTAGGTTCCACATGTATGTGAAATCACATGATATTTGTTTCTCTATCTGACCCATTTAATTCAGTGGAATACCTTATAGGTCCATCAAGGCAATATCTTTTTCCATCCCCTTCTCTTTGGTCTGTACATGTATTTTAATCTGAAGTGAGTCTCTTATAGGCAGAATATGCAGGGGTCTTGTCTTCTTATCCATTCAGCTACTCTATCTTGGTTGGAGCACTTAATTCTTTTCCATTTTGAGGTACTTGTTGATAGGAATGTAGTTATTACCATTGTTTATTTATGGTTTTGATACATGGTTTTTCTTCTTAAATAAGTCCCTCCAACAATTCCAGTAATACTGGCTTGGTGTTAATAAATTCCTTTAGCTTATTTTTGTCTGGGAAGCTCTTTATATGTCCTTTGATTCTGAATGATAGTTTTGCTGGATACAATATTCTTGGCTGTAGATCCTGTGTTTTCAACATGTCAAATATTTTATGCCAAGCCCTTCTGTTCTGTGTGGTTTCTTTTGAGAAAGCAGCTGCCAGTCTTATGAGCGCTTCCTTGTAGGTAACTAACTGCTTTTCTCTTGCTGCTTTTAAGATTCTCTCTTTGATTTAACCTTTCGCATTTTCATTATTATGTGTTTTGGTGTGGGCCTCTTGGGTTGCTCTTTCCTGGGACTCTCTGAGATTCCCGTGGTTATATGCCTATTTCCTTCACCAGGTGAGGGAAGTTTTCCATCAGTCTTTCTTCAAATACTCTTCAACATCTTGTTTTCCTTCAGGTACCCCTATGACATACATATATTTTTACATTTAATTGTGTCCTATAGGTTCCTTAAATTATTATTATAGTCTTGGCTTCTTTTTTCTTGCTGTTCTAATTTAGTGTCCTTGGCATCCCCATCCTCTATATTGGTGGTTTGATCCTCTTCTTTATCCACTCTATTTATTCCATCTAATATACTCTTCATCTCAGATAGTGTGTTCTTCATTTCTGACTGGTTCCCTTTTATAATTTACATTTCCATTTTTATGTTTTTTTTTTTAAAAAATCTCTTTGTTAAGATTCTCACTGAATGCATCTGTACTTTCCCTAAGTTCATTGAGCATATTTATAACCAGCATTTTGAACTCCGCATCTGTTAGATTGCTTGACCCCATTATTTCTGGATCTCTGTTCTGTTCTCTCAAATCGTTTCTGTGTCTTTTACTTCTCATTTGGCTGCCTTTCTGTGTCTGTTTCTATGTACTAAGCAAAGCTCCTAAGTCTTCTGGTCTTATTAGTGCAGCTTTGTGTAGCAGATGTCGAGTGGCACAGTCCTGAGAGGGGTTCAGCTGCAGGCCAAGTTTAGCCCTAGCCTGTGAACCTCTGGGGCTACCTGTTATGATTCAGCAAGCAATCCATAGATGCTGTGCTTATAGTTTCCTCAAGAAACCACTCTAGAAACTGAGGCCAGCTGCCACTAGTGTGAGTCTTGGTGCTCCTCAGCAAGGAGAACCTGATTTGAAGAGAGTACACCTAGATGTTGCTTGGGTGGGGCCATGAGTTGTGGGGGGTGGAGTTTCCAATAATCCTCTGGGCAGAGCGGCATCTATTATCCAGTTGATGAAGTCTCAGCTGTGATGTACTGAGTCCGCAGTCTGGGAGGCATGAGGGCTCAACAGCAGAATAGTGGATATTGCCAGCACTCATGTCCAGGAGAGATCCTTACTTCTGGCCCTCACTCCAACAACTCAGTGTTCCCATGTATGTCCCCGGTGCCCCCGCACAGCCAAACCTGCTCTGGTGCTCAGAGCGAGCAGGTCCATCATCGAAAGTCTGCTCACAGACACGGTCCCTTTGAGAGGCGTCTGCAGCTGCTGCTGTCCCAGTCAGCTGCTTGGGACCAGGCAGCTTTGCATCCTTGCCCCGTCCTACCTCCTCTCGTTGTAGGATTATTTTTCACTTCTCTCCCTAGTTATACATCTTGTTCATCTAGATCCTAGGTGACTTTCCTTGCAGTTATCACCATGTTTCTGTCACAAATTTGATTTGGTCACAAGAGAGATGAACAATGCTTCTATCATCTATGGCATTTTTTTCCCCTTCAGGGTTATTATTGATATATGAGGTTTGTTTGTTTGTTTAAATAGCCATTTTATCTTTTATTTTCTGGTAGCTTGTTTTCTCTATTGTTTCTTTGTCCATTTGTTTCTTTTTTTTTTAATTAGTGGTATTTTATGGTTTTCCCTTCTATTCTCTTATTTTAATGTTATGTGTCTCAGTTCTGGGTGTTTTTTGGTGTGATTGCCATTAAATTCATGTAAAAGAAAGTTTTATATTCAGCAGATTTTTTTTTCTTCTGTATGCCCCTTATTTCCATTCTCTTTTGCAGATTCAGATCTTTACTCCCTCCCCTTTACTGTTTTTGTTTTCTCAAATTATCCCTATAAATTATGTACATTCATTTCCAGGTTGCAGTGTTTTTATTTTTACTCATAGCCATACTGTCATATTTACACTTATAAAACCTTGTTTTTAATAACAGTTTCACTTTTCTGTTTCTGTCTGCCTATTAGTCATCTTATTCATAATTATGGGGGGGAGGTTGGTCTTTTTATCAGGTACAATGAACTTCTTCAGAATTTCCTGTAATTCAGACCTTGTAGTGGAGTATTCCCTTAGCGTTTGTGTGTCTGAAAAGGTCTTTAATTCTCCTTCTATCTAAAAAACCTCTGCTGGATATATTATTCTTGGCTGATAATTTCTCTCTTTCAATAGTTTGGATATTTGGTTCCATTTCCTCCAAGCTTATAAAGTTTGTGCTGAAAAGTACAATGATAATCTAATGGGTTTTCCCTTATAAGTTATTGTCTTACTTTCCCTAGCTGCCTTGAGAATTTTTTTTCTTTTCATTAATTTTCGACAGTTTTAATACAATGTGTCCTGGAGAAGGCCTTTTTGTGGTTAGATATTAGGTGTTTTGTTTGCTTCTTTTATTTGAAGATCCAGTTCTTTCCATAGATTTGGGAAATTCTCATCAACTATTTGCTTGAATACAGCCTTTCATTTCCTTTACCCTCCCTTCTCTTCTGGTAAATCCATTATTCTTAGGTTGCATTTTTGATAGCGTCAGATAGTTCTTATAGAGTTCTTTCATACTTTTTCACTCTCAAATTTCTCTCTTTTTCCATCTGTGTCATTTTTAGATTTCTATCTAAAAATCAGTAATTTTTTCTTCCATCTGGTCAATTGTATTCCCTAAGCTTGTCATTTTATTCTTCATCTGTTTTAATGAGTTCTTTATCTTCATAAGTTCTATTTGGTTCTTTTTTAGACTTTCAATCTCCTTGGTAAAGTATTTGTGTTGTTCATTGAATTTGTTTTGAAATTCTTTGAACCGTTGATCAGAATTTTATTATATCTCATTGAGTTTTTTCAAAAGTGCAATCTTGAATTTTCCTTCATTTAAATAACAAATTTATATGTCTTTAAGGTTATTTCCTGGAGATTTTTCTTTTTCTCCCTGAGCTGCCTTGTTACCTTGAATGCTCATGGTGTCTGATGGTTTATTTCTTTGTTAGACATTAATGGGAATGTACTCTGTTTTTTTTAAAGAATTTTTTTTAAATTAAGTTTATTGGGGTAACATTGGTTAATACAATTATTAAATTTTTAGGGTGTACATTATAGTTTGACATCTGTACATTCTATTGTGTGTTTACCACTCAAAGTTCAGTTTCCTTCAGCTACCATATATTTGATCCCCTTTACCCACTTCACCCTCCCCCTAGACTGTATATTTGACCCCCTTTACCCCATATCTCCCCCCCCTCCTCCCCTACCCCATTAGTAACCACTATTCTATAGTCCTCTGGTGACCACTAGCCTATAGTCCATGTTCATGAGTCTCTGTTTGTTTATCCTGCTCATTTGTTGCTTTGAGGTTTATATCCCACATATGAGTGATATCATGTGATTTTTCAGCTTTTTCTGTCTGGCTTATTTCACTTAGCATGATTATCTTGAGCTCCATCCATGTCGTCACAACTGCCAGTATTTCATCTCCTCTTATGGATGAGTAATATCCCATTGTATATATGTACCACAGCTTCTTTAGCCAATCATCTATCATAGGATACTTCAGTTGCTTCCATGTCCTGACCACTGCAAATAATGCTGCTATGAACATCGGTGTGAAAATATCTTTTTGGATACAGGTTTTCAAATCTTTGGGTAAATACCCAGCAGAGGGATTGTTAGATCACATGGTAGATCCATTCTTAGTTTTTTGAGGAAACTCTATACTGTTTTCCATAGTGGCTGTACCAATTTGCAGTCCCATCAGCAGTGTATGAGGGTTTCTTTTTCTCCATATACTCTCCAATATTTGTTATTACATGTTCCTGTTGATTATAGCTATTCTAACAGGTGTGAGATGGTATCTCATTGTGGTTTTGATTTGAATTTCCTTAATAGCTAGTGATGTTGAAAGAAAAGAAAATTTAGTATATAGTGAATGTTTCTTTAGCAGGTCGATAAATAAATAATTTTAAAAAATTCCAATAAGTGTTGCTCAAGGCTCCTGTATTGTCCAAGTCTCCTGGATTTATGTTTTTAGGTTAAAATGCCTCAAATTCTCTGGGGAGGCATGTCTTCCCTCTGTGACCAGGTCACTTTGGTCCCAGGGCTCTACTCTCATGGGAAAATGTGAAGGGCAATGGGAGTCCGAGCCTCTGTAAAGGCCCCAAATTCCTGGTTCTTCCCCAGCAGTTAAATGCAATGCTCCATTGCTGCTTTCTGAATCAGCCTGACTGGGTGGTGGTGGGGTAGATTGCGAGACACCAGCATTGCGTGTGGTTGTTTTCCTTCCAATAATGCTGGTCCTCAGGCTTCAGGTGCCTTGCTTCTATATCTTTGCCCCTATTACTTGGACTGACTGCAGTATGTTTTATTTCTCACTGCCCAAATTCTTCTGGGTTTCTGTTCCAGCTCTGGGAGGGTACTGGGTGTGGAGGAAGGTATACTCTGTGATGGTTGGGGTAGGAAGCCAGGCTCTGTGACTCAGCTTTGTGGCTCACAAGGGTGGTTGCTAAAGACACAGCATTTGTCCATTTCTGCTCAGTTTCTGTCCTGCTCTCTGCCCTGATCACTGAACTCCACTGCATATATGCTTTTCACTCAGGCAATATTCTTTGGGGCTCTAAACAGCTGTGAAACCACCTTGTAATTCTCCCTTCCCCCTCATCTTGATGGAAGATCTGGGTTAATATCCTCAGTGCTTGTCTTTGTTACTTTCTCTCTTTCAATCTCTCTGTTTCATGCAAATGTTCAGATGCTCTGATGTGTGGATTTTCTCAGAAGTGCTTACGTGCAGCTTGGGTGTTATTTGTTGGAATGTAGGTGTTCAGCTTGTTGTAATTTAAGTGGAGAGATCAGGGGAGATCCTCAATGCCACCATGCTTCTGACATTACTTTATGTTAATATTTTGTTGATGGCCATTCTGACAGATATGAGATGATTTCTCATTGTGTTTTTAATTTGCAATTTCCTGATGATTAGTGATGTTGAACATCTTTTCATATGTCTATTGGCTATTTGTATATCTTCTTTGGAGTAATGTTTATTCAGTTCCTCTACCCATTTTTTAATGAGGTTTTTAGTTTTTTTGGTGTTAAGTTGTGTGAGTTCTTCATAAATTTTGGCTATTAACCCCTTATGAAATGTATCATTGGAAAATATCTTCTCCCATTCAGTAGGTTGTCTTTCTTTTTTGTTGATGGTTTCCTTTGCTGTACAAACTCCTTTTACTTCAAGGTACCTTTATTTGTATATTTTTTCTTTTGTTTTCCTTGCCTGAGGCAATATATCAGAATAATATTAGTAAGAAAAAAGTCAGAGTATTTACTGCCTATTTTTTCTTCTGGAAGATTTATGGTTTTAGGTGTTATATTTAAGTACTTAATCCATTTTGACTTTATTCTTGTATATGGTGTAAGAAAGTGGTCTAGCTTCATTTTTTGCATGTATCAGTCCAGTTTTCTTTACACAATTTATTGAATAAATTGTCTTTACCTTATTGTATATTCTTGCCTCCTTTGTCATAGATTGACTCTATAAGTATTGGTTTATTTCTGGGCTCTCTATTCTATTCCAATGATCTACATATCTGTTTTTACGCAAGCACCGTGCTGTTTTGATTACTAAAGCCTTGCAGTATAGTTTGCTATCGGGTATCATGATACCTTTAATTTTGTTCTTCTTTCTGAAGATTGCTATGGCTATTATTGGTCTTTTGTGGCTCCATATAAATTTTAGAATTATTTGTTAGAGTTCTGTGAAAAATGCTGTTGTTATTTTGTTAAAGTTTGCATTGAATCTGCAGAGTGCTGTGAGTAGTATGGACATTTTAATGATGTTAAGTATTCCTATCAGAGGGCATGATATATGCTTCTATTTATTTGGATCTTCTTCAATTTCTTTCCTCATTGTTTTTCTAGTGCAAGTCTTTTATCTCTTGGGTTAAATTTATTCTTGTGTATTTTTGATGCAGTTGTAAATGGAATAAGTTTCTTAATGCTCCTTCTGATAATTCATTATTATATAATTTATTATATAGAAATGTAACTGGTTTCTAAATATTAATATTGTATCCTGCTATACTATTGAATTCATTTATTAGTTGTAATAGTATTTTTTGGTGATATTTTTGGAGTTCTCTAAATGCAGTATAATGTTATCTGCAGATAATAACAGTTTTACTTCTTCCTTTCCCATTTGGATGCTTTTTATTTCTTTTTCTTGTCTGATTGCTGTGGCTAAGACTTCTAATACTATGTTGAATAATAGTAGCTGAAGTGCATATTCTTGCCTCATTCTCGATCTTAAGGAAAACACTTTTATCTTTTCCCCACATGGAATGGTAGCTGTGGGTTTTCATATATGACTTTTATTATGGTGCCATATGTTCCCTCTATTTCCACATTGCCGAGCATTTTAATTGTAAAAATATGCTGAATTTTGTTGAACACTTCTTCTGCATCAATTGATATGATCATATGATTTTTATCTTCATTTTGTTCATGTGGTATACCATGTTTATTGATTTGTGAATATTGAATCAACCTTGCATTCCAGGAATAAATCCAACTTTATCATGGTATATGATATTCTTAATGTATTGATGAATTTGATTTGATATTGAATTTGATATTGTTGAGGATCTTTGTATCTATGTTCAACATATTTATTGGCCTATGATTTTCTTTCTTTCGTAATATCTTTATTTGCCTTTGGAATCAGGATGGTGGTGGCCTTGTGAAATGAGGTTGGGAGCTTTTTCTCCTTTTGAATTATTTGGAATAGCTTGAGAAGGATAGGTGTTAATTCTTTGAATGTTTGGTAAAATTCATCTGTGAAGCAATCAGATTTAGGACTTTTCTTTGTGGAAAGTTTTTTGATTACTGATCTGATTTTCTTAGTAGTAATCAGTCTGTTCAGATTTTCTGTTTCTTCATAATACATACTTTAGAAGAATTAAGAGAAGAAAGCCTATTGTGTATACTTGTATTTTTGATTACTGTGTTCTTCCCCACATTTCAAAGTTTTTTATTTTATTATTATTTTTTCTGTTTGGAAATCTTT
Source organism: Rousettus aegyptiacus (assembly GCF_014176215.1). NCBI lineage: Eukaryota > Metazoa > Chordata > Mammalia > Chiroptera > Pteropodidae > Rousettus > Rousettus aegyptiacus. The sequence goes on along the minus strand of NW_023416312.1, from coordinate 81,579,429 downwards.
TAGCCATGCTTATAGGAAGATTATCTGTTGATAAATGCTCCTAGATTATTTACATCTGAAAATGTTTGCTCTTCATTTCTGAAGAATATTTTTGCTGTATAAAAATTTCTGCTTTGATAGTTTTTCTTTTTCAGCACTTGAAAAATGAGCCACTTATTTTGGTGATCATGGTTTCTGATTAAATGTCTGCCTTTACACAGGGATGGTTCAACATTGGCAAATCTATTAATCTGACACACCACATAAACAAATTAAAAAACAAGAATCATATGATTATATCAATAGATGCAGAAAAAGACTTTGACAAGATACAGCATCCATTTATGATCAAAACACTTAACAAAATTGGTATAGAAGAAAAGTACGTTAACATAATAACATATATCAAGCCCTCAGCCAAAATTATACTTAATGATGAAAAACTAAAAACCTTCCCTCTAAGATCAGGAATAAGAGAGGACTGTCCACTATCACCACTGCTATTCAATATAACATTGGAGGTCCTAGCAAGTGCAACTAGGCAAGAAAAAGATATAAAAGGCATCCAAATAGAAAACAAAGAAGTCAAACTGTCACTATTTGCAGATGACGTGGTTCTCTATGCAAAAAAGAAAAAAACCCTAAAGATTCCACAAGAACACTACTGGAAACAATGAAAAATAATGTAAATATTCTGGATACAAAATCAACATTCAAAAATCCATAGCATTCCTATATGCTAATAATGAAGCATCAGAAAAAGAAGTGGAAAAAATAATTCCTTTTGCAATTGCAACAAAAAGAATAAAATACCTAGGACCAAATTTAATGAAACATGTGAAAGACCTATATGATGAAAACTATAAGACCCCATTAAAAGAAATCAAAGAAGATACAAAGAAATTGGAAGATAATCCATGTTCTTGGATTGGAAGAATCAACATGGTTAAAATGACCACATTACCTAAAGCATTATACAGATTTAATGCAATCCCCATCAAAATCTCATCAGCATTTTTTAAAGAAATAGAACAAAAAAACATCAGATTTGAACGGAAGCACAAAAGACCCCAAATTTGCAAAGCCATCCTGAGAACAAAGAACAATGCTGGAGGCATTACTCTTCCCGACTTCAAATTATAGTACAAAGCAACAGTAATCAAAACAGCATGGTATTGGCAGAAAAACAGACACACAAACCAGTGGAACAGAATTGAGAGTTCAAAAATAAACCCATGTTTGTATGGGCAAATAATTTTTTGACAAAAAAGAGAAAAACATACAGTGGAGAAAGGAAAGCTTCTTCGATAAATGGTGCTGGGAAAACTGGAAAGCCACCTGCAAAAGAATGAAATTAGACCGTTGTCTATCACCACACACCAAAAATAACTCAAAATGCATTACGTACCTGAATATAAGACCTGAAACAATAAAACGCATAAAAGAAAACATAAGAACTAAAGTCAAGGACCTTGGATTTAACGAGAATTTTATGCATTTGACCTCAAAGGCAAGGGAAATAAAAGCAAAAAAAAAAAAATGAATAGGGCTACATCAAACTAAAAAAGCTTCTGCTCAGCAAAAGAAATCATCAACAAGATAAAGAGACAACCATCTCAATGGGAAAATATATTTGCAAGCAATGCCTCCAATAAGGGCCTAATATCTAAAATATACAAAGAACTCATATGATTCAACAACAACAACAACAACAACAACAGATGGTCCAATCAAAAAATGGGCAGAGGACCTGAACAGACACTTTTCCCTAGAGGACATACAAATGGCCAATGGACATATGAAAAGATGCTCAACATCACTAGCTATTAGGGAAATGCAAATCAAAACCACAATGAGATACCTCCTCACATGTGTTAGAATAGCTGTAGTCAACAGGACAAGTAATAACAAATGTTGAAGAAGATGCAGAGGAAAAGGAACCCGCATACACTGCTGGTGGGACTGCAAATTGGTACAGCCACTATGGAAAACATTATGGAGTTTTCTCAAAAAACTACGCATGGATCTACCTAATGATCCAGCAATCCCACTGCTGAGTATTTACTCCAAAGTCTTGAAAACCCATATCCAAAAAAATATTTGTGCACCGATGTTCATAGCAGCATTATTCACAGTGGCCAGGATATAGAAGCAACCAAATTATCCTACAGTAGATGATTGGCTAAAGAAGCTGTGGTACGTATATACAATGGAATATTACTCATCCATAAGAAGAGATGAAATACTGCCATTTGCGAATATGGATGGACCTTAGAATAATCATACTAAGTGAAATTAGCCAAACTGAAAAAGTTAAAAATCACATGGTATCACTTATATGTGGGATATAAACTTAAAAGCAAAAATGAACAGGGCAAACAGAGACTTAGGGACATGGGCAATGGACTAGTGGTTATCAAAGGTTAGGGGGTAAAGGAGGAGGGAGGAGTTAGATGGGGTAAAATGGGTCAAATATAGGGGGCAGAGGGAGGATAAAATGGGTAATGGGGATAAAATATATGGTAGCTGAAGGAAACTATATATAGAATATATGAATGTCAAACTATGATGTACACCTGAAAGTTATATAATTGTGTTAACCAATGTTACCCCAATAAACTTAGTAAAAATAAAATTGAAAAAAGTCTGCCTTTATTTAAATTGTTTTATCTTTTTAGATAAGTCGTTGTTTCGCTTTCTGTGCTTCTAATATTTTTTCTTTGACTTAGGCTTGAAAATGTGTGTTCATGTGGATTTCTTTAAATTTACCCTTTTTGAGATACACTTAGCTTCTTGAATCTGTAGATTTATGTTTTGTGACATTTGGGAAGTTTTTAGCCATTATTTTGTTGACTACTTTTCAGCCTCAGCCTTCTCTTATATCTTTCCAGGGAACAAATATTAGATTTTTGTAATATTCCTACAAGTGCATGCAATTTTGTTTATTATATTTCAGTTTATTTTCTCTCTATTGTTCAGACTGTGTAATGTCTGTTGTTCTATCATCTACTTTGCTTATTATGTATTCTGCTGTTGAGACCATCAATCTAGTTTTATATTTTCATTATTTTATGTTTTAGTTCTAAAATTTGCATTTTGTTCTCTATATTTTCTTTTCTTTGCATAAACTTTATTTTTTCTGAGCCTTTGTATTTTTTGTTTCAAGTTTGTTTATAATTACTTATTAAAACATGATTATGATGACTGCTTATAATCTTTGTCAGATAATTCTAACACCTGTATCATCTTGGTGTTACCATATATTAATCAATCGTCTTTTCTCATTCAGTTTAAGATCTTCCTGGTTCCTGGTATGATAAGTAAATTTTCTATTGAAATTTGGACACTTGGGTCATTATATTATGAAGCTTTGGATCTTATTTAAACCTTCTGTTTTAGCTGGCCATTTTTAAAACTAATTTAACAGTAGAAGAGGGGTACTACCCCATAATTTCCAGGTGGGTGTTGATTTTATACTCAACCTCTGTCAGCACCCAAGGAGGAAATCTTTATTACTACTTTTTTATTACTGCTGAGCAGGGGTGGGATTTCCATCTAACCCCTGAGCCTCCACTGATAACTGCCTGGGTGGGAAGGGTAGGAGTGCCTTATTACTGCTTCTCATTTGACTTTCTCTCATATTAAATGTATGGGGATTGATCCTTTTATTGCTTGGAAGTGATGAAAGTCCTGACCCTTCTCTAGGCTTCCTCTAGCAATACCTCAATAGGGAGGGGGAGGGACAGCTTATTGCTGTTGGGTGAGTGTAGAAGTCCAGGCTCCCCAGGTGACCTCCACTAATGAGGTCTTCACTACATCCAGAAGGGGTAAAGTCTCAACTTTTTACATGATCTACTCTGGTGCTGTCCCAGTGGAGGTTTTAGGGCTGCACCTTATAGCTTTGTAACAGTGGAGGTCTAGAGTTCTCACTCAGACTTTGCTGGCATGGGTAGTGGTGGGGCTAAAGGTTTTTCTGTGGTGTTAGACTGGAGTAGACTGTTGAAAAATTTTCTGTCTTGCTAGGCTTTCCTGGTCCTTGGGCTAATAAAAGCGGGCTTTAGTTTGTGATTTCTTTTTGTCTACACCCATTGGTATTTCTGGGTTGCCAGCTTCTTTCTTTCCGAGTCTGAGATATATGAAGCAAAGAGAAAATTCAAGAAATGCACCACTGTGTTGTCCCTTAGCTTCTGAGGTCCCTAGCTGGTTTGCTTTCTTTTTCACACCTCCAGGAGTCTTTCTATATTTGTTTTTCATATGCTCTCCAGGGATCTATTTTGTTGTTATAATTAGTTGTGGGGATAGGGAAAAATATATCTACATCATCTTCCAAGAAGCACGAGTCGTGTGTTATTTTTAAAATCAAAGTAATTCACTTGTATAGTTTAAAAAGTTAAGGGACTTATGACAAAAATCTGCAATCTCCTACCCATTCCTTATGCACTCCCCTGCTCCACTCTTTGAAAGCTACCACTTTCAACATTTTAAGCTTTTGTTCCTATTATTTGCTTCTATGTTTCTAGACTATACAGTCACTCTGCTACTTATTGATTTAAAATTTTAATATCTGTAGATTTTTTTTGTAGTGGTAGATAGGGAATCAGCTTTCTGATATAGTTCACCTCATTTTCTTCATGCTTTCAATATAGCTATGTCACTATTTTTATTAAATTAGTATCAGTGATTATATTATTACAATAATGTAAGTAGCATTTAAATTTTTTTCCAAGTTGCTCCATTGAATATACCTCCCACATTTTTTTCTCCTTTCTCAAACATTTCATCATAATAACTCATCATAAACCCTTTTTAAAAAAATTTTCTCTTTTTAAATTTTGGTTGGGTTCTGTGGGTTTTCTCAAAAAATGGATATATATATATATATATATATATATATATATATATATATCTTACCTCCATTCCCCTTCATGAAATTGGATATTTGATTCCTTCACTTTTCAGTCATTGTTGTCTCAATTCGTCCCTATGTATGCTGAACTTTCATTACTTTCTTGCTATAGCAAATCTCTTCTTATTCTTTAAACATATAATACCCTGTTCTTAGTAAGGGTTGCACTCCTTGGCTTCGATCTGCCTGCTAGTCACCTTACTCATAGTTATGTATTTTTTTTTGTCATTTTGTTTTAGGTGAGCTGACCCCTTTCAGTATTTCCTGTAATTTAGTCCTTGTACTGGAGAATTCTCTCAATTTTTGTATGTCTGGAAAGATCTTTATTTCTCCTTCATATCTAAAGGAGAGCTTTGATGGATACATTATTCTTGGCTGGTAGTTCATTTTATTTAATAGTTTGAATATTTTATTCCATTCATTTCTGGCTTACAAGGTTTGTGCTGAGAAATCTGATGATAATCTAATGGATTTTCCTTTATAGGTTACTGTCTTCTTTTCCCCGGGCCTGAGAATTCTCTTTGTCATTGATTTTTGATAATTTTAATACAACATATCTTGGTGAAGGTCTTTTTGGGTTGAGCTACTCGAGTAATCTGTTGACTTTTTGAATATCAAGCTCCAGCTCATTCCTTAGATTTGGGAAATTCTCATCAACTATTTGTCTGAAAATGCTTTCTAATCCCTGCTCCTTTTCATCCCCTTCAAGAATGTCCATTATTCTTATGTTTCCTCTCCTATTGGTATCAGCTAGTTCTTATATTTCTATTTAATTATTTTTCATTCTTTGGTTTCTCTCTTCTTTCTTCTGATTTATTTCTAGATTTCTGTCTTTGATATCACTGATTCTTTAGTCCATTTGGTCAACTCTATTTCCCAAGCTTGCTATTGCATTTTTCATCTCTTGCAGTGTGTTCTTCATCTCGAGACAGAAGTGTTTTTAGTCTCTTTTTGAGGGTTTTGATTTCATTGCTAAAGAACTAATTCTGCTCATCTAGTTTTTTTCCCCCAATTCCTGAAATTGTTGATATGAATGCTTTGGGATCTCATTGAGTTTTTTTCAGAAGTATCATCTCGAGTTTTCTGTCATTTAATTCACATATTTATATGTCTTTAAACTTATTTTCTGGAGATTTTTCTCTTTCTTTCTGAGATACCTTGTCACCTTGGCTATTCATGGTGTTTAATGAACTATTTCTCTGCCTGGGCATTAATGGAAGTGTGTTTGGCTTTTTTTTTTTCAGAAAGAAGATTTATTACATAAAAGTCTCTCTTTAGCCTGTTGCAAATAAGGCATTTTTCCTTTGGTTTTTAGTAGGTAGTGTCTAAGCCTCTTGGATCCACACTTCATATAAAGTCTTAATAATGCCTTTTTTTTCTAGTAGATATTCATTCACACTGGCTACCCTCAGTCTCAGGCCATGCCAGTGTTAGTAACAATTTCAGTAATATTTTCTCAGATTCCCCTGGGGCTCTGTGGTGTTCATTCTTGGAGCATATGCGAGGAGATGCCCTCTGGATTGGGGAATGGGGGCTGTCACTCAGCCTTGGTTTTGCAACTCTGGCTGGTAAAAATCAACTGTTATTTCTCTGCCGTCCCTGCTTCTCTGTTGTCCTCACTTCTCTGCTTTCTGCCTTGATGGCTGCATACTGTCGCCGTCTGTGTGGAGCTCACAGCTCTCCTAGGCAAGTCTGTTCAGAGAAACTGCAACACCTTCTCCTCTCCCCCACCCCCTGCAGGGAGCTCTGGCTGGGAGAGGAAGCTTCTTTGTGTCTCCCAGTCTACCACCAGACTCCCAGGTTCTGACCTGGGGTAGTTCTTATGCACAGATCCCACACAGACTTGCTGGTGTGTAGTTTCTGTATTTCTTTTGTTGTTGTTGTTCAGTTTTAGATGTTCAGCTTATTGTTGTTTCAAGAGGAGAGATCTGAGAGCAACTCTCACTCGGCCTTGTTTTTGATGTCACTTCCTCTTATCTTTGAAAATAGGAATTTGTTAGATATTGTCTATTTATATTCTATCAACTCTGGTGAATTTCATGTTGATTTCAAAGATGCAATTTATAAGTGTGAAACACAGCAGTGCTTGGTGCTTCAGCATTTACCCTGAGATATCTTGCTGATTACAGACCTAACATTACCCCCAAAGTTTGCCATGGAATATCTTAGTTTTGCATCACTCTAGTAATGGATAGTCATTGGAAAACCAAGAATTTCCCTTTTTAAAGTCCCTTTGCTCTCTTCTTACTGTCTGGATTGGTTACTCTCTTAGCCTTCTGTATAGGATTTATCCTGAGATTTTCTTTTTTATTCCCCTACGTTGTATCCACCTGCATACCTAACTTTCTACATACCTGCCTACCTCCTTACACACACAAATATATACGTACATACATACATACATACATACATACATACATACATACATACTGAAACTAAGGAAATGTAGCAGAATGCTAGCAATGGTTTAATCTAAATGAATGATACATAGGTATTCCTTTTACTAGTCTTTTCACTATTCCATAAGTTTTAAAATTTTGAAGTAAATGTTTTGAACAAAACAATAGCATGTCATTTTAATTCTTACCCCTTAAAATGTGATGTGTCTAACCCTTCCTTCAGAAATACTTTATGAAATTCCTTTTATAGTATTTTCTTCTTCCAAGATGTCCTGAAGTTTCAATGCTGTGCCTTGATACAGGGCCTTTAACATTTGTGACGTTGGACTATTTGTGAGCATTTTAAATCTGGAGACTTATGTTTTTTCAGGCCTGGGAAATTCTTATGGCATTTCTCTGATAATTTTCTCTCTTTCATTTTATCTTCTTTTTCTTTCAGGACCTAGCATATTAGGAAATTGCTTTTGTCCTACTGTTTAGACATTGTTGTGATTTTATTTTTTCACATTCTTGAGTGTATTTTTTTTTGTCATGAAAGGACACTGTAATTTGTAATATGCTTTTTCTGCCTCTACTGAGAAAATTATATGAGTTCCATTTCATTTCATTAATGTGACATATGTATTGCATTTCTTGATTTGTGTATGTTGAACTATCCTTGCATCCCAGGGATAAATCCTACTTGATTATGGTGTATGATCCTTCAATGTGCTACTGAATTCAGTTTGTTAGTATATTGTCGAGAATTTTTACACGTATATTCATCAAGGATATTGGCCTGTGGTTTTCTTTTCTTGTACTGTTCTTATCTGGCTTTGGTATCAGGATACCACTGGTCTCAAACAATGTATTTGAGGGTGTTCCCTCCTCTTCAATATTTTGGAAGAATTTAAGGATTGGCATTAATTTTTATGTAGAGGTTCGGTGGAACTTACCCATAAAGCCATCTGGTCCTGAGCTTTTCCTTGTTGGAAGGTTTTGGATTACTATTTCGATCTTCTTATTTGTTATTGGTCTGTTCAGAATTTCTATTTCTTCATAATTCAATCTTATTCAATTGTATATGTCTAGGAATTTATTTATTTTTTTAGGTTGTTCAATTTGTTGGTGCATAATTATTTATAGTAGTATTTTATGATCTTTGAATTTTTGTGCTATAAGTTATAATGTCTTTGCTGTCATTTCTGATTTTATTTATTTGAGTCCTCTCTCTTTTTTTCTTAAATAGTCTATCTAAAGAATTGTTAATTTTATTTATCTTTTAAATGAAACTATTCTTAGTTTTGTTAATCTTTTCTATTGTTTTTCTATTTTATATTTCATTTATTTTTACTCTAACTTCATTTTTTTCCTTCTGCTAACTTTGGGCTTAGTTTGTTATTCTTTTTCTAGTTCTTTGAAATATAATGCTAGAATGTTTATTTGAGATCTTTCTTTTTTCTTAAGGTAGGCATTTATAGCTATAAACTTCTAGGAATACTTTTACTATATCTTATATGTTTCAGTAGCAATTTTTCTTAAAGGAAAGGGAAAATAATATAATTTTATAAGTAAAATATTTATTTTTTCTCCTACAAAATCCGTGCCACTCAATCATTATAAAAATACCCAATCAACAGTTCTGTATTCTGTTTGTGTTGGTTACTTTAATCTACATATGTGAAAAAATTTTATAGCACTGTATGCAAAAAAAGTGCTTGTAAAAACTGGTAAATTTTGAATAAAGTCTCGACCTCAGTTAAAAGCCTTGTAGCAACGTTAAATTTCCTGGTTTTGAGAATGTACTATGGCTATGTAAGATATTAACATTGGTAGAGACTGGGTGAAGGATGCATGGGAACTCTGTACTGTTTTTGCCACTTCTTGTAAGTCTTAAAATGTTTCAGAATAAGATGCTGTTTTAAAAGTCTATTTAAGAGGTGAAACAAATAAAAAAGTAAAGAACTCATCAACTCTTGCATACCAGGGATAAATCTCACTTGATTATGGTATATGAGATAATTGCCATTAAAATTTTGGTGAATGTTTTTTTTTCTCTGATATTCTTATATTTATTGAGCACCTCTCATGTGCCAGGAACTCTTCAGATAATTTTATGTATATTATATCATCGATTCCTCACAATAGCCCTCAGTGGTCGATGCCATTATCATTCTTATTTTACAAATGAATAAACTGAAGCTTACATAACTTGTCTAAGCCCATATAACTGGTAAGTTTCAGAGCTGAGATGTAAGCTGAGGTTTGTTTGATGCCTAAGCTCAAGTATTTTGTATTCCACTACATTAATTCTTCTAACAATCCCTCTGTGATCAAACAGCCTGTTTTTTTTCCAGGTACTGAAATGCAAGTGTCCTGAATATTGCATTTATTGTTCCAGAAAGCTACCTCAATGATCTCATCGAGGTGACTACAAACCACCAAAACTTTTTGCTAAGTCTTATAATCTATTCTAATAACTTTTACACTCTCCACATTTATTTATCTTATTCTGAGCTTTACTTTGATTTTCCAAATTCTTCCTGTGTCCTGTGTCTTCTTTCCATACAATACAGATGCCAAGAACTTTCACCGCTTGTAGAAATTTTTACTAACATATTTCCCTTTGGTTTCTATATTTATAAGTTTTCACTTTGTCTGATTCCAACTTCTCTGGCCTTCTGTACATATTACCAGAATGATTTCATCTCAATAATATGTAACTGGCCACATATAAACAATCTCCTTTTTATCTTTATACTCTGTCTCTCTTAAACATGGTGTCAGTTTCCATAAGAGAGATTTGGCAGACCACATATAATGATAGCCTTTCCTTGATCCACTATTACTCAAATTTCTTCTTTTACTCACTCATTGCTATGTGCTATCTTCTTCAATTTCATCAATACATCTGGCATTTCATTTCATTTCTCTATAAGAGTTTGGGAAGGCAATCATACCAAAGCCTTTTTTTTAATCTGTACACATTTCACATCCTTTGGCATTTAAAGAATTTCAGAGAAATCCTAGTACTTGTAGTCAAATACTGCTTGCTCCTTTATTATTGTTTCTAGCACTTTGAGGAGTATGCATTCTGCCAGTTTCAGTACCCTATGTGGCTAGTTCCTTGTGTCATCTTGTCTGTCATTTCCTTTTCCTTCTCAGTGCCATTGAAAACAGCAGCTTTCAAAGCTTTGCTGAAGGTTTTGTCCTCCAGCAGTGAGGCTGGCACAGCTGGGCACATTCTCTTCTGCAAAAACTGGATCCTGTTGCTCACTTCTGAAGCTGTCATGTTAACTCCTCTATCAGTTGTCTCTTTCTCCTTTGATTGGTGCCTCAACATAAAATTCCCTTCTCTATGTTTTTAAAATAAGTGTGAAAAGAACTCTGTGATTCAAATTCCTCTTTTTGCACTGTCAGTCTGTCCAATTTGTTCATTAAGGCCACCACCAACAAATATTCTTTTTCCTTATTCACCCATTCACAAATGTTCATAGGTCTTACCTTTGGTTTTGCATTAGCTTCCTCTTTTTTGCTTATCTCCTGAACTCTCTGTATATAAGTTCTTTTTATTTGTTCTTTGATTTTTGCTGTTTTGCTTTGCTATTTATCTGCTCTCCATTAAATGTATCTGCATTTTGGAATTTGGAATTTGTGTTTGGCTCTATAAAATCATTGGATTGACTCTTTTCCTTGGAGATTTTTTTGAAATGTTATTTTGCAGGACTCTCCTGTCACATCCTGAAGTGACATAAAGCTTCTGAAAATTTATTCTGAGGAAAAAGTAACACATGTGCATGAAGGTGTACAAACATATAAGCCCTTCAGCACAATACTTTTTACATTGTGAAAAACTAGGCACAACCAAAATTTTATGACTAAGATTAAATAGATTTTGGTACAGTGTTATAATGAAATATTAAAAATGCATTTACAATGACAATTTAGAGATATTTACTGACATTTAAAGATTCTGTAATATTTATTGAATTAAAATGCAGGTTATGAAGTGTAAATATTGGTGTCATTATTTACTAGTGTCTGGCTTTGGTCAAATTATAAACTTCCCTGTGTCTTGATTTGTACATTTATAAAATGGGAATAATAACAGCATCTACCTCATAGGGTTTTGTGAGGATTCAATGATGTAATTCATGTTAAGTACTCAGGATGGTGACTGATGATTATTTCAATATTTAAAAGGTAAATAAAATGTATATTAAAGTCTTTTGAAAAACAGAAAGTCCCTGAGAGGTGATTCATAAATATTAAAACACATTATGGTTTTGTACTGGTAATATTGAGTTTGAGAGGAAGGTCTTCTAGACTCTGAGATGTTCCATCCCCAAGACATGCCACATAAAGTTTGGAAGACTTCCCCTCATAATAAGGGAGTGGAGCCAAGAGCCTTGCTGCCCACGAAAACTTGTAGGACTTTTCTAAAAAATCAGAGTTTTGAAGAATCTCTCACTAAAAAAAATTATGACTGACGTAGTTTCTTCTGTGCCATCTCTCACTTTTTCCCAGTTTTTCAATGTCCAATTAGAAACGAGGGTTTACAGTACCATCATAAAACAAAGCAGGTAATGATAGAGATTTCTGAGAGTTTGTGCCAGATAAGCTGGCAGGTGGAATAAAGAGATTTGTATAAGGAAAACTTTGAGCTGTTCTTATCACATTTTCCCTGTGTACAAGAGAGACACACTCTAAACTGTTTTGTTATTGTACAATGTTACCATAGCTAAAGAGGTTTGTCACAGGAAGTCTTCTTGGAGCACGCAGGACATCTTCTTGAGCAGATTCAACATCCATTTCCCAGAGGTGGGAAAATGGTTATTCCTTGCTTTCTAAGCATTCTTGATTTTAATGAATTATCTCCTATTCAATTTCCTATACTTAAGTGGTTTCTAGATTCCAAAGTTACAATTCCTTGACTTCGACTATTCTGACATATTAATTTTAGAGGACAAATATTTTATTAAAAAATAATGCTTTTGTCTAACCATCTGTAACTGGAAGTTTCCAAAGGCATAAAATATGGCCAGGTGTTGCTCAGAGTGAGTATGTTGGTTATTTGCTGATTTCCTGAATATTCTTTAAGAATATATGTCAAAGAAACATGAATTGGTTGAAGATACATACATTGTCACATGGTAAAAAAATCTGTGTCACATATAAATAAAGCTTAATTCTTTTCTTTCTATTTTATTTTTATTTTATTTTATTTTTCATTTAGTTTCAAATATACAGTACTTTTTAGTTAGACATATATATATATACATACATATTTTTTTTTCATAAAATGATCTCTGCAATTGCACCCTCCCTCCTATGACATTCCACCTAGCCAACATATTAATGCTAACTGCATTCTCTATGCCATGCTCCCCATCCCCGTAACCATTCGTCAACTACTAATTTGTACTTCTTTAGCCCTTCACCCCATTCTCCCAGCCCCACAAACCCTCCTCCCCTCTGTCTATCACCAAATTGTCCACTGTATTTGTGAGTCTGTTTTTGATTAGTTTGTTCTTTTTATTCCTTAGATTCCGCATATAAGTGAAATCATATACTGTTTATCTTTCTCTGTCTGATTTAAATACCCTCTAGACCCATCAAGGCAGTACTTTTTTCCATCCCCTTCCTTTTAGTCTGTGTGTGTCTTTTAGTCTAAAGTGACTTTCTTAAAGGTAGCATATGTAGAGGGTGTTGTCTTCTTATTCTTTCAGCCACTCTATCTTTTGGTTGAAGCACCTAATTCTTTTCCATTTAAGTTACTTATTGATAGGAATGTAGTTGTTACCACTTTTTATTTGTTTTTGATACATGTTTTGAAGAAGTCCCTCCAACGTTTCCTGTAGTTCTGGCTTGGTGGTGATAAATTCCTTTAGCTTATTTTTGTCTGGGAAGCTCTTTATCTGTCCTTCAACTCTAAATTATAGCTTTGCTGGACAAAGTATTCCTGGATGTAGATATTGGGTCTTCATCCTGTCGAATATTTTGTGCCAAGCCCTTCTGTCCTGCAGTTTCTTTTGAGAAATCAGTTGCCTGTCATATGGGTGTTCGTTCCCTCATAAATAATTATTTGTTTTTCTCTTGCTGCTTTTAATATTCTTTCTTTGTATTTAAACTTTGGCATTTTAATTATGATGTACCTTTTGTGGGCCTCTTTGGGTCCCTGATTTTTGTAATTCTCTGAGCTTCCTGGGGTTTTATGTCCATTTCCTTTACCAGGTTAGGGAAGTTTTCCCTCATTATTTCTTCAAAAAGATGTTTGACATCTTGATTTTCTTCAGTTACACCAATCTGATGAATATTTAGAGCCTTAATAATGATTCATATCCTCATTAAATTATTTTTATAGTCTTGGCATCTTTTTTCTTGCCATTTGGATTGAGTGTCCTGATTGACTTTCCCATCCTACTGATAGGGCATTTGATTCTTTTCTTTATTCACTTTGTTTTTTACTTTGTTTATTCCATTTAATATACTCTCATCTTAGATAACGTGTTCTTCATTTCAGACTGGTTCCCTTTTATAATTTCCATTTCCATTTTTATGTTTTTTATCTCTTCGTTAAAGTTTTCACTGAATTTATCTACACTTCCCAAAAGTTCGTTGAGCATCTTTATAACCAGTTTTTTGAACTCTATATCTGTTAGATTACTTGACACCATTATATTTAGATCTCTATACCGTTCTGTCATATGGTTTCTGCTTCTTTGTCTTCCCATTTTAGCTACCTTTTTAGGTATGTTTCTATGTACTAAGCAAAACACCTAAATCTCAGTGTAGATTTATGAAGTAGGTGACCAGTGGCACAGTTCTGAGAGGGGTTCAGCTGCAGGCCAAACTTAGCCCAAGCCTCTACCCCTCGGGGCCACCTGTAAAGATTCAGAAAGCAATTCACAGATGTTGTGCTCATAGTTGCCTCGAAAGGCCACACCAGAAACTGAGGCCAACTGCCTCTAGTGCGAGTCTAGGTGCTGCTCAGCAAAGAGCACCAGACTCGCTGAGGCTCTACCAGGGTGTGGCTTGGGTGGAGCTGCAAGTTGAGGGAGGTGGGGTTTCAGGGAATCCTCTGGGCAGAATGACCTCTGTTATCCAGTTTGATAATGTCTGGGCTATGGCAGTCCTGTGCCGAGCACTGGGATGGGGGAGGTTTCAACAGGGAACAATGGGTACTGCCAACATTTCTGTACTGAGAGAGTCTCACCACAGCCCTCACTCCAACAATGTCTCCTTATAAGTCCCTGGTGCCCGCTACACGCAGCTGAATCGGCACTGGTGCTCAGAGTGAACAAGTCTGTTACTGCAAAACTCCGCTCATGGACGCAGCCCCTTTAAGAGACTTCTTCCCCTGCTGCAGCCTCCGTCTCACTCAGCTGCATGGTATTGGGCAACCCTGCGTCCTAGCCCCATCCTATCTTCTGCCATTGCAGGGTGCTTTCTTGGACTTCTCGCTAGTTCTATGGCTTGTTTCTCTAGATCCCAGGCAATTTTTCCTTGCTGCTGCTTCTTGTTTCTATCACAACTTTGATTTAGTCACCAGAGGGACGAACAGAGCCTTTATCATCTATGCCATTTTTTTCTCTCAAGGTAGTTTTATTTTTAAATTTTTTTTGAGGAAAATACAGTGTTTTTCATAGTGGCTGCACCAATTTGCAAACCAACCAACAGTGCACATGGTTCCCTTTTCTCCACATCCTTGCAAACGTTTGTTGTTTGTTGATTTATTAATGATAGCCATTCTAACAGGTGTGAGATGATATATCATTGTGGTGTTATTTTGCATTTCTTTCATGATTAGTGATGTTGAGCATCTCCTTATGTCAATTGGCCATCTGTATGTTCTCTTTGGAGAAATATCTATTCAGGTCTTCTGCCTATTTTTAAAAATTGGATTGTTCATTTTTTTGGCATTATATTGTATAAGTTATTTATTATATATTTTGATTGTCAACCCTTTATCAGATATATCATAAGCAAATATCTTCTCCCATTCAGTAAGTCATCTTTTCATTTTGTTCATGGCTGTTTTTTTTTTTCTGTGCAGAAGCCTTTTAGTTTGATATAGTCCCATTTGTTTACTTTTTCTTTTGTTTCCCCTTGCCAAAAGAGACATATCAGAAAGAAATATTACTAAGAACAATGTCAGATATCTTATTGCCTATTTTCTTCTAGGAATTTTATGGTTTTGTATCTTACACTTAAATCTTTAATTATTTTGGTGTTAACTTTGTATAAGGTGTAAGACAGTGGTCTAGCTTTATTTTTTTTGCATGTTCTGTACACTTTTCCCAACATCATTTATTGAATAGACTATCTTCACCTCATTGTATATTCTTGCGTCCTTTTTCATAGATTAAAGGACCATATTGAAGTGAGTTTATTTCTGGGCTCTCTGTTTCATTGATCTATGTGTATGTTTAGATGCCAGTGTCATGATTTTTTAAATTACTATGGCCTTGTAGTATAGTTTGATATCAGGTAGCATGATAACACCAACTTTGTTCTTATTTCTCAAGATTTCCATGGCTATTTTGTGTCTTAATGGTTCCATATGAATTTTAGAATAATTTTTTTAGTTATGTGAGAAATACTGTTGGTATTTTGAAAGAGATTGTCTTGAATCTATAAGTCGCTTGTCATAGAAGAAACATTTTAACAATGTTAATTCTTTCTTTTTTCTTTTATTCAATATTATTCATTTTTTTAAATTACAATTGTCATACAATATATTGGTTTCGGGTGTACAACATAGTGGTTAGACAATTATGTAACTTACGAAATGATCACCCTGATAAATCTAGTACCCATCTGATGCCTAACGTAGTTGTTAAAATATTATCGACTATATGTCTTATGCTTTACTTTATATCCCCATATTTATAATGAACAGTTTACACTTCCTAATCTCTTTCTTTTTTTTTCATGCCCCACACAAACCCCTGCCCAACTGGCAACCATAAAAATGTTCTCTTTGTGAATTCGTTTCTATTTTTATTTTTCTTTAGATTTCACTTATAAGTGAAATCATATCATTTGCCTTTCTCTGTTTGACTTACTCCATTCAGCAAAATACCCTTTAGGGCCATCCATGTTTTTGCAGATGGCAAGATTTCATTTATTTTTATTGCTGGGTAATATTTCATTGTATTTCACCACCTCTTTTTTATCTATTTATTCATCGATGGGCATCCAGGTAGCCTCCATATCTTAACTATTGTAAATAATGCTGAGCAAATATCTAGTTTCTCATGTCCTTTCGAAGTAGCATTATGGGCTTTTTTAGATAAATACCCAGAAGTGAAAGAAGTGGGTTCTTCTTTTTCTCTTATTATAGTCTTTGTTTTTAAAGTCTGTTTTGTCTGACATAAGTATTGCTACCCCATTTTTTTATAGTTTGTTTATTGGTTTCCATTTTCATGAAACATCTTTTTTCATCCCTTTACTTTCAATCTGTGTGTGTCTTTCAATATGAAGTGAGTCTCTAGTAGGCAGTGTATGTAAAGGTCATGTTTTCTTATAAATTCAGTGACCCTATCTTTTGATTGGAACATTTAATTCATTTACATTTAAAATAATTATTGATCATTATGTAGTGATTGCTGTTTTATTTTTTATATTGTTGATTTTTTTCCCTTCTTCTCCTTCTTAAAGACATCTCTCTACATTTTCTGTAATACTTGCTTGGTGGTGATAAACTTTTTCTTGTCTGGGAAGCTCTTTATCAGTCCTTTGATTCTAAATGATAGCTTTGCTGTATTTGGTTGTGCGTTCTTGTTTTGATCACTTTGAACATCTCATATCGGCATCTCATCTGTCCTGCAAAATTTTATGGGGAAATCAGCTGAAAGTCTTATGGGAGTTCCCTTGTAGGTATCTAACTGCTTTTCTCTTGCTGCTTTTAACATTCTCTCTTTTTCTTTAACCTTTGGCATTTTAATTATGATGTGACATGGTGTAGGCCGGTTTCTGTTCATCTTGTATGGTACTTACTCTTTGTGCTTCCTAGACTTGTATGTCTATTTCCTTCACAAGGTTAGGAAAGTTTTCAGTCATTATTTCTTGAAGTAGATTTTCACTTTCTTGCTCTCTCTCTTCTCCTTTTTGTACCCCTATGATGTGAATGTTATGCTTGATGTTGTCCCAGAGACCTCTGAAACTTCCAATATTATGTTGAATAAATGTGGTGAAAGTAGACATTCTTGTCTTCTTCCTCATCTTAAGGAAAATGATTTTAGCTTTTCTTTGTTGAGTAAGATGTTAGCTGTGCTTTGTCACATATGGACGTTATTTTGTTGAGACTCTTCTCTCTATTTCTCCCTTGCTGAGTTTTTTTTTTAATTAAATTTATTGGGGTCACATTGGTTAATAAAATTATATAGGTTTCAAGTGTACAACTTAATGTTATATCATATATGTATTGCTTTGTTTGTTCAACAGCAAAAGTTAAATTTCCTTTTGTCAATATATACTTGACCCCCTTTATCCTTATCTACATCTTCCTGTCTCAAGAGTTTTTAACATAAATAGATGCTGGCTTTTGTCAAATGCTTTTTCTGCATTCGTTAATATAATTCTATGATTATTATCTTTCAATTTGTTAACGTGGTATATAACATTAATTGCTTGTGAATATTGAAACAACCTTGCATCCCAGGAATAAATCCTATGTGATCATGTGGTATGATCTTTTTAATGTCTTGCTAAATTCGGTTTGCTAATATTTTGTTGAAAAATTTTGTGTGTATGTTCATCAGAGGTATAGTCCTATAATATTAATTTTTCATAATGTCCTTGTATGCTTTTGGAATCAGGATGATTATAGTCTCATAAAATGAGCTTGAGTGTCTTCCCTCTGCTTGAATATTTTTGGAATAGTTTGAGAATAATAGGTGTTAATTCTTCTTTAAATGATTGGTGAAATTCACCTGTGAAGTCATCTACTTTAGGACTTTTGTTTCTCAGGAGTTTTTGATTACTAATTCAGTTTTTTAAGTAGTAGTCAATAGGTTTAGATTTTCAGTTTCTTCTTGACCCAGTCTTGGAAATTGTATGTTTTTATGAATTTCTCCATTTCTTCCAGATTGTTCATTTTTTTGGCATAAAATTGCTTGAAGTATTTTTTAATAATCTTTGTATTTCTGTGGAGTCATTTATCACTTCTCTTCTTTCATTCTTAATTTTATCCATTTGGGTCCTCTATTTTTTTTTGATGGCTCTGGTTAAGGTTTATCAATTTTATTTATCTTTACAAAGAACAAGCTCTTGATTTCATTGATCTTTTGTATTGTTTTAGACTCTATTTCATTTATTTCTGCTCCGATCTCTATTATATCCTTCCCTCTATTCACTTTGGGCTTTGCCTGCTGTTGTTTTTCTTGTTCCTTTAGGTGTATGGTTAGATTGTTTATTTGAGAGCTTTCTTATTTCTTGATGTAGGCCTCTATTGCTATGAACTTCTCTACTAGGACCGCTTTGGCTATATCTCATGGATTTTGGGTTGTAATGTTTCATTTTCCTTTCTCTCAAGACACAGTCTGATTTTTCTCTTGATCTCATTGTTAAGCCACTTGTTATTTAGTAGAATGTTATTTTGCCACAATATGTTTGTGGATTCCCCTCCCCCAATTTTTTTCTTATACTAGATTTATAGTTTTATGTCATTGTTGTGAAAGAAAATGCTATATATGATTTTGATCTTAAATTTATTGAGATTTGTTTTGTGGCCTAACATATGTTTTTTTGAAAATGTTCATTGTATACCTGAAACGTCAGAAACATGGTGGAGTGAGACATGTCCCTAAATCTCTCCCTTTGAAAAAATAATAAGCTGAACATCTAAAACTCAAAAAAAAAAAAAAACCACCCCAACTGCACACCAGCATGTATGAGTGTGGGATCTGCACGTAAGAGCTATCACAGGTCAGAACCCGGGGAATCAGGCAGTAGAGTGGGAGAAACAAAGAAGTTACTCTCACAATGTAAGCTCCCTGCAGGAGGAGGGGTAGGAGAGATGAGACAGGTTGCCTAAACCACCCTTCCTGGGAGAGCTGTGAGCTTCATGCAATGGCAGTGCCCTGAGATAAGGACAGAAAGCAGAGAAGTGGGGATGGCAGGGAAGCGACAGGTGCCATCGCAAAATGCGAGGCTGAGCCACAGTCCCCATATCATGATCCTGAGGGCCCCTTCACCCATATCCTCCAAGACCAAAAACTGTAGAGCCCCGGGGGATCTGAGCAAATACTATCAAAACTGTCACTAACACTGACAGGTAATGAGACTGAGGGTAGCATGTGTGATTGAATATATATTAGAAAAAAAAGATAATATTAAGACTTTATATAAAGCAGTGATTCAAGAGGCTTAGACGCCACCTACTGGAAACAAAAAGGAAAACGTCATCTTAGCAAAAGACTAAAGAGAGACCTTTATATAATAAATCTTCATTGTGGAAAAAAAAAACAAAACACACTTCCATTATGCCCAGGCAGAGAAATAGTCCATTAAACACCATGAAAAAACAAGGTAATAAGGCATCTCAGAAAGAAAGAGAAAAATCTCCAGAAAAAAAGCTTAAAGATTTAGAAATATGTGACTTAAATGACAGAGAACTCGGAAGGGTACTTCTGAAAAACTGAATGAGATATAAAACGATCATATCAACAATTCCAGGAATTGAAAATACAACTAGATCAGCAGAATGAGATTTTTAGCAAAGAGACTGAAATCCTCAAAAAAAAAATCAAAACAAAAATAGCACTTCTGGAGATAAAGAACACACTGAAACAGTTGAAAAATGAAATAGCAAACTTGGGAAATAGAGTCGACCAAATGGAGGAAAAGATCAGTGGTAACAAAGACAGATTTCTAGAAATAAATCAGAAGGAAGAAAAGGGAAACTGAAGAATGAAAAATAATGACAGAGAAACACAGGAACTAGCTAATACCATCAGGAGAGGAAACATAAAAATAATGAGCATTCTCAAAGGTGAGGAAAAGGAGCAAGGACAAGAAAGCTTTTGCAGACTAATAGTTGATGAGAATTTCCAAATCTAAGGAATGAGCTGGAGATTGGAGTTCAAGAAGTCAAAAAAACACCAATAATCTCAACCCAAAAATCAGTAACAAAAAAATAATTCTCAGGGCAGCCAGGAAAAGAAGATGGTAACCTATAAAGAAAAACCCATTAGAGTGTCATCAGACTTCTCGTCACAAACTTTACAAGCAAGAAAGAAATGAAATCAAATAATCAAACTGTTAAATGAAAGGAAATACCAGCCAAGAATAATGTATCCAGCAAAGCTCTCTTTTAGATATGAAGGAGAAATAAAGACCCTTCCAGACATACAAAAATTGAAGAAATTCTCCAGTATAGGAAATACTGAAAGGGGCTGGTTCACCTAAAACAAAATGACAAAATTAAAAAAAAAATACATAATAAGGAGTAAGGCAACTAGCAGTCAGACAGTAGGAGAGGAGTATAATCCTTACTAATAAGAAGGCATTATAAACTTAAACGATAAGAAGAGAATTGCTATATTGAGAAAGTAATGAATGTTCAGCATACATAAGGACAATTTGGGACAACAACGAGAAGGGGAGGATTTAAAGGTACAATTTTGCAAAGGAGAATGGAAATAAGGCACATGCAGGAGAAAATGGACAACTAACTGTGTATATATGTAACTACCCTTTACATATCTGTAATGGTAACCACACAACAGATATTCAGAACCGAAGTATATAACATAAAACAAGAAGGACCAGAGGAAAACCTCACGAAAGTCAACCAAAATAAAAACAAACAAACAAACAAACACACACACACAAGGACAAGGAAGCAATGGAAACACCGAGCTACCAGAATGCAAAAGATAAAATGGCTATAAGAAGACCTCATTTTTCAATAATCACCCTAAATGTAAATGGGCTGAACTCACCAATAAAAAGGCACAGAGTTGCAGAATAGATCAAAAAACAAAACCCAACCATATGCTGCATCCAGAACACATCTCAGCTCCAAAGACAAATATAGACTCAAAGTGAAAGAGTGGAAAATGATATTTCAAGCAAATGGCATTCAGAAAAAAATGAGAGTAGTGGTACTAATATCAGATGAAATAGACTTCGGCATACAAAAGGTAAAGAAATATACTGAGAGACTCTTCATAATGATAAAGGGAATCATGCACTAAGAATACATAACATTTATTAATATCTATGTACCAAATCAGTGAGCCCCAAAATTTATACAGCAATTACTAACAGAACTAAAGGGAGAAACAGACCAAAGCACTATCATAGTAGGGAACATAAATACCCCACTGTTGGAAATGGACAGATCATTCGAACAGAAAATCAATAAGGAAATAATATCCTTAAATGGCACATTAGATCAACTGGACGAAATTGCCATTGACAGAGCCTTTTATTTCCAAAGAGCTGCTTATACATTCTATAGTGCACATGGAACATTCTCAAGGATTGACCACATACTAGGACACAGAGATAGCCTCAACAAATATAAGAGGTTTGAAATCATACCAACCATATAGTCTGATCATAATGCTTTGAAACTAGAGATCCATGGCAAAAAGAAATCAGGAAGAACCACAAATACATGGAGATTAAACAACGTGCTACTGAAGAATAACTGGGTTACAGAAGAAATAAAATGAGAGAACAAGAGATACATAGAAACAAATGATAATGGTAGTACAATATAAAAAACATTTGAGACATGGTAAAACCAGTCATAAGAGAAAAGCCCATATCATTACAGGCCTATCTGAAAAAAAGAAGAATGAGCCCAAATAAACAACCTAAAGCTTCATCTTAAAAAAGTAGAAAAGGAAGAACAAATGAAACTTAAAGTCAGCAGAAGGAAAGAAATAATCAAAATTAGAGCAGAAATAAATGAACTTGAAAACAAACAAAAAACATAAGAAAAAATAAATGCACCAAAGAGCTGGCTAGACTTACTAAAAAAAAAAAAAAAAAGAGAAAGGACACAAACTAAATCAGGGATGAAAGAGGGGAAATTATGACTGACATCGAAAGGATCATACACAATAATACTAAGAAAAAGTATATAACACCGAATTTAGAAACATAGAAGAAATGGACAAGTACTTAGAAAAATAAAATCTTCCTAGACTGAATCAAGAAAGCTGGATAATTTAAGTAGACTGATCAGCAGTATGGAAATTGAAACAATCATCAAAAACCTGCCAAAAAGTAAAAGTATAGGACCAGATGACTTCACCAGAGACTTCTACCAAACATTCAAAGAAGATTTAATACCTATTCTCCTCCAACTCTTTCAAAAATTCGAAGAGGAGGCAATACTTCTCAACTCATTTTACAAGGCCAATATGACCCTGATACCAAAATCTGGTAAATAACACAAAAAAAGAAAACTACAGACCAATATCTCTCATGAACACAGATGCAAAAGTCCTAACTTAGATACTACAAACTTAATACAGCAATATATTAAAAAGTTTATATATCACAATCAAGTGGGCTTCATCCCAAAGGCACAGGGATGGTTCAACTTATGCAAATCAATTAATGGGATACACCACATAAACAAATTTAAAAATAAGAATCATACGATTATATCGATAGATGCAGAAATAGCCTTTGACAAGATATAGCATCCATTTATTATCAAAACACTTCACAAAATTTGAATAGAAGGAAACTACCTCAGCATAATAAAGGTCATATATGACAAGCCCTCAGCCAACATTATACTGAATGGTGAAAAACTAAAAACTATCCCTCTAAGATCAGGAACAAGGCAAGGATATCCACTTTTGCCACTGTATTCAATATAACATTGGAGGAGATATCACCTCACACCTGTCAGAATGGTTATCATCAATAAATCAAAGAATAAGTGTTTGCCAAGTTGTGGAGAAAAGGGAACTCTCATACACTGTTGTTGATATTATAGCCATTATGGAAAACAGTCTGGAGTTTCCTCAAATAATTAAAAATGGACACACTTTTTGATCCAGCAATTGCACTTCTGGGTATTTATCTAGGGAAAATCAAAAGAATAATCTGTAAAGATCTGTGCATATCTATGTGCATGGCAGCACCTTTCACAGTAGCCAAGATATGGAAGCAACCTAAATGCCCATCAACAGACAATTGGATAAAGAAGTTATAGTTTATTTATACAATGAAATATTACTCAACAATTAAAAAAAATGAAATCCTACCATTTTAAATGACATGGGTGGACCTAAATGTTATTATGCTGATTGAAATAAGTCAGACAGAGACAGATAAATACCCTATGGTTTCATTTATATGTGTGGAATCTATGGAACAAAAAGAACAAACTAATCGAAAACAGACTCACAAATATAGTGGACAATCTGGTGACAGCCAGAGGGGAGGGGTGTTGGGAGCTGAGAAAAATGGGTGACGGGTCAAAGGAATACAAATTGGTAGTTGATGGATGGTTACGGGGATGGGGAGCATAGCATAGGGAATGCAGTTAGCATTAATGTAATGCCTAAGTGGAGAGCTGGAGGAGAGATTACAAAATTAGGGGTATCATTTTATAAACTATATAAGTGTCTAACCTATGTATTGCATATTTAAAACTAATAACATAAAATTAAAAAAAAGAAAAGGATGTATGGCGGGCCAGCCGCCACAAGTCGATCAGTACCTGAAGGGGGGAGTGGGAATGAATAAAGAGACACACGACTGCTGATGCGGCCGGTCTTCAGTGATGCTGAAGCTCCGAGTTTATTTCCCATCACCAATATATGCAGTTTGAGTACGTGCAGTTTAACAATGAAAAATATGCATTACTTCAGTGAAAGTAAATCTTTAACTTGTACATAGAAACTAC
The DNA here is from genome assembly GCF_014176215.1 of Rousettus aegyptiacus. NCBI lineage: Eukaryota > Metazoa > Chordata > Mammalia > Chiroptera > Pteropodidae > Rousettus > Rousettus aegyptiacus. The sequence continues at coordinate 81,555,281 of NW_023416312.1, read as the reverse complement.
AAAATCACTGAAACTCCCAAAAGTAATTGTCCCATGACAGATTCTATCAATTACCCCAATAGCCATCAATCCTCTGTGTCCAGGAACTGGCCGTTCTCACCACATACCTCAGCAACTTGTAAGCACCCTCCAGGTGCAGGCAAAGACAATGCCTTAGGAGCAGAAACAGGTTAAGCATTAACTGAGCCAGTCTGTAAGGCTCTGAATTACCTGTAACCATGGCTCCCCACAAGGATGTCTAGGATGTCAGCTAACAGCTCTAAGAAGAGGGCCTGATTAGCTTATAAAAGATAAGGTACAGGGATGGTCGTGAGAGCTGTCTTTAGACACTGGAAGAGCAGACTATTATTTTTTTGGATAAGGTATCTTGAAGCAGAACCGGGACCAATATGTAGAAGGAACCAGGAGGGAGATTTTGGGCACAATATAAGAAAAGAAGTATATAAGAGTGGGAACTGTGCTGATGGAAAAGCATGGTAAAAGATGTTATTCAAATGAGTGTCTTGGGAAATAGTAGTTAGCTTTGCTCTGAAATGGTCCAAGAATTGCCCAATGACAATTTGTTGAGAATGCTGCAAAGGAGACTCAAACAACGGGTGGGTGGCGGGACTAAGTAAATTTTAAGGGTAACTCCAATAATGAGATTCTTTGAAATTGTGGCTGAAGAAAGTTTGAGAGCTTAAAACTGTAGCAGCACTTTGTTCTCAAGTAAGATGAACTCGAGCTTTTGGTGGAATTGTGGACCAAGTCTCTGGAAAGATAGTAAATATAGTAAGTATGTGTGTTTCTAAAATTGAAAGAGATAACTCTGTGCTTTCCAGTGACTGAAAGGCAAATCCAGAAAGGAATGGTGCCACTGTAGACTCAGTATCCACTGTTGACCAGAGTCATTTCTAAGGGATAGTAAAATGAGTTAAATTTTCTGGACTTGTTTTTGGAGGTGTTTCAGTAGCTGCTCATAGAAACAAGGAGGCTGAAGCTATTCAGTGACTCACACAGCAAAAGATAAGAAGTTTAAATATATCCGATTGACACAAAGCCATGTTATTTCCAACAGCATGCAAAGGTAGGACTAGACCAGATGGTTTGGAAATGACATTTTCCTGCTTTTTCTCTATTCCCCCTCAGGCTATCTTTGCCAACTCTTCATCTTTGAATCAGGGGAGTGTTTGTACACATATTTTGATTTGCTTCAGGTCTTGCCCTTAAGCTGATTGTTCCTTACCATTCTCTGACCAAAAAATGGTGAGAATTATAATGATCTTCTTTCTAGGAGTAATCTACTTGATTCATGAACCTCTCTGGAGCAAAGATGATAAATAGGATTAATCTTTTGGGCCAATTCCAATTGAATGGTAATGGCTACCAAGGGCAATAGGATGAGAAGTTGTTTGAAGCCTCAATTGAACACAGCAGGAAAGAAGGCCCTAACTGATTAACAATGTTCTATAGGTATAGGATGGGAAATTGGCATGGATGTCTCAAAATGTGCTATCCTTGGGTTAGAGGAGAAAGTTATATGTTTCTGCCAAAAACTATTATTATCTGTGCCTTGCTAGGTTAATGGATTAGTACACACAACGACTAAACCATAATCTTCAAATATTTTTCGACCATTATCATCAGATATAAATTGAGCCTTGATTATGGCCACAATATCATTTTTAGCTGTAGTTCTGGCTCTGGCCAGATTGAACCCCATTCTTGCCACAGATGGTATCCTAACTCTGAGCATTATCAAATATGTTAAAGCAAACCCATCCTCACTGCTAGAGACACAGTTCAAGGCCTGTGCTTTTCTAGAGGTGAGTCAGTAGCTGCATATTTTGCTTGTGAAGAACAGTACATTATTGACATAGCAATATGATTGTCAGTATTTCTTCTTTAATTGTCTAGCTTCAGGGAGCACAAATACTTTATTGCCATGGTAGACAGTCTTTTCCTTAAAAAGAAAAAAAAAAGGAAAGGAAGAAATGAAACTCAAATGAAAGAAGAAATTTCCTATGACTGTAAAAACATAAAACAAATGCCTGAACATGATTTTAAATAGGTCTGTAAACATGGCTGATGGAAGGAAGCTTTCTTGGAATGGACATATACTGTTGAGTCCTGCTGGATACAGAGCACATTAGGAGTCAAGGATACCATGAATTATGTGCTGGAAGTCAGTTTCTATTAACTTAATAGACTTCACACAGCTACCAAATATTGTCTGGATAAATGAGCTTTCAGAATAATAGTTTTTTAAAAATCATAAAGTGACTTGAAAAGGTAGTAATAAAACTGTCAGAGTTTCTACTTTAAATTTGAGGTGTAGTAGGGAATATGAAAAATATCTAAATATTTTCAGAATGTGTGGGGTAGGGAAACTGAGGAATTAGAGTTCCATTTGAATCCCTGTATTGGGGCAGGTGGGGAAGGTGGGGGGTTTAGAATATATGATAGCAGTGCTATCCATTAGTACTTTCTGTGGTAATGAAAGTGTTCTGTATCTGTATTGTCCAATGCAGTAGCTACTGACTGCCTATGGTTATTGAGCATTTGAGATATGAATAGTGTGACTGAAGAACTTAATTTTAAATGTTATTTAATTGTAATTAATTTAAAATTAAATAGCCAGTGGTGGCTAGAGGCTACCATATTAGACAGCATAGTACTCAAATTTAGGTCAGTTTCCAGATTCAAGAGCAATAAAAGTCCAAGGAAAGGAAAGAACAACCAATAAATCTGTATATCTGTGTTAAATTTATACTTCTACTGAGAAGAATAGGCTTTGTTAGTTTTAGATAGACCCTGTATCTTGATTTTAGATGAGAATATGCCAGTATTGATGGAAGGTTTGTCTCTGTGGTCCACCTGCAGAATATATAAAGTTCAAACACGTTATCCTTTATTAATGGATATTAATGACTTTAATGAAAATAACTCATTTTGTTTGAAGCAGAGAAATAAATATTTCACAAAAGAAATGTAAATAAGATTTAGATTAAAGAATTTGTAATGTTTCTCTTCTGCTCTGGATATAATAACCAGAATTCTATCTTTTTAAGAGACATTTATAATTCAGTCAAAGCCCCAAAACTTAGTATCTATTTTAATATCATATTATTGGTCACTTGGACTAAAGAATGAAATGAGAAAAAATTATATACTGTAAACCAAATGAATTTCTTTGGATACAGTTTGGGTACTGACACAGAGCTTAGAGTTGATTGGCTTTCATTTGCTTTATTGTTCTTTCAATAATTATAATTTTGAGATATAACTATTGAATTTGCAACTATCTCCCTATGCGCTACTTTTGTACTTTAAAATTTTCCCTAATTTTTCATAGTTCATTCACTCAAAAACTCTACAGATGTTTACTATTCTGGTGCATTGAGTATAGTGGGGTATGGTAAAAGATAATGTTGGGGCAAGATTGTGAAGGACTTTGAAGCCATTTTGAAGTATTTTAACTTTGTCCAAGAAGCAGTGAGAGTGACACGAGATTTTTATTTTTATTTATTTATTTTTCTTTAATGCCTACAGCATCTGGTATTCCTAGGTAGTCTCCTATCCAAGTACTAACCAGGCCTGCCCCTGCTTAGCTTCTGAGATCAGATGAGATTGGGCATGTTCAGGGTGGCATGGCCATACACTGACATGGGATTTTTAGAAAGCTTAGTCCCTGCAGCATGAAGAATGAATTAAAGAACATGGAAAATGAAGCCTTGATCAGTGAGAAGTTTAGTGTAATGGTTAATGTGACAGATGATGATGATAACCTAAAATAATAGTGACAGTAAAGATGGAAAGAAGTAGACAAATTTGAGAAATATTTAAGAAGTAGTATTTCTAGACTTTAGTGAGTGATTAGGCAAAGAAAGATTAGACTATACTTCCCATGAGTAGCCTCTGCTCTTGCCCTCTTCTTTTCCTGAGATGAGACTCAGCACTCTTTTCACTATCCACCACCCCCAAAATAAATCCAATTCCCAGTGCATTGATAGGGAATATTTGTTTTGCTGTGTATTTCATGGAAGAATGAATTACCTGGTTACATTGCATACTACAGAGTGAAATTTTATTTAATTCCCTCATTGAACATATCTCTCCCAATGTCTCTTCCCTATCTGACTCTTCTCTGGCCTTTCCCCTCTTCCTTCCTCAACTCCTCTGCCCTCTTCCTTCCTCATAGATTCTATTTCACTTCTATCCCCTTTCTTATATAGAGAAATTTAACATTTCTCTGGATTTTGTCAATTTACATCCTCATATGGCAGCTCAGATTTCTGTTTTGCTTGGGAATCATCGTCTTAAGAAAGCAGAGGACACTGTAGAAAATTATCAGTATTACTGATTTTTTCTTTTGCCTCAGGATCCAATATGGCTAGATACTTCCCTGTTACTGATCCTATATTTATTTAAAATGTTCATATTTTGTTCATTTTTGCATTATTTTTTTTATTTTAAAAAATGTTGCATTAATTTTTTTTATCTTGATTCTGAATCTTTTGCTGCCCTCTTACATTTTGTGTCCAAGGGAATTGCCTTACATGCCTGGGCCTTTGATAACCTGTAAGAATTTTAGAAATAAAATTTTGTGTACTTTTATGACTATAATTTTCCTGAAATATAAGCTTAGGTCACCCAATCTGACCTTTCGTATATGCATGGTTTTTTTTCTACTCACCAGAAGAATATTTCAATTAAAGAATTATTTTTTACTCATCTGACATTCTTTGAGCTTATACTGTATATTAGGCATTATGTGATGATATGGAATTATAGTGGTGAACAAGGTATTTTCAGTGGGTGAGACAGAGGAGAAACAAATAAATATGCAAAAATCACAAGTTATTTTTGACCAATAGGCACTAAACACTTACTATTTTAAGTGTTGGGGATATAAAGCTTATATGTCCAGTAAGGGAATTAATTAAATTTTACTCTTCTTTATAGGGGAAGAAAGTCACAATTTTGATAGGTGGCAAGAAAAGAGCTCTGGGGAAAAGGACAAAGAGAGTTGTGTTTAATAGGCGGTGGAGGAAGAAAAGTCAGGAACTTACTTTCCTCTAGAATAGATAAGGTAAGTAGTTGGTCAAACAAGTCAGAAAATGGTAATGTGGGAAATATATTAAACAGTGTTAGAAGGTAGCAGGATGGGCCAGGGCAAGAAGATCTGGAACTGGGAATTAAATCAACATGTTAGAGTTTAGTAACAGCAACAGATTCAGTAATAGACTCAGCTCCTCATCCAGAAAGAGCTAGTAAAGGCAACAGGAAGCTGTTCAGATAGATGGCCAGCATTAGGGAGATTAATCAAGGGCATGATTGTTCTGGAAAGGAGAAGAATACGTTGCAGGTATAGAATCAGAAAGAATGCACAAATACAAGAAGGCATTTGGTAAGAGGGAAACCTGGTCACAACTGGGTTGGGTGGTTTTGAAACTGAAAGAAAGAGGAGGAAATAAAAGTTGGGGATAATTGACATTTTTTTGCCCTGCGTATTTGGAGCAGGGAAGACCATCAGCTTAACCTCTGAACTAATGTCCCTTCAATTTCCTCCTTGATTAGGATTAAGTTGGTCCTAGAGTTAGTGGCTCACTGTGCAAATGGCTTCAGCTGTGGGAGGTAGTGCACTGGGAGAAGAGAGCAACGAGGCAAGACACTAGAGCTAGTAATTGGAAAATCCTGATAATGACTTCTCTATGCTATGCATGCCTAGAAACAGAAAAATCTGAATGGTAATTCTTTGTTGATGATGATAAGGTGATTTAAATGTAACATTACTCAGCGGAAAGCATCCAAAATACTGTTTGCTTTTATCACTAGAAAAATGGTTTTGTCCAATAAGGGAATTAATTAAATTTCATTCCCCTTTATAGGGGAAGAAAGTCACAACTTTGGTAGGTGGCAAGAAAAAAAAATCATTTTTACCTTCATATTGCCTTCTTAATGTTATTTATTGGCCAAATTCACATTGCAGAGGAAGAAAGTTGATATCTACTCTGTTAGTATGAAATGCTTTATTGCTGAACTCAATGGCACCACATTAATTCCAAGGGATAAAAGCCAATGAGATCGGAAATCAAGACCTTCAATTACAACTTTCCATATTTATTGCTTTTGAGAATGCCAAGTCATAATGATGAAGCTTTCCAGCAGGCAGTTTTAAACCTATTTACTCTGCTGTTTCTGAATGTTGCCACATATGACAAATGTGAATAAATATGTTTCGAGGCCAAAGAGCTCTACGAGAAATTCCATCATTCTAAAGATCACAAAATCATTTCAGAAATTGAACAATATTACAACAGTTTAATACAAATTTGAATCTCATGTCTCCAACATGTCAAGAGTATCCTGTGAGTAGTTTGGACATAACAACTAGCATTTCTCTGCTTTGGAACTTCCAGGAACCCAAACTTAAATTCCCTCAAGAAGGGGATCAACTCATTGTTTGGTTATAAAATGTTCAAACTCTCATAGTGTGTATATGCAGAAAGCCAGTATAAAAGAACAATTTTAATGAAATGATAAACCCATGATAGGTTTGAAATTGGGGAATTCGAACTTGGAACTTGAATCCTTTCTGTAAACCATTACAATTATTATATTTAAAGCATTTGTCTTTTTTATAAAAAGGCTTCAAAAAGGAACCAAACTTCATAATTCAAGTGCCAAGAAATTCCTGTCGTTTTATATATATATACATCAACCTATGTTTTGAATTTTTCAGAATGAGATAGTTTTAAAAATTATCCTTTTAGGCAATTAATTATTGACATTTCCAAAACATTCCAGTATTTTCTCATTAAGACCATATCTCCCCTACAACTTTTTACATTGTGAGGTGGCACAAAAATCTTTTGTAAGAAAACATGATCCAAAGCTCATTCCACATAATTGGAATTCTCAGTTTCAGAAAATGTAAGGAAATTATTGCATTGGAGCCTCTCTATGTGAGAGGGATAAAGACAGAAGGTAATCCCAAACTTAGCTGGCTATGACTGAAAGGTCTCACATTTGAATTTGCTTTTGAGAAGGGATTAAAATTGGGAAGAAAAATAAAGACTATTGGGTGTGTGTCTCTGTGCTTCTCTGCGTGCTTTTTAAAATTAATTTTTACTTTTCAATTACAGTTGACATTTAATATTATATTATATTAAATTCAGGTGTACAGGATAGTTTTTAGACATTTATATTAGTTACAAAGTGATTGTCCTGATTAGTCTAGTACCCACATGGCACTATATATAGTTATCACATTATTATTGACTATATTCCCTATGCTGTATTTCACTTCACCATAACTATTTTGTAATTACCAATTTGTACTTTTTAATTCCTTCAACATTTTTATCCAGACCTCCAACCTCCCCCATCTGAAAATCACCGGTTTATTCTCTGTATCTATGAGTCTGTTTCCGGTTTGTTAATTTTGTTCTTTAGATTCCACATATAAATGAAATCATATGCTATTTGTCTTTCGCTATCTGACTTATTTTAATTATCATAATAGGTCTATCAGTGTCATTGCAAATAGTAAGACTTCATTTTTTATGGCCGAATAATATTCCAGTGTATATAGATACCATCTCTTCTTGATTCAATTATCTATTAATGGACACTTAGATTACTTCCGTATCTTAACTACTGTGAATAATGCTGCATTGAACATTAAAGTGTATGTATCATTACAAATTTATCCAATTTCTTCAGATAAACACCCAGAAGTGCAATTGCTGGATCATAGATAGTTCTATTTTTAATTTTTTGAGGAACCTAAAAACTGTTTGCCATAGTGGTTATACAAACTTGCAATCCCACCAGTAGTTGCATGAGGTTTCCCTTTTCTCAGCACCCTCATGAACACTTGTTTTTCGGTTTATTGAATGATAGCTATTTTTACAGATGTGAGGTGATATATCATTGTGCTGTTAATTTACATTTCTCTGATGATTATTGATGTTGAACATCTTTTCATATATCTACTGGTCATTTGTATGTTCTCTTTGGAGAAATGCCATTCAGTTCCTCTGCTGATTTTTAAATTCATTGTGTGTGTGTGTGTGTGTGTGTGTGTGTGTGTGTGTGTGTTGAGTTCTCTGAGTTCTTTAAAAAATTTAGGGAATTAAACCCTCATCAAATGTATTATAGGCAAATATCTTCTCCCATTTAGTAGGTCATTTTGCATTTTCTTGATGGTTTCCCTTTTTGTTTATTCTCTCTTTTATTTCCCTTGTCCAAAAAGACATATCAGAAAAGAAATTACTATGAATAGCAATGTGAGTTTTCTGCCTGTTTTCTTCTAGGAGTTTATGATTTCGGGTCTTACATTTAAGTCTTTAATCCATTTTGAGTTTATTCTTTCATATGGTGTAAGAAGTTGGTCCAGTTTCATTTTTTTAATATATCCGTTCAGCATTCCTAACGCCATATATTGCATAGATTGTTTTAAACCCAGTTTATATTCATGATGTTTTTGTCATAGATTAAATGACCATATAGGTGTGGATTAATTTCTGGGCTCTCTATTCTGTCCCATTGATCTATGTGTCTCTTTTTTATGCCAGTACCATGCTGTTTTGATTACTATAGCCTTGTAGCATAGTTTGATATTAGGTAGTGTGATACCCCCGGTAACATTCTTTCTCAAGATTACCATAGCTAGTCAGGATCTTTCATAGTTCTATAAATTTTTGGCTTATTGGTTATAGTTCTTTGAAAAATGTCATTGGTAATTTGATAGGGATACATTGAATCTATAGATTGCTTTGGGTTATATGGACATTTTAACAATGTTCATTTTTCCTATTCATGAGCATGGTGTATGCTTCCATTTATTTGAATTTTCTCAATTTGTTTCTTCAATGACTTATTTTCCTGAGCACAGGTCTTTTAACTACTTGTTTAAACGTATTTACAGGTATTTTATTGTTTTTGATTCAATTGTAAATGGGATTTCTTAAAATTTCTCATTCAGATAATTCATTATTAATGTATAAAAATGCAAACAATTTCTGAATAATTTTGTAATCCACTAAATCACTGAATTCATTTATCAGTTCTAATAGTTTTTGGTGGAATCTTAGATTTCTCTCTATGTAGTATCATGTAATCTGCAAATTTTAAGTTTTACTTCTTTCCTTTCTACGTAGATGCCTTTCGTTGATTTTCTTTTTTTAACTTTATTTGAGGTACATTGGCTAACAAAATCATATTAAGTTTTAATTGTACAATTCAATAATACATTATATGTGTATTGCATTGTGTGTTCACCATCCTAAATTAAATTCCTTACATCACCATATATTTGAACCCCTATGCCCTATTTACCTGCCGCTCTCCCCTTTCCTCTGGTAACCACTGTTTGCTCGTGTCCATGAGTCTCTGTTTGCTATGTTCATTTGTTGCTTTTAGTTTTATATCTCATGTATGAGTGAAATCATATGGCTTTCAACTTTTCTTTCTGACTTATTTCACCTAAGATGATAATTTTGAGATTCATCCATACTGTCTCAAATGGCAGTATTTCAGCTTTTCTTATAGCTGAGTAATATTCCATTGTGTACACACACACACACACACACACACACACACACACACACACTCCACATCTGTTTTATTCAATCATCTATTAAAGGACACTTCAATGGTTTCCATGTTTTGGCCACTGTGAATAATGCTGCTATGAACATCAGGGTGCATGTATATTAATGGATAAATGTTTTCGAGTTTTTTGGGTAAATACCCAGAAGGGGAATTGATGAGTCATATGGTAATTATAGTCTTGTTTTTTTTTTTTTTTAGGAAACTCCATAGTGTTTTTTATAGTGGTTGTACCAATTTACATGCACACCAATAATGTATGAGGGTTCCTTTTCCCTCGCAAACTCTCTAACATTTGTTATTACTTGTCCTGTTGGTGATAGCTTTCTGACAGGTGTGAGGTGGTATCTCATCGTTGTTTTGATTTTCATTTCCCTAATAACTAGTGAAGTTGAGCATCTCTTCATATGTCTGTTGGCCATTTGTATGTCTTCTTGGAAGCTGTGTCAGTTCAGATACTCTGCTTATTTTTTAATTGAATTGTTTCTTTATTATTGAGTTGTATGTGTTCTTTATTTATTTTGGATATTATATCTTTATTGGAGATGTTGTTTGCAAATATCTTCTCTCATTCAAATGCATGTGTTGATGGTTTTTATTTTTTGCTATGCAGAAGAGTTTTAGTTTGATATAGTCCCATTCATTTATTTTTTTCTTTTATTTCTCTTGCCTTTAAGGTCAAATTTATAAAAACCTGTCTAAATCCAAGGTTGTGGGTCCCAGATCTGGCTGTGATCCAGGCTCACGGCTAGGGATAAGACTCTGGGTTTAGAATATTACATTAATGTAGTAGGGCACCTGCGTCTAACTTATGTAAGTATGATTCAACTTATTGTATCACACATGTGTGGCAGAATACTACTATTGTTATCTGACATATATAAAGCCCATGCAGTTCTCTAGCACAAAAGCATGCTCCCCGCAATAAAGTTGGTGCCTGCCATCTCATTCTCATATCAGCTTCTCATGCATTCTTTCAACTGGGCATCTCACCACCGAAACCTTCCCTTCTTGATCAGCTCAGTGCTGACACTTGGTGCAGCTGGCAGGATCAAGTGAGTACAGCCCTCAGCGCTCTAGATGGTCCCTGGGTAGAGGATACCCAGGTGGAGGACATGCAGCCCCTGCCTCCCAGTGGTATCCTGTGACCACATATCTTGCTACATGGACACCCCTGGAGGATTGGGATGGAGTGAAGCTGTGTCTGAAGGACATCTGGAAAACCCTGGAGATGCTAGAGCCAAATGTCTCGACTGCTCACCAGGAGTCAGCTGGTCAGGCGACCTGGACGTTCCTGGTGGTGATGCAGCAGGCCAGCCTGGAGGTTCAGGACAAAGCTCAGTGGGTGCAACAACTGCAACATTAGAATGAAGTGCTGCAAGGGTGGCTGGCGGCAACAGAATGCATGCTGCAGGGCCCTGATGCGACACTGCCATTGTCCCGGTCTGGGAGCCCACTGGCCCGTGGCTAATGATACAGCAGCAGGTTGAAGTGGAACAGTTACTGACACTGAGGGTCCAAGCTGGCGACACCCTTCAGATTAAAAAAGCATACCACCTTGATCCAGTACACCTCCGCAGAACTCCAGGATCTGATGAAACAGGTATGGCAGGGAGCTGGGGAGGTGGTTCAGGTGGCTGCTGTGGTTGTGGAAGGACGGGGCTGAAGGGACTGAATTATCTCAGGAAGAGATGGCTCAGCTGGCCTCTGTAATGGTGATATTGTCCCTTAGGCGGCACCTCCAAAATGTGGCATGTAAGGTGTGGGTGCAGGCAGTTGCTCCCTGATTAACTGTCTCACTTCTGCTGCACGGACAGTGTGCACCAACCCAGGGGAGCTGCTAGAGACAGTGAGCAGATGGAGCACGTATTTAGATCTGGTCTCAATAATTTAGGAAATGGACATGCGACAGATAATGTTTTGCACTCAGTTTACTAGCCCTGATGAACAGGTATTTACAACCCATATGAAGGACTTGACCTTGACTTTTGACCTGGCCAGTATTTTTGGCACCATGGCAGCACTGCTGACCCCTTACCTAGGTGGGGACTGCAACAATGTCTGCCATGGCTAGGTTGGGGAATGTGGAAGTGAAATGCAAGGAGCGTTTCACCCAAGTGCAAGCGGTATCACCTCCTGCACTCCTAAACTGGCCAGTGCATGGCTGGAGGTGTGGCCGAAGAGGGGGAGCAGAGCAGCACCCAGCCCATTCGGCTGTGAGAATGGGCCGCAGGAAGATGTGGTTTGAGCTCCTCATGGCAAGGGTCACTGCAGAAAAGATTGAGCAGCAACCTAATGAAGTGCTGCTGGTGCTGTGGAATTAGCTGTTCCCTGACCAGCAATTCACTCTTATTCCCAGGAAAACAACAACATGTGAGGTACAGCTGGCCGATTATCCCCCTGATTAGGTATTCAGCTGGGACACCCGGTTGGTGGTGGAGTCGGTTGACTTGAGGCCGCATACAGAACTGAATATACATTCATCCCCTACAATGTGCAGAGGGCATTAGCCCTCTTGGACATGGATGCTGACAGTACCCTGCTTTATGCAAGTTTTCCAGGCCCACTGCAACCATAGAAGGCTATGGGGGTTGAATCATTCACGCGTGGCAGGTCCTTGCGATACTGGGTATTGGCAGATTGCCTCCTCGAACATACCAAGTATATATATCCTCCATACAGGAGTACATTTTGGGGATTGATATTTTGCGAAACTTCACTGTAAATACCACTGCTGGTATTTACAGTCCAGGTGGTGAAAACTATTATCTGGGTACGTCCACATCAAGCGCCATTGGTGCTGCCCCAGGCGACCTGGGTAGTGAACACAAAACAGTATTGCCTGCTGGGTGAACATTAAGAAATAGGACGCACCATTCTGAAGCTGGAAGAAGCCAGTTGGTGTCATTCATCCTACTCATAGTCTGTACGACTCCCCTGTGTGGCCGGTGAAGAAGCCTGACTGCTCCTGGTGCATGATGGCTGACTATCGGGAGCTGAATAAGGTTATACCATCCATGCTTGCTGCCATACTGAGTGTTACAGACATTATGGACCGGTTGTCACATGAACTTGAATACCATTATGTGGTGAACTTGGGAAACGTCTTTTTCTCTATTGCCATAGACCCAGAAAGTCAAGAACAATTTGTCTTCACCTGGGAAGGGCGGCAGTGGACATTCCTCATCCTCCCCCTGGGCTATCTGCACAGCCCTACCCTGTGCTATGGTCTTGTGGCTCAAGATTTAGCCATGTGGAGACTACTGCCTGCAGTGCACTTGTATCATTACATTGATGATATAATGCTAACCTCTGATTCTCTTACACAACTAGAAGCAGCAGCGACCAGCCTACGGGAGGCTCTCACTGGCTGGGGTTGGGCAGTCAATGAGGACAAGGTCCGGGGACCTGGGTTCTCTGTCAAATACTTGGGAGTTGACTGGTCAGGTAAGACAAAAGTAATGCTGGAGGTGGTGATTGATAAGATACAGGCATATCCCCAACCTGAAACTGTGAAGCAGTTCCAAACCTATTTGGGACTGCTGGGGTTTTGGAGAGTGTCTCTTCTTCATTTAGCCTCCTTGATGTGACCCCTACACCATCTAGTGTGATGGGGTGCACAGTGAGGTTGGATCCCTGAGATAGAAGAGGTCTTTAAGGCTACAAAGGAAGCTGTAGCACAAGCCCAAACTCTATATGTTGTGGATCCAGCTCTCCCATTCCTGCTTACAGTGCAGGTGGATGATGCAGTTTGGATGGGGCTTGTGGCAAAAGCACATTTCCTGGAAGGTGCTGATAGGCTTCTGGTCCCAGTTAAGGGAAGGTACGGAAGTATGGTATTCGATGATAGAGAAGCAACTGGCTGCCATAAATGTAGCCCTTTTGGCCAGTGAGGCCATCATTGGCCCTAATCCTATAACCGCGCAGTGCACATACCCTGTGGAGGGGCGGCTGTGATCTTGGGTGAAGACTCCCCATATGGGAATTGCACGGATTCCTACACTGACCAAGTGGGGGGTGTACCTGGAACAGGGGGCATACCTGGAACAGCAGGCACAGTTCTCTGCAAGCCCCCTGTCAGGTCATCTGCACTCCCTATTGGGACCAGTGCATTTTCAAGCAGAGCTACTGGTGGAATCTGCTGAGGTGGAGGGCATACCTTGTCCCTATGTAGAGGGTGGGGATCCAATCCCTGAGGACGCCTGGTATATAGATGGCTCATGCCATGGGCAGTCCCCAATGTGGGCTAACATGGTGTTACAATCATCCACAGAAACCTTTTGGTATGAGAGCGGTGCTGGGAAGTCCAGCCAATGGGCAGAGCTTCATGCTATGTGGTTGATCCTCATGAATGAAACTGGCCCAGTGCATGTCTGCACTGACAATTGGGCTGTGTATCGAGGTCTAACTCTGTGGCTGCCCCGATGGGCTGCCTAGGAGTGGATGATAGGCCACTGCCCCCTCTGGGGCCGAGGATTGTGGAAAGACCTCTGCAAGCGGGGTCTTTAGCAGGGAGCCACCATATACCATGTCCCCAGTGTTGGCCATTACGGGTCCCGGGCAATGTTGTAGCCGATGTGCTGGCATAAGTAACACTCCGCCTGTGTACCACTGGTTCCAGTGGACATTGGCCCCTGGGTCCACTGAAAACTGGGGCATGTAGGGGCCCATACTATGGAACAGGTAGTGAAAAGATGGGGGCTATCAGTAACCCCGGGCACAAGCACAAGTTGCCATGTCACAATGCCCCTCGTGTCCTTAGCAGCACACAGAGAGATGGTGGGTAAAGAGTTCCATGGGGGTGGTGCCTCACGAGGCTAAGCCACTCCAGGAATGGCAAGTGGACTACATAGTGCCTTTGTCAACAGATCAGGGGCACTGCTATGTGTTCATAGGTGTGGACATGGCTACCGATCTAGGGTTTGCATGGCCAGCGGCAACTGCTGATCAACGCCATACTGTGACTGCTTTGGAACAACTCACAACCACCTATGACTGGCCCTCATTAATCACCAGTGACAGAGGCACTCATTTTACTGAAAGGGAGGTGTAGGCCTGGGTCCGCACCAATGATGTGTGGTGGCAGTTATATGTTCCTTATCACCCACAGGCAGCTGGAATGGTAGAGCAGTTCAACTGCTTGCTGAAGGACAAAATGCTCACCTTGGGCCTAAACCGGTGCCATTGGTACACTAACCTCCCATAGGCTATATACCTTCTGAATGAGCAGCTCTGGCGAATGGGATTGTCTCCCCTTGACAGGATTGTAGCAGGCTCGCCATAGGTTATCGAAGTGTGTCCGGGCACCACTGCTAAACAGTTCTTGTCCTGGGCCTACCAGAGAGCTTTACTCTTGCTGGCCCCAGAACCTTTGGCTTCAGGTAAATGGGCCACTTGGTTGTGGCCCTGGTGGAGCCCTGGGGACAGGGTTTATGCAATGGGTTGTTGGTGGAACCCTGGATTTGCATTTGGCCCATGCCCTTGCGAGTGTCACTCCCGATGACTGCAGAGGATCCCTGTTAATGCAGAGTTTTGTCCTTAGCCTCTGGCCCATTCCTCTCTATATTGTAACACTGGTGGACATCCCCTGGCCTGCTCCCCTTGGAGAAATGGTCTGATACCACAGGCCAGAGGTATCTCCTCTCCCAGCCACCCTTTATCTCAGAATGGGTAGGTGGCCTATGTCTTCCCAGATGGATGGAGCTTGCCCCTAATGGTCCCTTTGTCTGCTCTATTCTATCACCAAGGCTGACAGCAGGAACAGTGTCATGTCCTGGGCTCATGTGTTTACTGCTGTCCACAATGCTTCCCGCTGCTGTATATGTGGAAGTGGACAAGGGACTGTCGTGGCACATTACTCCAGCTATAGCTGCGACTTTGACATGGCTGCGTACCTGGAGCATCACACCTGAATGGAACCAGCGATGGTGAGCCATGGAAGCACTGCTCTGCTGTGATCATCACAACTCCCCACCCCTTATAGACTATGTCATTTCCAATGGGTGGGGATGGCTGGTGGGAGAACATGTGGAACTTAGGGGGAAGGCCTCTCACTGAATAGAGTAAGTAAGATCTATGCCCAACTGTATCAGGGGTGGCTACCACTCGAGATGTGTACTAATACCACTCATGCTAATATTTCCAAGGTTTGGTGGAATGAGCAACATTATGTTGGTACAGAGCCTACTGACTGGCTACCTGCAGTGTGTCTCTGGGTCTACAGGCACTATGGCTGGCTCTACTTGCTTGCTGATTGGATTAGCCATTGTACCTGGGGACATTCATATTTAGCTGGATGAATGTTACCCACTTTGCCTCAATTGCCTAGTAATTGGGATCCTGTATATCACCTCTGACACTGTCAGAAATGAGTTGCATGGTGGTTCTACCCCCTGGCGTTATTCATTCCAGGGGTGAGATCCATAGATGTAGAGTTGAGGGTAGAAGCTTTAGTCCAGCACAACACACAGTCACTGAACGATACACGTCAGGCTATAACCCTTTTAATGGGTGAAACCACGCAAATGCAGAAAGTAGTTCTGCAAAACTGCATGGCCCTTGACCTCCTAACTGCTGCCCAGGGCAGCACCTGTGCCCTACTCCATGCAGAATGCTGTGTCTACATTCACGATCATGGTGAGCAGGCACAGGCAGCTCTCTAGGAAATGGATGCTGAAGTCCAAGCCATCTATGCCCTAGAAGAAGGCCCCTTGACAGCTTGGTAGAATTCCTTGGGGGTCCTCCTAGCAGTGGGCAGTAGCCACCCTAGCCCTTGTAGCCTGATAGTATTTTGTTGTTCTTTGTATTGTTTTTGGGCCCAACGTAGTGCCCTCCAGACCAGATCCCACACCGTGACCCTGTAGGGGTGGAGTGTGGGTCCCAGGTCTGGCTGTGATCCAGGCTCATGGCTAGGGATAGGACTCCGGATTTAGAATGTTACATTAATGTAGTAGGGCACCTGTGCTTAATTTATGTAAGTATGATTCAGCTTATTGTATCACACATGTGTGGCAGAATGCTACTATTGTTCTCTGACATATATAAAGCCCATACAGTTCTCTAGCACAAAAGCATGCTCCCCGCAATAAAGTTGGTGCCTGCTGTTTCATTCTCATGTCAGATCCTTGTGTGTTCTTTCAACTGGGAGTCTCGCCAGTCAAGAATCTTCCCTTCTTGATCAGCTTGGCGCTGACAAAGGTCCATGAGTTTCATACTTATGTTTTTTTCTTTGCAATTTATTGTTTCAGGTCTTATGTTCAGGTCTTTGATTCATTTTGAGTTAATTTCGGTGTATGGTGATAGGTGGCAGTCTAGTTTCATTCTTTTGCGTGTGGCTTTCCAATTTTCACAGCAACATTTATTAAAGAGGTTTTCCTTTCTATATTATATGTTTTTGGCTCCTTTGTCAAAAATCATTTCCAATATATGCAAGGGTATATTTCTGGACTCTCAGTTCTGTTCCATTTGTCTGTGTGTTTTTCTGCTGGTACCATACTGTTGTGATTATTGTCACTTTATTGTGTAATTTGAAGTTAGGCAGAGTGATACCTCTGGCCTGGTTCTATTTTCTCAGGATTGCTTTGGCTATTTGAGATCTTTTGTGCTTCCATACAAATGTGATGATTTTTTGTTCTATTTCATTAAAGAGTAGTGTTAGGATTTTGAAGAGGATTGCGTTTAATCAGTATAATGCTTAGTGTAAAAAGCTATTTTAATTATGTGGATGTTTGTAATCCATGAAAGTGGAATGTTTCTTTTTTTCCATTTCTGGTGTCTTCTTCAATTTCTTTTAATAATATAGTTTTCAGTGCAAGTTTCTTCACACACTCCATTAGGTTTATTCCTAGGTATTTTATTAGCTTTCTTGCGATTGTAAAAGGAATTTTTTCACTTCTTTTTCTGAAAATTCGTTGTTCACGTACATGAATGCTATGTATTTTTATACATTGATTTTGTGTCCTGCAACTTTACTGTATTTGTTTATTGTTTCTAATAGTTTTTTAGTGGAGTCATTATGTGTTTCTATATAGATAATCATGTCATCTGAAAAACATGACAATTTGACTCCTTTATCTACATTTTGGATGACTTTTATATTTTTCTCTTGCGTAATTGCTCTAGCTAGGAGTTTCACCACCGTATTAAATAACGGTGTTGGTAGTGGACAGTCTTGTCTTGCTCCTATCTTAGAGGAAAAGTTTTAGTTTTTAACCATTAAGTATGATGTTAGCTGAGAGTTTGTTGTATATGGCCCTAATTATGTTGAGATCCTTTCTTTTTGTACCGATTTAATTGTTTTAGTCATAAATGAATGCTGTATCTTCTGAAATGCATTTTCTGTTTCTATGGATATAATCGAATGATTGTTCTCCTTGATTTAGTTTATGCAGTGTATCACATTAATCGATTTGCATATGCTGAACTATCCTTGCGTCCCTGGAGTGAACCCCACTTGATAATGATGTATAACATTTTTAATGTTTTGTTTTATTTGATTTACTAGTATTTTATTTAGAATTTTTGCACTTGTATTCATTACAGATATTGGTCTTGTTTCATTCTTTTGCAGGTGGCTTTCCAGTTTTCCCAGCACCATTTATTGAAGAGGCTTTCTTTTCTCCCTTGTATGTCTTTGGCTTTTTTTTTTTTTTCAAAATTGTTTGCCCATATAAACACGAGTTTATTTCTGGACTCTAAATTCTGTTCTACTGGTCTATGTGTCTGTTCCTCTGCCAACACTGTGCCATTTTGATTATTATCACTTTGTAGTATAATTTGAAGTCAAACAGAGTGATGCCTCCAGCCTCGTTCTTTTTTCTCAGGATTGCTTTGGCGAATTGGGGTTGTTTCTGCATCCATACAAATCTGATGATTTTTTTTTGTTCTATTTCTTAAAAGATGCCAATGAGATTTGATGGGGCTTGCATTAAATCTCTATAATACTTTAGGTAATGAGGTAATTTTAACTATATTGGTACTTCAAATACAAGAACTTTCCATTTTTTTAATCCTCAATTTCTTTTTATAAGGTCTTACAGTTTTCATTATATAGGTCCTAAACATATATCGTTAAATTTATTCCTAGGTATTTTATTCCTTCGGTTGTAGTTAAAAGAAAATTTTTTTTCTTTTTCTGACAATTCATTATTAGAGTATAGGAATGCTATAGAATTTTGAACATTGATTTTGTATCCAGAAACTTTACCGTATTTGCTTATTATTTCTAATAGTGTTCTTGTGGAGTCTTCATGGTTTTCAGTATAGAGAATCATGTCATCTGCAAATAGTGACAGTTTGATTTCTTTTTCTATTTGGATGCTTTTTATGTCTTTCTCTTGACTGATTACACTCATAAGAACCTCCAATGTTATATTGAATAACAGTGGTGATAGTGTTATTAGCCTTCTCTTGTTCCTGATCTTAGAGAGAAGGTTTTAGTTTTTCATCTACAGTATAATGTTGGTTGAGGGTTCGCCATATTTGGCCTTTATTATGTTAAGATACTTTCCTTCTATACTGATTTTGTGAAGTGTTTTGATCATAAATGGATGCTGTATCTTGTCAAATTATTTTTCTGCATCTACTGATGTGATCATATGGTTCTTTTTTTTCATTTTTTATGTGGCGTATCACAATTAATCAATTTGTATATGTTGAATCATCCCTGTGACCCTGGGATTAAGCCCACCTGATTATGGTGTATAATCTTTTTAATATGTTGTTGTATTTGGTTTGGTAGTATCTTATTTAGGATATCTGCATCTGTGTTCATGAGAGATATTGGTCTGTAGTTTTGTTTTTGTTTTTGTTTTGTTTTGTTTTGTGGTATCTTTACCAGGTTTTGGTATCAGAAAATCTTGGCCTTATAAAATGAGTTGGGAAGTATCGCCTGCTCTTCGATTTTTTGGAAGAATTTGAGGAGAGTAGGTATTAAATCTTCTTTGGATGTTTGATCGAATTCAATGGTGAAGCCATCTGGTCCCGGACTTTTACTTTTTGGTAGGATTTTGATAATCGTTTCAATTTCCATACTACTGATCAGTCTATTTAGATTTTTCAGTTCTTCTTGATTCAGCCTAGGAATGTTGTATTTTTCTAAGTACTTGTCCATTTCTTCTAGGTTATTAGATTTGATGTTATATACTTTTTCATAGTATTTTATGATACTTTATATTTCTGCAGTGTCTGTCATAATTTCCCCTCTTTCGACCCTAATTTTGTTTATTTGTGTCCTTTCTCTTTTTTCTTTAGTGAGTCTAGCCAGGGGTTTGTCAATTTTATTAACCTTCTCAAAGAATTATCTCTTTGTTGAATTTATTTTTTCTATTTTTTTTTGTTTTCACTTTCATTTACTTCTGCTGTAACTTTGATTTTTTCTTTCCTTCTGCTGAATTTAGGCTTCATTTGTTCTTCCTTTTCTCGTTTTTTAAGATGAAACAGTACATTGTTTATTTGGGTTCGTTCTTGTTTTTGGACATAGGCCTGTAATGATATGAACTTTTCTCTTACTATTGCTTTCACTATGTCCCAAAAGTTTTGATATGTTGTACTATCATTATCATTTGTTTCTCTCTATCACTTGATCTTTCTTTTTATTTATTCCGTGACCCAGTTATTTTTTCAGTAGGAGGTTGTTTTAGCTCCAGGTATTTGTTGGTTTTCCGGCTTTCTTTCTACAGTTGATCTCCAGCTTCAAAGCTTGATGATCAGAGAATATGGTTGGTATGATTTCAACCCTCTTATATTAGTTGAAGCTATCTTTGTGTCCCAGTATGTGGTCAATCCTTGAGAATGTTCCATGTGCACTAAAGAAGGTGTTTGTGGATGAAAGGCTCTGTCAATGTCAGTTCTGTCCAATTGGCCTAATGTGTCATTTAAGGAGGTTATTTCCTTATTGAATTTTCGTTTGGTTGATCTGTGTATATCTGACAGTGGGGTATTTAGATCTCCTACTACAACAGTGTTTTGGTCTGTTTCTCCCTTTAGTTGTATTAGTAATTTCATTATATATTTCGGGGTTCCTGATTAGAAGCATAGATAATAATAAGTGTTATGTTTTCTTCATGTATGATTTCCTTTATCATTATGCAGTGTCCCTAGTATCTTTCTTTACCTTTTTTATTTTGAAGTATATTTTGTCCGATATTAGTACTGCAACTCCTTTTCTCTGAATGACATTTTCTTGGAATATCATTTTCCACCCTTTCACTTTAAGTCTATATTTGTCTTTGGAACTGGGATGTGTCTCCTGGAGGCAGCATATGGTTGAATTTTATTTTCTGATCCATTCTGTAACTCTGTGTCTTTTTATTGGTGTGTTCAATCCATTTACATTTTGGTTGTTTATTGAAATATGTGATCATTTTATAGCTATTTTATCTTTTACTTTCTTGTATCTTGGTGTTTCCATTGCTTCCCTGTCCTTTCTGTTTTTTATTTTATTTTATTTATTATTTTATTTTATTTTATTTTTTATTTTGTTTGGTTTTTGTGGGTTTACCCTCTGGTTTTACTTGTTTTATATCTTGTCCTTCATTCTGAATCTTTGACATTTGGTTACTATATATATATATATATATATATATATAGAGAGAGAGAGAGAGAGAGAGAGAGAGAGAGAGAGTCATCTATTTTCTTCTGTGCATACCTTATCTCCATTCCCCTTGGCAAATTTGGATCTTTGAATCCTCCCCTTTTCAGTCATTGTTGCCTCAATTTGTCCCTATATATGCTGAACACTCATTTCTATCTTGCTTTAGCAAATCTCTTGTTATTGTTGAAGCTTATAATGCCCTGTTCTTAGTAAGTGTTGTACTCCTCTGCGTCTATCTACCTGTTAGTCCCCTTACTCTTAATTATGTATTTTTTGTCAATTTGTTTTATGTGAGCTGACCCCTTTCAGTATTTCCTTTAATGCAGGCCTTGCAGTAGAGATTCCCTCAATTTTTTTTTATGTCTGTAAAGGTCTTTATTTCTCCTTCATATCTAAAGGAGAGCTTGGCTGGATACAATAGTCTTAGCTAGTAGTTCCTTTCATTTAATAGTTTGAATATATGACTCCACCCTTTTCTGTCTTTTATGGCTTGCACTGAGAAGTCCAACGGTAATCTAACAGGTTTTCTTTATAGGTTTCTGTTTCCCCTCCCCCACCCTGGCTGCCCTGAGAATTCTGCTTTGTCTTTGATTTTTGATAATTTTAATACAATATGTCTTAGTCAAGATCTTTTTGTGTTTAGATAATTGGTGTTCTATTGACTTCTTTAATTCCAAGCTTTAGCTCATTCCTTAGATTTGGGAAATTTTCTTCAAGTATTGTTTTGAAAATGTTTTTTAGTCCCTGGTTGTATTCCTCACTTTCGATAATGCCCATTATTCTTGTTTTCTCTCCTGATGGTATTCGCTAGTTCTTGTATTTCTCTTTCATTATTTTTCATTCTTCCAGTTCTTTCTTTTTCTTTCTAGATTTCTATCTTCAATGTCACCGATCCTTTTCCATTTGGCTGACTCTATTTCCAAAGCTTGTTATTTTATTTTTCGTCTTTTGCAGTGTGTTCTATATCTCTAGAAGTTTTATTTGGTTCTTTTTGAGGATTTCAATCTCCTTGCTAAAGAACTCATTCTGCTCATGCTTTTTTTTCCAGTTCCTGAAATCATTGATATTATTCATTTCTGATCCCTTTGAGTTTTTTCAAAAGCACCATTCTGAATTTAAGTCACATATTTCTATGTCTGTAAACTTATTTTCTGGAGATTTTTATCTTTCATTCTGAGATGCCTTGTCAACTTAGTTGTTTATGGT
This sequence comes from Rousettus aegyptiacus, assembly GCF_014176215.1. Lineage (NCBI taxonomy): Eukaryota > Metazoa > Chordata > Mammalia > Chiroptera > Pteropodidae > Rousettus > Rousettus aegyptiacus. The sequence continues at coordinate 81,532,885 of NW_023416312.1, read as the reverse complement.
GTTTAATGGACTATTTCTCCACTTGGGTGTTAATGGAAATGTATTCTTTTCTTCCAGAAAGATTTATTATATAATGGTCTCTTTAGCTTGTTGCAAAAAAGGCATTTTTCTTTTGGTTTCCAGTAGGTGGCATCTATGTGTCTTGGATCCCTGCTTTATATAAAGTCTTAATAATGCCTTTTTTCCCTTACAGATGTTTAATTATGCTCGCTGCACTCAGTCTCAGTCCCTGTCAGTGTTTGCTATAGTTTTTGTAGTGTTTGCTTGGATTTCCCTGGGTCTCCACAGTGTTCCATCTCAGAGGTTATGGAGGGAGGAGACCTCTGAGTTGGGGGATGTGGCTGCAGTTTAGCCTTGGTTTTGCGACCACAGATGGTAAAAATCAACTGTTGCTTCTTTTCTGTCCCTGCTTTTCTGTTGTCCCTGCTTCTCTGTCTTCTGCCTTGATGACTGTTCACTGCCTCCAGGTGTGTGGAGCTCACAGCTCTCCCATGCAGGCCTGTTCAACCAACTCGCTACACCTTCTCCCCTCCTCCTCCTCCTACAGGGAGCACAGGCTGTAAGAGGCAGCTTCTTTGTTTCTGCCTGTCCACTGCCTGACACCCAGGTTTCTGATCTGTGGTAACTCTTATGTGCAGATCCCAATTCAGACATGCTGGGGTGCAGTTTGGGTGTTTTTTTGCTGAGTTTTAGATGTTCAGCTTATTGTTGTTTCAAGGGGAGAGATCTGGGTTGTTTCTCACTCCCACATGTTTTTGATGTCTCCTTCAGCCATTTTATTTTTTTTTTCTAGTAGCCAGGTGTCCTCATTGTTTCTTTGTCCTTTGTTTCTGTCTATTATTTTAGTTTGTTGATGTTCTATGATTGTTCCTCTTTTCTCTTTTGTTTTATTTAATTATCAGTTTTTGATTTGTGTGTGTGTGTGTGCATGCATGTTTACTATTAGGTTTATGTAAAAATGTTTAATATATATGGTAGTTTTTTTTTCAGTGTGCATCTTATCCCCATTCTACTTTGCAGATTTAGATCTGCATTTCTTCCCCTTTTCTGTTTTTGTTGTCTGAAGTTGTCCTTATGTGGTGATTTCATTTTTGTGTTGCAGTGGCTACTGTATTCTTTTTATTTTTCTTTTATCGAGATAATTTTTCTCTTTAACCATTTTGTAATATGTATATTTTTTCTTTCTGCCTGTATTGAAATATAATAAACAATTAATTGCTCATAGTTACATTTTACAATCAATTAGTGTTTTCAACTATAGTTGGCAAACAATAATATGTTAGTTTTAGTTAGCAGTGGTTAGAGATCAAGAAAGTGATCATCCCACTAATTTTAACACCCTTCTTCTCCCATACATATTTATTACGACATTATTAACCATCTTCCTCATGCTACACTCTACATCTCCATGTCTCTTCTGCAACTATCCATATGTACTTCTTAATCCCTTTGCCTTTTTCTCTGTCTTCCCCAATTCCATTCCCATGTAGTAGTCCTCAAAAGATTCTCAGTATCTATGAATTTCTTTCCACTTTTGTTGTTGTTTTTATTTTGTTTTTTAGATTCCACATGTATGTGAAGTCATGTGACATTTGTCTTTATCTGACTGATTTCTTTCAATGCAATACCCTCTAGTTCCATCAAAGCAATATCTTTTTCCATTCCCTTCCTTTTAATCTCTGTGTGCCTTTTAGTCTGAAGTGAATCTCTTGTAGGCAACATGTATAGGGGTCTTGTTTTCTTATTCATTCAGCCACTCTTTTTTGATTGGAGCAAGTAATTCTGTATTTGGGGTAGTTTGTTGATAGGAATGTAGTTATCACCATTCTTTATTCATGTTTTTGATACATAATTTTTTCTTCTTAAAGAAGTTTCTTTCACATTTCCTGTAATGTTGGCTTGGTGGTGATAAATGCATTTAGCGTATTTTTGTCTGGGCAGCTCTTTATCTGTCCTTCAATTATAAATGATAGCTTTTCTGGATAAAGTATTCTTGCTTGTAAATCCTGGGTTTTCATCACATTGAATGTTTCCTGCCAAGCCCTACTGTCCTGCAAAGTTTCTTTTGAGAAATCAGCTGCCAGTCTTATGGGTGCTTCCTTGTAGGTAACTCTGCTTTTTTCTTGCTGCTTTTATAGTTCTCTTTTTGTATATAACCTTTGGCATTTTAACTGTAATGCAGCATGGTGTGGGCCTCTCTGGGTTTCTCTTTCTTAGGACTCTCTGTGCTTCCCGAGGTTGTATGTCTATTTCCTTCACCAGGTTAGGGAAGTTTTCCATCATTTTTTCTTCAAATACCTCTTTGTCTTCTTGTTTCCTTTCAGGTATCCCTATGACCAAGATATTTTTACATTTAATTCTGTCTCATAGGTTGCTTAAATTACTATTATATTCTTTGATTCTATTTCCTTGTTTTTCTAATTCAGTATCCGTGGCTTCCCCATCCTCTATATCAGTGGTTCAATCATCTTTTTTATCCACTCTAATATACTCTTCATTTCAGACGTGTTCTTCATTTCTAACTGGTCCCCTTTTATAATCTACATTTCCATTTTTCTGTTTTCAATCTCTCAGTTAAAGTTCATGCTGAATTCATCTACGCTTCTCCTAAGTTCATAGAGCATCTTTATAACCAGTGTTTTGAACTCTGTATCTGTTAGATTGCTTGACTCCATTATTTCTGTATCTCTGTTCTGTTCTCTCATATGGTTTCTACATCTTTGTCTTCCTATTTTACCTGTCTTTCTGTATCTGTTTCAATGTACTAAGCAAAGCTCCTAAGTATGCTGGTCTTATTAGCATGGCTTTGCATAGTAGTTATCCAGTGGCACAGTCCTTAGAGGGGTTCAGCTGCAGTCCAAGTTTAACTCCAGCCTGTGCCCCTCTGGAGCCACCTGTTAAGTTTCAGCAAGCAATCCATAGATGCTATGCTTATAGTTGCCTCAAGAAACCACATTAGAAACCAAAGTCAGCTGCCACCAAGGTGAGTCTAGGCACTGCTCAACAAGTGGCAGCGGACTAAGCAAGGACACACCTGGATGTGGCTTGGGTGGGGTCATGAGTTGGGGCCGTGAGGTGGAGTTTCAGGGAATCCTCAGGGTGGAGTTACCACTGTTATCTAATTTGATGATGTTTCAGCTCTGGAGGCACTGTGTCCATGCGCAGTGGGGGAGTAGCTCAACGGAGGAAAAGTAGATAATATAGGCATGTCTGCCTGTGAGAGTGCCTCACCTCAGACTCTCATTCCAACAACTCAGTGTCCCACTGTTAGTCCATGATGCTCCTCATGCCACTGACCTAATGCTGGTGCTCAGAGGGAGCAGATCCATCATAGAGAAAATCCAGTCATGGACATGGACCCTTTAAGAAGCATGTGCAGCTCCTGGCTACCACTGCTGTAGCTTCTGTCCCACTGAGCTGCTCGGAACTGGGCAGCCTCTCCTACCTTCTACCATTGCTGGATGAATAATTATTTATCTCCCTAGTTGTAATGCTTCTGTTCATGTAGTTCCCAGGTGACTTTTCTTGCCGTTTGCTTTGTGTTTCTGTCACAACTTTGATTTGGTTTCCAGTGGTATGAACAAAGCCTCTATCATCTATGCCATTTTTTCCAAGCCCCCATTATGTAATATTTAAGTGTATAATACCTTATTCTGAATAAGGGTTGCAATTTCTCTGTCTCTCTTTTAGTCATCTTATGGTTTTGTATCTTTTTATCTTTTTGTTTCAGGTAAAATAACTCCTTTTAGTATTTTTTATTATGTAGCCCTTGTGGTAGAAAATTCTCTCAGTTTTTATATTTGTGGAAAGGTCTTTATTTCACCTTCATACTTAAAGGAGAATGTTGCTGGCTACATTATTCTTTCCTGGTAATTTCTCTCTTTCAATAGTTTGAATATTTCATTCCACTCCTTCCTAAGGTGTAGAGTTTCTGATTAAAAGTTTGACGATAATCTAATGGATTTTCCTTCATAGGTTACCATCTTCTTTTCCCTGGCTGACTTGAAAATTCTTTATCAGTAATATTTGATAATTTTAATATACTATGTCTTGGAGAAGGCCTTTTTGAGTTGAGATAATTAGGTGTCCTGTTTGCTTCTTGTATTCTGGGATCCAGTTCTTTCCATAGGTTTGGGAAATTCTCGCTGACTCTTTGAATAGGCTGTTTCTTTCTCCCTCTTTTCTCCTCCTAGAATCTCCATTATTCTCACACTGCTTTCTCTGATGATATCAGATAGTTCTTGTAGAGTTCTTTCATTTTTTTTTTTCACTCTCAAGTCTCTTTCTTCTACCATCTGCATCGTTTCCAGATTTCTGTCTTCAATATCACTAGTTTTTTTCCTTCCTCTGGTCAGCTCTTTTTTCTAAGCTTGCTATTTCATTTTTTCTTCTCTTTTATTGAACTCTTCACCTCCAGAAGTTCTATTTGGTTCTTTTTTAGAGTTTCAATCTCCTTGGTAAAGTATTCTTGTTGTTCATTGATTTTTTTCCCCCTGAGATTATTGAACTGTTGATCAGAATTTTCTTGCATCTCGAATTTTTTCAGAACTTCAGTCTTGAATTCTGTCAGTTAAATAGCATATTTTTATATCTTAAAAATTTATTTTCTTAGAGATTTTTCTTTTTTCTTTTCTTTTTTTTTCTTTTGCTGAGCTGCCTTGTCACCTTTGTTGTTCATGGTGTTTGATGGATTTTTTCTCCATTTAGGCATTAATGGCAATGTATTCTGATTTTTTAAAAAGTATTATTTAGAGCAATCCTTCTTTAGCAGGTTAATAAAAAGAGGTCTTTCTTTTGTTTTCCAGTAAGTGGCACACAGGCCTCCAGGCCTCCTAGATCTTTGTCCCGCCCGCGGGACCGGTTATTTGGTGGGAGAACCGAGGAGAACCCAACCTAAAGAAAAGAGGGGTAACACGGACGAGAGAAAAGAGTGGAGGCAAGACAGTGTTCTGATCAAGCCTCAAATTTTATTCTGAGCAGCAGTTGCTTTTATACAGGAAATAAGAGAAAGGGGTAGGGCTGATTAGGGAAAGAGGAGTATATGGCATGATCTGATTGGCCAGCTGGCATCAGCGTCGTTCTGTCCTGCGGGTATTGCGGCTTCCTGTTGCTTAGTTAGAAGGTGCTGAGTGACTTATGCAAAAAGAAGAACAAGTTCTTTCCGGCTACGTGACCTTCCTGGTAATTTATAATGGCGGACCTCTAGTCTTAAGATGGCTCCTGACAGATCTTTGCTTTGTGGCAAAAAAAAAAAAAAAGCCTTTTGTTTCCTGGAGAGGTGTATGTCTCCTCTGTAACTAGGTCATCTCACTCTCAGGGCTCCACCCCCATGGGAGAATGTGATGGGTGATGGAAATTTGAGCCTCTGAGGAGCTCCCTAATTCCCAATACTTTTTCATTAACCAGATGCAGCTCTGTACTCTCTCCTCTCAGATCAACCTGGATGAACACTGTTGCAGTGTGTTGGGGGAGGTCATCTGTATATCTGTGATTCATTTCTTTCCAGTAATGCTGGCTGCCAAACTTCAGTGTCCTTGCCTCTATATCTCCACCTGTGATTATTACTTTATTACTGTGACCAGCTGTTTGCATGTTTCAGTTCCCGGGTCTGGAGGCTTCCTGCTCTGTAGCCCAACACTTGATGCTGCAGTTTCCTCTAGGGACTGCTGCTAGCTCTTAGGTGGGTATAGGGAGGCACATTCTGGGAAGGTGGGGGTAGGGCCCTAGGTTCTGTGACTCAATCCTGTGTCTGAAAAAAGCAGGTGCTAAAACACAGCTGTTTCCTTACCTCTCTGTTATTTGTCTCTGCCCTGGTTTCTGCCCTCATATCTGAGCTATGTCATGTTGAATATACTGATCACTCAGGCAGGAATGCTTTGGGCATAAAGAATGAATATCGCCACCCAATTTTCTCCTCTTCCTGCGTACTGCAGTGAGCTCCAGGCTGTGTCTGCAGCACTAGTCTCCGCTCCCTTTCCTTCTTTCTTGCTTGCCTGATTTGCCCACCTTCTGATGCTCTGATGTACAGATTTCTTAGATTTGTTTGTGTGTTAGGCTGCGTGTTTTCTGTTGGATTATAGCTGTTCAGTTTGTTGTAATTTCAAGGAGCGAGATCAAGGAGAACCCCCATGCCGCTGTGTTTCTGATGTCACTTTTGCTACTTTGTCTTTCAAATCTCTAATTTGATCCTCTGCTTTATCTAATCAACTATTGATTTGTTTTAGTGTATTCTTTATTTCAATTTTTGAATTTTTTAATTTCTGACTCATTATTTTTATAGTTTTTATGTCCATTTTTATGTTTACTATCTCTGTTCAAGTTCTCACTGTGATTATTTTTTTTCCCCTCTAAGTTCATTGGACACCATTATAGCTAGTATTTTGAACTCCGTATCTGGTAGGTTGCTTGTTTCCATCTTATTTAGTTATTTTTCTAGAGCTTTGTTTTGTCCTTTTATTTGAGACATGTTTTTTTGTTTTCTCATTTTTGGTGCCTCTCTGTGTTTTTTTCCCCCTTGTGTTACATAGATCTCTACATCTCCTAGCTTTGGCCGGGGGTCCTTATGTAATAGGTGACTTTTGTGGCCCAATGGCACAGTCTCCTTGGTCACCTGTGTTGGGTGCTCCAGGAGTGTCCCCATATGTTTTTTTTTGTGTGTGTGTGCTCTACTGGTGTGGTTAAGCCTTGATGGATTTTGGTATATCAATATGTTGGATTAACTTCAGGCTAACTGGATGTGAATATTAGCCACAGCCACTAAGTATGAGCTGCTATGTGGGGGCTGACCCCACAGAATGGTATTTGCCCCAGGAGGCTTGTGTTGAGAGCCTGTTGAGACCATATTTTTGATGTGCCACTTGTGAGGCTAATCAGGTTGTGCTCTGTTGTAGTCTGACACCAGCCTTTGGATATGTTGGTTCTGCGGACCCTTGAGAGAGGCTCCCCTGAAGGCTCCACTGCCTATGACTGGCCCAGGGCTACCCGTTATGAGCTACAAAGCGATTTGCGTTGGTCACTGCCTGTACTAGATCTGGAGGGACGTAGGAGAAGCAATGCTGAGAACTGAGGCTGGTTGCCACGAACACTAGGTCTGGGGCAGCTTAGCAAAAGGCTTAGAGCACTCCAAGGCCTGGGGATGCCTGCTGGCTGCCCGTGACGTTCAGCAGCTGAAAGAGCCTTGGATGTTGGGTGAGGAAGGGTCTGAGGAAGTTACCTGGGTGGGCCGAGTGGTGTTTATCAGGTTATTGCAGATTCAGATTTGGTGTTAGTGCTGAGCCTATGGCCACTCATGAAAATCTCAGATCATACTGTGGCCAGCCATTGCTCTCCTCAGGCTCCTAGATTCCTGAGATTTTCTCAAGAAATACTGTAGCTCAGATCAGGGCTAGCTCCCCACCACAGAATTGTCTCTAGATGCACAGGAGCTGAGGACAGTTGATTACTACTGAAAGAGCCTCCTGCTAAGAGGTCAGGGTGGGGCTGGTTATCTAGATTTGATAATGCCTTGCCTCTGGCAATTTGAGAATTGGGTGTGTTGGTGTCCCAGGGAGTAACCAGGTTAGAGAGAGATTTCACCTGTCTGGTGCAGGTTTATATTTGGCTGTGTAATGGGAGGATTTAATATGTGCAAGTTGGTGTCCCACCTGTAGGCTGCACAAAAGAAGCACTCAACACAGGGATAATGATGGCTGTCCCTCCGGCCCTCACTCTGAATCCACACAACTTAGTCTTTTCCTGTATGTCTCTAGTGCCTCTAGAGCTGCTCTCCCTCCACTGACACCCAGGGTGAGTGCCTGCAAGTGTGTCCATGATGGGCCCTTTAAAGGGATACCTGGGTTTCTAGCAGTCTTCTATCTCACCTAGATGGTTAGAATACCCACTGATCTTTATAGCCAGAATTTGTAGAGACTCCTCTTCCTGGCACTGGAACCCTGGGCTGGGGCGCCCAGTGTGGGCCTGAGGCTCTTTGCCCCTCTGGGGGCACACCTGCAACTGAGATATTCCTCCAAATGTTCAACCGCTACACACAGGTACAGGGATAGCTCATTTCATGTGTCTACTCCTCATTCCGGGGTCGAGATGACCTTTTCTGTATATCTTTAGTTATAAGAGTTATGTTCACTTAGTATTCAGATGGTTCTGCAGGTTGATTGTCCTGTACTTTAGTCATAATTTTAATGTGGTCATGAGAGGAAGCAAGCACAGCATTTATCTATTCTGCCATCTTGACTAGAACTCTCTTTTGCTTTAATGAAAAAATTTGATGTTTATTCCTCACATGACTTGTTTCACCCTGAATCCAAATCCACTAGTCTGTAGAGCCGTTTTGGATTTGCAGTCCAGATTTTTAACTTTACTGATAATAAAGTCTCCCCTGGGTCTCATTAGCTCTTGTTAATGTGTCTCAGCGTTACTTGTATGGTTTGCCCAAACCCTAACTGAACTGCTAAAACACACCTGAAATCTCGGCAGGATTATTCTTTTCACAGTTTGAACAATTTTTATCAGTTTAATTACCACCTCCTGTAGGCCAATACCTTGCTTCCTGCCAACCTGGCTCAAGAACATATATGTATATAATGAAGCTGTGAGAAATTTGTCATAATGCTTTTAGCTGAATGCGATTTTTAATTTTTGGCAAAACTAGGTTCCTAGAACAATCTTTGCTGGTGGTTAAAAATTGAGATGCTACATGTAAATAGGTACAGTACTTTCAAGCAAGCAGCAGCAAAATGCTTTTGTTTAAATTTCAGGTTTATTATTATAAATAGATGAATTTAATGGGAATTATGTCTGGTTTAATGCACCACAATAACTTCCTATAGGTTTATTAGTTTTCCTCCCCTTTATATCTGGATTGTCATGCCTTGTTTCTCTCTTAAAGGGCCCAAACCCTTCTTTATATATCTAGAACCTCTGCAGGCTTCTACTATATTTATCCAGTCCCTACTGTAAAGAACAAAGCCAGTTGTAGAAACCATTAAAGGGAACATAAATAATCAATAGCTAAACAAACAAACAAGAGAAGGGATTCCTTGAAGTAGAATGCCAGCTGATATATGCAGAGCTGGGAAATCACCATTTTGCTGCCATGATAGAGTTTGGGCAAGAATCATAAATAGGTAATAACTTTGGCAGAGGTATTTCATGAAGAGCATGATCTCAAAGTGTCTCCTTATAGATTTTTTTTAGTTATGAAGTAAAAAAGAGCATGCAATGGAAAAATTGAACAATGCCTTGACTGGGTGATCAAAATCAATATTACAGATAGACACTGTGTCCTCCAAATGGGATACTCTGAGTAGGACACATCACTCATGTAGTTTTTGTGTTAAGAATGCATAACCTGAATCTAATCATAAGGAAACATAAGACAAACCAAAATTGAGGAACAGTCTATAAAATAATGGGCCTCTAATCTTAAAAAATGTCAATGTCAATAAAATATAAAGAAAGGTCAAGGAATTATTTGAGAGTAAAGGAAGCTATGATGACTTGACAACAAAATGCAATCATGATGTTGGATTGCTTCTTGTACTGGAGGAACCTAAAAGCCATAATGATTTGGACAATTGTTAAATTAAGGATCTAGGCAGTAGATCAAAGTATTGTAACAATGTTAAATTTCCTGAATTTAATAGCTGTGCTGTGGTTATCTAAAGAATAATTTGTCCTTAGTGTATACAAACTGAAGTATTAGAGGGTAAGGGGAATTGGTGTATGTAATCTACTTTCAAGTGGTTCAGAAAATAAATTACATATTACTATATTAAATAAACATATATTTATATATAATATACAGACATGAGTTATATGTAATAAATTATATACATGTTATATATAATATAGAAATTATATATATTATATATTTAACAAATATTATATATGTATGTATGGTCTGTACATTTAGCTACTATGCTATCTGCTACCCAAAACAAAGCTGATTTGTGTGTGTATAGAGAGAGACAGAGAAAGGAAGCCAGAGTTAGAAGAGAGAACAGTATGAATGTGGCAGGAGTAGAGTATACAGGAGTTCTCTGTACTATTCTTGCACATTTTAAGTTTAAAATTATGTTAAAAAAATGATGGCCCTGGTTCCCTTATACGCCTTGTGAAATTTCATATCCATTTTTTACTGGCATCACTCCCACCACAACTCCTCCCAACCTGGAAAGTCAGATTCTCTACATTCTATCTAGATCTCCAGGTCTAGCTGAAATCTGGCCTCCTATATACTGCTCTTTTCTCTGTATTCCTCTAGCACTACTGGTTTCAGTATTACTTGGCACTAAACTCGATTCTGCTGATTGGCTTCATTTTGGGATACACACAACACAGTGGCTAAATGCACTGACTGTGGAATCAGACTGGGTTCAAGCCTCAGTTCTGTCTCTTCTACCCTGTGTGAACTTGAACAAGTTCCTTATTTTCTCTAAGTCTTGGTTTCTTTGACAGGAAGGAGCATTACATGAGGGGAAAGAGCACTCATTGAGAATCCAGAGGCCTGATTCTAGGTGTAGATTTGTCATAGATATGTGACCTTGTGGGCCTCAGTTCTCTTACCTGTAAAATAAGTGGTTATCCACTCTGGATGACATTAGAATCACTTGGGAGCTCTAAAATATATAATATATTTTTAAAAATCTGATTTTATTAGTCAGGGTTGAGTTCCATGGTAGTTTTAAAAACCTTCCTGGGTGATTTTAATGTATGGACCAGCTGAGGACCAGTGAGGCAGCTGATTCCAAAAGTGGCTTCCAAATTCTATGATTTTATGCAAAAATGTTGCTGTGAACTCTTCATTATTGGTATTAAGGCCCCTTTTGTCTCCCCCACAACAAGTAACCTAGAGCTTGATCACATGGTAGAGAAACACAATACCGATATGTTAACTAAAATAATAATCAGCTAAGATTTTCCTCTTTTGCCTCCCTCTGTCTGGAAAGAGACATCTTTGACAATCTCAGCATTTTGACAAAACAATCATTGCCCTCTAGAATCCCCTATTAGATATAGAAAATTAGCTGTAGTGATGTGTGCTCTTAATGGGAATCTAGCATGTCAATGGGTTATTTCTGTCATTGTGGTTTAGTCTGATATTTCAATATGCCCCTGCTGCTTTTTATGATACTTAGCATAAAAGGAGAGGTGGCAGTTCCCCCTTGGTTCACATTTGACCAGTTGCTATATTTCAGGCAATCACAAAACACCATAGGTGTTGAAAATGATTATAGACAATTATGATAATGCAGCCTCTAAGGAAGAAGCCACTATCCAGTCTTCTATCTTCTAAATGCACGGGTTGTGTGTTCCTGCAGCAACAATTACCTAAAAATATCTGATAATTACTTCCAAAATGTCATCTTTATAACCAGATGTTAGAATTTCCTAATTGATAGTGCAGCTGTAGCTTCCCTGCCTGACACTGGCATATGGCTTACAATAGTCTACCTCGATTTGTTTTCTTTTTTTTTGTAAAGCTCACTTACAGATTGCAGATTGCAGGCATGATCTACCTAAGGATGAAATATTTGCACCCGTTGTGTAATTTATCTCCTGCTTTGAGTGAGAGGGGTAAAACACTGAAAAAAAATTTATAAAAAAGAAAGTAAAGAAAAAAAGCTCAGAGGCCTATGACAACCAAATTGTGTTAGAAACTTACTAATTCCTGTTGCTTTTGCATTTCATGTCAAGAAAATACTAGGTCTATGGCCATGCTATCCTGAACAAGCTTGATCCCGTCTGATCTCAGAAGCTAAGCAGGGTCGGACCTGGTTAGTACTTGGATGGGAGACCACCTAGGAAGACCAGGTGTTGCAGGTGTAAAAAAATAAAAAAAAAAAATAAGGGCTTGTAAGCTGACAAGATTCTTGCAATCTGTGAAGTCAACCAAGAGTTGCCTCGCCTAAAAAAAATCTATACACATTCGCATGTCAGCTAGGTTCACCATCATAATTTTTAAAATCTAAGATTGGCTGGAACCTTTTTTCCAGAGATTGTGGAAAGTAAAAAGCCCTCTGCAAGCTGTGTGTTTCTAGGGTGCTAATGCTATTATAGTCACCCATAGCTCTGAAAACTTGCTGTGGCTGAGTCTGTTTTATTTCAGGGTCTTATGGTATGTGATTTTTCTGTATGTGCTGTATGTGCTGTTTCTGTTCTGTATTATGTTGACTCAAAAGTCAGAACACAGCCCCTCTCCTTAATTTCCCAACAACCCACTCACAGAAGGAAAGTGGATGTGGCAGATTTCCTGAAACTTGGGGATATGGAGGGAAGGAATTTTTCTTTTTTATCACAAATATGTATAGGACCTCAAATGGAGTGGTAGCTATCATTGTCTTTATAAGATCCTCAGCTATTTCTTCAACTCAACCTCCAGTCTCCCACTATATTGCTTAGCCTCCTTGCTCTCTCTTCATGCTTCTTTCCTTTTCTTTACTTCACACTCTTGTCCTCTCAGGAGATATATAAAGATATTACAATTTTTCTTATGCAAAGAAATTCATTTCTCTCTAGTGTCCAAACTAAAACTAATTCTAGGCCTCCCTTTGTATGCCCACAATTAGGCATTTACCACTTAAAAGGACCCATCCAACTGGGCTTGTTCTCTAGTATATGTATAAATAAAGTGTGTGTATATACATCATACATACATACATATATTTCACACACACATTCACATATATATCTCCAGATTTATAAAACTTATAAGATATATCAATTACAACTTAAGTTTTTATTTGTCAATAGGATTTCCTATGAAGCAGCCTCCTAAACTCATCTTCAGGGTTCTAGATTCTTTCTAGTCTTAATTAATTCCCTATACAGCTGTCAAATAAATCTTCTAAAAACTTTTTCATCATGTTATTTCTCTGCATACCACCCTTTATTAATATGATGATCTAGTGACTATTTAGATGCTAGTGGTTGATAATGGATTAGAGTATTACCCCCAGATAACTTATGTATTTTACCAGGGACTTTTAATATCTTGAACTAGAGGAGTGAGTAATAATCTATATGGTGTGCTTAGAATAGATCCTGGAATAATAATAAGTGCTCAGTAAAGATTAATGACTAATACTGTTATTGTTGTGATATTGTTATTGGGATTTCAGGTGTGGTAGTGCTGGGTCAGTGGGAAGAGGGTATTAACAGGTAACAAGTATCTCTTTCTTTGTTGTATTCACCATTGCCCACCAACTTCCCCTGGCCAAGTCAGGAATTACCATTGAATGAATATCCAAACTACTCAGCTTTCCATGCAACATCTGGCATGATCAGACTCCCTCTATATTTCTCCAAACTTTGATTCATCTGCACTCATACACAATTTTATGTTCTAGTTATGCATGTCTATACCTATATCTAAAAATATTATGCTTACTAAAGTAACCTTAAATGGGAATTCTCATTTGGAACTAAGGGAATTACTTTGGGATCCATTTAAAGGTTGGTGGTAGTTGGAGATAGGAGATTTGAGAGGTAAGTTAAACATTGTTGAAGTCTTCCATCATTATGTACTTTCTATTTTCTAAACAGGGCCATATGATGATCACTTGCAGTCCCCTTTATCTTTCATTAACCATAGTGTTTCCCAAACTTAAGATTAAAAGTGTTTTCTGAACCCCACTGATACCTTGCTGTCTCATTGAGTGGGTTGTTTTTCTCTGTTCTGGCTTTAACTGCCTTAATGAGAACAGATAACCAGGGTGGGTAATATTCCCTAGAGTGAAACAAGGTTTTTCAGGGGCCAGAGGTAAACACTAACTATGTTAGCAAAATTAACAGAAGCAAGGCTCTCTGTGAAGACCTCTGGACACTGGCAGGTAGGAGATGAAGGATCTAGATATGCCTCAACAGTCTCTGTCTTTAGCTGAAGTTTGTTCCAAGGACAGTTACACACTGTTGAATTCTGGCTCATTTGTTGGGCCATACTTTAATGAATGCTATCAATAAAAAGAATGCTGCTTACCCATAGCTGAGTTTATTGTTGTCTTCCTGAAATAATTTATTTGGCCCTCTAGTCTCAAACTGAATTTCATATTGGAGACCGTATTGAAAATACTATTTTTTGTAAGATGGTAAAGTTGGCCCACCTGTTTCTTTCTCTACTTACCCATAGGCAGAGAAATGGTCAGACCCACCTCTCATCAAAGTCCAGACTTGATTAAATTCATTACACCAGCCAGAGACCCTTACCTCATTTATTTCTGGAGATTGTTTCCTTTCACAAGGAGAAGAAAACAATGCTTTGGGAGAAGATCACAGTCCAGTCACAGGGATTTCTCTGACCAGACCCAGATGAGTGGAGGTATATAGGATAGGAAAGTCTGGATTTTGAGGGAAAAAGAGACACCTGGGGCATAGTGCCTGACTGAAGCTGGCACACAACATCAGTATGAGTGCCTGAAAGTCTTAAGGAGATTGGAGAAGAAAGTATAGAGCCTGAAGAGCTCAGATCATACTGCTTACTTCTCCCTGGGTGCTAAAGGATCAGTTAGCAAAGGTGTTCTCCATTATCATCTCTCCTTTATCCTGGCCCAAAGCATAAAGTGGTTTCCTCATCTGTATGAAAATCCACAGGGTTATTGTGAGGATAAAAAGTGGTAAAAGTCTTTGCAAATGGAAAATTATGAAAGCCTTTGCAAATGGAAAATTGCTATGCAAACGTAGAAACTTGGCTAGAAAAACCAAAGAACTTAAGGTCATCTAGGCCAATTCCCTATCCTGTGGTTGAAGAACCCACTACTCTTATTATATTTAATTGAAAATTTACAAAGATTAAAATTACTATGGGGAGTGATTGAGTCATTCAAAAACTATTGAGTACTATTATTTTCCAGATGCTATTCTACGTGCTATAGATAAAACAGTGAATGAAACAGACAAGGTCTCTGCCTTCATGTAGCTTAAACTTGAGTAGGGAGAGCCATATAATATGCAAACAAAATAATATAGATAATTTCTGATAGTGATACATGGTATGCAGGTAATTAAAATAGGCTTATGAGATAGTGACTGTGGGGAGCAACCTTAGATTATGTTGACAGGGAAGATTTCTATGAGGAGATAGCCATTAAACTTAGTTTTTAATAATAGAAGGAACCAGATTGCAAAGACTAAGTGGGAGACCATTCTAGGTAGAAGGGGTAGCCATTGAAAAGGCTATCAATGTGGCCAGAACAGATTTTGTGAAGAGGAGAGTGCTATGAGAGGAGATCATAGAGTTAGGGAGAGATCAGATCATGAAAGGGATATTAGAAAAACAAACAAACAAACAAAGCATTTATATTTAATTTTAAATGTGATGGGAAGCCATTGGAGGGTTTAAGCAAAGGAGTTACATTACCAATTTTGAATTTTAATAAGAATCTTCTGACTGCTGTATTTAGAAAAAATAAAAGACACAAGAGTAGAAACTAGAATAGCCATTAGGAGGCTGTGGCAATTGTATATTTGTTCAAAGTATTTGTGTCTTCCTTGCCCAGATTTTCTATATACTGAATATATTTTCCCCTTCTTTAACTTTAAGCTTGGCCATGTGACTTGATTTGGCTGATTGAATGTGAGAAGATGTAACCTATATCCCATCAGAGCGGAGCTTCAAATGTACTTATAGTGGTTTGGCTCTGCCATCCCTAAACTTCTGCATTCCACCATGAGAATAGCATAGGCTTCAGCCTGATCCTTTATAGACTTGTGGAACTAAGCTCATGCCAGAGAGCCCAGCATAATTCACCTGAGATACAGCCCACATATAACTTGAGTAAGAAATATTTATTTCTGGAAGCCCCAGAGAGTCTGAAATTGTTTGAGGCTACTCCCCTCCCCCTACACACACATAATAAGAAAAAGAAAAAAAGAAAAAGGCTATCCAAAATCAAGAAATCCTGGTAGCAGTGAAAATAGTGAGAAGTGATTGGATTTTATGTATATTTTTCATATAAAACTAGTAAGACTTGCTGATGTTTACAAGATGTGGAATGAAAGAATAAAGTAAAGGATGACTTTTGAGAAACTGGTTGACTGAGGCATCTTATACCACAATGGAGAAGACTTGGGGAAGAGTTAATATGAGAGAAACCAGGAGTTCATTTTTGGCAATTTTAAGTTTGAGGTGATTTTTGAGATCCATATATTGATCTACTTGTGCATCCCAAGAAATACTATTTATTTACTTGGTTCATTTTACTTTATCTACAAAAAATAATATTTGGCAGCTTACATTAAAATACTGGTAAAACTATTAACATAAGGGGATCCAGAGGGAAAAATATATTGAAAAATTTTGGCAGAGGAAAACTACTGAAATTCAATTCAATTATTTTTCATTTTCTAAGTAACAAGAATGAAAAGGCAAAAGTAGTGAGGCATGAAACTCATTTTCTGGGGCAGTGGTTCTTAATATTGGTTGCAGAGTATAATCCTGGAGGTTGGCCAAGCACATTGTGAATGGTAACACCCGGAGCTGCATGCAAATCTCAACAGCCCTGCCTAAAGCTCACTCCTAATCCAAATTTAACTGGCCTAGAATGGTGCTGGCATGCAGATATATTAATGTGCAGCTTGAATTGAGAAATGATAGTTTGTAGAAGAAAGAGTACCCATTGATATGGAAAGAAAACTTGTTCCCAAGCTCTAATTAAATTTGTTTTAGGCATTTTTATGTAAAGGGTATTGAGCTATGTAATGAATGATTCTATAGATAATTTCACATGAGCTGCAGAAGACTTCTTCCTTTACTGCTTATTATATGTACCCTCAATGAAAGCTGAAGATATAAGGTTAAAATTATAGTTGTGTAAAAGTAGAAGCCAGAGTGATAGGGTCCAGTTATATAGTTTTCTGGTAGTTTGGCATAGCGGAGTGATAAAGCTTGGAGAATCATGAAGAAGAAAGAATTAATGAAATCCTCACAAACACCAGTAGTTTCAACAAGACTACTCAGTTTGGCCATCAAGCCACTCTGGAAAATTCCTCAAGGAGTAGAGCCTTTCTACTGGCTCTTTGCCCCTTAACCCAGAGGTGCCTGTGGTTGGACAGGGAGTGGTTTGTGTTCTTCCTTTTTTGTTTTGTCACTATTATGCTTTACCATGCCAAGCAGATTTTTCCTTTAGGGGAAGACACTTAGGCAGAGAATGAAATGAATGTACTAATGATGGTCGCAATTCTTTGCAGAGCCTAAGAGCAGTTGGCTGCTAATTGTGGAGCAGTAATAAGGGTCCCTGAGCCATAAGGTTTGCATTTGAACACCTGTAGTTTTCATTTAACAGCATGGATCATTAGACAGCTGCTCAGATGGCTTTATTAAAACAAACACATTGGAACTGTTTTATGCATGTGTTATATTGCAATCAGAAGATCAGAGGATCAGAAGATGCAAACAGGGAGATTGTGCTAAAAAAATAAGACAATTGAAGTATATTTAAAAGTGCTATAAGCCCTTCAAGGCAAATATAGCTGAGTATTTTTCTGCCTTTGTCAATCTGAGACAGATTGAACTTGCTGGATTTTGCCTTAAAACTTCTTGCTGAGACTGATGGGCATGGAAAGTCTGATAGTCTTCTATGGGGGCAGCCCTCATTGAAGTCATTGGCATGCTCTGAAACTGGCCTGTCAGATATGTTCCTTTCACAGAAGCAAGCTAAATGTGATGTTCTCTGTAATGTAAAGATAACATTTTAGGAAGAAGAGGGGCTTTCTGGAGTTTTCCTTCATTGGGGATGTGTTTCTTCTATGTTACCTATGCTTTCACACTGATATCCCATTACAAGTTTCATCACACATTTGTAAAATGACTAATTAAAATTAGATGCTGAGTTTGTGCCCAGAGTCAAGGTACAGACTAAAGCTGGGATGTAGAGTTTTTCTTGATTTGGACTGGGAAGATGGTGGACTAGGTAAAAGCAAGGTTTGCCTCCTCCCAGGTCCACATTGAAATTATAACCAAATTATAAAATAATAAATGTGGAGAATCACCTGAAGTCAAGCTGATCATAACACCTACATCTGGTAATATAAAGGAACCACATCAAAGCTGGTAGGAGGGGCAAAGTCACAAATCAGGCTAGACCTACACCCTCGGGTGGTGGAGGATCACTGGGAGGGAGAGCAAGGCTACGGATGCTCCCCTGAAGGACAGGAGGGTCCTGATCTCATTCAGGGGCTCACCAGCCCAGGGTCCCAGACCAGGGAAGAGGAGATTCCAATAACTCTGACTGTAAAAAACAGGGGATTCTGGCCATCTGGGTGAGAGGTAATGAGATGGAAACCCTAGACACTCCTTTGAAAGACCCACAAACAGGCTTTCTGATATGTGGAGACTCACCTGGGACATGGTGGTGAATCAGAGGCTCACGCAGGATTCATACCAAGAAAGTCAGCATGACCTGGCACCAGTATGAGGGCTGGAACGGGAGCTACCCTGTACCTTAGTCCAGCCACCTTACCTGGCAATCTACAGACCTAGCCAGCTTGACTGTGCAGACCTCTCCCACAGGGCCATTAGGAAGCACAGGCCTGAGGAGATCAGCCCACCCTACTCGATCTGCAGATTGTCCAGGGCTTTTGTTACTGGATGGCTGCCATGCCCTATTACAATTCTGGCACAAGAATTCAGAGCTGATGGCCAGCCTGTGAGTGCCTCATGTCCGAAATAGTTTCGAGCAGATCAATGCTGCCAACACAAACTTGGGCAGATCTCAGGGATCTGTGGGCAAGTCCCAGACAGCAGCTGGTCTTGCTGTGATCTGGGACTTCTGCAGGAACAAACAAACAGTTACAGAAGTTGCAGCAAGGCTGAGGCTGTATTGATCTGATTGCCATTGTCTCCCAGAGACCCCACCCACCCCACCTACCCACAAATTGCCCTAGGTGGCCCATTAACAGTGAACCACCACTACCATGCCTGTCTCTCCTGTCTCCAAATCCACACAGGCAACACACTTTGGCTAGCAAAGGGCAGGCACTGCACATAAATCAGTTACAGGCAGACCTCTGCTGCCTGCAAGAGTTGCAATATTGCGTCTGGGGAGCACAGGGGTCTGTGGGACCACCCAAGATGGCAGCTAGTCTCACTGGGATCTGTGACTACAGCAGGAACACCCGGGCACTGAAGCTGTAGCAAAACTTAGTCTGTATGGGCCGGCCAGACCTTGTTTCCCTGAGATCCCGCTTCACTCAAGGCACAAAATACCTACAGCTAATTGACAGGCACCCTGCTTGGCTCTGGGGTTGCCCAGTCTGTGCAGGCAACAGACCTTGCTAGCACAGTGAGCACATTTCAGGGAAAACAGTTATTGGCACACCAATGCTGCCTGTACAAACTGCAATATCTCTTGAGGGTATCGCAGGGTCTGTATTGGCCTGATGGACCACATCTTCCTGAGCTCCTGCGCCATCCTGTACACAAAGTTCCTGCTGAACATTGATCATCAGCTGCTCCTGTCCTGGGGTGGCACATTCAAGCCCAAAGTGGGCAGCAGCTAACCTTGCTACAATTGGAAATTTGTACAGGGAGCCAAAGAGATAGCACTGACATGTAAACTAACAATGTAGTGCAGGGGAAATTTACTCAATAGACACAGGAGACTCTCAGGGTCCCTGTGCCACCCAACATGCATATCCCCCAGAGGCCTTTCCAGTTTCAGAGACTTATGGGCAACTGACAGGCAGTATCAGACCTGGAGGAGCACTGGTCCCTCTGCTAAACTGCCCTAGGTCAGGGACAGGGAATAACCTGACTTCTGCCTACAGCATTGTCTCTTCCACTAACCTATAGATCCAGGATAGGCAGCAATCATCTGTAGATCGCTTTGTAGTTCCAACCGGATAGCCCTGAGCAATCAAAAGCAGCAACTGACCTTGGCCTACGGGAGATCTCCTCCCAAGATGCCACAAAACCAATGCATCTGGACACTGGCACTAGACCACAACATAACAACTACTGACTAGCCCTGTGAGTGGTACACACAAATGGTGGTTGCAAAAAGTACATAAGCCTGCTAGGACAAATCCCACTCAGTGGGGTCAGCCCCCACACAGCAACTCTTACCCTGTGGGTGCAACAATCTCCACAATTAGTCAGCCTGAGTGTTATTTCCATCCTCTGATGTACTAACAACAATAAAGGCTTGATGACAACAGAAAGTCACACACAACCCACACAAAGATCATGTGCAGAGAACCTCGACAGAGAGATAGTAAGCATAAAAAAAAACATAGAAACCCTAAAAAAGAACCAGACAGAAATGAAGAATACACTAGAAGGATTCAATAGTATGTTGGACAAAGCAGAAGATCAAATCAGTAATTTGGAAGACAAGGTAGCAGAATGCACCCAATCAGAACAACAAAAAGAAAAATCAATTCAAAAAATTAGGAATGTTTAACAGACCTCTGGAACATCAGGAATCATAAAAGTATTCAGATCATAGGAGTACCTGAAGGAGAAGAGAATGAGCATGGGATTGAGACTCTATTTGAAGAAATAATGACAGAACACTTCCCTAACCTGGCGAAAGAATTAGACATACAAGTTCGGGAAGCACAAAGAGTCCTAAACAAGAGGAATTCAAACAGACCCACACCAAGTTACATCATAAATAAAATGCCAAAGTTAAAGACAAAGAGAGAATCTGAAAAGCAGCAAGAGAAAGGCAGCTTTACAAGGGTACTCCCATAAGAATGTCTGCTGATGTTTCATTAGAAACTTAGCAGGCCTGAAGGGAATGACAAAAAATATTCAAAGTTATGAAAAACAAGAACCTACAACCATGAATACTCTACTCAGCAAGACTTTTGATTAAAATAGAAGGTGAGAGAAAGAGCTTCCCAGACAGGAAAAAGCTTAAAGAATTCATCACCAACAAGCCAGCATTACAAGAAATGTTAATTTTTTTTTTGTAAAAAGAGAAGGTGTAAAAAAGAAAATAGAAATAACAAATACAAATAATGAAATAGCAGTAACTATGTAACTATCAGTAATCACTTTAAATGTAAATAAATTATATACCTCAATCAAAAGACATAAGGTGGCCAAATGGATAAAAAAACAAGATCCATGCATATGCTGTCTACAAGAGACCTACTTCAGATCAAATGACACTCACAGCCTGAAAGTAAAGTGATGAAAAAGATATTTCACACAAATGGAAATAAAAAAAAAGCCTGAGTGGTAAAACTTATATAAAATAGACTCTAAAATCAAGGCTATACTAAGAGACAAAAAAGGGCATTACATAATGATAAAGGGATCAACAAATCAAGAGAACATAACCCTAGCAAACATATATGTGTCCAACACAGGAAGACCTACATACATAAAGCAATTATTGACTGACATAAAAGGAGAGATAAACAATAATACACTCATAGTAGGAGACTTTAACATCCCATTGACACCAACGGGCGGCTCTTCCAGGCAAGGAATCAAGGAAACAATGGGCATAAAAGAACCACTAGACCAGATGAATTTAATAGATATTTTCAGAATATTTCACTCCAAAGCAGGGAAATATAGTCTTCTCAAGTGCACATAGAACTTTTTCTAAGATAGACCACATGTTATGACAGAAAACGAGTCTCGAATTTAAGAAAATTGAAATCATATCAAACATCTTCAACCATCATAATGGTATGAAACTAGAAATCAGCTACAAGAAAAAAAATCTGGAAAATACAAAAACACATGGAAGCTAAATAATATGCTACTAAACAATAACATGATACTATATATAGAGAATCCTAAAATTTCAATCCCAAACTGTTAGAACCGATCCATGGATTCAGTAAAGTAGCAGGTTACAAAATGAATATTCAGAAGACAGTGGCATTTTTATACACCAATGATGAATTTTTGGAAAGAGAAATTAAGAAAACTATCCCATTTACAATTGCATAGATATCTATAAAATACCTGGGAATCAAATTAACCAAAGAGGTAAAAGACCTGTCCTTGGAAAAATTGTCATTGATAAAAGAAACTGAAGAAGTTAGGAAGAATCTACATCATTCCAATGGCCATACTACCCAAAGCAATCTATAGATTTAATGCAATAACTATCAAAATACCAATGGAATTTTTCAGAGAGCTAGAATAAATAATCCTAAAATTTATATGGAACCATAAAGGACCCCGAGTAGCCACTGCAATCTTGAGGTAGAAGAACAAAATTGGAGGTATTACACTACCTGATATCAAACTATACTATAAGGCTGCAGTAATCAAGACAGCATGGTAGTGCATAAAAACATATACACTGATCAGTGGAACAGAATAGAGAGCCCAGAAATAAATCCACACATATATGCTCACTTAATATATGACAAAGGAGGCAAAAATATACAATGGCATAAAGAAAATTTCTTCCATAAATGGTGTTGGGAAAACTGGACATATTCATGCAGAAAAATAAAGAAAGAAATTGGACCACCTTCTTATACCATATACAAGAATAGACTCAAAATGGATTAAAGACTTAAGTGCAAGACCAGAAAACATGACACTTCTAGAAGAACGCATAGGCTGTTTACTCTCTGATATTACTGACAGTAATTTCTTTTCAGATATATCTCCTCAGGCAAGGGAAACAAAAGAAAAAATAAACAAATGATACTACATTAAATTAAAAAGTTTTTAGTGTTTTTTTTTTCCACAGCAAGGGGAAACCATCAACAAAGCAAAAAGACAAGCGACTGAATGGGAGAAAATATTTGCTTATTATACATCTGATAAGAGGTTAATATCCAAAATATGTGAAGAACTCATACAACTCAACAACAAAAAAAACAAAACAATCCAATTAAAAAATGGGCAGAAGACCTGAACAGATACTTCTTCAAGAAGGAAATACAGATGTCCATAAGACATATGAAAAGATGCTCAAAGTCACTAATCATCAGAAAAATGCAAATTAAAATCACAATGAGATATCACCTGATACCTCTCAGAATGGCTATCATCAACATATCAAAGAATAACAAGTGTTTGTGAGGATGCAGAGAAAAGGGTGCCCTCATACATTGTTGGTGGGATTGCAAATTGATACAGTTCCTATGGAAAACAGTATGGAGGTTTCTCAAAAAATTAAAAATGGATATACCTTTGGACCCAGCAATTGCACTTCTGGGTATTTATCCAAAGAAAACCAAAACAATAATTTGTAAAGATCTATGCACCCAGTATTCATGGCAGCACAATTTACAATAACCAAGATATGGAAGCTACCTAAATGCCTATCAACAGATGATTGGATTAAGAAGTTATGGTTCATATATATAATGGAATATTACTCAGCCATTAAAAATATGAAATTCTACTTTTTTAAATGACATGGATGGACCTAGAGGTTATTATGCTGAGTGACATAAGCCAGACAGAGAAAGATATATACCTTATGATTTCACTTATATGCAGAATCTAAGGAACAAAAGAGCAAACTAATCAAAAACAGACTCACAAATACAGTGGACAATTTGGTGACAGACAGAGGGGAAAGGGATTGGGAGGCTAGGAGAATAGGGTGAAGGGTTAAAGAAGTACAAATTAGTAGTTGATAGTTGGGTATGGGGAGCACAGCATAGGGAATGCAGTGAGCATTAATATATTGGCTAGGTGGAGAGTGAGAGTAGAGATTGATCAATTAGGGGGATCATTTTATAAACTATGTAAATGTCTAACTAATGTACTGTATATTTTAAACTAATAAACATTTTTAAAAATTGGCCTTTGTTGGACATATTTTCTAACTATTTGTCAAAGAATATTTGGGGTGCTTCAGACTGCATGAGTATCGAAGGTGTATTTTGAATGGAGATATATTGGTATTGTTAGGTATATTTGTATGATAATGACAGTGGAAAATGTATGAAGTGTGTGCATGTGTGTGTGTGTGTGTGTGTAAGAGAGAGAGAGAGAGAGAGAGAGAGAGAGATTCAGAGAGAGAGATTGAGAGCTTAACATCAAGCTCGAAGTATGGATCCATTATCAACAAGTTCAAAATGTGTATTAATCTCTTCTTTAAGTGCATAAATTTATGACCATAAGTGACACTTTATGTGTGGGAAGACTTTCATAGACATTATTGGTTACCTTGATTTCATTAGTGTTCAAGAGCCATAACATGTACCTTCTGGTTTTATAATCACACAGTCCCAGGTGTGGTCTACAGACTAGAAAAGAGATCTTGGTAGTTCTGGGAACCTGTCCAGGAGATAGGGGAGTGTGAAAGGGAGGAATGGCTTATATTTCTCAGTGGTCTGAATTATAGTTATCATAAATAAAAGTAGGAACAAGTACGTGAATTTTGAGCACATGAATTTAGCTTGCATACTTTTCTGTCTTCTCTCTTCTGTGGGTACCTTTTGCTCAGGTGCTGCACTTCCCCAACCCATTTCCTGGCTCTGGTATCTATTGCAAAGCCAATCCTTGGCAAAACCTAAAGCTAGTAGTTTGTTCTGGGTGTTTTTCACCCCTGACGTTGCCTTCATTCTCCTCCACCTTGGTGGAAAACAAAACCTTTTCTCCCTTTCCTATACTCTTACTCTCCTGATAGGTTCCCAGACCTTTGTAACTTTCTTTTATCTCATCCCTATCCAATACTGCTCTATGCAAGAATGGAAAACTTGTGTAACATGGAGGGGAAATAACTGATACAGCTCAAAGTGCTCCTGTAGCAGGGAGTCTGATCTTTGGCTAATGAGATGAAATACTACCATTGGATTTTTAGACTGAGGGCTGGGAGAGGGTGGGACATTTTTGTTCCTTCCTGTTATATTCTGAGACCAAATCAAGACCAAGAAAGAGGTAATTATCTGCATTCTTCTCTCACTATATTCAGTTTCCTATCTCCCAGGTAAGAGCCTGGACAATAGTAGCCCCTCAATAAATGTTTTTGAATGACTAAATGGGCAGAAGAGCCTTTCCTAGACCTTTTTACCTCACAGTAGTGACTGCCTACTTACAGGCTAGACTTCGAACATAAAGAGCCTTGCCTTCAAGCAGAAGACTATTAGGCTGTCAAGAGCATGGAGTATTGTATGTCAAGAGCATGGTCCAGGGCTCCAGTCTGTTGTCAGGATTTGGTGGTAGATCCTTCTTTGCTGAGAATTATGGCCCACAAAATGCATCTGATTTCCCTTTTCTACAATAGTTGTAGAAGAAAGAGCAGAAGCAGGCTTCCCTTTCCTCTAAAGAGAAGATACTTTTTCTTAAAGCCTACTTTCAGATTTCCTTAATTTCGTCTTTCCAATAAAGAATCTAATAAACTTAGCCTACCCCATTTCCATTAGCCCTACTAGCATTCCAGAGAAAATGGAAGGAAGAAATCATGTCAGTTTTAGTTCTGATTTTTATCTGCATGGAGACCACTTTCAGTTTTCTCCTATTTCTTTCAGGCTGTGAGTCATTGGCTTCAAGCCAATTTGCATAGTTAAAGAAATCCAAAGTTCACACACACACACACACACACACACACACACACACACACACACCTCCTCAGGTAAGCCACTCTCCACTTCATGATTCTACTCTATGTTTCTAATCTATAAAGCTTGATTTGGCTGCAGGGATAAGTATACAAAAACCCAAACCACTGGTGTTCCCTTCCCCCATATGTTCCTTATTATTTTGGTTTAAAAATGTCTAGGCCATTTGGAAAATGTTTGGTTGACCACCAAGAAATTTCCTAGTTCTGGGGGTTACTGATTAACTCCAAGAAAGACATGTGAATAATGTGTGTGTGTCTATGAGGAGTTTCTTTCATCCGTAAAGCATTGCAAGCAGGATTGTTTTAAGAAGATGCTCTATAAAGAAAATTAGCTATTGACTTATTCATTTTTTATCACTCATTTATTCAGTCCTTCAAGGCCCTGGGTTGGTTACCTAGATTACAGTGGAGAACTGGGCAGACAGTTTATGCCCCCAGGCCCCTGGGAGTACCTGCTCATTCTCTTTTGCCTTGGCAAAAATGTTTGAAAAGCATTTAGAATTCCCTCTAAAACAAGAATTCCAGCTTCAAGTTATGTCTTAAAATAAATGAATAGTTAGGAGAGAAAAATTCAGTTGTAATACCTCTCATTTAGAATTTTCATTTGAAATAATTAAAGTAGAAGAAAGTTTCTATTGATGAAAGCCTGATTTATAGCATAATATTTAGAAAACTATGTTTTATGTTTTATTTTTTCAAGTGTATATATTGAATTAACTGTTAAAAGGATATGGGTAGATAGATGTCCTGATATAACTGTGATGAGTAGGTATTTTATTAATATATTTCTGTAATTATAAAAAATAATGTATGTACTAAAAATACAGAAAAGTATAAAGAAACAAAGTGTGTGATTCCAACACTCAGAGACAACTGCTTTTACATTTTTTTCTTAAGATGTTTTTATTAAAATATAGCTAACATAACAATATTATATTAGATTCAGGTATGTGCTATAGTTATTCAACATTTATATACCCAAAGAAATAATCACCATAAGTCTAGTAACCATCTGACACTGTACAATGTTATTATAATATTATTGACTTATTTATTTTATAACTGTAAATTTGAACCTCTTATTTTTCTTCATCTTCCCCTCCATTTTTTTTTTCAATTTACAGTTGAACCTTAATACAGGTCCGCCTTCCTTACCTGATTCTTGTGAACAATTGTGTTTTGAAATTCAGAATTTTTCAGATTTTAGTAAGGTATTCAATGTGTGTACCAAAGATTTTATAGTATGTCAGTGAAATGTGAGGCAGTGCTTCATAATCAATAAACATAATATTTATGAGGCAAATATATATAAATATTCATTCTGAGAATAGATATAGATGATAAATAACTTTACAATTGTTCATGTCAGATTTTGATACCAAATGAGTTACAAATATTTTTCCATTTCAGATCCCTTTGTATTTTGGAACACATATAAAGGATCATGGACTTGTATTTTAGCCTAATATTACACCATTTGTAAGCATTTATTGCATGTTAAGCATCATGGAAGGAGTTTAATGTGCAAATTGTGCTCTTCATGATGATAGAGGCATATCTAAAGAAATGAGATCCTGTGCTCTTAAAAGATGCCTGGTAATAAGGAAATGCTGTCCCTAGTTGTCAGGCCTTTTATAGCTTTGGCCTCAGTTTTACCCATGGATGTTAACTCTCATATTCATCCATTTGGATCTATCATCTCCTGCTGGAATGACCCTATATTTGATCTTAACTATGCTCTCAATTCTCTTTGGCTTGAAGGTCAGATCATAGCAGCTTACCTTTGTTCTCTTGGCAAATGAGTACCATCCCATCCCTCATTTTACTTTCACAAATCTATTTTGGCACTGATATTTCTGGTGACCGTACCCCAGTCCATTTAGTCAAGTTAAAGCAAGCAAAACCTGAAAAATGGTTGAGAAAAAAAATAAAAGTAAAGGTTCAATGCATGAAACATCCATCCAAATTGAAGAGATGGCTTGAAAGACAAGTATCAGCGATTAAGCAAGTAAATAACAGAAAACAGAGTCATTGATTTATAACTTGGCAGCTGCCTATCTGTGCCCCTTACTGCATCCATGATCTAGATTTCAAAATTGTACAATGAGTATTTTGTAGAAGCAAAAGTCAGAGCTCTTTCATGCAAAGACAGGAAATTTGGTGAAATGGTAACTAATGAATTAAAAAAATACCAAAAACCTGTAATTACCTCTGATAATATGTTATGCTTTTCTTTCTCTGTTCTGAATCTATCACTGTATTCGTTTTCTTTTCTAATGCAGTATTTCAGGTCAGCATTGCTTTTCTGTTATGTGTCTCAAACTACAGTTTCTGCTGACAATGCGAATGAAAGCACATTATGATTATGTTTTTCCTTCCCTTCCTCATGGTCTCCAAGTGCCTATGTTCTAATATAAGTCCCAATTACAGGAAGTCCAAATGGATATGTTGTTAGAAACCTATGGATATATAGTTAATAAAAAATGTATGGTTACGATATTACAGAACATGTGTAATATTGATGGAAACTCAACTGATCTCAATATTTAATAAATGTTTAATATAAAATATGGATATTTGGGCATATTTGAAAATGTGACATATGTTAATTTCTTGCTTAAAATTTGTCTGGTGGATTTGGTTTTCTTCTATAATTCTCATTTTGAATTTCCCTTTTTGGTATGCTGGTCTGGACTTTGGTATTCCAGAATGCCTGAGGGTAAGAGATCAACTAATCATATATTTTGAGGTGTTCTTGGAGCAGCTAAATGGCCCATTAGTGATACCCTATGGTCCACTTTAATTGGCATTTGAACTCGCTCTCTGGAAATTTAGACTAATAACTTAGCTTTAGATACTGTCCTTAAAGAATCTGAGTGTTTAGTTTAGACATTGGTTAAAATAGTGGATAGTAGGAACTGAATTTATGAGAATTGAAATTGCCTGTCTAGTTACTAGAGACTGTGCTTGAAGATTGTTTGGGTTCTGGCCTTTTTTGAATGCCGTGAAAATAAGAGGCTATACAAATCATTAATATTGAGCAGTAGAGGGTCATAGAAAGAAAACTAGAAACTGTCATAGATCAAAAATCCTGTCTTCTTGGATTTATAAGACTATTTTACTGTCACTTTAGATTTCAATTGTGTCCTGAGAAGTTATGTAATTTAAAATAAAATGTTAATATATTATTCTGAATTTTTTTGCCAAATGTTTTACATGTATGCTCATTTTACCTCAATAAATCCCCTGTCAAGAGGCATCTGTATACCCATTTTAGAGCAACTAAGTCACAGAAAGGTTAAGTAACTTGCCTAAGGTTGAACATGGAGCTAGAAAATTTCAGAGCTGGGTACAGTTTATCTGTACCAAACAGAAAATAAAAGATGATTAGATCATCAGGTGTGTGATGTAAAATTATACAAAATGGGAAATAGAAGAAACAATTTGAAACAGTTTTGATAATTTTTTAAAAAAAAATTGTCTTCAAGATTTATTTGCCTGTTACAGCCTGTTTCCTTGTGAGACTGAGCATTGGACCAGAGTAAAAGATGTTGATGACTTGGTAAGAGCCATCTCTATGTTAGAGAACCAACTTAAAATTGATGTCCTAATAACAGCCTGTCATGGGGATTATATCCAGATATGGGATAGAACAGTTTTGTCTTATGATCCAGGATAAGCCTTAAACTGGTGCTGGGAGAATTATTTTGCTGCCTGCCCATTTGCTTATAGTGAAAGAGCATATGTTTCCAATCAAACGAGTACTTGCCAATGGAGAGAGTGAGCTGGACAGACAAGTTTATGAATGGGCATATTTTTGTTTATCCTATTTTCTTTTTTGTATAGGAACTGTCCGGAAGGGTAGACTATGATAGAGTACCACTCTGGGGTACTCTGGGAAGCCAGAGGTGGGATAGAAGCATTAAGTGTGCTCAGAAAGCATTCCAATTAAGAGCTTATCTCTGACATCAAACTTCCTGGGTTGGAGTACTGGCTCTGCCACTCATTAACTATGTAAACTTTCTGAGACTTATTTTGCTCACTTGCAAAATAGAGATAATGAGAGCTTACCTAATAGAGATTTTGCTAGGATTGGAAGCATTATTATATGTAAATACTCAGAATAGTACCTGGCTCATAGTAAGACCAATAAGTGTAAATTTGTTGGCTATTATCTCTATTAGTTCGAGAGCTGGCCTGAAGTTGAATACATAGTTAGATAGAACAGTGGCATTAATCTAATCACATCAAAAGCATTTTGGTAAGGGTTTCCTTATTTCCAAGAACACAACCAATGTGGTGACTAACATTTCTTGTGACATCCAGTTGATACCCTATATTTATCCAATTTTTAATGTTTCTTTATGTGGGTTTGTATGTGGTTTCAAGACTCCTATTTTAATGTGTCATTTCTGTGCTGGAACTGATGATGAACATAATCACTAAATATGCCCAGGTGGGAACAGGTTTTCTAGTAGTATTCATGCAATGAGAAGGAAATAGATTAACCAAAGATTTTAATTGACTTGTCCATATGAGTTTATCATTTTAATTATTAGGTTTTTAATATGAGAAATTAGTTAATGGAACCAAGATAACAACTGCTATTATAAGAGAGTAAATAATGGCATAGCCGGTCTAGTGCGAAGGTTATTTTTGTATCACATCTTCTTGTACTAGCTTGTCTGATTTATGGCTGTAACCAACCAACCCTGACTCTGTCCCCTATCTGTTCACAAAGTAATTTTAGGTCTGTCCCTCTCAAAAGAACCCTGCTAAGGTATTTCTGGGAATCCCCAGGGGTTACCTTACATGAGCTCTGAATTAGCTGATCAACACTACTGCTACTAATACTGTGTTCCAGACTCTCAGTGCTGCTGCTGCATCCTTACCAGCCTTCTGTGTCCTGCTGATTGTCATGGTTATAGATGCTTTCAATACTCGTAGAGCAATGAGAATTAATCAATCAACTGCAAAGTCAGGAGTGGCATAGCTTTGGCGTACCTGCATTATGCTCCCTTAGGGGAATCGCATAGCATGTTATTTGGGTCTTGAGGTGTTACAAAGTTTAGTTAGCTCATTTGGCTTTTACTCAGAGTACCCATATCCCAGAGCACAGTATAAGTAGTTGGACCAAGATGGATTTAGGCAACAACAACCATTCTATAATTGGAAATTCTGCCTGCCCTTTATTATCAGCTCTTCTTGCTAAATCTGACTTACTATGCCTGACTTCTTTTTGAATATTGGTGGATTCTTTCCAAGGGGCCCTACATTCTGTTCAGAAACATAACTCTGGTTAAGTTAACCACCCATTCAACAGAAATCCATGCAGAGCTCTGGCCAGTCCTTTATACAGAAGAATTTGTAAGTACAAATCAATCACTGAAATTGGCCTGTGGGTGGAAAGTGGTAAAGAAGGCATTACTTAATTCTACCTGCCAGATGTAATTGAATTTTAGATGTGGCCCAATCAAGACCACACTGTTATAATATGTTTATATCTTTAATCTGCTCGCCTGTGAAATTTCCATGGTCTTGAATGTCTTAACCCGTTCTCTGAAAATCCATTTGTCTCCCCATTTTCCAAACCTTTAATGAAATTTATCTTCTTGAAGAAAACTTTCCCAGTTAACCCCAACTGATTTAGAAATAATTTCTATATTCCATATACACCTTCAATTTTATGTCAATGTGTGTACTTTCAATATGTTTTAAATGTTTCCTTGTTCTCTCACTCAATAGATATTTATGAACATTCATTACATGCTGAGGGTATAGCGATGAACAAAATAGACATGGTCCCTTGCCTTCATAAACTTGATGTTCTAGTGGGAGAAATGACACAGAAATAAACAAATAAACAAGCAAGATAATTTTAGATAGTGATAAAGACTATGAAGAAAAGCCAGACAAGGGAATAGAGAGTGAGGAAGAGGTAAGCTAAGTACTTTACATAGATTGGCCAGAGAAGACTTTTCTGAGGAGGTGATATTTTAACTCAGCCCTGAATGATAAGGAACCAGCTATGCAAAGAGTGCTCCGAGAAGAAAGAGCTGCTAATACAGAGGCCTTGAGTGTTCAAAGAACTGAAATATGTCTTAAATATGGTTGGAGCATCATGAGTATGAGGTTCACTTATCATTTTACCTGATTCTGGGTTTTGCTTCTCAATTAGGCTGTGAACATTGAAGACTAGGACGCAGGTGTCAGATTGTTTCTATAGTGCTTATTGCTTTTTTTAATGGTATGTTTAGTTCATTTATATTTCATATGATTATTGATATGTTTAGATTTAGTTTGTCATTTTATTATTTTCTGTTTCTTCTGTTTTATTCCTCTATTTTCCCTTCCCTGCCTTATTTTGGGTTAATCTTTAGTATTCTAATTGACCTCTTGTGTATATTTTTAGTAAAACATAGTAGTTGTTCTATGTGTTACAAAATCCATATTTAAGTTTTAAAATTTCTTTTAACCAATAGACTTTTTAAAAAAATAAATTTATTTATTTACGAGTATATAATACATTGGTTAGATATCTATAATGTTCATAAATGACCCCTCCAGTTGCTCCCTCCCTCCCCTGGCTCACCACTTAACCATTATATTAATGCTAATTGCATTCCCTCTGCTATGCTCCCAATGCCCAACTATCAACTACTAATTTGTACTTCTTTAACCCTTCACCCCATTCTCCCAGCCTCCCAACCCCCTATCCCTCTGTCTGTCACCAAATTGTCCACTGTATTTGTGAGTCTGTTTTTGATTAGTCTGTTCTTTTTGTTCCTTAGATTCTGCATATAAGCGAAATCATATGGTATATATCTTTCTCTGTCTGACTTATATCACTCAGCATAATAACCTCTAGG
Source organism: Rousettus aegyptiacus (assembly GCF_014176215.1). Taxonomy (NCBI): domain Eukaryota; kingdom Metazoa; phylum Chordata; class Mammalia; order Chiroptera; family Pteropodidae; genus Rousettus; species Rousettus aegyptiacus. The sequence goes on along the minus strand of NW_023416312.1, from coordinate 81,500,526 downwards.
TCCATCCATGTCATCGCAAACAGTATGATTTCATTTTTTTAATGGCTGAGTAATGTTCCATTGTGTATATGAACCATAACTTTTTAATCCAATCGTCCGTTGATGGGCATGTAGGTTGCTTCCATATCTTGACTATTGTAAATTGTGCTGCTGTGAATATTGGATTGTATAGATCTTTATGAATTATTGTTTTGATTGTCTTTGGATAAATACCCAGAAGTAAAATACTAGGTCAAAAGATATATCCATTTTTATTCATAAAATTATGGATATTTTTATATCCATAATTTTTTGAGGTACTTCCATACTGTTTTTCATAGTGGCTGTAACAATTTGCAATTCCACCAATACGTGAGGGTTCCCTTTTCTCCGCATCCTCGTTAACACTTACTGTTTATTGATTTATCGATGATAGCCATTCTGACGGGTGTGAGGTAATATCTCATTGTGGTTTTAATTTGCATTTCTCTGATGATTAGCGATCTTGAGCATCTTTTCATATGTCTGTTAGCCATCTGTATTTCTTCTTTGGAGAAGTATCTGTTAAGGTCTTCTGCTCATTTTTAAATGGGATTGTTTGTTTTCTTGATTTCGAGTTGTATAAGTTCTTTACAAATTTTGGACATTAACCTTTTATCAGATATATCATTAGCAAACATCTTCTCCCAAACAGTCAGTTGTTCTTTTTTCATTGTTGTTGATGGTTTCCTTTGCTGTAAAAAAACATTTCAGTTTGATGTAATCCCATTTGCTTATTTTTTTCTTTTGTTTCCCTTGCCCAAGGAGATATATCTGAAAAGAGATTTCACGTTAGTAATAGCAGAGAGTTTACTGCCTATGTTTTCATCTTAAAGTTTTATGGTTTCAGGTCTTACATTTAAATCTTTAATCCATTTAGAGTCTGTTCTTGTGTACGGTGTAAGAAGATAGTCCAGCTGCTGTCAGTACCTTGCTGTTTTGATTATTGTAGCTTTGTAGTATAGTTTGATATCAAGTAGTGGTGATACCTCCAACTTTGTTCTTCTTTCTCAAGATTGCTGTGGCAATTCAGGGCTTTTTATGGCTCCATATAAATTTTAGAATTATTTGTTCTACCTCTCTGAAAAATGCCATTGGTATTTTGATAGGGATTGCTTTGAAACTCTAAATTGCTTTTGGTAGTATGGTCATTTTAAGAATGATGCTTCTTCCTACCCATGAGCAGGGTATATGCTTCCATTTATTTGTATTTTCTTCAATTTCTTTTTTCAATGACATAATTTTCTGAAAACAGGTCTTCTGCCTTCTTGGTTAATTTGATTCCCAGGTATTTTAAAATTTTCAATGCAATTGTAAATTAGATTGTTTTCTTAATTTCTCTTTCTGAAATTTCATCATTGGTGTATAAAAATGCTATGACTTCTGAATATTCATTTTATAACCTTCTACTTTACTGAATTCGTTGATCAGTTCTCACAGTTTTTTGGTGGAATCTTTAGGGTTCTATCTGTATAGTATCATATCATTGGCAAATAACAACAGATTTACTCCTTCCTTTCCAATTCAGGTGCCTTTTACTTCTCTTTCTTATCTTATTGCTGTGGCTAAGACTTCTAATACAATGTTGAAGAGGAGTGGTGAAAGTAGGCATCCTTGCCTTTTTCCTGATCTTAAGGAAAATGCTTTTAGTCTTTCCCCATTGAGTATAATGTTAGCTGTAGGTTTGTCATATATGGCCTTTTATTATGTTGTGATATGTTCCCTCTCTTTCCACTTTGCTGAGAGTTTTTATCATAAATGGATGCTGAGTTTTGTCAAATGCTTTTTCTGCATCTATTGATATGATCATATGGTTTTTATCTTTGGATTTGTCAGTGCAATGTATCACATTAATAGATTTGCAGATGTTGAACCAACCTTGCATCCCGGGAATAAATCTAACTTGATCATGGTGTATGATATGTTTAATATATTGCTGAATTTGCTTTGCTAATATTTTGTTGAGGATATTTGCATCAATGTTGATAAGAGATATCGATCTATAGTTTTCTTTTTTTCTAATGTCTTTGCCTGGTTTGGAATCAAGGTAATGGTGGCCTCATAAAAGGATTTAAGGAGCCTTCCCTCTTCTTAAATTTTTTGGAATAGTTTGTAAAGAATAGGTGATAATACTTTGAATGTTTGGTAAAATTTACCTATTAAGCCTTCTTGTTTGAGACTTTTGTTTTTGGGGAGGTTTTTGAATACTGATTCTATTTCATTGGTGGTAATTGGTCGGTTCAGATTTTCAGTTTTTTCTTGACTCAGTCTTGGGAGAGTGTATGTTTCTAGGAATGTGCCTATTTCTTCCATATTGTCCAATTTGTTGGCGTATAATTGCTAGTAGTATTTTCTTATGATCCATTGCATTTCTGTGGAGTCTGTGGTTATTTCTCCCCTTTCTTTTCTGATTTTACTCATTTTATTCCTCTCTTTTTTTTCCTTGATGAGTCTGACTAAGGGTCTGTCAATTTTTTTGTATCCTTTCAAAGAACCAGCTCTTGGTTTCATTAATCTTTTGTATTTTTTTTCTTAAACTCTATTTCATTTATTTCCACTCTAATCTTTTTATTTCCTTCTTTCTATTCACTTTGGGCTTTGTTTGCTGTTCTTTTTCTAGTTCTTTTAATTGTGTGGTTTGATTTTTATTTGAGCTTTTTCTTTTTTCTTGAGATAGGCTTGCATTGCTATGAATTTCCCTCTTAGGACTGCTTTCTCTCTGTTCCTTAAATTTTAAGTCGTTGTGTTTTCATTTTCATTTGTCTCTAGGTATGTTTTGATTTCTTCCATGATCTCATTAATAACTTATTCATTGTTTAGTAGCATGTTATTTAGCCTTCATGGGTTTGTGTATTTTCCCATTTTTTTCTTATAGTTGATATCTAGTTCAATACCATTGTGTTCAGAGAAGACAGTTGATATGATTTCAATCTTCTTAAATTTATTGAGACTTCAGTTGTGTCCTAACCTGTGGTCTATCCTTGAAAATGGTCCATGTGCACTTGAGAAGAATGCATATTTTGCTGCTTTGGGGTAAAATTCTCTGAAAATATCTATTAAATCCATCTGTTCTAGTGTATCTTTTAGGTCCATTGTTTCCTTGTTGATTCTTTTCCTGAAAGATCTGTCCATTGGTGTCAATAGGGTGTTAAAGTCTCCTACTATGAGTGCATTACTATTGATGTCTCCTTTTATGTCAGTTCATTTCTATGTGTCAGGAATATTTGTTTTATCTCTCATTCTTGGCCAGATGGCCTAATGTGAAAGATGTCTTGTGACCCTGTAGCACACTTTCCCTGATCTCTGTGTCAGGAGCTCTGGACATGACCTTCATGTGGGTGATCTGTGATCTGTTGTCATCAAGTCTTTATTGTCTTTAGTAGATTAGTGGGTGGGACTAACTTTCAGGCTGACTAATTGTGAGAATTGGCTTCACCTTCAGGATAAGAATTGTTGTGTGGAGGCTGTTCCCACTGAATGGGATTTTCCCTAGCAGGCTTGTGTACTTGTTGCAACCACCTTTTGTGTGTATCACTATTGGAGATAGTCAAGAGTTACTTTGTTGTGGTCTGGTGCCAGAAGTGGTTTTATGGACCCTTGGGAGGGGCTCTCCCATAGGCCAAGGTCAGCCACTGCTTTTGATTGCTTATGGCTACCTGGTGAGAACTACAAAACGATCTGTGATGGTTGTTGTCTATGCTGGATCTATAGGTAAGTAGAAGAGACAACACTGCATGCAGTGGTCAGTTATCTCCCACCCCTGACCTATAGCAGTTTAGCAGAGGGACTAGTGCTCCTCAAGGCCTGACACTGCCTATCAGTTGCCTGTAAGTCTCTGAATCTGGATGTGCCTCTGGGTGATATGTGTGTTGTGTGGTGCAGGGCCCCTGGGAGTCTCCTTGGTCTAGTGAGTAAATTTCTCCTGCCGCTGCAGTGTCAGTTTACATGCCCATGTTGTCTTTGTGGTTTTCTGTACAAGTTTCCACTCATAGCAAGGTCAACAGCTGCCTACCCTAGGCCTAAATGCACTACCCTAGGGGAGCGGCAGCTGCCTACCAGTGTGCAGCAGGCACTTTGGGTACTAGATAGGGCAGGAGGTCAGGAAGAAAAGGGTTATTGGGCCAGTACAGACCCCTGCAACCCCCTCAAGAGATATCACAGCTTGTAAAGGCAGCAGTGGTCTGTTCACAACTGTTTTCTTTGAAATGCGCTCCCTGCACTAGCCAAGGTCTGTTATATGTGCTAACTGCTCAACCCCAGAGCCAAGCAGGGCACAAGAGGCTGCTTGTCAATAGGCTGCAGCCACTTTGTGGCTTGGGTGAAGTGGGATTTCAGGGAGACAAGGTCCTTTTGGCCAATACAGCCTCAGTTTTGTTGCAACTTCTGTGCCTGGGTGTTCCTGATGTAGACACAGATCACAGTGAGACCAGCTGCTGTCAGGGGCATTCCCACAGACCCCTGGGCTCCCTAGATACAATATTGCAACTCTTGCAGGCAGCAAAGGTCTGCCTGCTGTTAATTTCTGTGCAAAGCCCACCCTGTGCCAGCCAAAGTTTGTTTCTTGTGTGGATTAGGAGATCAGGGCAAGGGAAAGGCAAGTCTGTGGCAGTTCATTGTCAATGCGCCTGCCTCATGGGACATTTTGTGCTTAGGGTTGGGCAGGGTCTCAGAGAGACAATGGCAGTCAGATCAATATAGCCTCAGTGTTGCTGCAAATTTGGTAACTGTTGTGAGTTCCCACAGAAGACCCAGTTCACAGAAAGATGAGTTGTTGTCTGAGAGTGGCTCACAGGTCCCCGAGATACAGCCAAGTTCACACTGGCAGCAGTGATCTGCCTAACCCTACCACTGAAATGTGACTCACAGGGCTTTTCGCCCTCTGGGAATGGAAATGTTGCTTACAGTGCTGGCGCTATTGCTGGGATTGGAAACGCCTCACAATGATGGCTGCCCAGCTGTGAATAATTTTGGTTCTGAATCACTAGGAGCAGGGCTTGGCAACCATTTAGCAACAACTGCTCCAGGCAGTCTGCAGGTTGTGTGGGGCGGGGTCAAGGAGAGACAATGGGAGTCAGATCAATTCAGCCTCAGTCTTGCTGCAAATTTGGTAACTATTGTGATTTCTTACAGAAGACCCAGCTTAAAGCAAGACAAGATGATGTCTGGGACTAGCCCACAGGTCCCCAATATCTGCCCAAGTTCATGTTGGCAGCAGTGATCTGCCTGACCTTATCTCTGAAATGTGGCTCACAGTGCTGGCCACTGTTGCTGGGATTAGAAACACCACTTTCAGAGCACAGCTTCCAATGGCCCTGTGGGAGGGTATGCACATTCAAGTTCGTGGGGTTTGTATATTGCCTGGTAGGGGGGCTGGACTACAGCACAATGGTGGCTGCTTTTCCAGCCCTCATACAGATGCCAGGCAATGGAGACCTTTTCTGAATGAATCCCATGCGAGCCTCTGACCTACTACTGGCATCCTGGGTGAGTATCCGCAGGTCAGAAAGCGTTTGCATCCTTCAACGGGATGTCTAGGGATTCGGTCACCTTCTGTCTCCCCCAGACAGCCAGAATCCTCTCCAGTTTCTACAGTTAGAATTATTGGAATCTCCTCTTCCTTGGGTTGGGACTGTGTGCTGGAGAGCCCCCAGATGAAACCAGGAGCCCTCTCTCCCTCAGGAGAGCCTCTGTAGCCTCACTTTCCCTCCCAGTGATCTTTCCACTGCATGGGTGTGGGTCCAGCCCAATTCATGACTTCACCTCTTCTATCGGCTTCAGTGTGGCTCCTTAATATTATCAGTAATAGGTGTTATGATCAGCTGGACTTCAGGTGATTCTCCACATTGGTTATTTTACAGTTTTGTTTTAATTTCAATGTGATCCTAGGAGGAGATGAACCCTACTTTTACCTAGTCCACCATCTTCCTCCGCTCTCCACCTTATGTCTTTTATTTTGGAGAATTTAATTCTTTTTCATTTGAAGTACTTGTTGGATATGTTTTTATTGCCATTCTTTTTACATGTTTTTAATACATATTTCTTTCTTCTTCAAAAAAAATCCCTCCAACATTTCCTATAATACTGAACTTCTTTAGCTTTTTCTTGTCTGGGAAGCTCTTTATTTGTCCTTTGATTTTTAAATGATAACTTTGCTGGGTAAAAAAAATCTTGGTTGTAGGTCCTTGCTTTTCATCATTTTGAGTATTTCATGTCAATCCCTTCTGTCTTGGAAAGTGTCTTTTAAGAAATTGGCTGAGATTCTCATGGGAGACCCTTTGTAGGTAACTAATTACTTTTACTGCTTTGAAGATTCTCTCTTTGTTTTGGTGTGGGCCTTCTTGGTTTCAGCTTATTTGGGACTCTCCGAACTTCCTGGGGTTGTATGTCAATTTCCTTCTTTATGTTAAGAAAGTTCCCTGTCATTATTTCTTGAAATAAGTTTACAATTCCTTGTCTCTGTTTTTTTTTTTTTTTCTGGTACCCCTATAATACAAATGTTATGTTCAAATTATTCCAGAGACTCCTTAAACTATCTTTTTTTTTTTGGATTTATTTTCTTTGTTTTTCTGATAGGGTGTCCTCTGCTACCCCATCCTCTAAATCACCGATTCGATCCTCTGCTTCATTTAATCTGTTGATTTCTTCTACATTTCAGTAATTGTATTCATTTCTGACTGTCCCCTTTTATAATTTCCATTTCCATTTTTATGTTTTTTTATCTCTTTGTTGAAATTTTCACTGAGTCCATATACTCTTCCCCTAAGTTTTGAGCATCCTTATAACAAGTGTTTTGAACTCTGCATCTTGTAAATTGCTTGTCTCCATTTTGTGGAGTTATTTTTCTTGAACTTCATTCTATCCTTTCATGTGGGACATGTTTCTTTATACCCCCACTTTGGCTGCCTCCCTGTGTTTATTACTATGTATTAGGTAGGGCTCCTAAGTCTCCTGGTCTTAGTAGAGTGCTTTATGTAGTAGGTGTCCTGTGGGGCCTAGTCACTGTCTTCCCTGGTCACCTGAGAAACGTACTCCAGGTGTATACCTTGTAGGGGTTGTGTGTGCCTTCATGTTTTGATTGAGCCTTGGTTGTTATTTGCATACCAGTGAGAGGGATTGACCCCTGGGCTGATTGATTGTGAGGATTGGCCTATGAGGGGCTTACCCTATGGAGCAGAACTTACTTTAGCAGGGCTCTGGTGCCTTTCCAGTCTGCCCTTCAGGTATGTCCTTCTCAGATTCAGCCATGAGTGGTGCTCTGGCTCCAGTGCTGGTTATAGCAGGCCATTGGGTGTGCCGGCCACAGGCCAAGTTCAGTAGCAGCCTGTGTGCTTCCAAGGCCGCCTCATAAGAGTCACCAAGCAATCCTCAGATGGCTGCCACACACGCTGGGTTTATAGGTGCCTTGAGAGGCCAAGCCAAGAACCGAGGGTGGCTGCTGCTAGTGCAGGGATTGAAGCTGCTCAGCAAGGGGTATGGGGCAGGGTGAGGCCAGATGCAGCTTCTTTGGGTTTTGTGAGCCTTCAAGAGATTTTATGAATGTCTGAAGCAAGAGCCTATAAAGGCTATCTGAATAGAATAAACCACTGGAAGCAGCTTAGGTGGGAACACAAGTTGGGAGAGGCAGAGTCTCATAGGATCATCTAGGTGGAATAACCTGTATTATGCAGGCCTGTGTCCACACATTGGTTGGGGCGAGGGCTCAACAAAAGAACAACAGCTTCTGACAGCACTTCTGTCTGGGAGTAAGCCGCACTTCTGGCACTTGCCCTAGAGCCCAAAAACTAAGTGTCTCCCTGTATGTCTCTGCCACTTTTTTAGCAGCTGCTCTAGCACTGGAACTCAGAGTGAGCAAGTCCATCAGTGAGTAAGGTCAGACATGGGCCCTTTAAGAGGAAGGTCTTCATTTCCCACAGCCCTCCACCTCACTCAGCCACAATCTCTCCTGGTTTTCATTGCCTGAAGCTGTGGGGACTTCTCTTCCCAGCACTGGAACCCTGCGCTGGGGATTCTAGGGGTGGATGCTGGGATCCCTCGCTCCTTAGGGGATAGGGGGCTCTGCAGCCAAGATAACCCTCCTGATTCTCAACTGGGCCATTTCACATCTTCACCCAAGTACCGGTTTGAGATGACCTCTTATGTTTATCCCTTCTGTTTAGTCAGACCTCAGGTGATTTCCAGTGATGATTGCTCTGTAGTTTTGTTATTTGGGTGTGGGCATGAGAGGAGGTGTACACAGCATCTACTTTCTATGCCATCTTGATCAGTCCTCCATGACTGATATCTTGATTATCATTTCCTATGGGAGTCAATATTTTTGTGGTTCTTTATATGCCTATTAATTTTAGATTGTATCATGGACAATTTGAATATTAAATTATGAGACTCTGCATCATGTTTAAATCCTATAGAGCATGTCGATATTTTTATTTTTAATCAGGTAATTCACCTTGTTCTGTTCAGACCACAAGTTGCAACTTCCCTTCTGTGTGATGAGCTTTTGATGTCAGTTAAGTTTTCAAAATTTTTGCAGTGGTATTTGAATATGTCTTGCATATGTGCCACTCAGTGGACAGACTGGGACCTGGGTAGTAGTATATATCTTTTAGTTCAGTTCTTTAAATCATTGGTATGCTGATTTAGATCAGATCCATATGTGAACAGTTGGCATTGAGACAAAGAGTTTATAAGCAACTTTATGGAGTTGAATTCGTGAGCCCTTCCCTCTCTTCAATCTCCCCAATATTTTCTAGTTCCCTGGAGTTCTCCTTTCTGGTCTTCTTGACAGAGCCACCTACTTTCATGATTACTGCCAGGGCCAAATAGCAAGAGAACAGAGAAATAATTAAAAAGTCATGGGTTTAAAGTAAGGAAAATTGCCTGTGATCTAGATGAATAAGTCATACAAACTAGGGAGAAATGTAAGAAATCACCCTGAAATAGCAGAAGGTAGGACAGGGCAAGGATGCGAGGCTTCCTAGTCCTGAGCAGCTGAGTGGGACAGAGGTCATAGCAATGACAGCTGGCAGCTTCAGACGCCTCTTAAAGGGGTTGTGTCCATGAGCGGACTTTCGCAGTGACAGATCTGCTCGGTTCGGCTGAGCAGGGGGCACTAGAGACTTATAGGACACTGAGCGAGGGCCAAGGCAAGACTCACAATGTACTGAAGTGCCTGTGGTATCAATTGTTTCTCCGTTGTGCCCTCCTCCCTCTCAGCGTGAGGACTAAGCACCACCATAGTGGAGACATCATCAAACTGGATAACAGAGGTTGCTCCGCTCAGAGGATTTCCTGAAACTCCACCTCTTCCAACTTGCGGCCCCACTCAAGCCACATCCAGGAATGTCCTTGCTTAGTCAGCTGCCCCTCCTTGAGCAGTGCCTAGTCTCACCCTGGTGGCAGCTGGCCTCAGTTTCTGGTGTGGCCTTTTGAGGCAACTATAAGCACAACATCTGTGGATTGCTTGCTGAATATTAACAAGGGGCCCCAGAGTGGCACAGGAGCAGCTGAACCCCTCTCAGGATACCTACCACACAAAGTTGCACTAATAAGACCAGGAGACTTAAGAGCTTTGCTTAGTACATAGAAACAGACATAGAAAGGCAACCAAAATGGGAACTCAAAGACACAGAAACCATTTGAGAGAACAGAACAGAGATCCAGAAATAATGGAGTTGAGCAAGCTAGCAGATGCAGAGTCCAAAACACTGGTTGTAAAGATGCTCAATGAACTTACAAGAAGTGTAGATGAATCTAGTAAGAAATTCAACAAAGAGATAAAAAAGATTAAAATGGAAATGTAAATTATAAAAAGGAACCAGTCAGAAGTGAAGAATGCATTATCTGAGATGAAAAGTATATTAAATGGAAGAAACAAAGTGAATAAAGAAGAAAATTAAAAAACTTATATAGGGGATAGGAAATCCAAGGACTTTCAATCAGAATGGCAAGAAAAAAGAAGCCAATACTGTAATAATAACTTAAGGAGCACTGTTAAAGGTAAAAAATATCTGTGTCATAGGATTACTGGGAAAAAAAGACGTTGAAGAGCTATTTGAAGAAATAATGATGGGAAACTTCCCTAACCCAGTGAAAGAAATAGACATAAAACCCCAGGAAGCTGAGAAAGTCCCCAAAACCAGGCATCCAAAGAGACCCACACTAAGACACAGCATAATTAAAATGCCAAAGGTTTAAGACAAACAGAGAATTATAAAAGCAGCAAGAGAAAAGCGGTTAGTTCTCTATAAGGGAGCACCCATAAGACGGGTAGCTGATTTCTCAAAAGAAACTATGCAGCACAGAAGGGCTTGGCACAAAATATTAAACATGATGAAAACCCAGGATCTATAACCAAGAGTACTGTACCCAGTAATGCTATCATTTAAAGTTTAAGAACAGATAAAGAACTTCCTGGATAAAATTAAGCTAAAGTAATTTTATCAACTTCAAATTAGTGTTACAGGAAATGTCGGAGGGACTTCTTTAAGATGAAAAACATATATGAAAAACAGGAATAAAGATTGATAATAACTACATTCCTATCAACAACTTCCTCATGTACAGAAGAATTAAGTGCTCTAGCTAAAAGATTGAGTGGCTGAATGGATAAGAAAACAAGACCCCTTACATATGCTACCTTCAAGAGAGTCACTTCAGACTGAAAGACACACACAAACTAAAAGGAAGGGAGTGGAAAAATATATTGCCTTGATGGATCTAGAGGGTATTGGACTGAATAAAATGGGTTGGATAGAGAAACAAATATCACATGATTTCATGTACATGTGGAATCTAAAGTACAAAATCATCATCAACAACAAAAGTGGAAATAAACTTGTAGATACAGAGAATATTTTGAGGGATACTAGATGGGAGGGGAATTGGGGGGAAAAGGGCAAAGGGATTAGGAGGTACAAATTGATAGTTGCAGAACAGACATGGAGATGTAGAATGTAGCATGGGGAAGATAGTTAATAATGTAATAAATATCTAAGGGGGAAGAGGGGTATTAGATTTAGTGGGTTGATCACTTTGAGAATTATGTGGATCTCCGATCACTAAGCTATACAACTGAAACTGGTATATTATTGTATGCCAATTATAATTGAAAAAAAAAGCCTCATTGATTTGTACAGTGTAAATACAAGCAACTAATAGTCTATTATATTTCAATAAAGATGGAGAAAAATGTAATGGGTTTAACACAAATCTCTTGGACCTCTACCTCAAGTGGATGAGACAAAATTTCCCTTCTTCAGAGCTTTGGCCCTTGTAGTTTTCTAGTGCATGCATGCTACTACTTCCACTGCTATATCTGAAGAATTTCCTAGAGATTAGTGTACTACACAAGTGAGAAAGAAGGAAAAGAAATCAGGATTTTCCTTCACTTTATGAGCATTAGTGATCTCTTTTCCTATACCTCCCAACAGAATTAGAGAGTTTATTTGGGGGCTTTCTCTATCTGCCCCACAATGCTCACTTTTGAGTTTCAGTCTGTCTTAATTTCTGTCCAGGGGATATAAGAAAAGAAAAATGATAAACTCACTACTGGGTTGGCGATGCCTCAGATTCTGGTGTTCTTTGCTGCTACCTCTGCTACTATTTACCTTTGAAATAGATGTTTCATGCATTTTGCCCAGATTTCGTGGTTAATTTCAGTGAGAGAATGCTTACTACAACTTACCTGGAATCAAATCTAAATTCTCTTTTGAATAATTTTATTTTGCTGTAGAATTATTCATTTCCTTTTTGAATTCAAGGGAAAGTACAAAAAACAGTTAAGACTTAACTGTTACTCTTACATACATAAAAATGTTCCTTTTTGGTTACAGCAATATTAAAACTTTCTTGGGGGCTATGCTTTAAGTACCACAAACATTCTGCTAATTTTGACAACCTCCTCTCTTTCTATTCCCCAGGTTGATATATAAAAGATAGCTATTGGATACAAAAAGCCAGTACATTAAGTGGAAAAGTGGGATTTCAACTCACGTATGCCTAATGTCATAGCCTAAGCTTTTTGGCACCATACTGTGCTGGCTCTTTAAGTCAAACTGCTTTTCCACACCTACAATTTTTACTGACTCTCACACATTTATTTTTTACTCCTTTGCCCCTCCTCCCCAATCTTTATAGGAGGAGTGTATTTTCCTGCCTCGCTGGTGTTGAGCTTTGCTGTGTTATTTGCTTTGTCCTAGTGGTGGTTGGACTGTGGTCCCCCATGCCTTTTCTTTAGGCTTGGCCATTTGACTAAGCAGACATGACAAGAGCAGAAGCTTAGAATGTGTTTTGTGATTGGGCTTATCCTTTTGCCCTTTTGCCATTAGCATGAATATGACATGTACCAGGGATCCTGCTGAACCAAGAACAATAAGAGACATGTGGATCATACCTGGACTCTACCAAAAGCTTGGTGCTATGCCCAGATAGATAGACCTAACCTAGGTGAGAGACATATGAGTAAAAATAAATGATTGTTGTTTCAAGCATCTAAGTTAGGGGTAGTTTGCTATGCAGCATTATTGTGGCAACTGAAAGACTAATAGTGACCATATAAATACTTGACTGAGGACTTCCTATGTTTCTGCTTGAAATTTAAATGAACATATGAGGTTGATTTAAATTCTAAAGCTTAGGGATACCTTTTAAATCTCTACCTTCTTCCCTGCTTATTCTATTTTCCAGCCTCTTTTTCTCCTACACTATAATTTTGGCTAAGAAATGGGATTTTCATTTTTTGTATCTCAAGCTCTGTTAGTCCTGACAAATTCTGCTAGTTCTTTCTGTGGCTTCAGAGCATGGTGGGGATTTCTATGAGGCATCAAACTCCTCCATACTTTCCCAAACTGGACTTGTTATTCTTAGTGGTCCCTTTCATAAATGCAGCATGAACATCTCTATAGGTCTCTCTACATGGCTCCTGCTGATAGATCATAAGATTGTGTGCTGTTGCATTCCTCATGACTGTTTCTTCTCATGTGGTGAACTCTAGAATAAGATCTATACAGACTTGGACTTAAATACTATTTATATCCTTTAATGTCTGAAGGACTGGGGGTAAGCTTCATACTGTTTCTGAGCCTCAGATTTCCCAAAGTGAAGCTATAATCTCTGCCCAGCCTCCCTAACAGCATTGTTGTGAGGATCAGGAGCTCAGTAAAGGTTAAAGAGATTGTACTATTCTTGTTATTTACCCTGAGTATGTTCAGCAAGCTAGTACCTAGTAGTAGTCAGCACCAGTGTTCTCTTTTTTATATAGGCACGCCTCATTTTATTGCACTTCTTTTTACTGTGCTTCATATATGTGTTTTGGTTTGTTTGTTTGTTTGTTTGTTTTTGCAAAATGAAAGCAAGATCCTCAACCAGCAAATAATTGCAACTCACTCAACTCACTTTTTTGTCATACTTGCTTTATTGTGATGGTTTGTAATCGAACCTTCAATATCTCTGGGGGGTATGCCTATATTCAACAGGAAAAGAAGTTTTCAGGGAGCTGGGTGTGGCGACTGCATTTTGCTACCTTTGGCTCCTGACACATTCTGGACTCAGCAATCTTATTTTCCCTTCTGTGCCCTTCTTCCACCACCTAGTTATAAAGATCCTAATCACACCATCTGCATAGGACTCACAGAATCCTATTTCATTGACAACAGAAATATATGTGTCAAAATGAGTCAGCTTTGAGGAGCTGACGCTGTGGCAGTCTTCCCTTGGTTTTACATTGCTTTTGACTTCTTATAGTTGTCCTCATTAGTTGCTCAAATGCAGAGTGAATATGTGACCTAGAAACTAAAGAAAAATGTCTAGCCTAGCTACTTTATACCAGGTGCATGGGTCCTAATTTTGTTTTACAAAAATAAAATAAGACAGCTCTTCTGCCTCATTCTTGGTGGTCTTTTAGAATTACACAACTTGTGTAACCCAGAAAAGAGTACAATTATGATTGCATTTATCCTTTGGTTCATAAGCTAAATAGGTAGGACTTTACAGTGGAAGGGAACTCCTATTATTTACCACGTGTCAGGTGATTTGCATTCTTTATATTATTCATGTTGATTTAGTTCTGACATCAGCTCTGTTATGTCCATTTTAGAGATCAGGAAACTTAGGGTTAGAGTAAGTTAACGAAGTCAAGAGTTATATTCACAACTGTTTGAATCCAAAGCTTGTGTTTTCCATGATATCATACAGCCACTGTTTGTATTTTGCTTGTTTTTGGTCATTATGGGAGTATGGTAATGCATGCTCTACCATCATTTTGATAAACAGTTGGTTAGAGCCAGATTATGGAATCAGACAGCTCTGTGTTTGAATTCTGGCTCTACCATTTATCAATTGTGTGATCTTGGAAAATTTACTTAATCTCTCTGAGTCTCAGTTTCCTTATGGGACTAATAATACTCTTTTTCTCATACAGGTTTGTGGAGATTAAATGTGATGATTTATGTGAAGAACATTGTGTAGTGCCTGGCATTCAAGAAATATTGACTAAAAAAATCATGTCTCAAAGTAGAAGTATCATCGGAGCCCAAATCTCTTTTGTTTGCTCTTACAGCACAAGAGCGGATTCTTGAGAATTTACTTATAGGATGTTAGAGCTAGAGACAGTCTTTTGATTACTTAGTCTAAACTCCTCATTTTGCACATAGTGAAACTGAGGTTTGGAGAAGGGGAGTGACTTGAACTTGTGTTATCCTCCATTGCTCCCAATTGCACCTCCACATAGTCAGTGATCTTGGGCAAAATCATGTTTCTTGGCCTTGCTTTATCTGTTAGAAAACTGGCAAGGATTCTTACCCTGATATTTACTAGGTCTAAGATTTATAAGGACAAAAATGAGATTTTAGGTATTTGTATTTACTCTAGTATGCCTCTCTTTCCCATACTCCATATACCGGCATGTTTTTGAGGAGTTCCCTCTACCTCTGGATATCTCGTTAGCCTCTTCACAAGCATTTTTGTCAAAAATTCCTTGTCTTGTGTCCCATTCACTTTGGGATCTATGAAACTTATCTTATAAAGTAAACTATAGGTAAAAGTATTAATGGTATACTGTATTACATTTCCCACATATCATCTGTACATTAACAGGAAGCATCTGAACATTAATAGGATGCTTTCCTCAAAAATGATATACACCAGAATTTCATGAATGAAGGTATTCAGTTATGAAAGACAGCAGTTCGAGTAGGTGCCCTCTCTTTTAACAACACCTGGGTGGCCACTTGGAAAATATTTATTCTTTGGAGCCTCCTCAAAGAAAGATGGGGGATTTTCTTAGGGTTACAATTAGGTGAGACCTTCCCTTGTTAGCCTTTTGTATCAGTGGGTGGGTTGAAGAGAAGTTGTCTCAGCTCTTGGTGATGGGCCTGGATCGCTTGGGTTCTGGGGCTGGAGCTTGACATTTGAGACTTTTATATAGTATTTAGTGAGAATAGGAATGAAATAGATTCCTATTCTCACTAAATACTATATAAAAGTTAAGACTTTTTGGAATCAAGATCAGGAACGTCTGCCTTTCCTTCGAAGGCAATAAAATTCCAAATGTCACAAAAATGACTGGTACTCATCTTCATCATCTTCTCCATCCTCATCAGGAGAGACACCAGCATATTATACTGGCTGAACATAAATGCTGGACAAGCCCTAGTAATTAACATGGGAACCAACTCTTCTTCACCAGTATAAACAGTTAAGCACTGAATGTGGGATACTTGCATTGGCATTAGTCCTATGTCCCTTCCTATTAGAGTCAGCATATAAGAGGAAGGGTTTGTAGGCATTGTCTCGTTCACCACTGGTTGGGGAGGGAACTTGGCTATGGTTGCAGAGTGAATTCATGGCTTAGTGAGGGCTATAACTTAGAGCTCTTGATTTCCTACTTTGTGCTTTTACTTGTGTACCACAATGTCTCTGTTGTGTGAGTTAAGAAAGCACAGGTAGTTGGCACAGTCTCCAGAAGACCCCTGATTTTTATGTGGGTACACACATACACACCTACACACATTATGTGTGCATGTGCACATGTACACATGTGTGTGTGTTTATGTGTGTGGTGCTTAGAACAGTGGCTGGAAGATACCCTTATACATGTTAGATATCATAATTATAATTGATAATATTTTATATACACATAGCTCATATGAGGACCTTGAGACTCAGTAGTTCACTTTTCTTATTCATTGATTGAAATTTATGGAATTCTCTCACATCCCTTAAATTCTCATAACAATATCTTGGGGTCAGCATTCTTACTATAATTATAGTTTTTATCTCAGCCTACAGATAAAATAATAGGCTTATACATTTCAATGTCTGAACCGAGACACAAAGCAAATCAGTGATGGAGCCGAGCAGACCAAGGTAAGTGCTCATACTCCTACACCAGAGCCTCAGAAAAGTTATCACAAGAAGCATATGTCCTAAACATAAAGCAGGTTAGAACTAGACCTGCAAGACCAGATTCAGAGAAGCAGGAGAGCTATTGTATATAAATGACAGATGCCTGCGGGTAGGAGCTGAGAGAAGTGGCACCTATTATAGACTCTGCTCATCAACCAATTCTGTTCGGACCAGCCATGTTTATGAGAGTGCTTCTCATAACTTCAGCTCCCTCTCCATGTGTACTCAATAAATGCCATCTAACTGGAATAAAACTGGCAAAAATAATGAATTCGGATCAACTCGAGAGGCCCACTTCTGCCATGAGAATGTAATATAGCAATGTGTTTGAGAAATAGAGGAAAGAGAGAATATAAGAAAGGAAGAGAGAGAGAGAGACATGAAAGCATTTCACAAGCATGATCTAAACATACATAGAAGTAAAAAGCAAGAATGTTCTGCTGCTTCTTATTCTACTTGTTACCCAGACTCTTCAATTGCAGCTTTTACTAAATAATAATTTGGGCTCTGTATTTGCTCCCAGCTCAAAAAAAAAAGATAAAACAGTAAAAAAAAACCCTCAAAATTACAGTACAGACAAAAGTTGATGACACAAAAATCTGCCTCTCTCCCCGAACATACTCACTTTGGCAAGCCCTGCTAGAGAATCACAGCAATAATGAATATAAGGAACAAAGAAGGAAAGGACTGTTGAGCTAAGCTAGGGAAGGGAAACTTTCTTTGATTCTATAATGGGATTTTTCGATGATTGCTAATGTCTGTGGTGCTCAATCTTGCAGCAGAAAGTTGGAGTGGAGGGACAGGCTAGTTACTCCATTGTCTCAATTCTCAATACAATATAGCTATCTTAGAACTGAAAGTCACCCATCAGCTATAATCACAGATATTAATTTCTAGGTTATTCTGAAGATTAGAAAAGTTGAAGAAATTAGACTCTGAATTCTATCCATTTTCATGAAGACATGAAATGACCAATGAAATTTTAGTTTTTAGGAAGGACATAATGATGGATTCATTATAAAAACAGACTGGCAAACTTAATGCCAAACTTAGTACAATAATTCTAGAAATGTTATTAAAAGACAGTTTTTAATCCTAAGAGTAGTTAGTCCTGATCAGTGGGAGTCAACATGGGTTTCCTAAGAATAAGTAATGTAACTTTATTTGTCCATTCGATTAGTTGAGTGATGGCTCTGGGGAATATAACATTCAATATACATGTGATTGTTATCCAGACTTTTAGCAAGATTGCTCATGGTATCTTTGTGGAAAGAATAAAGATCTGTGGCCTTACTCATAAATTTGTTATTTAGTAGCTTGTCAGAGTAATTTAATCAAAACTATGGGTATAGATCTAGACAGTGTTAATATAGTGATTTCTAGTAATAAGCCATAGGGTTCAGTTCTCAACCTTGTGTTGTTAAATGTTTTTATTAATGACTTGGTTGAAGTTATTAAAAATGGCCTATTTAGGTTTGTAGAGGGGTGGTAAACACAATAGACATCAGAATTAGTATTCTACAAATTTTGACAGGTTTGGTATGTGAGCCAAATCTGCAAGATGAAATTTAATAGCTATAAGTATAAAATACTATGGGGAAAGTGCAAGAAAGTGATTACCAAATACAGAGTGTGGCTTATCAGATCTCATATAAAAAAAGTTTAGAGATTTTAATGTACAGTCGACCCTTGAACAACACGTGGGTTAGGGATGCCAGCCTGCAAAACTGAAAATTTGTGTATAACTTTTTACTCTCTAAAAACTTAATGTAGTAATTGACCTTTCACACCCTCAGATTCGACCAACCATGGATCAAAAATATTTTGATCTGTTATTGGGGATGCAAAATACTACTTTCCATTTGTGGTTGGTTAAATCTGCAGACGTGGAAAACTGGTGGATACAAAGGGCTGACTGTATTTATTGAAAAAATCTGTGTGTAAGTGGACCTGCACAGTTCAAACCCACATTGTTCAAGGGTTAACTGTTCAATGAGCTCAAATGTAACTTAGCTGTAAGATAAGTTTATTCATTTAATATATATTAATATGGCTTCCTAAACTTCAACCCAGATTAATTGCATAAGAATCTCTGGGGGTAGGGTCAAGGAATCAGTATGGTTAAGGCTTGCCAAGAGAATCTAATGAAAAACCAAAGTTGAGAACCACTGTGATACTAGAATGTGAGAGAATTGATAATCCCATTGTATTGTGTATTGGTAAAACTACCCCTAGAATGTTTCACTTAGTCTTGGACAACACATTTTAAAAACTAGGACCAATTGAGAGTAGTGTGCCAAGATAATAAGGGGACTTGAAATCATGCAAACTATGCCACGAGGAACTGTTGAAGTAAATGAGTTTGAGCAATTTGAGGGAAGACATAAAAGTCGCCCTCGAATTAGTATATGCCAGAGGTCTTACTCTCATTCTGTTTGGCTCCAGAGATGAGAACTAGAACCAAAAAGATGAAGTCATATGGAGACACATTTTAACTCAATAAAAGGCATAATATTCTATCAGGCTTGTATAAAGATATAGTGGGCTGCCTCAGAAAGAAGTGAAATAATTGACCATTAATTTGGGGACTCCAAGCCATTTGACTGCTTAACCAGTTGATGAGAGTGTGGAGAAGGCTTATGTTATTCAAGACACTTTTCATCGCACATGACAGAAACCCAATTCAAAAAGCTCTAATATGGAGTTAATTATATCACTTCAGGGAAGGCTGATTCAAAGGATCAATTGATATCATCGAGCTCTGTCTTGCCTCTTTTTTTGGCCCTGTTTGTCTTTATTATATTCTGTATTCAGGCTCTTCCTATTTAGTAACCCTGGCAGAGAGAGAAAATTTTGTCTGATACTTCCCAAAATAGTTTTGAGAGAAACACTCATACTAAATGAACTAATGTAGCCAGAAAGAGGGTGATGGGTGGTGATGGTGGGTGGTGGTAGTGGTGGTGGTGGTGGTGTGTGTGTGTATTAGGAGGAGGGTGGTAAAACTGGATGCACAAAACAATATGGGGCTTAGGAATATAATAGGGTTGAATAAGTGAAAACCCCTTCCAGCCCTTGGATTTTAGTATTATTTTACACTATGGCCAGAATACATCAATAAGTATAGAATTCTAAGACTTTCATGGCTCATTAAATATAATCTGTTTAGTCAGGCTCATTGTTCTTCATGTCTTTCCCCAGCTTCACACATTTGCTGTTTAATATTTCTAAAAAAGACCTCCACCTACTACATTTTAACCCATAGTTCAAGACTCATCTCAAGTCCTTCCTCTTTCTGTGTTGTAGTTGTGCCAGCCTGCACTGATCTGTACCTCCGTTGAACTGCTACAGCACTCTTCACAATCACACATTTCTCGATGTTATGTCTTGATTTTTTTTCTATTTTTCAGTATGAGATTGTCTTATAAATTGTAACTGTGTCATAACTGTAAGTTCCTTGAGAGCAGGGAAAATTCTTCCTCTTTTTTATTCTCCCTGTACCTAGCACAGTGGACCTTGTATGGGCTTGTTCACTGAAATGTATTGATTGATGGCCATTTTTATATATACCCATGCCTTTACTACTGTGTCTAAAATTTCTGCCATGAAAGTAATAATGGATTAGATAGCAACGAGGGAAGCATTGCCATCAGAAAGCCTCTGTTGAAAAAAAGTGACACTACTGAAAAGGGCATTGTAACATTTTCCCACCGGAATAAGCTCTGCTCCCGTGCTAATGCTGCTAAACTGGGTTCCTTGTTTTTTGGCTCTAGAAATGGGTAGGTTTCCCTGGTTAGGGCCTTCACTCACTCACTCATTATAAAATAATTTGTTAATCACAAAAGATATGCTAACCTCTGTTATAGGTGTGGGGAATACATAAAATCCCTGTTCTAAGGAGCTTCCAGGGAGAAATAGAAGAACACAATTAGATAATTATAATACAGCATCACAGGTTCCAATTCAGGGTTAGAAGGTATAAGCACACTCTATCCTGTCTCCCCCATTGTATACAGCTATAAAATCTGAACCTATGAAGAATGAGTGGGAAAACATTGAACAGTCTGAAAAGTAAATAGTAGCATATTGGGAAAGGAAACAAGAATATGAAGTGCCACAGAACTGGTGGAGATTATGCCATTTTTTTAATGGTATAACCTGATCTGAACTCAGCACATCATAATCCTGGAAGTGGCTATCAGGGGGCAGAGAGAGAGAGAGAGAGAGAGAGAGAGAGAGAGAGAGAGCTCTAGGAGAAGCAATCTAATTCTGGCTCAAGAATGTAAAAGGGAACTCCTAATGCTTAGTGCAGACATCTTTCATTTACCCCCTGTTTCTCTTTCTTTTCTTGTGCTTTACTTCCCATGAAATCCTGTGGCAATATTAGCAGCAACTGGTACTTGGTGTCTTTAGGAACTCAAACATTTTATTTATTTATTTTATTTTTTAATTTATTTTGAATTTCTTTAATTAATTAATTAATTAATTAATAGTACATTGGTTAATGGAATCCAAAAAGTTTCAGCTGTACATTTTAACAGTAAGGCATATATATATATATATATATATATATATATATATATATATATACACACACACACACACACACACACACACACACACACACACACATTGGTGTTCACCTCTTATCATTAGATTACTTTCTGTCTCCACATATTTAACCCCCTTTACCCCATTTACCTCCCCTTACCCTCCTCCCCACTACCCTCTGGTAACCACTATTCT
The DNA here is from genome assembly GCF_014176215.1 of Rousettus aegyptiacus. NCBI lineage: Eukaryota > Metazoa > Chordata > Mammalia > Chiroptera > Pteropodidae > Rousettus > Rousettus aegyptiacus. The sequence goes on along the minus strand of NW_023416312.1, from coordinate 81,479,364 downwards.
GTAGTCCATGTCCATGAGTCCCTGATTGTTTGTACTGTTAATTTGTTGCTTTTTAGGTTTATATCCCACATATAAGTAATATAATATGATTTTCAGTTTTTTCTGTCTGGCTTATTTCGCTTAGCATGTTCATCTCGAGGTCCATCCATGTTGTCACAAATGGCAATATTTCATCTCTTCTTATGGTTGAGTAATATCCCATTGTATATATGTACCACAACTTCTTTAGCCAATCGTCTATTGTAGGACACTTTGGTTGCTTCCATGTCCTGGCCATTGTGAATAAATAATACTGCTATGAACATGGGTGTACAAGGAGCTCAAACTTTGATGACAGGGAATCTCTCTCTCTCTTGAGTGGATCTGTGGTTCAAAAGGATTAGGCTAAGCCCCATTGCTTTTTTTCCTTTGCCTCCCTTTGCTTGGATCTAAACAAGGGCACAGTTGTAAAAGTGGAGAGCAGAGCAGGCTAACTAAAGTTTCAGCTTTCAGGCCAGAGGACTGAAGAGTCTCAGGGAACAAGAAAGTGCTAAGATCACAGAAAGAGAGAGCTTGGGAAAGTCACCCCGTAAAGTTGCTTATGAACTCTACAGCTTTACCGTGAGTGACCATGTGTGGATTAGACTCTATTTAGCAGACCAAAGATTTTGAGAACTGAGTAGAGAGATTACCATCCAGATCTGAGACTATTCACTGAATTGTGGACAAATGAATCATACTTGAATAATGCTGTTAAGGCTTTAAAACAAACTTTGGAACCACAACCCACAAAAGATGGATCAGAACTTGCACCTGAAACTAACCAGATTGACTGCTTGATAAAACAAAAATGTCAATATCAGTATTTTCCATAGGATTTAAACAAGTTCCAATGTCTCATAAGGCAATGTCCAAAATATCCCAGATACAATCCAAAGTTATTAGGTATATGAAAAATCAAGAAAAATCTCAATTCACATAAGAAAAGACAATCAACAGATGCCATTATAGATGACAGATGTTAGAATTATCTGAAAATTTTTTTAAGCAGCTATTATAAAAATATACCTACTAGGGAAAAACTTCGAAAGAAGTAGAAAAATAGAAAACTTTAGCAAAGAAGTAAAAATACAAACAATTACTAAATGGAAGTTTAAGAACTGAAAATATACAATAACCAAAAATTCAAAAAAAAATCACTGGATAGATCCAGTAGCAGAAAGTGGTCAGAATGATTTCTTGGACTAGATTAAACTTCAGTTATGTAATCGGTGTGATCTGTGTAATCTATGTGATTACAGTCCTTTAAGAGCAAATGGAAGCGAACCAAGTGGGAGAAGAGTTGTATTAGTTATCTATTGCTAATATATAGACGATTATTATTAGGTGGTTACCCCTAAATATAGTGGTTTAAAACAACCATATTTGATGGCCAAGAATCTGGGTGTAGCATAACTGAGAGAGTCTGGCTCAGTTTCTTATGAAATTGCAGTTAAACTGTCAGCAGGGCAGTCATCTCAAGGGCCAGTTGGGATTGGAAAATCCACTTCCAACCTCAATCACATGATTTTCAGCAGGCTTCAGTTTCATGTGAGCTGTTAGATGGAAGGCCCCAGTTTCTTGCCAAATGGCCCTCTCTCTAGGAGAATTTATAGCATGACAGCTGGCTTCCCTCAGAACACATGATCCAAATGGGAGACAGAAAACCAAAATCAAAACCTCAGTCTTTTTTTTATAACCTAATCTCGGACGTGATATAATTTTATTTCTATTATATTCCTATTGTATTCTGTTTCTTAAAAGTGAGTCACTAAGTCCAGGTCATACTCAAGGGGAGGAGGAATTAAACTCCACATCCTGAAATGGGGAAATATCAAGTAATTTGTGTACATATTTCTAAAACCACCATAAGTCCTCTGTCTATTTTTTAATTGGATTGTTTGTTTTGCTGTTGTTGTTGAGTTGTATGAGGTTTTTTTTAAAACATATTTTGTATATTAACCCCTTATTGGAGGTGTTGTTTGAAAACATCTTCTCCCATTAGGTTGTTGCTTTTTCATTCTGTTGATGGTTTCTTTTTCTGTGCAAAAGCCTTTCAGTTTGATGTATAAAATACTCTCTGAAACCAAGTTATATAAGTGTAGTACCTATGTTTTCTCCTATGCATTTTATTGTTTCAGATCTTATATTCAAGTCCTTGATCCATGCTGAGTTAATTTTGGTGTATGGTGATAGATAGCAGTCTAGATTCATTCTTTTGCATGTGGCTTTCCAATTTTCCCAGTACCATTTATTCAAAAGGTTTTCTTTTCTTCATTGTATGTTTTTGGCTCCTTTGTCAAAAATTATTTGCCTATATACATGTGGGTTTATTTCTGGGCTCTCAATTCTGTTACATTGGTCTGTGTGTCTTTTTCTGCCAATACCATGTTGTTTTGATTATTATTGCTTTGTAGTACTAATTTGAAGTCAAGCAGTGCAATACCTCCAGCCTTTTTCTATGTTCTCAGAATCGATTTGGCTATTTGGGTTTTTTTTTTGTAGTTACATACAAATCTGATTATTTTTTATTCTATTTTTTTGGGGGGGAATATATCATTCAATTTGACAGATGATTGGATAAAGAAGATGGGGTACATATATACAATGGAATATTACTCAACCATAAAAGATGAAATATTATCATTTGTGACAACATGGATAAATTTTGAGGATATCATGCTAAGCAAAATACATCAGAAAGGAAAAGTTTAGAACCATATGATTTTACTCATATGTGGGATATAAAACTGAAAACAACAAATTAACAAGACAAACAAACAAAAACTCATAGACAATAGTACAGTAGTTACCAGAGAGAATGTTGGGGCAAGGGGTGAGAGGCAGAAAAGGGTGAAGGGGGTCAAATATATGGTGAAAAAAAGAGATTTTACTTTGGATATGAACAGACAATGTAATATATGCAATATATAGTTGATGTATTATAGAATTATACACTTGAAATCAATTTAATTTTATTAACCAATATCACCCTCATAAATTTAATAAACAAACAAACATCAAAAGGGGAAAGATTATTTTAGGTGGAGGGAATCAGATATGCAAAGGAAAAAAATCAAAGGAAAAAATGAAAAATGGATACTAGGAGCTGTTTCTGTCTCTAGTTCAGTTGGGCATATTATTAAACACTGGTTGATGCGAAGGTTCTGTAAATGACAAATAATCCTTCAAAGACTCCTACTTACCTGTCTTGTCTATTTGGGGAAAGCAGTGGGTCCAGATCAGTGGTCTCACACTAGGGGATGAATAGGACCTGCAGCTCTTCATAATATTTTGTTTAGGATCTTAGAACAAAAGGGGAAATATAAAAAAGATACTTTTAGCTGTAGGTTTATGGGAAGGTAGTCTAGAGTTTTAATTGGAGGCTGATTGTCTTTGATAATACCCTGTTTTGCCACTGTCTTCCATCTTCTTACTAGCTAACTGGCTGTAAGTCAGTTCTGCTATAATGTCTGTTTTTGAAAGGTCTAGTTTGTTCTAATGAGATTGATATATTAGGGAACAATATGAGTGTGACATGAATTTCATGTTTGCTTGAGCATGATTCTATCATCAAGAAACACTAGGTGAATGCAGAAAACTGCATCCCTTGAACTGAACTGTGTGGTAAAACACAGAACACACACCTTGAACATCTTCCAGCCACACTTATTCACATTTAATGTTACAACTTTCCATCTGATTTCAGATAACACTCTTTCCACCATTTTATATTAACTCATAAACTGCTATGCCTGTATCCACAAGCAAACTAGGTCATTTCAAGGTAAAGGCTCATGTTTATTATAGTATTTACATATTTCTTAACCATTAATGTGTTTAAAACTGTGATGCTTTTTTATCTGTTTTTTTTTTTTTAATATGTCGCTGATTTTTTTTTCTTTTTGTTCCTCCAACCCCATTTTCCCAATAAGTCCTTTGGTTTTTATTGTGCAATTTTGCATAGTAAAGTAATTTTAAAAGAATACATATGTCATGTTATAGAAAAACTGGTTGTGTATATATTTTTAGTTACCTAAGAAAGTGAATTTGGGTGGATTTGGCAAGCAAAAAAAATCAAGTCTGTGAAAATTATGTATTACAGAGGCAAAAGAACAGAAAGAAGAGAAACATTTAAGCATAGTGAAGATGCATATCTTTGGTGGAGGAAAATTCAGAGCCTCTATCTAAAGACTCCTTTCATGGATTTTATCACTAATAATTATTTGTTATTCTGGTACTGGCTCTCCTGCTATTTTTGACCTTGAGCATCATCTTCCACAGTATGCATTTTGTTTTCTTGAAGTATAGGACAGTGAATGGGTAGTGAGACATTGCCAAATAATTTGGATTTATTTTCTTGCTTCTTTGACCTTGAGCAAGGCTAGTAGTTTCTGCCAATTTTATATCCCCTCTGAGAACACACCTTAAGACCTATAGGGACTCTTGACTTTAGATCTGAGGTACCTGGTGCTGAGGTGGTCACAAGAAAGTTTGAAAGTGGTCTAGTGCATTTACAATACAGAACCTCCTTCTCTTGCTTCTAGGACCACATTTAACTCCATGGAAGGAGGAAGAGGTAAACTTAATTATGTATTCTTTCTCTTCCTTTTTCTTATCACTTGTTTTCTTCATCTTAACTGAGGCAGTGCCACATAGTGGTTGAGGATTTGGGCTCTGAGTCCAGTGCTTAATGGTTGTGTGACTTTAAGCCACTTACTTAAACTCTCTGTGCTTTCGTTCTCTCATTTTTAAAATGGAGATTATAACAGCACCTACCTCATAGGCTCGTTGTGATAAATGAATTGAGATAGTCTAAGAAAATCACTTAGAACTTGGATAGTTGCTTTACACACATGGTCTTAATCAATACCTAAAGTCTGAGGAGACTGCATCCATTTAGAATCAGGTAGAGATAAAAATAAAGTGATTCTGAGATATTAAATTATGTCAGTGGGGAAATGTAGTTGAGTTTCTCTACAATACTTAAGGACTCGGATATTGCGCAAAAAGGTGCAATGTGATTACAGTTTATATTTATGAACCTTATAAGCATTTGCCCATTTCTGTCATTGCCTACTGCTCTAACCATTAGGGCCAAGGTAAAGATGCTACTACATAGCTTTGGGTGAAGATTGGATATTTAGGTTATAATACTCTAATAACAGAAACACATTTTGTGCTGACTCATCATTATATTAAATTACATGTTAAATGAAGCTAATCTAACCAAGGACAGAGATCTTGTCTTTTTTCTTATATGTCAACATCTAATATAGTGTTTCTCAACCATGGGTGATTTTGTCCCCCTAGGGGACATTTGGCAATGTCTGAAGTCATTTCTTCTCATAACTGGGTAAGGGGAAGTGGTTGCTACTGAAAACTGGTGGATAAAGGCCAGAAATGTTCCTAAACATCTTAAAATGCGCAAGACAGGCCCTACAACAAGGAATTATCCTGCCCAAGTGCCAATAGTGCTGAGGTTGAGAAACCGTGCTCTAATGCAATGCCTAAATACAAGGAACACTGTAGCCTCTTTATAAATGTGTGTTGAATGAATGAATGAAGTTTGAGGAACAAAAATGTGATTTGTGTTTGGCAGACAATCTCATAGAGAAGGAATTGCAAGAAAACCTGGTATTCAGACAATTGGCATAAGCATGACACAAATACCAGTGTTTGCCCTGTTTGGGCATTCTTTAATATTAGTCTGTGCCTGAGCCATATAGTTGTTACATATTTCAAATAACATCACTAAAAGGTGGTATATTTTTTTAGAAGTTGTACATGATAACTCTTGGGTATAAGTTTTCTTAGAAACTATGAGGAAAAGGGAAATAGACTGATTTTTCCTTGGGAAATAAACAAGAAATTATACAAGGAGTGGCTGTGGATGAATTACATTGTTATGGTAGGGATAGAAAATAGTTCACTGTTTTGGTGAAAGAGGAAAATTGAAGCATTCAATTCCATAGTCCCTTAGTCTTAGTTAAAGCAATAATCCCCCAAATAAGGAATTAGTAGTGGAAAATGAGAAGTAGCATAAAACAAGTTAAAGTGGTTACATGACCAAAAAAGGAAAAGATGTTATTGTGTGTCATAGAGCATTGTTTTAGTCCTTTCAAGATGCTATAACAGAATACCATAGACTGAGTGGCTTATAAATATCAGAAATTTATTTCACACAGATCTGGATGCTGGGAAGTCCAAGTTCTGAAGGCAGGCAGATTCAGTGTCTGGTGGGAGCACACTTCCTGGTTCATAGACCACTGTTTTCTTGTATATTCTCAGATTGGAAAGGACAGGGTCACTCTGGTGTCTTTTATAAAGGCACTAATCCCATTCATGAGGGTTTCATCCTTGTGACCTGATAACTTCTCAAAAGCCTCACGTCCCAACACTATCATGCTAAGGGTTAGTATTTCAACATATGGATTTTGGGGAAACACAAACCTTTGGTCTACAGAAGGCATCATTCAGAAATTGCAGGAGTAGTCCAAGTGAAAGGAACATGAAAGTCTCCTCGAAATTAGCTGATTAAATAATGGTACAGCCTTACTATGGAATATTATGTAACAGTTAAAAACAATATGATAGCTCCGTATTTATTAATGGAAAATCTCCAAGGCATATTGCTAAGGAGAAAACAAAGTAGACTATAAAATAATAATATAATATAATATAATAATAATAATATAATATAATATAATATAATATAATATAATATAATATAATATAACATAATATAATATACATAATATAATATAATTATACAATATATAGCTTGACATTATTTCCATAAAAGAAAAATCCCACAAAAGAGTTTTGTAAATTCAGATATATACATGCACAAGAACAAAAATGAATAGGAAACCCCCTGTGGTGACTCAGCTTAGTGTTTTGGTTCATTCTTGATCATCCATATGTAAATTGCCTATTTTGGGAATGTCACCTCCCCCTTTTCTCAATGGTTTTATGGGCAGTAAACAGTTCTCTCCAATACTAGGGGCAGTATTTTAAAAGAATGATTAATAGTTTCTCTTGCCACTGTCTTACTTCATCTGGTTCAGAATTTTTGGAGAGGTTGGATAAGATTCTTCAGTGGCACAGTGTTAGGATTGCCAACTAAGTCCCAATATTCAATGATGATCCAGGAATATTAGTCCTCCTGCCCCAAATTTGTCACACTATGCTTATGCCTACATTTCAATCCTTTCCTGCTCTTAGTGTTGACTATCTTCTTCATGTTCTCCAGTTTCTGTCTGGGTCTTTTCAGTCCAGGCCCAATCTTTGGTATATGGGTTTAACTGTATCCTACTGAATACATTTTACTCCCTAGTTTTCATCTTTTCTCCCCACCCCCAGCTTGGTCTAAGAACCTTGTCTATTGATGTGTACTTTCAGTAAACCATTATGGAAGCTACTGATAATACAGGTTAATAATTTTGACCCCAACAAGTGTGGCTAGGTACCAGCAAGCCTTCAAAGCTCTAGACCTTTCTCTATACTCATGTATATTCTGTGCCCCATTTCCTGAGGATTCTAAGGTGGACTTGATCCTTGAATCTGTGTTGAGGTCCCAATGTGCTTGTGTTTGGTTCATGCCCAGGCAGTGTTTACATTCAGAAAATAAAATATCCATACATTTTTCATCCTAAAGGGTACATTGGTGGGGTACCTCATACATTGCAAATGATATCTTCTCATTGTCAACAAGCTACAAAGTCTTATAGAACATCAATTTTTAACATTTTAAAACTTGCGATAAAATTTACCATTTGAACCATTTTTGTGTACCATTCAGCAGCATTAAGTATTTTCATACTGTAGTGCAACTGTCACCACCATCCTTGTCCAGAACCTTTTCCTCTTCTCAAACTGACTCTGTACCCATTAAATAATATCTCCCATTCCTCTTTCCCACCAGCCTCTGGCAGCCATCATTCTACTAGCTGTCTTTGTGAATTTGACTACTATAGGTACCTCATATAAGTAAAACCTTACGGTATTTTTTTCTATGATTGGATTATTAAACTTAGTATAATGTTTGTAAGCTTCATCTATGGCATAGCATGTGTCAGTATTTTCTTCCTTTTAAAGACTGAATAATGTTCCATTGTACGTATGTATTATACTTTGTTTATCCATTTATCATTGGCTGTTGTGAATATGTTGCTATGAACATGGGTGTACAAATATCTGTTTGAGCCCTGCTTTCAATATTTTTGGATATATATTCAAAAGTAGAATTGCTGAAATATATGGTAATTCTATGTTTAATTTTTAAATTAAATTTATTGGAGTGACATCAGTTGATATAACATTGTGGGTTTCAAGTATACAATTCAATACATCATCTGTATGTTGCATTGTGTGTTCACCGCCAAAGTCAAATTTTCTTCTGTTACCATATATTTGACCCTCTTTACCTTTATCTATCTCCCTCCCCCTTTTCTTCCTATGCCCACTAAACTGTTGTCTGTGTCCATGGGTCTCTGATAGTTTGTCTTGTTCATTTGTGGTTTTCAGTTTTATATCCCACATATGATTAAAATCACATGGTCATCAGCTTTTTCTGTCTGACATATTTCTCTTAGCATGATAATCTCAATATCCATCCATGTTGTCAAATGACAGTATTTCATCTTTACTTATGGCTGAATAATATTCCATTGCATATGTGTACAACATTTTTAGCCTATCAAAGGACACTTCAGTTATCATGTCTTGGTCGATGTGAATAATGCTGCAATGAACATTGAGTGCATGTATCTTTATGGATAAACGTTTTCAAATTTTTTGACTAGATACCCAGAAGAAGGATTGCTGGGTTGTATGGTAATTTTATTCCTATTTTTTTTTTCAGGAAACTCCTCACTCTTTTCCATAGTGGCTGTACCAATTTACATTCCAACCAGCAGTGTATAAGGGTTCCTTTTCCCCTCACAACCTAACACGTGTGTTTACTTGTCCTGTTGATAATAGCTATTCTTACAGGTATGACTTGGTGATCTCATTGTGATTTTGATTTGCATCTCCCTAATAGGTAGTGGAGTTGAGTATCTTTTCATATCTCTGTTGGCTGTTTATAAGACTTCTTAAAAGTGTCTGGTCAGGTCCTCCGTCCATTTTAATTTTTTTTTAATTGTTAAGTTGTATGAGTTCTTTATATATCTGGATAATTAGCCCCTTATCAGAGGCATCTGCAAATATTTTCTCCCATTCACATGGTTGTCTCTTTGTCTTGTTGATGGTTTCTTTGGTTGTGCAGAAGCTTTTTATAGTCCCATTGGTTTAATTTTGCTTTTACTTACCTTGCCTCTGAGGTAAAATACTCTCTAAATCCAAAGTCCATGAGTTTAGTACCCATGTTTTCTTGTGTGCATTTATTGTTCCAGGTCTTATATTTAGGCCTTTGATCCATTCTCAGTTAATTTTGCTGCATGTTAACAGACCGTAGTTTCTTTCTTTTGCATGTGGCTTTCCAATTTTCCCAGCACCATTTATCGAAGAGACTCTTTTTTCCATTGTATGTTTTTGGCTCCTTTGTCAAAAATTATTTGCCCATATATGCAAGGAGTGTATTTCTGTACTCTCAATTCTTTTCCATTGGTATGTGCATCTGTTTTTCTGCCAATACTATGCTGTTCTGATTATTGTCATTTTGTGATTTGAAGAGAGGCAGAGTGATATCTCCCATCTTGTTCTTCATTCTCAGAATGGCTTTGGCGATTCTGGGATGTTTGTGCTTCCATACAAATCTGATGATTTTTTGTTTTAGTTCTTTAAAAAAATGCTGATGGGATTTTGATAGGGATTGCATTAAATCTGTACAATGCTTTAGGGAATAAGGACATTTTAACTATGTCGATTCTTCCAATCCGTTTACATGGATTACCTTTCCATTTTTTTGTGTTTTCTTTCATTTCTTTTAATAATGTCTTATAGTTTTCCATGTATAGGTCCATCACATGCGTTGCTAAGTTTATTCCTAGATATTTTAGTCTTTTTGTTGCAATTGCGAAAGGAATTTTTTTCCAGTTCTTTTCTGAAATTTCAATGTTATTATATAAAAATGCTAAAGATGTTTGTACATTGATTTTGCATCCTGCAATGTCACTGTATTTGTTTATTGTTTCTAAGAGTTTTTTTGTGTGATAACTTTAGGCTTTTCTATATAAAAATAATGTCATCTGAAAAAAGTGACGATCTTACTCCCTCATTCCCTATTTTGATGCCTTTTATTGTTTTCTCTTACCCAATAGGACTTCCAACACTATACTGAACAAGAGTGGTTAGAATGGGCATTCTTGTATTGTTCCTGATATTAGAAGAAAAAGTTTCAGTTTTTTTAACATTAAATATGATATTAAGCTGAAGGTTTGTCATATGTGGATGGCCTTAATTATGTTGAGGTTTTTTTCTTCTATATTCATTTTTAAGTGTTTTAATCATAAATGGATACTGTATCTTGTCAAAGGCTTTTTCTGCATCTTGATATAATCATATAATTTAAAAAAATTATTTATTTTTTATTAGTTTCAAGTATACAGCACATTGGTTATACATCTTATATAGTTCATAAAACGGTTCCTCCAATTGCTCCTTTCCTCCCCTGACCCTCCACCGAGCCAATGTATTAATACTAACTTGTCGGAGCCAGCCGACCTTCGAGCCAGGGCCTCCTGAGTGACGGACGGGATTAGAAAAAAAGAGACATATATACAAAAGATGGGGTCGAGAGGGACGAGCTCAAAGACTCGACCCGGAGCCTTATTTTTTCTCAGCTTATATACAGAGGACTTACATAAGCACTGCTTGGCCACAATACACTCTTTGTTCAAGTCAGCGTGTTATCATAACCTCTAGCAGCCCACCTCCCTGTTCCAGAGACTCCCTGTTCCCGGACTCTCTGGCCGACCCGTCAAGGCCAACTTTCTTATCTTGCAATGCTGCCCCAGCTCCTAACAGAACGGCTCCCAACACTAACTGCATTCCCTATATCATGTCCCCCACCCCCGTGACCACCCATCAGCTGCTAATTTGTACTTCTTTATCCCTTCACCCCATTTTTCCAGCCCCCCAAATGCCCCTCCCCTCTGTCCATCACCAAATTGTCCACTATATTTGAGAGTCTGTTTCTGATTAGTTTGTTCTTGTTATTCCTTGGACTCTGCATATAAGTGAAAACATATAGTGTTTGTCTTTCTCTGTCTGACTTAAATACCTTCTAGGTCCATCAAACCAATATTTTTTTCCATCCCCTTCCTTTTCATGTAGAGGTCTTGTTTCCTTATCCTTTCAGCCACTCTATATTTTGGCTGGAGCACTTAATTCTTTTCTATTTAAGGTACTTATTGATAGGAATGTAGTTGTTACCATTCTTTATTCCTGTTTTTGATACATGGTTTTTTTTTCTTCAAGAAGTCCCTCTAACCTTTCCTGTAGTACTGGCTTGGTGGTGATAAATTCCTTTAGCTTATTTTTGTTTAGGAAGCTCTTTATCTGTCCTTCAACTCTAAATGATAGCTTTGCTGCATAAAGTATTCTTGGTTGTAGATCCTGGGTCTTCATCCTGTCAAATGTTTTTTGTCAAACCCTCCTGTCCTGCATAGTTTCTTTTGAGAAATCAGTTACCCTGTGTTTCTCTTGCTATTTTAATATTCTTTCTTTGTATTTAACTTTTAGCATTTTAATTATGATGTGTTTTGGTGTGGATCTCTTTGGATCCCTGATTTTTGGAATTCTCTGAGCTTCCTGGGGTTTTATGTCCATTTCCTTCACCAGTTTAGAGAAGTTTTTCATCATTATTTCTTCAAACAGCTGTTCATCATCTTGCTTTTTTTCAGCTATGCTGATCAGATGGATATGTGGACCCTTAATAGTGCCCCATATTCTACTTAAATTATTTTTATAGTCTTGGCATCTTCTCTCTTGCTGTTCTGATTGCATGTCCTTGGTTTTCCCATCCTCTTGATAGGGTATTTGATCCTTGTCTTTACTCACTTTTTAAAATTCCTTTGTTTATTCCATTTAATATACTTTTCATCTTAGATAATGTATTCTTCACTTTAGACTGATTCCCTATTATAATTTCCATTTCCATTTTTATGTTGTTTTTATCACTTTGGTGAAGTTCTTACTGAATTTATCTACACTTCCCAAAAGTTCATTGAGCATCTTTATAACCTATGTTTTGAACTCTGCATCTGTTAGGTTACTTCATTATATCTGGATCTCTGTTCTTTTCTCTCTTATGGTTTCTGCTTCTTTGTCTTCCCATTTTGGCTGGCTTTTTGTGTCTGCTTCTATGTACTAAGCAAAGCTCCTAAGTCTCCTGGTCTTATTAGTGTGGATTCATTAAGTAAGTGTCTGTCCAGTGACACATTCCTGGGAGGGGTTCAGCTGCAGGCCAAATTTGGCCCAAGCCACTGCCCCTCTGGGTCCACCTGTTAAGATTCAGCAAGCTTATAGTTGCCTCAAAAGGCCACACCAGAAACCGAGGCCAGCTGCTTCCAGTGTGAGTATAGGCGCTGCTCAGCAAGGGGCACCTGACTTGCTGAGGATATACCTAGATTTGGCTTGGGTGGGGCCTCAAGTTGAGGGAAGAGGGTTTTCCAGGAATCCTCTTGGTGGAGCAACCACTGCTATCCAGTTTGATGACATTACAGCTATGGTGGCGCTATGTCCTGTGCACTGGTAAGTGGGAGGGCTCAACAGGAAACAATGAATACCAGCAGCACTTCTGTACATGTGAGTTTCACCTAAGTCCTCACTCTGACAGTGTCTCCCTGTAAGTCCCTGGTGCCCCATACTCACAGCTGAATCGGCACTGGTGCTCAGAGTAAGCAGGTTTGTCACCACGAAAATCCACTTGTTGATATGGCCCCTTTAAGAGGCTTCTGCCGCTGTGGCTGCCATAGCTGCCATCTCAGCCACTCACAACCAGGCAGACCCACATCCTCGCCCTGTCCTACCATCTGCCGTTGCAGGGTGCTTTCTTGTATTTCTCCCTAGTTGTACGGCTTGTTCATCTAGATCTCAGGTGATTTTTCCTTGCTGCTGCTCCTTGTTTCTGTCACAACTTTGATTTGGTTGCTGGAGGAATGAACAGAGTCTCTATCATCTATGTCATTTTTTTAAACTTGATTTTTATCTTTTATTTTTTATCTGGTGTATCACATTGAGTAATTAGTGTAATTTGAACCATCATTGTTCCCCAAGAATGAACCCCACTTGATCTCGATGTATAATCTTTTTTAATGTATTATTATATTCAATTTTCTAGTATTTTGGTTAGAAATTTTGCATCTGTATACATCAGAGATATTGGTCCATAGTTTTCTTTTTTCTTTCTTCCATTCTTTCTTTTTTTAAAATCTTTACCAGTTTTGGTATCAGGATAATGTTGGCCTCATAAAATAAATTAAGAAGTATTGCCTTTTCTTCAAAATTTTTGGAAGAGTTTTAGAAGGACAGGTATTAAATCGTCTTTGTATTTTTGATAGAATTCACTAGTGAAGCCATTTGGTTTTGGACTTTTTGAAAGTTTTTTAATTCATGTTTTAATTTCCTTATTGTTGATTGGTCTATTCAGACTTTGTGATTTAGTCTAGGAAGGTTTTCTGTTTCTAGGAACTTGTCCATTTCTTTTAGGTTATTAAATTTGGTGGCATATAGTCTTTCATAGTATTCTTATATGATACTTTGTGTATTTTCGTGATATCTATTATAACTTTTCTTTTGCTTCTGATTTTGTTTATTTGTGTGTTTTCTCTCTCTCTTTTTTTGTGAGTCTAGCTAGGGGTTTCTCAATTTTATTGATGTTTTTAAAGAACCAATTCTTTGCATTAATGTTTTTCTATTTCTGTTCTCAATTTTCTTAAATTCTACTCTAATTTTTATTATTTACCTCCTTCTGCTGACTTTGGGCTTCATTTGTTCTTTTGCTAGTTGTTAGAGATGTAATGTTATGTTATTTATTGAAGATTTTTCTTGTTTTGTTTTTATTTTTGAGATAAGCCTATTATGATATGAATTTTCCACTTATAAATGTTTTTGCTATATTCAGCAAGTTTTAACATTTTTAATTTTCATTCTCATTTGTTTCCACGAAACTCTTGATCTCTTCTTTTATTTTTTTCTTTGACCCAGTCATTCTTTTGTAGCATGTTGTTTAATCTCCACATATTTTGGGGTTTTCCTGCTTTCTTTTTGCAGTTGATTTCAATTTCAAAGCATTGTAGTCAGAGAATATGCTATGATTTCAATCTTCTTGAATTTATTGAGGCTAATTTTGTGTCTCAACATATGGTCTGTCCTTGAGATTGTTCCGTGTATACTAAAGAAGAATGCATAATCTGCTGTTTTGAGATGAAAGTATCTGTAAATGTCAATTATGTCCAGTTGGTCTAATGTGTCATTTAAGGATGTTATTTCCTTATTGATTTTCTTTTTGGAGGATCTGTCCATAACTGACTGTGGGGTATTTAGGTTCCCTACTATGATTGTCTTTTTATCAGTTTCTCCCATTAGTTCTGTTAGTAGTTGCTTTATATATTTTTTTGCTCCATTATTGGGAGCATATATATTTATAAATGTTATGTCTTCTTGATGCATTGCTCTCTTTATTGGTATAAAGTGTCCATCATTGTCTCTTATTACCTTTTTACATGTTGAAGTGTATTTTGTCAGATATAAGTATGGCCAAACCCACTTTTCTCTGGATGCCAATTGCTTAGAGTATCATTTTCCAATCTTTCATTTTGAGTCTATATTTTCCTCACAGTTGAGATGTGTCTCTTGAAGGCAACATATGGTTGGGTTTTGCTATTTGATCCAATCTGCTACTCTGTGCCATTTTATTGGTAAGTTTATTCCATTAACATTCAGGGTGGGATATGTGTGTGTGTGTGTGTGTGTGCGTGCGTGTGTGTATGTGCATGGGTGTGTGTACATATGTGTGTATATGTATATGTACACACACACACATATAGTTTTCTTATAGCCATTTTATCTTTTGTTTTCTGGTAGGTTGATGCCCCAATTATTTCTTTGCCCTTGTGTTTCTGTCTATTATTTTAGTTTGGCGACATTGTGGGTTTTTTTTTCCTTCTTTTCTCTCTCTTTTGTTATGTCACATGACTTATTTTTAGGTTTTTCTGTGTGATTACCATTAAATTTATGTAAAATCACTTTCATATATGCAGTGGTCCTTTTTCTTCTGCAGGTATTTTATCTCCATTTCCCTTTGCAGGTTCTAACCTTTATCCCCTTCCTTTTTTAGTTTTTGTTGTCACAAATTATCCCTATTTATATTGTGAGTTATTTTTCTTTTTTTTAAAAAAAATGTTTTTACCTCCTTTATCCATTATGTAAGATTGAAGCATAAAATATTGTATTCTGAATAAGGGTTGCAATTTTCTGCTTCTGTGGATTTATTTCTGGGCTCTCAATTCTATTCCATTGATCAATGTATCTCTTTTTATGTCAGTACCATGCTGTTTTGAGAATTGTAGCCTTGTAGTATAGTTTGATATCAGGTAATGGGATACCTCCAACTTTATTCTTCTTTTTCAAGATTGCCATGGCTATTTGGGGCTTTTTATGGCTCCATACAAATTTTAGGATTATTTGTTTTAGCTCTCTGAAAAATACCATTTGTATTTTGATAAGGGTTGCTTTGAATCTATAGATTGCTTTGGGTTGTATGGCCATTTTAATGATGTAAATTCTTCCTACCCATGAATAGGATATATACTTCCATTTATTTGTATTTTCTTCAATTCACGTTTTCAATGACATAATTTTCTGAAAACAGGTCTTCTGCCTTCTTGGTTAATTTGATTCCCAGGTATTTTATACTTTTCAATGCAATCGTAAATGGGATCGTTTTCTTAAATTCTCTTTCTGAAAGTTCATCATTGGTGTATAAAAATGCCACTAACTTCTCAATATTCATTTTATAACCTGTTACTTTACCGAATTCATTGATCAGTTCTAACAGTTTTTTGGTGGAATCTTTATGGTTCTCTCTATATAGTATCATGTCATTGGCAAATAACAGATTTACTTCTTCCTTTCCAATTCAGGTGCCTTTTATTTCTCTTTCTTATCTTATTGCTGCGGCTAAGACTTCCAATACAATGTTGAAGAGGAGTGGTGAAAGTGGGCATCCTTGACTTTTTCCTGATCTTAAGGAAAATGCTTTTAGCCTTTCCCCATTGAGTGTGATATTAGCTATAAGTTCGTTATATATAGCCTTTATTATGTTGAGATATGTTCCCTCTCTTTCCGCTTTGCTGAGAGTTTTTATCAAATGGTTGCTGGATTTTGTTAAATACTTTTTCTGCATCTATTGATATGATCATATGGTTTTTATCTTTGGATTTGTTAATGTGGTGTGTCACATTAATTGATTTGTGAATATTGAACCAACCTATTCCTATCCCAGGAATAAATCTAACTTGATCATAGTGTATGATATTTTTAATGTATTGGTGAATTCGGTTTGCTAATATTTTGTTGAGAATTTTTCCATCAATATTCATAAGAGATATCGGCCTGTAGTTTTCTTTTTTGTAATGTCTTTGCCTGGTTTTGGAATCAAGGTAATGGTGACCTCATATAATGAGTTAGGAAGCCTTCCATATTCTTGAATTTTTTGTAAGAGTTTGAGATGAATATGTGATAATTCTTCTTTGAATGTTTGGTAAAATTTGCCTTTGAATCCTTCTGGTTCAAGAGCTTTTTTTGCGGGGGAGGTTTTTGATTACTGATTCGATTTTATTGTTGGTAATCATTTGGTTCAGATTTTGTTTCTTCTCGATTCAGTCTAGGGAGATTGTATGTTTCTAGAAAAATGTCCAGTTCTTCTAGTTTGTCTAATTTGTTGGCATATAATTGCTCATAGCATTTTTTTTTATAATTTTTTTTTGTATTTCTCTGGAGTCCATGGTCATTTCTCCTCTTTCATTTCTGATTTTATTTATTTGAGTCCCCTCTTTTTTCCTTAATGAGTCTGGCTATGGGTCTGTCAACTTTGTTTATTCTTTCAAAGAACCAGGTCTTGGTTTTATTAATCTTTTGTATTGTTTTTCTAGATTCTGTTTCATTTATTTTTGCTCTGATCTTTATTATTTCCTTCCTTATACTCACTTTAGGCTTTGTTTGTTGTTCTTTTTCTGGTTCTTTTAATTGCATGGTTAGATTATTTGAGCTTTTTTTGTTTCTTGAGGCAGGCCTGTATTGCTATTAATTTCCTTATTAGAACTGCTTTTGCTCCCTCCCATAGATTTTGAGTCATTGTGTTTTCATTTTAATTTGTCACTAGGTATCTTTAGATTTCTTCCTTGATCTCATTAATAACCCATTTATTGTTTAGTATCATGTTGTTTAGCCTCCATGGGTTTGTGTACTTTCCAGTTTTTCTCTTATAGTTGTTATCTAGTTTCATACCATTGTGATCAGAGAAGACAGTTGATATGATTTCAGTCTTCTTAAATTTATTGAGACTTGATTTGTGTCCTAATATGTAGTCTACCCTTGAAAATGTTCCATGTGTACTTGAGAGGAATGTGTATTTTCCTACTTTGGGGTAAAATGCTCTGAAAATATCTATTAAATCTCTGTTCTAGTCTGTCTTTTAGGCCCATTGTTTCTTTGTTAATTCTTTGTCTGAAAGATCTGATCATTAGTGTCAATGGGGTGTTAAAGTTTCCTACTATGAGTGCATTATTATTGATCTCTTTTATGTTAGTCAATAATTGCTTTGTATATGTAGGTGCTCCTGTGTTGAGGGCATATATGTTTACTAGGATTATATCCTTTTGATTTATAGATCCCTTTATCATTATGTAATACCCTTTTTTGTCTCTTAGTATAGCCTTTGTTTTAAAGTCTATTTTTTTCTGGTATAAGTAGTGCTACCCCAGCCTTTTTTCATTTTCATTTGCATGAAATATCTTTTTCCATCTCTTTACTTTAAGTCTGTGAGTGTTATTTGATCTGAAGTGGGTCTCTTGTAGACAGCATAAGCATCGATCTTATTTTCTTATCCATTTGGTACCCTATGTGTTTTGATTGAAGCATTTAATCCATTTATATTTACAGTGCTTACTGATAGGTACATTGTTACTGCCATTGTATTATTCATATTTGTTATTTCTACTTTCTTTTTTACCCCTTCTCTTTTTACAGAAGACCCTTTAACATTTCTTGTAATGCTGGATTGTTGGTGATGAATTCCTTAAGCTTTTTCCTGTTTGAAAAGCTCTTTCCTTCCCTCTCCTTCTTCTAACAAAGTTGTCTGTGTGTTCAAATTCCTCCATTGGGTGTCACTTGTGGCAACAGGAGGAGATGAACCCTGCTTTTATCTAATCTGCCATCTTCCTAACTTTTTTGCAGATCCAAAGACTATATTAATTAAATTAGTATCAAGATCATACCATGCATAAGAATGAAAATTCATTCATTCTCTATTCTGTTCCCCTTCTGAAATGATGTTGAGTTGCATTGTTTTAAGTTACTTATCAGAGGATATACGAATGATATCAAAGGACAACATTAAGATACTACAGTAATAAAGTGCAACAATAAGATGCCACCCATTTGAATATAATCTGTCTTTATCACATTTCCAGGGGAATATTAAAGTCCAAATATTAAATTCCCTTGCATTTTTTAGTTAATGTCCAGAGAAGTAAAAGTCCACATTTCTTAAAATTCAAAGAACTTAAAGTTTAAAATAAAGGGTTTTTTTGCCCCCTTGAGTTCAAAGAAATTAAAGATCAAAATATATCTTTCCTAGCTTCTTATTCTGTTTAATGTTAACCAGAAAAGTTCTCAAAACACATACAGAGTTGGAGATCTTCAGCAGCTTTAGCCTGTGCTTTCTCTTACTAGAATATGTGTGGTATCTTCAGGGCCCTAGAGCTTGTATTAATTCAATGCCAGGTCTCTGATATTTCACAGAGTTCAAAGAATTAATGGAACCCACAAAATAATAATACCATGCCCCATAATTCCCAATTAACAAATCAAAAAATAAGCTATGATAGTCACTTCATGGCTGACATTGATTCCTCCTTCTTATAATTCACTCCTTGTGAGATCCTTTTCCCTTGTGTATGAGCTGGACCTAGTGGTCTTGCTTCTAACAAATTGAATATGTCAGAGTACTGGGGTGTAACTACAATAATTAGGTTACAAAAGACTGTGGCTGTAATCTTTGTAATATTCTCTCCCTCTCTGGCTCTTCACTTGCTTGAGTTGATGAAGTCAGCTGCCATGTTGTGAAACGCCTGAGAAATTTCATTCTGCTAACACCCTTGTGAACAAGTTTGGAAGTGGATCCTAAATCCAGCAGAGCATTGAGATGATTGCAGCACTGTATGATACCTTGACTGCTGACTGAGAAGGACCCTGATGTGGAAGGTCCAGCTAAGCTGCATCTGATTCCTGACCTACAGAAACTGTAAGATAATAAATGTTTTCATTTTAATCCACTAAGTTTTGGTATAGTTTGTTATGCAGTGACAGACAACTAACACAAAGGCTAATCCACAGTTTCTATGGAGGTTACCCTAGGCAAAATTATATTGTTTGTATCCAGTGCTCAGTGTTGCTAAAAATTGTGGGAAAAGTTCAATATTATATCAAGGAAAAATAATCAGTGAAAGAAATATTGGTTCTAGCCTTGCCAGGGATGCCAGTCTACCCAAATATCTGGAGCCTATGATTTGTGAACTTCAATTTAAATGGAAAAAACTTCCAACTATGAGGTTAATTTTGGCCTTCTATGTTTAAAAACCAATTGCATAATTATAAAACCAAGCTCTTGGTCCAATATAAGACTCCACAGACTGCCAAATTAAAAATACCTTGTCTATATACTAAAGTCCAGGGTTGTAACCATGGCCCTGGCTCCACCCAGAGATCCTCCCAGTGTTATTTTAGTCTAGTTCTCATCTATTTCTCCATGTTCTTGAGCCAATGCATTGGAAAAAGTCTAATGAATAATAGCTTGAATTCTTAATCAACAAATATTTAGGAAAAAAGAGCAAGTCTGACAGAAAATGAATATAGCCCCTTTATTCCCAAATAAGCTAATATTAGAAAATCTAGCTTATATCTGAAAATAAATGAACTTCCTACTAATGTACTCCAGACTTATCCGCCCAGAGGCAGTACTAAACCATCACATTGTCCTTCCCCTCTCCATGGATATTTATGTTCCTGTAAACCTTTCTGTGTGGAGGAGCAGAATAAGACACATGCTCTCCTTAAACAGCATCATGCACAAGAGAAAGAGTAAATAAAGGAGCTGAGACAAATGAGACAGGCTTTTCCTGAGCACTTAGGTGAGTCCCATCTTCCTGGGGAGAATTGAGAAGTTACAGTCATGGAAAGCAACATGAAAAGTGAGGAAATGTCTCCTCTGGTTTTCATAGTTATCAGATAAGGTTGATTATAACCTTACTATGGTGATAATACACGATGATTATTCTGGGTTTTTTAGAAGCTAGTGTAAAGTAAGAAGGGATTATCTAATACTTAGAATTGAGGGATGCTCCACTTCCCTCACACTCAAATGCTAGAAGCCAGGATCTCCTTCAGACTTACATTCCATGGGTAATACCCAAATGCTCTGACTCTATCAAGATCAGTTCCCCTTCCTGATAAACCAACATATGCATACTCCTCTTTTGGGGTAATACCTTTTAACTAGCACCTCTGTGTTTTACTCCAAAGGAATGAGTTTTGATAATATATGGCAAGCTGATAAGGAATTATAAATATAGACAGTCACTTCCTAGTGATGCTGGCCTTGGTTTGTACTTAAACTTGTCTGTATTAATTGTTCTATTGCATGGCATAGTACCTTTATTTCTAAAGCAGACCTTAGCCAGGATCCCTGGAAAATGCTATTTTTCTTTTTTTGGGGGGGTAAAACCACTTCTTGTTTGGAAGCCTTGACCTGTCCCACGATCAAAAGAATTCAGATTTAGGTTTTGGAGGAAGTTACCAAGCTGACAAACCTCCTGGAAGTGATTATAAATTGGGGATTATGGTGACATTCTTCATGGCTAATTTCACTTGAATGAACATGTGATACAGCTTTTTGTCTTATACGAAAAATCTTTACCAGTTTCTTATTGGAATGTAAAAATCCTCATCAGCCAGATATCCTAGTCAAAATTTTTCTACTCCCCTGGAAAAATCAACTTAAATATGAAAGATTTCATTATTCCTATGGGTCATCAAGTTGTTCCGAAATAACCATGGACAATCAAATATTCTCAGGAAAAGAAGATTCTGATTTTGTTCTGTGTTCAGCCTTTTTATATTTATCAATTCTGAGAAACACAGAGGTATTTTTGTACATTTCTGACAATACCTGTTTCCCCTTCTTATGCATTATTTCTTATTAAATGCATTTGACTACAGTAGAAGTCAAAATTTACTCTTGGTTCCATAATAGAACATTATGGCCTTTTATAGAGCCTACCTGGTGTCCAGAGATATTTGTTTTATATGTGTATTTGTGTCAAGAGATAGAAGGCTAGGATGCAGGGAAGGAAAGATTTAGGGAGGTTGAAATGATAAAGGCTGTTTTTTTTTTTCAAAATTAATTTTCAAATAGCTTGACTTGGAAGTCAATTTCTAGACTACATGGTGAAACACATTCTTCCCTCTTTTTCTTTTATATTTGAGCCAAACACAACCAGTCGGGCCTGGATTAGTACCAGATAAAATAAAGGTTTGTCTACAGAATGTAAGTAGTGCCAAAATAAAACTATCCCCCAAATCTCTTTCTTTGGGGCACAACACTTTTGTTTTTGTTATTCTTTGAGACATGTATTTCAAGTATCTTGTTAAAATGCATGTATATCATCTGGTGGAGAGTAACATATTAAATTATCATCAGCAGTGTAGGAAGTGATTCAACAGATTAGGCAAACAGATGGGGTCTTGAGAGATATGGGATTAATGTTTTGATGGGAAGTAGCAAAGGAATGATCTGGAAAATGTGATTATAATTTATACTACTGCTGCAATCATTACTACCCTCGTCATACTATAACCATTTATTGGATGATTAGTATGTGCCTGTTGTTTTATAGACATTACTTCATTTTCTACAGTCCCTATGAAGTGGATTACACTATTATTTCAATTTTACAGTTGAGAAAACTGGGGCACAGAAAAAGGCAAAGAAATTTGCACAATGTTTCTCAGATATAAGATGTGAACTCTGGGTTCTAAGTCAAGTCAAGCAGGAAGCAAATACAGTTGACGCTTGAGCGAAACCTGTTTGAACTGCATGGGTCCAATTATAGGCAGATTTTTTTCAATAAGTAAATACAGTAGACCTTTGTATCCATGGGTTTTGCATCCACATGTCCAAAACAGTATTTTCCATCTGAAGTTGAAAATCTGCAGTTGGAAATGTTTTCAATCTGCCAAAAATTGAAAATGCAGAGGCAAAGGGACCTACTATAGAGTCAAAAATTATATGTGGATTTTTATCGTATGAGGGTCATGGCCCCTAACCCCCCATTGTTCAAGGGTCAAATGTACTATCATGAGAGACAATCTAGTTGGTAGGTATGGAACAAATTACGGCCTTCTGGAATAGTTTTACTCAAATATAGCTCTGCTTCTAGTTAGGAGTGGGGAAAAACATGAACAAGCTGAAGAACTCGGATGCTACAAGTCTCACTAATTCGTGGCGGGGGGCGGGGTGGGCTCAAGATATACTAATTTCAGCTTGGGTTGGGTACCTACACTAGAAAACCTTGTCAACTATGGGAAAACATAAGTGTAATGATAAAAATTCAGAATTTTACTGTAAAGATCTTAAATCCAAGCTGTAGCAGCTCCCTACTTTGTAAAAACAAATTTAGGTTGCTCACTAGTTGTGTAATTGAGGACAAACCATTTTACCTCTTAACTATTAGTTTTTTAATGTGTAAAATGGAGATAATAATACCTTGTAGAATTGTTGAAGTAGCAATGTGTATAAAAGTGTTTTGAAAATTATGTAGGATGATACTTAGATGTGCAGATTATAACAGCTGGGTCTAATAAAAAGCTCATTTTCTGATCAGAAATATACTTTGTTGCTTGAATTCAACAAGTGACACTGAGGACCAAGGAGAAAAAGGAGATTAGTGGCTCTCACAGCTCTCCTTTTCTGTTTGATTTGTGCAAGTCTTTTTATCCTGTCAAGTGCAGTCACTCAACTCATGTAAGACTGGCTTGAGTTTAGTTTCCAATAGATGCTGTGTTCCTCTGAAACATGCAGGCATTATGAGTGGTTAATGAAACTATAACAACATTATGATTTGAATGAAAATCATTTATATTTCTCCCTGACACTAGTAGATAGAGGATGTCAGTGTCTTATATACCAGAGATAGGGAGAAGAGAAACTATGGGTTATACTTATAAATCAGAGATCTACAATAAATATTTCTAATAGCCCAACAATTATGTAGAGCATATTCATTTAGTATCTGAATAGTCATGAGAGAACATACTTTTCACAGTGCTGTTTCTAAAAAAATTTGGGAAGTCATTAAATGTCTTTGGCAACTCTAGCCTTTTAATAATAACAAATCCATTTTTACTGAATACTTATCATGTGTCAAGAATTGTGTATGTGCTTTACAAAGGCACATTTAATCCTTGTCACAAGTTTTGGGATGTTTTTTATAGAATGTTTCCTATGTGTCTTGCCCTATGCTATGTATTTTCTATATATTATCTTATTTAATCTGCACAATAAATTTATGAGGTAGGTGCTAATATTATTTATTTTATAAAGAAGGAAGCTAAGACTCAGTGGTATGAAATGATTTGCATGAGATCACACCTGTAGAAAGTAGTAGAATTGAAAGGCTCAACTCCTTTCAAGGAAGGAGTTGAGTCTTATTCACATTATGGTATAGTGTGGATTTAAGAAGATGGGGATAAGAGACAAATGTCTGTCTTAGGTGGAAATTTTTCATCTAATCATTAATTCAACTCCTTTATTCAATTCATGCAGGTCAAAATTCTTGGAGTCATCCTCTAGAGTCACTCACATCCAGAAAATCTTTCAAAATACAGTATATTCATAAACCAACCACTCCTTCCTAGCTTCACTGCCACCACCTTAGTCCAGGCCACCATCATTTTTCATTTGAATGACTGCAACATCCACCTATTTTCGTTCTTGCCTTCTATTGCAGACACTGCTCACTGTTAATCAAAACTCATTTGACTCTTTTTATATAGCCAAAGAAACACAACTGAATGCAAAACTGTTGCTGAACTACATATCTCAACATTGCTTGAAGTTAGGTGTGGCCATGTGACTAAATTTCCATCAATAGAATGTTAGCAGAAGTGATATGTGTCATTTCTGAGGCAGGGGCTTGTGACATTTGAGCTTGCTTCCTATATACCCTCATCATCTTTTTATGTATGCTGAAAACTGGATATATTGAAAATCTGGCTTTGACCTTGAAGATCATGACAAGGCCCTAGGTGATGGTGGAGCAACAACTTGGAAAGGATCTGGGTCCATAAATTACCATGAACAATAGATGTGCTCAATACACCTGAGCTGCTCATATTAAGGCTAAGTAAGAGGAAAAAAACAAATTCTTTTGTTCTCTAAGCTATCATAACTTTGACTCTCTTTGTTGAAGCCTCCTAACTTTACTCTAATCCACCATCTATAGTCCATTCTCTACATAACAACCAGATAAATCATATAAAAACATAAATTATATAATTTTGATTCTCTGTTGAAAACTCTCCAGTGGCTCCCTATATCTCATATATATCATATACCATGATCAAGTTAGATTTATTCCTTCTCATTTTTTAAAATTAGACTAAGACAGGAACATTATTCTATCCACATCAAGAAAAGAAAAAACACAATTTACATCCATGAATTTTATAGTTGAAGAAATGTCTATCTTAATTGATGTTGGGGTAAAAGCGTAAAAGCCAATGTCTTTAGAATGACCTACAAATCCCAGCAGGACTTGATGATACTCTCACTTCTATATTACCTTTTTGACTCTTCTCTAATCTTTCCTGCTGGCCCACTCACTGGCCTCTTTTATATTTTTAAACATGTCAGGCACATACCTTCCACAGGCTCTTTGCCCATCCATATTATTTCTTTTTTCTGGAAAAAAATTCCCCAGATATCTTTATTGTTCATTCCCTGACTTCATTAAGGTTGTCTTGACTCAAGTATCATCTTTATAGATGGGCCTTTCTGGCTCATCCTATGTGAATAGCACCCCCATTACTAACACAGGCTTTATGTTTCCTCATAGAACTCATCACTAGTAGACATATGTGTTTGTTGATTATTTGTTTCATTCATTTAGAATATGTACTCCATAAGAGCAGGGAATTTCATTCACTGCTATATCCCTAATGCCTAAAACAGCACCTAGCATATAGGAGGACTCATGAACTTGCTTTTTTTAAACATACATCCACCTCATACAATTTTGATACAGGTGGTAAGATCACACCTCTTTAATATATATTGCATGAGACTCTAAACCTCACAAGGACTTTCTCAGTGATGTATCCAGAGTTCTTTATGTAGTACCTCAAACATAGTTGATGCTCAATAAATATTATTTAAATGGATCAATAGCACATAAGTATTGCAGTTTCTTATGTTCTAGGCACTCTGCAATATTCAAGGACTATCCCAGTGGAAGCACCTTAATACTTAAACTCATTTGCCCAACAGTCCAATTCCCTTAGGCATGGAAGTCCATTCAGTACTACTACAATGCGGACTAAGCTGTTACTTAAGACAGCACTTCTTAAACTTGAATGCTTACATAAATATAATGGATACCTTGTTAAAATGCAAATTCTGATTTAGTAGCTTTGGGATGGGCCTGGGATTCTGCATTGCTTACAAACTCACAAGTGATACTAATACTGGTGGTTGATCCAGAAACTTTGAGCAGCAAGGCTTAAAGCTAAAAAAGGGTAGTAACTAGCGAGGCGATTGCTATTTATTTGGGGCTACTTGCTCCTCTGCTGCAAAGAAACTTGCTTGCCTGAGGCCCAATTATAACTGCTTTATTTTCAAACTCTATCAGCAGCCATACATGTTTTAATTAAAAAGGCCCCAACATCAATTAAGATAGACATTTCTTCAACTATAAAATTCATGGATGTAAATTGTGTTTTTTTTTTCTTTTCTTGAGGTAGATAGAATAATGTTCCTGTCTTAGTTTAATTAAAAAATGAGAAGGGAGTTTTGGAGGTGACAGACAGATGTCTGAAAGTGTTATAAAAAACTTGTATGAAAGAATGTTCATTAGTCTTCCTGTCTAACTCAGAATGGGTGACTTAAACAAAACATTTTATTTTCACAGTTTTGGAGGCCAGGAAATCCAGAATCAATGTGTTAGAAAGATAGATTTCATTCTTAGGCTTCTTCTCTTTACTTGTAGTGTCAGCTTTCTCACTATGTGCTCACAAAGTCTCTGTGTGTGTTTGCGGAGGGGTTAGGAAGAGAGGAAACCCATGGTTGCTGACATCTCTCTCTCTCTTTATAGATAATTGCAAGTAATAGTAACATTCCAGAAGTTCAAACTCTTCTGATGTTTTTTAATTTAATTTTATTAGTTTCAAGTATACAGTAAAATGCTTAGACATTTATATAGTTTATAAAACAATACTCCTAATTGTTCTTTCTCTCCTCTTACTCTCCACCTAGCCATTACATGGATGCTAACTGCATTCCATATGCTGTGTTCCCCATCCCTGTGACTATATATCAACTACTAATTTGTACTTCTTTAACCCTTCACCCCTTTATCTGAATCCTCAAAACTCCCACCCCTCTGGATGTCAAGAGATTGTCCTCTATATCTGTGAGTCTATTTTTGATTCATTTGTTCTTCTCATTCCTTAGATTCCACATATAAGTGAAATCATATGGCATTTATCTGTCTCTGTCTGACTTACTTCACACATAATAATAGCCTTTAGGTCCATTCATGTCATTGCAAATGGTAGGATTTTATTTTTTAATGGTTGAGTAATATTCCATTGTATATATGAACCATAACTTCTTTATCCAATTGTCTGCCAATGGGCATTTAGGTGGCTTCTGTAGCTTGGCTATTATAAATTGTGCTGCCATGCACATAGGGGTGTAGAGATCATTATGAATGATTGTTTTGGTTTTCTCTGGATAAATATCCAAAAGTGCAATTGCTGGGGCAAAAGGCAGATCTATTTTTATTTTTTTGAGAGACCTCCAGACTGTTTTCCATAGTGGATGTACCAATTTGCAATCCAACCGATACTGTACGAGGGTTCCCTTTTCTACACATCACCAATACTTGTTGTCCTTTGTTTTATTGATAATAGCCATTCTGACAGATGTGAGGTGATATTTCATTGTGGTTTTAAATGACATTTCTCTGTCGATTAGTGACCTTGAGCATCTCTTTATATATCTATAGGCCACCTGTATATTCTCTCTAATGAAATCTCTTCAGATCTTCTGCTCATTTTTTAATTGGATTGTTTGTTTTTGTTGTTGTTGGGTTGTTTGAGTTCTTTATATGTTTTGGATATCAACATCCTATCATATGTATCATAAGTATCTTCTCCCATTCAGTCAGTTATCTTTTTGTTTTGTTGATGTTTTCCTTTGCTGTACAAAAACTTTTTAGTTTTATGTAGTCTCATTTGCTTATATTTTCTTTTGTTTCCCTTGTCCAAGGAGATATATCCAAAAAGAAATTGCTGTCAGTAATATCAGAGTTTACTGCCTATGTGTTCTTCTAGAATTTTATGGCATTGCGCCTTACATTTAAGGCTTTAATCCATTTTGAATCTATTCTTGTATACAGTATAAGTAGGTGCTCCAGTTTCTTTCTTTCTTTCTTTCTTTCTTTCTTTCTTTCGTTCGTTCGTTCGTTCGTTCGTTCGTTCGTTCGTTCTTTCTTTCTTTCTTTCTTTCTTTCTTTCTTTCTTTCTTTCTTTCTTTCTTTCTTTTTTGCATGTATTTGTCTGATTTTCCCAGCACTACTTATGGAAGAGACTGTCTATACACCATTGTATATTCTTGCCTCCTTTGTCATATATTAATGAGTGTATAGGTGTGGATTTATTTCTGGGTCCTCTGTTCTGATCCATTTATTAATGTATCTGTTTTTATACCAGTACCATGCTGTTTTGATTACTGTAGCCTTGTAGTCTAGTTTGATATCAGGTAGAGTGATATCTTCAACTTTGTTCTTCTTTCTCAAGACTGCTGTGGATATTTAAGTTTTTTCATGGTTCCGTATAAATTCTAGGATTATTTGTTTTAGCTCTCTGAAAAATACCATGCGTATTTTGATAGGGATTGCATTAAGTCTATAAATTGCTATGGGTAGTATTACTATTTGAATGATGTTGAATTTTCTACCCATGAGTTGGTATATGCTTCCATTTATTTATATTTTCTTCAATTTCTTTTTTCAATGACATAATTTTCTGAAAACAGGTCTTTTACCTTTTTGGTTGATTTGATTCCCAGGTATTTTATAATTTATGACACAATTGTAAATGGTATTGTTTTCTTAACTTCTCTTTCTGAAAGTTTATCATCGATGTATAAATAATGCTACTGACTTCTGAATATTTATTTTGTAACCCGCTACTTTATTAAATTCACTGATAAGTTTTAACAGTCTTTTTTTTTTGGTGGAATCTTTATGGTTCTCTCTATATATTATCATGTCATTGGCAAATAATGAGAGTTCTACTTCTTCCTTTCCAATTCGAATGCCATTTATTTCTCTTTCTTGTCTTATTGCTGTGGCTAAGACTTCCAATAAAATGTTGAAGAGGAGTGGTGAAAGTGGGCATCCTTGCCTTGTTAGTGATCCTAAGGAAAATGCTTTTAGCCTTTCTTCACTGAATATGATATTAGCTGTAGTTCTGTTATATATGGCCTTTATTATGTTGATGTATGTTTCCTCTACTTCCACGTTAGTGAGAATGGATGCTGGATTTTGTCGAACACTTTTTCTGCATCAACTGATATGATCATATGTTTTTTTTTTATTATTTTGATTTGTTAACCTGGTGTATCACATTAATTGACTGGTAGATATTGACCTAACCTTGCATCCCAGGAATAAATCTAGCTCGATCATGGTGTATGATATTTTTAATGTATTACTGAATGTGGTTTGCTTATATTTTGTTGGGGATTTTTGCATAGATGTTCATGAGAGATATTGGCCTTAGTCTTCTTTGTCTGGTTTTGGAATCAAGGTAGTGGTGGCTTCATAAAAGGAATTAGGGAGCCTTTCCTCTTCTTGAATTTTTTTTTGAATAGTTTGAGAAGAATAGGTGTTAATTCTTCTTTGACTTTTTGGTAAAATTTGCCTGTGAAGCCATCTGGTCCAGGACTTATGGTTTTTGGGAGGTTTTTGATTACTCATTCAATTTTATTGGTGGTAATCAGTCAGTTCAGATTTTCTGTTTATTTCTTGACTCAGTCTTGGGAGATTGTATGTTTCTAGGAATGTATACATTCCTTCCAGATTTGTTGGCATATAATTGCTTATAGTATTTTTGTATGATCCTTTGCATTTCTGTGGAGTCCATGGTTATTTCTCCTCTTTCATTTCTGATTTTATTTATTTGAGTCCTCTCCATTTTTTCCTTCAGGAGTCTGACTAAGGATCTATCAGTTTTGTTTATCCTTTCAAAGAACCAGCTCTTAGTTTCACTAATCTTTTGTATTGTTTTTCTAGACTCTATTTCATTTATTTCCACTCTGATCTTTATTATTTCCTTCCTTATATTCATTTTGGGGTTTTTTTGCTGTTCTTTTTCTGATTCTTTCAAGTGTAAGGCTAGATTGTTTATTTGAGCTTTTTCTTGTTTCTTGAGGTAGGCCTGTATTGTTATGAATTTCCCTCTTAGAACTGTTTTCACTGTGTCTCGTAGATTTTGAGTCATTGTGTTTTTATTTTTATTTGTCTCTAGGTATCATTTGACTTCTTCCTTGACCTCATTAGTAACCCATTTATTGTTTAGTATCATGTTATTTAGCCTCCATTTGTTGTGTATTTCAAGTATTTTTGTTGTTGTTGTAGTTGATTTCTAGTTTTATACCACTGTAATTGGAGAAGGTGGTTGCTATGATTTCAGTCTTCTTAAATTTATTGAGACTTGTTTTCTGTTCTAATATGTGGTCTATCCTGGAAAATATTCTATGTGCTCTTGAGAAGAATGCATATTTTGCTATTTTGGGGTAAAATGCTCTGAAAATATCTATTAAATACATCTGATCTAGAGTGTTGTTTTTAGGTCCATTGTTTCCTTGTTAATTTTTTCTGTGGGATATCTGTCCATTCGTGTCAATGGGGTGTTAAAGTTTCCTACTATGAGTGTATTACTGTTGATTTCTCCTTTTATGTCAGTCAATAATTGCTTTATGTATGTAGGTTCTCCTATGTTTGATGCATATATGTTTTCTAGGGTTATGTCCTCTTGATTTATCAATTTCTTTATCATTATGTAATGCCTTTTTTTGTCTCTTATTGTAACCTTTGTTTTAAAGACTATATTATCTGATATAGGTATCACTACCTCAGCTTTTTTCATTTCCATATGTGTAAAATATCTTTTTCCATCCCTTTACTTTCAGGCTCTGAGCGTCATTTGATCTGAAGTGTCTCTTATAGGCAGCATATGCATGGATCTTGTTTTCTAATCCATTCTGGTACCCAATGTCTTTTGATTGGAACATTTAACCCATTTACATTTAAAAGGATTACTGATAGGTATATAGTTATTGCCATTTTATTATTTGTAATATTTTTCCTTTTTTACCTGTTCTTTTTTTCCAGAAGTCCCTTTAACATTTTTTTGTCATACTGGTACATTGGTGATGAATTCCTTAAGCTTTATCTAACAACTCTTTTTAAAAAGACAATAATCCTGATGAGCCCCTTTCCTTCTAACCTCATATAATCATAATTACTTCCTTAAGCCCTTCTTCCAAAATACCTATACCTGGGGTTAGTTTTTCAACATACTATTTTGGAAAAACACAAACATTTAGTTATTAACAGTGAATAAGACCTAGGCACAGTACATCTCTTAATTTACTTCACCTCGTGGATTAATTTGGTGGGGGAGGATGATGCATTCTTCACCTTTCTTGGTATTTCAAAAATTCTAAAATTACTCTCATCATTTAATTCTCTTACCTTAATGCATTTATTTTTCAAATTAATTAATTAATTATTTTACGGTGACATTGGTTAAAAAATATCCAGTAAGTTTCAGCTGTACATTTTAACAGTAAGGCATATACATATATATATATTTACATGTGTGTTCACCACTCATAGTTAGATTTCTTTCTGTCACCACATATTTGATCCCTTTTACCACATCTACCTCCTCCCTACCCCTCCCCAATCTCCTCTGGAAACCACTAATCTATTGTCCATGTATATGAATATCTATTTGTTCTGTTCATTTGTTGCTTTTAGTTTTATATCCTACATATAAGTGATATCATGTGATTTTCAACTTCTTCTGTCTGGATTATTTTGCATAGTATGATTATCTCGAGGTCCATCCATGTTGCCGCAAATGGCAGTATTTATTCTCTTCTTATAGCTGAGTAATAGTCCATTGTATATATGTAACACAGCTTCTTTATCCAGTAATCTGTTGCGGGATACTTCGGTTGCTTCCACATCCTTGCCACCGTAAATAACACTGCTATGAACATCGGTGTGCAAATATATTTTTGGATATGGGTTTTAAAGTCTTTGGTGTAAATGCCCAGTAGAGAGATTGCTGGATCAACTGGTAGATCCATTCTTAGTTTTTTGAGAAACCTCCATGCTGTTTTCCATAGTAGCTTTAATAATTTGCAATCCCACCAGCAGTGTATGAGGGTTCCTATTACACTGCATCCACCCCAACACTGGTTATTATTTGTCCTGTTCATAACAGCTTTTCTAACAGGCGTGAGATGGTACTTCATCATTGTTTTAATTTGCATTTCCTTAATAGCTAGTGATGTTGAATACCTTTTCATACATATATATAATTTGACTTATTTTATTATCTTTTTAAATTTTTTAAATTAAGTTTATTGGGATAACATTGGTGTACATTATTATTTGACATCTTTATATTCTATTGTGTGTTTACCACCCAAAGTCCAGTTTTTTTCAGCTACTATATATTTGATCTCCTTTACTCCCATCACCATGACCCTAAACCCTATGTTTGACCCCTTTTTCCCTATCTATCTCCCCCCTCCTCCTGCACCCCACTAGTAACCACTTATCTATAGTCCTCAGGTAACTGCTGGCCTATAGTCCATGTCCATGAGTCTCTGTTTGTTTGTTTGTTTCTCCTGCTCATTTGTTGGCAGTATTTCATATTTTCTAGTGGCTGAGTAATATTCCATTGTATATATGTACCACAGATTCTTTAGCCAATCATCTGTCATAGGACATTTTGGTTGCTTCCATGTCCGGGTCACTGTGAATAATGCTGCTATGACATCAGTGTACAAATATCCATTTCTATATGGATTTTCAAGTCTTTGGGGTAAAATTTTTTGGCCATTTGTATGTCTTCTTGGGAGAAATGTTTGTTCAGGTCTCTGCCTACTTTTTGATTGGAACATTTTTGATTTTTGTTGTTATTGAGTTGTATGAGTTCTTTGAATATTTTAGATATCAGGCCCTTATCAGACATTGTTTGCAAATATATTTTCCTAGTTGGATGGTTGTACTTTACCTTGTTGACATTTCTTTTTTCTGTGCTGAAGCTTTTTGGTTTGATGTAGTCACATTCACTTATTTTGGCTTTTACTTCCCTCGCCTTTGAGGTCAAATTCATAAAATCCTCCTTAAGTCCAAGAGCCTTTAGTTTAGCTGCTATCTTTTCTTCAATGCAATTTGTTCTTTCAGGTCTTATAGCCAGGTCCTTAATCTATTTTGAGTTAATTTTTGTGTATGCTGATAGACAACGTTCTAGTTTCATTTCTTTTTGCAGGTGGCTTTCCAGTTTTCTCAGCATTATTTATTGAAGAGGCTTTCCTTTCTCCATTGTGTGTTTTTGGCTTTATTTTTGTCAAAAATTATTTGCCCACATAAACATGGGTTTACTTCTGGACTCTCTATTCTGTTCCACTGGTCCAGGTGTCTATTTTTCTGCCAATACTATGTCTCCAGCCTTGTTCTTTTTTCTCAGGATGGCTTTGGCAATTTGGGGTCTTTTGTGCTTCCATACAAATCTGATGATTTCTCGTTCTATTTCTTTACAAAATGCTAATGGGATATTAATGGAGATTGCATTAAATCTGTATAATGTTTTAGGTAATAAGGTAATTTTAAGTATGTTGATTCTTCCAATCCAAGAACACTGAATATCTCACCATTTATTTGTATATTTTTTAAAATTTCTTTTAATAGGATCTTGCAGTTTTCATTATATAGGTACTACACATGTTTCATTAGATTTATTACTAGGTATTTTATTTTTATTGTTGCAATTGCAAAAGGTATTATTTTTTCCACTTATTTTTCTAACTGTTCATTATTAGAATATAGGAATGCTATGGATTTTCGAATGTTGATTTTGTATCCAGATATTTTGCAAGTTTTGCTTATTGTTTCTAGTAGTGTTCTTGTGGTGTCTATTGTGTTTTCTATATAGAGAATTATGTCAACCACAAATAGTGACAGTTTAAGTTCTTTTCCTATTTGGATGCTGTTTATACCTTTCTCCTGCCTGATAGTACTTATTAGGACCTCCAATGTTATATTGAATAACAGTGGTGATAGTGGAGAGCCTTGCCTTGTTCCTGATCTTAGTGGGTAGGTTTTTAGTTTTTCACCACTCAGTATATATAATGTTGACTGAAAGTGTTTCATAGATGGCCTTTATTATGTTAAAGTATTTTCCTTTTATACTGATTTTGTTAAGTGTTTTAATCATAAATGAATGCCGTATCTTCTCAAAAGCTTTTTCTGCATCTATTGATATGATCATATGATTCTTATTTTTAATTTGTTTATGTAGTATATCATGTTAATCAATTTTCATATGTTGAACCATCCCCGTGCCCCTGGGATGAAGTCCACTTGATCATGCTATATAATCTTTTTAATATGTTGCTGTATTCAGTTTGCTAGTATCTTATTTAGGATTATTGCATCTGTATTCATGAGAGATATTGGTCTGTTGTGTGTGTGTGTGTGTGTGTGTGTGTGTGTGTGTGTGTGTTATTCTACCAGGTTTTGTTATCAGAGTAATATTGGCCTCTTAAAATGATTATTTGGAAGAGTTTGAGGGGAATAGGTATTAAATCTTCTTTGAATGTTTGGTAGAACTCACTGGTGAAGCCATCTGGTTTTGGACTTCTACTTTTTGGTAGATTTTTGATGATTTTTTCAATTTCTATACTGCTGATCAGTCTATTTAGATTTTACAGTTCTTCTTGATTCAGTCTAGAAAGGTTGTATTTTTCTAAGTACTGGTCCATTCCTTGTAGGTTATTAAATTTGATGTTATATACTTTTTCATAGTATTCTTGTATGATCCTTTGTATTTCTGTAATGTCAGTCGTAATTTCCCCTCTTTCGTCCCTGATTTTGTTTATTTTGTTCTCTTTTTTCTTTAGTGAGTCTAGCCAGGGGTTTGTCAATTTTATTAACCTTCTGAAATAACCAACTCTTTGTTACATTTATTATTATTATTATTATTATTAATTTCTGTTTTCCATTTCATTTATTTCTGCTCTGATTTTGATGATGTCTTTCTTTCTGTTGGCTTTAGGTTTCATTTGTTTTTCTAGTTTTTTTTTTTAAGATGAAGCATTAGGTTGTTTATTTGGGCTTGCTGTTTTTTGGAAATAGGCCTGTAATGATATGAACTATCCTCTTATGATCGCTTTTGCCATGTCCCAAAAGTTTTGATATGTTGTATTATCATTGTCATTCATTTCTATGTATCTCTTGATCTCCCTTTTCATTTCTTCTCTGACCCAATTATTCTTCAATAGCATGTTTTTTATTCTCCATGTATTTGCGGTTCTTCATGATTTCCTTCTGCAGTTGATCATTAATTTGAAAGCATTATGATCAGAAAATATAGTTGGTATGATTTCAACCCTCTTATATTCGTTGAGGCTTTCTCTGTGTCCCAGTATGTGATCAATCCTTGAGAATGTTCCATGTGCACTAGAGAAGAATGCATAAGCAGCTGTTTTGAGATGGAATGCTCTGTAAATGTCAATTATGTCCAGTTGATTTTCCTTATTGATTTTCTGTTTGGATGATTTGTCCTTATCCGACAGTGAGTATTTAGGTGTGCTACTACAATAGTGTTTTTTTCATTTTCTTCTTTTAGTTTTGCTAGTAATTGCTTTACATATTTTGGGGCTCCTTGATTGGAAGCATAGATATTAATAAGTGTTATGTCTTCTTGATGCATGATTCACTTTATTATTATAAAGTGTCCATCAATATCTTTTTTAACCTTTTTTATTTTGAAGTCTATTTTGTCCGATATTACTACCACTACTCCCACTTTTCTCTGAATGCCATTTGCTTAAAATAGCATTTTCTACCCTTTCACTTTGAGTATGTATTTGTTTTCAGAGCTGAGGTGTGTCTCCTGGAGGCAGTATATGGTTGGGTTTTGTTTTTGATCCATTCTGCAACTCTCTGCCTTTTTATTCGTGAGTTTAGTCCATTTACATTTAGTGTGATTATTGAAATATGAGGTCTTCTTATAGCCATTTGATCTTTGCTTTCTGGTAGTTTGGTGTTTCCATTGCTTACTTGTCCTTGTATATATGTGTTATTTATTTTGTTTGACTTTTGAGGGTTTTTCCTCTGGTCCTTGTTTTATGTTATATACTTCAGTTCTGAATCTTTGGTGTGTAGTTACCATTATGAATATGTAAAGGATAGTTATATATATACAGTTGTCCATTTTCTTCTGCACGTGCCTTATGTCCCTTCCCCTTTTCAAATTTGTATCTTTGAATCCTTCCCTTTCAGTCATTGCTGTCTCAATTTGTCCCTATGTATGCTGAACATTCATTTCTGTCTTGCTATAGCAATTCTCTTTTTATTATTTAAGCTTATATTGCTCTATTCTTAGTAAGGTTTGCACTCCTCTGCTTCTATTTGCCTGATAGTCACCTTACTCTTAATTATGTATTTTTTCATTTTGTTTTTTGTGAGTTGACCCCTTTCTGTATTTACTGTAGTGCATTCCTCATTGTGGAGAATTCCCTCAATTTTGTATGCCTGAAAAATCTTAATTTCTTCTTCATATCTAAAGGAGAACTTAGCTGGATACATTATTCTAGTCTGGTATTTTCTTTCACTTAATAGTTTAAATATTTGATTCCATTCCTTTCTGGTTTATGAAGTCTGAGATGAGATGTTCGAGGATAATCTAATGAGTTTTCCTTTATAAGTTACCATTTTCTTCTCCCTAGCTGCCCTGAGAATGCTGTCTTTGTCTTTGATTTTTGATAACTTTAATACAATATGTCTCAGTGAAGGCCTTTTTTAGGTTTTAGGTAATTGGGTGTTCTGTTGACTTCTTGAATTCTAAGCTCTAGCTCATTCTTTAGATTTGGGAAATTCTCTTCAACTATTTTTCTAAAAATACTTAGTTCCTGCTCCTTTTCTTCACTTTCAATAATGCCCGTTATTCTTATGTTCCCTCTCTTGATGGTATCAGCTAGTTCTTGAATTTCTCTTTCATTATTTTTCATTCTTCAGTTTCTGTCTTCTTCCTTCTGTTTTATTTCTAGATTTATGTCTTTATTATTTAAGCTTATATTGCCCTATTCTTATTGCCCTATTTTGAAATCTATTTTGTCTGATATTACTACCACTACTATCACTTATCCTTTCCTCCATTTGGTCAACTCTATTTCCCAAGCTTGCTATTTCATTTTTCAAGTCTTGCAGTATGTTTTTCTTTTTCACTCCAAAAATTTTATTCTGTTCTTTTTGAGAGTTTCAACCTCCTTGCTCTGCTCATCTAGTTGTTTTATCAATTCCTAAAATTTTTGATATGACTTGCTTTTGGAACTCACTGAGTTTTCAGAAGTACTATCCTGAATTCTCTGTCATTTAAATTGTATATTTCTATGACTGTAAGCTTATTTTCTGGAGATTTTTATCTTTCTTCCTGAGATGCCTTGTCACCTTGGTTGTTCATGGTGTTTAATGGACTATTTCTCTGACTGGGCATTAATGGAAATGTATTCTGTTTTTTTTCTGGAAAGAAGCTTTATTATATAAAGATCTCTCTTTAGTCTGCTGCAAAGAAGGTGCTTTTCTTTTGGTTTCTAATAGGTGGCATCTAAGCCTCTTGGATATCTGCTTTATATAATGTCTTAATAATGTCTTTATATAATGCCTTTATTTTCTTGTAGATATTTAATCATGCTCACTACTATCAGTTTCAGTCCCTGTCAGTGTTAACAACAGTTTTGGTAGTGTGTGCTCATATTCCCCTGGGTCTCCGCGGTGTTTGGTCTCGGAGGGTATAAGAGGGCGGGGATCTGGGTTGGGAGTTGTGGGCTGTGGCTCAACTTCAGCTTTGCAACTGTGGCCTGTAAAAATCAACTGTTGTTTCTCTGCCATCCACCTCTCTACTTTCTGCCCTGATAAATATGCCCTGCTACTGGCTGTGTGGAATTTACAAATTCTTTCGGTCAGGGATATTCAAGGAAGTCATCAGACCTTCTCCCCACCTCCTACAGGGAGCTTGGGTGGCTGCGAGAGGCAGCTTCTTTGTTTCTCCCGGTCTATCACCTGACACCTGGGCTTCTGATCTGTGGTAGCTCTTACGTGCAGATCCCATGATCAGACGTGTTGGTGTGCAGTTTGGGAGTATTTTTTGTTGAGTTTTAGATGTTCAGCTTAGTGCTGTTTCAAGGGGAGAGATCTGGGGATGTTTCTTACCCTGCTATGTTTTGAATTTGAATCTTTGAATCCTCCCCTCTTCAGTCATTGTTTTCTTAATTTGTCCCTATGTATGCCGAACGTTCATCACTATCTTGCTATAGCAAATCTCTTCTTATTGTTGAAGCTTATAATACACTGTTCTTAGTAACATTTGCACTCCTCTGCTACTATCTGCCTGCTAGTCGTCTTACTCTTAATTATGTATTCTGTTTTTCCTTTTGTTTTAGGTATGCTGACCCTTTTAGTATTTCTGTAATGTATGCTTTGTAATGGAGAATTCCCTCAATTTTTGTATGTTGTAAACTGTCTTTATTTCTATTTTATATCTAAAGGAGAGCTTTGCTGGATTCATTTTTCTTGGATGGTAGTTCTTTTCATTTAATAGTTAGTATATTTGATTCCACTCTTTTTCAGTGTGTAAGGTTTATGCTGAGAAGTACAATGATAATCAATGAAATTTCCATTATAAGGTACTGTCTTTTCCCTGGATGCTTTGAGAATTCTTTCTTTGTCTTTGATTTTTGATAATTTTAATACAATGTGTCTTGGAGAACACCTTTTTGGGTTGAGAGAATGGGGTGTTCTGTTGAATTCTTGATTTCCAAGCTCTATCATAGATTTTGGAAATTCTCATCAACTATTTGTCTGAATATGCTTTCTAGTCCCTGCTCCTTTTCCTCACCTTCGATAATGCCCATTATTCTTATGTTTTTTTTCTCCTGATGATATAAGCTAGTTCTTGAATTTATCTTTCATTTTTTTTAAATGCCTATGACACCTGGTATTCCTAGGTGGTCTCCAATCCAAGTACTAACTAGGCTTGACCCTGCTTAGCTTCTGAGATCAGGTGAGATCGGGTGTATTCTGGGTGCCATGACTGTAGACTCTTTCATTATTTTTCATTCTTCAGTTCATCTCTTCTTTCTGATTTATTTCTAGATTTCTGTCTTTGATATCACTGATCCTTTCCTCCATTTGGTCAACTGAATTTCCCAAGTTTGCTGTTTCATTTGTCAACTCTTAGAGGGTGTTCTATATCTGCAGAATTTCTATTGGATGCTTTTTGAGGGTTTTAATCTCCTTACTAAGGAACTCATTCTACTAATTTAGTTGTTTTTTCAATTTTTCAAATTGTTGATGTAAACCGTTTTGGATCTCATTGAATTTTTTCAGAAGTACCATCCTGAATTATTTGTCATTTA
This sequence comes from Rousettus aegyptiacus, assembly GCF_014176215.1. Classification (NCBI taxonomy): domain Eukaryota; kingdom Metazoa; phylum Chordata; class Mammalia; order Chiroptera; family Pteropodidae; genus Rousettus; species Rousettus aegyptiacus. The sequence continues at coordinate 81,440,114 of NW_023416312.1, read as the reverse complement.
AGTTGCATATTTCTGTGTCTTCAAGAGTATTTTCTAGAGATTTTTTCTTTATTTCTGAGCTGCATTGCCACCTTGATTTTTTATGGTGTTTAATGGACTATTTCTCCACCTAGGCATTAATGAAAGTATATTCTGATTTTTTCCCCTAAAACAAAGTTTATTATATAAAGGTCTCTCTTTAGCCTGTTGCAAAGAAAGCATCTTTCTTTTGGTTTCCAGTAGGTGGCATCTAAGCCTCTTGGAACCCTGTTTTATATAAAGCGTTAATAATGCTTTTTTCTTCTTATAGATGTTTAATTATACTTGCTACCCTCAGTCTGAGTTTTCATCAGTGTTAGCAACAGTTTTGATAGTGTTTGCTCTGATTCCCATGGGGTTTCATCATTTTTAGTCTTGCTGGATATTGGGGGGGGCACTCTGGTTTGTGGAAAAGGGGCTTTGGCTCAGCCTCACATTTTGCAACTGCAGCTGGTAATAATCAACTGTTGTTTCTCAGCAGTCCTCATTTCTCTTCCATCCCTACTTCTCTGATTTCTTCCCTGCAGCCAGCTATGTGGAGCTCACAGCTGTCCCAGGCAGGGCTGTTCAGTGAAACCACAGCATCTTCTCTGCTTACCCTCCTCCTGCAGAGAGCTCAGGGTGTGAGAGGCAGCTTCTTTGTTTCTCCCAGTCTACTGCCCCTCTCCTGGTGTTCTGACCTGTGGTCGCTCTTATGCACAGATCCATTGCTCAATAGTGCTTGTATGCAGTCTGGGTGTTTTTTGTTGAGTTTTAGATGTTCAGTTTATTTTTGTTTAATGGGGAGAGATCTGGGGACATCTCTCACTCTGCCATGTTTTTGACATCCAAATTCCTAAATGCATTTAGATGCCAGAAATTTCCCATGATAATTGAAGTACTCCAGAATTAGGAAAAGAGTAACTATTTAATCATCATGAACAGGGTTTTTAAATCTAGGGCTTTTTATTCAGGCTTCAGGAGATTTCTGAGCTCCCCAAATTTAATGAAATGTTTATGTATATACATATGTATATTTTGTCTATGATTTTTTTTCTAGGAAAAGTATGCAGCTTATATGGAATTCTTAGATGGATTCTGAAATTCTTCAAAGCCTAATTATCTCCTTAGATATGAAGGTGACATAGCATAGTATAGGGGCTTTCGAATGCTGGAGAGAAATGTACACTACTTTATTGCAGTTTTTTTGTTTTGTTTTATGTGTGCCTTTCCCTCTATTAGACTTTGTCTTCCTTGAGGAAAACTCTGACTCATCTGTGTATCTCTGATGCCCAGTAGAGTGTCTAGCACAGAAAAAAATATTCAATACATGGTTTAAAATAATGAATGAAACCATGCCATTGGGGTACACAGGAATCAGGGTAAGGTGGGAGGAAAAGCATTGACATAGGACTATATATCTAGGTCCCTACATTTTTGGGCTTAGACAGAGAAGATAGAGGTGCAAGGATGTCCAGTTATCTTTAGTTAATTGATGCTTTTTACAGGGTCCAATTTTATATACATGTATTCTTTTTTGGGATTATTCTCATTAGGAGTTAAAATCTAACTTCTCAGCTCTTCTCGTTTGGTAGTTAAGATGTGCTGTTCAATCAATAAAAATGAATAATTTAAATTCAATATCCCTCTGTCATTATCAATAATACTTTTGTGAGTGATGTAGTACTATGGTAATTCAATTTATTAGTCACTGCCACACTTTCACATGACAGTCTGCTGAAGTTGTAAACTTATTTTACTCTAGGCACTTGACCCAAGAAACATTGATGAGTTTTATTCTTAAAAATATTGATTCCTCCACCCCCAAATATTTCTTCTGTATTTGTGTTTTATTGAATAGACAGGCACCTGTTTGGTTAAGGATAACTTTTTTAAGCTAAGGAAGCTTCCAACTTGATTTTAAACAGAACTTTGTTGAACAATTTAGACTTGTTTGTTGAATAATTAAAACCTTAGGGTTAAGAAAGATCTGAGATGTTGTATTGTGCTGCCTGTTTTCTCACTTCTAGTATAGCTTTTTATCATCTAGGGCACAGAGTCCACTTCTGGATAGCTCTCACATTTAAAAAGTTCTCGCAGTGGAGGCAAAAACAACTATTTTGCAACTTTAACCCATTATTAGCTTTCCTGAGTGATACATTGTAAATTTATTCACCAACTACTTGCAGGCTGTTAGGATGTATGTTCAAGATTTTTCTTGTTTAGGTTAAACTTTCCTAGTACTTTCAATTACTTTTAATTTGGCAAGGTTTCTAATTGTGGTCATTCTTCTCTAGCTAGACCATAGTTATAGGTATTTCTTTAAAATGTGGCATGTAAGACCAAAGACAGCACTCTTGGTGTGATATAAAGATACTAAACTTAACTTATGACTCTTTCAAAAATGATGCTCTCAAACTACTGTCCAATTTTTTTAAAAGAAAAATTAATGAGCTATATATTTACCTGTTATTCTTTGTTGTTTGTTTCCCTTTTTTTGAGTTAAATTAAATATCCATTAACTCATTTTTCCATAATGAATAATTTTAATTTAAGTAAAATTACCAACTTAAATGGAAGAAATGAAAAATGTGGATCCACTAACAATCATTTTATGAATAACTAAGTGCAGAGTCCCCCCTTTATATGAGCTCTCATTACACTCTCTTTTTTTCATAAGAAATACTTATTATAACTGTAATTAATTGTATCTTTAATTATCTGGGAATTCTGAGATTTATAAATTAATTGTGGAGAACCGGTAATTTTAATAAACTTGATTTTTCTTATAGCACTGAAATAATCTTTTATTACAGAAAACTTCAAACATTTACCAAAGTAAGAAATGTATTTTAATGAACTCCCATGACCTCATCACCCAGGTTTGACAAATATCAGTTCATGGTCAACCTTGTTTCACATATACAATCCCACTCTTCTACCCAAAATTATATTGAAGCAAATCCAAGACATCATATCATTCCATCTTAAATATTTCAGTATCTATTTCTAAAAGATATAAGCTATTTATAAAAATTATTTCTCGGTACCATTATTACACTTACAAATTTAACAGTTATCAGAAAATAATATAGCTAATGTACAAATTTTCTTGATTTTCTTACAGATTTTCTTTTAAGTTTGTTTGAATAAAGATCCAAAGGAAGTCTATACATTGCACTTGTTTGATATGTTTTTTAAGTCTCATTTAATCTTTAGGGGCCTCTCTCTCTTTCATTTTTAATTTATTCAAGAAGCCAGGTCACTTGTTCTATAGTTCTCTAGTCTAGATTTTGCTGATTGAATCCTAGTAGTGTCACTTAAAATATTTCTGTCCTCTATTCCCTATAACTTGGTAGAGTTGGATACTTAATGAAATTTAGATTTGATCTTTTCACAAGAATACCTCATAGATAGGGTTATGTACTTCCATCAGGAAGCATATAATGTCAGCTTGTATCTCTTTTTTTTTTTGATGACAACAGCCACTGATGCTCATTACCTACATCTGTAGGGGTTATGAAATGGTGATAACCTAGCACTACTACTCCTTCTTCATTTATTAGTTGGAATACTTCAATAAAGACAATTTTCCCATCATCAAATATTTAGTTTCAATGAGGTATACACTATACAAGAAGGACAATGTGAATTCTTCATTTTTTTATTTACCAGTTTTCAAAATAATAAGTTTGTTCACTAATAGTCAATAGTAATGACTTGCTTCGCTGTTACTAAAAACTCACATTTTTAATAAACTCATTGCATTTGAATCTATTGCAATTATCATTTTTATTGACTCATCACATTGACTCTTGGGTCCTTTGACATGACCCTATATGTTTTTGTTAACTTACTTGCTATCTGGTATGACAAGATGATCCAGTCTCAACTGAACATTTTCTATTCCAGATCAAGAATCTGTAATTTCTTCTGGTGGGAAATGGTATTTTGAGATGACAGACTGAGTGCTAGGGTTGCTTATTGCTAGGGCTGCTCAGTGCTTCTTGGCTTTTTCAGTGAACAGAACTAGAAAATATTTTAATGTAAAATATGTCATGAATTTATAGAATGGTTCTACCTCAAATTCAGACTGCAGGTTTTTAATCTTGAGATTATCAATCTTATGTCTGCATTTCCTTTTTATTCATGTCCCACATCTTGCTTTTTAATGATACTAACAAAAGTACTTATTTCCTTTACCATTAATGACTCTAAACTATCACCAATAATAAGACTACTGCAAAAGGTTTAAAATTTTTGAAAAATTAATTTAGTTCTTAAGATATATCTGACTAGGAATGGTGAGTGAAATTACTGTGTTTTAAAAGAACTAGGAGTAGTTCCTCTATGGATTGTTATGGTACCAACTCTATATACAAATTAATTTATTTCAATTTTATTTCATTTTATAGTGATTGCTTTTAAAATTTAATTTAATTTTATAATTATGTATAATATTACAAAGATCTAAAGTCACAAATCTAAAAAATGAGGTATATTTAGAAAAATCTAGCTTCTATTCTCATTCCCTACACTATGTCCTCTCTGTCCCCCACAGATAGCCATTTCAAGAGTAATTAAAAACTATTTACTATAGTATAATATACACACAGAAAAGAAAAAGTTATAAGCATATAGTTCAGTGAATTATCACAAAGTGAACACATCACAATACTACCACCCATGTGTTCAAGAAATGGAACAAAAACAGCACACCAGAAGCTGCCTTCATGTATTCCATTGTGTCACTACTCCTTCCTTCTTCCCCAAACTAGGTATTATCCTGATTTATAAAATTATCGATTAGTTTCCCTTACTTTTTTACTTTCATATAAGTGGAATCATATGGTATGTATTCTTTTGGGTCTGGCTTCTCTCATCAATATTTTATTTGTGAGATTCAGCCATGGTGTTTAATGGAACAGTCATTTGTTCACTTTCATTACTGTATAATATTTCAAAATTTATCTATACTAATATCAATGGACATTTGGGTAATTTTGAGTTTTTGTATTTTAATTCACGGTTCTAGGAACATTCTTGTAAATATATTTTCGGGGGTTGGTTATAAACTTAGAGCGAGATTTATGAGTGATAATAATATGAATATGTTCAAATTTAGTATACCGTGTCAGTTTTACAAAGCAGTTATACCAGTTTAGATATCCAGCAGTAAGGTATGAGGTTTTTTTTGTTTGTTTGTTTCACATTTCATCCAAGAAGAAGGCATAGCTCTTCAATTATTTAGATACAGTTTTGTGTCACTTGGTACAGTTTCAAGGTTTCTAGATATGCATCTTGCAAAATTATAGTTAAATTTTTTCCTCTGCATTTACATTTTGTGTGTGTGTGTGTGTGTGTGTGTGTGAATGGTATCCTTTTGCGTATTCTCCTTAGAAATAAGAATCTTTTGAATTTTGCATAATTGATTTATATATGACCACCACGATGAAACTTTAATTCTCATAGTATTATAGTTGTCTCTTGTATTACATGGGTATATATCTTGTGTTACATGGGTATATGATCTTCAAATAATGAGAAATTAAATTTAATTTTCGACACTTCAGCTTCATATTTTTCTTTATCTTATTGTGTTAGCTAAGACTGGCTGAAAAATTTGAAAAATAAGAGCATTAATGAGCATTCTTGTCTTTGATGAGAATACTTATAGTGTTTTAAAATTTAATATAATATTTACAATTGATTTTTGGAAAATAATCTTCAAATTAAGAAAGTTCCTTTCTGTTTCCAGTTTGCTTAGAGTGTTTTTTTTGGGGGGGGTGTATGAAATGGTATAAACTTTTTCTTTTCTGACTTTGTTGAAATATAATAGACAATTAGTTGCTCATATTTATATTGTACAATTCAATGAGTTTTTATTAAATTATAGTTGGCATAAAACAACATACCAGTTTCAGTTGTACAGCATAGTTACCAGAGATCCAAATAACTCACAAAATGATCACACCACTAAATCTAGTGCCACCATTCCCCTTACATATTTATTACATTATTAACCATCTTCCCCATGCTACACTCTACATTTCCATGTCTATTCTGCAACTATCCATTTGTACCTCTTAATCTCTTATCCTGTTTTTCGTTGTCCACCCCAACTCCCCTCCCACTTAATAGCCATCAAAATATTTCTGCTTTTGTTGGTATTTCTTTTGTTCTTTAGATTCCACATGTACATGATATCATGCAATATTTGTCTTTATCTATCTGACTTATTTCATTTAATGCAGTACCCTCTAGGTTCATGAAGGCAATACCTTTTTCAATCCCTTCCCTTTTTGTCTCGTGTTTCTTTAAATCTGAAGTGAGTCTCTTGTAGGAAACATATGTGGGGGTCTTGTTTTCTTGTCCATTCAGCCACTCTATCTTTTGGTTGAAGCACTTATTTTTTTTCCATTTGAGGTACTTGTTGATAGGAATGTAGTTATTACCATTTTTATTCATGTTTTGGATACATACTTTTTTCTTCGTAAGGAAGTCCCTCCAACATTTCCTGTAATACTGGCTTGGAATTGTAAATTTTCTGAGCTTATTTTTGTCTGGGAAGTTCTTTATCTGTCCTTCGACTCTAAATGACAGCTTTTCTGGGTAAAGAATTCTTGATTATAGATCCTGGATTTTCATTATGTCAAATATTTAGTGCAAGCCCTTCTGTCCTGCATAGTTTCTTTTGAGAAATCATCTGCCAGTCTTATGGGTGCTCCCTTTAGGTAACTAACTACTTTTCTCTTGCTGCTTTTACGATTCTCTCTTCGTCTTTAACCTTTGGCACTTTAATTATGCTGTGTCTTAGTGTGGGCCTCTTTGAGTTCCTGGTATTTGGGACTCTCTGAGCTTCTTGGAATTGTATGTCCATTTACCTCATCAGGTGAGGAGAGTTTTTATCATTATTTCTTCAAATAGCTCTTCAACGTCTTATTTTTTATTTTTTAGGTACCCCTATGATATAGATATTTTTTAATTTAATAGTGTTCCATAGGCTCCTTAAGTTATTATTATAGTCTTGGCTTCTTTTTTCTTGCCATTCTGATTAAGTGTCCTTGGCTTCCCCATTCTCTATCAGTGGTTTGATCCTCTTCTTTATTCACTATAGTTACATTTAATACACTTCTCATATAGATAATGAGTTCTTCATTTCTGACTGGTTCCATTTTATAATTTCCAGTTAAAAAAAATTAAACACTTACAGCACCTGGTATTCCTAGGTGGTCTCCCATCCAAGTACTAAACAGGCCCGAACCTGCTTAACTTCTGAGATCAGACAAGATCAGGCATGTCCAGTTCAATTTTTATGTTTTTTTAAATCTCTTTGTTAAAGTTCTCACTGAGTTCATCTACATTTCCCCTAAGTTCATTGAGCGTCTTCATAACCATGTTTTGACCTCTGCATCGGTTAGCTCACTGGATCCCATTATTCCTGGATCTCTGTTCTGTTCTCTCAGATGGTTTCTCCTTCTTTGTATTCTAACTTTAGCTGCCTTTCTCTTTCTGTTTCTAGGCACTAAGCAAAGCTCCTGAGTCTCCTGGTCTTATTAGTGCAGCTTTGTGTAGTAGGTGTCCATTAGCACAGTCCTGAGAGAGGTTCAGCTGCAGGCTAAGTTAAGTCCAAGGCTGTGTCCCTCTGGGACTACCTGTTAAGATTCAGAAAGCAATCCACAGATACTGTGCCTGTAGTTGCTTCAAGAAACCACATCAGAAACCGAGGCCAGCTGCTACGAGTGCAAGTCTTGACACTCCTCAGTAAGGAGGAACAATAATCAAAATGGCATGGTACTGGTAGAAAAGCAGACACACAGACCAGTGGAACAAATTTGAGAAGCCAGAAGTAAACCCCTATTTATATGGGAAAAATAATTTTTGACATAGGAGTCAAAAACATACAATGGAGAAAGGAAGGCCTCTTCCATAAATAGTGCTGGGAAATCTGGAAGGCCCCATTGAAAATAATGAAACTAGTCTATTATCTGTCTTCACTGAGGATACACCAGATGTGGCTTGGACCATGAGTTGTGGGAGGCAGAGTTTTAGGGAATCCTCTGGGCGGAGTGACCTATTATATCCAGTTCGATGATGTCTCAGCTATCTGGGGACTGTGTCAGCACACTGAGAAGGGGGAGGGATCAACAGAGAAATAATGGAATCTTTTAAATAGGCTGAAAAACTTCCCCAAAGGAAAAACTCAGGTCCAGATGGCTTTGCTAGTAAGTTATACCAAATATTTAAAAAAGAATTGTCACTAATGCTTCAAAGTATTCCCCTCTACCAACAAAGAAAGAATGGAAACACTTTTTAACTCCCTGTATGATGCCCTTATTATTCAGACATCAAAATGCACACAAAGACATAACAAGAAAATAAGATTACAAACTAATGTTCCTATAAATATAGATGCAAAATATCTCAAAAAAAACACTACCAAATTGAGTCCAGAAATATATAAAAAAGATTATACACCTGACAAAGAATGATTTCTCTCAGAAGTGTGAGGTTGATCGAACACATTAAAAGCAGTCAATGTAATAAACTATATTAATAGAATTAAGGACAAAATCCCTTCTATCATCTCAATAAATACATAAAAAACATTTCATAAATTCCCATAGCTTTTTGTAAATTTTTATTTTATTTTATTATTAATTTCAAGTATACAGTACATTGGTTAGACACTTATGTCGTTTATAAAATGATCCCCTTAATTCCTCTTCTTTTCCGCTGGCTCTCCATGTAGCCATTACATTACATACTCAAATTAGATAAAATATAAGATCTAAACTATAAAACTCTTATGAGAAATCAAAGGACCAAATTATCATGACCTTGGACTAGGTGTTTGTATCTTAGATATAACACCAAAATCACAAGAAAACAAATAAAAATGTTAAATTTGACTTCATCAAAATATAAAACATTTGTTTACCTAGCACATTGTTGAAAATGGCAGTATGTCATTTCTTAGGGCTGAGTAATATTCAATTGTATATATGTACCACAGTTTCTTTAGCCAATCATCTGTCATAGGACACTTTGGTTGCTCCCATGTCATGGCCACTGTGAATAATGCTGCTATGAACATTGGTGTGCAAATATCTTTTCAGATGTGGATTTTCAAGTCTTTGGGGTAAATACCCAGTAGAGGGATTGCTGGATCAAACAGTATATCAATTATTAGTTTTTTGAGGAACCTCCATACTGTTTTCCATAGTGGTTGTACCAATTTGGAGTCCCACTTGCAGTGTATGAAGGTTCCTCTTTCTCCTCATCCTCTCCAACATCTGTTATTACTTGTCCTATTCATTATAGCTATTCTAATGGGTGTGAGATGGCATCTCATCATGGTTTAGATTTTCATTTCACTAATAGCTAGTGATGTTGAGCATCTTTTCAAATATATGTTTTGGCCATTCATATGTCCACTGGGGAAAAGTGTCTATTCAGGTCCTCAACTAATTTTTGGATTGGATCATTTGTTGTTGTTGTTGTTGTTGTTGTTGTTGTTGTTGTTGTTATGGAGTCATGAGTTCTTTGTATATTTTGGATATTAGGCCTTTAACAGAGGTATAACTTGCAAATATATTTTCCCATTTAGATGGTTGTGTACCTTGTTGACGATTTCCTTTGCTGAGCAGAAGCTTTTTAGTTTCATGTAGTCCCATTCATTTATTTTAACTTTTACTTCCCTTGCCTTGAGGTCAAATTCATAAAACCCTCTTTAAGTCCAAGGTCCATGAGTTTAGTTCCTATGTTTTCTTCTATGCATTTTATTGTTTCAGATATTATATTCAGGTCCTTAATCCATTTTGAGTTAATTTTGGAGTGTGGCGATAGACAACGGTCTAGTTTCATTCTCTTGTAGGTGGCTTTCAATTTTTCCCAGCACCATTTATTGAAGAGGCTTTCCTTTCTCTACTGTATGTTTCTGGCATTTTTGTCAAAAATTATTTATCCATATAAATATGGGTTTACTTCTGGACTCTTGATTCTGTTTCACTGATCCGTGTTTCTGTTTTGCTGTCAATACCATGCTGTTTTGATTGTAGTCACTTTGTAGTATAATTTGAATTCAGGCCAAGTGATGCTTCCAGCTTCATTCTTTTTTCTCAGGATGGCTTTGGCAATTTGGAGTCTTTTGTGTTTTTCTACAAATATGATTTTTTGGTTCTATTTCTTCAAAAAAATACCAATGGGATTTTGATGGGGATTGCATTAAATCTGTATAATGCTTTAGGTAATATGGTCATTTTAACTATGTTGATTCTTCCTGTCCAAGAAAATGGAATATCTTACCATTTCTTTGTATCTTCTCCAATTTCTTTTAATAGGGTCTTATAGTTTCCATCATATAGATCCTTCACATGTTTCATTAGATTTATTCCTAGGTATTTTATTCTTTTTGTTGCAATTGCAAAAGAAATTATTTTTTCCACTTCTTTTTCTGACACTTCATTATTAGAGTATAGGAACACTATTGATTTTTGAATGTTGATTTTGTAAACAGAAACTTTACTATATTTACTTATTGTTTCTAGTAATTTTCTTGTGAAGTCTTTAGGATTTCCTATATAGAGAATCATATCATCCACAAAGAGTGAGTTTCAGTTCTTCGTTTCCTATTTGGACGCCTTTTATATCTTTCTCTTGCCTGATTGCACTTGCTAGGACCTCCAATGTTATATTGAATAACAGTGAAGATACTGGACAGCCTTGCCCTGTTCCTGATCATAGCGAAAAAGGTTTTAGTTTTTCACCATTAAGTATAATGTTGGTTCAGGGTTAGTCATATATGGTTTTTATTATGTTAAGGTACTTTTCTTCTATACTGGTTTTGTTTAGTGTTTTGATCATAAATAGATGCTATACCTTGTCGATGTTTTTTTTTTCTGCATCTATTGATATGATCATATGATTCTTATTTTTAAATTTGTTTATATGGTGTATGGCAATAATCAATTTGCATATGTTGAACCATCCCTGTGCCCCTGGGATGAAGCCCACTTTATCATGGTGTATAATCTTTTTAATATGTTGCTGTATTTGGTTCTCTAGTATCTTACTTAGGATTTTTACATCTGTGTTCATGAGAGATATTGTTCTGTAGTTTTCCTTTTTTAGGTGTCACTTTTACCAGGTTTTGGTATCAGAGTAATATTAGCATCATAAAATATGTTAGAAAGTATTGCTTCCTCTTCACTTTTTGAAGAGTTTGATGAGAATGGTATTAAATCTTTTTTAATGTTTGGTAAAATTCACTGGTGAAGCCATCTGGTCCTGGAATTTTACTTTTTGGTAGGTTTTTGATGATTTTTTTCAATTTCCATACTGTTGATCTATTGAGATTTTCCAGTTCTTGATTCAGTCTAGGAAGGTTGTATTTTTCTAAGTACTTGTTCATTTCTTCTAGGTTATTATATTTGGTGTTATATACTTTTTCATAGTATTCTTGTATGATCCTTTGTATTCTTACAGTGTCTATCATAATTTCTCTTCTTTCATTCCTGATTTTGTTATTTATGTCATTTCTCTTTTTTCCTTAGTGAGTCTAGCCAGGGGTTTGTCAATTTTATTAACTATAAAACCCAGCTCTTTTTTGCATTTATTTTTTTCTATTATTTTTGTTTGTTTGTTTTCCATTTTATTTATTTCTGCTCTAATTTTGACTATTTCCTTCCTTCTACTCACCTTAGGCTTTATTTCTTCTTCCTTATCAAGTTTTTAAAGATGAAGCATTAGGTCGTTTATTTGTGTTCATTCTGTTTTTTGAGATAGTTCTGTAATGATATGAACTATCCTTTTATGACTGCTTTTGCAACGTCCCTAAAGTTTTGCTATGTTGTACTATAATTATCATTTGTTTCTCTGTATCTCTTGATCTCTTTTTTATTTCTTCTCCGGCCCAGTTATTCTTTAGTGGCATGTTGTTTAATCTCCATGTTTTTGTGGTTCTTCCTGATTTCTTTTTGCAATTGATCTCTAGTTTCAAAGCATTATGATTAGAGAATATGGTTGGTATGATTTCAACCCTCTTATATTTGTTGAGGCTTTCTCTGTGTCCTGGGAGGTGGTTGATTCTTGAGAATGTTCCATGTGCACTAGAGAATATACAGCTGTTTGGGATGGAAGGCTCTGTAGATGTCAATTATGTCCACTTGGCCAGATGTGTCATTTAAGAATGTGAGTTCCTTATAGGTTTTCTGTTTGGATGATATGTCCATATCCAAAAGTGGGTTATTTAATTCTCCTACTACAATAGTGTTTTGGTCGATTTCTCCCTTTAGTTCCGTTAGTAATTGCTTTACATATTTCAAGGCTTCCTGATTGGGAGCATAGATATTAATAAATGTTGTGTCTTCTTGGTGTATGATTCTCTTTATCATTAAGAAGTGTCCCTCAGTATCTCTCTTTACCCTTTTTATTTTGAACTCTAGTTCATCTGATATTACTACTACTCCTCCCACTTTTCTCTGAATGCCATTTGTTTGAAATATTATTTTCCAACTTTTCACTTTGAATCTATATTTGTCTTTGGAACTGAGATGTGTCTCCGGGAGGTAACATATGGTTGGGTTCTGTTTTTTATCCATTCTGCAACTCTGTGCCTTTTTGTGGGTGAATTGACTCCATTTACTTTTAGGGTGATTATTGAAATATGATGTTTTCTAAAGCCATTTTATATTTTGCTTTCTGGTAGCTTGATGTTTCCATTGCTTCCTTGTCCTCGTGTGTCTTTTTTAAAAAATTATTTCAGTTCAGTATTGTGGGTTTTCTCTCTGGTCCTTCCTGTTTCATTTTATATACTTCAGTTCTGAATCTTTGTGTGGAGGTTACCATTAAGAATCTGTAGAGGAAAATTACATATATATATATATATATATATGTATGTGTATATAAATACATGTATTTATATACACACACATATACATACATACATACATACATACATACATACATACATACATACGTGTGTGTGTGTGTCAATTCTCTTCTTAATGTTTAAGCTTATAATGCCCTATTTTTAGTAAGGTTTGCTCTCCTCTGCTTCTATCTGCTTGCTAGTCGCCTTCCTCCTAATCACATATATACATATTTTTTTCTTTTTTTTCATCGTTTTGTTTTAGGTGAGCTGACCCCTTTCAGTATTTCCTGTAGTGTAGTCATTGTACTGGAGAATTCTCTCAATTTTTGTATGTCTGAAGGGTCTTTATTTTTCCTTCATATCTAAAAGAGAGTTTTGCTGGATATGTTATTTATGGCTGGTAGTTCCTTTCATTTAATTGTTTGAATATTTGATTTCACTCCTTTCTGACATGTAAGGTTTGTGCTGATAAGTCCAATGATAATCTAATGGGTTTTCCTTTATAGGTTACCTTCTTCTTTTCTTTGACTACCTTAAGAATTCTTTCTTCATGTTTGATTTTTGATAATTTTAATACAATGTGTCTTGGAAAAAGCCTTTTTGAGATGAGATAATTTTGAGTTATGTTGACTTCTTGAATTCCAGGTTCCAGCTCATTCCTTAGATTTGGAAAATTCTTCTTAACTATTTGTCTGAAAATATTTTCTAATCCCTGCTACTTTTTCTCTCCTTCATGAATGCCCATTATTCTTATGTTTCCTCTTCTGATGGTATAAGCTAGGTCTTGTGTTTCTCTTTCATCATTTTTTATTCTTCAAGTTCTCTCTTCTTCCTTCTGATTTATTTCTAGATTTCTGTCTTATATATCACTGATACTTTCCTCCATTTCATTTATTCTATTTCTCAAGGTTACTGTTTCTATTTTCATATATTTTAGTGTGTTCTTCCTCTCTAGAAGTTTTATTTAGTTCTTTTCGAGGGTTTCTGTCATTTTTGAAAATTATTCTGCTGATCTGGTTGTTTTTTCTATTTGTTGATATGAATTATTTTGGATCTCATTGAGTTTTTTTCAGAAGTACCATCATAAATTCTCTGTCATTTAAGTTGTATATTTCTAAGTCTTCAATCTTATTTTCTGGATTTTTTTCTCTTTATTTCTGAGCTGCCGATCACTTTGGTTTTTCATGGTGTTTAATGGACTATTTCTTTGCCTGGATATTAATGGAAGTTCATTCTGCTCTTTTTCCAGAAAGAGGGTTTATTATATAAAGGTCTCTCTTTAGCCTGTTGCAAAGAAGGTATATATCTTTTGGTTTCCAGTAGGTGGCATCTAAGTCTCTTGGATCCCTACTTTATACATAGCCTTAATAATGCCTTTTTTTCCTTATAGATATTCAATCACACTTGCTATCCTCGGTCTTAGTCCCTGTCCGTGTTAGCAATAGTTTTGATAGTGTTCGCTCAGATTTCCCTTGAGTTCCATGGTGTTTCATCTTGGAAGATATGGGAGGAGGCACATTCTAGGTTGGTAGATGGGAGCTGCATTCTAGCCTCCCATTTTGGAATGGAGTCTAGTAATAGTCAACTGTTGTTTCTCTGCTGTCCCCTGTTTTCTGCCATCCCCACTTCTCTGTTTTTTACTCAAATCCCTGGGCACTGACACTGGCCGTGTGGAGCTCACAGCTCTCCTAGGCAGAGTTGTTTAGGGTATCTACCATACCTTCTCCTCTCCCTGCCTCCTCCTGCAGGGACCTATGGCTGTGAGAGACACCTGACTCCTGGGATTCTGTCCTTGGTAGCCCTTATGCACAGATCCCATGCTCAGACATTTTGGTGTGCAGTTTGAGTGCTTTTTTTTTTTTTTTAGTTTTAGATGTTCAGCTTATTGTTATTTTGAGGGGAGAGATCTGGGGCCATCTGTCACTCTGCCAGGTTCCCGATGTCACTTTTTAAAAAAATTATTAGTTTCAGGTACATGGTACAATTGTTACACATTTATATAATGTATGAAGTGTTCCTCCTGATTACTCTAGTACACATCTGCCACTATACATAGCTATTACAATATCATTGACTATATTCTCTAAGCTGTACTCCACTTCCCCGTGACTTTTTTGGTAATTAACAATTTGTACTTCTTTATTTCTTAACCTTTTTCAATCAGCCTCCTAAACATTTTCCCTTCTGGCAATCACCAGCGTAATCTCTGTATCTGTGTGTTTGTTATTGTTGTGTTTGTTTCTTTTTTCCTTTAGATTCTGCATGTAAGTGAAATCATATGTTTTTTTTTGTTCTATGTGTAAATGATAATATTTTATTTTTATTATGGGTAAGTAATATTCCATTTTATATAACTACCACCTCTTCTTTATCCATTCATCTATTGATGCACACTCAGGTGGTACACATATCTTCATTATTGTAAATAATGCTGCAGTGAACATTAGGATGTTGAGCTTATAATTCTTTCAAAGGGAGAAATCTGGGGAATTATCTCACTACACCATGTTTCTGGTGTCACTTTTCTAAAGGGCATTCTTAACCTCAAAGCTGATTTCTGGGAGGAATGGGCACTGCAGGAGGCTTATTGCCACCTATCGGAAATCTAAAGAAAAACTTATCAACCTGCTAAAGAGAAATTACTATATAATAAATTTTCTTTCTTTTTTTTTTAATAGGTTAAATTCCAATTAATGCCTAGGCAAAGAAATAGTCCATCAAACACCATGAACAATTATGGTGAGATGGCAGCTCAGAGAGAAAAAGAAAAACCTTCAGAAAATAAGCTTAAAGATAGAAATGTGTGATTTAAATGACAGAGAGTTAAAAATTGTAATTTTGAAAAAACTGAATGAGATTAAAGGAAATTCTGATCCATAGTTAAAAAAAATCTTAGAAACAAAATTAATTAACAACAGGAATAGTTTACCAATGAGATTGAAACTTTAAAAAAGAACCAAAAAAATCAAAAGAACCAATATGGAGATGAAAAACTCATTAAAAGAGATGAAGAATGAAATAGCAACCTTAGGAAATATAGCTGAGTAGATAAAAGAAAAAAAATAGTGATTGTGAAGAAATAAATTTAGAAATGATGCAGCTGGGAGAAGAGAGAGATTTGTGAGTGAAAATAAAATCTCTATAAGAACTATAGGATACCATCAGGAAAAGCAACATAAGAATAACGGATATACCAGACAGAGAGGAGAGGGAGAAGGCAACAGACTGCCTATTCAAACAAATAGTCAATGAGAATTTCCCAAACCTATGGAAAAAACTGTATACTCAAATGGAAGAAGCAAGCAGAACACCCAGTTATCTCAATACAAAAAGTTCTTCTTCAAGATACATTATTTTATAAATGTCAAAATCTAATAAAGAAGAAAAAATTCTCAAGGATGCAAAGGAAAATAAGAAAATAATTTAAAATAATAATAAAGGAAACCAATTAAACTATCATTGGACTTCTCGGCACAAACTTTACAAGTTAGGAGGAAATGGAACCAAATATTCAAACTTGAAAGAAAGAAATTATCAGCCAAGAATAATATATCCAACAAAGTTATCCTTTAGATATAAAAGATAAATAAAGACCTTTTCAGACATACAAATCTGAGGAAATATTTTTTACCACAACACCAGTATTACAAGAAATACTGAAGGTCATTCAACTTGAAACAAAATGACAAAAAATATATATAACTATGAGGAAGATGACTAACAGGCAGAAAGAAGCAGAGAAGTGCAACTTTTTATTAATAACAGGGTATTATCAATTTAAATATTACATAATGGTTTAAGCTCCAAAAAATCTTTAAAAAGCAAAGAAGACAATAGCCCCTGCAACTTAGAAATGAATGTACAGCATAAATAGGGATAATATGAGACAACAAATCAGAAAAGGTGATGAGTAAAGATCTGAATCTGTAAGGGAGAATGGACATAAGGCACATGAGAAGAAAAAGCACTTCTGTATATATGTTTCCTTTACATAAAATTTATGGTAACCAAACATACACACACAAATTCTAGAACTGAGACACATAACATAAAACAAGGGGGAACAAGAGGAAAATCATAAAACATCATCAGATTAAGACAACAGAAAGAGACACAAAGACAAAGAAACAATGGAGAAACCAAGTTACCATAAAACAAAAGCTAAAATGGCTTTAGGAAAACCTCATATTTCAATGATCGCCCTAAATGCAAACAGGCTGAGCTCACCAATAAGAAGGCACAGAGTAGCAGATTGGATGAAAAAACAAAAACTCACCATATGGTGCCTTAAAGAGACCCATCTCTGAAAGGACAAATATAGACTCAAAGTAAAAGGGTGGAAAATGATACTCGTAGCAAGTGGCATCCAGAGAAAAGAGGCTGCGGGGATACTTATATCTGACAAAATAGACTTCGGGATAAAAAAGGTAATGAGAGACAATGATGGACACTTCATAATGATAAAAGGGACCATACATCACAAAGACATGTCAATATGTATGTTCCCAATCAGGGAGCACCAAAATATATAAAGGAACTACTAAGAGAACTAAAGGGAGAAACTGTCAAAAGCACAATTAGAGCAGGAGACCTACATACCCCACTGTTAGCTATGATAGATTATTTAAACAGAAAATTGATGAGGAAATATCACCTTAAATGGCACATTAGACCAATTGGACATAATCAACATTTACAAACCCTTTAATCTAATACATCAGATTTAAAATTTTCTCTAGTGCACACGGAACATTATCAAGGCAGAACATATGTTGGAACATAAAACTAGCCTCAACCAATTTAAGATGGAAATTATATTAACATATTCTATGATCATAATGCCGTGATACTGGAGATCAAATGTGGAAAGAATCACAAATATATGAAGATTAAACAGCATGCTACTAAAGAATGACTGAATCATAGAAGAAATAAACAGAGAGATCAGAGATACATAACAAGAGATTAAAATAAAAGTACAACATATCAAAATTTTGGGGGCACAGCAAAAACAGTAATAAGAGAAAAATGCATATCATTACAGACCTCTCTTCAAAAACAAGAATGAGCCCAAATAAACCTAAAATTACATCTTTAGAAAACTCAAAAAAGAAGAACAAATGAAGCTTAAAGTAAACATGAAAAAGGCAATAATAAAAATTTGGTAATTAAAATTGAGAACAAAAGTACAATAGAAAAAAATAAATGCAACAAAGAGTTGGTTGCATTTCAGAAGATTAATAAAATTGACTATCTCCTGCTTAGATACATTTAGGAACAGAGAAAAAGGACACAAATAAATAAAATCAGAAATAAAAGGGAGAAAGTTATGACAGATACCACCAAAGATCCTACAAGAATACAATGAAAATTTATACACTACCAAATTTAGTAACCTAGACAAAATGAACAAGTTCTTAGAAATTTACAACCTTTTGCTCTTTTTGTTTGCTCTTTTTTATTTATTTTAATTTTTATTTTTTAAAATTTATTTATTTTAATTAGCTTTATGTATATAGTACATTGGTTAGGCATCATAGTTCATAAAATGATTCTCCCAATTGCTCCCTCCTGCCTGTGACTCTCTACAGAGCCATTGTATTAATGCTAGCTGCATCCCCTATGCTGTGCTCCCCATCCCCCCATCCCCATGACCATTCACCAGCTACTAATATTTACTTCTTTAACTCTTCACCCCATTCTCTCAGGCCCCCAAACACCCCTCCCCTCTGTCCATCACCAAATTCTCCATTATATTCGAGAGTCTGTTTTTGATTAGTTTGATCTTTTTATTCCTTAGATTCTGCATATAGGTGAAATCATATAGTGCTTGTCTTTCTCCGTCTAATGTAAATATCTTCTAGCTCCATCAAAGCAATATCTTTTACTATCCCCTTCCTTGGTTTACAACTGGCTTCTCCCATGCACCTCAAGGTCCAGCAAAGGCAGTAATAAACACTTTGTAGCTCTTACCAAGTAGACCATGGGTGGTCACAGGCAGCATCTGACCTTGGCTTAAACAGGAGCCCCTCCCAAGAGGCCTCAAAACCAACACACATGGTGGCAGGCTCCAGAGCATAACAGGGCACCTACCAATTAGCTCCGTGATTGGCACACCCAAAGGGTGGTGTCTGCAGAGACCAGAGCATGATGGGGCAAATCACATTCCATGGGATCAGAGTCCACACAGCAGCTTATATACTGGATTCATGGCCAATCCTCACAGCCAGTAAACCTGAGGGTCAATAGTACTGACTGATGTGCCAGCAGCAGTCAAGGCTCAATAAAAACAGGAGGGCAAACACAAACCACACAATGACATCTGGCTCCAGTGAACAGGAAAACTATGTCACTGGGTCCCACGGGACACCTACTACATAAGGCCATGCTACCAAGACTGGAAGACTAAGCAGATCTACCTGATAAATAGAAACAAACACAGAGAAACAGCCAAAAAGAAACGACAACAACAACAACAACAAAGAAACATGTCCCAAATCAGAGAACATGCAAAACCCGAAGTTCAAAACACTGGTTGTAAGAATGCTCAATGAACTTAAAAGAATTGATGATGTCAGTGGGAATTTCAACAAAGAATAGTAAGCATTAAAAAAAGAGAACCCATAAAAAAAGAAGTAAATGAAGAATAAAATAATGGAAATGAAGAAATCAACAGCAGATTCAATAAAGCAGAAGATTGAATCAGAAATTTCGAAGACTAGGTAGCAGAAAAAAATCAAAACAACAAAGAAAAATAAAATATATGAGGATATTTTAAGGGACCTCTAGGAATCAAGAGTACAACATTTGTACAATAGGGGTGCCAGAAAGAGAAAAATGAGAATAAGAAATTGGAAACCTATTTGAAAAAATAATGACTGAAAACTTTCCTAACCTGGCAAAGGAAATAGACAGGGGAAATAGGCCAGGACAAAGAGTCCCAAAAGTGGTAAAAACAAAAAGGCCCACACTAAGACACATCATAATTAAAATGCCAAAGTTTAAAGACAAAGAGGGAATCTCAAAAGCAGCAAGAGAAAAGCAGTTAGTTACCTACAAGGGAGCGCCCATAGACTGTCAGCTGATTTCTCAACAGAAACTTTACAGGCAACAGGTGATTGGCACAAAATACTCAAATCAATAAAAGTAGGCTCTATAGCCAAGAATACTCTATACAGTGAGGCTATCATTTAAAACTGAAGAAAAGATAAAAAAGCTTTCCAGATAAGAAAAGCTAAAAGAATTCATCACCATGAAAACATCATTATAAGAAATATTAAAGGGACTTCTTTAAGAAAAAGAAGGGGGAAATATAAATATGAATAATACAATGGCAAAAATCATGTACCTATCAATAATTACCTTACCTGTAAATGTATTAAGTGCTCTAATCAAAAGACATAGGATAGCTGATAAATAAGAAAATTATACCCATGCATATGCTGTCTACAAGAGAACTGCATCAGATTGAAAGACACACACAGACTGAAAGTAAAAGGATGGTAAAATATATGTCATGCAAATGAGTTAAAAAAAAAGCTGGAGTAGCAATACTTATACCAGACAAAATAAGCTTTAAAACAAAGGTTATAACAAGGCAAAGAAGGACATTTCATAATGATAAAAGAATCAAGCCAATAAGAGGATATAACTCTTGCAAACATTTAAGCAACCAATATAGGAATACCTAAATATATAAAGCAAATATTAACTGACAGAAAGAGACTGACAGTAATACAGTCATAGTAGGAAACATTAACACTCCAATTGATATCAAGGGTTAGATTTTTCCAGACAGAAAATCAGTAAGGAAACAGCAGCCTTAAAAAACACATTACACCAGATAAATTTATTTGCTATTTTTAGAACATGTCACCCAAAGCACCAGAATACACATTTTCTTCAAGTTCACATGGAGTATCTTCCAAGATAAACCACACATTAGTCCACAAAACAAGTTTCAATAAATTTAAGAATATTAAAGTCACTTCAAGCATTTCCTTCGACCACAATGATATGACACTACACATTTTTTTTAAAAGAAAAACATACAAATACATGGAGGCAAAATAATGGACTACTAAACAATGAACAGGTTAATGAGATAAGGAAGAAATCAAATGGTACCTTGAGATACACAAAAATGAAAGCACAATCCCAAATCTCTGGGACATAGTGAAAACAGACCTAAGAGGAAAATTCAAAGCAATGTAGGCATATTTCAAAATACAAGAAAAATCTCAAATACACAATCTAAATTTATATCTAAAGGAACTAGAAAAAAAAAGCAAAGCCTAAAGTGAGCAGAAGGAGGAAATAATAACAATAGAGTGGAAATTTAAAAAATAGAGCTAAAAAAAACAATGGAAAAGGTAAATTAAACCGAGTCATTTTTCTGAAAAGATAAACAAAATGGACAAACCTCTAATAAGACACATCGAGAAAAAAAGAGAGGACCCAAATAAGTAAAATCAGAAATGAAAGAAAAGCATCAACTGACAGCACAGAAGTACAAAGGATTATAATAATATGTCCTCAGCAATTATATGTCAAAAAATTGGACAATCTGGAAGAAATGGAGAAATTTCTAGAAACATACACCCTTCCAAGACTGAATCGAAAAGAAACAGAAAATCTGAACCAACCCGATAGTACTAACAAAATTGAATCTGTAATTTAAAAACTCCAAACAAATGAAAGTTCTGTACCAAATGCTTTCACAAGTGAATTTTGCCAAACATTTAAAGAAAAATATTACCTATCCTTCTCAAGCTATTTCAAAAACTTCAAGATGAAAGGCTACCAACCTAATTTTGTGAGGCATCATTACCCTAATTCCAAGCCAAAGACATTACAATAAAAGAAAATTATAGGCCAATATCATCGATGAACATGGATGCAAAAATTCTCAAGCAAATATTAGCAAACAAAATTTAGCAATAAACTGAAAAGATAACACACCATGATCCAGTTGGATTTATTCCTGGAATGCAAAGTTGGTTCAATGTCTGTGAATCAATTAACATGATATATTATACAACAAAATCAAAAATAAAAAGTATATGATCATATCAATAGATTCAGAAAAGTATTTACAAAATTCAGCATACATTTATGATAAAAACTCAGCAAAGTGGGAAGAGAGGGAATGTACCTCAACATAATAAAGGCCATATATGACAAATCCACAGCTAGCAGCATACTCAGTGGCAAAAATCTAGAAGCATTTTACTTAAATTCAAGAACAAGACAAGGATGTCCATTTTCACCACTTTTATTAAATAATAGTTTTGGAAGTCTTAGCCACAGCAATCAAACAAGAAAAAGAAGTAAAAGACATCCAAATTGGAAAGAAAGAAGTAAAATTGTTATTAATGCAGATAATGCAATATATTATATAGAGATAACCCTAAAGATTTCACCAAAAAAGTGTTAAAACTGATAAATGAATTCAGTCAAATAGCAGGACACAAAATTAATATTCAGAAATTGGTTGCATTTTTATACACCAATAATGAACTATGAGAAAGAGAAATTGAGAAAGAAATCAAATTTACAATTGCATAGAAAATATCTAGGAATAAATTTAACCAACGAAGTTAAATACCTGTATTTAGAAAATTATACAACACTAAAGAAAGAAATTGAAGAAGATACAAATGATTAGTAGTGTATACTGTTTTGTGGATAGTAAGAATTAATATTGTTAAACTGTCCATACTACCCAAAGTAATCCATAGATTCAAATGCTATGCTTGTCAAAATACCAATGGCATTTCTTACAGACCAGAACAAATAATTCTAAAATTTACATGGAACCACAAAAGATCCCAAATAGCCACAGCAATCTTGAGAAAGAACAAAATTGGAGCTACCACAATACCTCATATAAATCTATACTCCAAGGGTATAGTGATTAAAGCAACATGATAGTGGCATAAAAACAGACACATGGATAAATGGAACAGAATAAATAGCCCAGAAATCAACTCAAATCCATATGATCAATTAATCTACAACAAAGGAGGCAAAAATATACAATGGGTTAAAGACAGTCTATCCAATAGTGTTGGAAAAAATGGACAGATACCTGCAAAAAAATGAAATTAGAACAGTTTTTTACACCATATACAATAATGAACTCAGAATGGTGTAAGAATTTAAATGTAAGACCCAAAATCATAAAAAGCTTAGAAGAAAAAATAGGCACTAAACTCTATGACATTGCTCTTAATAATATATTTTTCTAATATATCATCTCGTGTGAGACAAACAAAAGAAAATAGGACTATATCAAACTAAAAAAGTTTTTTGTTACAGCAAAGAAAACCATTAACAAAACAAAAAGACAATGTATCGAATGCAAGAGAATATTTGCCAATTATACATTCAATAAGAGGTTAATATCCAAAATTTATTTTTTAATAAAAACTTCCCCCAACTTAACACACATAAAAAACAACAACAACTAAGAATCCAATTAAAAATGGATAGAGGAGTGGAATAGTCATTTCTCCAAAGAGGCCATACAAGTGGCTAATAGACATGAAAAGATATTCAATGTCACCAATAATTGGAAAAATGCAAAATAATAGGTTATCACCTTACACTTGTCGGAGTGGCAATCATCAATAAGTTAACAAACAATGAGTATTGACAAGGATGCGGAGAAAAGGAAACCTTAATACACTGTTAGTGGGATTTCAAACTGGTGCAGCCACTATGGAAAAGAGTTTGGAAGTATTTTTTTTTAATTAAAAATAGAACTACCTTATGACCCAGCAATTCTACTTCTGGGTATTTATCTAAAGAAATCTAAAACACTAATTCAAAAAGATATAAGCACCCCTATGTTTACCGTAGCATTATTTACAATAGCAAAAATATAGTGGCATCTGTGTCCATTGATTGATGATTAAATAAAGAGGTGAGATGTAGATACACTGGAATATAACTCAGCCATATAAAAGAATAAAATCTTACCTTTAGTGACAACATGGATGGACCTAGATGGATTATGCTAAGTGAAATAAGTCAGATAAATACCATATAATTTCACTTATATGTGAAATCTAAAGAAAAAAATAAATGAACAAACAAAACAGTAACAGACTTACAATACAGAGAACAAACTGATGGTGCCAGATGGGAGTGGGTTTGAGGTGCTTTGTGGAAAAGTTGAAGAGATTAAGTAGTACAGATTGGTAGTTACAAAATAGTTACAGGGACATAAAGTACAGCATAGGGAACATAGTCAATAATATTTTAATAATTATGTATGGTGTCAGGAGAGTACTAAACTTATTGGGCAGATCACTTTGTAAATTATACAAATGTCTAACCACTATGCAGTACAGCTGAAACTAATATAAAATAATATTGACTGTCAACTTTAATTAAAAAAGGGAAAGACAATGTTTAAAAATCACATGATATAACTTTTATGTGGGATATAAACCTAAAAGCAACAAATGAACAGGACAAACAGAGACTCATGGACATGGACAACAGACTAGTGGTTACTAGAGGGGAGGGAAGGAGTAGAAGGTAGATGGGGCAAAGGGGGTCAAATATGTGGTGACAGAAAGAAATCTAACTATATGAAAGGTTAACACACAATGTTATATATATATATATATATATATATATATATATATATATATATATATATATAATCTTACTGTTAAAATGTACCACTGAAACTTCTGAAGCTTATTGGATTTTGTTAACCAATGTCACCATAAGAAATCAATCAATCAATAAAAAATAAATAAAAATAAAATAGAACGAGTTCTCATAATGATGGTACAGAATTCCAAAAATTTAAATATAAAAGTATTACATTAGTTTTAGTATACTTGGTTTATATATGAAATAAATATACAATTCAATGTAAGCATATTTCCTTCAAAATGCTTAAAGCAATGATCAAAAATAAATTATGGCGTTTAAAGCAGTAAGCATCAACTATTTGGAAATTTTAATTATCTATAAAGGATTATTTCATGTTTTTATCAGATACCATTATAAAATTCTCAAAATATTAGCAAAACAAACCCAACAAGTATATACTTTCTCTTTTCTCTTTTCTTTTTTTGCTTTATTAAGATATTCTTGACATACAACAAAAATAAGTTGAGTGTGTACATCAAGATGATTTGATAAACGTATATATTATGAGATACACTACCACTATAAGATTAGCTAACACCTCCACCTCCTCACATAATTACCATATTTTTGGGAGGTAACATTTAAGATATATTCTCTTAACATCTTTCGAAGCATATAATACAGTACTACTATAGTCACCATGTTGTACATTAGATTCCCGGAATACATTTATCATAGCTGGAAGTTTGTATCCTTTAATCAACATCTCCCCATTTGCTTACTTTTCAGCCCCTCACAACCACCATTCTTCACTCTGTTTCTATGAGTTTAGCTTTTTTTGATTGCACATGTAAGTCAGAACATATACTACTTACTCTGACTTATTTCACTTAGCATAATGCCCTCAAGTTCTATCTATGTTGTTGCAAATAGCAGGATTTCTTTCTTTTTATGGATAAATGATATTGTGTGTGTGTGTGTGTGTGCATGTGTGTGTGTAGCAAATGGTATATAGACAACATTTTCTTTAACCATTCATCCATCATGGACACTTAAGTTGTTTTCATGTCTTGGCTATGGAAAATAATACTTCAATGAATATGGCAGTGCACATATCTCTTCAAGAGAGTGATCTTATTTCCTGTGGATATATACCCAGAAATGAGATTTCTGGGTCATATGGTAGCTCTAATTTCAGGTTTTTGAGTAACTTCTATGACATTTTCCATAGTGGTAGTTCCAGTTTACATCCCTAATAGCAGTGCACAAGGGTTCACATTTTTCCACAGCCTTGCCAATACTTGTTTCTGGTCTTTAGATAATAACCCTTCTAATATCTCACTGTAGTTTTTATTTGCATTTTCCTGATTAGTGATGTTGAGCATCTTTTCATGTATCTGTTGACCATTTGTATGTCCTCTTTAGAAAAAGGTTTATCCAAGTCCTTTTCCTACCTTTAATTAGATTTTTATTTTTGCTATTAAGTTGTATGAGTTTCTTATATTTTTAAAAATATTAACCTGTTATCAGATTAATTGTTTGCAAATATTTTTCCAATCCCATAACTTGCCTTTTAATTTTGCTGATTGCTTTTTTGCTGTGCAGAAGCTTTTTAGTATGATGTAGTCCTATTTGTTTATTTTTGCTTTTCTTCCTTGTACTTTGATGTCATATCCAAAAAGTTACCAAGACAAATGTAAAGAAGCTTTCCCCCTGTTTTCTTCTGATACTTTTATCATTTTAGTTCTTATCTTTAAGGTCTTTAATCTACTTCAAGTTAATTTTTGTGAGTGGTATAATTTTGGGGTCCAATTTCATCCTTTTGCATGTAAAGATCAAGTTTATCCAACACCATTTATTAAAGAGACTATGCTTTCTTCTTTGTGTTTTTTTCACCCACCCCACCTGGCTTTATTAAAATATAATAAACATTAGTTGCTCATATTTACATTGTACAATTCAATGAGATTTTTTTTCAATTATAATTGGCATGAAAAAATATACCGGTTTCAGTTGTATAGCATAGTGATCAGAGATCCACATAACTCGCAAAGTGATCACCCCACTAAATCTAGTACTACTCTTCCTCCTTACATATTTCTTACATTATTAATCATCTTCGTCATGTTAAACTCTACATTTCCATGTCTATTTTGCAACTATCCATTTGTACCTCTTAATTTCTTTGACTTTTTTTGCCACCCCCAAACTCCCAACCCATCTTGTATCCCTCTAAATATTCTCTGTATCTATGAGTTTATTTCTGCTTTTGTTGTTGTTGTTGTCATTGTTGATGGTGGTGATAATGATGATTTTGTTCTTTAGATTCCACATGCACATGAAATCATGCGATATTTATCTTTTTTATCCAACGCATTGCATTCAGCGCAATACCCTCTAGGTCCATCACAACAATGTCTTTTCCTATCCATTCGCTTTAAGTCTGTGTGTGTCTTTTAATCTGAAATAAGTCTCTTGTAGGCAGCATATGTAGGGCTCGTTTTCTTATTCATTTAGACACTCTGTCTTTTGCTTGGAGCACTTAATTCTTTCCATTGGAGGTACTCGTTGATAGGAATGTAGTTATTACCATTCTTTATTCATGTTTTGGATACATGTTTTTTTTTTCTTAAAGAAGTGCCTCCAACATTTCCTGTAATACTGGCTTGCTGTTGTAAATTCCTTTAGCTTATTTTTGTCTGGGAACCTCTTTATCTGTCCTCAAACTCTAAATGATAGCTTTGCTGGATAAAGTATTCTTGGTTGTAGATCCTGGGTTTTTTCATCATGTCAAATATGTTGTGCTGAGCCCTTCTGTCCTGCATAGTTTCTTTTGAGAAATCAGCTGCCAAATCTCACTTATGGGTGCTCTGTTGTAGATAGCTACCTGTTTTTCTCTTGCTGCTTTTAAGGTTCTCTCTTTGTCTTAAACTTTTGGCATTTTAATTATGCTGTGTCTTAGTGTGGGCCTCTTTGAGTGCCTGGTGTTTGGGACTCTCTGAGCTTCCTGGGGTTTTATATCTATTTCTTTCACCAAGTGCGGAATGTTTTCAATCATTTCTCCAAATAGCTTTTCAACGTCTTATTTTCCTTCAAATACTCCTATGACATGGATATTTTTACCTTTAATAGTGTCCCATTGGCACCTTAAATTATTATTATAGTCTTGGCTTCTTTTTTCTTGCCATTCTGATTGAATGTCTTCAGCTTCCCCATCCTCTCTCAGTGGTTTCATCTTCTTCTTTATTTACTGTTTATTCCATTTACTATACTCTTCATTTCAGATAATGTGTTCTTCATTTCTTACTGGTTCTCTTTGATAATTCCCAGTTCAATTTTTATGTTTTTAAAATCTTTTCGTTAAGGTTCTCACTTCCCCTAAGTTCATTGAGCATCTTTATAACCAGTGTTTTGAATTCCGCATTGGTTAGATAGCTGATAGAGATAGAGATCCATTATTCCTGGATCTCTGTTCTGTTCTCTAGGTACTAAGCAAAGCTCCTAAGTCTCCCAGTCTTATTAGTGCAGCTTTGTGTAGTAGGTGTCCATTAGCACAGTCTTGAGAGAGGTTTAGCTGCAGGCCAAGTTTAGTCCCAACGTGTACCCCTCCACAGCTACCTGTTAAGATTCAGCAAGCAATCCTCATATGCTGTACCTGTAGATGCTTCAAGAAACTACACCAGAAACCAAGGCCAGCTGACACCAGTGTGAGTCTTGGAACTCCTCAGTAAGGAGGAACAGTAATAAAAATGGCATGGTACTGGTAGAAAAACAGTCACACAGACCAGTGGAACAGATTTGAGAGTCCAGAAGTAAACCCTTGTTTATATGGGAAAATAATTTTTTACATAGGAATCAAAAATATAATGGAGAAAGGAAAGCCTCTTCAATAAATGGTGCTGGCAAAACTGGAAGGCCCCATGCAAAATAATGAAACTAGACTTTTATCTATACTTCCTGAGGATACACCTGGAAGTGGCTTGGATTGGACTGAGAGTTGGGGGAGGTGGACTTTCAGGGAATCCTCTGGTCAGAGTGACATCTGTTACCTGGTTTAATGATGTCTCTTCTATCTTGGCACTGTGTCAGCACACTGGGAGTGGGGAGAGCTAAGCAGAGGAACAATAGATACTGCCAGGGAGTAAGCCTTGTTTCTGTCAGGGAGCAAGCCTTGCCTCTGGCCCTCATTCCAACTCAGTATCCCACCGTATATCCCTGGTTCCCCCAGAGCATCCAATCAAGCACTGGTACTCAGAGCAAGGAGGCCCATCAATACAAAAGTCCGGTTGTGGACACAGTCCTTTTAATAGGCTTCTGCAGCTGATGGCTGCCGCTGCTGCAGCCTCTGTTCCACTCAGATGCTGGGGATCAGGCAGCCTCATGTCTTTGCCCTCTCCTAACTTTTACTGTTGCAGGTTGATAAATTATTTCTCTCCCTCATTGTGGTGCTTCTGTTTCTCTAGATTCCAGTTGACTTTCCTTGTTGTTTACTCTGTGTTTCTGTCACAACTCTTATTTGTTCGCAAGAGGGAAGAACAAAGCCTCTATCATTCGCACCATTTTTTTTTCTCTTTTATCCATGAAATATCTATTTTCATGGGTTGTTTCTATCTGGAATAAGGCAGGAGACTTCAATCTCAATTACTTAAAAGTAATAATTGTTGTTTACAGGTGATGTCTCAGAGCATTCCCATGCCTCATCTCCATCTCTCCTCATGCCCATGTTCTTCTTGTCCATGATGTATCTTTATGTTTCTCCTTAGGATACAGTTAGGCACCCACATAATGTTTTGGTCAATGAGGGACTGCATATACAAAGGTTTTCCCTTAAGATTATAATGGTCTATCACCTTGTGACATTGTTGCAAACTTTTATTGAATGGATTTTTGGCAACTCTTCAGTTCATTAAAATCATCTTTCACAATGGCTATTGAGGCCTTTGACATGACCCTATTTGTTTTAGGTAGCTTCCTTGTTACCTGGCATGAAAAGATGATCCAGTCTCAACTTTAACATTTCCTGTCATGAAATCTGTAAATTCATCATAAAATTCACCTCTCAAAATGTACACCTTGGTAAATTTTTAATATATTCACAGAGTTGTACAACATTTACCACTATCTAAACCTAGAATACCTTAGTGATCAAAATACTAAAATGTCATATATCAGCTGTTACTCCCATTACTCCTTCCTTCCAACCCCATTCACATATCTACTTTCTGTTTCTAAGGATTTGATTATTCTAGAAATTTCTCTTTTTTAAAATTAAAATTACTATGACAACCTAGTTTAAGAAAATCAAATAAATTTCAAGTGTACAATTCAATATGTCATATGTACATTTCATTGTGTGTTTACTACCCAAAGTTAAACTTCTTTCCGTCACCAAATATTTGACCTCCTTTACCTCATCTATCTCCCCCTTCCCCATCCTTCCCTCTGGTAACCACGAATCTACTGTCCATGTCCATCAGTCTTTTTTTGTTTGTCATAGTTTCTTGCTTTCAGTTTTATATCTCATATACGAGTGAAATCATATAGTTCTTAACTTTTTCTATGACTTATTTCACTTGACATGATCATATCAAGATCTAACCATGCTGTCGCAAATGGCAGTATTTTGTATTTTCTTATGGCTGAGTAATATTCCATTCTGTGTATATACTACATCTTTATCCAATCATCTATTGTAGAACACTTCCGTTACTTCTATGTCCCGGCCACTGTGAATAATGCTGCTATGAACATTGGGGTGCATATATCTTTGCAGATAAATGTTTTCAAAATTTTGGGGTAAATATCCAGATAAAGGACTTCTGGGTCACATGGTAATTCTATTCTTTATTTTTTGAGGAACCTCCATATTGTTTTCCATAGTGACTGTACCCATTTGCAGTCTCACCAGCCGTGTACGAGGGTTCCTTTTTCTCCGCATCCTCTCCAGCATTTGTTATTACTGTCCTGTTAACGATAGCCATTCTGACAGGTGTGAGGAGGAATCTCATTGTGGTTTTGATTTGCATTTCCCATTAATAGCTAATGAAGTTGAATGTGTTTTCATATGCTCGTTGGCATTTGTACGTCTTCTTGGGAGAAGTGTCTGTACAGGATTTCTGATCATTTTTTATTTGGATCGGTTTGTTGTTGTTGTTGTTGAATTATATGGGTTCCTTATATATTTTGGATATTAGGCCCTTATTTGAGACATTGTTTGCAAATACATTCTCCCATTTGGATGGTGCCCTCTTTGCCTGCTTGATGGTTTCTTTTGCTGAGCAGAGCTTTTTAGTTTGATATAGACCAATTCAATTATTTTTATTTTTACTTCCCTTGTCTTTGGGGTCACATTCATAAAACCCTCTTTAAGTCCAAGGCCCTTGAGTTTAGTACCTCTATTTTCTAAGTAATTTATTATTTCAGGTCTTAGTTCAGGTCTTTGATCTATTTGGACTTAATTTTCATGTTTGGTAATAGACAGTAGTTTAGTTTTATTATTTTGCATGGGCTTTCTAGTTTTTCCAGCACCATTTATTGAAGAGGCTATCTTTCTCTATTGTATGTTTTCGGCTCTTTTGTCAAAAATTATTTGCCCATATAAATGGGGGGTTACTTCTGGACTCTCAAATATGTTTCACTTGTCTGTGTGTCTGTTTTTCTACCAGTATCATGCAATTTTGATTATTGTTGCTTTGTAGTATAATTTGAAGTCTGGCAGAATGATACCTCTGGCCTGGTTCTACTTTCTCAGGATTGCATTAGCTATTCAGGGTCTTTTCTGCTTCCATACAAATCTGATTATTTTTTTATTCTATTTCTTTTAAAAATGCCATTGGGATTTGATGAGGATTGCATTAAATCTGTATAATGCTTCAGGTAATATGGTCATTTTAACATGTTGATTCCTCTAATTTATGAACATGACACATCTTTCTATTTCTTTGTGTTTTCTTCAATTTCTTTTAATAATGCCTTAGGGTTTTAATTGTATAGGCACTTTGCGTGCTTCATTAGGTTTATTCTGAGGTATTTTATTCTGCTTGTTGCAATTACAAAAGAAATTGTTTTATTCATTTTTCTGAAAATTCATTGTTAACGTATAGGAATGCTATTGATTTTTGTACATTGATTTTAGATCCTGAAAATTTATAGTATTCGTTTATTACTTCTGATACTTTTTAGTGAAGTGTTTAGAATTTTCTATATAGAGAGTCATGTCATCAGCAAAAAGTGACAATTTGACTTCTTCATTGCCAATTTAGTTGGCTTTTTATATCTTTCTCTTGCCTGATTGCTTTAGCTTGGATTTCCAATACTATATTGAATAACAGTGCTGAGAGCAGACAGCCTTGTCGTGTTCCTAATGTTAGAGGAAAAGTTTTTAGTTTCTCACTATTAAGCATGATGTTAGTTGAGAGTTTGTCATATATGGCCCTTATTATGTTGAGGTCTTTCCTTCTATACTTATTTTATTAAGTGTTTTAATCAGAAATGAATGCTGTATCTTGTCAAATGCTTTTTCTCCATCTATTGATACAAGAATATAATTTTGTCTTTAATTTTGTTTACATGGTATATCACATTAATTGATTTGCATATGTTAAACCCTCCCTGTGCCCCTGGGATGAAGCCTACATGATCATTGTGTATAATCTTTTAATGTGTTGTTGTATTCTATTTGCTAGTATTTTCTTTAGGATTTTTGCACGAGATGTATTGGTCTATATTTATCTTTTTCTGTGTTATCTTCACCAGGTTTTGGTATCAGGGTAATATTGGCCTCATAAAATGAGTTAGGAAGTATTACCTCTTCTTCAATTTTTTGTGAAAGTTTGAGAAGAACAAATATTAAATCTCTTTGAATGTTTGGCAGAATTTACTTGTGAAGCCATCTGATCCTGGAATTTTATGTTTTAGAAGATTTTGGAAGTTTGTTTCAATTTCCATACTGTTAATCAGTCTATTTAGATTTTGCAATTCTTTGTTATCTAGTTTAGAAGGTTTAGGCTTTCAGGAGAGGAAAAAAAATGGTGTAGATGATAGAGGCTCTGTTCATCCCTCTGGCGACTGAATCAAGGTTGTGATGGAACCAAGGAACAGCAGCAAGGAAAAAAACACCTGAGATCTAGATGAATAAGCCATTCAACTAGGGTGAAATCCAAGAGAGCACCATGCAATGGCAGAAGGTAGGACAAGGCAAGGACACGAGGCTGCCCGGTTTCCAGATGCTGAGTGAGAATGAGGCTACGGCAGTGGCAGTGGCAGCAGCAGCAGCCTCTTAAAGGGGCTGCATCCATGAGTGGATTTTCACAGTGATGGACCTGCTCACTCTGAGCACAAGTGCTGATTTGGCTGTGTGCAGGAGGCACCAGGGACTTACAGGGAGA
The DNA here is from genome assembly GCF_014176215.1 of Rousettus aegyptiacus. Lineage (NCBI taxonomy): Eukaryota > Metazoa > Chordata > Mammalia > Chiroptera > Pteropodidae > Rousettus > Rousettus aegyptiacus. Next base: position 81,407,243 of record NW_023416312.1, on the reverse strand, counting down.
TATTGTCGTAGTGAAGGCTGAGGCAAGACTCATTCTGTACAGAAGTGTTGGCAGTATCCATTGTTCTTTGTTGAACCCTCCTCCCTACCAGTGTGCTGGACACAGCCCAGCCATAGCCCTAATGCTATCAAGCTGGATAACAGAGGTCACTCCACCCAGAGGATTCCTTGCAATCTCACCTCCACCAACTCATGGCCCCACCCAAGCCACATCCAGGTATACCCTCAGCAAGTCAGGTGCTCCTTGCTGAACAGTACCTAGACTCACACTGGAGGCAGCTGGCCTCGGTTTCTGGCATGACCTTTTGAGGAAACTATAAGCACAGCATTTGCCGATTGCTTTTTGAATCTTAACAGGTGTCCTCAGAAGGGAAGAGGCTTGGGCTAAATTTGGCCTGCAGCTGAGCTCCTTTCAGGACTGTGTCACCGGACACTTACTTCACAAATCCACACTAATAATACTGGGAGACTTAGGAGCTTTTCTCGGTACCTAGAAACACATATGAAATGGCAGCCAGAATGGGAAGACAAAGAAGCAGAAACCATATGAGAGAACAGAACAGAGATCCAGATATAATGGAGTCAAGTAATCTAAGATGCAGAGTTCCAAACACTGGTTTTACAGATGCTCAATGAACTTTGCGAAGTATAGATAAATTCAGTGAGAGCTTCAACAAAGAGATAAAAAATATAAAAATGGAAATGAAAATTATAAAAGGGAACCAGTCAGAAATGAAGAATACATTATCTGAAATGAAGAGTATAGTAAATGGAATAAAAAGTAAATAAAGATGAGGATCAAACCACCAATAGAGGATGGGGAAGCTGAGGACACTCAATCAGAATGGCATGAAAAAAGAAGCCAAGACTATAATAATAATTTAGGGTGCCTATGGGACACTATTAAAGATAAAAATATCCATGTCATAGGGATACTGGATAAAAACTGACTTTGAAGAGGTATTTGAGGAAATAATGATGGAAACTTCCCTAACCCGGTATAGGAAATAGACATAAAAATCCAGGAAGCTCAGAAAGTCCCCCAAGCCAGGAACCCAAAGAGGCCCAAACTAAGACATATCATAATTAAATTGTCAAAGGTAATACAAAAAGAGAATCTTAAATGCAGCAAGAGAAATGTAGTTCATTACCTACAAGGGAGCACCCATAAGATGGGCAGCTAATTTCTCAAAAGAAACCGCAGGACAGAAGGGCATGTCACAAAATATTCGACATGATGAAAACCCAAGATCTATAATCAAGAATAATTTATTCAGCAAAGCTGTCATTTAGAGTTTGAGGACAGATAAAGAGCTTCCCAGAAAAAAAAAATAAGCTAAAGGAATTCATCATCACCAGGCTAGTATTACAGAAAATGTTTGAGGGACTTCTTTAAGAAGAAAATCATGTATCAAACACAGGAATAAATAATGGTAATAACTACATTCCAGTCAACATGTATCTCAAATGGAAGAGAACTAAGAGCTCCAATCAAAAGATGGAATGGCTGAATGGAGAAGAAAGCAAACTCCTAATTAAGCTACATACAAGAAACTCACTCCCTCCTTCCCTCCCTCCCTCCCTCCCTCCCCCCCTCTTTTCTTTCTTTCTTTTCTTCTTTCTTTCTCTTTCTTCTTTCTTTCTTTCTTTTCTTTCTTTC